>NC_081412.1:269798198-271260698 GCF_030272615.1 Cryptomeria japonica
ATCATGGGGGATTTCAATACCCCTCTGAGAGAATATGAGAAGAAGGAAGGGAGCCAAACCAATCTGAATAGCTGATTAGACTTGATGGAGTTCATTATTAACCATTCTCTTCATGATCTAGACTTGCAAGGGGTTAAATATACTTGGACCAACAAAAGGAGTGATGAAGACTTAATTCAGGTCAGGCTTGATAGAGCTTTAATCTCTCATGGCTGGTTTAATTCCTACTTTTGTTCTTTATCTACTCATATCAGGGTCGGGTCGGATCATTATCCCATATCTTTTACTGTTGATCCCAAGTAGGGAAGGAGGAATTTCCCTTATAGATTTGAAAGAATATGGACCAAACACCCAGACCTTGAAATCAAAATCAAGGATTGGTGGTAGGTTAGAGTTGAAGGAAATGCTATGTATAAGGTGGTCAAAAAGTTGAATTTTGTGAAAGACAATGTTAAAAGATGGAATAAGGACTCATTTGGGAACATTTTTGTCTCCAAAGCTGCCATTCTCTTAGATTTGAAAGATATCCAAGGTGAGATTCAGAATAATGGCTACAACAATGTCTCTAGAGAGGTTGAAGACGAGATTCTTATGAAATATCATGACATCATAGCCAAAGAAGAAACTTTCTGGAAACAGAGGTCGAGAAATATCTGGCTGAAGGAGGGGGATAGAAACACCAAATACTTTCACATGTCCACTTTGAAACACAAGGCTATCAATAGGATTTCTCAGCTTAAAGTCAATGGCAGAACTATTGATGATGAAGATTCTATGAGGAACACTACCCTCGAGTTCTTCTCCAATCTTTTGACTAAGGATCAGAACCTGGACCTTCAAGCTCAAAGGGACCTTATGGACTGCATCCCTTCTATCTTGGATGCTGATCAAAACTCCTATCTTACTGCTATCCCAACTAATGATGAGATTTTGAAAGTTGTCAACTCTTTTGAACATAATAAGGCCCCGAGCCCGGATGGTTTCCCTATGTTCTTTTTTCAAATGTATTGGCATATTGTTGGAAGGGATGTTTCCAGTACTATGAAAGAATTGTTTGGTGCTAGGAGAATTTTGAAAGAATTGAATGGTACTTTCATTGCTCCTATTCCCAAGAAGATGGGAGCTGACTCTATGGATCTTTTTAGACCTATCAGCCTTTGTAATTCTTTGTACAAGATTATCTCTAAAGTCTTGACCTCTAGAATTATGAGTTTGCTCCCCTCTATCATATCTCCCCAGCAAAGTGGTTTTGTCCCTGGGAGGCAAATTTTGGACTCGATAATCATGGTCCATGAGAACATTCATTCTCTTTCTAGGGCTAAAAAAGAAGGTTTCTTTCTGAAGCTTGACTTATCTAAAGCCTATGATAGAGTTGACTGGGGATTTATGCAGACTATTCTTTCTGCCTTTGGATTTTGTTCTAGAAGCATCAGTCTAACTATGCAACTGATTTCCTCTACTTTTTTTTATGTGTTGATCATGGGTCCCCTTCTCCCTTTTTCAATTCTTCCAGAGGTCTCAGACAGGGGGGCCCTCTCTCCCCTGTTCTTTTCATAATCATTGCAAAATACTTGGGCAGATTTATTGGAAAACTAGTTGAGAAGGGAGAGTTTAGAGGGCTTAAACCTTCATCTACTATTTGTTCTCATCAGAAATTTGTGGATGACTCAATTATTATGGGGAATTATTCTGTGAAAGATTCTAGAAGCTTAAAGAAAGCTTTGGACAGATATGCGATTGCTACTGGTCAACTGATTAACGGGTCTAAAAGTTTTGTTTATTTCATAAACACTCCGGAGAGAAGATAGACAAAGATTAGTAACATTTTGGGTAGCCAAATTGGGAATCTCTTTTCCACCTATCTTGGGCTTCCTTTATGTTAGGTGCCTCCTGATACCTTCTCAGGAACTCTTGTGGATAAATTTCATAAGAAGTTAGCTGGATGGAAAGGCTCTTTGCTCAGCCAAGTGGGAAAGGTCCAAAATCTGAAATCTACTCTTCAGAGTATCCCTCTCTATGCTATCAGTCTTTTTAGAATCCCTATTAAGTTTGTGGAGGCTATAGAAAAAATTCAAAGAACCTTTCTTTGGGCTGGGATTGAGGAAAAGAAGAGAATGTATTTGATTGCATGGGATAAGGTATGCAAACCTATAAGAAAAGGAGGCCTTGGTCTTAAAAGAATCAGAGATATAAATTTCTCATGGCTAAGAAGATATGGAGAGGTTATAATATTGAGGGAGAATGGAAATTGATATGGGACAATAAGTATAAAAGACAGCTCCCTACCCTTCATAGTTTCCTCAAGGTTGAGGATATTCTGATTGGTTCCAACATCTAGAAAAATGTCACTAGAACTAGAGATATAATAGTCAAAGGAGTGAAATGGAAGGTGTGGAAGGGTAATTTCATTAAATTTTAGGAAGACACTTGGTTGTTAGACTCTCCCATTAGTGACAATCCTGATTGGGGCAAGTTTCAGGATCAGTGTAAGGAAAAATTTGGTACTACTGTGGCTGACTACTGGAATTTAGGCCAGTGGAAGGACTTATCCTTTGTTGATCCTTCCCTTGAGCATCTGAATAAAATTATGAATTCTATGGTGGTGGTTGATGACGAGGACCAGCTTATTAGGAAACTTACTATTGATGGTAAATTTTTTGTCTCCTCTCTTTATATTAAGCAATATTCTAGTCAGGAGGGTCCTTGATGGGCTAAGGCTCGGGTGAAAGGACTTATTCCCAAAATTAGTATTTTTTTCTGGACTGTCCTTCAAAAGAAGATCCTGACGATTGACAATCTCAAAACTAGAGGTTTTTGTCTGCCTAGTATTTGTCATCTTTGTATGCAGAATGAGGAAACCATTAATCACATGTTTATCCATTTTCCCTTCTCTGCTGATATTTGGGCTAGATGTTTGGACAACTTCAATGTCAAATGGGTCTTCCCTGAAGTTGTCCAAGATGTTTTTAATTCCTGGTTCCACCCTTCGAAGAAAAATTCAATTACTTTTTTATGGAGATTTTCTTTACCTCATATTTGTTGGGGAATCTAGAAAGAAAGAAATGATAGAGTGTTCAGAGATAAGGCTTCAAAAGCTCAATTTATTTTTGACAAAATCAAAAGACATTTGGTGGAGAACCTCTCAATCACTGGTGGAATAACCAACCCCAAAGATCAAGGTGATAACATCATTTTCAATAATTGGAGAATAAAGGGGAGTGACATCATACATGCTAATCCTAGAGAAGAGGTGAGATGGGAATGCCCCCCTCATGGATGGATGAAAATTAACTTCGATGGTACTTCCAAGGGTAACCCTGGCAATGAAGGGTGCACTATGGTTTTAAAGGATGAAGGGGGAATATGCAAAGCTATCAAATTTATTCCTATAGGTAATCAAACCAACCATGTTGTTGAGGCCATTGTTGCTTATCATGGGTTGGTTCTTGCTAAGGATTCCAATTGCACTAAAGTTTGGGTTGAAGGGGATTCTTTGAACATTATTAATTGCTTGAATAATGTTTTCCCTTCCTCTTCATATATACACTATGCCATCAAAATTGCGAAGAAAATTAGTGAAACTTTTGAAATGTGTATTTTGACACATGTATATAGAGAAGCCAACAAGTGTGTTGATTGGGCTGCCTGCCTGGCTTGTCATTCTGACAAAATCATTGCCTTTTATGGTGAGAGTAATCTCAAGTGTGAGGCAAAATCTATGATTGAACTAGACCGTATCCAGATGAAGCAATGTGTATTTGCTAATCACAATTTCTAATGTCTTTTCCTCATTTTTCTATGATTGTTCACTATGGAGGCATGGCTTGTTTTATTATTAGTCATATCATATTTACTTTTCATGGATTATGGGTGGTTCTTCATAACAACAACAAAATTGTTAGGTTTCTTCATAGAGATCACAAAGAAAATAACAGAGCTGAGATAACGAAGAATTGTGAAACTAAGGGTAATATGAGAGGTAATAAAAAGAGGTTTGAACCGGCTTCTTGCTCGGACTGGAAGAAAAACAATGAAGTCTAGGAGATTCTTCAAGAGGGAGGCTTGAGTGTTTTTATGGAAAGGCTCTGTGGCAAAGACCCTATTGTCACTAAGCATTTCATAAAAAACTGGAAGAATGTTAAGGTTCTTCCTAGTACCCAGATGAAGAAGGTGGACGAAGATGTCATTGTTGAAGCTACGGGTATGGTTAAAGAAGGTATTAAATTTTATAGAGATCGAAGTGTGTCTGACAAGGTTGTGGATAGGTTTCCTGTCACTAATGGAGAAAAAAGGAAATTGGTGAAGGTGGATAATCCCTACCATTCCCCTAAGCGTATTTGCAGGTCATGGAGGTTTGTGTTTTTTGCCACCATCAGCTACATTACTCTAGATGGGAGATTCACAAGGGATTATGGGCATCATTTTGTGCTACTTAATCACTTTTGTCATGGTGACAAGGTCACTCTACCTTACTATCTTGCTTTCTCTATTGATCATACTATTAGAGAAGTTAAGAAAGACTCTCAAAGAGACCATGCCCTCCACCAGGGGTTAATTAGTTTATAAGATTTTGAAGGGGAAAACTATTGAGAAACCCATTAGTAAAGGCAAAAAAATTAGGGATAATGATACTGAAAGTGAGAATAGTGGGTTCAATCTCTACTCTGAAACTGAAGGTGAGTCTGAGGATTTCAGCAACAAGGTGAAGACCAAGGGAAAGAGCAAGGGGACTGTTGTGGATTCTGACCTTTCAGACTCTGAGGATGAGTCTTTTGATGATAAATTCATAAAAAGGAAGAAGAGAAAGGGTATGGGTAAGCAAACCCAAAGGACCAAGAAGACCCGTAAGGGGATAAACAAGGTGAAAAGACAGATTTTTATTTCTTCTAATGAGGATACTGAGGTTTAAAAAATTGATAATAAGAAGGGTAAGGAGGAAGATGAAATGTTGGATGGTGATCATGGGGAGAACCTGAGCACACAGAGAATGCAGAATGAGGGTCAAGAGAACAACATGGGAAATCAAAATGATTGTCATGGTGACATTGGTAATGACAGCATCAAGGGTTTTTGTGAGGTCATTAGCAAAATGGTGAAAGAGATTAGTGACTTGAAGATTGACCTCAATGTGATCAAAAAGGCAACTATGGGTGAGAAGCCTCTCTCTGAAAACATAAAAGAATTAATGGTTGCTATTAACAAGGCTGAAGCAATTGAGGCTATGGTTAGTAAAATTTTGAAAATGGAAAAGAAGGTGAAGGATCTAGAAGGGAACAGAGATGCTAAGGGTCTGGATACTAACCTGAACAATCTGGTCAACAGAGTGGATAGGATGGAGCTTATTGTGAAGAGGATTGCCGTGCAAAACTTCCAGATCCTTAAGGCCACTGTTGACCATATTAACATCCTGATTAACAAATTTGAATAGATTAAAGGCAAGGAGGGTGATAAGGATTAGATGGAGAAGAAGGGTCACGAAAAAAGAACAAGGGCCAACACTCGGAAATAGGTTGATATCAAGGAAAAAGAGTTGGAAGAAATGAAAAATTTTGCGATCAATATGAAGTAGATGGTGGTTCATGCTGAAGAACTTATGAGAAACATTTAGATGTCCTTGTGTTGTCTTTGTGCTTTCCTTTGGTTGTCTAGTGTTGCTTCCTTTGTCTTGTGTTCCCTTTTTGTTTTGGCTGGGAACTATTCTATGTGTGGGTTATCAGGCACTATTGTTTTCTGCCTCTTTTATGCTTTATCTTTCTCCTGCTTTGTAACAAGGTTTCAGGTTCCTTTCAAAAACCTATTTTTAATTAATCAAAACTAATACAAGTAAAAGTAATTAGTAATATCACAATGGGGTGTAACGGAGGGTGTCAAATACAGGGCTATCATATGGATGGCTATCTCCTTTATATTCTCCTATTCTCGTTGTTCTTTTTCTTCTAGCTCTTTAAGGTGGCAGTTTCGAGGTCCAATAAATTACACATGAAATCTTCTAGAGTATACTTATTTTCCAACATGTACCAAATTAGGGCTTTCTCCGATGTATTCTTGTTTATTAATAACATATCCTTGTACTTCATTTTTTTGTAAAAACTTTGGGGTCATAAAGAGCATCCTATATTTGATCTTCATCTAAGAGAGGGACTTTTTTTGTTGTGGTCACCGAACTAGTAGAATTTTTGTTTATGACTTGAAGCTCCTCACTTTTTGTATCAAATTTTGGTGGTCTATGGGCCTATTGATTCTTCCTTTGGATTTTTTTTGTCTCATTTGAAGTAGCGCTTCTTATGCTTCTTGTTCTCATGACGTGACCCCACTCTCTCCAGTGTGGTGGTCAATTTTATTTTGATTGACTATCTACATCCAATTTTTGTAAGTGTTGTAAGAGGTGTTTGAATGTGTAGTCTTTTGAACCTCCTTCTTGGGTAGGTTGGTTTCTACTTGTTATTCTTATTCCTCCTTAGAGGGGTTTTTTGTTTTTTCTATTTCTTTCCTTAATTATTCTTGACCTTTTTTTGTTGCTTTCTCCTAAGACAATTATTCAAAGAACTCATTTGTAGTGTAGCACCCTACAATGAGGCCCAAAGGACCTAAACAAAATAAACAACAACAAAAAATGTGAATAATTCAATTGCAATAGTAACATGATGATACAAGATAAAGATAAAATGATCATATAATATCCAACAAGAGCCCTCAAGGCCCCACAAAGATGTTACTCAAGATAACCTAGCCATACAAATAATATAAATGAAACTTCTATAAATAAGATAACATCGTCCTTTACAAAGGAACATGATTCAATATACATTACCATGGAATTATACATATGATCATCATTTACATTACAAGGTATCCATAAGGATATAATCTCCTTGAGTACAACAATGAAGTGACTACAAAATTTGGAACATAATGTAGGTCTTCAATCTCCTCACGAGCCATCATGATCATAATGTAGGAAGAACCAAAACCCAATGGGTGCAAATAGCACTCCATTCAACCATGTGGTACCATCAGGTCCACCCCCCATGCTAGGAGGTATCGACCAGACCCAAGAGATGGAAGGAAGTACAAGATGATACAAAGACTTTCATGAGGCTTGCAATACTACAATCACAAGAGACCTACAAGGCTATGATAACAAGAACTCAAAAGTACAGTCAACCAACTTCCAGAGGCCCAAGAAATCCACATAAGAACAAAACCAAGAGAGACCACTAGGTATGCAATAGGGAAGAGTGTCATTACTAGGTTGTCATGAGTTACCTTGGTGAGTCTTCACTAGGTTTTGGCTCCCTTCTGAGGTTACCCTAGTGACCTCTACCAACCCCCAGTGTGCTACCCCTTCTCGATCATAATTTTTTTTTAGACTCGTGTTTGACTTCAGTAGACTGTTCAGTGGATACATTATTGTTATATTTGATTCAGACTTTATGTGATGTTATTACATGCTTAAATTTGATTTGTAGTGTATGATTTCATATAGTATTTCCTTATTTATGTTAAATGTGATTTTATGGATGACTGTCATGGACTGACATTTACTTAATGTGTGTGATGCATTATTTACATGTTTCATGTTTGCAAGTGTATGGGATGCGAGGGGATGATTTTCCTTCACTCACTCCGGTGAGATAGGGAACGTCATGATTCTCCTTCATCAGAAATGTCATGATTTTCCTTCACAATGTTTTAATGAGGAAACCCAGTGTGGGAAAAACCTCGATGGGATTTGTGACCCACAATATTCACTTACTGGCCAATAAGGGAATATTACTGCTACAATAGGAGCCTACACATGCAAGAGGGCCAAGTGCTTAGAGCTCACTACTCAATTACAAAACAAGTCACACTGACTTACAAAAATGGATTATACTAATCCAATGTCTTGTACTACTTCAGATTAGCATCTGCTATGCCAAATTCAGTACAGGTTTAAGCTCTACTACATACATAAACCCTTATCCAATAATTCACATAATAGGTTTGCTAGCTTCTATTCATATTCTGCATCCTACCTCTTTTTTTAAAATGATCTACAATGATCTCATACATATATGAGTCATATTACAATTTGCCATGTCGGCTTACAAAAGATTTTACAATTGATTACAAAATACATTAACACAAAATTGTTGTCGGCCAGGGTACCGGTAATCTTCCTTTTCAGTGCCAGTGTTCTATATGCTGGTGTAGAGTTTTTCGATGTCGGTGCCAGTGTCTGCCTACCGGTATCACATGATTGCAAGGTTGCCATCAATGACAATACCTTCAATCACCTACAATATCTCATTGGAGTGTGCATTTTCCAACAAATTTGACCCGCAGTTACACTCATGTGAGTTTTGTCAGTCGATCGTCTTTTCTCGTTTGATCGGTATGTGATTCATAGTGCTTTGGTATTTTCGTTTTGTGAGTCGTCGTATGGTCTTCTCTTGTTTTGTGTGCTTCCAGTTATTTGGAAAGATTTAAATTGAGTGAATTGTGTTATTTTGTGTTGGTGTATTTAATTTAATTAATATGCCTTGAGTTTATGGAAATAATTTATTAATGGATTTGTTAAATTAAATGGTTAAATTGCATGTTATTTTGTGAAAATAGTTGTATTAAATTATTTGAAAAAGAAATAAGTTAAATTCTATGCTATTTGAATTTTAGTGCAAATGTTGAGTTAAATTCTTATGGGAAAAGAAAATAAATAAAAAGCATTTCCATTGACCTTTTAGTTAGCTTTTAGATTTTATTTTTGTTTAAAGAAAATTGTGTCATGGAAAAAGGGAAATTAGATTTTTTACTTTTTAAATTTTATTCCTATTCGTTAAAGAAACTTTTAACCTAAAAGTTAAGGTTGAAAATATTTTTCCTATATTACCTATGAGTTCATGGGAAGGGAAGGAGGCATTTTTTGAGAACCAAAACTTCGAAACCATTTGGAAGGAGGAATCTGGATTTTGGAATTGGTATGCAAGATTGAAGCTATTCTACAATTTTCTTCCTAGATTGTTTTTCAGGTTGGGTAGATTTATCTCTTTTGTAGCAATAAAAATTTAAATGTTTTGATCTTTTTCCTGTGTGTGTGATTGAAAAATTGCTAATCTTATTGGATATTCTTGTTTGAAAGTTTGGTTTGGAAATAGAGTAGTTTGCTCTTGAATTTAATTAAATCCCAAATCACTGTGTTTTTGTTGAAGAAATTTTCCAATATCTTGTTGGTTGTGTTCTTTCAAGGTTTTTGCAAAATTTAATTTTGATTAATCTTCTCAATTTGAGTAGTAAGAAATAGATTTTGTTTTGTGTATGTTTACAATTTTTTATTTGTTTAAAATTGGGGGGTTATGCTGGAAATTTTTTGTCAATTTGCCCTCTTTGTTTGATTCAAATATTTTCTTTCCTGTGTGTGAAGAAATGAAGAATGAATCAAATCCCCTCTATTTGCTTAAAATTCTTTTGAATTTTTGCCCAAGATCTTTGGATTTGGGTCTTTTATGCTTTAATTTATAAACAGATATCTTTATTGGATATTTCATTGAAAAAAAATTAAAAAATAATAATAATAAAATATATATATTAACCCCCATGTGGCAGGGTATACCCCACCACGTGGGATGGTAGCATCTGCTACCATATGGTATCAGCACTAGCGCTTGGTAGCGGTTGCTACCGTATGGTAGCAGCACTACCAAAAGGTAGCAACTGCTACCATTCAGTAGCAATGCTACCAAAAGGTAGCCTCTGCCATCCATAAAACCTTTTTCCTTCTTCACTATATAATTGGAATTGTTGTTTAATATAGTGTTCGTTGTTTTATAACAGTGTGTTGATAAATTTTATGTTTTCGTTTGCTATATTATTTTTTTAATGTTTATATATATATATATATATATATATATATACACTTGTCTAATCAAGGCATTAGTTTTATGTGATCTATTTGGTAAATTAGATTTATTATGGAAGTAGATTAAATATTTTAATATCATATGTTATATTTTTTATATATATTTAATATGAATTTTATTATTTTATTAGGAGTATTGTATTGGAATATACAAAATTGAATGACATCTTTAGGAAGATGTATTAATTAATGTGGGGTGTTTTATTTATTAAAATGATTATGACTGTTGCTTGTTCAAATTGAAAAGAGGTAAATTGACTATTTATGATTAGTTAGATTTATAGTCTTATTAGTTCAATGATGACTTGAATTTCTCTTAATCATTATGGTGATGTTTTATTAAATTTTAATCGATGAATTTGCAAGTGTATATGATGTTGTTATTCTCAAAGATTGTCTAAGTTCGGTCTTAGTGAATTTAGCATTTCTTACAAGGGGTTTATTTTGTTGCAATTTCTTGCCTATGTTTAGTCGTCCTGTTGTGGTGTATTTTGTACCTCTTGATCAGGTGTTGTATTTATGACCTCTTTGTTTTAACCATATTGTGTTTATTCCTTATGGTTAACCAATGGTTAGTAAGTCTATGTTTTTTGTCACCTGTATGGTTGTAGTGGTGTTATGGTTGTCTGTTTTGCCATAGGGTCCTCATAGAGTGACCATGTTTGTTTAGTGTCCTATGAGAGAGTGTCTTTTGAGTGGGGGTCATGCCCGAAGTGGTTGGCAGGATAACTCCTCGAAATTCAGATAATAAGTGATAACCTAATAATTGATTAGGGGGTGGGTATTTTATAACATTAATTAAGATATTGTACCCCGTGCATGGTTGAGTGCTTGTATAGGCTCAAGATGTAGTGGGAAGGCCTGGAATGGAAAACCAACCACCTTGTCTTCACGAAGGGTTGGTAGGGTCTGCATGAGACTTAGATGGAATCGGGGGTTCAGGAAAGGTTACCAAGATAACCCAGGATGGGGGTTGGGACCTATGGAAGCCTACCTAGGGTAACCATCATAAGCTATGTGATGAAACTCTCTCTTTAGGGTTACTAGTGAGTTGTGATGTTGAGTCCACCTGGAGTATTGTGAACTCACACTTGTATTGTCGACCATTTTTTCTTATGCTTGCTTGAGGGTCTTCTGCTATATCCTAGCATGGTGGGGTGATTATGTTTTGGGATCACATGGTTGGGTGGTAGTGTCACTTCCCATCGGATTTTCTTGTTTGTGCCTTCATGCGAGGATTGGTTTCATAGGTGTTCTTGTGGTTCGTGATTCATGCATCATCTCATGTTGGATATTATTGCCCTTTTGAGACCTATGTGGTCATTTGTATTAATGGATTTATGTAAACGTGTATTTGGTAAAGATGCAAACTTTATATGTATTACTGGAAGCTATGTATTTTATGAACAATGTAATCTTTAGTTTTGGATGTTATTTTACCAGTTATCCTTATGCTTTGTGCAAATTCTTTATTGAAGGGAAAAGTATATTGTAATACTTCAATCTTTAAATAATGATATCTATTATACGTATATGGTTTATTATATTCAATGAGTAAATGATGGTTAATTGGATTAATCTTAATTAGGGAATTTAACCTTTCATTTAATTCTTCGTTGGCAACCCTTTAGGAATTCTTGTGTTAGTCTTTCGCTTGTGTTATTATTGTGCAATGTAGTAATTAAAGAACTTAATGTGATTAGTTGTATGGTTTTCCTTTGGGGTTCCTGGTGGGGTCCCGACCCCCATACAAACTCTAGTGGACCATACCAACCTTTCATAAGGACAATATTAATGGATGCCATTCTAAGCCTTCTCAACTTACCCTTAACCTATGCAAGCGCTCGAAAGTAATACAGGCAAAAAAATCAATCTTTATCAATGTGAGCTAGCTACCCCAATTCATTATTTTATATTTTCACTTGTTTAAAAACTCTCACTGAGTTACCCTGGCAAACACTTTGGGTCTTGGACCCCAATAAAAGCCACTCCCTTTTTATTTGCACCTAGGAATTCAAAATTCAAACACAAGGTCTATGACACCCAAAACATCAAGAGTCTAGACCCCTCTACCTTAGCAAGGTTGACTAACTTGCTAGAACAGGTTTGCAAGCAAGGATGTTCAAAGATACAAGAGTAATAAATATTGAGGTTATATAGGACACCAATCACATTGCATAAAAAGACGAAGAGCAACCATGCACAATTAGGAACTCAACATTGTCCTAGCCTCTGGAAACAATTACATTTAAACAACACCTTCGAGTATTCAACTATGGTAGACAAGAACCAAGAGCAAATACCAGTTCTCATAATACCAAACAAAAGAGAATCCAATATAATAATTGCCAAAGAGACCATAATAACTTCTATACAACTATTAAGTCAAATATACATTAATTGTGATACTACATTAAAACAAACACTTTATTATTGTTCATTCGCAAGTCCTTTCCACAATATTAATATCATTATTTTGATCAACAATAGATTAACTGAAAGGATCCTAAGTTCATATATTTGTATATAAAATCAAAAGATCTAATTAACTTCTATACATCCATTAATTCCAAATTAATATTATTTTCCAATAATTCCAAATTTTAATCTCACTTTATTCCTACCATTATGCTCAAATAAACTATCATTTCATTATGCAAATGATTAAGATAATGTATTACATTATTTCCTTTAAGCTACCATGAATCAATCAACATTGGATTCAAAGAAATAACCCAAAGTATAAATTATGCACATGTGTGTGTGTGTGTGTGTGTGTGTGTGTGTGTGTGTGTGTGTCTGTACACACACACACACACACACACACACACACACACACACATATATATGTATATATGTATATATATTCATATATACATACACACATATATATATACATACATACATACATATATATATATATATATATATATATATATATATATATATATATATGTATATGTGTATGCGGGAAAAGTGGTCTGATAAAACTCAATATGTGAAAATATTGCTAAATACTAGTTCACACACACACACACAGGACTTCTTGGTGCAAGCTATGGAGTAACGTAGTATTAATCAGCTTCCCAAGGTGGGTCCCATGGTTCTCTATCTCACAATGTCCCTCAAACCAATGTTTTTGCTCTCAGATCACTGAGCAAAATGGTTTAGGGATGGCAAATGCAAGAACGAGGGATGTTTTGATAGATTTTAGAATGAAAGGTATGTTAAGCTATGTATGATTCTAGAAATGCAATAAACTAGATGATAAGATGACAAGGTTAGTATGAGTACTATCCTAACATGATATATTAGTCTATGATTGAGCTAAATGATAAAGAAAGTATTCTAAACATGCATATTTAGACTAATTTCTATTCTAAAGAGAGGCTAAATGATGAGCATAAAATGATGTAAGAAAGCTTGAATGTATTTGAGCATAAGTGTGATGCTACAAATTTGGAGGATGATTGTTATGGAGGAATGAGAGCTCTATTTATAGCAAAAATAGGGCAATGGATGGTCAGGATTGAATGGTTTAATCAAGGGTTGAGTTTGAAAGTTGGGGATCTATGTTTGTAATTTGCACCAATAAAATGGTGACAAGTGTCAACATATGGTTGGGTTGAGAGAAGGGGTTGGAGACATTAAATGATTAAGAAAACCTCATGGTTATCTAGAGGGTAAGGGTCAAGTTTAAGTTAGGATTACCCACTGGATTAAGAGTTAATCCAAGGATAAACCCTTGTGCAAATGATTAAGAGATAATCATGGTCAAAGCATTAAAGGCCTGATGAGACCCTTGGGCTGGATGAAGGTTGAGTCAAAACAAATGTTTTAACCATGTAGGAGGGTTTGAGTTAACCATTAATGGTTATTGGAGACTTTGGGGGGATTAAGTGGTTGAAAGTTGGAAGCCTTTAATGGTTATCAAAGACTTTGAGGAATTAAGTGGTTGAAGGTTGAAAGCCTTTAATGGTTATCAAAGACTTTGAGGGTTTGAGAAGTGACTTCCCTTTGTTTAGGGATGTGACAAAGTTTAGAGGAGGGGTTAGGTTAATTAGAAGCGATTAGAAGATTCTAGAAGGGATTAGAAAGGGGTTTAGGAAGGCAAGTGGGAGATGTAGGATTTTGCAAGTGGATGGAGGGATAATAGGATTTAATTGAAATAAAGAATTTCATTCAATTTGATTGCAATTAAATAAATTAGATTTATTCAATTCAGGGTAACTATTTAATTAAATTTGAATTTAATTAAAAGTGGATAGGGGGGATTTAATTGAATAAAATGATTTATTCATTAAATGGATATAGTGAATTTAATTTAAATAAATTGAGTAATTTACTTAATTAAATAGAGGAATGTGGATAATTTAATTAAATTGGATTTAATTAAATAGAGAAATGAACATAAAATATTCATTTAGGAATATGGTCATTTTTATACGTCTACATTTTGCCCCTCTTTGAAGTGACGTGTGTGCACATGTTATTTCAAAGAAAATGATGTGTTTTTGTGATTTATGATCAAATGCAATTTTTGTGTCGCTCTTATGATTTGCCAGTCGTGCCCCGATTTTGATTTGATGTGTGATGCCCCAGATTCGATAGTTGATGGCGATGCCCCCTTGGGAGATGAATCAATATTTTGAAAAAATTTTGATTTAATTTGATGACTTGCGTATGATGTGTATGATTTCGTGAATGTGTAATGTGTGCAAATTGATTCATCTCCCGAGAAGTTATGAATGTTATGGTATAGGGGAGACCACGACCATATTACAGGTCCATTTGGCTAACCCTAATTTCATTTTCCTCCTATAAAAGGGGAAAAGGGCTTGAATTAGATTCATTTGTGCTTTGTTGACTTTGGAGAAAGAGAATTTGGTCTGCAGAGAAAATGCCTATTCCTTATCATAGACACCGTTTCGAGCACATTCGGAGGTACCGGAGACCTGTAGCGCGTGGACCACCAGTAAGTCAACATTTTTAACCCTCTTGTGATTTTTTATTTGGTCATTTTTAGTCATTTTTTTATTTTCAAAGTTTGGGTTTAACAGTTTAGCGCGTCTAGGGCATAGATTAGCGCATACGAAGTTTGAAGTAGCGCATCGAGTCAAATTTTAGGGGTCACGTCCAAAATAGATAGGATAGCACATAAAAGAAATAGGTTAGCACATATAGGTAGAATAGTGCATGGAAACCGTCGGGTAGCGCGTCAGGTCAACAGGTTAGCGTATAGGGTATACCTAGCGCATAGGGGTCACAGGGGTTTGCATAGGTAAGGGGGTTTAGCGCATAGGGATAACCTAGCGCATAGGGCCAAATGGGTAGCGCCTAGGAGGTGTAGATTAGCGCGTAGAGTCTTTCTAGCACATAGGGTAGGTTAGGTGGCGCATGAGGGGAAAAGATTAGCGCGTAGAGTCAGTCTAGCACATAGGGTAAATAGATTAGCACGTAGGAAAAGCAACCTAGCGCGTGGGGGTTTTTTAGCGCATTGGGTATCTGTTTTAGCGCATCGGGAAAATTTTTGCGAGATGAGCCGATTTGAAAATTTGTTTTGGTCTGTCTATCATGATTTTATGCTTTTGTCCAATATGAGTGTTGATATAACTTGTTTTGATTTGCGATTTTCTAAGTTACGTATAGATATCAATGTGTTGTGTTGATCAAAATATGATTTATTTGCGTGTTCTATTTCAAGTTCAATGTGTGAAGCCTGAGTTGTGTTACAAGCTGATATGGGTTGGAAACTTGAGTTGTGTTACAAGCTGATATGGGTGGGAAACTTGAGTTGTTTTACAAGTTTATGTGATTTTGGAGACTTGAGTTGTGTTACAAGTTTTGATATGGTTTTTGAGAACTTGAGTTGTGTTACAAGTTGATATGAAATGATAGGATTTTGAACTTGATGTAGATGAGCAAATTGTTTCATGTTGTTGATGTAAGTTTGATTTTGATATCTTTGTTTTGATGTGGAAACTAATATTGGATTTGTTTTGCTTGTTGACAGGAGCGATTAGGCGTGGTTCAGTCGCGGGAGAGATTTCCCAGACCGTGGACATTGATACCGCGGTTGTCGCAGGCTGATCTCGATATTATCAAGAGATGTGGGTTGACTTCCCTCTTAGATATGCCTCGGTTCACTGTGAACCGGGGGCTATTGACAGCACTTGCGGAGAGGTGGCACAGTGATACGAACACCTTCCATTTTGCCACTGGAGAGATGACAGTCACACCACAGGACTGTTACCGAATTCTGTGCATCCCTATAGTAGGTGCACTACTACCATATGAGCAGTCAGAGGAGGGTGGCACAGAGGCACTGTGCCATATTTTTCAGGATGATGCCGTCTACGGCTATGAGATCCCATGGCAGGAGTTTTTGGACCTAGATTATGCACCGCTGCCATCCATACTAGCAGGGTTCATTGGTGGATTCCTTTGTCCTGATCGCAGGTCAAAGGGATTCTCGGTGGGATGGGGGCTGGTTTTGGAGGAGATGGTCACTCAAGGCCGGAGGTTTGCATGGGGGTCAGCTATGTTGGCCCATTTATACAGGGGCCTGCATGAGGTAGTATACCTCGGTTACGGCAATTTGCCAGCTGGCGTGACATTATTATAGGTATGGTGCTGGGAGCACATTCCAGCAGCGAGGCCACTAGCAGACAGGGACAGGCCTGTAGGATGTGCATATGCCTATGGATACAGGGGTCTAGTTGTCCAGCATAAGCTGGGCAAACTAGAGCATTGGAGGAGAGTGTTGGATGACATAGATATGGTCACCTGGCGACCGTATACAGGATGTGAGGTGTGGGTCGAGGATGGGCTGGAGATGCCCTTTGTATTTATGACCAGGTATCTGATCGAGAGGACCCCGTTCGTTATAGAGAGGTTTGTGGTTACCCAAGTTTTGAGGCAGTTTGGGCGCCAGCAGGGTATTCCTCAGGGAGTGTGCCTATATGCACGGCAGCAGAAGGATGTAGCGGATTGGGGGCCGACCATTGATAGTGCAGTGGCGGTGGAGGAGTTTGTGGTGTTGGCTGGGCAGATATGGGATTATGCCCCTGAGATTCAGGATGCGGGCATGATGGATGAGTTTGCTCGATTGTTTGTTGTGCGAGCGGTGGCCAGGATATCTGATCCTGAGGAGATGAGGCCAGCCTTTGATTCAGATGAGGAGGAGGGAGACAACGGAGACGACGGAGATGATGGGGAGGATGGAGGAGGAGGATGAGGGAGAGGAGCCAGAGGTATGCGGGGAGATAGAGGGAGGAGAGGGGATAGAGGTGTGGATAGAGCAGTGAGATAGGGGAGGATAGATAGGGGGAGAGGTGGATTGGCTATCAGAGCCGGTGGAGAGGGGAGAGTGGGGGAGGTGCTAGCTGCAGTGGGTGGTACAGAGGAGGTTATGCGACCAGCTCAGAGGAGGAGGACAGATGTGCTCCCACCTCTAGCACCGAGGACAGGCTGAGTGGGAGGGGTTCCTCCAGCACAGGTACCACTACCGGTTTGGGTCCCAGGTCATATAGAGGATGCTCAAATACGGACTCTACAGATTACTGTACAGCAGCTGCAAGCACAGATTTTGACCTATCAGCGGTAGATTTTTTAGTTTACCACTGAGCGAGATACCGAGATAGAGCGGCAGGGACGAGCGGAGGAGGTGGTGTCCAGCATGCAGAGAGCAACAGCGGGTGGTCCGATGAGAGACACCCTGAGAGAGTTGGCGCTGAGAGCCCAGGAGGCAGAGTATTATCGGCGGCACTATGAGGCTGCAGTACCCAGGGATCGTCGAGTACAGAGTTTTGCACAGTCGAGATCTAGTCGATCTCGAGCTACTGGATCACGGTCTGAGAGCCGAGGTGTTACGGGGCCATCGAGACAGGACCCTCCTAGGGATCCAGGGGTGGGTGCATCTGGAGCGAGACCATCTCCATCAGGGGATACTCATACTTGAGAGACATGGTCTCGGTTGTATTTTGGAGCATTGTATTCTTTGTACTAGACACAGTGTTTGACACATTTTGTACATTTGGATCATTTTGAGATATATATATTCGACACCATTTGCTTTGATCATGTGATGTGTTTATATGGATGCATGTTATGTGGGTTATTTTGTTTATGTGATGCAATGCTTTTATATGCTGTGAGATGTATCTTGAAAATGAGATGTATGATTGGATATGCAGTGTGATGTATCTTAAAATGACATAGATGATTTGATTTGCAACTAAATGCAAAATGATATGCAATGATGTTTAAAATGATATGTAATGATGTTAAAGTGATATGCAATGATGTTAAAATGATATGTAATGATGTTAAAATGATATGTAACTAATTGTAAAATGATATGCAACTAATATTTTTGGAGCATCCCTCATTCTGTATTTGCCATCCGATATAGCCATTTGTTTACTTTCTTTGTAGATATCATCATTGAGCATTGATTTGTTTAGGATATGTTGAAAATTTATACAAGCATAATGGTATAATTGAACCATAATGGCCTGAGAAAAATTTACATGATTTTTGATTTTGCAAGATAGCACAAGCGTCAAGGTATAATTGAACCAGGATGACCTAAGTGCGTATTGCGTAAACAGACAAGATTAGATCATTTGTATGCGTGAAGTGGAATCAGGCCTTCAGTGATATTCGACGTATCACGTCTCAAGGCATGTATTCACATAGTACAAGTGATTGCCTCCTAGACAGAAGACTAAGAAAATATTGGAAGTTCCCCCTTGACCTCTAGCTGTGAAGCATTTAGTGAGACAAGGAAGAGAATCCAAAAATTCAAAAAGTTCAAAATGCAAAACTAGTCAAGACTTTATGCAAGAATGCAACATTTAGTACTTCAGAAAATCATCCATCCTTGGTATTTTTGTGAATTGTTTTGTATTGGTTTTTGTGATGAAGCGTAGTTTTGGTTTGTTGGCTGTCATGCTTCTGAGTTTTTTGCAATAGTTGTGATGTCTTGAATGTTTGCAAGTTTTTGAACAAGTTAATGCCCCTAGCTGAGTGTGCCTCTTGATATGATCATGTACAGTGATTTCTAAGCCATGGTGGGACGTGGTAAAAGGATATATATAGACAAATCAGGATAGTGACTACGCTAAGTATGTCCTGAATGGATATGTGCTAAGTGTCGGGCGATGGCCGATAGTGTTTGTATGGATAAAATGGTATGGAGATAGATAGAGGAGTCGTTCTTTCACAAGAGCACCTGTTGACTAGGTTTTCACCATTTGTTTTTATTTGTACTTTATGTTTTTGCTTTTTTCTGGATTTTTTTTATTTTTTTGTTTATTTTAGCTTTTTCCGTGCACTAGGCCACTTAAGTGTAGTACCTCTTTAGATGGATGTTGTTAGTTGGTTCGTCGAGCACATCTCCTTCAAAATTTGTTAGCTAATAGGAACCTGATCCATAGACTGATATGATAACATAGGGACCCAACCAGTTAGGTTCAAATTTCCCTTTCTTTTCTCGATCTTGCTGATTTCTTGGATTTTCTTTGAGGACTAGGTCACCAACCTTGAAGTTGCGAGGAATGACCTTGTGATTGTAGCTCCTGCACATGCGTTGTTGATATGCTTTGAGATGAGTGTAAGCATGTTGATGTCTTTCATCTAATAGTTCAAGTTGTTGCAGTCGGTTAACTCGATACTCTTCATCTGGGATTAAACCTTTCAAAGAGACTCTGAGAGATGGGATTTCTACGTCCAGGGGCAAAATGGCTTCTGATCCATACACCAATGAGTATGGTGTTGCTCCTGTAGGTGTGCGGATGCTGGTTTTGTATGCCTAAAGTGCGGGATTGAGTTGTACATGCCAATCTTTGCCTGCATCATTCACTGTTTTCTTTAGGATTTTCAAGATTGTTTTGTTAGATGCTTCCTCTTGACCATTTCCCTGCGGGTAGTATGGTGTAGAAAACCTATGTTGGATTTTGAATTTTTCACATAGTTCTTGGACATCTTGATTCTTGAAGGGCCGTCCATTATCTGTGATGATTGAACTTGGAATACCATATCTGTAGATCAGATAATTTAGGATAAAAGAGGCGATTTGTTTCCCTATCACTGTGGTCATGGAAACTGCTTCTATCCATTTGGTAAAATATTCCATGGCTGTTATAATGAACTTGTGTCCATTTGATGATGAAGGATGAATTTTGCCAACCAGGTCTAGTCCCCACTGACAAAAGGGACAGGATGTTGTAAATGGTTGTAGTTCCTGTGCTGGTGCATGTATGAGATTACCATGGATTTGGCATTTAGGACATTTCTTGGAGAAGTGATATGAGTCCTTTTCCATGGTAGGCTAGTAGTATCCCATCCGTAGAAGCTTTTTAGCAAGAGTAGTGCCACTTGAATGTGTGCCACAAATATCTTCATGAAGCTCGTGTAAAGCAGAATCAGAATCATTACGATCAAGGCAACGAAGAAGAGTACCATCGAGACCTCGACGATATAAAGTATCAGCGGTAAGGGTGTAACGGGCACTTGTCGGATAAAGTTACGTTTTTGGTTACGGGATTGGTCAATTGGTAAGACATTATGCTTGAGGTAGTCGTATATTGGTCCATATAACAGAGAATCTGAACCAGTCAAGGCATAGACAACCTGGGAATCAGAGTGGTCATAGGCGGGGGAGAACAGTTGCTCTACCACGAACTTGTAACGACTCTGTTGTTCTGGAATTTGTAGTAATGAAGCGATTGTAGCCATTGCATCAGCTGCTTTGTTGTTCAACCTTGGTATTTGCTCGAAGGTGATGTGCACAAAATACTGTTTGAAGTCATCCACCATTCATTTGTAGGGTAGTAGCCTGTCATCCTTTGTCTGATAGTCGTTGTTGATTTGATGGAGGACTAGTTGTGAGTCCCCATAGACCTTTAACTCTGTGATTTTCCATTCTATGACCATTTTGATGCCTATGACTAGTGCCTCATATTCAGCCACATTATTTGTGCAGGGAAACATAAGCCTATATGATCTTGCTATAGTGTGTCCCTCGGGAGTGATGAACAGAATGCCAGCACCGGAACCATGTTGTGTATAGGATCCGTCAAAGTATAGGGTCCATTGTTTAGTAGAAAGAGCAAGAACGTCCCTATTTGGAAATTCAATCTCCATGGTGTGTTTGTCGAGGAGTGGTGCTTCAGCCAACTGATCTGCAATTGCTTGTCCCTTGATGGCTCGTCTTTCTATGTATTGGATGTCAAATTTACTGAGAATCATGACCCATTTAGCCAATCGGCCTGTAAGAGTGGCCTTGCTGAGTAGATATTTGAGAGGATCAATTTTTGCTACTAGCTCGATGGTGTGTGCTAGCATATAATGTCGGAACTTCTGAGATGCGAAGACCACTGTTAGGCAAGCCTTTTCAATGAATGTATAGTTGATTTCATAACCATTCAATGTCCTACTGATATAATATATGGCGCGTTCCTTCCCTTGTTGATCTTCTTGTGCCAATAGTGCCCCCAGTGATATATCTGTTGTTGAGATATATAATATAAGAGGCTTTCCTGTGACTGGTGGTACTAGAACTGGTGGATTCATCAGGTACTGTTTGATTTGGTAAAAAGATTCTGCACACTTGGCCTCCCATTTGAATGGCACATTTTTGTGTAGTAAATAGTTAAATGGGAGACTTTTATCTGCTAGCTGAGTGATGAATCATCGGATTGATTGAAGGTGTCCCTGTAGAGATCTGAGTTGACTGATATTCTTTGGTGGTGGCCTGTCCATAATGGCTTGTACTTTTGCTGGATCTACTTCAATACCTTTAGCTGAGACTATGTAGCCTAGTAACTTGCCTGATGTAACCCCGAAGACACACTTCTTAGGGTTGAGCCTGACTTGGAATTTCTCCAATCGATCAAAGATCTTTGTTAGGATGTTGAGATGTTCGGCTCTGGTGAAGGATTTAGCTAGTAAATCATCCACATAGTCTTCAATAAATGTGTGCATCATGTCATGAAAGATTGTTGTCATTGCTCTTTGATAAGTGGCCCCTACATTCTTTAAGCCAAAAGGCATAACATTCCAACAGTATGTTCCCCAAGGACAGGTGAATGTTGTTTTATCTTGATCTTCAGGAGCTATTTTGATTTGATTATAGCCTGAGAAACCGTCCACTAGTGAGAGCATTGCGTGGCCTGCTATGAGATCTACAATGATATCGATACTGGGCAGAGGAAAGTCATCCTTTGGACAAGCTTTGTTGACATCTCTGAAGTCAGTGCAAATTTTGATACTACCATCTTGTTTTGATACTGGAATGATGTTGGAAATCCATTCCACATAGTCAATGGGTCGAATGAATCCGACGTCTAATAGTTTCTTTAGTTCAGTTTTGACCATGAGTGCCACCTGTGGATTCATCTTTCATAGCTTTTGCTTGACTGGTTTAACTCTTGTAGAGATGGACAAGTGATGCATGATTAAGTGTGGATCTACTCCAGGCATATCAGCATATGACCAAGCAAAGTTAATTTGTTGTTCTTTAAGGAAGATGATGAATGCCGATCTTTCTTCTTCTGTTAGAGATTCTGCAAGGTGTATGTTTCTGGCTGCATCTGTGGTATCAATGTTGACTGATTGAGTGAGCTCAATCAAAATGGGTGATCACTCATGAAAGTGTTCAGGAAGAGTGTCAAGTCTCCCATCGTTAGGTGCCTTAAAAAAGTTTTCACCCTCAGATGCGTCCTTTATTTTTACTTTTTTGTGATCTAGAGCTGCCATTGACTGGTTTTCAGCATCAAATCCTTTATTTAGTGTATTTTTGTGACTGAGAGACTTGGCACTCCCTGATTGACAGACATCATTATTTTGTTCACTGGTAGAGCCTGTTTCTGGATTTACGGTACATAGGTAATGGATAATGGATTCATCATCTGGGAAAATTGGTATATCATGGATTTTAGGTTCATCCCAGTCGATGAGGTCAGGAAAGACAAGTGGTAAGGAATCATTGGGTGGATCAAGTTCGGCTACTGTGAGTGTTAGGACAGAGTTTGCATCGTGATGGTTCTTGTTTTTAAAGAAGTTCAGGATTTCGTCGAGGTCTTCGATGGTATTATCTTCCACATAGACTTGTTCATAATGTTCTTGCTCGCTTTCCTTGGCATCATAGATATTTTGTGGTCCAAATTCAAGAGGTCTATCTTCTGCGTTATGTTCTTCTTGAGAAAGGGATATAGAATCAGTATCATCTAGGACATTTGTAGTAGCATTGGAGCAGGTACCCCATTCATATTCATTGGAATCTGTCTCATAGGCATCATCCCAGATTTTATTTGTGTTGTAAACTGGTATGTTGTATGGTGAAAACAAATCTTTGATGATGGATACCATTTTGATGGGTTTTGTTGATTCTATGTCAGATCCGTCTTCTACTTTCTGGATTTGTTCATAGACTGTGCTTCCTTGGGGAGGAATAACGGTAGCTGGAGATGACATGATTTGTTTTTGAGACATTGGTGTTTGAATATGAGCTACCGCTGTAGATAGGGCCTTCTTATGACTTAGAAGCTTTCCCTGATGCAACTTTTGATCTTGACGTTCCCGTGCCTTGCGGATTGTTTCTGCTAATTCAAAGAGTGCTTCCTGCCATGATTCTTCTTTGTACTTCTTCTTCACCTTCCATTGAGATTTTGTAGTTGTGTGTGGCGGCCTTTTCAATAGGAACGTGAGTTTAGAACCCAATCCTGCTTTGTTTCTACTAGGTTGTGAAGGAAGATCTATAGGTTTAGTGACTTCTTCTTTGCGTTTCCCAATAGGTCCTTTACCGCCATATCCCATTTGCTTCATGATTAGGTAGCCTTTTCCATACAGGTGTGTTGGTAGAACAATGTCCAGAGCGGCTGCTCTATGATCTTCTTCCTCATCTTTGTATAACCAGCTAAGAACATCTTTGTCTTCTGACTCATGTGCAAGAGTACCCAATTGGATGAAGGTACCATCAAATTTAGTGATGGGCTGAGTGGCCAGATGTGTTGATGTAGTAGGCAAACCATGCGATCTAGGTGATGTTGGCAATTTGGCCAAACATAACGGTTCCAAAGAGTATTCTCCCATGCCTTGGTCTTTGATTTGCATTTTTTGTTTGAAGTCTCCCCATAAGGAGTTGGTTTTTGTTGTTTGTAGATCTGATGTCAAGGATCGTTGCTTTTCTCTATTATGAGGAACCAAATTGTCTTGGGCTGCCCCCATTGTGTTGCAATGTTGGAATGGATTATGATCAGCTGATATGGAGATTTCTTGTCCATCATAAGGAAACTTTACATACTGATGATATGTGGAAGGTACTGCTTGCATTTCATGTATCCAAGTTCGTCCTAACAAAATATTGTAGGTGAGATCTATGTCTAAGACTTGACATATAGTATCCTTTTGTACTGGTCCTACTTGAATAGGTAATATCACTGTTCCTTTAGAGGACCTTTCCTCATCATCATATGCTTTTATGGTAATCTTCTTGCAAGGATCAATAGATTCTTCTAAGAAGCCTAATACACGGATAAGCTTTAAAGTACATATATTAAGTCCAGCTCCTCCATCTATTAAGACTCTTTTTACTCGGTGTTTGCAAACAATGACTTCAATATGGAGAGGAGTATTATGCGGATGACTCAAGGAAGTATTGTCATGCTCTGAGAAGGTGAGGTTATGAGGTCCTGTCATATGGGTGACCATGGCTTGAAATCTGTTTGTATCCAAATTTTGAGGTACATTTGTTTCCAATAGTGCTTGCTCCAATATGTCTTTGTGCTTTGGTGATAGTTTTAATAATTCCAGGATAGAAATCTAAGCTGGAGTCTTGCGTAGTTAGCTAACCAAGTCATATTGCATTTTTGGTGTGGTAGTTGTAGGTGCAGTATGTCCCTTCAAGACATATTTCTAAGTTCAGGTTGTTACATTGACAGATTCATGATCAAGTCGATCTTGAATGGTGATGACATTGACTTGATGATCTTCAGCTAAAATGTGGTTGATGGTGTTGTTGTAGATGTGATTAATACGAGCTCCATGTGTATCATCCGAAGTTGATGCTCCATCTTTGTTGTAATTTGGGAGAGGATTTTTGAAGGCTCCGTGATCACCATTTGTTTTAAGACCATCCACCGTTAAATCACCTCAATCAATCAGGTCCTGTACTATGTGTTTCAATCTCATGCACTCGTTTGTTCTATGACCCTTGTTGCGATGGAAATCACAATAGTGTGAATCATTCCACCAAGGTGGTTTGATTGGGGGTTCATAGTTGTTGATTGGAGGCAAAGAAAGAATCTTGTTTGCCAAAAGTTCTCTGAATGCGGATTCTAATGATTGTCCCAGTCGTGTGAAGATACGCTTTTGGAAATTGTTCGTGTTGTGGCGTGAATTGTTGTTAGGTCCTGGATTCATGTTTTTGCTTTGAGTATCGTTGGTGTTGTTTGTGTTGAGTTGTCCTTGATCGGTGTTTGGTGCATATGTGTTAGCACTAGGAGTAGCATTTTTAGGATTTTTTGTATTTTGAGGATTTTCAGATAATGCAAGCACTGGTTGCTTAGATTTGGGATCATATGATTCATTGTTGCCTTCGTTTTTGTTTCGAGTCCAAAATCGATATTTGTCAAGATTGGTGTTGTTCTGATTATTGTAGTTTGATGAGTTTGTTCCTTCCTTGTAGAATTTGAGTGTGCCCTTTTTGACACATGCTTCTTCTACTTGAATGCTATTTTCAATCAATTTAGCGAAAGATGGTATGCATTGAAGTTTTAGTCTATAACTCATTTCGCCATTCAAGTTATCAATGAAGATTTCCATTTTCTCCTTTCTGGGAATATCTCGAGGATATCGTGATACCATGCATCGCCAGCGTTGAAGGAACACCATGAATGTTTTGTTGTTCTTTTGTTTGGTGTTGCAAACATCTAGCATGGTTATGGCATGTTGGATGTTGTAGGAATAGTGGGTTATGAATTTGTTAACCAATTCATCAAATGATCTAACAGGTGGTGAAATTTTGGATAACCATTCCATGGTTTGCCCTCCCAATCTTCTGGGGAATAACCTCATCAAATAGGTGTCATCATGAGCAAATTCAAGGCTCAGTGTGCAAAATTCTCTAACATGATCCCGGGGATCACTTTTGCCATCATATTTATCAAATTTGGGAACGTCTGAGTTTGGAGGAAAAGGCACCATGTTCAATCTTCTGTCAAATGGGTAAGGACAGATTTCGTTTAAAGAGTATCGTACTGTTGTCCCTTGTTGCATGTCCTGTATTTGCCTTTGCAACATTTGCATTTGTTGAGTAAGAGCAACTAAAGGCGCATTATCTTGCCAAGGGAAGAGTTCTTCCCTCGTATTTGTTCTTAGTTGAAAAGGTGTGGTAAACGGTATATTTTGCTCTGGTGTTTCTAGCTCAGGTATATGCATCTCTGGTATGCATTGTTCTGGAATGTGTTGCTCAGGTATATGTTGTTCAAAGTTATGGGTTTCTTCTTCTCTTTGTTGTTCCTGATATGCATATTGTCGAGATCTAGTTTTAAAGATGTTTGGGTCTAAATCTTCGAGAAGTTTAACTCCTTTGCTTGTAAGCATGAGCAGATATTTTTCCTTGTCATTTTCCATGAGCTTTTCTACAAGCTTTTGGAATGAAGGGTTTTCCTGACATTCCCGAAGAAGTGCTTCAGTAATTTTTGGTTTTTCTAAGGGTGGAACCTCAAAAGGATTTGATAATCTTCGATTCATACTAGACTCAGCGTGTGCCTCGCTTTGTTTGTCTCTTTGAGAGCGAGTAACAGGCATTTTAGTAGAAACGCTCAGTGATAAAAGGGACAAAAGCCTCGTTGATATGTTGCTCGGGGGTGGGTGGTTCTGGTCGAGATGTGTTATAAGTGATACACTCATTGAGCAAGAATGCTGGATTGATTTTTCCGCCATGGTTTATGGTTTGATTAAAAGCAGACTTTTGACAGTATGCTCTTGTTTTCAAAGGTTCTTTGTCAAATTCGCTAGATTTGTTTTGGATATAACGTTTGACATGATGAAGGAATACCCGATGAGATTTGAAGAGTTGACGATTGATGTATAAAAACTTATTTCTCTTGATGAATTTGGAAAAACTAGGTTGTTGTTTCTTCAACGTGATGTTACGATAAAGGTTCTTTCTTCTCAGAATAAGGGGATTAGTCATGCATGAGTGATCAATGGTTTCCTTTGATTGGTTTGGATTCAGTTGATTCTTGTTTTTGAAAATTTCAAATCTTACTCTATCAAAGTGAAGATTTTTAGATGCCCCTTCACGACAAAGCGTGTTAAATGATATGGATAAAAGCCTCCCGATCTGGAAACTTGATTTGACAATTTGAAAGTTTTAAACAAGTGTTTTGAGATAAAATCTATAAGATGGTAAAGGATTCTGTTGATACTGATGATGAGATTTCCGAATTATGATAGGAGAGACATCCTCTATTGTGTGATTCATTTAGGATTCTGACAACATTCGTTTTGACACAAATTTTGCTCAAGAAATAGTTTTAGTGGTTTGTTTTTGTCACTCTGGTTTGATGAAAAATGATGATGATAAAAAGGCTTCTAAAAATGTTTTTGAAATTTTCAAAAATTTTCCCGATTTTGCTCTCTGTTTTTCTATTTTAGATCACGCGCTAGAACAGAGTCTACATGCACTACTGAAATTTTTCTATGCGCTAAAATAATAACCACACGCGCTAGGCTGCCCCCAGACACGTGCTAAAGTTTTTGGACTGTTAAAATTGTTTTTCTAGCTGTTGAAAAATCTATGCGCTATCCTGGGTCTGTGACATGCTAACTGTTGGACTTTATGCGCTAATGTTTGGTCTCCACGCACTAAGTTGTTGCTTCCACGCGCTAGACTATTTTTCTGATGCGCTAAAGGATTTTACACTGTTTTGCCTTTAAGATGAAACGCTACTGTTTTGAACCAGCGCCTAACTGGCAGTTTGGATGCGCTAACGAAAGTACTCCACGCGCTAAGAAGTTGCTCTCATGCGCTAAACTGCCCTGATTTTTTCTTTGGTTTGGTTTTTGTGAATTTTAATTTTTGTTGGAAATTTTTCAAGTTTTATGGATGATTTTATGAAGTAATAAATGCAAACACGGCACAAAAAGTACAACCATTTTGCCTAATCTAACAAAAAGTGTATGTTTAGCGAGGATGTGTTCAAATCCCCAATGTTTTAACAGGTTTTGATACAAGTAATACACTTCAGAAAGACTCTTTAGTCAAGGGTCATAAATAACATCATAGCCCACTAGTCTCGATACTCTGTCGACTCAAACAGCCATGTCACCCCCTAGAGGGCACCCATTTTTTTGCCTTTTGCCAAAAATTAACTCAAAGTGAATTGTTTCACAGTTGAGTAGTTATCTTGGGAGATATATGGTGAGTAATCTTAGGGGCGGATTCTTCCCCACCCTTGCACTATGATGTTATAAATGTCTGGTTACTGACTTGGCTCAAAGCTTCTATTTCTATGGTTCGTAATCAGGCTTCCTGTTCGGCCGTCAGTGATAAACTCCCTCAGGACGCTTCCCAACCTTTAGAACAAAAGCTTTACCTATCTCAAGGATACTGGGGGAAGGCTAATCACTGCGCGCAACTGTTGAAAAGGACTTTCGTCACTCTCCACATTTGATTATAGTGGGTTGGAATTCTTGGCATCAAAGTCGTTCCCCACTTAGGTCGTTCCCTTCACATCGGCCATAAATGGCTTTAAGAGTTGATTCCAACTCCTCGGGAAGGCAGGCCTGCTAAAGGTTTTATTGCTTGAAGTAAAGAAAGCTGTAAGAGTGGTCTGGATTTTTTATCACCCAGTTAAGGGGAGAGCATATTCCTTCCACTTTCGAGACAAAACAATCAAGTTGGTTTATTTTATCCTTTCAATTCAATGATTTGCTAAAAATCTATGTGGAGATGTTGCTCCACAAAAACATGGTGTTCATTTTATCCTTTCAAGGCAATGATTTTCTGATCTATGAAAAGAAATTTGGTCAGCAAAGTAAATTCGATGTTTTGGTCAGCAAAAGAAATCACTTAAAAGAAAATGGCCCACTCCACCTACAAGAAAATTATTAGAGTCTTGCCAAAAGTCAATGGAATAGTTAGAAAATCTAGATTTTGGCGGACTTCTACAAGTCTAAATTTTAGTTCGGTTACAATTTTAAATTTTTGCTCTCTATCTATGATGCGCTACAAAAAGGACTGTACGCACTACACTACAACTTAGATGCACTAAAATTATGTCAAAAAGCGCTAAACTATTTGCTGGATGCGCTAAACAATGCGTTGAAAGCGTTGCTCTGTTTTTTCCTCCCGCGTTGAGACCTGCAGGAAAAGTGTTGATTTGATGCGCTAAAATATGGCCTTCACACGCTGGATGATGGGCTTTAAGTGCTAGATTGTTAGCTAGATGCGCTATCTGATAGACTCGAAGCGCCAATATATTTTTCACATGCGCTACTCTGGTTTTCGTCCGCGCTGAGACCTACAGGAAAATTTTTTGTGTGTGTTATGCGCTAAAGAATGGACTTTACGCGCTAGATTAGAGACGCCACGTGTTGAACAGTGGGCTGGATGCACTACTCTGGTTACTGGATGCGCTAAACAGTGATTTGAACGCGCTAATTCATTTTTCCCACGTGGCTACAAAAGAGGTTAGTTTCAAAAACCGATATGATATTTGGGGTCAGGCCCCACGGTGGGTGCCAGAAATGTATGCGGGAAAAGTGGTCTGATAAAACTCAATATGTGAAAATATTGCTAAATACTAGTCGCAACACACACACAGGACTTCTTGGTGCAACCTATGGAGTAACGTAGTATTACTCAGCTTCCCAAGGTGGGTCTCGTGGTTCTCTATCTCACAATGTCCCTCAAACCAATGTTTTTGCTCTCAGATCACTGAGCAAAATGGTTTAGGGATGGCAAATGCAAGAACGAGGGATGTTTTGATAGATTTTAGAATGAAAGGTATGTTAAGCTATGTATGATTCTAGAAATGCAATAAACTAGATGATAAGATGACAAGGTTAGTATGAGTACTATCCTAACATGATATATTAGTCTATGATTGAGCTAAATGATAAAAAAAGTATTCTAAACATGCATATTTAGACTAATTTCTATTCTAAAGAGAGGCTAAATGATGAGCATAAAATGATATAAGAAAGCTTGAATGTATTTGAGCATAAGTGTGATGCTACAAATTTGGAGGATGATTGTTATGGAGGAATGAGAGCTCTATTTATAGCAAAAATAGGGCAATGGATGGTCAGGATTGAATGGTTTAATCAAGGGTTGAGTTTGAAAGTTGGGGATCCATGTTTGTAATTTGCACCAATAAAATGGTGACAAGTGTCAACATAGGGTTGGGTTGAGAGAAGGGGTTGGAGACATTAAATGCCTGAGAAGACCTCATGGTTATCTAGAGGGTAAGGGTCAAGTTTAAGTTAGGATTACCCACTGGATTAAGAGTTAATCCAAGGATAAACCCTTGTGCAAATGATTAAGAGATAATCATGGTCAAAGCATTAAAGGCCTGATGAGACCCTTGGGCTGGATGAAGGTTGAGTCAAAACAAATGTTTTAACCATGTAGGAGGGTTTGAGTTAACCATTAATGGTTATTGGAGACTTTGGGGGGATTAAGTGGTTGAAAGTTGGAAGCCTTTAATGGTTATCAAAGACTTTGAGGAATTAAGTGGTTGAAGGTTGAAAGCCTTTAATGGTTATCAAAGACTTTGAGGGTTTGAGAAGTGACTTCCCTTTGCTTAGGGATGTGACAAAGTTTAGAGGAGGGGTTAGGTTAATTAGAAGCGATTAGAAGATTCTAGAAGGGATTAGAAAGGGGTTTAGGAAGGCAAGTGGGAGATGTAGGATTTTGCAAGTGGATGGAGGGATAATAGGATTTAATTGAAATAAAGAATTTCATTCAATTTGATTCCAATTAAATAAATTAGATTTATTCAGTTTAGGGTAACTATTTAATTAAATTTGAATTTAATTAAAAGTGGATAGGGAGGATTTAATTGAATAAAATGATTTATTCATTAAATGGATATAGTGAATTTAATTTAAATAAATTGAGTAATTTACTTAATTAAATAGAGGAATGTGGATAATTTAATTAAATTGGATTTAATTAAATAGAGAAATGAACATAAAATATTCATTTAGGAATATGGTCATTTTTATACGTCTACAATATGTATATGCATATATATATGTATATAGATATACATATATACATACATATATACATGTATACATGTATATATATATGTACATATACATATATATATATAACAAGTACAACTAATCATTAATAGATCTGATACTAAAAGACATATAACTGAGATATATCAGAGAACATAAATTGACATATACATACATACATACATGTCTGTGTGTGTGTGTGTGTCTAATTATCAAATGAGAGAACTTTTTGAAAATAAGCTAAACATTACACAGATTACAGAGGAAACCCCAGCCGAAGTTCAAAAAGTTGCAGAGAAGGAGGAAGTCGTGGAGGGGATTACCCACAGTTGTGGGAAGGATCCCTACTATTGTGGGTAGAGCTGCCCATAGTCATGGGAAGGCCTCCCACCATGGGGCTCTCCCCATGGGTGTGGAAAGGCCTTTGGGTCGAGTCCCTCCCACAAGGTGGGTGAGCTCCCATGCCAAAACACACTATGCAAAAATAGAATTTCACATAACCGAATTTTGATTAAAAATGATAATGATATTTTTATTTATATAAATATATAAAACATCAACACATACAGACAAGAATTTCATAGAAGATTTCTTCAGGGAGAAATATAAAATATAATCTTTTTAAATCCAAGAATTCAAGTGCACAAATACACCTTAAATTTGTTCTAACCCTAAAATTTATCCAGATTTCACAATTCACATTTTATTTAACCTAGGTCACAGATAAATTTCAATAACCCAAAATTTCCCCCCATTTAAAAAATTTCTCTTTTCAGATAAACAACAGACTAATTTCAATCAAACTAAAAGAAATTTCTACATGCAATAGAAGAGAATCTAGAATACTAGCTCTAAATGCTATTTGGAAATCACGCTCAGAAGCAAAAGCAAAATTCCTCAGGAAGATCCATGGGTGTCGTACACAATGAGCCAGGCACAAAAATCCTAAAGCTTCGACAAAATAATTCAAACCCTTTCACTAATTCCTAAGCAAAAATCTAGAAGAGAACTCCATTGATTTTCCCAATTTCTTCTTCTCATGCAAATTTCCCAAAAGAAATCTTTTTCAAAAACCCATTTTCAGAAAATTCATGCACACAATAAACTTCACACAAAAGAAAAAGCATTTCTTCCCCTACAAATAACTCCCCCTCATTTGCATGCAAGATCTCATAATTAATTTAGTTCATTCATTTCTTTTGTAACTCCCCCTCATGCAAATATATATATATTGAAAACAACTAAATATAAATTACTTTTAAAAATTAATTTTCCTTGAGCACAATTAAATACCAAATTAAATGCCTTATTTCTCATTTTAATTAATCATTTTAACAATAACATTAGTTTGATTTAATCTTGCACAATTTAATTTTACTAATTAATTAATTAATCAATAATATTCAAATACCATTTATATATAATATTAGTCTATGTCATAGAAATACTAGATAATTATTATACTATACGCAAGGGTGATGAATTGTGACAATCCAAAACATGAAAGACCAACAGAGCTAACGACTTACATGACCAAACAGCCAAGAAACAAGGATACCTGACTGGGGAATCATACACATAGGAACGATGGTATGACAAGGGTCTGATTGATAACTCTAATTTTCACTATCATTGGGTTATAGAGCACGCTCAGACCTGAAGGTTCAGGTGGAGTCAAAGCTCGGTACCTGCAGCTGCATAAGCAAACTCTGTTGATTAAGTAAAAACAAGTTTTTGAAAGGAATCCAAACCTTTTACAAAGCAGGAGAGCCAATGAATAGGTTTTTGAAAGGAACCCGAACCTTTTATAAGAAAATTGTTGAACATATACATATAAACCATATAATAACATACCGTGAAAAGGGAATGGAAGCGACATAGCTTTCCCATAAAGAGTAGTGCGATGCTTTCCCTTTCACCCAAGTACATCTGAGATAAAACATAGTGTATGGTCAGAACAAATAACCATCGATAACATAATGATTAAATCTTAACATCACATATATAAACCATTTCAATGATCATCTAACTATCAGAGCATAGATAACATCAAATAATCACATCATAGTCAACAATATGAAATCATCATTATTCCAACGATCCACAGAGCATAGAATATAAATATCACATATGAATCCATAAGACATAGACAAACATCTCATACAAATCAAAATTGACCAAAACAAAAAGGGAAAAACTACACAGAAAGCTCAAAACCACAAAGTCTGACAAGCCAAAAGAGAGAGCGCACTACATCCTCCCCCCTAGTATCAGGATTACTCTTGGAAGCATGTAAAGATATACGGATAGAGCTCATGCATACGAGAAGCCTCCTCCCCAATAGCAGAAGACACATCATTAGGATCCCACTGGACCCTAACCTTCTCAATATCTCTACCTTTGAGAACCCGATGCCTGTACTCCAGAACTCCCACGGACTCAAGAGCTAGTTGCCTGTCCTTAACCTGTAGAGAAGTCCAATCAAGAATGTGACAAATATCAAGATGATACTTACGAAGAACTAAAACATGAAAAACATCATGAATGCATGAGAGACTAAGCGCCGGAGCAATTCATTAGGCAACTAGACCAATCCTCTCTAGAATCTCAAATGGGCCAACAAAACACGGTGCAAGCTTGGAGCCCTTTCTATAATAGATTGAACTCTTCCACAGACGCACACGCAAAAACACTCAATCCCCAACATAAAACTGATGATCCACCCTATGCATGTCGACGTACTTCTTTTGTCGATCCTACATCACCACGAAATGCTCTCTGATCCTCACCACTTACTGCTCCATATCTCAAAGCATATCTAGACCTAGATGCACTTTGTCCTCTAATCGGTCCCAACTCAAGGGATTTTGACAAGGATGACCATATAATTCCTAGAAGGGAGCCATACCAATGGAACTGTGGTACCCATTGTTATAAGCGAGTTCCATCAGGCATAGGTACTCCTCCCAACTAGTCTATTAGTCCATGACATATATCTAAAGCATGCCCTCCAACACTTGGTTGGCCCTCTTAGTTAGCCTGTCGGTCTCAGGATGGTAGGTTGAACTGAAGTTCAGCTAAGTCCCTAATGCCTACTGAAGAGACTCCCAAAAGGTTGATGTGAACACAGGATCTCTATCCAAAATGATATTTTGTGAAATGCCATGAAGTCTAGCAATATCCTCCATGAAAATTCTAGCCACCGTTGCTACATTATATGAATATCAGACAGGTGAGAAATTTGCAACTTTGGTCAACCTATCCACGGTGACCATAACAATGTCATGATGACGCGGGGACTTGGGTAATACCGCGATGAAATCCATAGATACAATGTCCCACTTCCACACTGGAACAAGATGCTACTGCAATAGTGATGTAGGAGCATCCCAGTCTATGAGCAATCATGCATCAATCAAAAATATTTATTTTTGTTTATATCTTGTTTAGTTCAGTGTGTAGTTTTGTGTGTTCCTGTCGATATGTTCCAGTAGTTACTTGTTTTTCATTGCAGATCATATTTTCAATTTCCAGGTTGGCTCTTGTGCTTAAATCCGTATTCTCAATTCATTTGGATTCTTTTCCAACAAGATATTTCTTCTGGTTTGACTGTTTCTAGGTTTTGGAACATTTTTGGGCTTACCCGTTGGAGATTTCTTCTTTTATGGAGTAGTTTCTTAGTGTGTGGATCTATTTTGGCTCTTTCTAGATGTTCCTAAGTCCTTGGCCAACCTTCCTGTTGATCCGCACTTCTTGGTGGTTCTTTTTTGGAGAATTTCCTTTCATTCTTAGGGCCGACCTATTTACACGTTTCATTTTCTTGTCTTGGTAAATGTAATATTTTGTGGCCAACCCGGATATATTTCAAAGGGTATATAGATAATTTTATGTGATCATTTGTAGGCAATCGATGAGTATGATATTTTAGATTCGTGATTAGAGATTTGGATGACTTTGGGAGTTTTGAATGGATTAAAAGGTGGCATGTTAGTATGCATGTAACCGATTGATTACTAGATGTTCTATGATGATTGTATGATGATAATCAGTTGGTTACCAGAGGTTCTAAAACATAACATGATCTGATTCTTTGATCTTTTAATGTTTTATTGTTTCTTCCGTTGTGTTACTCTTGCTACATGATCTGGTTTGTTCTCTTTGAGGACTCACCAAATTTGGTTGCACCAAATAGACCCATCGGATTCGATGCTCTACCTTCACTCTTTGGCACTCTAAGCACCGAGCTAAAAAATCATCTATATCCCTCTTCATACCTAACCAAAAATAAAACGTCTGAAGATCCGCATGCATCTTCTTGATACCAGGATGAGTAGAATATGGTGTTTGATGTGACAGATAGAATCAAAGTACGAAGATCCTCAGAAAAAGGAATATAAATATGTCTCATATGCAGCAAAAGACCATCAAAATCGAGGGAATAACCTATGAATATACCTTCCAAAGCTCTACTAGACTCCACCTTGAAATGAACTTCCTGATACCAGGTGTCCCCAGGGAGTGCTGCCACAATCTGACCTCTAAAATTCACCTTAAGTGATACTACTGAAATCTCATGCCGACAACGGCTAAGGGTATCAGAAACTACATTCTCCTTTTCCTAAATATACTTAAACTCTAAGTCATAGTCACATAGGAATTCCATCCACCTCCTATGCCTAGCATTTAGGTTCAGCTGCATAAATATGTACTAAAAGTTGCGATGATTTGTATGCAACTTGACCCGATGCCCCAAGAGAAATTGTCTCCAACAAAAAAAATATGCACAACGGTCACCAGTTCTAGATCATGTGTAGGATAATTAAGCTCATGGTTCTCAAGTTTATGGGACTTGTGGGTGCAAAATAATGGTTATCACACACAGCTAGCTACTCAAACTAGAGACACAAGTTTCCATTAAACAGCTATCTGAATTCTATTCTTTTGACTCATTTCTCTATCAATATAAGGATGTTTAACTTGAAATGGGACTACAAAGTATATGCACTAAGAATATCCTGGAACAAGTCTATCCTACTTTTAAGCAATTGAAAGTGATTAAAAATCATTTATAGAAAAATGAAATTGCTTGAAATCATAAATCTAAATATTATTAACTTTTTCTAACAAAATACCAATTCTTCCACTTATATAAAAAAAACTATTTTGCCTCGTCATGGCTGCAGGACCAGTTACAATTACAAACTGTGGTTGCAAGAATAGATAGTGAGCAAGCAAAAGAAACAGACTTAAGTAACTTGAATAATAAAGTGCATAAAATACAACCATACAGAATCCTCACCAAGTGGGCCCACTTGGATGAGTCTCCTGAGATGAGTACTACAATAGAAATTAATTGATTAAGCCTGCAACCATATCAAACGTTATATTGGCTTAGAAAATAGATACTTTCTTTATTCAGAAATCAACTAGACAACATAATATTACTCGGTAAAAGATCAAAAACCAGCTAACACAGGAATGTGTAAGGGATTTATAACATTCATCCTTTAAGACAAAATCCCATAACATTTGCTCCACTCCCCACTATCTAGGTGGAAGCTTTATTTAAAACTCATAAAATCTAGGAAAGCTAAGATAATCAGGACTCTTGCCCTTCTTTGAACATTTGTAGATTTTCCCTATATCCTCTCTAACATCCTTCATGACAACAAATAATCTTTATTAATGGATCAAGATTAGTCTACAGACTCTCTAATGAGGAGGGATAGTAGTGACCAAGTCCATGATAGATCTTTGAATTCTATGTGCCTTGTTGTCCATCCTTTTGTCCATTTTACCATGCTGCTATAAATAAGACCATGTTCCTTCATAAATAGTGTTCCATGCAGCTACCACACAAAGGTTAGAGAAAGCATTCTATTCACACATTATGACCATTCATTTTGAAACATTCACTAGTCACACATACAAATAGTAAATACTTATAACTACATTTATAAAGTTCATGGTTCTGTTAGAATAAAGGTTTCAACTATAGGTAATAAGACTTATCAAAACAAGCATATAAGGTTGGTTAAATCTTGTTCATGAAGTCCATCATCAGAACATAATAGTCTTAAAGATAGCAAAATTTCTATAAAAGAAGAATAAAACTATGGTTTATCATGCCCCCCAACTGAAGGTTTTGCTGGTCCAATAGCAGATGTTCCCTCAGTAGAGGTCTTTTGATTTTATTTCTAGGTTAGCAGGCTAAAGTCAGCAACAGAAGTCTCCCCTCATGTCTTAGCAATAGGGCTCCAATAGAACCCCTGGTCCTTTCTGATATTCTACCATTTGTATCTTGTTAGGACTCGGAGGCAACTAAGAGGGGGGGTGAATCAGTTGTCTATTAATTTCAACCCAAATATAACTTAACCAAACTTAGTGGATAATGTTGGTAAACCAAACTTAATGTTAGTAGACAGTTTAACAATTAATAACAGTACCAGTAAAGTTTAATGCATGAAATGGAAAGATAAGTAACATCCACAACACATAATATAGTTATTTGTATGTGGAAACCCTGTAAGGGGAAAAACCATGATGGGAAACCTTACCCACAATCAGATGATACTACTGCAGATAGTATGTGTGTACAAATGGGTTCTGCACGTGCAGAAAGGCCAACTTCCTAGAGCTCACTGCTCAATCACAAAATAAGAGTCACACTGACTACAATTGGATGGTTAAATCTAATGATAATGTACTACTCAAAATAGAATCTTCATATGCTGGATTCAATGCCAGTTAAGCTTTGATTGTCTTCTTCATACCTTCCTTGAATCTTCAAATGATATCTGCGTGTATAGCTCTACTTGTGTTCGCATATACCTTATTGTAATCCTTTTCACACCTTCCTTTTTTTCATAAACTCAAAAATGAGATCTTACATATATACCAAAACCTAAGACCAAATGTGTAGGACAGCTCGCTAAGAATATTACAATTAGATCAATCAATATGCAATGCATCATGTCGGCTCAATGCATTTACAATAATCACCAATTGATAAAACATCTCCATAATGTGTCGTGCTGATCTAGAATAGATAATGCTTGTCGGTCCATAACCTAGACCTATTTGTCACTAATAGCAAATATACAAACTTGATTAGACCAATAACTAGATCGCCAAAATCAAGTGTCCAAACAATGTCTTCGACATAACCAAGTAAGCTCCAGATGATAATAGATCATCCTCAGTGTCGGTGAACAATATAACCTATCGGTGAACCAGATATCGGTGACTATGCATTAGTCATTGAACATGCTGGTGAACATAACCAAATATCTTCAGTGTTGATAAGTGTTCACAATTGTTGACAAGTGTTGACATTGATGACAAAACCAATGTAACACATCCATGATACCAACATCTCTTTCATGTTCCACATCATAATACTGCAATTATTTCCAGTGAGGAATACCACCATAACATAGGTGGTTGAAAGATCAAGGGAATCCATTTTTCCTGATGTGTCCACCCCAAGTGTATATAGGTGCCTTCTCGCCTAAGTGTTGCATGATAGTTTCTCAAAAAATGTGGCTCTACTCTCTTTAGGTCCTTAGGTAACCCATTCCATCTTTGAGCTAGATATCCATACACTATTCTTGTAGATGTTTCTACCATTTGTTCCTATTTGGTGTGAACTTCTTCTCTTAGTCATAGAATCCTTCTTTTCACCCCTCTATCGGAAGTAAGTTGGTTCCATCTGTAATAGACTTCCTCTGGGTCCCCTACTTCGGGCCCCTTCGGGTACCAAAAACTACTCGGACCAGCCCACATAGCCCCTCTATTTCTATCTTGCGGGGTTCCCTTTCTTCAATGGCTATTTCTATATATGTCTTAGTACCGGTATGGGCTTTGATCTTATCTTGCCGCTCAACCGAAGTTTATATAATTACTTTAGCCCTCAATGGCAATGGAACAAGTTGTTCCATATCCATATATTCTCTAGCCTGTTCACCCCTAACATTCTCATTCTAAATATAGGACATAAATGCCTGAAGATGAACATCTCCAATAGAAAGGAGTGGATTCCACTGAGGAGTATATGGAATAGCATAATTATGAATATAGAATTCACAAAGTAAATTCTTTTGCTCAGGAGGAGAGGTATTATAGGCATTGGCAAACTCATCGAGAGTCATTAATGATGAATTTAGTCTAGACAACTCCCTACCTATATTGTAAGAAAGATGTAAATCCTTCAAATAAAGAGAATATACTCTTGGAGGAAGCCTACATTCTATTACTTGAGGTAATAGAGTAGCTAAGTTATTTATCCTATCCTCCAGCTTGTTTATTTCTACATCTTTCTCCTACAGTTTTCTTTCTAGGACCTCTTTTTCTCTTTTCCATTCTTCCTCCTTATTTTCTAATAATTGCAATAGTTCAAGAGAAATTGATCCCCAAGAAAAATAAGGTGGAACGTGCACACCTACCATAACCTTTGTTTGTTGTTCTTCTTGATCCACTTTCTCATCAACCTTGGCTAGATTTGCTAACCCATATGCAATAATTCTTTCATTATCAGGCTTGTCTTGTTTGGCTTGCTAAGGTCTAGAAGTATCGTCATCAATATTTAGATTGATTTCTCCAGAATGTACCAACACTTCCTCTTCTTCTTCTTTTGCTTCTTTTTCTTCTTCTTTTGTTTCTTTTTCTTATTCTTTTGTTTCTTTTTGTTCTTCTTTTGTACTAGTCTGAACCATGTTTTGAATTACATGCTTTGTTTTATTCAATGCTTCTCCTCCCAATTCTTTACCTTTTCATGTATCCTTATTCACCTCTTCTTCTAAGAACTCTTCTAAATGAGACAATCCATATTCATGCTCTTTTTTTATTTGTCCTTCGTCATCGAAATATGAACTTGGAATTTCAATTCTTTCCCCTACAGTTGCTTTAACTTTAAATTTATTTTTCAACCTATGACTAGTTCTTGTAGGCTTCTCTCCTACAAAAGGTCTCTCCATTTCTTTCCTTTTCCGGCTAGATGAACCACCTTTTGCTGCAGGGTCTTCTATTTTCTGAGTTTTTGTAGAGGTTGTAGGTTCCTTTCCTTTCTTCTTTTTAGGAGATTTTTCCTTTTTGCTTCTTCTGAACCTTAGTTCCTTGAACTAATTTTTCATTCTTCTTACTCTTGGATGAGGGTTTTTCACTCTTTAGGAATTTTTTGAGAAACTTTTGGAGTGGCATCTTCATCCTCACTAGAATAATTTTCATTATGAATTTTAGTAGGTTTAGAGGATGAAGCTCCTGCAGCTTTTCCAGAGCTAGGAATTTTCCTTGGTGGACGGGCTCCACTTATGGCCAAAAAATCCACCCACTGCATGCTAGGGTTAATTTATACTAGGGCTTGCTCAACTGACATCTGAATTAACAAATGGTGGGACATAGAGTGAAGGTTGCCTTTTTGTACCTGAGCTAGCATCTGCTTAAGTATATTATAAAGGAAATTCAGAACATTTAGCTACCTACCATGCCTTAATGACATAACAATTTGAAATGAATAGAGTGCAATTGAAATTGTCTTCCCTCACAAGTAATGTACTTAATAATATAGGTTACCCTATAAGCCCAAAGAGGTGGAAGAGACAACCTGTTAGTTCCTTTCTTAGTGACTTCCAAGGGAGTGTCACCATGCTCTGTAAATTGTGCTCTAGAAGACCTGGCATCCTTACTTTCTGAAAATGGTTCACCATCCCTAGGCAAACCAGAAAATTGAGAAATATGCTCTTTTGTAACAGGAATCCTCAATCCCTTCACCAAATCCATATCATTCTTCAAATATTGTGCAAATTTGAGGGCTACATCATCATCATAAGTGTGTAATTTTAGGAAATAATCTAACCACCCACATCCTTTATAAAAAGGTTCATAATCCTGATCATTTAATATCAAATTGTGGTATGTAGGCTCTCTTTTAATAGAAGAACCTTCCATTACTGCAGCTTTTATCATCTTCAAGAAAATCTCTTCTGTGTAACCCAAAATATGAAGCCTTCTACTTTCAGATGGCAAGAGGAAACGGTGTGTACTAGACAAGTTTTCAAACAGCATGGGGTTTTGCACAGACTCGACTTAAAAGAAAAGGTTTAATTTTTCTCCAAATTAGGAATAAAATTTATTTTAACAATGGTTTAAAAACTAACCCCTTCCTTTAACATAAATTAACATGCTTATTCAAATTTGTACAGACCTAATAATTGTAATATCTTATCTCAAAATCTACTCCCCTCAAAAACTGAAGGTAGACGGATTGTCCACACATGCGTAAGGGTAAGAAATAGAAATGCAATCATAATTTTTTACAATTTAATGAAATGACTAAAAATGTGAACAAAAATATTTAATCATGAGAGTGAAAATATACTTGTGTTGTAATGTGATTGTGGTGTGTTGTGATAGTTGTTGCATGTGCGATGGAAGAGCAAATTGTTTTTGAAATGTTCAAAGAATAATTATGGTAGCGGAAGTGAAATGAAAGAAAAGAAAGTGGAATGATATGGAGATGACATGGAATGAAACAGAGAGAGAAACTTCAAGTAGACATGGAGTGTTTATTATGATTTGTGACAATTGGCATTAAGTAGCTAGTGGACCCGGAGGATCACCTTTAGTGAATGCAGGAAGAGTTGGAAGTGGTTGAAATTGTTTAAGAAACTCCTCCTTGGTGCTTGGTTTGTGATACAGGCGAAGTTTATGGCCATTGATAAGCATTTTGAATCTTGAATTGTCAATAGTTGCCAGCTTGACTGCGCCATTATCAAACACTTGTTCAATTTCATAAGGACCTAGCCACCTTATTTGTAGTTTCCCCGAATTATCCTTAAACCTGGAATAATACAATAAAGCCCAGTCCCCATATTGAAATGTTTTATATTGATATATTTTTCATGCCACTTCATGTGGTTTTGTTGGACTAAAAGTGTATTTTACAATGTTGATTTCCTCAATTCATCCAACTGATTGAGATGCAGTATTCTTTCTTGTTGTACCTCTGACAAAGGCATACCCAATTCCACTGTTGTACACATATTTTTATTCTCAAATTCGATGGGCATTATAGCATGTTTATCATAAACTAGCTCAAAGGGTGTAAACCTTTTTTTTGTTTTCCAAGATGTCTGGTAGGCCCAGACTGCTTCGAGAAGGTGATTTGCCCAATCTTTCTTATGTAGTGCAACTATTTTTGTGAGGATGGCCTCAATTTCTCTGTTAGTCACTTCAGCTTGAGCATTGGCCTGAGGATGATAGGGTATAGAGTTTGTATGTCTAATATTATACTCTTTTATTATAGCAGTGATCAGGTTAGATGTGAATTGTGCACCTTAATCTGTGAAAAGTTCTCTAGGTACCCCATATCTAGTAAATATATCCTCATACAGGAACTCTGCAGCTTTGTTGTCTCTAGCATGTTTCATTGCTTTGACTTCAACCCATTTGGTTAGGTAGTCAATACAGACTACGATGTAGGATTTTCCATTAGATGGAGGATCAATTGGACCAATGAAGTCTATACCCCATTTATCAAATGGGGCAACAACTACTTGTTGATGCAAGGGCATCTCATATGACTTTGTTGGGCATCCCATCCTCTGGCATCTATCACATTTCCTAGTATAGTTAGTTGCATCCTTATGTAGTGTACGCCAATAATACCCTATGTCAAGTATCTTGATTGTTGTTGTTTTGGCTGCAAAATGACCGCCACAAGGTTCATCATGGCATGCATGGAGGATTTTAAATGTTTCATCTTCTCCAATGCATATTCTCATAACATTGTCTGGTCTAGTATAGAACAAACATTCATTTACCCATGTGTATGAAAATCTCTTTTCAATCAGAATTATTTTATCCTTTGGGGAGAAGAAGTTAGGCACCTACCCATAAGTAAATAATTAGGTATGTGCATTGTAATAGCAAAAAAATGCTCATCCAAAAAAGAGTCATCTATTATAGGCTCATCAAGATGGTGTGTAAGTCTAGATAAGAAATCAGCAACAACATTTGCCTTTCTTGTCTTAGCAATGCTGGTAATATCAAACTCGTGCATCAAGAGGAACTATCTTGCTAGTCTTCTTGAAACAACTAGTTTGTTCATAAGGTATCTTATTGTTGTATGATCAGTATAAACAAATACTTGGTATCCTGTAATGTAATGTTTGAACTTATTGAGAGCATATAAGATTGCTAACATCTCCATTTATGCTATAGTGTAATTGAGTTCAGCTCCCTACAAATTTTTGTTGGTGAAATACACTGCATTTTCTATGGCTCCTTCTTTTTGAGAAAGAATTGCTCCTATTACATGGTCAAAGGCATCAATGTATATATGGAAAGGTAGGTTCCATTTAGGTCCTTGTATGACTGGTGCTTGTGTGAGTATAATTTTGAGCTCTTGAAATGCTTTGTCATACAATAGTGTCCATTGAAAGTCAACATCTTTTAACAAAAGTCCATACAAAGGGATTGCAATGGTACTAAAAATTTTGATAAATCTCCTATAGTAACCAGCATGCCCTAATAAACTACGTACATCTTTTTGCTTGGTAGGGACTGGAAGAGTTTGGATTACCTCAATTTTAGCAGGATCCACTTGAATTCCTTTGGCTGAGATGTAATATCCCAAGACTACTCCTTGCATCATAAAAAAGCATTTCTCACTATTGAGGGATAGATTATGATCTTGGCATCTTTGTATCACCTTAGATAGATTATCAAGTGCTTCTTGAAATTCATCACCATATGTGGTGAAATCATCCATATAAATCTCCATACTATTGTGTGAGATGTCTACAAAAATACTTAGAACTTCTCTTTGAAATGTTGTTGGAGCATTGCATAACCCAAATGGGAGGACAAAATAAGCATAGGCTCCCTAGGGACAAGTGAAAGCTATCTTAACCTAGTCTTCTGGTTCAATTTGAATCTAATTATAACCACTAAACCCATCAAGAAATAAGAAATATTTCTTACCTGCCAAAGAGTCGAGTACCTGATCAATGAAAGGTAGTGGAAAGTGATCCTTTTTGGTGACTTTGTTCAATTCTCTATAATCTACACATACTCTCCATTTTCCATTCTTTTTAGAAAGAATTACCAATGGTGAGACCCATTGACTGTCTCAAATGGGGTAGATGCATCTGGCATCCAATAGCTTTTATAATTTTGTGTTGTTAATTTCTCTAAGGGTTGGATTAACTCTTCTCTGAGGCATGTCTTATTGGTTTAGTGTTCTCTTCAATATAAATTTTGTGAGTACATAGCTTAGGATCTAAGCCTACCATATCAATGTAGTCCAAAGCAAATGCAGATTTTTTTTCTAGCAACAATTCTCCCAATGAGTGCTCCTACTATGTTGAAAGTTGATTGTTGATAATGAGTTGCCTTCTAGTTACCACTTCGATTTGTTTGGTCATTTCTCTCATTGAAGCTTCATTTGCATTGGGTAGCTTGAGTTCATGAGGTAACAAGGTGTGAAGAAATTTTGGAGTAAGCAAATCAGATGTTTGTAATAGTTATTTTAGAGAGCATTCAGAATTACCAGCAATATCTTCTGTTGGATCTCCTTGTGTACATGTATTGTTCAACACTTGTGTCAAGAGTTGTTCTTCATCATAGACGTGGAGGAGAGGGCCTTTATCAAGAATCATAATTTTTACCATAGATTTGGAATCTTCTTCATATTCATCTCCCAAGTCAGGCCAGATGAAGTTTGTTGATTCTTCTTGAGGTTGAGCAGGTGGAAAGAGTGTCAATTTTTTTGTACTATCTCCATTTGAAATAATCATGTACCCAGATCTGCAACCAATATAAGCATATGCAATATCCAACCATGACATTCCCAATATAATTGGATATCCTCCTAAATTAGTCTTAGGAGATAGAATCATAAAATCAATAGGATACTCCCAAGACTCAAGAGTTACTACAATGCCTTATATCATACCATCTAGTTTAATTGTAGAACTATCAACTAGTTGGAGGACTGTATGAGTAGGTCTTATATGGGCCATGATTCTGCATAATCTCCTTGGCCATTACATTAATAGTAGCTCCTAGGTCTATGAGAGTATTTTGAATCATGACTTCGTTTATCATAATTGCAACAATTGGGCTATCAGGGTCTGAGTACTTAGGCATGATCACTTTTCCCAGCATAATGTTAGCTAGCTTACCCATGACATGAACTATTGTAGGGTCCTTTTTCTTTCATCCAAGTTTCTTTAAACAATATTCCCTAATATATTTTTTATATATAGGTATATCCTTAATGACCTGGAAAAGAGGGATTTTTATGGAGACTTGCTTGAGCTGAGCCAAGAAATCAAACGTTGGCTTAGGAACTGATTTTGGTTGAGCCAATCTTTGAAAGAATGGAGTGTTTGGGTCCTTAGGTTCATTAGGTGACAAGGTTGGGGTAGGCTTAACTATTTCTTCCTCCTCATTGGTTAACTTTGTGATTATTGGAGTAGTTGGTTATTGCAAAGTTTTTCCTGGCCTTAGATGAACATTACTGATATTAACAGAGTAGGCGGGATATTGGTTAAACTTTATTGAATATATAGGTTGTTGTTGTGGTTTATTGTTAGGATTAGGTGCAGGGTGTGTAGGAAGTTGAGTATGTCTTGGCATAATATTTGCAGGTGGCATAATAGCTAGTTGGAGTAGTTGGTGATTGCAAAGTTTTTCCTAGCCTTAGATGAACATTACTGATATTAACTGAGTAGGCAGGATATTGGTTAAACTTTATTGAATATATAGGTTGTTGTTGTGGTTTAATGCTAGGATGAGGTGCAGGGTGTGTAGGAAGTTGAGTATGTCCTGGCATAATATTTGCAGGTGGCATAATAGCTAGTTGGGTGGTGGGGGGTGGAATAACCTGATTAGGCCATTGTTGTACTCTACAAGGTTGTTATTGGGGCTAGCTGGATTGTTGAGCCTACCAGATTTCTTGAGGTGGTTACCATTGAGCTTGAGGTCCAAACCACTAATTAGGTTGGTAGTTTCATTGTGGGTTCCCATAATTTCCAATATTAGGATGATATTGGTTTTGTCATTGATTATTAGATGCATATGAATATGGACCATTAAAAGATAAAGGATCAGGTGGCATACCTTGTCTTGGAACCCATGGCTTTCTTTGTGCCACAAAGAAAAAATTTCCTTTACCATCCTCAATTTGATGAAAGTCTAGTTGATATATTTTTTTTTCAATATTGGCCAATTTTTTACATCACTACTTTTTCTTATGTCTGGAATGTGGACAAAATTCAGACAATATTGCTTTTACAGCTTCTTGTTTCCATTTGGCTTGAAGAGTGTCAATTTGTGTGGCCATATTATTGATGATATCTTGCTGAAAATATTTGAGCAGATTGGTCAAATTCATTCTTGAGATCCTAGAGTTAGGTTTGCTTCCTAATGATATGTACTTGGATCCTCTGGGTTTCCTTAATGCAGCTCTTAAATAATTATGGTAGAGTAGTTGTATGTCACTCCATATAGCTTGATTAATATCACCTCCAGCCATGAGGTTAAGAGAATCTATACACTCTTAATTAAATCCCCTTAAGAAGATGAATTTTTGTGAATCTTCACTCAACTGATTGTGTTGGGATTTCTTCAAACTAAACAGGAACCTTCCTACATAATCTTCTAGGGACTCTTCATCTTTTTGTTGCATCCAGAAAATATCATCTCCCCTCATATCTCCTCCCCTGCAGTAATCCTTGTATTTCTTGAGGAATTTTTCTTTCATGTTGTCTCAGTCAGTGACAAAACATTCTCCTAAAGACATAAACCAATGGATAGTATAATCCTTCAAGGTGGATGGAAACAACTTGAGGCAATGTCCATCTATAGTGTAATCATAGCATTTGCATAAGATATCAAATTCAAAAAGAAAGGTATGTAACAAGGCCATAAAATTGAGGAAGAGAAGAAGGAGGGATGTTTTTCAGATTGGCATTGGCTCCTTGTGGAGGAATGAGAAACATGAAGGTTAGATCAAGTGGTGGAGGTGGATTATTTCCACCACCGCCCCTACCAGCCATATTGCCTTGGTAAATGACTAATACAGCAATTGGATCTTCTTTAGGTAGTGGTTCTAGTGGAGGAATGAAGTTGTCTAGGTCATTACTATCTAGGTCTGTAAAGGGTTGTACAAAATGGTCAAGCTCTGGCTCAGTAGTATTTTCAAGTGGATCTTCATCAGAGTAATCCAAATTAGGAAGGAATCTCTTGAGGGGATCTCTTCTTCTTCTATGCATATAGATTTTTAAAGGTTAACATCTATACTGCATCAATAACATAAATAACTTATAGTATACTATGGATAAAATGTTGCTAATATACTATTTTAACAAATGAAATTATTTTGTTCCCATAAAATCTTAGTTTGTCCTCATCCCCGGCAACGGCGCCAAAAATGTGGGTGCAAAAATAATGATTATCACACACAGCTAGGTATTCAAACTAGAGACACAAGTTTCCATTGAGAAGCTATCCAAATTCCATTCTTCTTACTCATTTATCTATTAATCTGAGGATGTGTAACTTGAAATGGGACTGCAAAGTATATGCACTAAGAATATCCAAGAACAAGTCTATCCTACTTTTAGGCAATTGAAAATGATTAAACAACCGTTTACAAAAAAAAGGAAATTGCTTGAAATTATAACTCTAAAAATAGTATTAACTTCTGCTAACAAAATACCAATTCTTCCACTTGTACAGAAATAGCTATCCTGCCTCGTTGTGGCTACAAGACCAGTCATAGAGTTATAGACTGTCGTTGCAGGAAAAGACAGTGAGCAAGAAAATGAAATGGAATTAAGTAACTTGAAGAATAAAGTTTGTAAAAGATAACCATATAGAATCCTCACCAAGTGGGCCCCCTTGGATGAGTCTCCTGAGATGAGAAATACAATAAAAATTAATTGATTAAGCTCACAACTGTATCAGAACGCTATATTGACTTAGAAAACAGATACTTTCTTTATTCAGAAATCAACTAGACAACATAACATTACTCAGTACAAGATCAAGAACTAACTAACACAAAAATGCATAAAGGATTTATAGCATTCATCCTTAACAACAAATCCCATAAGATTCGCTCCACTCCCCACTATCTAGGTGGAAGCTTTATTTAAAACTCGTAAAATCTAGGAAAGCTAAGATAATCAGGACTCTTGTCCTTCTTTGAATATTTGTAGATTTCCCCTATATCCTCTCTAACATCCTTCATGACAAAAAACAATCTTTATTAATGGATCAAGATTAGTCTACAGATTCCCTAATGAGCAGGGATAGTAGTGACCAAGTCCACAATAGATCTTTGAATTCATCTTGCCTTATTCTCCATCCTTTTGTCCATGTTACCCTATTTCTATAAATGAGATCATGTTCCTTCATAAAAATTGTTCCATGCAGCTACCACACAAAGGTTAGATCAAGAATTATATCCACACATCATGACCATTTATTTTGAACACATTCACTAGTCACACATACAAATAGTAAATACTTAAAATTGCATTTATAAAGTTCATGGTTCTATCAAAATAAAGGTTTCAACTATAGGTAATAAGACTTATCAAAACAAGCATATAAGTTTGGTTAAAGCATGTTCATGAAGTCCATCATCAAAATATAAGAGTCTTAAAGATAGAAAAATGTCTATAAAAGAAGCATAAAACTATGGCTCATCAGGACTCATAATAAATAACTCTCCCATCTTGCATTAAAACCACACCTAACCCTTCCAAGGACGCATCTATGCAAACCATGAAATCGCAAGACAAATCGAGAACTGCCAAAATAGGTGCACTAGTCAACTTCTCCTTAAGAACCTGAAAGGCTTCTTGACACTTCCTTTAACCATAAAAATTTCTTCCCTTTTCTCTATAGGGAAGTGATGTGATGAGCAATCCTAGAAAACCCCTGAATAAATCTTTGATAATAACCTGCCAAACCCACGAAATTGTGAACCTTAAAAATGTTTGTAGATACAGGCCACTTGAGAATAGCTTGGATCTTTGAGGGATCCACTACAATACCATCTCCTGAAATAACATGCCCAAGGTACTTGATCTCTGTCTAAAAGAATTCACATTTTGCCACATTCGCATACAACCGTTTCTCCCCCAGACATTGCAATACCTACCTCAAATGTTCCTCATGCTCCTTCATGGTCCTAGAATAAACTAGTATGTATCAAGAAACATAAGGATGAATCTATCCAGATATGTCCTTAATACACCATTCATAAGGGTCATGAAAATGGATGGTGCATTAGTCAACCTAAATGGCACGACAGTAAACTCATAATGGCCATAGTGAGTGTGAAAAGTTGTCTTATGAAATCTGCCTCCATAATCCTCAACTGGTGGTAACTCAACTTAAGATCAATCTTAGAAAATATATTTGCTCCCTTGATTTGATCAAATAAATCATCAATCCTTGGCAACGGATATCGATTCTTCACTGTCAATTTGTTCAACTACCGATAATCAATTCACACACAAAGAGACCCATCCTTCTTCCTCACAAATATGATAGGTGCTCCCCATGGAGAGACACTAGGTCAAATAAACCATTTTTCCAATAGATCCTCCAACTGCAAATAAAGTTCCTCAAGCTCCTGAGTTATCATCTGATATGGTGTATGTGAGATAGGTTCAGCTTCAAGAACCAAGTCAATTCTTGAAATCATTGTCCCTCTTAGGAGACATACCCGGAATCTCACTCAGAAAGACATGTACAAACTCTTTCAACAAGGGATGATCATTGAGGGATACCTCCCAACTTTCATCCATCTCCAAGTCATTCACTGACATGGAAAATAACAGACATCCCTATCGCATACATTGTTTAAGATACATAGCTAAAATCAAGCATAGAGAAATAGTTCTTTGGATGCCAACTGTCTACCCCAACTATAATGATAATAATTGCTCTAATTGAAATCTCAATCTGAAGTTTGGACATTCATATTGTAGAGTTTACTATTTTCATGGCTAGTGTTCATTTAGTTATGATCCAGGAATGTAAAAATTGAATGGGTCTGCAATATATATGCACTAAGCTCCTTAAATGGTTATTCTGCATTGTTGCAGTAACTAACATTACGCAGAAAGGAAAGGCAAAAATGGAAATCATAAAAGGCTACATGAAAGCTTTATAAAAAAATGTTGGAATGATCTAATGTAAATAATAGAAATCACACCATTCTGTCTTGGCTGCAGGAACAACCAGTGGATCTATTTCCAGTGGCTGCATGAACAATCCAGTCATGAACTTCGATTGCAACTAGGTAAAAATGAACTTCAATGAACATAAACACAAGATCACTCACCAAGTGGGCCCCCTTGGATGAGTGATATCAAACTTCCAGCAAAATACTTTTAACAAATCAGAACAACATATCTTTGCTTTATTTCATTCTGGAATCGATTACATGTTCCAAAAGAAAACTCTAGAATGCTTTTTAAAAACTCTTTGCTCAATTCCTTTCTATCTTGTCTAACCTCTAAGAAAAAGGAAGAGCTTATTATATAGAAAAGATAAACTACAATGGACAACTCAAATCACGTCCAGAAGAAGAGGGGGATGAATGTAAGATGAAGGAGATAACTAGAGCTTGGTTGCAAGAATAGTCAGTGGATCTAAACTAAACCACAGTCTTTGCATGCCATAGCGATATTTTGTGAATTCAATATGCACTAGAGTTAAACTCCCATAGTGAAGTATGACTGCTCTGATTATGCCATACGTTGCGCCTACTTGGATCCCCTTCAGTTTGATCTCCAGTTATCTGTACGTGATTCTTCAGTCTTTGGGCATGAAAGGAAATCATCCACCGCAGCATCATTTATTATCTGCACTAAACAAGAACAACATACAAGGGCATGCATACATATCTTACTCAATTAATACATTCATTAACTCACATATGACATTATCCTAAATAATTTGCATATCAACAGGGAAAAATCACTTGGCTACAGGAATAAATTGGTATGGCTGCAGGAATTAACCGACAAAGTTCAAACATGATTTCATAAGTTCAGGTTTAACACATGGATTACAAATAGTCAATTCACAATCCTTTACTATCAAAATGCAACCCAAAAGATGTCAATAACCTAAGAGTTTTGATAGAAAACATGTCAAAGTATCAACTTATCATGCCCCCAACTTTAAGGGTTTGCTGCTCCTACAGCAAAAGAAAAATTCTGATTTTTGTTGAAACTCTGAAATCACCAACAGTGTCCTGTCCTGTTCCCTTGGAAGCCAAATTCCAATAAAATCCTTTCATTTTTTCCAACCTGGACCATCTAGCTATTTCCTCTACAACTGCATCATAATTCTGCTCTGCTGGTTGGCATACCAAAAGTGGCCACATAAGGATCGGAGGTTGAAAAATCAATGGAAGCCAATTGTTGGCTTTCTCCCTACCTAACTGTATGTATCTGGGGGCTCTTTGTATGGCTGCATGAAAATTCTGAAGTGAGTAAGGTTCTCCCTGTTCTAAATGTTCTGGTAGATTATTCCAGCGTTGAGCTAACCCTTTCATTGCAGTTGTCCTGTCAGTTTGAACCAAATGCTCATACACTTGATAGACTTCCCCTCTCATTGGAAGTACTATCTTACTAACATCATCTCTAATTAGTAACTTTTTTCAATCATAATGGAGAACCCTTGGTGCTTCTGATTCCCTTCTCAATGGTAATGGACAGTCAAGCTCTAATTTTTTATACTCCCTGGCTTGTGGCCCTATGATAATCTCATTTTGGATCCATGACATTAAAGCTCTGATATGGATGTCCCCAATATACAATAAAGGATTCCATTCCCTATCTTGGGGTACAGCATAGTTATGTAAGTATAACTCACATAACAAATTCTTCACAGTAGGTGGAGAGGTTTGATAGGAATAATAGAATTCCTCAGGTGTTTCCAAGGATGGATTAAGGTCCCTAACAATGTGGTTTAGTCTGAGGTTCAGATACCACTCTTTCAAATGTACTGCATAAACTCTTGGGGGTGCCCTACACTACATCAACTCAGGAACCATACCATAAATCACTTCTACCTTAGCTTCTAATTCCTCAATTCTATTATCTATATTTTCAATCTCTTTTTGTTGTTTATTAATTATCCCCTGCAACCTATCCTTCTCTATTTTCCATTGCCTATAAAATGTTAACACAATAGATAAACTACATAGTAATGAAGGAGTTCTAATAGGTCCTACCTTAGACCATGGAATTTCTTCAATAAACTCTTCATTCTGGGCTGGCATATCTCCCATATTTTCTTCAAGTTGCTGTAGAACATCCTCAACAATTTCTTCACATTGCAATGCCACAGAAGCAAGATTTGCTAGTTTATCTATAGCAACCTCTTCTTGAATTTCTTCTTCTACAGGGTGTTCTTGAATTTCTTCCTCCACAGGGTGTTCTTGAATTTCTTCCTCCACAGGGTGTTCTTCTTCTAAATTTTCTACTGCAATAACCTCTGCTAGATTACTTACAGGTTGAGTCTTCTGTGTCCTCCTTCTTGTTCTCCTTACATACACTTTTGGAACAGCTGCAAGAGTTTTTGTTTTTGTCCTACGCCTCTTGGCTGTAGGAGAAATCTGAGTTACCTGCGGCCAGATAACAAGTTCTTCATCTGATTCATCCCTTTCTAACTCCTTTCCTTCCCTTTGCAGAACAGGTGAATCTCTTTGAAGAGAAGTTGAGGGTTGCTCTTCAATTGACTCCACTTCAATATTTTCTTCTATCATAACTGCGGCTCCTTCAGCAACAAGAAAACCCTCATCTTCATCAGAAGGATTTTCTACAACATTCTCTTCTTCAATCGATGAGTTATCTGCAACAGGGGCATCCTCAATTTGAAATTGTAGTATATCCTCAAATACACCCCATTCCATTTGTGAAACATCTCTCAAGGACCACTATACAAGTAGCTTAACCAGTCCATGATGGCTAACGAAGCGATTTCCATTTTTTTGCGTCTCCTTAGCACTTGTAGAGATGAGATGATATAAAAAATTAGGTACATTAACTCATCGACCATGTCGCAGATGACTAAGTAACCTAAAATGAGGTGAATGTAGGTTTGAATACTGTCCTTCACATGTAATATACTTCATGATATACAAAACTACCTAAGGCCAATGTTCCGGTAAAGAAACCCTTCTAGTTCCTTGTCTATCCACCATTAAGGGTCCATCTGTAGGAATTGTGAACTCTGCCCTGGCACTCCTTGCGTCTTTTGATTCTGGAAAGAGTTCCCCTTCCTACAGCAACCTTGTTACTTCTTCTATTCGTTGTTATGTAGCAATTACCCTCAAACCTTTAACCGCAGCTTCCCCTTCATGAAAGGAATGCATGAATTATGCAACAATTTCTTCATTGTAATCCCTAATTTTCAAGAAGTAATCCAACCAGCCGTGGTTTCGGAAATACTGCTCACAAAGACCATCCTATAGAGACCCTTCATGGACCATTGGCTCATGGAAAATTAGATCACCACCCATCTTTTACTCTGATATTTTTCTCTCTGCAACTGAACCAGTATATTTGACAGTATTGCTAACAATGAAATCTCTTTACAAATCTTAGTTCTGGCGGCAAACTTTATCATTCACTTGTGTAAAATAATAACATAATCGGCAATGATGGGAAGCATATCAATTTGGGGTACCAAAAAGGACTGATAATTAATCATATTAGAAAATGAACCATAAAGTACCCCCCCCCCCAACAAGATATAATCATAATGAACTAATAAATGCATAATTAAAATAAAATACAATATAAACATACCTGCAATTGCATGAAAATGAAGGCGAAATGAAATGAAGTGATAGGCAAGAATGTGGGATGGAATGACATGGATGGGATTTTATGTATGGAGAAGAATATTCCCATATAAAATGGAAATATTTTATTATGAACTAGCGATTATGTCCACTGCAGAGGCTGCAGGAACATTACCTTTATTAGCCTACTTAATTGCAACAGGAAGCTCATGAGTTGCTGCAGAATCCACATCAGTTGTTGCAAGAACCTTTTCAGTGGCTGCACAAACCTTTATGTCACTTTGTGGAACAAGTTGTTGCAGGAACTCCTCTCTAATAGCTGGCTTGTGATATAGTCGTAGGCGGTGTCCATTCACTAAGAGTTTAAATCGAGCAGGATCTATTGTAGACAAACGGACTGCTCCATTCTGAAAAAAATTCTTCTATCTCATAAGGACCTAACCACCTTGTTTGAAGTTTTCCCATAGCATCTTTATATCTGGAATCATACAGGAGTGCCCAGTCAGCAACTTTGAATTTCTTTTATCTGATATATTTATCATGCCATCTTTCTCTTTGATTTTGAATCAATTCTGTCTATTGAATAGCTATCTTCCTCCATTCATCAAGAGAATTTAACTGTTGAATGCATTCTTTCTGTGCTTCAGACAATGTCATATTTAGTTGTAAAGTTGTTCTCAAGGTTTTATGTTCAAATTCAATAGGCATCATTGGTTTTTTGCCATAAACCATCTCAAAAGGTGTGAAACCAATTGGTGTTTTCCAAGTTGTTCTATATGCCCAAATTACTTTTGAAAGCCAATGAGACCAATCTTTCCTATGAACAGACACTGTTTTTGTAAGAATAGCCTCTAGCTCTCTATTTGTAACTTCTACTTGTCCATTAGACTATGGATGATATGGAGTAGATTTCCTGTGTCTTATATTGTATTCATTCACCAAAGCTTTTATCAAGGTTAATGTAAATTGAGGTCCCTAATCTGAGACAATCTCCCTTGGTACTCCATATCTTGTAAATATCTCTTCATAGAGAAACTCAGCCATCTTATTATCTCTTGCATGTGTCATGGCTCTAGCTTCTACCCATTTTGTTACATAGTCTATACATACCAAGATATAAGATTTTCCATTAGAAGGGGGATCAATTGGGCCAACAAAATCTAATCCCCACTTGTCAAATGGTGTAACAGATATTTGAGGATATAGTGGCATCTCATCAGATTTTGTAGGTTTTCCCATTCACTGACATCTATCACATTTCCTTGTGTAATGAGCTGCATCCTTGTGTAATGTGGGCCAATAATATCCTGTATTAAGTATTTTTAGTGTTGTTCTTTTGGAAGCAAAATGACCTCCACATGGTTCATCATGACATGCATGAAGGATGTCATATGTTTCATCTTCTCTGACACATCTTCGCATGACTTGGTCAAGTCCAGTATAAAATAGACAATCAACAATCCATGAAAAGTTAAAACTTTTCTCAACCAGCAACCTTCTTTCCTTAGGAGAAAAAGAAATTGGCATCTTAGCTGCAGCTAAATAGTTGGCAATATCAGCATACCATGGAGTGTGAGCCTGTATGAGAAACAAATGCTCATTTGGAAATGTGTCATCTAGCATTGTATAATCTTCCTGCAATTGAAGACGTGAAATATAATCTGCAACCACATTAGACTTTCCTAGCTTATCAACAACTGTGATATCAAATTCCTGCATCAACAATAACCAGCGAGCTAATCTACTGGTGATTGATGGCTTATTCATGAGATATCTAATTGCAGTATGATCTGTATGCACAAATATGGGATACCCTGTAATATAGTGTCTAAACTTGTTAAGGGCATATATGATAGCTAGCATTTCCTTTTTAGTAACTGTATAATTCAATTCAGGTCCCTGTAAATTCTTGCTAATATAATATATTGCATTTTCCAACTTGTCAACTTTTTGTCCCATCACTGCTCCTATTGCATAATCAGATGCATCTATATGGATTTGGAATGGTACAGACCAATTTGGCCCCTTAATAACTGGTGCTTGAGTCAAAGCATGCTTAAGCTTTGAGAAAGTTTCATTGCATGCTGGGGTCCATTTAAATTCTGCATCTTTGGTAAGTAGTGAATATAAGGGACTTGCAATTTTACTGAAATCTTTGATAAACTTTCTGTAGTATCCAACATGACCAAGAAAACTTCTCACATCTTTTTTCTTTACAGGGTCATTAATATGCCGAATGACCTCAATCTTTGTTGGATCCACCTTTATGCCTTGTACAGATATATGATGGCCAAGGACTATTCCTTCTTCCATCATAATAAAACACTTCTCACTATTCAAAGACAAATTGTAGTCTTCACATCGCTACAACACTTTCTTCAAATTACCCAATGCTTGATCAAATTCAGAACCATAAGTTATGAAGTCATCCATGTAAATTTCCATAATATCTTGAGAAATATCAGAAAAAATACTAATCACTGCTCTTTGAAAAGTGGCTGGAGCATTACACAACCCAAAAGGAAGAACAGAATATGCATACGTGCCCCATGGGCAAGTAAATGTTGCCTTCTCTTGATCCTTTGGGGCTATTTGTATCTGATTGTAACCACTAAATCCATCAAGGAATGAAAAATATCTCTTACCAGCAAGAGAATCTAATACCTGATCCACAAATGGCAATGGGAAATAGTTTTTTCTTGTTGCCAAATTTAGAGCTCTATAATTAACACATACTCTCCATTTGCCTCCTTTTTTAGGCACTATCACCAGAGGTGATACCCATTGAATATCAGAGATAGGATTGATAAACCCTGCTTTTAACAATTTCTATAATTCTTCTTTAACTATCTCCTTCAAGGTAGGATTGACTCTTCTTTGAGGTTGTCTAAGTGGGCAACAATCATCCTTTATGTAAATACGGTGAGTACAAACTGTTGGATCAATCCCACGCATATCCTTGTAATCCCATGCAAAAGAATTTTTATGGAGTTTCAGCAAGTCTACAAGGCCCTCATTTTGAGTATCTGATAGATCTCTATTGATATTCAAATATTTATTCAATTCCACCTCTATCTTAATAGTAAGATCAATCTGGTTTATATCAGAAAAATGAGAAAAAGATAATTCGTGTGGCAACAGAGTATGCAAAATATCAGTGGTTGCAGGAAAGTCCAGACCTACAATATTCGGAACCAATTCTTACAATTTTTGATCTTCTATAAATTCATTTATCAGTATTTTATAAAGAATTGATTCCTCATCATATATATGTTGGAGTGGTCCTCGATTAATCATCATAAGGTGATTAATAGAGTCAATTTCATCAGATTCCTCTCCCAAGATAGGCCAAACATCTTGTTGTTGCTCAAGTTGTGGTTGTGCTAGAGAATACAAGGCTAAAGTTTTTGTAGAACTTCCATCTGAAATAGTCATGTCTCCTTATCTACACCCTATAAACTGGGGACAACTGAGAGGGGGGGGTGAATCAGTTGTCTAATAAATTCAAACCAAAATCTTATTAACCAACTTAATGCTTAGTACCGGTAAGACAGTTAAGTATATTGGTAAACAGTGTTAACAGAAAATTGCTATACCGATAAGAATTAATGCATGAAACATAAACATAAAGTCATCCACAACACATGACACAAATATTTGTATGTGGAAACCCTGTAAGGGGAAAAACCATGGTGGGAAACCTTACCCACAATCAGATGATACTACTGCAGATAGTAAGTGTACAAAGAGGGGTCTGCACATGCAGAAAGGCCAACAGCCTAGAGCTCACTGCTCAATCACAGATGGGAGTCACACTGACTACAGTTGGATGGTTAAATCCAATGAGAATTTATTGCACAAAATAGCATCTTCATATGCTGGATTCAGTACCGGTGTAATGCTGATATGCTTTTACAAAAACCTAACTTCACCTTCAAATGATGTCTTCATGTATATCTCTGCTTGATCTCGCATATACCCTTCCTTAAATCTTTTTTCGCATTCCACACCTGATCTTTACAAATAAGATCTTACATTTATATCATACCCTAAGACCAATTTTAGTAGGTCGTATCTACAAGATATTACAATAAAACATTTACAAATAATACAATATCCGATGAAATAACCGATTGAACATGTCGGCTTAATGTATTTACAACAATAATAAATCATCTCCATAGCATGCCATGCTAATCTGGAAAAGATAAACCTGCCAGTGTAACCCTAGATAACCTGGACCTACTTGCCGGTAAAAGCAAATATGCAAATAAGAATATGCCAATGATTATTACTTCAAAGAAAAGTGTCCACATGATGTCTTCGACATTACCAAGTGTCTTCCATGTCAATGCAGGTACCAGTGAACATTATATCCTACCGGTTAACCATATACCGGTGACTATTTTGAACAGTTTACTGATTGTCGGTGAATGTTGGTGGATCTCCAAAGTAGGTGTATTTAGCAGGTGTTGACATCAATGGCAAAACCATACCAAAATACCAACAATCTCCCCCTTTGGCATTGATGGCAACACAAGATGGAAAAAACATCAAAGTGCCAAAACAGAAATGCCAAGTACAAAAATCAACAATCTCCATTTCTCCCCCTGAGAGTAACATGTGTTTATTCAAAGATTTATTTTCAATACCAATCTCTCCTCAAAAAGATAATGCATTTTTTAATATATCTTTCCTTAATGTTTTTCCATATATCTCTCCCCCTTTGACATCAAATGCCAAAGTCACAAAAAGTCAAGTTCATACAAAATACCAACCAATTCAATATACCAACTACTCCCCCTGAGAAGTAGCTTCCTCATCAAATACCGGAATAAAAGATTTGTCCATTTAACTCTATCAGTTGATGACAATCATCAACTGTCTAAGTCTCTACCGGTGGAGGTAAGACTCTGAGCTAATCTCTGAGATACTCAAAAGTTTCCTTAGGCAAAGGTTTTGTAAAAATATCTGCAAGTTGTTCTTTATTATTCACATAAACCAGTTTTATTTCCTTTTCTTCAACTTTTTCCCTTAGAAAATTTAGTTTGATAGAAACGTGTTTTGTTTTAGAATGTAATATTGGATTCTTAGATATATCAATTGCTGCAGTGTTATCACAATATATAGTAATAGGTTCCTTGCATTTTACCTTTATGTCTTTCAACATTTGCTTAAGCCAAAGTAACTGTGTACAGTTTGTTGCTGTTGCAACATATTCTGATTCTGCTGTTGATAAAGATGTACAACTCTGTTTCTTACTTAACCAAGAAACTAATCTCTTTTCAAGAAAGAATTCTCCTCCAGTGGTGCTTTTTCTATCATCCACATCTCCTGCCCAATTTGCATCTGTGTATGCATATAGATCAAAATTTTCATCTTTAGGATACCATAATCCAAGATTTGTTGTGCCTTGTAAGTACCGAAAAATCCTTTTTACTGTTGATTCATGATTTTCCTTAGGATTACTCTAAAATCTAGAAACTATACATACTGCATTCATAATATCAGGTCTGGTTTGTGTCAAATACAGTAAACCTCCTATCATAGATTTGTATCTAGTTGGATTGACAGGTGTAGATTCATCCCTTTGAGATAATTTGTCATTTGTAGTCATAGGTGTGCTTGCCGGTTTAGAGTTTTCCATCCCAAATTTCTTAAGTAGTTCTTTCAAGTACTTAGATTGACTCAAAAATATGCCTTTATCAGTCTATAAAATTTGCAATCCTAAAAAGAATTTTATTTCTCCAATCATAGACATTTCAAATTCATGCTGCATTTTAAGAGAAAATTCTTTGCATAATCCATCTTCTCCTCCAAAGATTATATCATCAAAAAATACTTCCATAATCAAGATGTCATCATTAGTTGCTTTGTAATATAAATTGCTATCTGCATTTCCTTTAGTAAAACCAATTTTTAAAAGATACTTATCCAATCTTGCATACCGGGCTCTTGGAGCTTGTTTTAGTCCATACAAAGCTTTTTTTAATCTACAAACCATATCATTGTCATCTGTCAAAGAAAATCCATCAGGTTGTTCAATATAAACTTCCTCTTCAAGATCTCCATTCAAAAATACACATTTAATATCCATTTGATAAACTTTGTAATCCTTGTGAGCTGCAAAGGCCAAGAATAATCTAACTGCCTCAATTCTGGCTACCGATGCGAAGGTTTCATTGTAATCAACTCCTTCTTTCTAAGAATATCCCTTACACACTAGTCTTGCTTTATTCCTGACAACCTTACCATCTTCATTGAGTTTGTTTCTAAATACCCATTTGGTTCCAATTACATTTTTATTTTCAGGCCGGGGAACTAATGTCCAAGTATTATTTTTCTCAATTTGTCCTAATTCTTCTTCCATAGCTTTAATCCAAAATTTATCTTCACATGCCTCATTGATAGATAATGGTTCAATTTGAGAAATAAGACATACCTCTTCATTTGCCAATCTTCCTCTTGTCATGACTCCTTTAAATTTGCTTCCAATTATCTGATCTTTAGAATGATTCAGTCTTACATACTGGGGTGTCTTAGTCTGTTGTTGTTCTTCAATTATTGTGGTATCCTCTGATGATACCGGAGTAACTGGATCATCATTCTGTACCGGTGGATTTACTGTTGGTTCATTTGTCATAATTTCTGTTACCGGTTTAGAGTCTATATACCTTGAAGTTCCTCTGAATTGTTCATCAATCTTTACATTTGTACTCTCAACAATTTTTTGTAATCTTTTATTAAAACATCTATAAGCTTTACTCTTAGATGAATAACCAAGAAATATTCCTTCATCACTTCTAGGATCAAACTTGCCAATATACTCATCTCTTCTAATATAACATTTACTTCCAAAAATTCTGAAATACTTAAGAGTAGGAGTATTACCAAACCATAGTTCATGAGGGGTCTTACCGGTTTCACCTTTGATGTGAACTTTGTTGAATGTATAGACAGCAGTGCTTACTGCCTCTCTCCAGTACACGTGGTAGATTTTCTTCTGATAACATACTTCTTGCTGCATCCAAAATAGTTCTATTTTTCTATTCAACAACTCCATTCTGTTGTGGTGTCTAAGGTGCTGATAACTATCTTTTGATTCCATTTACTTCACAGAATGTATTAAAATCTCTGGATGTGAATTCTCCTCCTTGATCTGATCTTAAACATTTAATTTTCTTACCGGTTTCATTTTCAACCATTGCTTTGAATAGTTTGAACTTCCCAAGTGCTTCTGATTTTTCTCTAAGAAAAGTAACCCAACACATTCTAGAATAATCATCAATAATTAGCATGAAATATCTATCACCTTGTAAGCTTTTAGTTCTAGCCGGACCACATAAATCAGTGTGAATTAAATCAAGAGCATTATTGGATTTTTCTGGAATACTTTTGAAACTAGCTCTAACTTGTTTTCCAAATTGACATTCCTTGCAAATAGTATTCTGAGGTTTCATAATTTTAGGTAGATCTCTAACTGCCTTAGAAGTACTAATTTTTACCATGCAATCAAAATTTACATGACATAGTCTTTTATGCCATAGCCAACTTTCATCTATATGAGCAATTAAGCATGCCTTTTCACTGTTATTCAAATGAAAGATATTGCCTCTAGTCTGATTACAGGTTGTAATTTCCAAACCAGTTCTATTCATGATTTTGCATTTTCCATTTTTAAATTGTAACTGAAAACCTTTCTCAACTAATTGACCAACACTTAAAAGATTATGTTTTAATCCTTCATCATAGTAAACATTGTCAGTGTTATGTTTACCATCAAGAGATATTGAACCCTTACCTTTGATTGAACAGGCTTTGTCATCTCCAAATCTTACTAAACCTCCATTGTATTCTTGAAAGTTCAAGAATTTACCTTTGTCTCCAGTCACGTGATGTGAGCATCCTGAGTCAATAATCCATTCATCCTTTGATTCCACTTTAGCTGCTAGGGCTTGTTCTACCGGTTGAGCAATAGGTACTGGTTGATCTTCTGTTATAGCAACAAAGACCCATCCATTGTCTGTTGGATCCTCATCAGAATCATCAGTCACACCTTCATCAGCAATGTAACAACATTTATCTTTGTTTTTCTTAAATCTGTATCTCTGATATTTAGGATTGGGTTTGTATGTCCTTCTAGCTTCTTCTCTTAGTCTAGCATGTCTATCAAGGCATCTTGAAGCCATATGACCAATCTTATTGTAGTTGAAACATTTAAAGGGTGCTTTACCTTCATACTTACTTCCGATTGGACCTTTTGGCATTTTTCTTGCAAATAGTGCTTCAAGTTCTTCAAGCTCTTCATTCTCCTTCCTAGTTTCTTTAAGTTCTCTTGCATAAAAGGCTCTCCAGTCTAATTTATCAAAAGATGGAGTAGATGATGTTGATGCTTTGAAGGCCAAATCAGTTTTTATAGTAGCAATAGGACCAAATTCCTCAATTTCAAAAGCTGAAAGTTTTCCAATCAATGTATCCCTAGTTACTGATGTATTAGGCATTGTTCTCAACTCATTAATAGCAGTAACCTTCATTTTATATGCTGGTGGCAAACCTCTTAAGATTTTTGAAACAATCTCATCTTCACTCAAGGTGCCTCCACAACATTTGATACCTAAAACAATTTCATTTACTCTTTCCATAAAAGCAGAAATTCTTTCATCTTCTTCCATTTTTAGATGTTCATACCTGACTCGGAAGCTTTCAAGTTTTGCAATTTTGACTATGGAATCCCCTTCATTCAGTGTTTCCAAATGATCCCAAATAGCTTTTGCAGTAGATCTATCTGATAACCCCATGATTTGTTGATATGATAATGCGTTCAAAAGTGCTTCTCTTGCTTTGCAATCATTTTCTTCATCTTTAGCTAAAGTAATAGGAGCAGTCTGACCAGCTACAGCAGTAGTATAACCATTCTTAGTAACTTCCTAGATATCTTTACCAATGCAATTTAGATGTGTCTCCATTCTGATTTTCCATATTCCATAGTTGGTTCCATCAAGTTTAGGACTATCCTTTCTGAAATAATTAGTAGACATTGGATCTCCTCAAGTTGTTAAACTTCTGCAAAAAGAGGACTAAGCTCTGATACCAATTGTAGGTCCCAGGGATAGCTGAGAGGGGGGGGTGAATCAGTTGTCTAATAAATTCAAACCAAAATCTTATTAACCAACTTAATGCTTAGTACCGGTAAGACAGTTAAGTATGTCGGTAAATAGTGTTAATAGAAAATTGCTATACCAGTAAGAATTAATGCATGAAACATAAACATAAAGTCATCCACAACACATGACACAAATATTTGTACGTGGAAACCCCGTAAGGGGAAAAACCATGGTGGGAAACCTTACCCACAATCAGATGATACTACTACAGATAGTAAGTGTACAAAAAGGGGTCTGCACATGTAGAAAGGCCAATAGCCTAGAGCTCACTGCTCAATCATAAATGGGAGTCACACTGACTATAGTTGGATGGTTAAATCCAATGAGAATGTACTGCACAAAATAGCATCTTCATATGCTGGATTCAATACCGATGTAATGCTGATATGCTTTTACAAAAACCTAACTTCACCTTCAAATGATGTCTTCGTGTATATCTCTGCTTGATCTCGCATATACCCTTCCTTAAATCTTTTTTCACATTCCACACCTGATCTTTACAAATAAGATCTTACATTTATATCATACCCTAAGACCAATTTTAGTAGGTCGGCTCTACAAGATATTACAATAAAACATTTTACAAATATTACAATATCTGATGCAATAACTGATTGAACATGTCGGCTTAATGTATTTACAACAATAATAAATTATCTCCATAGCGTGCCATGCTGATCTGGAAAAGATAAACCTGTTGGTGTAACCCTAGATAACCTGGACCTATTTGCCGGTAAAAGCAAATATGCAAATAAGAATATGCCAATGATTATTACTTCAAAGAAAAGTATCCACATGATGTCTTCGACATTACCAAGTGTCTTCCATGTCAATGCAGGTACCGGTGAACATTATATCTTGTCAGTTAACCATATACCGGTGACTGTTTTGAATAGTTTACTGATTGCCGGTGAATGTTGGTGGATCTCCAAAGTAGGTGTATTTAGCAGGTGTTGACATCAATGAAAAAACTATACCGAAATACCAACACACCCTATATATGCATCAGTTGTGGCAAGCCAGGGTCTACCCAAAATGACCGGATATCCTCCCAATGTTGCTTTTGGAGATAGAATCATAAAGTCTGCAGGATATTCCCAGGAATCTAGAATAACTATGGCATCCTCTATGATACCGCCAGGTCTCACTGTTGAGCCATTAGCAAGTTGTAGAATTGTGGGTGTAGTCCTTAAACTATTGATCTCTAGATGTTTCATTACTTCCCTTGTCATTACATTAATGGCTGCTCCTAAATCAATCAAAACATTCCTTATTTGACTGCCATTAATGACTATACTCACAACAGGACTACCTGGACCATCATACTTTGGAATTGCAATTTTACCTAACATGATATTAGCTAATTGACCCATAACATGAACTGTTTGTGGATCCTTTTTCTTTTTGCCAGGTTTCTTTAGGCATGCTTCTCTCAATGCCTTACCATATATAGGGACATCCTTTATTGCTTGCAACAATGGAATTTTAACATAAATGTGCTTCAGTTGATCCAGAATATCAAAGCTTTATTGTTGTTCAGTGGAAACTTCTTTGTCTTGCAATCTATGGGGAAATGGTGGTAATATTTGATTCTGAGGTATTGTATCTTTCAGGTCACAGATTGTCTTCTCTTCTTGTACCTCAGTAATAACTGGATGAGAGGGATTAGGTAGAGTTGTCCCAGATCGGAGGTGAATATCATCTAGTGATAAAGAATAGGTTGGGTATTGATTAGCATCAGCTGAATAAGCGTGTTGTTGTTGCTAAGATTTGATATTTGGATTAGGCACCGATTGAGTAGGCAACTGTGTTGGCTTAGGCAGTGCAGTTGTAGCTACAGGAGGAGGCATTAAAGCAGGAGGTTGTGGTTGTTGAACAGGAGGTTGATATCCAGAAGATTGGGTTGGCCATGATTGGTTTCCCCTCCATTGAGAGGTAGGTTGCCAATTTCCTTGAAACTGGTTCCCTTGACCCTGAGATGGATACTAGTTCCCCTGTGGTTGTTGCCACTGTGGAACTTGATTAACAAATTTCTACCCTTGGCCTTGTGACCCATACCAATGTGGATAGTTACCAAAATTTTGAGAATACTGTGGTTGCCATTGGTTGTTTGGTGCATAAGAATTACCACTATAACCAGAAAAAGAAAGTGGATCGGGTGGCATACCTTGTCTTTGAAAATTTGGTCTTCTTTGAGCAACATAGAAGACTTGCTCATCCTCACCTTGAACTAGTTTGAATTTAGGTACTTCCACATTTGCAACTATCTTACATTTGTAATCTTTCTTCTATTATTTACAATGAGGACAGAATTCTGCAAGGAATGCATCAGCTTCCTCATGCTTCTTCTTAGCTGTCAATGTATCCAACTGGGTAGCCATATTATTTATTATGTCCTCCTTGAAGTCTTTTAACAGATGACTAAGTTCCAATCTAGAATTCTGCAAGGAATGCATCAGCTTCCTCATGCTTCTTCTTAGCTGCCAATGTATCCAACTGGGTAACCATATTATTTATTATGTCCTCCTTGAAGTCTTTTAACAGATGACTAAGTTCCAATCTAGAAACTCCAGTTCCAGATGCTGATAATGGTGCTCCTGGCTTAAATCTCTTGTTCTTCTTAGATGTAGATCTGGAATACTTTTTGCAAATCTCCCCTATTTCAGCCCAAGTAGATTGTGTAATGTCACCTCCTCCCATGAGATCTAAGGAATCGGTGCATTCATCACTGATACCCCTCAAAAATATCAATTTGAGGGAATCTTCATTCAGAGTACTATGCTTGGACTTCTTGACACTAAACAAAAACCTTTCCAAATAATCCTCAAGACTCTCATCTTCAATTTGTGTCATTCTAAAGATATCATCCCCATGATGATCAGTGCCTCTACAATAGTCTTTGTATTTTGCAAGAAACAACCATTTCATCTCATCCCATGTATTGATTGTGCTACTACCCAATCTCATAAACCATCTCAAAGATGACTCCTTCAAAGTGGCAGGAAAAATTTTGAGTCTATGGGCATCTATAGTATAGTCAAAACTCCTATAGAGAACATCAAACTAAAATAGAAATGTATCTGGATCCTCTGTCACCAACCCATAGAATTTAGGAAGTGAAGATGCTGGAATGTTCTTGAGGTTGGCATTATCATGCTAGTTAGAGATGGGAAACTCAAACGTTGGACCTGGTGGTGGTGGTGGATTATTCCCAACAGGAGGAGGGTTCCCTTGCATTAGACTTGTGGGGGTTGTTACTATAGGAGATTCTTCTTCTTGTGGGCCAAAAAGGAATTGAAGACTACCTTCTGGAAATTCAGATTCAGGGTGATTCAAATTCTGTGGAACTTGATAAAGTTCAGCAAAAGGGTTTATATCTGAGAAATTATCTTCTGCATGATTAGGATGAGTGGGCAGAAATCTACCTCTGGCATCTCTTCTTCTGCTATGCATACAGATTCATGAAATTTCAAACAATTAACTGGAAACTATAATAACCATAAAAGGTTCTCAATTTGACACCATCCCTAGCAACGGCGCCAAAAATGTCTACCCCAACTATAATGATAATAATTACTCTAATTGAAATCTCAATCCGAAGTTTGGACATTCATATTGTAGAGTTTACTATTTTCATGGCTGGTGTTCATTTAGTTGTTGATCCAGGAACGTAAAACTTGAAATGGGTATGCAATATATATGCACTAATCTCCTTAAATGGTTATTCTGCATTGTTGCAGTAACTAACATTACGCAGAAAGGAAAGGCAAAAATGGAAAACATAAAAGGCTACATGAAAGCTTTATAAAACAATGTTGGAATAATCTAATGTAAATAACAGAAATCACACCATTCTGTCTTGGCTGCAGGAATAGTCAATGGATCTATTTCTAGTGGCTACAGGAACAATCCAGTCATGAACTTCTACTGCAACTAGGTAAAAATGAACTTCAATGAACATAAACACAGGATCACTCACCAAGTGAGCCCCCTTGGATGAGTGATATCAAACTTCTAGCAAAATACTTTTAACAAATCAGAACAACATATCTTTGCTTTATTTCATTCTGGAATCGATTACATGTTCCAAAAGAAAACTCTAGAATGCTTTTTAAAAACTCTTTGCTCAATTCCTTTCTATCTTGTCTAACCTCTAAGAAAAAGGAAGAGCTTATTATATAAAAAAGATAAACTACAATGGACAACTCAAATCACGCCCAGAAGAAGAGGAGGATGAATGTCAGATGAAGGAGATAACTAGAGCTTGGTTGTAGGAACAATCAGTGGATCTAAACCAAACCACAGTCTTTGCACACCATAGCGATATTTTGCGAATTCAATACGCACTAGAGTTAAACTCCCATAGTGAAGTATGACTGCTCTGATTATACCATACGTTGCGCCTGCTCGGATCCCCTTCAGTTTGATCTCCAGTTATCTGTACGTGATTCTTCAATCTTTGGGCGCGAAAGGAAATCATCCACCGCAACATCATTTATTATCTGCACTAAACAAGAACAACATACAAGGGCATACATACGTATCTTACTCAATTAATACATTCATTAACTCACATATGACATTATCCTAAATAATCCACATATCAACAGGGACAAATCACTTGGCTACATGAATAAATTGGTATGGTTGTAGGAATTAACCGACAAAGTTCAAACATGATTTCATAAGTTCAGGTTTAACACATGGATTACATATAGTCAATTCACAATCCTTTACTATCAAAATGCAACCCAAAAGATGCCAATAACCTAAGAGTTTTGATAAAAAACATGCCAAAGTATCAACTTATCACCAACCACTTCCACCAAACTACCAAAAAAGTCCAAACACTTTACTGTTTTATTTTGGCAATCTATGACTACTTGATTGGCTGAAAACCAATCCATGCCCAAGACAATATCATAGGAAACCAAAGGCATGATACGCAGATCCGCAAAGGTATGAAGTTTACCAATCTACAATTCACATCCATAACCCAAGGCTTCTACCACAACCTTAACCCCTAAAGTTAACTCTACTTTCCACCTAGCACCATGCTCTATTGTCTCTAGTCCACATTGCTTAACAAGAGAAGGTGTAATAAAAGAATCAGATGCACCGGAATCAAATAAAATAGATACAATATTACCATGCAACACACCTTATGTCTCCACTACAATACACTGATGTTCTACTTGGCGGTTGTCTACTGCTACATGAATCCTATGGATATTGTCAATATCTCCAATTGTAGGCTCTGAAGTAGCTGGCCTATAGTCGAATCCCTGAGTACCCTTCTAAGGGCAATATCTAGGAATGTGACCTTGTTGACTGCAAAAGAAACATTTTGTACTCGGGCCAAAACCACCACCCCCAGAAGGTGCGCTTGACTATTGATGACCACCTCTACTAGTTGTTGTATGTGTACTGTGAGAAGGCTAGTCATTGTGGTCACGCTTGTTCCTCTTCCATTTTTTGTTCTATCCTAGCTGAGCACCCTCATTCTACTGATAATAAGAGTTCTTATGCTTCGACCGATGTTCCTGCTAACCACGGAATGATCTCACTCCCTGATTTTGTGCTACTCTAGAACCCTGACCGCCAATGGATGCATTACTAGTCTACACTATAGAGTGAGTCCCAATTGCCCTAGCAAGTTTCTCCTCGGCCAAATGAGCTTTATCAACTACAACCTCCATGGTCTTAGCTTCAAAAACCCACACGTGTCCACTGTTGTGATCATTGAGACCCATGATAAAATGTTGCACTAACATGGTATCGTCATCACCAATCCCTACATATCTTTTGAGCTTGTAGAAACAATGCTCATGTTGCTCTACTGACATGGATAATTGATGCAAGTCATGGAACTCATCTGCCCAACGCTGCCTCCAATGATCCGATAGGAACCGTGTCCAAAATCATTCCATAAATAACTCCCAAGAGAAGGTGTTGATATCAAGGCAAAGCTTCTACTCTTCTATCTGCCACAAGGTGGATGTGAAACCCCTCAGATGCATGATTTCACATCTTGCCTTAGTGTTGGTATTGAAGGGATGCATAGAAAAACATTAGTCTAACTCTATCAACCAGTTTTCTGCCTCAAGACTAGTTATGGTACCATTGAATTTGGGAGGCTAAGTTCTCATCAAATCCCTTAATAATGAAGCATCTCATTTTTTCATGTCATTTAGGGGGCCTCACAAGCGACCTTTCACGAGCCCCATTCTCTTGGAAAGGGCCCAATCAGTTAATGAGTTGCTCAAGAAATAATTGTAATTGATTCCCTGTCGATGTTGATTGCTCACGATTTTGATTACCAAAATCCCCATGGGAATTCTATGAGGGGGTACTATCAGATGCTACCCCTCTGCCACGTGCCCTACCTTGGCCTCTACTACAGCCTCTACCTCATTCTCTTGGCATCCTTCTGGACAGCACAATAACACATAAGACGCAACTTTAGGATGAGAATAAAACACATGCAAAAGACTTACAAGAAATAATGAACCCAAGAACACCTAGAGAACCCAGTGTTGGAACATGGGCTCTGATACCAAGTGTAACGCCCTGCTATGAGGCCCAAATGACTTAAACAAAATAAACAACAACAACAAAAGCGAATAATTTTTTTTGTAATCATTCAATTGCAAGAGTAACATGATGATACAACAAAAAGATAATATAAACATTTAATATCCAACAAGAGTCCTCAAGGCCCCACAAGGATGTTACTCAAGATAACCTAACCATAAAAATAATACAAATGAAACTTCTATAAATAAGATAACACCGTCCTTTACAAAGGAACATGATTCAATATAAATTATCATGCAATTATACATATGATCATCGTTTACATTACAAGGTATCTGTAAGGATATAATCTCCTTGAGTACAACAATGAAGTGAGTACAAAATCTGGAACATAATGGAGGTCTTCAATCTCCTCACGAGCCATCACGGGCAAAATGTAGGAAGAACCAAAACCCAATGGGTATGAATAGCACTCCTATTAGGTCTCGGAGGCAACTGAGAGTGGGAGGTGAATCAGTTGTCTATTAATTTCAAACCCAAAACAAACTTATCCAAACTTAGTGAATAATACCAATAAACCAAACTTTAATGTCGGTAGACAGTTTAGTAGTTAATAACAGTACCGGTAAAGTTTAATGCATGAAACAAAAAAACAAATAACATACACAACAAATAACACAGTTATTTGTACGTGGAAACCCTCTAAGGGGAAAAACCACAGTGGGAAACCTTACCCACAATCAAATGATACTACTGCAGATAGTATGTGTGTACAAATGGGATCTGCACATGCAGAAAGGCCAACTGCCTAGAGCTCACTGCTCAATCACAAAATGGGAGTCACACTGACTACAATTGGATGGTTAAATCCAATGATAATGTACTGCTCAAAATAGCATCTCCATATGCTGGATTCAGTACCGGTTAAGCTTTGATTGTCTTCCTCATACCTTCCTTGAATCTTCAAATGATGTCTGCATGTATAGGTCTACTTATATTCACTTCTACCTTATTACAATCCCTTTTTACACTCTACTACTACATAATCTCCTAAATGAGATCTTACATATATACCAAAACCTAAGACCAAATGTTTAGGTCAGATCACTAAGATATTACAATAAAATCAATTAAAAATGAATCAATATACGATGCATGATGTCGGCTCAATGCATTTACAATAATAACAAATCATCTCCATAATGTGTCATGTTGAACTAGAATAGATAATGCTTGCCAGTCCATAACCTAGACCTATTTGTCGGTAACAGCAAATATGCAAACTCGATTGTACCAATAATCAAATCACCAAAATCAAGTGTTCAAGCAATGTCTTCGACATAACCAAGTAATCTCCAGATGATAAGAGATCATCCTTACTATCGGTGAACAATATAACCTGTCAATGAACCAGATACTGATGACTATGCATAAGTTACTGAACAAGCCGGTGAACATAATCAAAGATCTCCACAAAGATAAGTGTTGACAAGTGTTCTCAAGTGTTGACATCAATGACAAAACCAATGCAACACATCCATAATACCAACATTCTCCCCCTTTGGCATTGATGGCAACACAAGATGGGAAAACCATCTAAGTGCCAAAGCAGAAATGCCAAAAACCAAAAACCAACAATCTCCCAAGGAGATCATCAAAATACAAATACAGAGAGTAACAATCTCTCCCCAATGCATAATGTGTTTTTCCATAGATATCTCTCCCCCTTTGACATCAAATGCCAAAGCAATACAAAACCAAATACAATCAAATCATAGAACTTGTTACAAATACCAATTGTTATAACCAAATTTATTCAATCTACTTCCCCTAAGAAGTAGCTCTCCTTCATCAAAGCTAGAAAAAGATTTCTCTGTTAATTCTGTCGGTTTGATGCCATGCTCGAACTGTCTGAGTTTTTATCGGTGAGGGTATAAGTCCAAGTTGTTCTCTTAGATATTCAAAAGTTTCCTTAGGCAAAGGCTTAGTAAAGATATCTACAATCTGCTCTTTAGAATTCGTAGAAACCAATTTTACTTCTTTTGCTTCAACATTCCCTTTCAGAAAATTCAATTTGATAGAAACATGTTTAGCTTTAGAGTGAAATACCGGATTCTTTGATATATCATTGCTGCCATATTATCACAGTAAATGATTATAGGTTCTTTGCATTTTACATTTATGTCCTTCAACATTTTCTTAATCCATAATACCTAGGTACAATTAGTTGCTGCTGCAACATATTCTGATTCTGTTGTTGATAGTGATGTACAACTTTGTTTCTTGCTCAACCATGAAATTAGTCTTCTGCCAAGAAAAAATACTCCGTCGATGGTGCTTTTTATGTCATCTACATCTCTTGCCCAATTTGCATCTGTGTATGCACATAAATCAAAATTTTCATCTTTAGGATACCATAAGCCAAGATTTGTTGTGCCTTGTAGGTACCGGAAAATCCTTTTCACTGTTGATTCATGATTTTCCTTAGGATTACTCTGAAATCTTGAAACAATACATACTGCATTCATAATATTAGGTCTTGTTTGTGTCAAATACAGTAAACCTCCTATCATAGACTTGTATCTTATTGGATTAACAGTTGTTGATTCATCCTTCAATGATAGTTTGTCAGTTGTAGTCATAGGTGTACTTACCGGTTTAGAGTTTTCCATGCCAAATTTCTTAAGTAATTATTTCAAGTACTTTGATTGATTTATGAATTTACCTTTATCAATCTGTAAAATATGCAATCCTAAAAAGAATTTTATCTCTCCAACCATAGACATTTCAAATTCTTCCTGCATCTTATTAGAAAAGTCTTTACACAATCCATCTTCTCCTCCAAAAATGATATCATCAACAAAAACTTCAATAACCAAGATGTCATCATTAGTCACTTTGTAATATAAGTTGTTGTCAGCATTACCTTTAGTGTAGCCAAGCTTCAAAAGATATTTGTCTAATCTAGCATACCAAGATCTAGGAGCTTGCTTCAATCCATATAAAGCTTTCCATAATCTGCAAACCATATCTTTGTCATCTATCAAAGAAAATCCATCGGGTTGTTCAATGTGAACTTCCTCTTCAAGATCACCATTCACAAAAGCACATTTAACATCCATTTGATATACTTTATAGTTCTTGTGTGTTGAAAAAGCTGAGAATAATCTGACTGCCTCAATTCTAGCTACCGGTGCAAAGCTTTCATTATAATCAATTCCTTCTTTCTGTGAATATCCCTTACACACTAATCTTTCTTTGTTTCTAATTACCTTACCATCTTCATTAAGTTTATTTCTGAATACCCTTTTAGTTCCAATTACATTTTTGTTTTTAGGCTAGGGAACTAATGTCCATGTGTTATTCTTTTCATTTTGTTCCAATTCATCTTCCATAGCCTTAATCCAATGTTTATCTTCACATGCCTCATTAATAGTTGTTGATTCAATTTTTAGAAATTAGACATACCTCTTCATTTTCCAGTCTTCCTCTATTCATAACACCTTGATACTTATTCCCAATTATCTGACTTTCAAAGTGATTCAATCTTACATGCCTGGGTGTATTCACTTGTTGTTGTTCTTCAGTCACTGTGGAATTCTCAGATGATGTTGGTGTGATTCGATCAACATTCTTTACAGGTCTACTCACTGTAGGTTCATTTGTGATTATCTCAATTGTCGGTTCAGAGTCTATAGACCTTCTCAATTGTTCATCAATCTTCACATTTGCACTTTCAATGATTTTCTGCAATCTCTTATTAAAACATCTATATGCCTTGCTCTTAGATGAATAACCAAGAAATATTCCTTCATCACTTCTAGGATCAAATTTGCCAATATAATCATCTCTCCTAATATAACATTTGCTTCCAAATATTCTGAAATATTTAAGAGTAGGAGTATTACCAAATCATAGTTCATGAGGGGTCTTACCGGTTTCACCTTTGATGTGAACTTTGTTGAATATATAAACAGTTGTATTGGTTGCTTCTCTCCAATACACATGAGGTAGGTTTGCTTCTGATATCATGCTTCTAGCTGCATCCAAAATAGTTATGTTCTTCCTTTCCACAACTCCATTTTACTGGGGTGTCTGAGGTGCTGATAATTGTCTTTTGATTCCATTCACTTCATAGAATGTATTAAATTCCTTAGATGTGAATTCACCTCCTTGATATGATCTCAAACATTTGATTTTCTTACCGATTTCATTCTCTACCATCACTTTTAATAGTTTGAATTTCCCAAACACTTCTGATTTCTCCCTAAGAAAAGTAACCCATCACATTCTAGAATAATCATCAATGATTAGCATAAAATATCTATCTCCTTGTAAACTTCTAGTTCTTGCTAGACCACATAAATCAGTATGAATTAACTCAAGAACATTATTGGATTTTTCTGGAATACACTTAAAAGTTGCTCTAACTTGTTTTCCAAATTGACATTCCTTACATACTGGATTGTTAGGTTTAACAATCTTAGGTAAATCCCTTACTGCCTTAGTTGTACTGATTTTCACAATGCAATCAAAATTTACATGACACAATCTCTTATGCCATAACCAACTTTCATCAATATGTGCAATCAAGCATGTCTTCTCATTGTTATTCAAATGAAAAATATTACCTCTAGTCTGATTATCGGTTGCAATTTCCAAACCAGTTTTGTTCATGATTTTGCATTTATCATTCTTGAATTGTAATTGAAATCCTTTTTCAACTAATTGACCAACACTTAGAAGATTATGCTTCAAACCTTCAACATAGTAAACATTGTCAGTATTGTGCTTACCATCAAAAGATATAGTGCATTTTTCTCTGATCAAGCAAGCCTTGTCATCTCCAAATCTTACTAGACCTCCATTGTATTCCTAAAAGGTTAAGAATTTACTCTTATCACCATTCATATGATGTGAACATCCAGAATCAATGACCCATTCATCCTTTTCTTCAATTTTAGCTGCCAAGGCCTGCTCTACCAGTTGAACAGTAGGTGTCGGTTGATCTTCTATTATTGCAACAAAAGCCCATCCATTGTCTATCGGTTCCTCGTCAGAATCATCATTAACTCCTTCATCAGTACAGTAACATGATTTGTCTCTATTCTTCTTAAATATGTACCTTTGATATTCAGGGTTAGGCTTATATGTTCTTTTAGCTTTTTCATTCAATCTTGCATGTCTATCAGGACACCTAGATGCCATATGACCAATTTTATTGCAATTAAAACATTTAAATGGTGCTTTACCTTCATACTTACTTCCAACTAGACCTTTAGGCATTTTCCTTGCAAATAGTGCTTCAAGCTTTTCAAGTTCTTCATTCTCTCTTTTCGTTTCTTCAAGTTCTCTAGCATAGAGTGCTTTCCAATCATATTTTTCAGATGATGATGATGATGTTGAAGATGATGAAGCTTTGAAAGCCAAATCCATCTTAATTGTAGCAATAGGACCAAATTCCTCGAGTTCAAAAGTTGAAAGTTTTCCAACCAAAGTATCTCTAGATACTGATGCATTAGACATTGTTCTCAATTCATTAATAGTAGTTACTTTCATTTTGTATGCTAGTGGCAAAGCTCTTAAAACTTTAGAAACAATTTCATCTTCACTTAAGGATCCTCCACAACATTGTATACCCAAAACAATTTCATTAACTCTTTCCATAAAAGCATAAATCCTTTCATCTTCTTCCATTTTCAGATTTTCATACCTAACCCGGAAGCATTCCAGTTTTGCAATTTTGACAGTGGTATCACCTTCATTCAATGTCTCCAATTCATACCAAATAGCTTTAGCAGTAGATCGGTCTGATACCCATGATTTGTTGATCTGACAATGCGCTCAAAAGTGCTTCTCTTGATTTCCAATCATTTTCTTCATCTTTAGCCAAGGTTGGTGGATTAGGTTGACCTTGTGTAGGACCAACATAGCCATTCTTTGTAACATCCCATAAGTCCTTTCCAATGCAATTCAGATGAGTCTCTATTCTGATTTTCCATATACCATAGTTGGTTCCATCAAGTTTCAGACTGTCCTTCCTGAAATAGTTAGTAGACATAGGATCTCCTCAAGTTGTTAAACTTCTGCAAAAAGAGAACTAAGCTCTGATACCAATTGTAAGGTCCCGTAGGCAACTGAGAGGGGGGGGTGAATCAGTTGTCTATTAATTTCAAACCCAAAACAAACTTATCCAAACTTAGTGCATAATACCGGTAAACCAAACTTTAATGTCGATAGACAGTTTATCAGTTAATAACAGTATCGATTAAGTTTAATGCATGAAACAGAAAGACAAATAACATACACAACACATAACACAGTTATTTGTACATGGAAACCCTATAAGGGGAAAAACCACGGTGGGAAACCTTACCCACAATCAGATGATACTACTACAAATAGTATGTGTGTACAAATGGGGTTTGCACATGTAGAAAGACCAACTACCTAGAGCTCACTGCTTAATCACAAAATGGGAGTCACACTGACTACAATTGGATGGTTAAATCCAATGATAATCTACTACTCAAAATAGCATCTTCATATGCTAGATTCAGTACCGGTCAAGCTCTGATTGTCTTCCTCATACCTTCCTTGAATCTTCAAATGATGTTTGCGTGTACAGCTCTTCTTATATTCGCATATACCTTATTACAATCCCTTTTTACACTCTACTACTATGTAATCTCATAAATGAGATCTTACATATATACCAAAACCTAAGACCAAATGTGTAGAACGGCTCACTAAGATATTACAATAAAATCAATTACAAATGAATCAATATGCGATGCATGATGTCAGCTCAATGCATTTACAATAATAACAAATCATCTCCATAACATGTCGAGCTGAACTGGAATAGATAATGCTTGTTGGTCCATAACCTAGACCTATTTGCCTGTAAGTAAATATGAAAATCACCAAAACCAAGTGTCCAAACAATGTCTTCGACATAACCAAGTAATCTCCAGATGATAACAGATCATCCTTAGTGCCGGTGAACAATATAACCTGTCGGTGAACCAAATACCGATGACTGTGCATAAGTTATTGAACATGTCGGTGAACATAATCAAAGATCTCCACAAGGATAATTGTTGACAAGTGTTCTCAAGTGTTGACATCAATGACAAAACCAATGCAACACATCCATTATACCAACAAATCCAACCAACCATGTTGTACCATTAAGTCCACCCCCCGTGCTAGGAGGTTTCAACTAGACCTAAGAGATGGAAGGAAGTACAAGATGATACAAAGAATCTCATGCGGCTTGCAATATTACAATCACAAGAGACCCACAAGGATATGATAATAAGAACTCAAAAGTACAATCAACCAACTTCTAGAGGCCCAAGCAATCTATAGAAGAACAAAATCAAGAGAGACCACTAGGTATGCAATAGGGAAGAGTGTCATCACTAGGTTGTCATGAGTTACCCTGGTGAGTCTTCACTAGGTCCCGACCCACTTCCTAGGTTACCCTGGTGACCTCTACCGACCCCCGGCCCCCTTACAAACTCTAGTGGACCACACAAACCTTTCGTAGGGACAAGATTGGTGAATGCCATTCTAGGCCTTCTCAACTTACCCTTAACCTATACAAGCGTTCAGAAGTAACAGAGGCAACAAAATTAATCTTTATTAATGTGAGCTAGCTACCCACCCAAGTTCATTATTTTATATTTTCACTTGTTTAAAAACTCTCATTGAGTTACCCTGGTGATCACTTTGGGTCTCGAGCCCCAATAAAATCCACTCCCCCTTGATTTGCACCTAGGAATTCAAAATTCAAACACAAGGTCTACGACACCCCAAACATCAAGAGTCTTGACCCCTCTACCTTAGCAAGGTTGACTGATTTGCTAGAACATGTTTACAAGAAAGGAGGTTCAAATATATAAGAGTAATAAGTATTGAGGTTATATGGGACACCAATCACATTGCATAAAAAGATGAAGAGAAACCATGCACAATCAGAAACTCAACATTGTCCTAGCTCTGAAAACAATTGCATTTAAACACCACCTCTGAGTATTCAACTATGGTAGACAAGAACCAAGAGCAGATACCAGTTCTCATAATACCAAACAAAAGAGAATCCAATATAATAAATTCCAAAGAGACCATAATATCTTCTATACAACTATTAAGTCAAATATACATTAATTTTGATAAATACATTAAAACAGACATTTTATTATTGTTCATTCACAATTCATTTCCACAATCTTACTTTCATTATTTTGATCAACAACAGATTAATTGAAATAATCCCAAGTTCATATATTTATATATATAATCAAGAGTGTTGGATATTGTTGGCATATGATGAACCGACATGATGATATGATGATAATGTATGTTGTCATTGATGTCAATAAGTGAAGATGAACTGGTATGAAGATATATAGTGAACCGGTGTCAGGGTTTCACTAAGTGTGACTACCGGTTGGTAGTCTTAACTCTAGGGTTTCCGGTTTGGCAATCCATCTTGTGCAATGCAACCGAAGACATCATGTGATGAGTTAGCTAAGAAATGTGAATGAGATCAAGGTGCCATGTTAGCCTTGTGCACGTGAAGGATTCTCTTGAGGATCTTGCATGAGAAGATCGACTGCATTAAAAGTCTACCTCGGGAATGAACATTCTTCTTGGCGGTATGAGAAGAGAGCATGATGGGTTACTGATTCCCATAAGCAATGAAGAATGAACGATGCAGATTGTCTTGTGATATTTTTGAGATTGTATTGCTCTATGCAAAGTGTTTGGATGCTCGGTATTGGACCGCCTATATTGTAAACCTAAATTCTTAGGGTTTAGGGTTTATGCTACCGACCTAATTGTTGTCTATAAGGTCAATGATGTTTGTTATTGTTTGTTGTTGGCAAATGTTGTGTGTGTATCCAAGTGATGAGATACTTGCCAAACCAGTAAGAGGAAAATTGCAGAGTGTGATTACAGATTAGAGGAACTGAAAAGGATTTGCCTTGGCTTGTAGTGATGTTATCAGATCAAATTTTTACATGTTGTCTTCTAACCATTTCAACAGTTGGAAAATCCCTTTACCGAGTAGCTTTAACAGGCTTATTGTAAATCCTTTAACCGGGTAACTCAAGATCATTGAGCTCTTCAAATCCTCTAGCGAGGTAACCTTTAACAGGGTTTCAACCTTTAACAGGGTATATAGCCATCTCTTAACTGGGTGATCTTTAACATGATCAGTTCCTAACTGAACCTTATTGTAAAGTCTTTAACCGGACTAGGCTCCTAATAGAGCGAGCTTCAAAAGAGTTCAAAACAAGCTTGTGGGTATTCATCCCCACCATGGTTTTTCCCATTTGGGTTTCCACATGAAAAATTTGTGTGTCATGAGGTGCATTTTTCATGTGATGATTAAGTATTATGTTTTTTAGTGATTATGCATGCAAAGCTAATAGGTTATGGTATTACTGGTATACCACATGTATATGTTTATGGGTGAAGTTGTTATCAAATATTGAATGTATTTGAAGTGATCAGACTTATCAATTTATGTTGTCTGAAGTCTTATTGTGTTTAACCAGTATTTCCATGGTTAAGTTCAGTGATGAAGACAACCGGTTGGTATTGTTTTAACTTGATAAGTTGTTGAGAAATTTTTTGTCTGTACTGATTCACCCACCCCCCTCTCAGTACCAATTAGGGTATTTGTTGTTCATCATTATTCATCAAAGAGATCTAATTAACTTATGTACATCCATTAATTCCAAATTAACATTATTTTCCAATAATTCCAAATTTTAACCATTTTATCTCACTTTATTCCTACCATTATGCTCAAATAAATAATCATTTCATTATGCAAATGATTAAGATAGCATATTAAATTATTGCCTTTAAGCTAAAATGAATCAATCAACATTGGATTCAAAGAAAGAGCCCAAAGTATAAATTAAATATATTTAAATACACACACACATACATATATATATGTATGTATGTATGTATGTATGTATGATGTATGTATGTGTCAATTTATGTTCTCTGATATCTCTCAGTTATATGTCTTTCAATATCAAAATTGTTAATGATTATTTGTACTTATTAGACACACACACACACACACACACACACACACACACACACACACACACACACACACACACACACATAGATATAACTGAGATCACAGAGGAAACAAGCTAACCTATTGAAAACAAGCTTAACATTACGCAGATCATAGAGGAAATCCCAGCCGAAGTTTGAAAAGTTGTAGAGAGGGAGGAAGTCATGGAGGGGATTACCCACGGTTGTAGGAAGGCTCCCCACTGTTGTGGGTAGATCCGCCCAAAATCGTGGGATGGGCTCTCCCCATGGCTATGGGAAGGGCTCCCCACAGTCGTGGGCTTTCCCATGACTGTGGGTTTAGTCCCTCCCACAACGTGGGTGAGCTCCCACGCCAAAACAAACTATGCAAAACAGAATTTCACATAACCAAAATTTGATTAAAAAATGATAATGATATTTTCATTTATATAAATATATAAAAACATCAACACATACAGACAGGAATTTTACAGAAGATTTCTTCAGGGAGGAGGATAAAATATAATCTTTTCAAATCCAAGAATTCCAAATGCACAAATACACATTAAATTTGTTCTAACCCCAAAATTTTCCTAGATTTCACAATTTACATTTTATTTAACCCAGATCACAGATAAATTTCAATAACCCAAAAATTCCCCCCATTTAACAGACAATCCATTTAAAAAATTTATCTTTTCAGATAAACAACGGACTAATTTCAATCAAACTAAAAGAAATTTCTACATGCAACAGAACAGAATCTGGAATCCTACCTCTAAATGCTATTTGAAAATCACGCTCATTAGCAGAAGCAAAAATCCTCAGGAAGATCCACGATTGTTCTACACAATGAGCCAAGCACACAAATCTTAAAGCTTCGACAAAATAATTCAAACCCTTTCACTAATTCCTTAGCAAAAATCCAAAATAGAACTCCATTGATTTTCCCAATTTCTTCTTCCCAAGCAGATTTCCCAAAAAAAACCTTTTTAAAAAACCCATTTTCAGAAAATTCATGCACATAGTAAACTTCACGGGAAGCAAAAGCATTTCTTCCCCTAAAAATAACTCCCCCTCATTTGCATGCGGGAGCTCATAATTAATTTAGTTCATTCATTTCTTTTGTAACTTCCCCTGATGCAAATATATATATATATATATATATATATATATATATATTGAAAACAACTAAATATAAATTAATTTTCCTTGAGCACAATAAAATACCAAATTAAATGTCTTATTTTCTATTTTAGTTAATCATTTACAACAAGGATAAAATAAATTAAATCATTTTACCAATAACATTAGTTTAATTTAATCTTGCACAATTCAATTTTATTAATTAATTAATTAATCAATAATATTCAAATACCATTTATATATAATATTAGTCTTTGTCACATAAATACTAGATAATTATTATACTATATGCAGGGGTAATGAATTGTGACAAGCCAAAACATGAAAGACCAACAGAGCTAACGACTGACATGACTAGACAACCAAGAAACAAGGATACCTGACTGGGGACTCGTTCACATAGGAATGATGGTACGACAAGGGTCTGACTGATAACTCCAATTTCCACTTTACCATTGGGTTATAGAGCACACTCGACCCTAAAGGTTCAAGTGGAGTTGATTCTCGATACCTTCAACTGCTTAAGCAAACTATAGAACATATATATATAAACCATATGATAACATACTGTGAAAAGAGAATGGAATCGATTTATCTTACCCATTAAGAGCAGTGTAATGCTTTTCCCTTTCACCCAAGCACATCTGAGATGAAACATAGTCTATGATCAGAACAAATAATCATCGATAACGTAATGATTAAATGTTAACATCACATATATAAACCATCTCAATGATCATCTAATTATCAAAGCATAGATAACATCAAATAATCACATCATATTCAACAATATGAAATCATCATTATTCCAATGATCCACAGAGCCTATAGTATAAATGTCACATATGAATCCAGAAGACATAGACAAACATCACATCCAAATCAAAATTGACCAACACAAAAAGGGTCAAAACCACACAACAATCTCAAAAGCACAAAGGTTGACAAGCCAAAAGAGAGAGGGCACTATAGGCAATCTTAATTCATTTGTGCCTTTAGATCTGCTGGTAACTTGAGTAGTCCATGTGCATAGGACTTGAATTTAGCATCTAATACTTCATAAGGTAGCAAGAGTATCCAAGAAATCTGAGTCTCCAAGGCATCTATAATTGTAATTCCATGTCCACGAGACCAAGACAAAACTTGATAAAATTAACTATTTTTTAAACACAATTGAAATACCAATGTCACAACATAACATGTACTAGCACTACAAGGTGCACACAAGTTTCATGTGGAACACAATAACATGAAGGCAATGACAACAAGAAATACCTCACAATTGTACAAGAATGGAGGTACTAGGAAAAGGCTAATCCATTGAGGGGTGACTCACCAAGGAGGACCTACAAGAGAGGAAACAACACTCAACAAAAATCAAGCACTATCCCATAATCATTTTCTCTCTAATCACAACACAAGGATGGGATGAGGGAAAATAATTCTCAAATCTACATCCAACACACACTAAGAACAATGACAAAAATTCTAGGATCCAACACTACTCAACTAGATGACAACAGTGCCAAAATTTGAGACAAGGAATAGGATGAGGGCACTAGCACCTCTAGTCCACTATATTAGAGACAAGACAATCCTAATTACATGGACAACCTACACAATAGAATTACTAACTAGGAGGCCTTACACCCACCCAACCCAATTGGGCTTTGAAGGTCAGGTTCCAATGCTCACCTAACCTCAAGCATGAAACTAGAGAAGCATAAAAGATAAGGTTTGAGGCTCGAGGGTCGATCCTCAAAATATCACAATAATAAATGGGGGTCGATGATTGGGTTTGACTCCTACACCCTACAATACTAATGTAGGTGGAAGGATGAAGGTATAAATTATTGGGAAAATGGTCAGCGCTCCCCTCGGGATTCATGACAAGGGACTAACCGCCCCCTGCTACAGTTTGTATCGAACGTTGATAGATCAGTATTTTGATGCAATAGAAAACTGAGCCAACAAATGGTATCAAAGTATTGGGTCACAAATTTGAATCCCCTCAGGTAATGTTGAGGGGGATATTGTTGGGAAAATGGTCAATGCTCCCCTCGAGATTCGTAACAAGGAACTAACCACCTCTCGTGCGATCCATATCTCTACAGTTTGTATCGGACGTTGATAGATCTATCTTTTGATGCAATGGCAAACTGAGCCAACATAAATTCTAAAGACTGATGAACTTAATTAGGGTTCAGGCTTCAGGGGTTCGTCTTACCCGACACCGAACAAGGAATTACAAAGTCCTGGTGTCTAATGTTTGAAACCCTTAGACCTCCAACATCGAACACCTAATGGGATCTCTTCAAGGATTAGACATCAAGGAATTCGAATTCCTAATGCCCCAAAAACATCGAGGTTGCAAGCTCAAAAGTTACCCTTCGAGGATCAAGGATCGGGGGTGCACCCACCACATTTTGAATATGAAATGTGAACCTGCAATGCCAAATGTACAACACATTTAGAGAAATTGGTGATAGAGAAGATGGTTTCAGGGGTCGGGGGTTAGGGCTCTGATATATCTTTTTAACTAAAGGAACTCTGAAAAGTGAAGGTCTAATCCTTAAAGCTTGAAACAATTAGAAGGTTTAACAAGTATTAAGAGACCTACAGTGATCGAGGTGCAAGGTAAGGGTTTACCACTTCCACATATTTAGCAAAAAACAAGGGCATAATCCTAATCAGCCAATTCCAAAATACTAAGAATAACAACAACTCAATGAGGTCCAAGAGTAGGACCTAACCTCAACAAAAGGCAAGAAGAGGAAACACTTATCAATTACACAAATATACACTAGAGAGTCCAAATGGACCAAATTAAACCAAAACTCTAGGAAAATGTTAGGATAATGTGGCATTAACCTTACAATCCTAATTCATTCATAACTATCCATGTTCCTTAGAAAGTGTTCCCTAGGACATGTGAAAAAAAAACATTTTAATATTTGTACTTTATGGCTATTCGTAATTGCATTTTCACGAGGTGAACATGAAGACGTGATAAATATAAATATAAATGGACAAAATAAACTCCTTCCCACATCCATACTGAGACATGAAGGGTCATGCATAAGGAAACCAAGTTTGGGAGGAGAAAAGGTGTCCATTTGGGGATCTGAATAGTCACCGCAAGCTATAGAGCACTCAAAATGTGTAAAGACAAAGTGGCTTTGGTTTGGCACCCATGAGGAGTCACTTGAAGACTTGTTTATTATTTTATTATGTCTATTGTCTATTCATTCTCCATTTCATGGGATTTTACAAGTGGTTTTGTCCCCTTGTTTTGGGAAAGCAACAGTGGTTTTTCCTCTCCCATTTGGCTATAAATTGGAGCTAAGGCATAGTTGTTTAATCATCATTGATCATAATTTCCTTCAGGTTTTTTACTAGTTCTGGGATCATTTGGAGAAGAGTAATGAATTTTTTTATGGTGGTTTTCTCTCCTTTGAAGATAAATAATATACTTGCCCTTGTTCTCTAGTGGAGTTTTTTCCCAAAAGGGTTTCTCCATATAAATCTAATGTCACTTTTGGTATTACTAGTTTTATATTTATGTTTAATGATGAAATCACATATCTCTTTCAGATTTAGTTTTAGATTTGGTAATTTTTAAGATTTTTAATCACATAAGAAAGTTCATAATGCAAGTTTTCTTCACCTTGTTTCTCAACAACACAAACATCTAGGTATAAGAGGAACATAGGATGGGATACACAACTCCACCCTTGACATCAACCAAGAAATTATATTCATTTTAAAGAAAAACAAAATATTTCTACTTTCATTAATATTATCATGACCATTTTATAAGAATGATACTCAGTTTAAGCCCCAAGCAAAGATTCCTCATTTCATTTTACCCATTAAGCAACTTCCAAATAAGAAGGAAAAGCATACAAGTACTTCATGCTAGACACCAACACTAAGACATGTAAACCACTTTAATCATCTCATTTATCATTTGATTACAATCCCTTTATAACAAGTGGCAAATATACATATTGCAAGTTACAGAGCATGCGACACAAACCTCTATAATTATACATTCAGCATAAATGGAAGAAATAAAGTGCAAAGAAGGAAAGATCATAAGAGAGTTCAATGTCGTCTCCTATGCCAAATCCTCCAGTCCCCAATGGTGGTTAGCATGTAACCTGACCATCTCAAACTCGTAGGTCCACCCCACCATGCTATGGAGATGATCACACAGCCCAACTACAACCAACACATGGTACACTTGGGAAGAAAGGCTTACACACACACCAATCACGAAGTATACACATCATGCAATAATCAAGGAGTAAACATTGATATGGAGAGGAATGATACATCTCTTGGGTGGTAGTCAAGCTACAGAAGGGGTTAGGTATTAGATTCATGGAAGGGGGGTATCATCATGTAGCATAAAGGTATTACTCACATAGAACTAAGTGGTCCTCTCAAGGAGATGAGGAGACTCGCTCATACTAACTCAATGTCCCAAGGACAATCACATCTTTCCCAATTTATGCTAAGCCTATGCAAGCACTCTAGGCATGAGAGGGAGCATAATATCACTCAAGTTAATTCATTTCTCATGTTTTATCTCATTTTCACTTGTTTCATACATAACTTCCAATGAGTTAACCAAGTGACTACATGTGCCCAAGCCCTCATTGGGAGCCACTCCCACAACCGATCCTAATAGCTACACCATAGGATCATTATGTTCTCCACGAACACAGAATTCAATTCAAAACACAATATGAATATTATCATTTTAACATTAATATTTTCAACATAGGCATAAAGTTTCAATTTACCCAAAATGACATGGAAAAAAATCCCAAATGATCTCAAATCAAAATTGCATACATTGGTTATATAATCCCACATAATAATCTATCAAAATTTGACACCATCTCCACTTTTTCAACTTCTCTAATTTTTTATGCAACTAGTGAATAGTGAATAGTGAAACCTCCATTAGAAGAGCTCAAAAAAACATAAAAATAAAAACCCTAAAATTTAAAAATCTAGCAATACCCTTTTGATTCTTAGGTTCCCAACAACCCTATTTCAACATAAAATCATCATTTCACACAGTCTATAAAAAATTTGGCATGGTAAGTTTCCACATTTTTCTCGTAGTTAGTTAACCAATCAATTTAATGTAATGATTTCAACTAATGAATTTTTTCTTTTCATCATACAATTCATTTGCAACAAGAAATAAGGAAAGATGAGTAGGGGGGGAGAAATAAGATTTCTACCTCATACTAGCTTCAAACTTGAAATTTGAAAATCTCTAACCATACCAAATGAGAGAGAACAATTTTGGAGCAACATGAACAATTTGTCATTCCTAATCCAATGCAAAATTACCCATAAAATTTCTCCAAGAATCCACTCCAAAATCTCCATTCCAAAAATCAAGTGTAGGAAGAGTTTTGAGAGCTCAAAAATCCCAAAATAAGACTAAGCATAAAATGAGCCCTTTTTCCCTCTTTCCATTGACATTTTCACTTTTTGAAATAAATGAATTAAAAATACTTGTTAATTTCCAATTTTTACCTTGAATATGCAATGCCATTCAAAATGAATATACATAAGCCATTATTTGCTCCTTTAAATATAAAATTGTCATTTAAAACTACAAAACACAATTTCACAATAAATTGAAATAAAATAATAATATATTTCCTTTTCAATAAAAATAAATAAATAAATAAAAATTGATAGCATTTCTAATTTCTCAAACATTGATGTTTTTTTATTAAAGGAAAAACAGGTTTTGAAGGGACCCGAAACCCTTTCAACCAGATTTTGAAAGGATCTGGAACCCACTACAGGAAAGTTGTCTAAACAAAATAAACATAAAGGCACAAACAACCTAGGAAAAAAGACTACAAAAAGAATAGCATGCAGTCAGCCACACAGCTGCAAAAAGGATGGCTTGCAACCAGCCCCCGAACAAGAATCATCAAGATTTACTTTTAGAGCTACTCTTGTGGGAGTGGAGAGTCGTGTCAAAAGGAGGGTTAGAGCACTTTTCTTTCTTTCCCTTAATAGAAATCCAACCCTCTTCCACTTGTGTTTCCATGTCATGTCAGTCCAGCCCACCATTATTATTTGAATAAAAGCTAGAAACCTCAATCCTAGAATAAGCATTTGTATTCTTCCCTATCGACATGGCCATATTAGAAAGGCCACCAGAATTAAGAGCGGGAGCGCTATTGCCAGAATTAGCCTCCTGAGGCTCATTCATTCTTACATTAGGGGTTTCAGTGGGAGACTCAAGCACTGTGACATCTGGAGAGGAAGCCCCAAGATCTTGTGGTTCCCTACTAACCACCTCTGAAAATCTCCTAGGTTGTTCACATTTCTTCTCAATCGTATAATGTTGATGAGAAGCGCCTTTACACCAAGTGGTTGTCACGACCTTTTTTTCAAAGCCACATTGTGCATCTGCATGACCAGTTTTGAAACACCTTCCACATCGAAAGGGAATCCCTTCATAGTCCAAAGATTGGACCCAAGAACCCTTAGAATATTTAAGTAAAATCTCAGCAGGCAACCCTTTTGAAACATCCATATCAATCAATATGTGGGAAAAGGTGGAGTGGAAAACATCATAGGATTCATCATCCACCATCAAAAAATCTACAAGGGCTTTACCCACTTCCTCTAAAACAGAATCATTCCATAAATGAAGGGAGAGATTAGGTAACCTAACCCAAGTCGAAATCTTATTAAACATTTTAGTAGAAGAGTTGAAAATTAGAGTGTCAAGGCTTAATCATTAGCAAAAATTTGTCCTCCCAGCTAAAAAAATGATCACATAGGATTTTGGTTCTATCTTGAGCATTATCAAACTTAGGAACAAAAAACTCCTTAGCCATGGGGAAGATATGAACTTTACCAGTAATAAGGGGCTCCCATTGTTCTAAGATCCATGTGTGCAGCTGAGGGAGGGAAGGCCAAAAACCTTGAAACCGACAGATCACACCATGCAGGGAGAGAATAGAAGCATTATAAGTGATTTCCTCTACTATATCATCTTTCAGATTGACAGAAATGGCATTAGCAATAGGGACGAACCCTCCAAACTGTTTTCTGCCAAGTCGAGACCTCCAGGCACCCTACCCAACAAACACGTCCTCATTCGGCAGCATGCAAGAATCCCTTAAACCCTGCAGACTAGCAACCCAAGGACGGGAGGATACGCCCTTACCGAAGGCACTAGAAGTGTCGTTGATTGCAGAGGGTCGGGAGGAAAGAGAGCCCTTACCACCCAGGTCCCCCAAATCCCCCACAAGAGGAACGATAGAGGATTGCCTAGTAGTGCCATTGCTTTCAAATTTTGAAAAAGCCACCTGAGCAGGAAGAGATGCAGACATTTCTAAGGCCTTTTGTTTTGTTATATGTCTATGTTACATAGTGTTTCGAGGACAGGGACAGTTGGGTTCTCAAACATTGATGTTACCCCAATTGTGGAATGCATTTTACAATAAATATAAATACGCTCTATTACCTTTTAAATATTAAATTATCATTTAATACTATAAAGTGTAATTTTGTATTAAATCAAAATAAATAACTAAAACACTTCATTTTTTCCCATATTTCACCTCGAACCCAAGGCAAACATTAAATAATAATGCACTTAACCAAACAACTTATTTAATCATTAAATAATGAGAAAATGTTATTTAAACCATACAATTATTCACAAAACTAAATGCACAATTATATAAACTAAACATCAAACACTCTTTATTGGGGTTCTACATAGGGTTAGGATTTTTAGACATTACTAATTGTGGTATCCGAGTCTAACACTAGTTAACACATGGGGGACCATACTAAACTAAGTACGATGGGTAAGGCATAGTAAGAATTGCCCAATGTGATATCTCCAATCAACCACCGTCGGGGGTACACTCAAACCTGTGAAGCTAAGTGAAGTCTATACCCAGTACCTATAGCCACTTAAACACACACACACACACACACACACACGTCAAGCATACTTGCTCAATATACATATACATAATTGAAGCATTAATGCTCACCATATGGGGATTATAACATTGTATTCATTCTCATTATGTTTGAATGATACGACATCATCCTCTTTACGTCTACTCATAAATTGGAGCTTAATAATCATAATTTGGGCAAGCGTGAAACACACACACATTTTACAATACACTTTCAATATAAATACCATTCAATCAGTTAACATCAAATTGAAATCATTAATATTATTCAACCATCTAGCATCTAAAGCATGAATCAGTACATAATATCGCCTCAATTAGGTTCAGGTTAGAAAGGCATTGCAATAATGATGAAATATATATTTATATATTTTTGAATGACTATGTGATATCCTATACTAGTCCTACAACATTTTCTAGAACCCCTTAAAATTCCAGCAAAAACTTGTATGTATGCATTAGGGTCTGGAAAATTTCTTGCATATTCTAGAATTTGCATGGCTACCGGTTTTCCTATGGCCCATACTCTTCAGGCATATTGTGATAGTTCCCACATAAAATAAAAATCCAATTAAATCAATACTGTACCATACCAAAATTGGTATCCTATTCCTTCATCCAAGATGCATTTTCTAATAGCTCCATTCTCAAGGCCTCACACAAGTCAAAATATTTTCCTACAATAACACTTCGATGCATCATGTGAATAGATATTGTGGTAGCAGATACCTCCTGCTTTGTGAAGTAAATCTTGCAGGTGATGACCTCCGTCGCTTACAACACTGCTTTGTTTCTGATATCGTTAATGCTCAGACTCGAGCCATCCAAAGTAGCTATGGTTAGCTTCTCTGCTTTTGCATTTTTTATATCATTCTTTAGTGGGATCGCTCTATCCGCCAATAGTCTAATAATGGCATGGATGGTCTCCTTTGTAATCTGATAGGTTTTATCCATATACAAACATTTGTCATGCAACCTACTTAACACCAACCAAACCCACTACTCCTTAGTGAGGCCAAGGAAAACCAATTCCTTTTCTCCTGTGTGGCCATACTCTAGTGCATATTGGTTAGTGTCCTTTTGCAACAATTTTTGTCAGAGCTATTCAAAATTTGTGTGATTTGTTTCATCCAATGGTGAGTGTATGAATTTTCTCACATCCTCTCTATAAATGAATTCAACTGGGACCCTTGAGAATGCGTCATTGGGGTTTGTTTCCATCGCCTTGTAAGGAAATCTTTTGCATTCCAGTCATGGCTTAGTTGCAGTGGATATAAGGATAGGGGTGGCCAAGATTATGAGCCAAAGTTTGGGTAAGAGTTAGATGGCTTAGGGATGGCAAATGAAAGTACAGTTGAGTTAAGTGCGCAGGAGTATGATCTCTGTAAAAGCACAAGGGAGATAAAATAGACAAGTGTGTAGATAGATGGAGTGTGGGTATTTTTAAGATTTCCAATGTGGAGCTCATTTACTACTATTAGTGTTGTTAATCATTTCTCGCCTTTTTCTGCCCGTTGCATTTCTACGATTAAATTTTTTGGATCATTATTACCTACATTTTCTTATTTATTAATAATACACTATGTTACAAGTATAGTATAATTAGACATGCTTATGTTAGCTCATATTTATTATTGTTTTTCCTGATGTCATGTCAGATCCTTCTAGGGTATTTTTCTGGTTTTAGTGTTTCCGTACTTAAGTTACGGTATCTTTTTGGTTTTAGTGTTTCCATACTTAAGTTACGGTATCTTTCTGGTTTTAGTGTTTCAATACTTAAGTTACCAATTTTCATGTAGGGTAAGTTTCTTCTAGTTTAAGTTCATAAGGTGTTGATTTTCTTGTTATGAGTGTCTTCTATATTTATTTTGTATTATATCTAGAATTGCCAAGATCTGGAGTGTTTCTACTTCGTCATTGTGCATGTCAATTTAGTTTGTAACTTGAAGAATATAGAATTTCGTTTTTGTTGCATTTTCTAAGATGTGTAGTTTCGATTTTAGGTTTAGTGTGTTTCATTGAAGCTCTCTACAATCCATAGACTCTTTAGGATGTTAACTTTGATTCACTTTGCATCCATTCCTCCAACACTTCATCATTGTCAATGTTGTTATTTCTATTTTCTAATTCCATTACCCCCTTTATTGTTTACGTTTTCTTCTTCTCCTCCATCCAAAAGTTTGGAAGATGAATAGAGATTTTTCACATCTTCTCCTAAATTATCTTGTGCTACTTCTTCTCTATAAGATCTATCATCTTGTTCTCCTAAAAGGATATGCACCACTCAAGTAGTATCTGCAAATGAAATCTCCTATTTCTAGGAGTCTACAATACAATTAGAATTAACAAACCATCTTAATCCAAGTAGAACCTTGAATGTGTTAAATGGATCCTTAATTTATACCACTTCAGAGTCCACACGTTGTTTAATCCCTTTGACATTTACTTCAACATTTTTCTAGGTTATTAATGTCTCAATTCTAGAATAATTAGCCAAACTTATATTCATTGATGTTTTTACTAGCTTTAGCCTCTCTAATTTCTCTCATGTAGTGCATGGAATGATATTAAGGTATGTGCCCAGGTCCACCATAACATAAATAAATTTAAGATTTTTTTAAATGAACATTAATCAGCAACAAACCATTCTTACAATTCCAATCCTCAAACAACTGATTTACCTACTTCTTCTTATTCCAATATTTTCCCCATTGTTTCAATTTGAGCACCAAATCTTTGTTTCTGGCAAAGGCTTATAGATCTTCAAGCATTTTCACCTCTTCCTCTATGAAGAAACCTACTTCCTCTTGTTGTTGTTGTTTTTGCATAGTTTGTTTAGCTTGCTCTATTATCTTCTCATGTTATTTCTTATTAGGCTGAAAATGTTATGATACTTCATCCTCTTCTTCTTCCAAACTATAATATTCTTTGTAACCTTCTTCCATCATTTGTTTCTTCTTATGTCTCTAGGCAGCAATACCTTGTCTAGTCAAGATATTTTCTTTCTTCTTCCCTTTGATTTTCTTCTTCTCCATGGCTAGTTCTTCTCTAGAGTATTCTTTGGTAGACGTGTCTAAAGACTACACATCATTTATATGGTAACCTCTTATTCCTTGTTGTGGCATCCTCTGGATCACCCTCACTTCTCTTTGTAATTTGTCACTTTAGGAAGGTTGGCTAGCATCCTAGTTCTGGTAAAATGTTCTAGCAACCTCACATGAAAACATATTATCATTATATTGTCCACAAAAGGTGCATTTTTGTTTCTTCTCCACCCAACACTAGAGTATTCTTCTCTAGAGTATTCTTTGGTAGACGTGTCTAAAGACTACACATCCATTCTATGGTAACCTCTTATTCCTTAATGTGGCATCCTCTGGATCACCCTCACTTCTCTTTGTAATTTGTCACTTTAGGAAGGTTGGCTAGCATCCTAGTTCTGGTAAAATGTTCTAGCAACCTCACATGAAAATATATTATCATTATATTGTCCACAAAAGGTGCATTTTTGTTTCTTCTCCACCCAACACTCAGATGCATAGTGGCCCATTTTTCCACAATTGAAGCAAATAGCATCATTTCTTCTAATGTTGTTCTAGTCTCTTCCTCTACATCCTCTATAATTATATTGGTGGTTATCACATTGGTAACCTTGCATGTTATTCTACATAGCATAGGCATTCTTGCTATCTTGCCAGTGTGGGATCCAATATCCAGCATCACTCTTTTCATCAACACAGCAATTATGATTTTTCCAACATTGATTCCTCCATTTCAAACTGGAGGTTTATTTTTTGAACAATCCTATGTAAGGTGCAAGTCCCACTCTTGACAAATAGCACAATACATAAAATTAGGTCTAATTGGTTTGACGTTTGCTAAGGTATTTTAAGCTCAATCCTTGGGGCATTCATTGTGGATGTCCCATTCCCTATTACAATATGTGCATGAGATCCTTTCTAGTTGTTTAGGCTTAGTAGCCCTAATTTCCTATTTTAGTACTAACTTTTGTACTTTCAACTATTAATCTTCAAGTATTTCACCATTTCTATTTTTTTTGGTCTCCTCCATGGTTGAGCTTCAATTTGGTAGGCCATGGCAATTATATCAACATACTTATCAAACACTCTACCATCCAATCTTGCTCTTATGTCTCTATGTAATCTAGATATGAACCATTCTATTTTCTGCTTCTTAGTCAAATGTTCCTCCAACTTCCTACATACTTCCTTGAACTTCTTGACATAACTTATGACATATTCATTTTCTCCTTGTGTTATATTTTTCATCTAAGTGACTCTCTATTGGAATCTTCAAGGTGCCATAGTTAGCCAAAAATTTGTCTTTTACCACATCCAAAACAATGAACTACTAAGGATAATTCTTGATTTGACGCTTCAGTTCTTCCTTCCTTAAGGACCCCATGAAGTCCAACAGCTTGTTCTTCTCTGCATACTCCCGCAACTTCTCCCATGTGTGTCGAAATGTGGCGACTGATCAGCAAAGTACTGTACACTCAGCACGTATCCTCGCCGAGGTATTTTTTTTATGAAAATAGACATTGTAATAAAACCCTAAAAAGGTCGACTTTGTTTTTGCCCTAAAAATGCATGTTATAAGCGGCTGGGATGCTTAAGGCATTGTAAGGTTGATGTACTATTTTTGTTGGATAATAAGAAAGATTGAACGACTGTGTATGGTGGACGTAACCCATTCTAGGTGAACCACGTTAAATCTCTGTGTTATCTGTGTCCTGTTTTATTTCTTTATCTTTTGTATTTAAATCTGCATATAATTGTTAGTTCATATTTGTTTCGGATCTGCTTGAAACCCTAACAATTGGTATCAGAGCAAAGTTTTCTGTAAATTGGCAGGACTTTCAGATTTGAGTGGGAGCAATGGAGGATTCCAAATTCAAGGTCGAAAAGTTTAACGGCCAGAATTATCAATTATGAAAAATGCAGATGGAGGATTACCTATATCAAAAGGATTTGTGGCGGCCATTGGAAGGAAAGGCAAAGAAACCGACCACAATGTCAGATGAAGAGTGGGACATTTTAGATAGAAAGGCACTAGGATCCATTCGATTGTGCCTTGCACCGTCTGTAGCATTCAATATAACAGAAGCAAAAACGACTATAGATTTGATGGCGACATTGGCTAAGTTGTATGAGAAACCCTCGGCTTCGAATAAGGTATTTCTTATGAAGCGTCTGTTTAATTTGAAAATGAGTGAGGGAGGATCTGTAGCGGACCACTTAAATGAATTTAATACAATTACCAGTCAATTATCTTCGATAAAAATTACTTTTGCAGAAGAGGTTAGGGCTCTCTTGATTTTATGTTCTTTGCCAGAAAGCTGGAATAGCTTGGTTATGGCTATAAGTAACTCTGTCTCTGGTAAAAATACTTTGGTATTTGATGATATTGTTGGTGTTATCCTAAGCAAGGAAATGCCAAGGAAAAGCACAGGTGAGACTCCAACATCATCGGGTAGTGTTTTGAATGTGGAGAACAGAGGAAGATCAAAGGAAAGAGGAAAAGGCCCTGGGAATGAGAAGTCACGAGGGAAGTCAAAGAAAGGACGCTCTCAATCTAGAGGAAAGAAAGATTGCTGGTACTGCGGAAAGCTTGGTCATCTAAAGAAAGACTGTTGGTCTCGAAAAAACAAAGGAGACAAAAATGAAAATGACAGTAAGGAAGCTAATATTGCAAGTAATACTTAACAAGATGCTTTAATCTTATGTTTGGATAATGTTAATGATTCCTGGGTAATAGATTCTGGGGCTTCATTTCATGCTACACCCCATAGAAAATGTTTTCTAGATTATGTTCAACGTGATTTTGGACAGGTATATTTGGGTGATGATGAGCCCTGTCAAATTGTTGGAAAAGGAAAGATAAAGATCAAGTTGCAGAATGGAAATGATTGGTTTCTGCAGGAGGTAAGACATGTTCCTAATTTAAGAAGAAATTTAATTTCTGCAGGGCAACTAGGTAGTGAAGGTTGCATAGTTACCCTCTCAGACAGTATGTGGAAGGTCGCTAAAGGATCATTAGTAATAGCTAAAGGTGCGAAGGTAGGCACATTATATCTGTGTACAGGTAACACTTACTCTACCCTAGCTGCTACAGATAAAATTACTGCAGGGCCAACAACAATAAATGTTGCAAGAACATATTCGATAATGTGGCACCATAGGCTTGGGCACACGAGTGAGAAAGGGATGAAAACCCTTCACTCCAAAAATCTATTGCCAGGACTAAAGAAGATTGATTTAGAGTTCTGTGAAAACTGTTTTTATGGTAAACAGAAAAGAGTCAGATTTCTCAAGGTTGGGAAAGAGAAGAAGAGTGAGAAGTTAGAGCTTGTACATTCAGATGTATGGGGACCGGCTCAGGTATCATCTCTTAGTGGCTCTTGTTATTATGTTATTTTTATTGATGACTAAACCAGAAAAACATGGGTATATTTCCTAAAACAAAAATCAAATGTTTTTGAAACTTTTAAGAAATGGAAAGCTTTGGTTGAGAATGAGACAGGAAAAAAGTTGAAGTGTTTTAGATCGGATAATGGAGGTGAGTATTGCAGCAAAGCATTTGAAGATTATTGCTCCTTAAATGGGATTCGAAAGCAAAAGACAGTTCCAGGAACTCCACAGGAAAATGGCGTGTCAGAGAGAATGAATAGGACCATCATGGAACACGCGAGGAGCATGAGATTTCATGTTGGATTGCCCTTACATTTTTGGGCAGATGTTGTACATACTGTTGTCTATTTGATAAATAGAGGACCTTCAACCCCTTTGGATGGTGGTATTCCAGAGGAGGCATGGACTGGTAAAAAGGTAAATTATTCTTTTCTAAAACTTTTGGTTGGGAAGCTTTTGTCCATGTTGATAAAGAAAATAGAACCAAGCTTGATGTTAAATCTCATAAATGTACCTTCATTGGATATGGGATAGATGAATATGGCTATCAGTTATGGGATTTTGAAAATGAGAAAATAATTAGAAGTAGAGATGTTATATTCAATGAGAAGGTCATGTATAAAGAACAGATGCAGGAAAAGAAGCATGAACAGGACAAACAAGAATATGTGGTGTTGGATGAGATTCCTGAAAATGAAATGCCATAGGTACCTAATGCTCAACAACAGCAGATTGTCCCACAAACTCCTGCAAGTGTTAGACATTCTAAGAGGACAAGTAGACCCCCTAAAAGATTTTATCCTTCTTTGTATTCTATTTTATTACTGGATTCTGGTGAACCAGAAGAATATGAAGAAGCAATGCAGGTAGATGCCAAACAACAGTGGGAGCTAGGCATGAAAGAGGAGATGGACTCCTTGATGAAAAATAAGACTTGGGACTTAGTCCCTTTACCTGCAAAAAAAAGAGCCTTGCCTAACAAATGGGTTTATCGGCTAAAGGAGGAGGAAGGAGGTCAGAAAATATATAAGGCCAGACTTGTGGTAAAAGGTTTTGCATAGAAAAAGGGTATAGATTATGATGAAATATTTTCTCCAGTTGTAAAAATGACTTCAATTAGAACTATACTTAGTCTTGTGGCTGCAGATGATTTACATCTTGAACAATTAGATGTCAAAACAGCTTTTCTCCATGGAGATTTGGAGGAGGAAATTTACATGTTGCAACCACAGGGATATGAGGTCAAAGGTAAGGAGAACTTGGTGTGCAGGTTGAAGAAAAGTCTGTATGGCCTAAAGCAAGCACCCCGACAATGGTATTTAAAATTTGATAGTTTCATGGCTAAAGACGGTTATCATAGATGTCATTCTGATCATTGTGTATATTTTAAGAGATTTCATAATGGCAGTTATATTATCCTGTTGCTTTATGTTGATGACATGCTTGTTGTTGGGTCTAACATGCAACATATAAATGATCTTAAACAGAAATTAGCCAGGTCATTTGCTATGAAGGATTTGGGTGCAGTTAAGCAAATTCTCGGTATGAGGATTACACGGGACAGGAAAAATAGAACCTTGAATTTGTCCCAAAGTGAGTATATAAAGGTGTTGAAAAGATTTAACATGCAGGATGCAAAAGCAGTTAGTACACCTTTGGCTAGTCATTTCAAATTGACTAAGGAGATGTGCCCAAAGGCATAGGGAGAGGTTAATAAAATGTCTAACATCCCATATTCATCAACTGTTGGCAGTCTGATGTATGCAATGGTATGCACAAGGCCAGATATTGCACATGCAGTGGGAGTTGTGAGTAGGTTTATGAGTAATCCGGGTATGGAACATTGGAATGCTGTGAAATGGATTCTTCGGTATTTGAAAGGAACTACTATGAAGGCATTATGTTTCAAAGGATCTAATGTTGCTCTGAGTGGATTTGTTAACTCTGATCTAGCGGGTGATATTGATTCACGGAGGAGTACTACAGGGTATGTTTTTACTATAAGGGGAATTGTAGTTAGTTGGATTTCTAGACTGAAAAAGGTTGTTGCACTTTCAACCACTGAAGTTGAGTATGTTGCTGCTACAGAAGTCAGCAAGGAGATGATTTGGTTGCAATGTTTTTTGGAGGAATTGGGTCAGACACAAGAGGATAGCCCATTGTATACTAATAGCCAGAGTGCCATTCGTCTTGCGAAGAACTTTGCTTTTCATTCAAGGACAAAGCACATTCAGCTCAGGTACCACTTCATCTGGACTGTTTTGGAGGAGGGTCGGTTACGGCTTGAGAAGATTCACACAAGTGAGAATCCTGCCGATATGTTCATAAAGGCAATTCCACAAGAGAAGTTGATTTCTTCATCAGTTTCTATTGGTCTTCTTGATTGATAATTGTGGAATTTATACCAGTCGAGTCCTAGTGTTTTATCCAGCGGATGTTGCATGTACAGTGGTGTCATGTAGTATCAGTCTCCAAGTGGGAGATTGTTCGGTGTGGAGCCTGATCAGTCTCCAAGTGGGAGATTGTTGAAATGTGGCGACTGATCAACAAAGTACTGTACACTCAACAAGTATCCTCGCCGAGGTTCGGGGCCGGGTTGGGCCCCGGGCAGGGGTTCGGAGGTGGTAGCCCTCGAGAAAAGCGAGGGTTCGGGGACGGGAGCCCTCAAGAAAAAAAAATTGGGTATTTTTTTTATGAAAATCGACATTGTAGTAAAACCCTAAAAAGGTCGACTTTGTTTTTGCCCTAAAAAACGCATGTTATAAGTAGCTGGGATGCTTAAGGCATTGTAAGGTTGATGTATTGTTTTTGCTGGATAATAAGAAAGATTGGACGACTGTGTATGGTGGACGTAACCCATTCTGGGTGAACCACGTTAAATCTCTGTGTTATCTGTGTCCTATTTTATTTCTTTATCTTTTGTATTTAAATCTGCATATAATTGTTAGTTCATATTTGCTTCAGATCTGCTTGAAACCCTAACAATATGGACTCTAAAAGAAATAAATGTTCAATAGCTTCAGTAGTGCTAGTTCAAAAGATAGGGATCTTCATTGCTATGTCCATAATGTTTGAACTTGTCTTGGATTCTTTACTTAGGTTTGTGTACCATTTTATTTGTTGATTTTGGTGTGGCTCGTTTCATCTCCTTTCTAATGCTACTCCAAGGCTTTGTCTATCTAACCTTGTCTCTTTCAAGTTTTATATTAAAATAGTCATCCCCTAAAATTTTGCTCCAAGGGTTGTCTAGATCTTTACTTTCTTCTTTCTGCTCTTTCTTCTCTTCTTTCCTCTCTTCTCTTTGCTTTGTTGATCTTTCTACAACAACTCTCCTACTTTTAGACCTTGATGGGGATGGGTCTTGGTCCTGAGGCTGCAACTCTTCATAACTTTTTTTTTACCCTTTTTTAAGTAAATGACATTTGATTGGTTAATGGCCACATCTATGCTTACTTCCTTATTAGCTTTTTCTTTCTTTCTTTCTTCCTCCTTTAACCTATACTTAAATTGTTAACTAACTTTTCCAAATATTTATCATTAACAAATAGGACCTTATCTGAAGTTTTGAGGAACTCCTTAAACCTAGCATCTAGTTTAATATAGTTTATTTAATTTTAGGGTTAGAAAGTTCTCACAAATTAGGATCCTCCATGCTACAACTTTTCTCTAACAACAAGCTTTTAGATTCTTGATTATGTATTATCTTCTCAACACTACTTACAAGTCTTTTGATTCCTTAAGTAGTAAACTCATCTTCTCCAGTGTCTTCTCCTTCTTTGTTCTATTGTCTTTTCCTTTTTGTACAATAGCACCCACATCGATGCACTTAGAAGCACCCCCAATGGTGTGCACTAACCTTGACTTTGTTGTCATCTTCATTCTTCTTATATATCTTTCTTCTCCTTCCACCATTTGATTTCTCTCCTCTCCTCTCGATTAGGGCTAGCCATTATTTCCTTCCTCTCTTATTCAAATTACTCCTTGATCTTTCTTGAAAACCTTTTGTCTCCTTTGGTAATGGGTGTTTAAGATTTGGAATTGTATCACTCCTATATTATGTCTCATGGTAGTTATCTAGTAGTTATATTAATGGTCACATCCTTTTATAGGTTTCTTTGGACCTTTTCCTCCTTTTTGTTTCTCATCCCTTTGGCACCTAACCCTCTCTCAGAGGGTAAACATCAAGAAGACAATAATTTGATTGATCATATCTCTCCTATCATCTATAGCTTGTTTCTTAATCTAGTAATAGTTTTACAATTTAAAAAATTTATCAACAAACCTCAACAAAACCCAACCAAGGTCTTGACAATGGAACCAATGTTAGCAAGAAATTTGAGGGATATGAACCAAATTTTTGTACCCAAAAGATTTATGATGTTGTAGTCTTCTACCCTAGACTTAGTCCTATTGAGCCAACAAGGAAAGGCATTTTGGATCCTATGTTAGTTGTAAATCAAAATAAAATACTATATACACATAATAGATCATAATTGAGAATTGTTTGTATTCATATATTAACATATATTCATTGCATTTCGATATTCCTTAATATATTATTCTTCTTTATTGTCTCTTATAAGTTCTTTATATCTCTTCTATTTTGGTGAATAGATCTTTCTATCTACTTATATCTACAATAGGGGACATGGACCATAGATGATATCTCTAAAAGTATATTCTATCTTCCAAGGCTCTTGTTTCAAACCCTTGTTTCTAGTTAGATATTATATATTTTTGGACCAATGTCTGTATCCTATTTTTTGGCCAACAATACCTTTTTATGTTCTCAATGTCTTTATTTTGTTGTTCTTAACATGATATTGTGTGCACATTAACATCCAGTGTAACAATTCAATGTTTTATTGCAAATTTTTGTGTCATTCTTATGTTCATCCAACAACAAAAAAATGTTTGGTTGTCTAATGACCTGGGTATGTGGCTTGTTGTACTACAAACTTTCTCCAAATAATGACATTTTTCCTTCTGCACTCAACAAAGTAATAATATTTAAAATATTTTTTCTAAAATCAAATATTCTCACCCACAACTTTATTTCCATATCACAAATCATATTTTTAATAAATGAAATTCACTTTATATATGCAACTCTTGAGTTGATTTTGTAATGATATATATAATGAAATTAACCTTTTTCAACATGTATAAAATACCTTTTAATTTCCACATGACCCTTGTAAAGAACCTCATTAAATATCACATAAGAACCCCCCTTTACGTATACTAGAAAAAAATTAACACAATTAGAACACTTTATTGGCTTCATCACACAAGGATCTTTAATTCTACATGATTCAAATAGATGTGTTTCATAAGTAAATCATGTCACATCATATTATCCTATCATGGAAGAAGATTGATACACTCAAACAAATCCATCCTACTTCTCCATTATCGGCTACCATTGATTTTCACCTATACTACACACTTGAGCACACAAGTCTATCTAATACATGGTAGTCGAAGCACAATTTAAATCTCATTAACACAAATATACTTACGCAAGACACATATATGTCATCAAATTTCATCACTTAATAATCACATCACAATATTGATTTTATACATATGCATAATCAAAACGACACATAAACATGATCAAATAACGTTTAATCATTGTCAATTAGAAATACTAAATCATCAAACTAAAAGTGACTAAAGTCTAATAATTGAAATAAAAACAATGAATCTGAAATAATCAACATAAATCAATTGCACAATAATCTAATGTCTCATATAGTAATATACTAACATCAACATAGATTGTGATCATAATAGGTTAGTAATATCACAAAGCATGATAGTAAACATATAATTTAGTCTTCATAAACATAATTACAACACAACACAAAGCACCAACACAGCTAGCCTATCAAACATCTCATGTGGATGGTTCCTAAATCAACACAAGCAACACTCAAGAATGCACCACAATAGCCATGCATGGCCCATAACCACAAACATCAATGCATTAACATAATAATTATTGTGCATTCAATACAAGGTATGAGGTAGTATAATCATGAGTCAAGATTTTTTATTAGTACCACCATGCATGCACTCACCTAAATAATATATCCACTAAATAGGTCATAAAAACATGTTGAATCATGAGCATTATAAAGCATCAAATTAAAAGAAGAGACATAAGATGTACAGATCTTACACCACCAATCTACAACATAAAACAAACACAATTCAAGAATCAAATGTTGGTTTGAAGATGTTAGTCTAGATGTGTCTTTTACTAAGTTTTTTTTTTTCCCTTGTTCACACCTAAAATGTTAAGTTTAATTAAAGCCTTTGCAATTTTTTAAATTGGTGGAGATGTACTAAAAATGTGACTATATCTCTTATTATCTCATATTGATTGTACATTTGCATCTCTTGGTGGTGTATCCTATATATACTACCTCTTTCTCTCATGTTAGCAATATATCCCTTATATATTGCACTATGTATCCTTTGCATTAAACATTGTTATTGTCGTTTTGGTCTTCTAATTTTTTTTAATATTATTGTAACGAGTGACTATTTAAGGTTAGTTCATTTTCAAAAGATATAAGATAATAGGTTAGTCTATTTTCAAAAGATAGTGGACGATAATTGTGTAAAAGCTAAGTATGCTTCTCTCTTGCATCCTTGGATATGATCTAGAGACTTGGAACATATGAAAAAGATCAAATTTTAGAGTGATTTCTCTTTTGGAGGTTAACATTATTTATTCATAAAAATATTTACTATTGTTCAAAGGTTTCTTTTTTTTTTTTTGGATTTGCCATTTTTTTCAATTTCCAAATTAATCTTTGGAGACTAGATCTAAAAGGTTTTCATTTAGGAAGTGTGTAACTTTAGATAAAGTATTTTTTATAACACATCATTGTCTACATAAGGTGTAGTTTTTATTTTTTAAATCACAAAAAATTCAAAACTAGTGCATGGATGTATAGATTCCATTGTATCTTATTAAAGGGGACCAAAAATTTGTGGGCCTCCTATTTTTTTCAAATAAAAAATATTAAAAAACCTAAAAAAATTATAGTGCTTTGTTTAAAAAATCTTGTTACAGTTTCTTTATAAATTTTGGGACTTATGAGTGGTACAAACCCCTCCCCACCACATTCGTAATAGAGTTGCAACCCTAGCCATGGTCCTATCATGGTAAGGTCTACAAACCTTTTGGCCCCATCCAACCCTTTTCATAGGAGTGACAAGAGTCATGGGCCCTACCCCACTTCTGTATAAGGATGGCAAGTGCTGTGCTTTACATCCCAACCCAAATAAAATACTTTTTTCTAAATATCTTGTCCACATCAAATATGGAGACTCCCCCGTTCAACAATATGTGTGACCCTCCATCTAGGGGTCAACAAATTTATCTTGTAGTTATTTAAGAAGTGAAGCCTCTAACAAGTAGCAACAAAGTATATTTAGCAAGCTTCCATACTTAGTGGTATACTTGGTGGTATAACCCAAATTTAGTTATTTCTCAAACTTTTCAATTCTAAACTATTTTATTAGGATTTTTAGTAATCACCAAATCTAGGCCTTTTGATAAATTTGACAATTTAACTAAATTTGGTGATCTACTTGGTTTTTGCAATCTCCTTGTGTCATTTTTTTTCTCACTACTTCGCGTAGTGTCACAAGCAATTATTGTGTATGTCATATTTTCATACGCATGTCCTCATCTCCCTTCACTCACATGTTTTGTTGCACTTTTTTTAAGTTACAAGACCATATTGGGCATTTTAATGTCACTTCACCTTCTTGCACTACTTTATTTTGACAATTTTTAGTGAAGCTATCATATCTCTCCCTAATCAAGATTATGTGAGATATTGGACTATTTGCACTTATGATAATTCTTTGTTGGTATCACTTTTGTAGTGAATTATGTGTCTAATTATCATTCATATATATTAGATAGATGCAACAACTAATTACCTATGTATTTTGGTAAGTTGAACCACTAATAAGATCCACACATATGATAATGGAAATAATATAATGCAAAATATAGATATCACACAACACAAGACATGTTTGTGGGCCAATATACCTAATATATAATATATGCAATAATAGAGTAAACCCTTAAGGTAAGGTAACACCATATAATACTCCTAAAGGAAGAAGCCACTCCAAGTTATATCTCTAAGAAATCCCAAATACAATTTCATACTTCACACACATCTCTTACAATGATAATCACCTTCCTTTATATATACCTCCTTATAATGTAATGGAAGGGTAAATCCTAATAAAGGCCTACTCAACTCTTAATATAATTAATTGCACAAATTATACACGACCCAATATAACCAACTTAACAGATGTGTGTCACGTGACAACTTTCCATCCACCTAAATGCATTATAATGTCATATCCCTAGTTACTGAAAACCACGTGCTATATAAACAATCTTGAATACATGTTTATGAATCCACATACCTTATGCAATTAATCATTTTTATGAGATTATTGGCACCTTTTGGTTGTGTCACGTCTTTTTAACAACTAATTTATTAAATTGCTTGAATACATTTGTGTGCATTGACCATCCATTGAATGTTCAAGCAATATTCATTTGCTCACTTATGTAGATTTATAGCTCTTTTGGTGTGGTAGATGTACTTCAACTAAAAATTGTTGCATTGATGCAATATATTGAAGTGAATTCACCATTTGTGCAATGCTCAAGCAATGTTCATTTGGTCATACAAATTTGTTACACTTTGATCCCAATCTCCATCTTGATTTGGATGGAGATTTTTCAATTTTGGTATAGTAGTCGTTCTTTGGCAAACATTTACAACTTCTTTATGTTTCCTTTAGTGATCTAAGGATTTACCACATTTTGTTCTTTACCCTCCATTACACTTGGGCAACAAGGCAAGGATGATGAGAATATTGGTGTGAAAACACTAGTCTTAACATCTTTTCCTAGTCCAATTTACTTGTGTCTTATTCACACCTAACTTGTTAAGTTTATTTAGTGCATTTGTACTTCCCTAGTTTGGTGATGTACTACAAATGTGACTACATCTATTATATCATATCGATTATCATTTTCATCTCTTGATAGCATCCTATTTATACCCACATTTTTCTCTCGTAAGGAATATATCTCTTCTATATTGCACTGTATCTTTCATATAGATTATCATTATTGTCATTTTGATCTTCTAAATATTTCTTTGATTAGCTCTCAAGCATATTGATCTAGAATTAGCTACTCTCTTATCTATATGCTTACATGAAAGACATGAACAAGCCTCCAACCATGCCAAAAATATGCATACAAATCTTAAAAACTCGCATTTAAATAACCTTAAGAATTGTGGTCTTAAAAACGATTTTCCATAACCTACAAAACACATTTAGTAAAAACAAATGTGCATGCATGCAATTATGAGCCACCCAACCACCATGCAAATTTGGATCATTGAAACACATCTAAAAAACTCATTGATCTTTCACATTCTAAATAATAAAATATCACAAATATGCATGCAACAAATCTAATATCTCAAAACAAGTATACTAGAGACCACATATCCCACTTCAAGACACTTGATTCCTCTTAAGAAACAACTACCACTACTCAAACCTCTAAGTCTCATCATCTCAGACACCATAGGGGAGAGGGGCCAGTAGTTGCACAAGGTCCAATAGTCATTATAGCAATTGTGCTTATAATATCCAGTCTTGCCACACATTTATACTATATATTGTAAATAAATAATCCACATGTAAATAAAAAAATTACCAAATGTTGGTTAAAATGGACCAATACTTGAACACAAAAAAACCTATAACTACTATATAAAAATGGCATAAATACATTCAATAACAAGTGAAATAAATCATTTTTTTGTTTCAAATAAAATATCACAATTATCCACTATAAGTGTCATTTATAAAATAAGATGCTCACTTAAACAAGTATTGTTATATCATAGTGAAAAAATATGATTCTTATGTGTATAACTATTGGGGTAGCAATGTATATGCATTGGAGTATTTAATATTAATAATTTGTCTTATCACAAATATAAAAGGTGAACACAATAAATACCTTGTTTTTCTCCATAAAATGTGAAGGATTTTCCAAAGGTTTTAGTGTTCAACAATTGGTCCCTTTGTGTTCAATATAAGTTGTATTTTATATAATAATATGTTGTTTTTATAACAACAAATATTTTTTTGTGTTCAACTATTAGTCATTTGATGTTGGATATAAAAGTTAGAGATAACACACTTATAATTACTAATAGGCATCTAGTCCATTTAAGTTGCATATAGTTATATTTTACATAAAAATATGATATTGTATTAAATTACAAATGATATTTTTTTATTCAACTACTAAGAATTTTTAGAGTAAGTTTTGGTAGAATCTTTAAAAAGCCATTTTTTGGACACTTTGCACTAGACACGTTATTTTGACGAGTCACATGATGAGTCACGTCTTCAAACCTCAATTGTAGATAGTTAAGTGTCCATTTCACATTTCTTAAAAAAAAGTGGTCTTACAATATTCCATGTGACGGCTACATGTTGATGAAGTTAGCCCTCACGACTACTGGTGGGCACCATTAATCAATGCATGCAATAAAAAAAAGTTACCAAATCTTCAAGTCACCATTGATCAAGGCATGCAAGTGGCATTATCTAAGGTGGAAACCCAAGTTTGATTTTATACCCAAAAGCCGTTATAATCTCAAAAGCAAACCAGATGCTCTCCAATCCATGTGTAAAATGGTTAGCCTTCATATGACTCCATAAATGCATTTTATACCCACTCCAACTATATTAAATGCATTTTTCCAATGTGTCTTACACATTATATCATAAGTTAATTAAGTGATGGGCTCACAAAACAAGCTTCTAATATTAAATACATTTACTCAATTTGTCTCACAATATTAAACGCATGTCTAATATATCATATTAAATGCATCTATAATGTCACACATAACTACCAAAGAATATTGCACTAACTAAAGTATAGTGCTTCATTGTGAAAGAATCACAACTTTACATCAAAATAAATATTTGATGCAAAACCTTAAAGGGCAAATTAAGAACTAATTTTTAAAATTAAAAAGTCAATTGAGCATTCATAACCTTGTACTATCAAACATAAAATAAAAGCAAACTTCTGCATTATAGACAGAAGCAACACAAACAATCTATGAGTAGGGCAATGCCTACGATCACAATGGCCTAACAGAGATTTGAACATTGGTAAGCACAACACCACCACCACTCAACCAACACACTATGAAATGAACCACATATAACACCTTACTTGCAATGAATCAAACCTTTACAAAATACTAAAGATTTGATACCAGATGTATAACTAATAACACCTTTCTCAAAAACTTTATGGGGCATATTAAGAAAGTCAACTGAGCATTCATAACCAGGGAAACAAAAGAACTAAATAGCTCAAATATGCGCAAAAGAGCTAAATTTTGTTGTGTTGCAACAATAATCAAGGAAACAAAAGCTTTCCCTATAAAATCATTCCAAGTCGTTTTAACTATTAACAGAAATTAATCCTAAAATGGTTTGGACGTATTACTCTCGCTAAACTGCAATATCCACATATACCTTCCTAAATTTTAGGAATAGATTCAGGGCTTATATTTTTACCTTCCAAAGATTTAGGAATAGATAGAGTGGCTTATATTCTCCAATGGGTTACTTTTCCATTATTCTCCTGAAACAATATCGCAATTTCTTACCATCTCAAAATGACGACTTCCCTTATTTTTACAAATCAATATTTTTGCTTCAATGATTTGCCAAATCTGAAATTAGAACATATATAATCTTAGGGAAATAGAAGAATATTTCTAGAGTAATATTAATTCTTAAACCAATACTGGAAAGTTTCCCCAATGTTTGTGAACTTCAAAAGATGTCGGCTTCATTATGGTGCCTCCATATTTTGATTGAGATATCTTATTGTCAAACAAGTAGTTTAAATATGTCAATACTACAGCCAAAATAAATATTAAAAAAAATTAATTGACACTATGAAGTATGAACGTCTAGAAATTAAAAGTCTCCAAGGCTAAGTTTCTTGTTTTTACTCACAGGATACTTAAGGCCTAATAAAAATGAACTTTTTTCATATTTCCTAGCATCTGTATCCCACTTCCTTTTTAGTTCCGCTGTTCAGAATTCCCAAGTATACCATGCTTTGTTTTAATATAATCTCGTCCTACTTTGAGTTCACGTGTTTGTTATAAAATGTATTACTACCCATTTCACCTACTCCTGGGATGGTCCATCGTCTAGCATTTCTTTATGATGCAATATTCCAAGAAACTATATGGATAAAATGCCAGAATACTAGTAAAGCATGAGATTACTTTGTCACAACCACCTTCACACCATGCATTTCATGACCCACAGAGACCAATCGAAAGAAAATCACTTTTTCAGCATAAAGGGATATAAATGGTGAATAATGGTCACTTCTGTTTGACAGAGTCTAGTGACACACTTGCACTTTCTGAGATCAATTATATGCAGAGAACAGAAGATTTATTTCATCTGTGGAATGTTTTGATGATGGCAATTGCAAAGTAAACAGATGGCAACCAGTTTACAAGGAAATGACAAAGAAAAATCAACAAATACAGTTTCTAATGACTACCTTTCTATAGTAACATAACCTTTTTATTTCTCCTCACCTTCAATCAAAACCACTTCCTCCACCTCTTGCCTGAGAGAGATCTTCATGGACAAAAATTGAAGGGTGTCTCCCCAAGCAAGTCACCACATAAGTAGTACCATAAATATTATATATATAATACAGCACTTTAAGTGTGATGAAATTTTCTAAATCCTAACAAATGCAGCACGAATCCCAATGCATTAAACTAAACAAGTAAAACAAATCTTCGATTTTCTAATTGTTCATATTCTGATGACATATGAATTAGCATGAGTCACATATCGCACCCAACGGTAAGGATTGTAAGTTCTGGATTTTTTAACTATTTGCAAGTATCGCACCTGCAAGAAAGTTATGGATATATGATTAGAAAACATCCCCAGCATAAAATGTTGAAATTTTTTTTTTTTTTAAACTATCTAGGACTTAGATGACAATGTTTTTCAGATTTGAATATGCAATTTAGCACCTGTAACAAAAACAAATTCAACTAGCAATATTTAGAACGTTTATGGCGTGCCAGTAGCATATGCAGTTTGAAAACAGTATAACATCACCAAGACATTCATACAAGATGCAGGCAGAAAGTTTCTCTAAAACAAAGATCAAAATCCCTTTCAGCATTGTGATTCACAGATTAAATAGTGTCAGCAAATGCAGATAATTTACATGGAAGAAGTCTAGTACAGCAAGGAAAAAAAAGCTGCTTTACATGCTATTTCCATTGCAAAAGAACACCCCATCAAGACCCAGATACATTGAATCCATAAAAAATTGAGAACAACTTCTTATAATGATATAATTTTCAGCTGAGCTCTGTACAGTACAATTCCATGACGGATAGTTGTGCACAAAGAAAATGGGAATAACGTGGCAAAAAACCAAGATAAGAGATAAGAGCATCAGCGATGGTCGGCCATTCAAGATCTCCATAAAAAATGCAGACCAAGAGGAGTTAGCATTATGAAGTGGACTAAGGTTTCAAAGCTATCAATGAGGAAACACAGGTCAAGTTGATAGAATAAAGCAGCTCCGAGGAAAAGAGCATTGAAAAAGATAATGCAGACCCATCGATCACCAATGGCAAAACATATCAATTGCAAAACAATACCCTATTTAGCACCAGATACATTTAGACAATGAAACTCAAGAAGCAAATTATCATAATGATATAATGTTCAGAAAGCACTGTACAGTGAAACCCAAGTTAGATAGTTGTACACTAGGAAAATAGGAATGATGTAGCCAAAAGGGTTTCTGAACACCAACAAAAAGATACATGAATCGGTGACATGTAGCAACTCAGGATCTCCCTACCAAATGCAAGCTGGCAAGAAGTTTGGTATTATGAAGCAAAGCATTTAAGTTGATAAGTTATCAATGAGAAAAAGTTGGTCAAGATGATCAAATATGGCAGCTCGCAAGGAAAAGGTATTAAAAAACATTGTAGACCCATCCATCACTGATGACAAGCCATATCCATTAGAAAACAATACCCCGTCCAGAACAAGATAAATTGAGACAATACAACTTGAGGAGCAAATTCTTGTAACAAAATTGAGGTTCAGACAAGCTCTGTACAGTAGAACCCCAAGCTGGATGGCTGTATACAAGCAAAATGGAATCGATGTAGCCGAAAAACTCCCAGGAATTTGAAACAAGAAAGATAAGAGACACATGCATCCATGATAGTTAGCCATTCAGGATCTTCATACCAAATGAAGGCTGGCAAGAAGCTTGATACTATGAAGCAGAAGATTTAGGTGGATAAGCTATCAATGAGAAAATGCTGGTCAAGTTGATCAAATAAGGCAGTTCCCATGCCCAGCATGTATTTCAATTGTTTATATTGATTACAGATTCCACGGGTAGCTATGGAAATAAAACAATACATTTAAGCCTTTAAACCAGATACAACTACCTTTGGTGCTCATCTATAAAGTTGATTGTCTGGAAGGAAAAATGTTTAAATATATCTGTACATGGGGTCTCTCATTCAGAGTTTACAAATGATCACCACAAGCACAGAAAGATGGGTGGGGTGAGCAGGGTTGGGAAGCATACACAATGAATCAAGATAATAGGCCAATTAAGATAAAGTTCTAGAATTATGCAAACAAAAGTAATCTAATGATGCATCAGTCCCTGCAACCTCTATGCTGCTAATCATGGTACTCGTGTCTGGTAAATATAAGTTGACCCGCAGATCACATAAGACAACTTATGATATGTAAATATTTTGCTGGTCTACAAAAGGGCCCAGATACAATACACTACCCTAGTGGAGAAGAGCTAGCCTAGGCCCTAAAGAAATGAAGACTTATGGTGCTGTACAAGTCTTCAAGATCTCATTTCATTATAGTTTAATTAAATTATATGGAATATTATCAATACACCAATTATCATCCTAATGTGAATATTCACAAGGAATTCCGCTATTTTGTGGAAGGATACATATTAGTCAAATAAGATGTTTCGACCAAATAAAACTAGTAGAGATAATATTCCACTTGTGACTATAAAGGAGGAAACGTGCAAACTAGCTTCTTTTTATTGATCTATGGATCGTACCTGTAGCCTTGAGGCACTGTACATTGGTATAGTGAAAGTCATACTGACAGGACCTGACTCCTTCGTTATATTCACTGCATTGTGTAAGAGAATGGGAAACATTGAATATTCAAAAATATTATCATAATAGAAGCATCTCAGAACATTTCCACAGTTCACTATAATAATCATTTACAAAACTTATAAAATAATTAAACTTCATGTCAGATTCTTCTAAAAAATATCTTCCTTACTGTTAGTATCCTGTGAAAATGTAAGCTTTGCCCGTAATGTATGTTCGGCACCACCAACAATCTGGCCAAAAATTCAGTAAGTTAAAGTCAAAGGATAAATCAAATTATCAAACCCATAGTATATATATTCCATAGCAATATCAAACCCCCATTCTAGCAGAGAAAGGTGGAAGGGTATCACAACCTTTCTCAGGCCCCATTCTAGCATCTTATTTCCTTCCTTGAAATCTGTAGTTTGCCCTGTTGCTCCTGGCTCCAACTCAAAGCTAACCCTGTCAACATGTTACCGATCAATCTAGTATATTTAGAGATACTAACATTCAAGAATGATAACTATTCCAAACATGATATCAATCCAATGACAAAGGCTACTTCAGACCCAAAGAGACTAAATTATTTAGGACCTGTCATTTCTTTGTAAGAGGACAATGAAAGATGAATAACAAAAGTTCTGTAGAATAAACACAAAGCCAAGTTCATGTTAAAACAATTACCAATTTGGTCCTTGAAAAAATATCCTTCAGCAGTATTTATTCTATGTTATAGCAACAACAGCAATTAGTTTGGACCTCAATATACCAAACAGTCAGCCTGAAACAGATTTCAAAAGTTTTCAAGCAAATTTCCTAAGGAGCTTAGCCTATTCTTCTCCTAATTAATCTTATAGTTTAGGTTTGCCCATTTTTCCTAAGCTGACTGACAGAGTATAATCAAATTATCGAGCTCAAACAATGAATCCATAGCAATGCTTGTTCTGACATTAAAGCCTATTTGAAAATGCTACAGTATGGGTTGCATGATAACTCCATGGAAAACCCTTTCCTTTCCAGGTGTGCATATATCACATTCTATGTTTTTACTATGATTGGACTCTGAACGAGTTAACAATTTGAGCAAAGTTGCATGGGCACAGATATGGATATGGCCATTTATGAAGACCCCAATATGGACGGATGCATACGAACTTCAGAAAAAACACATACACATATATTTAACACAAATTTGTAAGTTATTAGAGGATATTTTCATTACTTTAAAAGCAATATCGACACAATTGCTACATACATAATTATCATAGTTGAAAAACCGAACTTGGCCATAACTCAGCAGGCCCAAAAATTTTAAAAACTCGGGACTCAGTAAAAACTTGACAATTTTATTGAACAATTTACATACATAAATGTTTAAAAATATTCTCGAACAAAACACATAATACTAAATTTGTTGAGCATATTAATTATTTATATCACTAAATAATCAAAAATAGAATTTAATTCATACCATAGAACAAAAAACAAGTTCAACTCTAAATGAGGTATATTGCCACTCCCACTAGCCATGTCATATGTAGAAGTTGAGTCATCTAAAGAGATTTTTGGCAAGTTGTGCAATAATAGCATCTAAGTAGGCACACTCGAGAGTTATATCCCAATCCCCCATCACCCATTCATTGGAATCAAATTTTTAATTTGACAGATTCCAATAACTATGGGGATTTGGGAGTAGAGACCGCAATGAAGTTGAGGGATAGTGCCCCTCATGGGGTCTAGTGGCAACGCCGCCAGCAAGGTCAAGGGGCAATGCCCCTTGCAGGGTTCAAGGGCAGCCAACCCAAATTGAGGCCTTTGAAACCTTTACCACCAATGGAAATCACATTTTTTTAACTGTACGCAAGAAAATATAAATTATATGAATGTGGACAAAGTTTTAATACAAAACTCAAGGGTACTCGTGAGTCAAAAGAGTTTTTGAAGAGTTTTTCAACACTAATAATTATAAGTTGATTTAGCAATTTACAATATGCGAAAAATTAGTAAAGTTGCTTTGGAAGAAAACCAAAAAAGTAGGTCACCAAAAAACATTTCATTTGTCTTCCTCATTTGGTGAAGGTTTTGTTTATACCAAAAAAAAAAATGCATGATTGAAGTTTTTTTTAAATTAAATTTAAGAAGATTTACATCAGATTTTTAAAAAATTGAATCACACAGTTTTCGACACGATTAGAAAATCAAGGTATTTTGGGCACATGTGCGTATGGTATGCAACGTATATCCACATTGTATCCGTATTTGTATCCAATACAAATACGGGGATACACACACCCAAGGAGGGGCAGAGGTATATCCAGCTACTCTGCATTTGAGGGTTGCAATTTTACTGTAGCTAGGGTTGTAAAAGTCCTTCATGAACAATCCACCAAGAAAAATTTCCATGTTCATAAAAACTACTTACTTTTCAAGTGTTACAAGTGCAGGTAGGATCAAAAGCCCAATTAACAATGCTCAACACTAGATTTTTTATAATCCTAATGACAATTTTCAAAGTCATGGTTGTCATGACTAGCCTTTTCTCAAATGATTTCCACACACAAAAAGAAAATCAGTGCATTCTTAATTTGGGAAATAATGTTTGAGCTACAGTAAGTTATAGAATTAAAAATGGATTAGACTGATTAGTCAATACTTGGAGGAATCCTTACAGTAGACAAAATTCAAATAATTCAATGCCCTCAAACACTACTATTGTTACATTCTTAAAAAACAATTACCCGATGCTCTGCATTCACCTAAAATATGCTAGCAATATAATATCCAACACAGCTCTCTCTGAACTGAAAGCTAGATTTATAAATTTGTAAAATTCACTGCATACCTCCATGTATTTACTTCAAGAACAACAAATTGACGGTTGAGACAGGTTAGTGGAGAAAAGAAATGTTACATTAAGATTAAATCATTACAGCCACAGTTTAGTGGAGAATAGAAATGTAAAAGGAAGATTCCAATAATTACAGCCACAGCTTAGTGAAGAATAAAGTATAAACATAAAATGAGAAAAGATATTTGCAGTCACTAATAGACTAGAAAAGATAAGATATGATTTAGCCAAATTATATACAAGTTCAGCCTCACTAAAATAGTTTTGACCATAAAGAAAATTTATAACAAAATATCAGCATGTCTGGACACTGCCAGATCTTTGATTCAGACCATAAAATGGAAGATCAGTTAACTCAAGAATAGAACCTTTCCTCTTGAACAACTACCTTTTGACAAAAGCAAAGCTCACATCCACACGAACACATATATCCAAGAAAGAATGAAGTTATAGCATTCACAAGCTACTGGAGTTAATTGTGGGGCTTCCATGACTAGAAACAAAAACAAAAAAATTCCATTAAAAGCTACATTAATCACTTCATTGTACCCTTATTTACATAGGAGATGACCTTGGATGGTAGGAAACACTCCTCTTCCTTATGACAGATTACTCAAACCCCTGCCCATGATTCCAAAATGTAACACCATAGCCTTTCTTCAGTATAGGCATTATGAGAAGTCTCTTGCGAGTGCTTCTAATCAAGGATGAAAAAATTGTCAATAAATCGTCAAAAGTTGAAACAATTTAATCTGCAAAAAAATCGCCACCGATTTTTGGGTAAAAAATGAGCTGTTTTAAGAGGAAAAATCGCGAGAAAAATGGCAAAAAATCGTGTTTTTAATGAAACCCTTAACATGTCGGAGAAAATGCACGCAGTACACACCTGACGGGATTCGCGGCTTCAACTCTTCAGCAACATCTATTTCAAATCGAGGGGATTGGCTTTAACGGGATTTACAACATCTATTTCGATGGGGTTTGATTCTACATTTTATACCGGGTTGAACACACCACACTGGGCGATCTATAGGAATCAGGTTTGGACCCTCAGCCTCCCAGCTACAGCTACCCCACCACCCCCCCAGCTTCACATCGGTTAGAAGATTGGCTTCACTCGCCCTCTTATTATATAGGCTAAACAATTAGCAATTATAAGAATGCTTCCCTCTATGGTCAATCAATGGATCGAGAAAGACCAACCAATCTAAATTGTGAGCGCAAGAAGGACCAAGACTTGTTGATCCTAATTTGAGGTACCGGTGCTAGTCTGCATTCTCACCAAGCTTGCAATCTAGACACACAATTCCAAACTGCTGAAAAACTTGTATTAAAAAAAAAGTTGAAAAACAACACCCCTGATCATGCAAATAAATAAAGCATTTGATAAGAACGAAAATAGTTAGCATAGCAGTTTGCAATCTACATTTTGGGTTCTATTATCATTTTCAAAGTCGTGGAATCAGAATTAGGTACAGGTACAGATATGTGGGTACAATGCACCAGTACAGCAGAATTTTATTTTTTTTTGGAGGTGGGGTGGGGAATGTTAAAATAATATTAATATCTTCTATAATGGTCATCTTCTATTTTTAGTTGTAGACTCATTTAGCTTTTTAGTTAATTAGCTTTTAAGCTTTATTTAGCATTTAGCTTTTTCTTTTTAGTTAATTAGCTTTTAAGCTTTATTTAGCTTTTAAGCTTAATTTGGTTTTCACGATTAATTTAGCTTTCACACTTAATTCAGCGTTTAGCTCTTTAATCTTTTACTTCAACGTTATGTTCTAATTATAGAACATCGTCTTGTAACCTCTATATATACATGTGTATATCGTTCAATGTAATCATCCGATTATTGAATCATTCATTCAATTTATTTTTCATGGTATCAGAGCGGGTCAATGGGATTCTTTAAAGTTTGGCGAATTTTTTAATAAAAATTCATGGCCTTCTTTTTGGAATATTTTCCAGATTTTTTTTTATTGTTTTTTTATAAAAAAAACAATTTTGCTTTTTTGAAGGCTTTTTGAGGGTTTCAAGGGTTTCTGGTTTGTGGGCAAATTTCTTTGTGTTGGGCAGCAGTTCATGTTTTTTTAGGACTCTGGAGATTTTCAGGCCTGCAACCTGGAGGTTTTTTTTTGCAGATTGAAATTTTTCCTAGGGTTTCTGCAATTTTCGACTAGAATTTTGACCCTTCAGTTCAAGTCAAAATTTTATTTTGGTTGCAGATTCTTGGTGGGTTTTTTGAGACCTCAACTGGGTCATCGTCAGATTTTTATAGGTGCATCATTTTCCATATCTCGATTTTTGAGCCGTCGGATCTGCATTCTGATTTCAGATTCTTGGTGGGTTTTTCGAGAGCTTTTCAAGGTTGGTCTCAGATTTTCTGGGTGCCTCGTTTTCCGTGCCTCGAATTTTGTGCCAACAAATTTGCCTTGGAATTTAAAAACAGTCAGCGATGTCTGCTAATTCTATGGACGTCGGGAATTTTGGTGTCTTTTGGGTGCCATTTATGTTGTATATCTGACCTAGGGTTTCTGCCCCCTTTTTTTTTGCGTTTTTTTTTTAAAAAAATCGTCAATATTTTTCTGTTTTTTTTACACAATCAAAGGCATTTTTTTATTTTCTGCATATTATTATTTTTTTCTGATTAATTTTCAAGAAAAATTTTAGGTTTTAAGTTTGCAGAAAATTTTAATTTCTGGGTTTCTTCCAAACCTCGAAATTCGCGCCTTAGAATTCTTGCCAGAATTCTCCTCCAGGGTTTCAGATTTTTTGTGCAGCTGCTTCTATTCTGATTTTTTAATCAGATTCTTCTGCCTCATGTTTTCACTAGGTTGACCTCATTCAACCTCCATTTTTGTGATGGCATCTTTGACCAACATCATGTTGGAACACAGACAGAAGTTCAACAGCTGCCACAACACTTGGAAACAATGCATGTTGACGATATTTGAATATCGTTGCCTTGATCAGATTGATTTAGGCCAGACCTCGTCTTAAAGTCCCAGGGTTTTCACGATTTTTTCCTGAAAAATTTGTCTATTGATTTTCTTATTTTTTCCACAAAAAATCATGGGAGGGTTTTCACGATTTTTTCCTCAAAAATTGTTCGCAGGGTTTATAATTTTCCCTTAAAAATTATCTCATCTGTAATCCACGATATTCGCGTAAGATTTTAGTTATCTGGGTTTTACCATTTTTTTCCACAAAAACTATGATTTGTAACCCTCAAATTTCTTGGTTTTTCGATTTTCTCCTCAAAATCGTAAATTCTCTTTTCGGGGGTTCCTATTTCAGGGTTTAGAATTTTTTCCTTAAAAATTATTATCTGTCATCCACAAGCTTGTGTGGGATTTCTAGGTTTTCACGATTTTTTCTTCAAAAATTGTTTGCTAGTTTTTATGATTTTTTCCTCAAAAATCATCTATAATACACAAAGTTTGCATGGGATTTGTGATTCTGGAAGTTCTCTAGTTTTGATCGATTTTTCTCCTCAAAAATTGAGCTTTGTTGTAGTCAGTTTGTGTCGCACCTGCCAGGGCGAACATCTGCAACCGTGGTATCTTGCAATCAGTTTTGGAGTCGGTACTCTTCTGCAAAAGGGTTTGCTGATTTTTTCCTCAAAATCATTGTTTCAGGCTTTAGTAATTCGTGTGTGCCAGATCTCTAATTCGCGTGTGAAGGCTACATTCGCTTGGATGGCTTTTGGTACTCTTGGTCATTTACATTCTGCAGATCCTAGGAGGGTCTCCCTAGCAGCAGAGTGTTCTTTGCATGTCACCTGCAGTGTTTTCTATAGGGTATTGAGTACGATGACCATTAGGGAGGGTGTTAAAATAATATTAATATCTTCTATTTTTAGTGGCCATCTTCTAATTTTAGTTGTCGACTCATTTAGCTTTTAAGTTAATTAGCTTTTAAGCTTTATTTAGCTTTTAAGCTTAATTTGGTTTTCACGATTAATTTAGCTTTCACGTTTAATTTAGCATTTAGCTCTTTAATCTTTTACTTCAACGTTATGCTCCAATTATAGAACATCATCTTGTAACCTCTATATATATGTGTGTATATCGTTCAATGTAATCATCTGATTATTGAATCATTCGTTCAATTTATTTTTCAAGGCAAGGGGGGAGGCTAGGTATGTTCTGGGTATGTCTGTACAAAAAGCATATAAAAAAATTTAAATGGATAGATAGAAATTTGCAGCCTTAAGAATAAATTAAGTTTAAAATACCATATATCATCCATATGCTAAACAAAACCACCATAATTATTAGCTTGGAGCAGCGTTCCACAGGGATGGGTCCACCCAGAAAAACATGGTGTTTCCAAGCCAGGGGAATGCTTGGGGAATGTCCCTCCACCAACTCTCCACCTCCGCCACACACCCTAGGATGTTTCCTTCATCTGCATATATTTCTTGAACATTTCTCTGCAGGGGACATCCCTGAGATGCCTGGGCATCCCCAACAGGATAGGGGACGTGGATAGGTTTCCCATGGCGGCAGCATTGAAAGTTGGTTTTTTTTTTTTCTAAAGTGATTCCACGCTAACCCTAACTTAACCCCAACCCCCAAGGACTCACCTAAAACTTATAAAAGAGACATTTAGTCTCATTTGCAACCACACAAACTTGAAACTCAATAGAAGCTCATTCTAAATTGAGCATATTCAGTCAATCATTCATCGCAGATGGGGAGAAGCTCAACACTCCCTTACGCATTGCTGCCTATGCATTGAACCCAAAGTGGTATGTGCAAAGGCCCAGCAGAATTACACCTAGAGAGAATGATGAGGTGAAGGAAGGATTCATGTAGGCAATTGACAAAATGTATGCTCCTACAAAGGCTAGCCAGATTCATACCGAGTGGACAAAATTTGCCACTCTTTAGGGATATCTAGAGGCAGCCAAGATAGATCTAGAGATTATGTCACGGGAGGACCCCAAGTTGTGGTGGACTATGCATGGACCTAGTTCTTTGACAACTACTCAAGCCATTTGTTTGCTGTCCCAGGTTTCTAGTTCTTCTGTTGCTGAGAGGAACTGGTCTACTTGCAGCTTTATCCACTCTGTTAAGAGGAACAGACTTACTTCTAGGAAGGCAGAGAAGCTTGTGGCGGTACATAGGGCCTTGTGTCTCAAAAACCGCAACACATCTACATACAAGGAGAGTCCAGCAGCCAGATGGGATGTAGAGCCAGAAGAGCCAGCACAGATTGATGATGATGCTACACAAACAGGACTGGTTGGTATTGGTATAGATGAGCTTGAGCATGTAGGGTCCAGCAGTTCAATGATGAGGAGTTTGGCGAGGAGCTTGGGGATGATTATACTCTACTTCTAGAGTCTAGACTATTAGCCATCAACTCTTACTATCTAGATTCAAGTATTTGCTAATTTTTTTTTGAACTTTGAACTTTGAACATTGTTGAATCTTGATAACTTGATTGTAATTTTGATGAATCATGATTATGAAATCAGAAATTTTGAAAATTCTTGTTCCAATGTCTATATATAAAATTTATATTATTACTAGTTCGATGCAATCATTGCAATGTGTTTAAGTTTAAACTAAACTTTACCTATTCCTTAGGCTTATACAGAGTAACAGTTATTATGTTATACTGATACATCTTTATCTTTTTTAAACTAATTTTTCAAGTACTATATGTATTATGTTAGCACCACTCCCCCAAGATGCATCCCCCCGTCTCTGCATCAGGAAACTCGGTGGAACACTGGTTTGGAGATGCATATCTATCTCATGTCATTAATTTAATATTTAATATAGGCACATCCAGACAGATAAACCTCCTTTTACGAACATAATCATATTTTAAATAAAAAATAAAGGCACCATATTAATTTAAAAATAGCTTCCCCTTATTCCTCCATGGTTCCTTTTTCTTTTCTCGTTTTACATCTTTTCTATCCTTTCCCATGGTCTTCTATGTAATCTTTTAGAGTTTGTTCCTCACACATGCCTTTCAATTTTCTTTTTGTTTCAATCTCTAATGCTTTGAAATATGCTCCAATTTCCTCCTCCTTGTGAAAAATCAAATTAGTCCCAGTGCTAAGTCTAAGCACATATAATTAATGATAACCAAAATCAACATAACATCAAAATCATTGAGAACAAGGTGATATAAATCCACTGGCGCCAAAGTAAAAACTGATATGCAAAGGTATTTTAATGAAATAAACCTTCTTAGCAGCACAGGGTATTCAAACAGCAGAGAGTATGAATTCACATATTTGTTTCTCGTGATTGAGTTATCTTATCAGTTAAGTATTTGTATCTGTGTTATGTATTCATGTTTGTCACTCCATGTCTAGAAATCAGAATTCAACCAACAAAACAAGGATGTGACACACAGTGGTACGCGGGGGGGCCAACAAATCCTCTCATCTTTCCATAAGTGGATGAACTATCCTAAAGAGCAAGAGGAGAGAGGGAGAAGATTTGCACCCTTATAATCTGAAGCCCTCAACCTTTTGCCAGCTTATTATTTTGACTTTTCTTGTTGTTGCTCAATCCTTATCCTATTTTGGCTGTTTAACTGAAGCTAACCAGAGAGAGAAAGATAGTAAAGAGGGATAAGCTAACACCAGCACGGAAAGGAGATGTCAGATATTTTTATAGTGCTGGGTGTTCGCATTTGTATTTTGTGCCTTTTCCCATCACCTAAAACAAGTAAAATCAGCATATAAAAGTTAAAACAAACGTAAGAAAGAAAACATCACATTTTAGCATTTTCTGTGGTTGAAAATTCAACAAAAAAGTATGTCAAAATCAACACCAATGCTTCAAATCAATCTAGAAGCCTTATGTCACTGTCAGATTCATGCAGATTTGGCAGCTTTTTGACGAAATTGTTTCAGCTTGGGAAATGGATGAATTCACAGAAGATTCCATTACAAATCCAATTCTGGGACATTTCGTGACCAGAATAGGCATGACATCCTGCCGATTAGGTAACTTAGAATATATTTAATACTTTTTGGAATGAGCTAGGTATTTACAATGTAGACATCAACAGAATGTATCATCAACAGCCATGATATTTTATATTTGTTACATGTGCATTTAATGAACAAATATTGAGATGTTTTAAATCAGTTTCCCACACAACCACCAAACCACAATGAAGATGCACAAAAAAATACCTTGTTGTGTACTTTGGAAGAGGCATGTGCAATGCAACAGTGTTGGCAGTAATCGTATTGGAAAAGTCAGCACGCACTTTCAGCATAACCTCTGCCTGGAAGTTGAAAAATATAAAAAGGAAAAGCAAATCAACTTTAATATTCGAAATACTCTTTACCAATGATGCAATACTAGCAATACCTTAAGTACAATCATCAACAATGCAAGTTTATTGAATGACACCCCATACATTCAGCGAAAAGCTTGCTATGCAAGATGTTTATTAAGTATGATTTAAGAATTCAAACCTTGAATGCACCAGCTTCTTCAATCAAAGAATTCACACGAAATGGGGGCTTAAACTCTTGAGTCATACGATAGTTCATAACAGGAAATTCTCCATCTGGGGGCACCTATACATCAAGTGGTATAATAAGCAACAAATTGACAAATAAAAATATGAGATGAAACTTAGCTTTGTAGCTGAAATTGCTGAGACCATTAATGCCATCATTTCCTTGACAAAAGCTGGCATTACTTTCTCACCAGGGTTAATGTTCGGTCCAAATCAAAGTTGTCTAGCCGAACTGATTCATGGAAATTGCAGTCATCTAACACTACCATTCCTGCCCCAGCTGAGCTGCTGTAATCTGATATGCAACTTTATGTCGGTAAACTAATTACTTTTAAACAAGAATAAAAAAATCCTACCAAATACAGCTGCAACTTGAACTTAAGCACACTTAAACAGTAAACTAATTACTTCAAAATATTTGCAAGTAGGAATGTCTGCAGTGAGTTAAAATGAGATTTAAACTAAAATATTACTGGACTTGAATATCAATTCAAATAAGAAGCTATGATATATTTAACCATCAAACCCAAAATCCAAATTGTTAAAAAGAGAAATAAATGGTTTTAACTGAAAAGACTCGTGATAAACTTCACAATAATAGAAATGGCTGATAAATTTGAAAGGGCATCAAATAAGTAAAAGCCACAAATACCATAGCTGGAATGGCCACTTCTCCCAATGCTCAGGTCCTCATTCAAGGCTAGTCGAATTTCAGGGTTGCCTGTCAAATAGCTTTTCATTTGAATGGTCCCATCAATCTCAGATGTCAGAATATACCCCTGTTTCATATCAGTTTATTGTTATGGATTATGTCTCCAACATAATAATAAATTATTAAATTCATCAACAACATTTGCAGTAAAAATTAAGGCACGAAAAAACACTCAATATGCATGCATTTCAAAGAAATTTGATTTTTCAATTAATCTGTAGTAATCCATTATATGCAACATTTATGCACAACTTCATGCTTTTAAGGAGATTCAGTGGAAGTACTCACACTAGAACTAAAAGTTACACTTATTTTTTCAATGATGTCAACAAAAACTTCCTCTCGTTTTCTGCCTCCAGCCTCATTGGCCACAACTGATTTTGTAACAGCTGTTCCTGGCATTCGCTTTGATCCTTGCTGTATAATCTCAAAGCCCAATGGTGAAAGCTACATTCATTTAACTACTTTGGAATAAATAGACTGGAATTTCAAATCTCTTGGATGAAGCTCAATCATAAATTCATAATATTTGAAATTCAAATGAAAATGTAATCAAAAAGGCTTCAAAATATTATTACCATGAACAAAGAAGCAGGACCAAGTGATGGCAAACGTCCAGCATCTACTACAATTGGCTCATTAAAGATAAAGGACTTCAATACTTCGGTTGAAGTAGTCTGTGGATAGCCAAAATCCTGTCACACAAACAAAGAATCACACATGGCACAAATATGGTTGTTTTTGACAGTGTAATTATGGTCTGATCAAATGCTATATCGAAAGTTGCTAGTCTACTCTCATTTCCATTCACTCGTGAATTATAAATATTAAAACAGTGGCGCTCATAATTGCCAATAAAAATATTTAAATACCTCGTAATTTCAAAAAAATAATACACATAAATTTATAATTCAGTGACTTGTCAATGTCAATAGAATACACAGTGAAAATTACAATCAATATTCAATAATCTTCATATTGCTCTTCATCGAGAGCATCAAAGTCAACATTTGGTTCAAATTTCATTTGACCCACAATGAATTACAAGGCCACTTCCACTAGCCATGTCAATGTAGCTGTTGCCTCATTTAAAGAGATTTCTAGCAAGTTGTCTGACAATAATCACTCAAGGGTTAGATCCCAATTCCTCGCAACCCACTCATTGTAATCAAGTTTCTTATGTGATAAAATCCCGACAATTAGTGGGCCTCTAAGAGTGGAGAACCCAATGGGATTGAAGGGTAGCACCCCTCATGGGGATCTAGGAGCAACACCTCCACAAGGGTCGAGGGGCAACGCCCCTTGTCGAAACCTAGGGGTAAAAACCCTAGTAGGGTGGGCAAGCAATGCCCCTCATTGAGGTCTAGGGGAAACACCTCCAATGGGGTTAAGGAGTAGTGTCCCTCGTGGGAGTATGGGGGCAACACTCCCAACAAGGTCAAGGGGTGACACTTCTCACAAGATCCAGGGAGGGTGTCCCTTGAGTAGGATCAAAGGGCAAAGCTCCTACCAGCAAGCCCAAAGAAAAGCCTTTAAAACCACACAAACCTTCACAGCACACACAATTGTATCACTTGAGCAGGAAAAAATAGGTATTGGGCACCTTTTTTCTTTACAAAAACGTTTTAAAAATGAATTTCTTTTGTTTTTTCTCTTTGGGTTGGCCCTTGAGTCCCCCTAGGTTCGCGCAACAATGGCTTGAGTGCCCCCAAGGTCCCATCCAAGTACCTTGGGTTCCCTGCAGGTCATCCTCCTTTAGTGAAGAGCCTGCAGGGAACCCACGATGCCCAAGCAATACCATGGGATAACCCTAGTTACTCCTATCACAAGACTAGTACAAGATGATGAGCAGCAAATTTTCCAAGCAAGAGCCTATTCAGTACACCAGTGGCATTAATTAGGGAAAAAGATGGTTATTTTTGTATGTGCAATGATTTTCATACACTAAATAACAAGATTATAAAGAAGCAATTTCTTGTTCTTGGAGTGGATGAGTTAATCGACGAGTTACCTGTGTTGTAACCTCAACTTTTAAGTGTCTATTTTTTCCTTTGTTCTCCTCCAAAGGTTGTGCATTTGACCTTACCCACCCTTTGCTAATAATTGATCTGAGAAACTCTAAATGGATTCCTTAAAGTGTCAAATGGTGCAATGTTATTAAAATTTCAAGTCTGCACTTTGTCTGCCATTTCCCTTGACGTTCTTACCTTTATGCCTCCCCTATAGATACCAATATCTCATTTCAATCCTTCCAAAATCAGCTTGGTTTTGATTTTGTCAACCTTTAGAATTTTTGGGCTTTCCTACACATTCATACCTCCTTTGGCATCCCCAGTCCCTAAACCCAAGAGTCATAAAAGCCTGTGTCGAAGTTGGATTTTCAACCGTTCCCTATTCAAGTACCTTCTTCCATCCATCCCCGAAGTATCAACACCAAATTTTATTTTGTCACAAATTTTTTGAGTGTTGTTGACATTTCGAAGTTTCAAATCCCTCCATCCCCATCAAACTTGTCATCTCGATCATGTCTTCCTCGAAATTCTAACAGCCCGAAATTACATTAAGTCTTTTCCTAAATTCCTCAAACCTTTTGAACTTTCACATTTTTTTATCGCTTCATACCATCCCTTCTAATCCCAACATCCCTAAAGTTCACTTTTCCTTTAAGTCCCATTCATCAAGATTTCAAAGTTTCCCTATTACCTTCATCTAGATGATATCATGTTGATGTCAACAGTTCCTTTATTTCCTTGTCAAGGTCAAGCTTTCAACTATCCCTTAACTTGGTACCATTTTAAGGCTTGTCTAAAACTTTGATTCCAATTCATGATGACATCATGTTAATGTTAGTAACCCTAAAGTGATGGCATCATGCTAACATCATTAACTCAAAGTTCCTCATCCATCCCATCCTTCTATATCCATTCCTCTCTTATTCCCCAACCCTCCAATCGTAAAATGTGGTATGAGTTTCCTCTAACCCCCAACTGTCTAGAATTCTTGCCATTTCTCACCACATCTCCCACCCACCCTCCTGGACAGCCTAGCCCTAGAGCCTCATTAATAACCAAATTTGGCCCTACAACTACCAAAGTTAATTTGATGGTACCCAAAAAACATTCTATATGTAGATTTGCACAAATCCGAAGGAAAAGTTCAACGCTCAACCCATACCAAAGTTATTATTGCTAAGCCTGACAACTAACATGCCATCTTTAGGCCACTCTTTTAGTGGATTTTTTGAGCGCATCATTGCACAGGATTTTTAATGCCATTAATGTTCATATGTATGGCGAATGGACAAAGGATAATTTGCTCATAGGTCCAAATGTTCATGGTTCCCAAAGAGGTGATTTTGATACAACATTTATGATGGTAGCAGCTAGAGTATGGGAACCCCTCCAATTGCTAAGGTCACAGATTTTCAATATTTTGATGCAAGTTTGGACATTTCCCACTATGGCACGAGCTGCATTGGGTATAAATGCCTTCTTTTTCATTTTAAATGCATGGAAAAATCAGTTTGGAGAAGAACAGAGAAGAAAACACTTCCACATAGCTAGGGTTTTGATTTCAGTTTACGGAAAAGACATTTTTGTCTTTTAATGATCTAGGCTTATCCCAAATTTGTAACAAACTCATTGTAATCTCTGAAGACCAAGTTTTAAGTGTGAAATTGATCTTTGATTGTCTCCATTGCCATTGTGTTCATTTCTCAAAGTATATGTGATCAATTGGCCATCCTATTGTTCATTTCAAAATAACAAATGAAATGCTCAGGTCTGTCTATGGATTACTAAGAGACATTTAATATTCTGAAAACTTTGTTATTTCTTTGAATACATGTTTAGAACCTAGTTTACTTGTATGTTCTAAGGAGTATAGTCTTAAGTGAAACCTTCATTAAGGAGTAACACTAGGATTTCAATCATTGCATGTTTTGGATGGATTCATGACTCTGTATAGCCTTGTTAGGGAATTGGCACCAATCTTCTATTGACTCTACCTCTCATCACCCCAACACATTAAAACAATTACAATCACTTTCTTTTAGTTGTGTTGTTAGATTGTCATGCTTCCATGTATGAGTGCATAACAACAATAGGGGTTGGTACCAATATTTTAAACACGCTACATAATAAGCCTTTTCTATTATATAAAAGTGCATGGCCTTGGATATTTAAACCAGCACATAGGTATTATTGTAAAACCAGTATATGGATACATTTTTGCAGTGGGTATGGTTTGTAGAAAGGTAATTGTCTAATCCTTGTAGTATCATACAGTTCAGCACCTTAGGGAAATCCCTCTTGGTCTTGGAAAACTAAAAGTGAAGGATGTCTTACCCACCTCAATAATTGGTCCTAAGTTGCCCAACCTAAACATAGGATTTATGGTGCTCTTCCCAGGTTGAACACCCCTAGCACTTGGGAGATTACCCATGCTTTGGGATTTTGGATTCACAACTCTAATCATCAACAACATGGAATAGCTATTTTCTCCAAAATTTGAAAAATAATTGAATCAATAACAGAATGATATTGAATAAATTAATAACGAATATACAAGCGTGTATAAAGGAATTACAAGACGATGTTCTAAAAAGAACAAACCGTTAATCTAAAGCTTTAACATGAAGCTAAAACACTTGAAGCGCTAAATAAAGCTAAACGCTAAAATCTAAAAAGCAAACTATGCGTTCTTATAAAACAAGCAATAGTTTCACTTAACGAACTAAAAAGCAAAAAGCTAAATGACCATTAATAAAAGAATTAAATATAAATGACTAAAATATAATTAAATATTCTAATACCCTCCCTTAATGGTCATTCTATCTACTAACTACCCTACAGAAGACACTGCAGGTCTTTTGATCACAAACGGAAAGAACACTTTGTTGCGGCTAAGACCCTCCTAGGATCTGCAAAGTGTTAATGATCAAGATTACCATAACCCATCCAACCTGATGCTGGGTAAAACAGAAACTTGAAACCACGATTTTCAGGAAAAATCGACAAACCCTCCAAAACTGAAGATACAAATCATCATTTTTTGTGGAAAAAAATGGTAAAAACCCTAAACATGAATTAAAACCCTGAAACGATTTTTGAGAAGAAAATCGAACAAAACCCTAAAACATCGCGCAGCAAAACCCCAAACATCATGCTATAAAACACTAGACATCACACGGCAAAACACCAGACATCATGTAGTGAAACATTAGACATCACGTGGCAAAACACCAAACATCACACGGTAAAACATCAGATAACTAAAATCCCACGCAAAAATCGCAAATTACAAATTATAATTATAAAGGAAAAATTATAAACCCTACGAACAATTTTTGAGGAAAAAATTGTGAAAACCCTAAAATATTGCATGGTAAAACACTAGAAGGTCGCACAGAGAAAATCCCGCAAAACCCAAAACACTAGCAAGAAGTAGACGAAAAACCTACGACCGAAAATCTGTGAAACACAAGCACGCGCCCTGAAAAAAACGTTGTGCCGCCGTGAAAATACTTAGACGCAAAAATCATGCCAAAAATATCCCAACACGAAAAAACCAAGGAGGATGCCCCAAAAAAATACATACAAAAACTCGGGATAAAATTCGTGCCCCAAAAAAAATTCCTACTATTCGCGATTATTAAAAACCTTCCTAAAAAAAGTCCACCTTGGAAATTTCTTGAAAAAAAATCGCCCAAAAAAAACTTATAATTCAAATTTCTTTCATAAAAAAATAACTTTACAAAAAATTTGGAAATTAAATCTGGGTAAAAGAGCACGAAAAATTTTAATGCCTCGTCACCCGCTCTGATACCATGAAAAATAATTGAATCAATATCCGAATGATATTGAATAAATTAATAACGAATATACAAGCGTATATAAAGGAATTACAAGACGATGTTCTAAAAAGAACAAACCGTTAATCTAACGCTTCAACATGAAGCTAAAACAAAGCGTTAAATAAAGCTAAAAGCTAAAATCTAAAAAGCAAACTATGCGTTCTTATAAAAGCAATAGTTTCACTTAACCAACTAAAAAGCAAAAAGCTAAATGACCGCTAATAATAGAATTAAATATAACTGACTAAAATATAATTAAAAATTCTAATAAAATTGGCATTAGGAGCCTTGACAATAGACATAAAGCCAAATTTAGGAAAACCCACGGATGCTATGAATATTTAATGTGTGTCTAGCTCTCACGAATGCAGTAGGCAATGTCAAAACTACCACAAATAAGGTATTTTATCTTTACACAAAATTTGTTTCATATTTTTTGACAATGTTTTGGTTTGTATCCAAACTAGGAGGCTGTTTGTTTAACCCTAGGGTCATCTACCCATGCAAAAATAAATAAAAACTAGTCTCATAGTACCCTTGTGATCACAGTAATGATTATGTTTCTAAATTGAATATAGTGCCCTTTGGTGTTGTACTCTCAATTACCGGAATCGCCCTGGCAGCCTTGGAATCGGGTCCAAAAATCCTTACAGGTCCTGGTCCGGGCCTGGTCCCCCGTGGATTCCACCCGGGTTCCTCCCAGGCAGTTGGGTCCTCTGTGGGAGAAAATGTTCCATAAACCCAGTTATAAATTTAGAATGTTTTCCTCTGTATTATATACCACATTTTTTTCAGTTCATTCATATACAGCTGCAATTTGTGTGTTGTTAAAGTGGATTTGTATGGATCTGAGCAACATTTGCTGCAGTGATATGCATCATCAGTGATGGAGTACTGCAGGGATTTTAATGCAATTGATATTTCATTACCTAATCACAGTAATACCATGGTTGTCAGTTGTCTAAGACTCTAAGCATTAAAATCCTTCAAAACAAAATCTAAAAAATGCTTTAGAGAGAGAAGTAAAGGCATTGGCAATTATGGATTTATCATTTATGTATGGAAAGTTACATTGTATATTTCATATTTGTATGGATTGTATCATTTGTAATAATCAATAATGGTAGTGATAGTTTATATAATTATATTTTATAATTTTGATGTTTGAACATATACATGTGTGAGTGTGTGTGTGTGTGTGTGTGTGTGTGTGGATGTACCCACACCCGTACCCAAGGAAAAAAAAAATTGCTGATTCCATATCCGTATCCGTACCCAAATCAGTAACTTAGGACTTGTAGTTTAAGAAGATGAATTTTAAAGGTTTATATCTAAAAGACAATCTGAAATAACAGGATTTAGTTTGCAAGTATTTTAGTCACAGAACACTAATTTTTTTCTTTCTAGTTTTGTGTGGGTTTATGGTACAACAACTTCTGGGTACTTTATGCAACCATATGTAATGTAGTATTTGTCATGATGTGAAAGCAGATAATATGTTTTGGGAAAATCATGTGTTCTACAATTAGTCTCATGTATGTTCCATGGGTAATGGAAAACCACAATCCTGGAGAAACATCCTCGTACCAAACTAGATATGGATGCAGGATAAGCAGCATGAGAAAAGTTTGCATTATAGAAAATTCTTGCTTTAAAATTCTAATTCAAACACCTTGTATCAGGAAATATGTGAATGGAACCGGATTGCTAGCTTCTCAAGATCGGTATATTTATATCATCTAATGTATACACAAAATTGTGAGCACTCACATTTAATATGGGTAAAGCCATCGTAAAGGGTTTGCAAAACAATATGATATTTCAGTTGTAGCATTGCTTTGTATGGTATCTACCAGATACCACCTAATGGTGTACATCTTGATGGCAAAAAATATAGAGCGCAATAGCACATGGCTTCCACCTTCAAATCCATGAAACCCTTCAATGAAATTGATGGCCAGTAGGTTTCCACTTTTGCAATCCTAAAGAAAGAGATACACTTCCATGATATAATCAAATAATTGAGATGTTCCAACATGGCCTTTACATTTTTTTTATATTAATGTATGGTAGGTAACCTAGTAAACAGCAATTGATAGCGACTATATGGCCATTCCTGCTAAAGTAACTTTGTGCTACCTTCATCACAGAAACCCTGGAGCATAAACCCAAATTCTAACCAATCAAGCGATAAAAAGTTATAATTATTAAACAAGTAACCTAGCTAGCATAGAATCTACAACTGGTATGCTTATTGACTTGATCAAGATATATCCATTGCCTCCTGTCGATGGAATCTGTATCAGTAGACGTTGTACCAACTTTGAAATAAAGCTTCCAATATTTTGTAGACAGTATGCTCCTAAAGACTATTCACATAAATAATCCATTAGAAATGGCAAGATAAATCATAAAACTTTGGCATGTGCACATTCTCCATTCCTTGGAATAAAAGCCATTCAGAGCCAATCTAGAACCACATGTATTGACAAGTTCCCATTACCTTTTGCACTTCCAGTCAGAGCACAGTGATTAGTATCAGAACCAAATACTTGGTTTTCAAAAATGCTAAGGGAAATCGTGAAATTCCTATAGTCTGGATTATTTGTTTGAATGAAACATGGAAAACAATACCCAATTCGTACAATTTGGAAATGCTATGATGAATCATGCCATTCCTATAGCTAGACTCTGGATTACTTGTTTGCATATTGTATTTGCATAGCCAATATGTATTAGACACAGGATCTATCGAAGATCACAAGATACAATTATTTATTTTATCTCAACAACATCATCTATTGGCTTCAAGAAAACAGATAGCCATGTGAAACCAATCTGGATAAAACTTTAGTGTGTGCACCTTCTCCATTCCCTGAAAAAAAAAATCAGAGGCCACATAGAATAACATGTATGGACCCACTTCCATTCCCTCCTGCACTACCAGTTGGAGCACAGTGATTGAAATCAGTACCAAACTCTTGATTTTTACAAATGCAATGGCAAATCATGTCATTCTTATACTTTGGATTAGTTGTTCAAATGACACTTGGATTAAATCAGACCTAAAGAAGAGATTTAGAAAGAGATTTCAATTTCAATACAATCCTAAAAGTTTGCTCTGAACTGTAACCCTTTGATTCCTCTGCAAGCAAAATTAGTTAATGTAAACAAAAGTCAGCATTTCTGCACTGAATCTATGGTAAAATGTGTGTAATTAAATAAGATTTTCTCACAAATCTAATATTTCCCAATTTGGAACAGATGATACTTCCAACATGCTTGATAGATAACCTTGAAATTCAGAAGTGATATTAACAGATTCATTGAAACAAACTTTGGCAGAGCTTTCAAGTTATAGCATAAAAATAGAGTTGAGAAATCAGTAGTGGTCACCCTTTAGTTCATAGAAAACACTACCAACAAAACGTTCTGCATTACTAAAATAAACTGGCATAGTAGAATTATGGGGAAATGTATGCTTTTACTTGGAATGATTCACAGTTCAAGTTTTCCTTAATCTCCAGCAAACTTTATAGCATGAATTTCATGTGACAAGTCTGTTAGCATGTACAAGTGTAAATAACTGCATTACCGAAAAGCTTGATATCTTAATTTTAAACATTCCGTGACCTATATAATAAAGCTTCAATGAAAATTCTTTTCATAGAACTTTATAACAGAGAAATATATTTGATCACTTCATAAATACAATTTTCATATTTTGGAAAGAAAAGAGAAAAGAGGGTAAAAATCTGGGACTCACAATCACTTCATCAAGTAATTCATAAACAAGGACAAAATTTTTCCGAAGTGAATCTTCATTTAGAATTCCAAGATAATCTTTTATAACACGTGCTATCCGCTGCAGAAGCTCCAACACAAGTGCAGGTGACACATTTACTCTTGTAGTTGCAACAAATAACAGTCCCGCAACTTTTACATGTAAATAGTTCACGCCATCTACATTCTACATCAAAGAAATGGACCCAAATCAAAATTAGTTTGTTGAATTTACACTTAATAAAACAGAAAATAGTTTCAGAACTGTTTATATCTGCTAAGCATTGAAAGAAATTGGTGTAATGCTATTTGACAGCTATCGACCAAGGAGCAACCTTTTCAAGATACTAAATATCTTGAAACCAATAGAATGAAATAAGCAACCTTTTCAGAAAGGAAAGATATTGATGCTGTTTAAAATAATCTACTCACATTCAAAGAGTTTTTTCCGAAACTGACTCGGTAAGTCAAGACAAACAAAGAAAAAATACTAAAATTCTAAGTAACCTATAAAGAGGAATAGGACAAAAAACAACATAATAAATAAACCATCTTCAGCTTTGGCAGAAGCTAGAACCTAATAATAGCATTCAAGAAAATAGCAATAATAGTAACAGGAAGCTCATTAGAGTGTACTACAACCAATATAATGATTGAGGACCAGTAAAAGGTGTCCTTACCTTCAATTTGGTATTGATTATTCCATTCATAGTTCCACTGAGAGAGAATAGATGTTGATATTAAATTTCACGACTTTTTGTTTCCACAATTCTATAGGCAATACAGTTGTGTAGTATAACTATTTTATATTTCCATAATTCTAACAGTAATACAGTTATGCAATTAGCCCAAAAGAAATGTAAGTCAAAAAGCAATTGATACTTCATTGTTGTAGCATTTAATGATATGTTTCATTTAGACTCAGAAAACGTCACAGTTTTTCTTACAGTTCCCATCTTTATTGAGACCCACAAACCACAGTCAATTCAGCAATGGAAGAACAATATTTTCTCTCAAGATTGCTAGGGCAGCGTTACCAAGGCATATGCATTTTTTTTGTATCAATGGCTAAGAGTTTGGGGTCTGTGAGAATTTACATTCATTCATGGAGACCAAACTTATCATATTATATCAATTTCTCCACTCCATCTATACCATCCCCATCCTCTATAACTTCCACAGACGCTTGACCTCTAGAGGTGAGTCGAATGGAACTTAAAAAGGAGATAAAATCCACAGTTTCAGCTACCGATCCAATTATGGGAATACTTTATCCTCAGTTACCGGTTTGTTCCTAGCAGCCCTGGGTCCCAGTCCCGTTTAAACCAAGTTCAGGGTTCGGGTCTGGTCCCTTGTGGGTTTGGGCAATGTCCCGCCTACAGCCTGTGAATCCATCCCAATGAACCCTGGCAAACCGAGGGAGAATTTGGGGGGTTTCTACATCAAACAAGTGAATTTCACTATAGCACTTTTGAGTCCACAGGTTGCATAATTGTCAGCTTGGATAAATTTGATCATGTGTCAGACCTGATGCATTGATTAGGTGGAACCCACAGCTTTCTTGCATCTGTAGTATGAGTGCTCTGGCATTCATGTTTTCCCTATACTTGATCACCCTATTGCTTCCAACTGACCAGAGTCATTTGATCTGTGAGCTTTATCGTTTCTATGTCCACAGATTTGTTTCTTTGTTTTGTCTAAATAATAAGCTTATACTTTCAGATGCATGCATTCTTCCTTTTGTCTCCTAATTAATTCCTCACCTCCAAACTCAAAGTTGATGGGTTGGCTTATGTCTTGGATCTGAGGCTTTTTTGAGTCATGTCATAAATATTTTCTTGAATTTTAAGTCTGGGTGGTACTAACTTTCTAGAACCAAGCTTGATATTAACCATGTTTCATTTTGCTACTCATATCCACAAGTGAGTTCTCTTTAGTGCTAGACTCATTTGCACTGGAACATTCAAACTTTAACAGCGAAGGCAAATCTAAGGTGAAATATGCTTAATGCCGGCAAGATTATGGGGTCATATTTTGTGGACCCAAAATGGTTTCACGTGTATTTTTCTATGTTATTTGACTATTAATATAGTGATGTATTTTACACTTAATTATTGCTGCAAATATGTATATATTTCTGATTTTAATATGTTTTTGTATCGATGAACCCAATACAAATTCAAGTCCAAAAAAAATTTGACTGAACCCACAAACCGAACCCTTGAATGCGAATCTGAACTAGTAACAGCACCAGTAGCTTAGATTTTATTCACAACCTTAAGACGAGCAAACGACGCCACTGGCAAACTCTTTTTTGCCAGTGGCATTCCTTTCCATGTTGATTGCTCTCCTAATTTCAAGAAGGCTGGGGCTAAGGTAGCCAAAGGTGTTTCATATATGCCTTTTGTGGAGACAAAATTGAGTACCACCATCCAAGACAGATATTTCAAGATGAATGTATTCATGGAAGAGATGAGGCCACATGGGTCTTTTGTGGATGCAACATCATGATGAATGGGTGGACAAGAAATAGACACTTCCTACCCATCAATCCTGTAGTTCATGCAAGGCCTTCCTTACCTAGGCAGTTGACTGCTCAAGAAAATGCAAGAATACAAAATTCCTATACCAAATCCTAAGAGATGACACATTATACATATACCTACCCCCCACCCACATTATAGTTAGTTATAGTAGGGGCTTTGGCTAGCCCCGATTTCAGCATGGGTCATTTTTCCACCTCATCCACGTGTGAGTCAGATCTCGCCCTACGTTAGAGGTTTAGTTACTCAGAGGGGCTTCACTCCATTTATCCAAAATCTTCAATCTCAGACACTGCCATATCCTTCCAAAAAAAGTTCACTATAATTCTGCAACTATATCCTCCAGAATAGAATAGTAGGAGCTGTGCACCAGCTCATTGTCTTACTTTCCATTGTTATCAACTCAGGAAATTAAAAGTAAGACTATAAATTTCTTCAAAGATCCAGCTTGAATTCACACCTGTTACACCTTTCGTTGGCTGGTCACCAGCTGTAAACACTGTATATCTATCACCCCATTGTCATAGAGGTATGAATAGGCACCCTCTCTATTTCGCTCAGCTGTGGTTGAGATCTGAGTAAAGGCACTGCTAGACTGAGTGATTCCAGGAGGGGAGGTGACAGCGCTGTGTATAGCAATTTGGTGGTTGCAGGTCATCTATGAGGTGTCGCAGTCGAGGAGCATTGAAGAGTGGCACCTACTGGTCAATATTGCCCAAAAACCCGGTAGATACATCAAAATCCCTTCGCATTGACCCTATTCAGCATTTGAGTTTCCTGACTTCATGTGCTGCAGATTGGTGAAGAGTTCTATCCATGATATGCCTACTTGGTAACCTGTGATGGCCAAGCTCACTCATGAGTCACGATGTGAGTATTGAATGAAGAACAACGAAATGCATGATAGTCAGAAGAAGGGCCAAGTGCTTTTGTTGCTACTCTTGCTGTAAGAGACCAAGGATTGCTCTTCAAATTGTAAATAAATGCTTGCCTCAAACCTAGAAAAGTGTGGCCTTATTGGGCACAGCAAATGATTTATAGTTAAAAAGCTCACACAGGCACAATGTAAAATTGATCCAGCCTCATTGTATATATCTGAAATTAGTGGATAGTAAGTGATCATCTTGGAGGGGTCATACCTGACAACTACCAGTAATTCATCATTAGATAAAAGTGAAGTAATCTAGTGACAAGTACTGCAGCAGGTTTCTTAGGGCTGGTATAAATGGATGGATAAGGGACCTTTGTATCCACCTGGAACCATTATTTCAAGTGCTTCAGCACATATCTAGAACACTTCTTCATATGCAAATATGTATGATCAGACACGGACATCATAGACCACCTGGTTTGAGAGGTGTGTTAAAGAAGCAATGTTTTGCAGCTACTGCTTCTGCGCTTTTGGATCTGGTTTTCTTTTTTAAAATATTGGTATGCCAACAACTTGTTTTGGGCAACAATATCGAAAGATTTTTCATTGGTTGATTGTTGATTACAAAACTATATTTTTATTTTACCCATCAACAAGAATTCAATAATATTAAAAGATGAAAAGAAAACAGAACTGCATATTTTTATTTTAATAATAATCTTATAAATCAGCCACTCCTGCCACATATTACTGGGGTGGATATCTGGTGGAGGAGAAAGGATAGCAATCATTCTTACACATATAAATTGGTTGACATAGAGAAGGATCCAATTGTTGAACAAGATCAAATACTTGTAAGAGTAATTGGAAATTAAAAGACCATTTCTGCATGGGATAAAGATATTAGATGTGATATTCAAAACTAGTAATTAAACAAAAATTATTCCTTAGAATAAGTCGCATCAAAAAAATCAACAAATTATGTGGTGAACCATAGGCACACCAAAAGACATGACTTAATGTACAGGTTATGGATTGGGTTTTTTTTCCAAGTATTTAAAGCCTCCTCAGGTAAATGCTTTAAGAAACAGTCATTCACATAATATCAATACCTGAGATCCCTTGTTCAAGAGATAAGAGAGAATAGTAATGCATGCATAGGAAATAGGGTTTTAGATGGAGCCTCCAACAGGACTCCAGGTGTAGCAGGCAAAGGTTTTCAAATAAGGGCCTCTAAAGGTAGTAACCTAGTTTACGACGATTCTCTTTTCTTTGGTATAAAGACAAACAACAAAGCAGAGTGTGCAGCATTGCTAGCTGGTTTAGGTGCTACTCTTATGCAGAACTGAAAACATTCAATAGTTGAAGGTAACTCGCAGGTGTTCATTAATGTCATTATCAAAGGTGTCAATTCGAAATGGAGACTTGATAGGTATACAGAAGTATCAAAGTTAAAGGACAAATTTGAGTCTATCAATTTTTTCATTGTAAATGTAATCTAAATTCTGTTGCAGACTATATTGAAAATATGGAAGTTGATCAAGAGTCGATAATAGAAATATATAGTCATTTACTTACTTCGTGGCCTAATATTGAACAGTAATTACATTGTAAACCTCCTTTAGATAATAGGGGAAGTTTCTTTTGGAAGGCCAGAGTATAGCCTTCATAATGAGAAGCAATAATTAGAGGCCCACCGTTCCTCATTTAGAGTTGTGTGCTTTTGGTCTTAAGTACGGTTGAAGCATGTGAATGGCTCTAATTGAAGTGGAGAGTTATTGCTTAGGAGAGTCAGCTTTGGTGGATTGCAAGGATTGTCGACAAATTTTGTTTGGCTCAAGTACAGTGGCAGGAGCCATCGACTGTTGCGTTCTCGTGCACATAGGAAGTGTTGTTTATAACTAGGGCTTTATAGGGTTCGGATTGCCTTAAGGCAACATGCGAACCCTTTTAGGTCTGGGCCCTAAAGGGTAACGTGACCCCAAGTCTAGGCCCAGCCCTATCTCTCACGCTATCCTAAAACACTCACGCCATAATAAATTTGGTGCCAAAACCTAAAGGAGGCCGACTTGAAATAAAGGTTAAAAGCGCATATAAATAAAGGACATTTCTCGAGTCAAAATCATCAATTCAATCTCAAGCAAAAGCGAATTTAGCTCTGCTGCTAAGGTGCGAATTTTCAAGGAAGGGTGCGAACTTATCCAGACTTGTACAAAATTGTCCAAGAGGACATAGCGTATTTTGATGCAGTTTTGAAGCATGCAAAGGGACAGATCTGATATGTGAAGATCAGATTCAAGCTAAGTACTGTACTTATGATTTAGAGGAGAATATATAATCTGACCTGTGGGTCTTTCATGCTGGGTTTTTCCTCCTTGGAGGTTTTCCCGGGGTATGCTTGTTTGTCTACTGTGTTTATTTCTGATTTTACTGAATGTTGGCTTATTAAAATACTGCAAATCTGATTACAATCTAGGGCATAATCAATTATATAAATCTGATTAACATACTGTTGTGACCATTTCACACATCGCCCCATTAAAATGGGGACCCCCTCTTTTTGCTCGTTTGTGCTCGCCTTTCTCTCTGCTTTTTTAGGGTTTTGGTTTAGTATGTCAGTCGTCTGGACTAGGGTCAAGCCTTAGGGTTCCCGTTTTAGTGTTTTCAGGCCAGGATCCAGTCAATCTTGAGAGCTTTTTGAGCTTCCTCCCGTAGGATGCAATTTTGAATAAGGTGAATTCGTCAGGTGGTCAAGTGAGTTGGTCTAGGTTCAGTCGGAATTTTGATGCAAAGTCCAATTTTTGCCTAAGTGTTGATGATGAGTTATGGAATCTTGTATGATTGAATGATTTTGACCAAATTTTGGAATTTTGATGATTGATCCCGGGTATTGGAAATGACCTAACTTTGCCTTGTGAAGTGATTAAACCCTTGAAATCGTGATATTTTGGCCTGTGGAAGACAAATCGCTCCTGTCCCTCACTGAAGGACCGGAGCTTAAAATCCAACATTGCCTTGTCCTTGCAAGATTTCAACAATTTCGCGATTTGAGGAGAACCAAGGAAGTACATCCTGTCAGTTGAATGTAACTTGGAAATGTCATCATAAGGAAAATTAGACTTAGAAGCAAAATCGCTCTTGTCCCTCTGCCAGGGACCAGGGCGAATTTTAGTGATAGCTCCCGTCCCTCTCCAAGGGACCAGAGCGATTTTTCTTATAAGACAAGTTTTGGGCGAAGATCAAGTGAGTGTTAAGTTTGAGGCAAGCAAAGGGGGCACAACGAATCCGTTGAAGATAAATTTGGAAGTTAGCAAAGCACGATTGAGCCTACAAGTGTAAGTTCGCTCCTGTCCCTCAGCCAGGGACCAGGGCGAAATATTGGTTATATTGCCTTCCTTACAAATATAAAGTCACTCCAAGTCAAAGTACAAGGTGGCAATGACGTTTGAGGTGTCTCGACGAAGAATGAAGTATCAAAGACTGCAAAGGTGATGGAAATGCCCAAGTTCGCTCCTGTCCCTCTCCAAGGGACCAGAGCGAAATGTTCAAATGTATCCAAATTTAAGTTGCCACTCACATTTCAAGTGTTCGAAAGGGAGTAAAGAACATCATTTTGCGCCTCAAAGACAATTGCAAGTCAATATGATGAAGGATTTACACGATATGCCCAAATTTGCTCCTGTCCCTCAGTCAGGGACCAGAGCGAAATCTCTATGGGGGTTCAAGTTTTGAATGTTAATCACATTTCAAATGTTCAAGAAGGACCAAAGGACATTGTTTTACACTGTGAAGGCGTTTGCGAGTTGATAGAAACAAGGATGAGCCCAGGACACCAAGGATCGCTCCTGTCCTTCAGTCAAGGACCAGGGCGATATTAATTAAATCAATCATTCGTCCCACAAGATCACGTCAAGCAAAGGTACACAAGATCGAATATGTCATTTGAAAGGTCATCAACGAGAAGCTAAGGTTAAGAGATGACGAATTTTGGCTAGAACACAAGGATTGCTCCTGTCCCTCACCAAGGGACCAGGGCGAAAATCCTTCAAACATCAAATGTGCTTTGTAAAAGCCAAGTAAAGTATGCGTGGAGTGAAGGGGTAACGTTGTTACTTGCCTAGTGATGAAAATTGGTGACCAAAGAAACAAGGATTAAGTAGAACACAAGGATCGCTCCTGTCCCTCACCAAGGGACCAGGGCGATATTGACCTTAAGAGGCATTTATCCACAAAGTTGAATCAATCAAGCTCGAGAAACCCAACGAAGGTGCCAGTTTGCACGTGGAGAAGGTAGTTTTGAACGTAAAAGACAAAAGAATCAAGGCTAAAATGCTAATTCGCTCCTGTCCCTCTCCCAAGGACCAGAGCGATATGGTTTGTATTTTTCCATCTCCCAAATTTTGGCGCTAATAACATTTTTGAATTTTATTAAATGCTAAAATCAATAAAATTTGAATATTCAATTAAAGTTAGCATTTAAAATTTGCGCATGGACATTTAATTAATTATTTTTTGCCTTTAAAAAATCGAATTAATTAATTGCAAGGGCATTAAATGAATTAATTATTATTTTAAATAAAAATTAAAGTGGGGTGAGCGCTTAAATTTCAAATCTTATATTTTACAAAGTCGGCCCTTGGTTTTTATTTAAAAATTGTTTTAAATTGCCTTATTTTGCAAAGTCGGCCTAGAGGTGAATGAGAGGGTGAGCGCCTATAAAGGGGAGGTGAATTATTTCATTTTCAAGTCATCATTCGAACATTCCTTTGCATGCGATTTGGAGAGTACTAGGAGAAGTGCGAATTTCATAAAGGAGGTGCAAAACATCATCAAAGGGGAGTGCGAACTTAGTTTCAAGTGAAGCGAGCTTGCCATCAAGACATCGAAGACCCCAAAGGAGGCGAAGTTGCTAAGGAGGACGTTCGTTTGAAGGGAATCACGTTGAAATCTTCCAAACTCCGATTTTTGCCTAGGCGAATTTCTTAATTTTGCATTTTAGAGTTAGCTCTCAAGTAAGGTATGGTGATGTGATCCCTTGCCTTAATTTTGAATTTTGATCGTCATAGCCCTAAATTTTGAATTTTGAAATTTTGAATTTCAGTAGCTCGATCATATTTAGGAAATGATAACTCAAAGACTTATCACGAAGTTTCCTAAATTTAATCTCTAATCTAATCTATGTTATACATTGCAAAATCTATTACTTATTATGAAATGTTGTGTAGGTGTTACGATGGCGACCCCGAAGGCGGGAGCATCCACCAGTCGTCCAGCTCTTATGAAAGAAGATCAAAAGAACGAAAAACTGGAGACCAAGATCGTGTCTAAGTGGAGCAACATTGGAGATACCAACTTGGGCAACTTCAGTACGATGAAGTTTCGAGAGGTCCCTTACATTGGCAAGCCATCGCCTGTCGCCAGGAGGATAATCGAAAGTGGCATCATTAAGGCGATCGGCTTCCCTCCAGCAGTACAGTGCCATGAGTTGATGATCGAGTGTGCTCGTCATTATGATCCACAGTCCAGAACAATCGTGTCTAATGAGGGAAATACTTTTGCTTATCTTTCAGAGGAGGCTATAAGTGAAGCTTTTCACTTACCAGAACATAAAGATATGATTTATAAAAGCTTAGAAGGAGCCAAGTCCATGTACGAAGATGATCCAGATGCTTGCCTAAGCATCATCAACAAGAATTGGTTACTTAAGAGTCGTCCTCGCCTGAGCAAGACCCCGAACACACCACATAGGATCGATTTCCAGGAGGAGTACAGAGATTTGATAACAATGCTCAACCGAGTCACAGGAGCCCCTCAAGCCTTCTATTTCGAGAAGTGGATGTTCTACTTCATCCAAGTGATAGTTCAGGGAAAAGGAACAATTCATTGGGCTAGAATGATTAGCCATTGCTTGGACATACAGTTAAGGAGACTGAAGGCTACCAAGTCTTTCCACATGAGTTCATACGTCATATATGCCTTAATCAGGAGCTTTGAATATGCAGGACTACCTCACAGAGGAGTGATTGGAAGAGGACCCGGTGAGGTCAGAGTTTGTGATTCCTATGTCCACTTGCATCATCCACCAGGAAGTAACTACAAGTTAGTTAATGATACCTTCACGATGAACATCACCAGGACATTGCAAGGCGGGATTCACAATAGGCTATCACAGGATGCACAAGAGCTAGTAAAGAGGTACGGTGCTTGGTTTATCCAATTTCCGAAATTTACTTATATTAGAGTTCATGGATGTCCTTCACCTCCATACATGTTGCCGAGATATCCGACAGACAGAATAGTGTTACTTGAAGTAACTAGACAGTTGGCAGCTTATGCGAAGGCATTCAGACACAGACATGGAAATGGAGTTCCTGTACCTATCATATTAGGAAATTCAGTTGAGGTATGTCCTAATGCTCTAGCCATGGATGACGCAGAGAAGGAGTTAGCTTTGTATTCATTTTCATTCTTTGCCTTGAGAGAAAGCTTTGATCCACATGGATATATAGAGGAGACAGTCGGTAGGAAATTTAAGCATGAGTTTCAGGTAGAAGAGTTTATGATGAATCTCTTAGACGATCTTGAAGTGAAAAGGAAGATGCATTCTAGATTGCCTTTGGATTTCATCAGGAAATGCAAGATTTACAGAGTGGCCGACCAAGCTCAGGACAGTGGCAGACATCTCCAATCATCCTATGATCGAGATAGCAAAACAGTGAGGTTAGATTGGAATGAGCCCGAGGTTGTGGATCTAGATGCTTTGATGGCTCCAGTCTTGTCTTGTACTCGCAGATGGATTGATGTGCAGCATCAGAAGTTGAGAGAGCAAGGCATAGCTATGACTTTTACCTTGGAGGAAAGACCAGCTGAGGGTGGAGCCAGTGTAAGCGAAGGCAATCCTAATCCCAGAAATACAAGTGAAGGCAACCTTCGAAGTGCAAGTGACGGCAATCTCCATCCAAGAGGCTCGAAGAGGAAAGAAAGACCTGAGAAGAGAGAATCTTCCAAGAAGAAGCAAGAGGCCAACCGAGATCGTTCATCTGGTACATCTTCTCGACAAGAGAAGAGGACATTTGATATAGAGGAGTCTATGGAGTCAATGGTACAGAACGATAAAGAAGGACAGGCACCTCAAAGGTCACCGGGTGGATCTCTCCAGGATAATGAGTTGCATGAAGATAGGGAAGGTAATGAATTAACATCTCCTCCCAGAGAAGAAGAATTGCTTAAGGAGATTCAGGTTAAAGAAACAAGATCTGCCATCCCAAATTGGTTAAAGGAAAGATTAACGAAGGTAATTGTGGTCGAGGATGAGGACAATGTGATTGATTTGGAGAGTCTCGTTGGACATTCCCAGGAAGTGACAGAGAAGAGGAAGGCTACTAAGATGTCCAAGATGATTAGAGATGAAACTGGATCCAGAATATTGCAGATAGCTACACTGGCCGTGGACAAGTATGAAGGTGAGATCCTTGCGGAGGAATATGATGTAGAGACATTTGAGCTTGGTCCACTCACAGCCGAGCAGACACTAGATGATGCCACCGATTCATTTGAGGCATTGAAAGATAAGCTTAGGGAAGAAATGGAGAAAAATAGAAAGCTTGAGAGAGAGGTCGGTGCATGGAGAACATACTTCAGCCATCTCAATCAACCTTTGGGACGTCAAGATCCAGCAGTATCCCCTACACAGGCACTTCCCCTTCAATCAATTGGTGAGGCAGAGAGAGTCAGGAGTTTAATTCAGCTTATGAGCTCATGGATTGACAAATCCCATACAGTTGCCATTGAATTTGCAACAAGGATGATGCAGACCATTCACCGGGCTATTCAGGTTCTTGAGGTCATCCACAACTTGATGATAACTGTAGCTGCTTTTGCTCATACTAAAGATGTTATCATTCCTGTCTTGCAAGTAATCAGACAAACATCAAGGAAGGTCCTGGCACAGGAAAAGATAATGGATGGAGGACCTCATAGTTTGCTTCAATGGTCAACCTTACTCCAGATGAAGGAAGTTCTCTTCGAGGACATCAGTACTAGGTGCAATCATGTTGAGGAGGTTATCCACCCGATCCAAGACAGAGTATTTGAGGTACTGCGTACCATTCTTGGCAGGAGGATCGAAGTTGAGACAGATGTGGATTTGCAGGAATTGGAGGACAAAGTCAAAGTCATCTTTTGCAAGGATGCTAATGTTATCACAGATGAGCAACGGGACCGGATGTTTGCTACCATGCTCTTGATTGAGAAGACTAAGGAACTTGAACCTGGTTGGGACGCTGCTCTTCTCCAGGCATTTGATCAATTCATCCACTTAGAAGAAAGAATGAAGAATCTTCCCGAGATTCCAATTGCTGAGATCGAAGGAATCGTGTCTGGATTCATTGCATATGCTAAAAAGGAGCATTGGAAAGGGAATAAGATTCTAGATGAGAGATTACTATAGATGACATGGCACCTTAATTGTCATTGGTCTATGTCTCCTAGATTTTTGTGCCAAATTTAATATTTGGCTATGCATTTAATGTTGTGCAATAAAAGGGGGACTTTTGTAATAAAACCCTAATTAGGGTTTAGGTGTCATAATCTTGGCCATTGATCTTCTTTCGATCTGGACCGTTCATTGTAATTGAGGATGCTATATATACCCTCATTTCTTTTCATTTTGTAACTAGAACTAGAAAATCAGAGAGAGTTAGAAATTATTGATGTATTAGAGAATAAGAGAGTTTAGAAGCAATTTACTTTTGTAGCAAGATTGAGCTTTGAGAAAGGAATTCAAACAATTGTTGTACATGATGGCTTTGAGATCAATGAAATATTGAAGTTATGGTGTTTTGTTGCAATTCTCTTGGTTATCTTCATGGTTGTTCATTTTTCTTGAATCATTCTCAATCAAAGTAGTGTGTTAATTCGAAGGACAAAGTGTTGGACTTGATCTTTGGTAGGATTCGCTTTCCAAACCACTAGCTTCTTGCTGATTGTAGGAACGCCTTGCGTGGTCGACTGGAGATACTTGAATCGCTTAAACCTTCAATCGTTGTTGTATCTTGGATATGTACCTTCGTGGTAGTGTCCTTGATCTTTGATGTATTGAAAAATCATTTATTACCTTAGAAGATCGCATCAATTTCAATTGAGTTGTTAATTTATAGCAATATTGAAGTTGGTAGAATCTCACCAAGCCTTGTCCACATTAAGTCATTCTTAGGGTTAGATTAGATTAGACCTCTCGCAAACCCTACTCTTTTGGCATTTTTTGAAAGTTTGTTTAGTTTAGGAAAAATCTTCGGCGACGTAAGGCCCCTTGATGACACAGCAATCACAACGACCACTGGTGCTTATCCACACGTAGAGACCCTACTAAAAAGAACATTGGAGTCATCCTAACTGATCCTTCTTGCGATATCTTCAGCAGTTAGCGACTTTATTCAAGAGAGGATAAGATGCCTTTGGGTATTTTATTCTGTGTATGATTGTGTACAAAATACACGTCAACACATACCTAGCATATAAAATTACATGGTATCAGAGCTAAGGTGTCACTAACTTCTTATTTTAGCAAATCAATTGTTGCATATAGCTGTTGTTTGTTTTCAGATTAAAAATGTCAGGTTTGAAGGCTGAAGATAGACTTGAGGAAGCCATTGATTTTGCTGCTTGGAAAGTTCGTATTCTATTGATCCTTGAAGAGAATGATCTACTGAAAGTTGTAGAAGAAAGGCTGTCTCCTCCAGAAGATGCTGAAGAGCTGAAACTGTTCAAGAAAGATTCCCTCAAGGCTAGAAGGATCATAATTGAGTCCGTCAAGAATCATCTTGTCACTGTCATATCAAAGTTTGTATCTGCCAGAGAAATGATCAAACACTTGGAAGGGATGTATGAAGTCAACAATCTCAGCAGGGCCCTTGCTCTAAGACAGCAGCTTCTTCACATGAAAATGAAAGAAGAAGACTCAATCATAGCCTACTTCATGAAGATCAATGAACTAAAGGACAAGCTAAGCACTCTTGATTGCCAAATCTCAGATAAAGATCTTGTTATGATTGCATTAAATGGTCTACCTGATGAATGGGAACCATTCATTCATAGCATTGGTGGAAGAGCCGATCGTCCCAACTTTGAGCGTCTTCAATCTGATTGCATCGAAGAGGAATCTCGAATTGAGGTAAGAGGAAAACTCAAGAACTCTCTCAAAGATAATCATGTTCTCTTAACTAAATCTAGGAAAGGTGGTCATTGGAAGAAAGAGAAGAGAAGCAAAGATTTTAGATCCTCCTCCTATGATCCAAGGAAAAAGTCAAGAGATTCCTCTCACATTTGTTGCTTCAGATGTGATAAGTATGGTCACTATGCCAGAGATTGTCAGAATGACCCAAAGGAAAGGGAAGCCAATTTAAATGAAGTTGCCGAACAAAGTGAAGATTACCTTCTTCTCTTTGCTCTATCCAGCAATGTTCCTACGGACAGCAATACGTGGATACTTGACAGTGGTGCCTCCAGACACATCTCAAGATTTCGTGAGCATCTCTCAGATCTGATTGAAAAGGACACCAATCTTCATGTAGTAATCGGTGATGATGCTCAATACTCGGTAAAAGGCTCTGGCACTACCTCTTTAAAACTAGATTCTGGTATTTCCTTACAACTCTGTGATATTCTCTTTGTACCTGGTATTAAAAGAAATCTTATTTCCATTTCTGCCTTAGAAGATAAGGGTTTGCAAATAGCATTTTCTGAAGGGAAAGTACTCGCTTGGCCTAAGAAATCTAATTTCAAATCTGCTCGTATTATTGGAAATAGATGTGATAGTTTATATAAGCTTGCAGCTAATCCAATTCAAGCTCTCATTCATGAGACCCCTGAATCATGAGAGTTGTGGCATAGAAGATTGGGTCATCTTCACTTTCAAGCTCTTCCCACTCTTGGTAAAATGGTCAAAGGTATGCCTAAACTCAGTTTATCTCATGATGATGCTTGTAAAGGTTGTGCAATGGGTAAGAATGTAAAGAATCCTTTTCATAAAAGCGATAGTAAGGCTAAAGAAAGGTTAGAGCTTATTCATTCAGATTTATGTGGTCCTATGTCTGTAGCATCTCCTAGCAGTTTCCTATATTATGTTATCTTCATAGATGATTTCTCTAGGAAAACATGGATCTATTTTCTTAAATCTAAAGAGTCTGAAGAAGTCCTAAACAGATTTAAAGAATTCAAAGCCTTAGTTGAAAATACTACAGGAAATCGAATTAAATGTTTGAGGTCTGACAATGGAGGTGAATATACCTCAGGTAGTTTCTATGACTTTTGTGTTAACGCAGGAATTAAGAGGGAGTTCTGTGTTCCCTACAACCCTCAGCAAAATGGAGTTGCTGAAAGAAAGAACGGGACCATTGTTGAAGCTGCAAGAGCCATGATCCATGATCCATGATCAAGACTTGCAACCTTTTCTATGGGCGGAAGCATCCAAAACCGCAGTTTATATTCAGAATAGATGTCCTCATCGCGTCCTAAAGGATGTGACACCTGAAGAAGCCTTTTCAAGAATCAAACCTGACATCAGTCACCTAAGGATATTCGGAAGCCCTGTGTATGTTCATGTGCCTTAAGAAAAACAAACCAAGTTGGATCCATCTGGAAAGAAAGGCATCCTAGTAGGATACAACGAATCTTCCAAAGCCTTCAGGATCTACATTCCAGGTCAAAGGTATGTTGAGGTAAGTAGAGATGTAACTTTTGAAGAAGATATTGCTTTCAAAAGATCTAAAGGTTCATTAACCAACAATTATGATATGGTGATTGAAAATCAAGATTCAATAGTTGATGCTAACCCTGAGTTACAGGAGGAGTCTACTGACCTTCCAGATCAGGAAGTTCAGAATGACCCATCAGAACCCATGCACTCTACCGATATACCTCAGGATATTGTGGTCTACAAGAAGAGACCACTTTGGGTTAGAAACACGATTCAAGATGCTGAAGGGTTTGCTGCTCCCAGAGGAACCTTTAGAAATAGCAAGAGTTTCCAAAATCACGCCAACTACATTTCTGTGATGTGCAATATAATTGAGTCTGAACCTCACAATATCGAAGAAGCTATGTCCCATCATGCTTGGAAATTAGCCATGGATGAAGAGTATGGGTCTATCATCAAGAATGATGTCTGGGACATTGTACCCAGGCCCAAAGGTAAGTCTGTTGTTTCCTCTAAATGGTTGTTTAAAATTAAACATAATGCTGATGGTAGTATTGAAAAATATAAAGCTAGGTTTGTAGCACGTGGTTTTTCTCAAAAAGAAGGAATAGATTATGAAGAAACCTTTGCCCCTGTTGCTAGATATACTTCTATTAGGTCTATAATAGCTATTGCTGCAGCCAAGGTTGGAAGTTGCATCAAATGGACGTTAAGACAGCCTTCCTTAATGGTGTCACTGAGGAGGAAGTCTATATTGAGCAACCAGAAGGTTATGTAATCCATAAAAGAGATTCTCATGTTTGCAGGTTGAAGAAAGCCTTATATGGGCTCAAACAGGCTCCTTGTGCTTGGTACGAAAGAATTGATAAGTACTTACTAAGTTAAGGATTTTCCAAGAATGATGCTGATGCTAACATTTACTTGAAAGTTTATAATGATGAGATGCTTATTTTAGTTTTGTATGTGGATGATTTATTTCTCACTGGTGAAAGTAAATTAATCATGAGATGTAAAAAGGAATTAGCCTCAAAATTTGAAATGAAGGACTTAGGTCTAATGCATTACTTCCTAGGGTTAGAAGTATGGCAAAGAGCTAATGAAATTTTTCTAAGTCAAGGAAAATATACTGTTGATATTTTGAAAAGATTTAGAATGTTAGATTGTAAACCTATGCATACCCCTATGGAATCTAACTTAAAGAAGTTAAGTGTTTCTGCAGCTAACTCTGATTTTGCAAATCCCTCTGAGTACAGGCAGTTGATTGACTCCCTGATGTACCTAGTCAATACTTGGCCAGATATCTGCTATGTTGTGGATGCTCTCAGTCGGTTCATGAGCTTACCTAAACTTGTTCACCTGGTTGCTGCCAAGCACATTCTAAGATACCTGCGTGGCACGATTGGTTATGGGCTAAAGTATTCACTTAATACCTCAATGCTCTTGGAAGGCTACTCAGATTCAGATTGGGCAGGAAGTGTCAAGGACAGGAAAAGTACTTCAGGTATCTGCTTCAACTTGGGCTCTGCAATGATCTCTTGGGCATGTAGAAAGCAATCTTCGGTAGCATTAAGCACTGCAGAAGCTGAGTACATTGCCGCATCTGTTGCATCCAGAGAAGCAGTGTGGCTTCGTAAGCTCCTTGTTGGATTATTTGGTCAAGCTAGTGATCCTACCACCATTCATTGTGATAATCAAAGTTGTATAAAGATGTCAGTAAATCTTGTATTCCATGATCGGTCCAAACATGTGGAAACACACTATCATTTTATTCAGGACATGGTGCAAAGAGGTGCCATTCATCTAAAGTACATTAGCACAGATGAACAGATTGCGGACATCCTTACCAAACCTTTATCCAGAGTGAAGTTCGAATACTTCAGAGACAGGTTTGGTGTTGTGGAAAACGGGACCCTGATTGAAAGGGAGCTGCAATCTCAGTGACTCTATCTGCAGCACTGTGAATCATCCTTTGCTTGTGTGCAAGAATGAATTATGTCCAATCTATGCTTGTGTGCTAGATGGATGATTGTAATTATGTAAAGACCCACTTGTGTATTACACTTTCTATGCTTGTGTGCTAGAACCATCCTATGCTTGTGTGCTAGGTGGAAGATGTAATTCTATGCTTGTGTGCTAGATCCATTCTATGCTTGTGTGCTAGATGGAACTCTAAAGGTTCAGATTATGTATTCTCCTCTTCCCTAGTTAAGAGGGAGTGTTGTTTATAACTAGGGCTTTATAGGGTTCGGATTAAAGGCAACATCCCTTTTAGGTCTAGGCCCTAAAGGGTAACGTGACCCCAAGTCTAGGCCCAGCCCTATCTCTCACGCTATCCTAAAACACTCACGCCATAATAAATTTGGCGCCAAAACCTAAAGGAGGCCGACTTGAAATAAAGGTTAAAAGCCCATATAAATAAAGGACATTTCTCAAGTCAAAATCATCAATTCAATCTCAAGCAAAAGCGAATTTAGCTCTGCTGCTAAGGTGCGAATTTTCAAGGAAGGGTGCAAACTTATCCAGACTTGTGCAAAATTGTCCAAGAGGACATAGTGTATTTTGATGCAGTTTTGAAGCATGCAAAGGGACAGATCTGATATGTGAAGATCAGATTCAAGCTAAGTATTGTACTTATGATTTAGAGGAGAATATATAATCTGACCTGTGGGTCTTTCATGTTGGGTTTTTTCTCCTTGGAGGTTTTCCCAGGGTATGCTTGTTTGTCTACTGTGTTTATTTCTGATTTTACTGAATGTTGGCTTATTAAAATACTGCAAATCTAATTACAATCTAGGGCATAATCAATTATATAAATCTGATTAACATACCTAGGGTATAAAATTACAGGAAGATGCTAATAAGTTGAGATGAATGTCATAGAGGAAGACCAAAATGGGAGATGGTGTTTAGACGGGTTTCTCTACTTTTGCTTGTGTCTTGGAGGTTGTTTCTTTGTTGTAAGCATGATGGCAAGTAAAAGGAGCTTGGGCAAGGGGAAGGAGAGCAAGATTCATGGCTCTATTTATGCCAGGAGGTTGAAGATTATTTTTGCATATGAATCCAAAGCTGCATAGGATCCACCAAAAGTATTCTTGGTATTAAGGGCTCAGAATTTGGCAACAGGCCCAAGCCACCTATCTGCAAAGACGTTATTATCAACCTTACCTAATTTATTTAAGACATGGAGATTAGGCTCTGTTTGTTATAGCTATTCCTACCAAACCAGTTTAGGGCAATGGCTTTGGTTAAAGAGGTAGGTGTTGATGGTGTTTTTATGCACTGTGCAACACAGAATAAAATACTAAGTATTATATCCTCTCTTGAACAAAATCTCCCAAATGCTAAGCTACGTGATCAAGTGGGACAACTCCAAGGTTCTCGAATGTCAGGTCTCGACATGCTCTTGGATAGACCCAGTTGCTTGATGTGATATTGCTGGAATCACAAAGAGGACTTATGTTGAATGCTTGAATGTCGCTAGAACGTGGGATTTAACTTGATTGAAAAAAAAGGGAAAAAGATAAGGGTTGAGACTTGAGAGAGATGTAATCTAATTCCTAGGAATGTACGAGCAATGGACAATCTTTGGTGAAACCCAACTAAGCTTTGTTTTGACATGCAACGAACATCTCCACAAGGCTAGTGCAATCTCCTAAGGATAGCTTTGATGATTTTGAAATCACCACTACAAGCATAGACACCATCAAGTTGATGCATATCAATGAAGAAGCGATAATTGAAGTTAAGCTTGGCTAAGACGAATCCAATTGACTAGGCACGGTACTTTACCATTAGAAAGGTGTTAGTAGTATAGATATACGAATTTCACCATTGATCATACACAAAGTTCTTCCATTCATCTAAACAACATGAAAATAAATGAGAAGTAGAGACCATGCAAATTGTTGAATCAACATAGAGAGTTCATCATATCTTCATAGAAGTTTACATGCTTCTTACAACAATGTCTTGGTAACAATCTTTGCCTTCTCTTCCTACTCTAACTATTTGCTTGCTATCTGCTACTCAACTATTCACTACTAGCTATTATCTATTATTTTCTCTTGTCTATTCAGTATCTTCACCTCTACAAATGAAAAAGTAGAGCCTTATATAGTGCTCTCATTACAATCGAATGGCTCAGATTGATTCGCAATCAATGGCCAAGATCGAAGGATAGAAACCCTAATTAGGGTTTTGTTGATGTGTATTTTGTACACAACGAAACACATAATAAAATACCTAAAGGTACCTTATCCTCTCTTGAATAAAGCTCCCGAATGCTGAAGATATCGCAGAAGGATCAATCGGAGAAGCTTCAAGGTTCCTGTTATGTAGGATCTCTACTCGTGGATAAGCTCTTTGTGGTATGATGTGATTTTGTTGGAATCACAAGGGGACTTACACTTGATGACTAAACGTCTGATTTGCTCGAATCACAAGTCCTATTTACTAACTGGAAGACAAACAAATGGCAAAAGATGCAGGGTTCAGGAAGTCTACTCTATTACCTAGAATGCGAGAAGATGGATGAATGACCAGGTGGAGTCCTATTGGGCTGGGTCTCACCATCAGGCTTGAACAATTCGACACCAACTCAGTGTGATCTTCTAAGGGATGCTTCCAATATGTTCATATCGTACACCATCTGACAATGATCACCATTCAAGATAATGCATGAACAATAGACGTGTAATGACTTAAGATTAAGCTCATTTTATGCCAGTTGACCACGCAAGGTGCACTTACCATCAGTAAGAGGCTAGTGGTATGGACTAGACAGATTCCACACAGGTGCATTCAACAATTTTCTTCACTCAATTTAATCATCTATCATCAAAAATGAAGATTCAACAAGAGACCATGCACATTGCAAAGAAACAACATATTCCACCATATCTTCAATGAAAAGAAGTCTTTACAATTAAGGCAACAATGTCTTGCCTTCTCTTCTTAATCTACTCTAATTGCTATTCTACTATTCTAGCCTCTATTACTAACTATTCACTATTAGCTATTATTGACTAACTATTCACTTACTATCAACTATTCACTAACTATTAGCCTTTACAAATGAGGAGCCAGGGCTTATATAGCACCCTCAATACAATTCAATGGCTTAGATCAATTTGAGATCAATGGCCAAGATTTTACAATGAAACGCTAATTAGGGTTTGTTACAACAAACTTAATTCTGACCAATGAAATAATTGCATTATTTGGACACATGTCTTCTCTGGAATATTGGACCAATGGAGAACCGGGGTAGGTACATCGAAGTTTGTGCCATCTCCCATGAGTCAGGTACATTGAATCTGGACATGCTGAAGTGGACCAACCCGACTGGAGGAGTGATGACTGGGATGCCACCTTGCCTTTCCTTCAAATGTTGGACTGGAAGAGGTTGTCCTTGATGAGGCTGGGCTGGAGAAGGTCGTCCTTGATGAGGCTGGGCTGGAGAAGGTCGTCCTTGATGAGGTGGGCTGGAGAAAGTCGTCCTTGTTGATGTTGGGCTGGAGAAAGTCGTCCTTGTCCTGGTCTTCTTTCATATGCCAAAACACAACAAAAGATGATTAAGGACACATGATAAATTCATTTCAACATAGCATTTCCTACCTTAAATCATCAACAAGAAGATATCAAAATGAAGTTTGCTTAAAATCCTTTCCAAGGACAGGCTCCATAAGAATTTCGCCCTGGACCCTTTGGAAGGGTCAGGGGCGAATTTTGCATTCCTAGCTCAAATTCTTCTCACCTTGTGATCATACTTGCTTAGATACATGCCCAAGGACGTCCTTATTCTCAACCAACACCAAGCTTGATGTATATTTGGGGCAAAAATGGAATTTTTAAGAATTTCGCTCTGGACCCTTTGGAAGGGTCAGGAGCAATTTTCTCTTCTTGTAGCTCATTTTTTATCGTTCCAACTTCAATCAACCTCACAAAGCTAGGAAATATCTTTCTTCTTTCACCCAATCTAAGTTTGATTTTGTTTTGCAAGGCAGAATAGGAGATTTTAGGATTTTCGCCCTGGACCCTTTGGAAGGGTCAGGAGCGAATTTCCTATTTTGAGCTTGTTTTGGCTACTCCATTACCTCAATCCAATATTCAAAGGCAAGAACACATCAAAGTCCACCTAACCATGCCATAAACTCAAGAATTTGACCATCTCCAAGAAGAAAATATGAGTTTCCAAGAATTTCGCTTTGGACCCTTTGGAAGGGTCAGGAGCGAAAATCTGGTTTTGAGCTAAAATCATCATTCTTTCAACTTGAAACTTCATTGCAAGGTAAAATCTCATCTCCCTTTGCCCTAGGAACAAGGTTTTAAGCCTGAGAAAGGTCAAAAGGTATACTTATAAGGAATTTTGCCCTGGACCCTTTGGAAGGGTCAGGAGCGAAATTTCCTTTCCTGGCTAGAATCCTTCATTTTCACAACTTCTAAACATCCCCAAAGGCTAGACCATGTTCATACTTCATCTCATCATGCCTTGGACATCAAATTTTGGCCAAATAAGGCAAGAAATGTGTCTCAAAGAGATTTTCGCTCTGGACCCTTCGGAAGGGTCAGGAGCGAAAATCCCTTCTTGGGCTAAATCCTTCATTTCTACTTTCCAAAACGACCCCAAGAGGCAAAAGCAAGTCATTTTCCTTCCATCCATGCCATAACAAATCAAAACTTGATTTCCTTTACTGCAAAATTAAGAGCTTTTAGAAATTTCGCTCTAGACCCTTTAGAAGGGTCAGGAACGAAATTCTCATTCCTGGCTAAATTACTCATTTTTCAAGCTTCAAACCACTTCACAAGGCAAAATTAGATCATCATCCACATTAGGAGCAAGGTTCTTAATCCATTCAAGTCAAGAAGCAAGGTTTATGATGAATTTCGCTTTGGACCCTTTGGAAGGGTTAGGAGCGAAATTCCCCTTTAGGTCAAAATCTTGTCCTTCAAAATCAACCAAACTCCCTCTCAAGGCAAAAACATACCCATTCATCTCCCATCAAGCCAACGCCTAGCCAAAATAAGGAGGAAAACAAGAGTTATAAAGATTTTCGCTCTGGACCCTTTGGAAGGGTCAGGAGCGAAATTCCTAATCTTGGCCAAGATCCTGACTTCATTTTCACATTTTTTCATTCAAACAAGCGTTTTTTACCTTCATTCAAGCCTGGGAATGCGTCAGTTCTAGGTTTTGGTCAAAGTAGAATGTCCTATGGAGAATTTCGCTCTGGACCCTTTGGAAGGGTCAGGAGTGAAATTCGCTTTGGACCCTTTGGAAGGGTCAAGAGCGAAATTTGACATTTTGGACTCTCCGTCAGGATCATTTTATGGCATATAACATTTACGTATAATCTTATACTTTAAGTTATATTCCATATATACTTTCAGGATGTTTGAGAGTGGTTTCGGACCTCCAAGAGTTATATTGCAAAATCTAGTTTTTGGAGGATTCTTCAGTTTTCCAGACTTAGTCAAATTTCAGGATCAGGACATTCCAGACTTAGCCAAATTTCAGGGCATTTGAAGATCAAGATGACATTCCAGACTTTATCACTCACCAGCTTGACCTAGCTCGGACCTCCAAGAATGATACTCACTCACCAAGCAAGACACAATTAACAACAAGAGCAAAACCAGGCCCCAAGGAAGACTCTCAAGGAAACCCTAATTCTGGGATCCTGCGGACTCACCCTGGCTCAAGCAAAGCCTGCCATTCAATAATCCCCTCGACAGCACTCATCCTCCAAAGGCTAACAGACAAAACCCTAAAAGACCTAGAAAGCAAACCCTAGAGAGCAAAAAAGCAGGGGTCCCCATTTGCAATGGGGCGATGTGTGAATACGTCACAACAGGTTTGTTAAACCCATTACAAAGCATTTAATGCTTGACCAATGACAAAATTACATTTGATGGGACACATGTCCGCCTTTCAAAATTCGACCAATAGATGACGATGGTAGGTGCATCGAACTTTGTGCCCATGTGGTAGTTATCTCTTTGATGGATGAGATAGGCACATTGAATCTAGATGCCTTATCTTGAAATGATGTGATTGGATAGGTGAAGACTAGGCACCACCTCAGCTTGATTGATCTTTGTAACTCATCACAAATTGTAAATGAATGAGGCATATCTCTTCTTGATCATTTCACCCTTCAACTCTTGTTTGGTAATTCTGCCTTAGTGCTGCATTTGATGTAGACCTTCTCTTGCTTATGCCTGACCCTTCCTTCTTGCCTTGAATGCATTGATCTTCACTGTGCCTGGAGTCTTCTTGTGCTCCCCCTTGATGTATATGACTCCTACTCTTGCCTTTTAGTGCTTTGATGATGATCCCATTAGCTGCCTTGTATGAGCTTGAGACTTGAAGTGCAATGTCTTCATTGGGCTCTTGTCTTTGCTTATGAGGTAAAATCTTGATGTTGCATGTGAGCTGATGTTGCTTCCACGCCTTGAAGTCTTGACTCCCTTCACATTCTTTTGCATGTTTATTCCCTTGCATCAAACCTGGAAACAAACATAACTTAAATCAAAACATTGCAAAAAGTAATTGATCAAGCTTCCTACTACCTTCTCTAGATCTGGAAATGAATTTTCTGATCATGGAACTCAAGATTTTGGGTCTGATATTCTCCATTTGACTTAATTTTTCATCAACTTAAGTCTGATTTTGTGTCTTGGGCCTGATTCATGTCTGATTTCTCACTTTATATGCCTGATTTGATAGGTTTCAGGTCTGAGAGAGACCTGATTTGTGTTCGTTTCAGGTGGCAAAGGAAGTTCGTGGATCTCATAGGGCAAAGGAAGTGACTTCTTCCTTCCTTTCTCCTTTGCATCCTTTCATCATTTGAGTGGGATCATTGACACTGATCGGGCTTTTGACTAAGCAAAGGAAATGCGGGCTCTTAGATAGTCATTGACAATGCCTTGGTTGAGCAAAGGAAGTGCTGTCAATGGAAGTGAAAACCTTAAGCCGCTGATCTAGGCAATCAAAGGAAATGATGAAAATGCTTAATTTCATGGATTTGACCTTCCATTGGAAGTGATTGATTTCCTTCCTATCTTGTCATCAATCGATCTTGCAATCACCTTCTTAGCAATGCACCTGGTATGATCATGATCTCATTCAAACAATACAATGTAAAAACCTTAATTCGCTGATTGGAGGTGTCAATGGCAATCACTCAACCCTTAAGTCGCACCTTTAGCATAGCAAAGGAACGGATCAATCCTGAAGTCGCACTTTTAGGGGGGCGAAGGAAATGATCAATCCTTAAGTCGCACATTTCACCTATCAAAGGAAATCACCTTATCCTTATGTCACACTTAGAGCATGTCATTGGAAGTGATCAAAACCGTATGTCGCACTTTCAAAGTAGCAAAGGAAATGACCTTATCCTTATGTCGCACATTCAAGGGGTCAAAGGAAGTCATCTTTTGAAGCTTGATTGAAAGTAAAATCTCTTAGTTCGCTGATCAAAATCCTCAAAGAAATGAGTCATCCTAGGTCGCTGCCTGGAGGAGGCGAAGGAAATCAGTCAAAACCTTAAGTCACTGCTTGAAGGAGGCAAAGGAAATGCCTAAAATGCTTAAGTTGCACTTTTCCATTGGCAAAGGAAATCGTTCAAATGCTTATGTCGCACATTTGCGGGGTCAAAGGAAATCACTCAATCCTTGTCGCACTTTTGAGGGATCAATGACAGTCCTCCAAAATGCAAACTTAGAATGTTTGACCTTCAAAATCAACTTGCCTTAGCCAAATTTGCATTTCATTTCCACTTAAGAAAGCAAAAGATGATGATTATCGTGAATTGTTCATTTCCTAAGCCTTGAAAACAAACTGACTTTACCTCATCCTAAAGAGAGAGCCCTGACTCGATCAGCTCTTGACCACCTACACCTCCTCAAAGCAAAGGCTAATAGCAAAAGACTCTACAACTATCCTAGACAGCAGAAAAAAGTGGGGGTCCCCATTTGCAATGGGGCTAGGTGTGAAAACGTCACAACAGTAGGTATTGAAGGGAGAGAAGGGCCAAAAAAGTGGCAAATATGGAGGACGCAGTTTTAATATCCGCTTCGGCTCCTAAGCATTGCAGGGAGGAGGAACTTGAGGTTCCCCATCTTCACGTTGGTTTTTCCACACTTTCTGTAGTGAGGTTGGTAAAGTTTTAGCGGGCTTACATACTTTGCATTCCCAGGATAGATCAGAAGTGGGCAGTGATTATACAATTCCAATGTTCTGCAGAGCCTCCATACATAGGGACCACTGCCAAAAGGCACTATGTTATGTTTCCCCTCACTAGCAGAAGCTCATCAGGGGAGGACTCCTAGGGTGACCAATTGGGCAGAAGCTATTCCTAATGATGGTCATGGTGCAGATGCCCAGTGTGGGCATTGGGGTGTCATATAAGGTTGGGTTGGTGATTACATGTCCATATGTCCCTTGAGATGGTATATGGGCAGTGTTCTTTTGCTAATATGTTCTTACTTATTAGGTGTTGGTAGGGTTCGTGTTTTGGTCAAATAATAGTAGAATATATGAGCATAGTATTTTGCAGTATAGTGGTTTTCATTTGATAGTGGTCTTTCTGGACTGGAAAGTATTATCTCAAGAATGTATGCTCTATATTTTGATGGACTATGATGCCAATAGAACCCCTTCTAAGTTATCTAAAAAAATATGAACACCTGAAATGAAAATTGGAGTTTTGGCACATGCTGCTACTCATACGATAAAAAATTGGTTCATTGGCGTGACTCCACATGAGCTCAGGGAACCTGCCAAAATGCATTGCCCATCACAAATGGGGGGAGATAAAATCAAAAATATAAATACAATAAATGTTAAGACTGGCTCAGTCCATCACAATAATCCACATCTAGATCAGATCCAGCAAAATCATTCCAAATTTCCAACCATGGTATTATCTGCCAATATGAACACTCATGATCCAACCTTTTAATATAAGATTTGGGGGGGGGGATTTCCTCCAAGAGAAAATATTTATAAATAATTAACAGAATGAAGTACAAAGGTAAAACAAAAACAGCACCATAGCATCATAGCATGAGAATTATGGTTCAGTCAAAAATTCAAATATAGTAAAATGAAGTGAAATGAGGTCCGTCCACATATAAGATCTTAGATTATTCAACCCATTCTCACATTTTGACAAAAATACGGATGTTTACAAAGGTTAATATTTGCAATTCAATGATCCAGAAGTCACACAGAAAGTGTAAAACTTTAAAAAGTTTCATGATAAAATGCCAGTTAGAGTACATCAAAAATTCTGAAACATATGGCTGTATCTGTCAAATACTCATATTATCGGTAACAGAATACCTACGAAAATTGGTGGTGCCTCCTCTCCATCATCGCCTTTCCAGAACTTCACTTTGCGAAAAAATATTTCTGCGCTTCCCTTAGGTACCTCCCCACGATCTGGAACCTCAGAAACAGCACAGTCACACAGGTAATCTATGATTTAAACAATTAAGAAACACCTAAATCTTACTAAATTCATATCCAAATGACTAACTAAAGATGTCATATTTTAGGAGGCACAACATGATTGACAAATATGAAATAAGATCTAAAAACACTGTAACCAGCTAAATTATGCTCCAGACTGCAATTCCCAAGGAAAACCAAGTCTTGTATATGATATTTTAGCCTTAACAAAGATATTCTAGGTTAAAACTAGTAGTTCACAAAAACTATCATTTAGCGTTAGTAAATATCAATGTTGACAATAATCTTCCTATTTTTTCAACTGTCGCACTGCGCTGATATGATAACAAACGAGGAAAAAGTGAAGACCGTGTGAACTTAATCTATAGTGTTACACTAAATCATTTCTTCAAATTTTAAGTGTTATTGTAGGATGTAGTTTTTTCAAGCGAGCACCTTATACCTTTCAAGCATAACAAACATTCCAAGCGGTTTCATAGTGATTTGGAAGTTCGCCATGATCAATTGAATTTGTTTCTTTTGCATTAAATTTTAATCATCTAGACCTTTAAGGCATTAGGGAAACCATAATTACTCAATGTGTAAAGAATCTTTTTGCTCATCAATGGTATTTGCTAGAGTTCTGAACTACTACTGACAGCTTTCCATTTCTCACATTTTTCCAAATTATAAATATACTTCATTTTCTACACCAAGGTCACGCTACAGCTACATATGAACCACACTTAACTCTTTCAACTCATACCCTCTTATCCAACTTAAATAATGAAGCAACTTTGTTGAAAAGAAGATATACATAGATTTCTACATTTTGGAGACAGAGAGGCCTGAACCAGAACACTAATGAGCATTGGTTGTATTCCCAAAATCTGTTTCTTCATGATATAATGGGTATCAGAAGTAACTGCTTACAAATTCTCAGGAACAACCAACCACATGTTAAGATTGACAGGTACCACTAAGGGTGCCCAGTTGCTGCAGCATGATTTGAATCCTCATTCCACACATCACCAAGGGCCAATCTGATATCAAAATAGTATCTGCTATCTACCATACCTGGCCATATAGCTAGTAGGGCTGTTGAGTCTCACCCTAGCTGTATATATTTAGGAATTTGCTTCATTAAAAGATACAGAAGAATGCTCTGTTGAGCCCGAAGTCCTTCACATCATGATTGCCATGCATCTGACCAAAATCTCCAATTTCAACCTGCTTCTCCACACATCATTTCCCTGGCACGTGATGGCTGCTGGAATTTTCTACCACTGTCAACTGTGAATCATATGATTTCCATTAACTATTATCTCCTATATGTGTATGTGTGTGTGAGTGTGTATCATACACATCTAACATATTATATAATAATATTAATATATACATATGATACATAAATATACACATACATACACACATTCACAAATACATACACGCGCACGCGCGCGCGCACACACATACATACATGCATACATACATACACACATACACAGACATAAACACACACACACACACCAGAGAACTCCATCCTATCTTAATCAAAATGTTTTGTGATGACTGCTATGCACTAGAATCAATTAGGACATCACATAACAACCATCCACTTGTATGCTCGTAATTTGGTGGTGCACAATTTTCATATATTTTGTAACCAATGCTTCAATAAGAGTAGGATTCCTTCTGTTTTCAACAAAATCAAAATTTCTGCTAACTCGGCATTTTTAATCACACTATCCTCCTAAAGATGCTTCTGCTTAAGCTCTCAATCCTTTGAGTGTTATTAAACTTCTTGTAATTTATAAATTGCATCAGCAGCTGCTTGTAGAATATTCTTTTGTAGAGTAGAATTGGGATAGACCAAACCAGCCTTTGGTGCCGATTGAATTGATTCTTTCGCACCTTCTTCTTATCTATTGTTGTTGCATATTTACTCTTCTAATAGTAATATTGACATATGGATAGTTTATTAGGACAATACTCCACCTGTGGTTTGGCTTGGAATCCATATGTTGACACAAACTTTACTCCTAGCAATACTCAAATCATGTTGGCTCCTTTCTGCAATTTATTGCACAAAAGAATCTTTTCACAAAACTCAAGGCAGTCCTTAGTTGTGTGACTATCTACATGATGACCATATTGTGAGAACTTGGGACAGTTGTGTTGAATATAATCAGTATCATTTCGTTTGGAACAGCCTTTTGTGATTGTCCTTTTCTTCAGCCAATTACTTGTCCATAATATCTTCTCCCATATTGTACTCCTTGTGCTACAGGACCTTCACCAAAATCTGATTACAGTTATTATATTGTGACTCATTGAAATGATCCTTACTGAGTTTACCCTAATCTTACAATACTTTTCTCAAAAATTAAATAAGCATTTTGATCAATCATTCTAATGTGCACTCTTAATTTACAATTTAGGGAGTAAAGATTTCCAAAAATCAACAGCACATAGAAAACAGAACAAGATAGGAGAATAATCAAATCTGCAATCCTTTATTCATCCCTGATAGATAATAACAGTACCACAGAAGAAATGAAATCCTGACCTCTAATTGTTGCAGTAACTCAATAATTACAAAATATGGAGATGATGTGGAAGCTTAGTGATGAAATTGCCAACATTGGAAGGTGCTTGGCATTCATATGGTGCATAAATGCTCAGTCTCCTCTCCGATAAGAGTACATGCTACCATATAGAACTTCCTCAACTTTATAGCAATATCCTATTTGCTCTCCGCCAACAACACACATAGGAAGATTAGTGATGAGATCGCCAGCGTCGGAAGGTGCTTGGAATTCATATGGTGCATAAATGCTTAGTCTCTTTTCTGATAAGAGTCCACGCTACAATATATAACTTCCTCAACGTTATAGCGATATCCTATTCGCTCTCTGCCAACAACACACATATGTCCGACCCTCCACTAGTAATCACACCCAGAATTCTCTTGCACAGCACACCAAGCTCCTGGAGAGATCGCATCAATATGCCATGGAATATGTGATGAAGGATGAGACCATTGCTGCCATAGAACAGAGTAATTCATAGGAGCCCAATATAGTTATCTTCAGAAATATTATTTTGCCACACCAATAAAAGTATAGCCTGCAACCTTAATTGAATTGGCTCAATGAAATATGAATCAATTATATTCTTCATCTCCTTATGTCAAACTAACCTCAAGATGAGCGGCAGAAATAATTAGATCACAATTGAAATTGTATGCCGCCGATTATTATTTTAAAGAGAGCGGCCAAAATATTGAATGAGAACCCCCACCGATATGAAATATAGCCACTCCAGACGATGCAGAGTCAAATAAATATTCAATCTTAATATATCGGCCTCCAATATTACTATTCTCGCCAAACATTAGACATACCAGCCTAATTAAAGAGATTTACTCCAAAATGTCACGGCAACTCAAAATAAACTTAATTATTATCACTTCAGCTCATTTCCATCATACGGTAAATATCACTAAGCCACAAAATCGCCAATATTGAGTGCAGTGAATATTTAGGGAAACCATTAAATATTCAATCCTTATAACATCCAACATACTCAAAATAGAAAATCATATTTTCCCAAACTCAAGATATAAACTCTTCAATGCACACACAGTATTAATATTAGACCTGACAATAGAACTTATTCGCAAATTTGTCTTCAAATGAAGACTTCACAAATTTGGCACAGATGTAGACTCCATCATGAATCCACCCCTTTGGGAAACTAGTTTTAGTCCAGCCCTTCTATCAAACTCCTAAAAGGTTTCCGTCTCCAGAAATCATAAACCCTTTATCAAATCCATAAGCATGCATTACTTCTCCCAGCCAGCCTCCTTATAAAGAGCTCTAGGAAACATCTGGAAGATTAGGTCGAATTGAATATTGGAGAACTTTATTTAATAAAGTGAATTATTTTATTATTTTATTATTCACTTTATTTTATGATTAAATTAATTAATTAAAGTCATCCTTTAGAAACAAAATTAATTTTTGGACAACTTAATCAATTAATTCAATTAATCCACTTTATAAAAAATTGGGGACATTACACTAGTTGAATCCAATATAATTCCTTACTCTATGATTTACCTTATGTTCCAGATGTTAACAGGCCGTTGATGCAATCCTAACTATCTTGCATCACTCATTTCTCTTTAAATACGGTGTTCCATTGTGTAATCAATTGGGTTGTCACAAATCTTGCACCAAATGGATGTTTTGATCTGTTTTGCCTTTTCAAGCAATGGACATTGCTTTGTCTCATACTCAGCTTTGCATATTTCACAAACTACCATTATCCCCTCGATATTCTTCTCCAACACTTTATCTTCGTATGTCCCTCTTCTTGGCAATCCATGCACCAAAATCTGGCTAGACTCTAGAGTATCATTTGGATAGCTTTTGTAGTTGCAAAGCCATATTGGCAGTTTGGGACTCCAACAATGAACTTACTCTAACGTTGAAGCTTCTAACTACTCTTATTCTTACTGTGACTCTAAAGTTTCCCTTTGATTGGTAATACCTTTTGTGATAAAGGTCTTCTATTTAGAAGCTACAAATCCATTAATAGTGATTATCATTACCATTACTTGGATAAAATGGTGACAGCAATGTCCTTTGTTTATGCATCATTCCAACACATGAAAAGAGGATAGAACAACTTAGTCAAGGCACATATCCAAATATGATATAATGTTATCCTTACTAACACATGTAAGCATTGTACCAAGTACAATGTAACAAAATAAGAGAACAAATAGCCCAAAGGTGTACCACATGTTGATAACTCAATAGTACGAAAGAGGCACAAGTCAAAATTACAATCTCCAACATCCTCTCATAAAGTTGGTTGGAATCTTTGATGAACAAGCTCATGCAATCACCCCCTCATACGAGGAACTCTTGAAGCTCAAACTGATCCTCATGAAAGAAATTAAGATGTACAGAAATAGATTGCAACTGCTTGCCAATAGAGAGGTCAAACCTCATGCCTAGAAGATTGTAGACATCCATGTCACATATGAGAGAAATCTAAGTAATGGTAATTAAATGAGGGTTTTATTGGGTCCCTCGCCCAAGCAAAAAGACTATAACATCAATTACAATCAAAATGGCTATGAACCAAACCAAACTAGAGACGATAGTCCATCTATCAAAAGCCATAGAGATGTCTAGTTTGATCATCACTCCATGCCTTAGGTTTTTGTAATTAAATGAGGGTTCATTGAGGCCCTCACTGTCACCCATGCAAAAATACCATAAGATCGATAATGATCAAAATGGCTATTAGCTAAACCAAACTAGAGACAAAAGTCCATCGTATACACTAGACAAGACAAAACCACAAGAACAACAAGCCCAAAGACAAAAATGACAAGGTTAATAAAACACCCCCCAACTAGCTACACCAATGTCCTCCCTCACAAATTCCCTCACAGCCACTACATATTTAACAAGGAGGCCAGCGTTCTCATAGTCCTCCAACTTGGAGAAATGAACTCCAAGAACCAACTCCTTGAGCTTGCAGCCCTTCAACAAACATCACCTTCCAAACCAAGAGGAGTACACAAGCTTGACACTTAGATAGGTCATTTGTTGGTGACAAGGAGACTCTTGAAAACCAAATTTGTATTGAAATTATATTTCTTGACCTCCCAATGCTCATGACTTACCGCCTCAAGTTCTTGTTCCAAAGTCCTTATCTTGGATTTGGCCATGCAAGGAGAAATTGCCAAATTCCGACCAAGGACATCTACTTGTTCATCCACCTCCGACAGCACTAAGGCCCCCTCCTCACCAACCAAAAACTTCAACACCCAAGCTCTAGCCACTAGAACCGCCACTTTTGCCTCAAAGTTGTGCAAAACATCCTCCATTGTGGGGGCCCACAAGCGTACAACCCCCTAATCTTCCACCCCAACAAGACACAAAATGTGTTTAATTAGTGAGATTCAACCAACAATCATATAATCAAAAATAACTTCTTGCCTCCTATTTGATGCCAAGCCTTTGAAGCGAGGATCCTTCGCCATAACAGCACCTGTTTGTGCCACACCAAGGATAATACCACTAACAAAACACTACTTACCTACTCCACCAGCAGGAGAGACAAGAAGAAACCACATGGCACATAAAGCACAAATCAGGACCCCGAGATACAATATAAATACAAGAGTAGGAATGCTAAAGAGAGGAGGAAAATCTTATAAACTAGTGATTAAATGCCCACATTGCCTACATATAGTTTGTCCTAACAAAAGGAAAATGTAGCAAGCAAGGGATAGTTTAGAAAAATGACAAACCTCACAAAAGGCCACCAAAGCATGAGAGGAATAAAAAATCAAATTTAAGTCCATTTGAGCAAAGAGGCGAACTCATCCATGACTCCACCCTATCAACTCAACAAGGCTAAAAATGGAGCTTGATTTATGATACCTTGATTAGCCAAATAATTCACTACCTTGTTAATCTCTTGAAAGCAATGAGTGAAGAAAACATCCTTGAAAAGAGCCTACAAAACATTGGCTTCTTCCAAAAGACTATTACATTTCCAACAAGGGTTTTCTTTAGGAGACCCAAAATCACATTTCAAAAATCACCTTTTAAAACCCAAAGAAACAGCCAAGAAAATACCTTCAACCACCAACATTCTTCATGCTTCAATATTAGAGAGCACCCCCAAAAACAAAGAACCCCATGCACAGAGGACTATGAAGAGTCCCAATGAACAACCCCAACTCCAACCTGTGCCTGACTCAAACCTAATCTGGATTACCTCATGAAGCTCCATAAAATTTCAATTTCCAAAAGCATGTTGAGGAACTAAGCCATTTAGCGTTCTATCTCGCAATCCATTATCACTCCATGCCACTATTTGATCTATGGTGAGTGGAGGATTTCTTGCACCTAAAGATTTTGTCTATCATTTTTTTTGATAAACTAAACTTTGTCAATGAATCTTAGCAAGCAGCTAAAGCATTAAGGCATATAACTATCTATTTAGACAAAAAAAAATTACACAATTTTGTGTATTGCAATGGATCGGCATCAATCCATTCGTTCAACCTTTCCATTTTTATATATTAATACCAAAGTTAGCATTAAGGGCCTTGTTCATTTGTTTGATTTGCCTTGATTCCTCAACATCTTTGTTACTAGTTCATTTTAAAAGCCCCAAGATCTGGGTCAAATTTGTACCCAGTCTAGGTCCCTCTAGGCATCCTGCAAAATGGACCCAGATTCAACCAAGTTCCCTCTATAGTAGACCTAGGCAAATGTGGGTCCATTTTGCAAGACCCATGCAAAAAATGGGCCAACCCTTGCTAAATTTTGATGCTTTTTTAATTCTTTTAATTTTTTAACATCCTTATTCTAGATTGATTTACCCATGAATGAAAATTGGCTCACTTGCATGAAATATTGACCTCATTATTTGCCTGTATTGCCCACTGTGAAAAATACCTTCTCATACACAAAGGAAAATATACAAAATGTGCCAATACAAACAATAACCAGGAAAGTTATCACATTGGGTGGAAGTATCGATTCATAAACAAAACATTCAGATATTCTACTCTTTAGGAAAAATGAACAGCGATTGAATTGACTTAGCTTGAAAATGTGTCATCTAATAATAGAGCTCATACAACCGACTCCCTGTGAACAACGGAGTGGTACTAACAAAATGGCCTAACCACGAATCTCTAAAAAAAAATCCTTATAGTGCAGATTCTGTTCAGCCAATGCAACGATTGCTCTTGCATTGGAAGTCGCAAGAGACCGATTTTCCTCCCAAGGCGTGAACTGGATAGACTTTTGAACCTTTGCTATTTATTCCTATCCAATATGCTTGTGTGGTCTATCTCAATGGCAATTGATTGAAACAATACAAAATATCGCCTAATCTGTATTGCCTGAGCCCTGTCGAAGACAAAGGAGAGGGTGATAGTAGATGGTCTAATGCTAGCTCGATACCGATGGTTCCAAAACCGCTTCTTCTCCTCCCTGATGCGAACTTTGTTTCACCACTGCCTATTTGGACACAACAAAGATCGATCAATGGCTTGAATCACAACTTGGAATTGATAGTCGGGAGAATGAGGGTGTCATCCCACCTCACTTGATTGCGTGAAAGACCGTTCCAACAATCCTCGTGTGCTAAGCACAACAAATAAGTTTTCCAAGCATACCAACCTTCACGCCCAGCACGCTTTATAAAGGCTTGTGTGCTAAGTTAGGAAGAGTTGACATCTAGTCGATTGATAACACATTCCAAAAAGTACAAAAAAAAACTATAAAGGAGAAATAATTTATTTTATACAATATTTAATAAATTCTCCCAACCAATGATTTATTTAATAATACCAAAAACAAAAATAGAATAATCGGGTGTTATAGAACACCGCATGGAAGGCCACTAGGACCTTGAAATCAAGATCATGACATTCCTCCTATCCTCTAATTGCTTGACCTCAAGCAATTGCAGACTAGGATGGTCAAAAATCTCAATACCTTCCCATGTGGCATCTTCCAACGGAAGGCCCTTCCACTTAACTAAGTTTTCTGGAATCAGCTTGTTCCTGAGTCTCTTTTCCCTTACATTCAATACTGTTTCAAGTTCCAATATTAATTTGCCTTCATAATCAAGTGGTGGCAGTTCTTTCGAAGGCACAACCTGCTACCCAAGAGCCTTCTTGAGGCAAGAGACATGAAATGTATTGTGGATTCGACTATTGGGCGGTAACCCCAACTCGTATGCGACCTGTCCCACCTTCCTTATTACTAGATAAGGGCCATAGAAACATCGTTTCAACTTTTATGCTCCACTTCCCTTAATGGATGATTGTCTATAGGGTTGCAATCTTTAAAATACCAAGTCTCCAACTTCAAATGACCTTTTCGTTCAATGCCTATCGACATACATCATCTATTGATTTTGAGCATGCTACGAGTTTTCCTTGAGGGCTACTAAAATATCCTTACTTTGTTGCACCACATCTCTAGCACTAGGCACTCTGCTATCCAAAAAAATCAAATCCACAAAAGAAGTAGCATCGTAACCATAGAGGACTTTGAAAGGGGACATTCCAATGGATAAATGATGAGTGGTATTGTAGCAATATTCCCCCAAATGTAACCATTTAACCCATGTTGTTTGTTGGCCTGTAACATAATTCCTCAAATAGTCCTCAATCCATTTATTCACTATTTCAGTTTGTCCATCCATTTGTGGATGGTAGCTAGTACTAGGTGTTAACTCTGTCCCCGTAAAACGAAAGAGCTCTTGCCAAAACAAACTGAGAAATTTGCTGTCCCTGTCACTCACAATTGTCTTTGGCAAGCCATCAAATCTGAAAATCTCCTTAAAAAATAAATCTGCCACCTGAGGTGCTTTAAGTTCTGAAGATATAGCATGGAAGTGAGCATATTTTGTGAGCCTATCAACCACCACATATACACAGTCTTTACCTTGAACCTTTAGCAAACCTGTGATAAAATCCATTATTATACTTTCCCACTTTTGATTGGGAAGGGGTAAAGGCTGTAATAGTCCAGCTGGAAATACATGCTCCGCTTTGTTTTGTTGGCACTCCTTACATTCCCTCGCATGCTACATTACATCCTTTTTAAGCCCCTTCCAAGAAAAACGTTCCCTTGTTTATATGTTTTGTAGAACCCCCGGTGACCAGCAAGGGGAGTGTCATATCAAGCCTTAAGAATTTTTTCCTTCATTTTGGATTCAGGTCTGATGTATACACATCCTTTGTAGAAAATCAGCTCATTCACCTCCTTGAACCTGTCATCTTGCACTTTCCCTTCCAAAAAGTCAGTAGCAAATGGATCCTTAACATAATCAGCTGTAATTAATGTCTTCCAATCAGCAGATACGTCAGTAATAGAATGTAAGTGTGGTTTCCTAGATAAGGCATCAGCTGCAATATTGCTACTCCCTTTCACATGCTCAATATCAAAGTCATAGGCTTGAATTTTACTTACCCATTTCTGCTGCCTATCATTCAAATCACGTTGATTGAGGAAGTATTTCAGACTATTATGATCAAACTTGACCAGGAACTTGTTACAAACCAGATATTGCCTAAACTTAGTCAAGGCGTGTATTATAGCCAACATTTCTTTGTCATTAATTGACAGCTTACGCTCAGCTTCATTGAGTTTCTACTCTCATAAGCAATAGGATGTTTGTTCTGCATTAGAACAGCTCCTATCCCTTCAACAGAAGCATCACATTCTAAAACAAAAGGAAGGGAGAAATCTGGAATTGCTAAAACTGGGCATGAACTCATCACCTCTTTGAGTTTATCAAAGGCTTGTTGAGCTGATGGAGTCCAAGCAAATGCTTCCTTTTTGGTCAAATTGGTTAAGGGGGCAGCTAGCTGAGAAAACCCACTTACGAACCTTCTGTAGTAACTGCATAATCCCACAAATCCTCTCAGCTGCATTAGATTGCTTGGTCTAGGCCAAGCTTGAATAACTTTGATCTTCTCTTCATCTACCCTCACTCCAGGCTCATTGATTTTAAATCCCAAATACAGAATTTCTTGCAACCCGAATTCGCACTTGGATGCTTTGGCATAAGAAGATTGCTGCTCCAAGATACTCAAAACCTCCTCCAAATGTTTTAAATGATCCTCTAAGGTTTTACTACAAACTAAGATGTTGTCGACAAAAAAAAAAAAAAAATCTCGATTGCTGAATGAAAACCTGATTCATACAAGATTGGAAGGTTGCTGGAGTATTCGTTAGACTGGAAGGCATTACCAAAAATTCATATTGTCCATAATGACACCTAAATGCTGTCTTGTGCACATCCTCGTCCCTAAACTTGATTTGGTGGTATCCCGAATGCAAATCAATCTTAGAAAAGTACCTTGCTCCATGAAGCTCATCAATCAATTCAACAATCCGTGGTATTGGATAACGGTTCTTAATAGTCTTCTTATTGAGAGCTCAATAGTCGATACACATCCTCATAGTCCCATCCTTCTTCTTGACCAGCACTACTGAAGATGCAAAGGGGCTAGAACTAGGCCTGATGTGCCCAATATCCAACAATTCTTTGATCGCTTTTTCAATTTCCTCCTTGTATACCTTCAGATGGCAGTAGGGAGTGATCATTACTGATTTTGCTCCTTCCTCGAGTTCAATGATATGCTAGAAACCTCTGCTAGGAGGTAAACTTGGGGGTATGTCTTTGAACACATTACCATGCTTCTCAAAAATTGATTGGATCTGCACATTGGTTGAACCTTCCTTCCTTGCAGCTTTTGTGTTGGTAATGATACACTCAGCTGCCCATGCTGCTTGTCCCTTACGAAAAACACTTTCCATTCTTTTAGCTGATACCTCTATTGTCCCTTTGATGGACAGTCTGCGTAATACTACTGGTGCAGGAGCACCTACCTATGAAGGCATGAGCCAGGAACAAGATGATTTTCTATTAGTTAGAAGCAATGTAATAAGACCCTATGGGTCCTTTTTTGTAATTCAATGTCCTAGGAGTGTGACAAGTTTGTCCATGAGTCAATAAGGGTCACAATGGTCTAAATTGAGGGATCAAGTGACCACAAGTCTATTTGAGTCATTTTTTATGTTTTAAAATCAAATGTAATCATTTTGGGGGACTATGACAGTCTAGAGTCTAAGTTGGTCGAATTATGCAAAAGTTGTCATATTGTAAATTTGTTGTCATGACAATTTTGCACTTTTTGTAAATCGGGATTCTCCAACGGTCAATCAGTTTGAAAAAAACAGTTGGAGGAGGTTGTGGTCGTTTAGGAAACACCTTTAAAGGCCCCAAACACCGAAGAATGTATGTTGGTTGAGTTTTGGTTGATTTGGAAAGAATTTGAAACATCAAGAACTGTTGGAAACTCGAAGAAACCGTCTAATTTTTGTTGATTGCATACTGAAGGTGGATTGGTAAGAATGCTCATGGCTTAGATCCTGTAACTAGATTGTTTTGCCTTTGTTTTGCTTTCAGTGTGAAGACTTGAAGTGATCGCAGCCCCATTCTACAAGCAAATCTCTACCGGGTAGACTAAACCCTCAAACCCCTAGGGTTTGACTGCAATAATGGGTTTTGGCCTATCAATCCTTAACTGAGCACTTTGTTGTTACAGGAGATGATAGGCCACTATATCATATGTCAGTACCAAAAGCCATTAAGAGGATACAACAGGGTGAAGAGGATGGAGAACTAACCCTAGGTCACGCATCTCTATGTGACAGACCGGTTTGATGAGTGCAGTGCGTGAGAATTGAGAGGTAGAGCACTGGGAAAGGGTTTGAATGTGGTAGAAGAGTATTTTGGATGTTTACATGACATTTCATCGTCAGTGATGGTCACCCATTAGGAGAACCACACCAAGTTGTGAAAGGCATTCAGTCAAATAAGTCTAAAAGCCCTATTAAGTCCGTTAGTGCAACACCTATTGGAATATTTGCAAGTTGTTCCGATACCGGAAACTGTGATATTGTTTAGAACTCCCAAAAGGGTATCCGAAAACTTAACTTGTTTGTCTAGATCCTCAGGGTGTCAAAAGTTATCACTCGATTCCTTCAAAAGGAGGCCTAATAGCAACCGGTTCAGATTTGTGGGCGAATGAGTCGAGATTGATGTTCCGGTAGATCTAAACCATGAAGTCTTGTTTCATTTGAGTTCAAGTGTTGTGAGAACAACCCTCCAAGGATTGTTGTATTGAATTGGTCAAGTGGGCCATTCAAACCCTTAGCCTAGTAGTAGCCCACTCATTGTATGCAAGGGTGTGTGTAGTCACACAAAAACTTGAGAAGTGTTAGTTGTCTGAAAGTGGACATAGTGGAGCCTTGGGGTTGTCCAAGGTGTTGTTTGGTGTCATTGGACCATTGCTTGACTTGACGATTGTGTAAGGATCTTTGGAAACAGGGGTTACCGGTTGAGTCTGTGAACCTTAGAAGTTGACTGGTAAGGTTAACCTCCTTCTGGTCTGTTGCCTCCTCATCATATTGGTATCAGAGCAGGATTTTGAAGATCATTTGGGTGGTGTGGTCTTAGTGTATGTCAGAGGTAGAGATTGAAAATGGGGCTAACAGAATGCCTCCTAAGAGTATGTCACAAGATGCAGTGAAGAAGTTGATTGAAGAGATGCTCGAGTCCAAGCTAAAAGAATTGAAAAAGACTAAGGATAAGGAAGATGGAAGTGACACTGATGAAGAAGGGGATAAAGAAGATGGGGAATCCTCTAAGCGGGTAGAGGAGATACCTGCAGATCAGAGGGCATTTGTAGATGCCTTGAGGTCAGTCGATAGGGACACCATTGACGGGTTGCCTATATATAGTGGAAGTATGGAAGCGGAAGAGGTGATAGACTGGATTGAAGCATTGACCAGTCATTTTGAGTACAAAGAAATCCTTGAAGATAAGAGAGTTAAGTTGGCAAAAGCAAGGTTGAAGGGGTTTGCTCTTACATGGTGGAACCATATACAAGGAGAGAGAGTTAAGGAGGGAAAAAGTATGATAACCTCCTAGGAAAGGATGAAAGCTAAAGTCAAGGCACAATTCGTGCCCATTGACTATGAAGTGCAGATGTATAGAAAATTGCAGAACCTCCGACAGAGAGACCTTGATGTGAATGCATATACGGAGGAGTTTCATAAACTCAGTCTTAGATCAAAGAGACAAGAAGAAGAGTCAGAGAAAGTGGCCAAGTACTTGAATGGCCTAAGGATGAACATTCAAGATGAGATCAGCATCTTGGCACCGGAGACAATGAACAAGTGTTTTCAATTGGCCCTAAGGGCAGAAGAGAAACTAAAAAGAAGAAGTGAGCAGAGTAATAGAGGAAAAGAAGGGAGAAGTTTCAGATGCAGAGGCAGTTTTGGAGGAAGAAGTCTTAACCAAAGGTCTAGTAGTGAGTCTGGCCAAGGAGAGCAAGTTGGGGACTCAAGTAGCAGAGGAGGCTACCATGGGAGAAGACCTAATGGAAGAGGTGGAACAAATGGATCAAGGAGAGGATCCAAGTTCTCCAGTATGAGATGCTATAACTGCAATCAGATGGGGCACCCGGCCTACAAGTGTCCAGAGAAGGCCTCAACTTCTCATGGTGGTGAGAAGAGAACCACTTTGACTCAAGAAGATGCAAGGAGTGTGACATCTCCTGAAGTGAATTTGACATCAGAGATGGGAGAGGACCTGATGATCAAGACGACACTGCTCAAGGAACCAATGAAGACTAAGCCACCCCAAAGAAAGGCTTCGTTTAGAATCGACTGCAATATTAAAGGTAAGGTTTGTAAAGTTGTCATAGATTCAGGATCTATTGATAACATTGTATCTCTGGAAGCAGTAAACAAATTGAACTTGGAGAGAATACCCCATAGTTGTCCATATAGAGTCAGTTGGTTGAACAAAGGGCAACACATACTCATCAATGAACAAGCATGGGTAGAGTTCAGTATTGGGGGGTATAAGGATAAAATTTTGTGTGACATCCTTCCAATGGATGCTTGCCATCTTTTGCTTGGCAGTCCATGGCAGTTTGACAAAAAGGCTCATCGTGATGGAGAAAAGAATGCTTACTCTTTCCAAAAGGATGGTGTGACGTTTAGGATACAGTCAATGGTAGAAGGGGATCAACATCCAATGGATGCTTGCCATCTTTTGCTTGGCAGTCCGTGGCAGTTTGACAAAAAGGCTGATCATGCTTACTCTTTCCAAAAGGATGGTGTGACGTTTAGGATACAGTCAGTGGTAGGAGGGGATCCACAGCATGTACGATCTAGTGTGATGATGGTAGGGGAAAAAGAATTCCTTGATACACTAAGGGAGGAAGGTGGAGTAGGTTTTGCTTTGATTGTGAAGCCCAAGGAAGAAAGGAAGAAGGGTGTGAGTGAGGTAGGACCTGAGGAGGTCAGGGAACTGCTAGACCGGTACAAAGGAGTGGTTGCGGAAGATATACCTGATTCCTTGCCACCTATCAGAGATATTAGTCATCAGATTGACCTCATACCGGAAGCAGTACTTCCTAACAAAGCAGCACATAAAATGACCCCACAACAAAATGAAGAGATAGCTAGGCAAATTCAAGAGCTCCTAGATAAAGGGTTGATAAGAAAGAGCCTTGGCCCATGTGCAGTACCTACTGTTTTAGCCCCAAAGAAGGATGGGAAATGGAGACTTTGCACTGATTCTAGAGCTATCAATAGGATAACCATCAAATATAGGTTTCCTATTCCAAGGATAGAGGACCCTAATGAATTATTTAGGGGGAGCTACCTATTTCTCTAAAATTGATCTCAAGAGTGGGTACCATCTGATAAGGATAAGAGAGGGGGATGAATGGAAGACTGCATTTAAAACCAATGAAGGGTTGTATGAATGGCTTGTGATGCCTTTTGGTCTTTCAAATGCCCCTAGTACCTTTATGAGACTAATGAATGAAGTGTTGCAGGAGTTTATAGGGAACTTTGTGGTAGTCTACCTTGATGACATATTGGTGTTTAGTAAGAGCAAGGAGGAGCACTTGAAACACTTGGAGATAGTCTTGAAGCGGTTGTAGGAGCAGAAGTTGATGATAAATTTAGAAAAGTGTGACTTCATGAAGCAAGAGTTGGTGTACTTAGGCTTTGTCATCTCTAAGGGTGACTTGAAGATGGATTCTTCCAAGGTAGAGGCTATTTTGAACTGGCCTACACCTAAGACAGCTGGAGAGGTAAGAAGTTTTCATGGGTTGGCAACATTTTATAGGAAATTCATTAGAAATTACAGTGATATTTGTGCACCTATGTTAGAAACCATCAAGGGTGGTGGTAAGGTGAAGTTTGTGTGGACCAAAGAAGTAGATAAGAGTTTTGAGTGTTTAAAATAGAAGGTTGCCAAGTACCCAGTCCTAGTATTGCCTAAGGCTGATTTCAGTAAGGTTTTCACCATTGAATGTGATGCAAGTGGTTTGGCTATAGGAGTAGTATTGAGCCGAGAGGGGAGACCGGTGGCTTTTTTCAGTGAATAAACTCAATGAAGCAAAGAGGAAGTATTCCTCATATGATTTAGAGTTGTATGCTATGGTACAAGCTCTGAAAAAGTGGAGGCATTACTTGCTTCCTAAGGAGTTTATTGTGTATACTGACAATCATGCTCTTAGTTTTTTGAATGGACAGGAGAAACTCAATCATAGACATATGAAATGGGTTGAAAGTCTTCAAACATACACCTTCATCATCAAGCACAAGAAAGGGGTAGCCAATAAGGTTGCAAATGCTCTAAGTAGGAGGGTGTTGACAGTGCAAGAAGTACAGTTGCAGAGTATGGGTGTTGAAGCACTCAAAGGATTGTATGAAGAGGACCAAGATTTCAATGAAATATATAAGGTATGTTGTGAGTTTGCAAATGCTTTTCATGGAGAATTTCCTGACTACACCTTGCAGGACGGTCATTTGTTCAAGGGATGTCAGTTGTGTATCCCTAGATGTTCAATGCGGGATAATGTAGTAAAGGAGAAACATAGTGGTGGTTTAGGAGGTCACTTTGGGTTGAATAAGACTTTGGACCTAGTTAGGAGATTTTACTTTTGGCCACAGATGCAGACTGATATCAAAAAGTTTGTGGAGAGTTGTATTGTGTGTCAGAGAGCAAAGGGTCTCAACCAATGCAGGACTGTACCAACCTTTGCCTATACCAAGTAGACCATGGGAAAGTTTGAGTATGGACTTTGTGACTGGATTACCCAAGACAAAGACAGGTCATGACAGTGTGTTTGTTGTGGTAGACAGGTTCAGTAAGATGGCTCACCTTATTCCTTGTAAAACCACAAATGATGCTAGCTATATTGCAGGATTGTTTTTCAAAGAAATTGTTAGAATCCATGGGTTGCCTTTGAGTATTGTATCTGACCGAGACAGCAAGTTTGTAGGGCATTTTTGGAGAACCTTGTGGAAAAGATTAGGAGCAAATTTGTCTTTTAGTTCAGCCTATCACCCTCAGACCGATGGCCAAACTAAAGTTGTGAATAGGTCATTGGAAAATCTTCTTAGATGTTTGACAAAGGATCATGGAAGTAGTTGGGATGTGGTGATACCTCAGGCAGAGTATGCCTATAATGATTCAACAAACAGGAGTATAGGTCTAGGTCCTTTTGAGATAGTCTATGGTAGTCATCCAAGAGGAGTTTTTGAATTGAGAGATGTCCAGGGGTTGGACAAGAGGAGTGGACATGTTGATGAATTTGCAAAGGCTACGAAAGAGGTGCATCAACAAGTCAGAGGCACCCTACAACAGAATAGTCAAAAGGTTGAAGCGAGAGTGGATCAGAGAAGGAGAGATGTGCAATATCAAGTGGGTGACATGGTAATGGTTCATCTCAGCAAGGGACAGGTTGCCCAAGGGAAGCCATAGCAAGTTGAGGATGAGACGAATTGGACCTTGTAAAATTTTGGATAAATATGGTCCTAATGCTTACAAAATTGAACTCCCTGATGATGTTGCTATTTCACCTATATTTAATGTTTCTGATCTAACATTGTATAGGAGTCCCACTGCAGGAGAATGTGCAGGTGAGTCTCTTCAGGAAAGTGAGGAATGGATAAAACACTTACCATCTAAGGAACCGCCTAAGATGGAGTGCATCTTGGATAGCAGGGAAGCCAAGAAAACAAGGCACAAGACCTATTTTGAACACTTAGTTAAATGGCAGGGCCTTCCTGACTTAGACACTACCTGGATGCTGGAGGAAGATATCAAAAAGCGGGGTGGTGATTTGCAGCAGTTACTCTCTAAGAGGACTTGAAACAAATTTCACCTGGGGAGTATGGTGCAGGAGCACCTACCTATGAAGGCATGAGCCAAAAACAAGATGATTTTCTATTAGTTAGAAGCAATGTAATAAGACCCTATGGATCCTTTTTGTAATTCAATGTCCTAGGAGTGTGACAAGTTTGTCCATGTTTGGGTCAAATTGTCATTTGAGTCAATAAGGGTCACAATGATCTAAAATTAAATTGAGGGATCAAGTGACCACAAGTCTATTTGAGTCATTTTTGATGTTTTAAAATCAAATGTAATCATTTTCGGGGACTATGACAGTCTAGAGTCTAAGTTGGTCGAATTATGCAAAAGTTGTCATGTTGTCATATTGTCAAATGTAACCAGGTTGTGAAAGGGGTTCAGTCAAATAGGTCTAAAAGCCCTATTAGGTCTGTTAGTGCAGCACCGGTTGGAATATCGACAAGTTGTTCCGGTACCGAAAACTGAGATATTGTTTAGAACTCCCAAAAGGGTATCTGAAAACTTAACTTGTTTGTCTAGATCCTCGGGGTGTTGAAAGTTATCACCCGATTCCTTCAAAAGGAGGCCTAATAGCAACCGGTTCAGGTTTGCGGGCAAATGAATCAAGATTGATGTTCTGATGGATCTAAACCATGAAATCATGTTTCATTTGTGTTCAGGTGTTGTGAGAACACCCCTCCAAGGATTGTTGTATTGAATTGGTCAAGTGGGCCATTCAAACCCTTAGCCTAGTAGTAGCCCACTCATTGTATGCAAGGATGTGTGTAGTCACACAAAAACTTGAGAAGTGTTAGTTGTCTGAAAGTGGACATAGTGGAGCCTTGGGGTTGTCCAAGGTGTTGTTTGGTGTCATTGAACCATTGCTTGACTTGGCGATTGTGTAAGGATCTTTGGAAAAAGGGGTTACCGATTGAGTCTGTGAACCTTAGAGGTTGACTGGTAAGGTTAACCTCCTTCCGGTCTGTTGCCTCCTCATCAACTACCCTTTTCCCATTGTGTTGGAAAGAAATTTCCATTTTCCGATGGCTGGTCTCATATTTGTCTATTGTATGCAGCCATTGACACCCCAAGATTACTTCCATTTCCATGTCAATCACATAAAAATCATCCTACAACTTGTAATCTCCCATGGTCAACTCCATTCTAGGTACCTTATGAGTGAAAGATAAAACAGTCCCACTGGCACCTTTACATCAAATCCTTCAATTGGAGTAGTATTTAGTCCCAATCTCCTAACTACCTCTTCATTGATGTGATTGTATGTGGCGCTACTATCAATAGGAATGATAACCTTTTGACCTTTCAAGACTCCTTTAAGGCGGAAAGCACTATATCGTGGTTCTCCCGTGAGTGCAAAAAGAGTGCCACCCGCAGGTTCTTCGACATTTCTTGCCTCATTTTCAAAATCAGTCTCCCCACCTTCCACTTCTTCGTCAGAGATCACCTCAATGTAATGAATCTACCCTTTTCCTAAGCAACAATGCCCTAGCTGCCAAGGTTCCCTACATTGGAAACACAACTTCCTCGGCTCATTATTGGAAACATCAAGGGACTTAGGCTTGTCGAATGGTATTGTGGTCGACACTGTTTTCTTCTGAAAGGATTTTTTGGCCGGTGCAATGGGTGTTGTTCTTCTAATATTAGTGTTGTTCCAAGCTACTGATTCCTCCATATTGAGGGCCCTTGTAGTAGCCTCTTGAAGCGTGCCAGGAACAAAAGCCCTAATCAGACCCTTAAGGGGTTTGGCTAATCCTTCCACAAAGAGCACAGCCAACCTCTTGTCTGATACATCAGGCACCATCACAGAAAGTTGTTGAAACTCCTTCACATAATCCTCCACCTTACCTTCTTGTTTCAACTGTGCTAATTCTCAAAAATAGATATCAGGATCCTTCCTATCAAATCTTTCTGTCAATCGTTGACCGAATTCTTCCATGGTCGTTATGGAATCATGCCCTTGAGTTACTATACCATGATACCACCATTCGTGCGCTATGCCCTCCAAATGTAAAGTAGCAAACTTGAGAGCTTTTTCCTCAAGCATGGGATTCAGAGAGAAGTAGGTGTCAAGTTTCTGCAACTATGACCTTGCTGATGTTTCACTTGTTCCATCAAAAATTAGGGATAGTAATCTTCCCTAAGCGGTACTGGATATCCTTCCTATCTTCGTACCCCTTTCTCCTAGGGCCATTTCTCGATATGAGGCCACAACATTCAGCAAATGTCATATCATTCCTGATAGCTTCGCTCAGAGAGTGATATTCCTCATGGAGACGATCTATTTCACTGACTTGTTCCAACTATTCTACATTAGTCTCCTCGTTGGTCAAGAACTTGGTTCTAAATGATCTAGTTTTGGCCGTGGTTTTCCCACCTTCTGAGACTGTCTTTTCGCCCACAGAACAGCTACTTTCTCCCTTATCATTAACTAGCTTGTCACAAGTTGGTTGTTGCTTGAGGTCTTTCAATAATTGAGCCACTTCCTTCAGAGTCTCAGACACACTGGCCTGAATTTCCTCAGACCTCTTGAAGAAAGCCCTAGCTTCTTCATCTGTGTCCCCCATTGCCAATTTTTTTCTCCTTTCTCTCTGTAGATACCTTTGCGCTCAATCTCTCATTCAACAATTCCCACAAGCTAGCAAGATTTGATGCTCTGATACCACTGAAAAATACCTTCTCATACACAAAGGAAAATATACAGAATTTGCCAATACAAACAGTAACCAGGAAAGTTATTGCATTGGGTGGAAGTATTGATTCATAAACAAAACATTCAGATATTCTGCTCTTTAGGAAAAATGAACAGAGATTGAATTGACTTAGCTCGAAAATGTGTCATCTGATGATAGAGCTCATACAACCGACTCCCTGTGAACAGCGGAGTAGTACTAACAAAATGACCTAACCACAAATCTGCAGAAGAGAACTCCTTATAGTGCGGATTCTGTTCAGCTAATGCAATGATTGCTCTTGCGTTGGAAGTCGCAAAAGACCGATTTTCCTCCCAGGACGCGAACTGGACAGACTTCTAAACCTTTGCTATTTATTCCTATCCAATATGCTTGTGTGGTCTATCCCAATGGCAGCTGATCGAAACAATACAGAATATCACCCGAGCCCTATCGAAGACAAAGGCGAGGGTGATTGTAGACGATCCGATGCTAGCTCAATACCGATGGTTCCAGAACCGCTTCTTCTCCTCCCTGATGCAAACTCCGTTTCACCACTGCCTGTTTGGACACAACAAAGATCGATCGATGGCTTGAATCACAGCTTGGAATTGACAGTCGGGAGAATGGGGGTGTCGTCCCACCTCACCTGATTGCATGAAAGACCGTTCCAGCAATCCTCGTGTGCTAAGCACAGCAAATCAGTTTTCCAAGCATACCAACCTTCATGCCCAGCACGCCTTATAAAGGCTTGTGTGCTGAGTTAGGAAGAGCCAACATCCAGTCGATTGATAAAACATTCCAAAAAGTACAAAAAAAACTATAAAGGAGAAATAATTTATTTACTACAATATTTAATAAATTCTCCCAACCAATGATTTATTTAATTATACCAAAAACAAATATAGAATAATCGGGTGTTATAGAACACCACATGGAAGGCCACTAGGCCCTTGAAATTGGGATCATGACACACTGAACTTCTCTACAACCATTGCTTGGGGTGCAAAATACAAAACTTTGTTTGCCTCGGAAAAATTTGACCTGCATGGGCAATAATTAATCTTGTCGCTACTTCCTGCATTTTCTGCTTATTCAGCTGCAATATCATGAACTCTAGTTCTCTTTATTATGGAAGATCTGTGGGTTTTATTCACTAAATTAAGATTTTCATCGCTTTTGGGCATACCACTGTTCATTCATCTCCATGTGTCACTCAAGGTCACATTATATTTCATTAATTTATAATAAAGTTGCATCAGGCAGAGGGCAGAGGGTAGAGGTTAGATGTGCTTTAGCTGTTTTAAAGAGAATAACTAAATCAAAGAAATATACCCAATTCAAAAGGCATGAGCATTTCAAAATAGTCAAGTGGCATGTCATTGAGTCAAAGGTGGAAACAGTCGCAATACATCACATGCCATTGCCTTTGCTTCAAAAATGGGTTATAGAGGTTTTAAGGCAAAATCAAACAGTAATGGTGGGGAAATTCCATTAGGCTGCAAATATGTATATTTTTATGATTTTCATTTTTTTTGCATGGACATACTCAAAACAAGGCCAACCCCAAAAAAAATTGTCGTACTAGCACCTGAACCCAAACTGGTAACTTAGTTCAATACAATCAATAAGATCAGATTTTATGATTTTCCAAAATTTCTAGTAAAAGGAGACCTGGAAAGCTATCAATTACAAAAACCTCATCCTTGTGGAAAGAAGATTATAGTGTCTTTAATTTCTGCTTTTGTTTTGCTGGCTGCATGAATGTGGTGTTGTCTTCTTCTTCAATTAGCTTGGGACCACTGCATCAAACTGGATTGTGCTGTGGCTCTCCTATTGTTTAGTTCTTCAATGGTGAGAGCAAATTTATTGGATAAGTCCATTTCATTTGTGCACACAGAATGCTATTTTGTTGCTGCTTATTAGTAAAAATGCTCTATCTGTATCACCCTTTCAAATGTATTGAACCCAGAAATAAGTTTCTTGTGCCTGCGTAAGAGTGTAGATCAGCTGTTCTGATTTTGTTAAGCCCGAGGTTAACCTTTTTTCTAGGATAAGTTTTAAAATGAAGCCCAATTGTTGCTGTAAACATGCAACTTCTAGGACAATATTGCCAAAGGCTTGTTTGTTCAATATTTGAGTCTTGTTTCAGGTGTTTGATCTTGTGCATAAATTAGTAGATTGTGGATCCTCTAATGTGGCCCCTTTCCTTACACCATGTCCTAGTATTTCTATAGAATTTAAATTGCTTTTTTGGGGGGTTATGGAATTTGAGATCGATTTCAAGCTCTAAAGGCCAATAATCCTAAAGTATTGTTTTGCCAGCCTAGGGATTGATTTCAATGTTTCCTATGAGCCAATTCTTGGAAATAATAATCCACTATTTTATTTCTGCTTTTCTTCTGTTGCACCGAATTCAAGTGACCTGGGTGTTGTCAAGGTCGACCATTTGGGTGTGATTCTCATTTCTGTGCCTTGGCCTCTTTAGTGTTGTGGACTTGGCAAAATTTGCCTTCTCTTTGATATTCTCTATGGAATTTATTCTCTCTAATTCCACTGTATGTTGTGGATGTCTGCAAAGGGGAGATTTGAGACTTATTACACACTTCTCCTCCTTATGCAAGATTCGCTTGTGCATTTTCTTAAAAATATGTATTTGTGTCCCTGATCTCCTCCATTCCATTTGTATGTGACAAGTGGATCATACCAGATTAAGGTGCCTGTGCTCAGGGCAAGATCTGCACTTGAAATGTATATTTTATGGTCTACTAGTTGTTCCCATTAGATGCCAGCAAGATCTACTATTATTATGGCTCATAAGGATTTCTCCAGATCTATGTTGACACAGATCCTGGCATAGTTCAACACCCTAGGATGTTTTCAAAAATTAGAGATAGTTATGTATTCACTATTCTCCAATGACTCCTCCCATCTTACTTGATATTATTGCTCAGATCGAATAAGAAAAGTTGGAATTAGAGGGAGCTTATCGATATTGAGACAATGTTGGAAGATCCTATGTTGGGTTGAATGATAGAGACTAACATTCCATGTGTTAATGCAAATTGAACTTAATAAAGATATAGATGAATGTTAACTAAATCAAATTTTGTTTTGAATATGCAGGTAAGCGTACAGTAATGTCTGTTATGATGATTAATTCACTAAAAATGAATGCCCAACACTTATAATATGTATTCGATCTACAGTATAAACTGCCTTGGATATTGTTATCAGTCTGTAATATCGAATGACTATTCAGGTCGCTGGGATTATTTCGGCAGAAGAATGCAAGTCATTTATTGATTTCGATGATTGCATTCTTCCATCGAATGAGGATATATATGAAGCTTAGAACTGATTCATGATCGGTTGTGTCCCTTCAATCATCAAACGGTGTGTCTTAATGGTTAGTAATAATCCGTTTAGTTAGTTAGTACTAACTAACCATTAGTTTGTTTATCAATACAAACATGGATCGAATGGTAATTCAATCGCACCTCCAGCATTTGATATATTAATTCATATATATCTCAAGTTTATCTTAGACAAAGATATTAATTCGTGTCTCATTTCGGCGCTTCAGTTTAATCTGACTAAAGCTACAATATCTTCAACACTCCCTCTTAGCTAGGGAAGATTAACTAAGTATGAACAGGTTTAGATATCACACTACTTGTGATATCAAGGAGTATATTAAATATCAAGTCAGCATGATATTTAAATACCCCGGTTATGGTATGTGTCCTGACATCATGATGTCTACGATAACTCATCATGGCATATCCATGGATATTAAGTCTGCATAATATCCACCATGATTTATCCATAAGGAATATTAATACATACTCGATATCAAGTCAGCATGATATTCATCATGATAGTAAGTATTGCAAAGTCATCACCTTACAATACTGCATACAAGTGTTCATTATTAGAAAGATCCTCACCTTCCCATAATGTGCACAGGGGGGCAGGCCCATAACCGTCATAGAGTCAACACATATGACAATAAAGAGTTTACACATTAAACAACTTTATATAAGTACAAATAAAACAGTTTTGAGACTATGTCTCAATTATATTTCAACCATACCAAGTTTCTTCCTGAAGTGCTCCACTTAAGCTTTTGAAAGAGGCTTGGTGAGAATGTATGTTGTTTGATCACTTGTACTAACATATTCTAATTGAATAGCATGTCTCTCCACCATGTCTCTTACATGGTGATAGGGGATTTCAATATGCTTGGATCGATCATGGAATACTGGATTTTCAGAAAGCTTTATACAACTTTGATTGTCACACAGAAGAGTGGTAGCTTTCAGAGACTTTCCAAATAGTCCCACAATCAACTTCCTAAGCCACACTGCTTCTCGGGCTCCCATAGAGGCTGCTATGTATTCTGCTTCAGTAGAGCTTTGAGCTATAGAGGACTGTTTCTTGCTTGTCCAAGAGATCATGGCAGATCCTAGACTGAAACAGTATCTAGAAGTGCTCTTACGGTTAGACACACTTCCAGGCCAATCTGAATCTGTGTATCCATGTAAGTCAAAATCAACTTTATCATATTTAAGGCCATATCTAATAGTGCCTTGTAGATATCTCATGATATGTTTTGCTGCTACAAGATGTATTTCTCGAGGTTCATACATAAACTGACTTAAAGCATTAACTGCATAGCATATGTCAGGTCTAGTGTTAACCAAATACATAAGTGATCCAATGATCTGTCTATAATGAGTAGGATCCACCACTTTGGACTTTGATGTAGCTTCCTTCAACTTGTGCAAGTTTGTTTCCATGGGTGTAGACATCGCTCAACAGTTCATCATTCCAAATCTCCTCAATATATCAATGGTGTATTTTCCTTGATTCAAGAAAATACTGTCAGGTTTCTGCCATACCTCCAACCCTAGGAAATAGTGTAAGAGTCCCAAATCCTTCATATCAAATTCTGCAGCTAGATCCCTTTTACACTGGATAATGAGATGGTCCTTACCTGTGATTAGGAGATCATCTACATAAAGTATTAGGATCAGCAAGTCACCATTAATAACCTTAAAATAGAGATTTGGATCTGCAACATTCTTTGAAAATTCTAAGTTCATGAGATAGTTGTCAATTCTTTCATACCAAGCTCGGGGAGCCTGTTTTAGCCCATAAAGAGCTTTCTTCAGTCTGCACACATGAGTTGTGGCATCATGAACTATAAAGCCTTCAGGTTGTTCCAAGTAAACCTCTTCTTCAATAATTCCATTTAGGAAGGCAGTTTTAACATCCATTTGATGAACCTTCCACCCTTTGGATGCTGCAATGGCTAATACTATTCTAACCGAGGTGTATCGAGCTACTAGTGCAAAAGTTTCTTCGTAGTCAATACCTTCTTTCTGTGAGAAGCCTCTAGCAACAAACCGTGCCTTGTGTTTTTCTATACTGCCATCTGCAGCATGTTTAATCTTGAATAACCACTTGGAGGACACAACTGATTTTTCTTTAGGTTTGGGCACTATGTCCCAAACATCATTTTTCAAGATGGACAGGTACTCTTCCTTCATGGCATCTTTCCATGCTTGACTTTTGAGGGCTTCACTAACACTTCCAAGTTCTGAGTTCAGGATTTCATTCATCAGTGCATCATAAGTTAGTTTCCGGGGCCTCTTGCTTTCTCTGAATGTACCATCAGATGTCGTGAAGCTTCCTGCTTCCTCTACTATTTTTCTAGCCCGGAGTGGTTGTTTCTTTTTGTTGATATCTGGATTTTCTTCTTGATACTCCCTCTGAATTTCAGCTTCAGGTGGGTTTTCATAAGAAGTGTCTTAAAGAGCTTCCATCTGAACTTCAGGGAAGTAACATGTTTCCTCGTTTGAGGGAGGATTTTGTATTTCCAACTCATCATAATTCTTTGCCCTTTTGAAGGCAATATCCTCCTCAAATATTACATCCCGACTTAGCTCTATTTGTCTCTGTTCAGGAATGTGGATTCTATAAGCCTTTGTAGTCTCACTGTATCCCACAAAAATACCTTTCTTTCCGAAAGGCTCCAATTTTGTTCTCTTCTCTTTTGGAACATGAATATATACAGGACAACCAAATATCCTTAAATGACTTATGTCTGGTTTCCGGCCTGTAAATACCTCCTTTGGAGTTTTGTTGTTAAGATGAGAATGTGGACATCTGTTTTGGATATAAATTGTTGTTCGAGATGCTTCCGCCCAAAATGAGGTATCTAAGTTTTGATCAAACATCATTGATTTTGCAGCGTCCACAATAGCTCTATTTTTCCTCTCTGCTACTCCATTTTGTTGGGGATTATAAGGTACTGTAAACTCCCTCTTAATCCCTGCAATTGCACAAAACTCTTTAAACAATTCTGAAGTATATTCTCTCCCATTATCTGTTCTCAAAGTCTTGATTTTCTTCCCGGATGAGTTTTCAGTCAGGGCTTTGAGTTCTTTGAATCTATTTAGAATTTCTTCAGATTCTTTGTACTTTAAGAAATAGATCCAAGTCTTCCTTGAAAAATCATCCACAAAAATCACATAGTATAAGGCTCCACCTATGGAGGGTTTGGACATAGGTCCACACAAGTCTGAGTGGATTAGGTCCAATGTATCTTTGGTTTTGCTTGAGCTATTTTGAAAAGAACTTTTGGTGTTCTTTCCCAAAGCACATCCTTTGCAGGTCCCATAGTGCGAGAGGTTTAACTTAGGTAATCCCGTTACCATCTTGTCTAAAGAGTTTAGAGCACGGAAATGTAAATGCCCTAATCTTCTATGCCAAATTTCACTCAAGTCTGAAGTTTCATGAACAAGGGCTTGTTTAGGTTCAGTGCATAATTTGTAAAGATATCCATGCCTCTTCCCTATAACTTGAGCTTTCTTGAATGTAGATGTTTTAGGCCATGCCAAGACTTTTCCATCCATGAAGGTGACCCTATAGCCATTATCCTCAAGGGCAGAAATGGATATCAAGTTCCTTTTGATTTCGGGTACATATAGTACATCCTTCAACTGAATAGTTATTCCTAATTCTAACTTGATTGTACAGGACCCCACTCCTTTCACTGGATGTGCAGAATCATCTCCAATAGTAACTTCCTCATCAGTTTCTTCCACCATATCTTTCATGTTTTCTTGATATCCGGGGATATGTCGGGATGATCCACTATCAATCACCCAGGTGCTGGATATGTTGAAAACTTGATTTGAAAGTGCTGTGTAGAATGTGAACATTTCAGATTCCTCTTGAGAGTATGGTTTTCCAACCTTGGCATATGTTGCATGCTTCTTTGTTCAATCTGGACAGTTAGCAGCATATTGTCCATATAGGTCGCATCGGAAGCATTGAATTTGAGAGACATCTTTTCTTGGTTTGCCTTTTCTATTAAATTTTCTCTTCCTCTTGAAATTCTTCTTCTTTTCCTTCTTCTTAGAGTTGGAATTAGTGTTAAGAACATGAATGTCCTCATCTAAACCCTTTTGTTTGCTCCCTTTAGTGAGTAGTCTAGTTTCTTCTAGAAGACAGTCATCAGATCTTAGTCTGTCTAAGTTAAAAAGTTCAGGTCTTGCACTTACGCCTTGCACAAAAGGTTCCCATGAGTTGGGTAATCCACTTAAGGCAGTGTAGGTTAATTCCTTTTCATCAATTTTGCATCCAACTGAAGATAGTTGATCTCGAAGTGCTGTTATCCTCATGAAGTAAGCATTTATAGTCTCATCTTTATTCATGCTTATGTTGTTTATTTGCCTCTTGAGTGCGAGTGTCCTGCCGGTATTATTGATTTCAAATGCATTTTCAAGTGATTTCATCATGAGATGTGCAGTTTCTTGTCTAGCTAGGATTGGAACAATGTGATCTCGAACAGCATCTATGATCAATCTCATGGCCTTCTCATTGTTTTCTATCCACTGAGATTTTTCCAGTTCATCTTTAGGTTCGGTGATTTCATCGTATACATATGGGTATACTTTGTTTTCCTTTAGCAACATAGTGATTCTTAGCTTCCATGACGAAAAGTTATTTGCTCCATCTAATCGATCTTTGAATCTGATCGTGCTTGCCATGTTTGATGAAGGAATTTGATTAGTCTTCAAATTGTGTGATCTTTAGTTACTCAAGTTCAATTTAGGATCAGTTTATAACTTGGCTCTGATACCATGTTAATGCAAATTGAACTTAATAAAGATATAGATGAATGTTAACTAAATCAAATTTTGTTTTGAATATGCAGGTAAGTGTACAGTAATGTCTGTTATGATGATTAATTCACTAAACATGAATGCCCAACACTTATAATATGTATTCGATCTGCAGTATAAACTGCCTTGGATATTGTTATCAGTCTGTAATATCGAATGACTATTCAGGTCGCTGGGATTATTTCGGCAGAAGAATGCAAGTCATTTATTGATTTCGATGATTGCATTCTTCCATCGAATGAGGATATATATATGAAGCTTAGAACCGATTCATGATTGGTTGTGTCCCTTCAATCATCAAACGGTGTGTCTTAACAGTTAGTAATAATCCGTTTAGTTAGTAAGTACCAACTAACCATTAGTTTGTTTATCAATACAAACATGGATCGAATGGTAATTCAATCGCACCTCCAGCATTTGATATATTAATTCATATATATCTCAAGTTTATCTTAGACAAAGATATTAATTCGTGTCTTATTTCGGCGCTTCAGTTTAATCTGACTAAAGCTACAATATCTTCAACACCATGAAATGACCCAACTTTTTCATCAAATATTCTCCTAGAAAGATCAGGAATTTCTCTTGTTCTATGAAGATGATTCTCATTAAATACCCCTTAGGCATCATTAAGATATCTAGGGCACCAATGGACTTCCAATTTTCTTGTACCCACAAACATAATTCTTTGGGTCCAAGAAAAGTACCTATAAATCTGTAGATCGGGGCTTTCCCCAGGCAGTCATAACCTATTTTCCATCTCTTATCTGGATAATTGCACCTTCACAGGGGGTTTCCATGTGTACATGGTAGCTGTTCTCTTTCTAAGCTAGCAAGAAGGGCTTAATGACTTTTCGTTGTGCAAGATGTCGTCAGAATTATTTCAATGATATTAGATTTCCACAATTCATATTGATTTCTGTAATTGTTTCTGGATTCAATTGTGTGATAGTTTTCGCATCAACGTTTCGGATCACACTCCGTGATCCATCATCAGGAGAAGAATTATTTTAGATAAACCTTATAAATCTGATTTGATTTTGGGGAGGTAGCCATTGTAAAAATTGTGGGCTGAAATTGTCCAGGGAGCAGATAGCCCCCTTAAAGAGACCTCATTTTAATCTACCCAGCCTTTGGCTGAAAATAGACAGATCCTTTCTGGTTTTGTTTTGGTGTAATGTCTTTAAACAGAAAGGAATAGCTCGTCTAAAAACTAGTGGTTGATAAGAGCAGGAGATTAACTGAAGAAAAATAATAAAACAAAATGATTTTTTACTTAGATTATTGAAATAAATAGACTCCAACCCTACTCCTATCTTCGTATACCATTGTTCATGGAAGCAACATTAGGACATTATTGAAGCAACACTTGGAAAGGTTTCAGACTAAACTTGCAGGGTGGAAAGGTAAGTGTTTGTCTCTAGCTAGCAGGATTTTGCTTATCATGACCACTCTTTGGGCTATGCCTTTCTACATGGTGTTGATGATAAGCATGCCAACAAAGTTGGCAAAAAAAATTATATGGAGGCATTTCCAAGGAGAAGAAAATATGCATCTTTTTAAGTGGTAGGTAGTATGTCTGCCAACAGAATGGGAATGCAGATGATAAAAGATTATCATTAATGATTAATGCCCAAGGAAAAATTGTTCTAGAGGATATAGAAGGGAAGAGAAAGTCTCTGGAACAAAAAATTAAGGGCTAAGTATCTCATTAAAGGAAACTAGACAACTCCTATGTTAATCCTATAGGAGAATCAATGCAACAAGTTACAAATCTAACGAATATTGGAGAATATAACACATAACAAAAGATATACCCTAGGAAAACCATTTCAAGAAAAACTTAGCCTCCAAAGCATGCCCAATGTATTATCAGCAACAAATCTAATACAATATAATATTACAGTATCTCAAACCATTGGTTTCATGCCAGCATAACCCCGCAAGTATGAGTGCATTCTCTTTCACCTAAAACCATCGACCCACACATAAAATATAGGCAAGTACAAACCTATAAACCATAAATGGTTTTTAAAAAACATGTACCAAATCCCTAAGCCCAAAAGTGTCACCTACCCCCGTGGCACAAATTCCAACACCCTCCACGTCATGGATAAAAAGACCAACATTATGTCATTAGATGTAATTTGCATGAAAATATTTCATTGGCAAAAACTTGGGCACTCAATTTGGACTTTGCCACCTTTAGCCAAGATTTTTTTGTGGCATGTCATACGTGCACATCATAAGTTGGTCAATTGCAAGGTCCACTTTGTAACTCCCTCTTTGCATGCTCTTGCACGCATCATAGAATATCTTATGCATTTTACAATGTCATAGATGCTCTTACCCATTTTCTATGACATTGACACTCTCTTACACATTACATGTGGCCAACAATGCCACATCAAGTGGGACATCCATTTGTATGTGGGCACATAAAAAATACAAAACAAATAAAATAATAAATTATTAAATACAAACATTACAAATTGCAAGGTGTATAACACCTAGTTCCAACATTCTCTCATTTTTCATATACCTTGCAAGAGAAAAGGGAAAACCAACAAAAGTGAACTAAATGCTAAGGGCTAAGAAGCCCGTAGAAATTGCATCATCTTAACTCCTCTGTGCTCACGAGCTTCATCAAAGAATCTGCAACAATTGCCAAGGTTACAACCATCTCCAACAAAACCCTCTTATCCTCCATCATAATAATTATTTGGAAATTTGGCTTCAAAGGAAAAAGAGGATTTTTCAAGAAACGGATATCACAAAGGAATTACTAAAAAAAATGCAATGGCAATAGGTGAACTCATTAGAGCTTGGGCATCCACAAATCAAAACATAAATTTAACTCATTAGAGCTTGGGCATCCACGGATCAAAACATAAATTTTCAAGATCATGGTGCACACCATTTTCCCAATATTATCGCTGCACCATTTTCCCAATATTATCGCTTAATGGTGAAATTAGGTATTTGACACATTTTTGTTCATATAAATGTTTTTAAAAATATGATTTTTATTTTTATTTTTTGTTTGGGCGGCCCTTGGGTCCTCGAGTTCACCCAGGAGCAGCCTAGGTTCACCCAAGGTCCCACCCACGCACCCTGGGCTCACTGTGGGCCCTTCAATATTTTATCAAATGAGAAAAATATTGAGGAATTGAAGACCCTCTTCTCCACTTTAAGCCCCATTTGCAAACATAAAGTTGAATTCAAAGATGATAAAGAAAGTTGCACCTGGAACAGTTTTAGTGTATATCAACAAAAGAGTTTGCTTATTGATCCTCAGGTCTCTGTGAACTTCAGGGGAGAGCGCTTAGGAGGTTATAATTAGAGGATATGAATTCGGGGGTTGCGGGGTGTGACGGGATTTAAGGGTCTCGTTAACTTTTTTCTTCTTCGCAGCTTAGATTAAGAAAATAAATAAATTATTTCCCTTGCTACATCTGCTTTAAAGGTCTTTTTGGGAGGATTCCTGACCGTGCATCTCTGGAGAAGGAAAAGACTTGAGGGTGAAAACTTTGAAAGTGCCTTGTGCATTCTCTCACCAGTTGAATTGTGGCTGTCTCTATGTTATCTGGTAAGGGTAAATAGTGAGATACAAAGGAGTGCACGAAATAAGAACTCTTTTTTCTCGGCAGGAGTGAGTCAAACCCTGGTATGGTTTCTCTGCAAACATGAGCATAAAAAACTATTACAAAATGTTGCTTTGTCGAAACCAGTTGCCTCCCTTACAACAAAATCAAGCAAGGCAGGCGCAATAAAAGCAAGGGAAAGGAGGTGCCTTGCTAGCCACGATTGGAATCAACGCAACCACAATATAATTAATGAAAATATTCCAAGCATCTATTAATGTCTGTTATTAACAAGCACATTGTATGAAACTGAATTGTCTTTCTTTTATTACTCGTGAATTTCGGGGATGAAAGGGTTCCATGCAGGTTCGGATGTCATTCATGGGACTACGAATAAGGATTGTATATTCCAATTACAGAGTCCTTGAAAAGTCAGCGACGTGTGTTAACGTAATTTTAGTACAGAGCCCTACCATCTTTATGAATTTCACATCACAAACAACTATATAATACTGATAAATTCAGATCTATGCAAGACTGCCCATCAAAAGTCGTTCCCCTGTGTTCTACTCTACTACCAATGATAATCACAACTTATGGCCGACTTTCTGAGATCGCATTAAACAAAATTAAATAAATAGATGCACGGCGTAATTTGGAAAATTTGGATAAGATGATCGAAGCACTTACAATCTCGGAAGACAATGTTGTCTCCCCTCTGTGAGAGCACGAAGAACTGTGAGATCATGTTGCCCTTGCGATCGGAATCAGGATTTGCAGAGAGATGAATAGATTTGAGATTGGTAAGTGGACCCAAAACAAATTTAGTACCCCTGCCTACCCACCAAATCCAACAGCTTCAAATAGAACTCGTTTTGCACACCCTTGTCTTCAAACGGCTCTGCTGTTGTAGTAGTCCCCACAGCTATGGTAGATTCCTGTATTTTATTTACCAACAAAATGATGCAGTATCCAAAAGTTTCACTTGTCGTGGGAGCTACAGGTGGAACCAGGAGCCCGTGACCCTCGCAGGCATTGGAAATACCTTTCCCTTAATTATCACCTTTCCTATCCAAAATAGGCGACTTTGGTGTATAGATAACGTATGTATGAATGTATGTTTTTTAATATATTTTTTATTATTTATTAATATTGTTGAGGACGCATCTATTCTTGTTCCAAAACGGCAGTACGGATTGACTAACACGTGTATTAGTCACGCGTTTTACACGGTTGATTTTGCAATAAACGGCTGTAATTGACTAATACATCGCTATCATGTTGTACGAAAGGCCTATTTTGGAGCCAGAATAGTCGCGGCCCCCAAAAAGTTTAGGTTGTGTTTATTCGGTTGCGGCTATTCTAGCTCCAAAATGGACCTTTCGTACAACGTGATAGCAACGTGTTAGTCAATCGCAGCCATTTATTATAAAATCAACGGTGTAAAATGCGCGACTAACACGCATGTTAGTCAATCTGTACTGCCGTTTTGGAGCCAGAATAGAATTGGGGTCTATTCTGGCTCCAAAACGGTAGTACGGATTGATTAACACGTGTGTTAGTCGCGCATTTTACATCGTTGATTTTGTAATAAACGGCTGGGATTGACTAACACGTCACTATCACGTTGTACGAAAGGTCTATTTTGGAGCCAGAATAGCTTCGGCCCTCCAAAACGGACCTTTCGTGCAGACGCGTCTATTCTAGCTCCAAAACAATAGTACGGATTGACTAACACGCATTTTAGTCGCGCGTTTTACACCGTCGATTATGTAATAAACGGCTGCGATTGCCTAACACGTCGCTATCACGCTATACAAAAGGTCTATTTTGGAGTCAGAATAGTTGTGACCCTTTTGTACAGCATGTTAGCGACAAGTTAGTCAATCGCAACCGTTAATTGCAAAATTGACGATGTAAAACGCGCGACTAACACACGTGTTAGTCAATCTGTACTATCGTTTTGGAACCAAAATAGACGCATCCCCAAGTTTATGGGACTCATATATGGCTAGTCACATGCATAAGCATAAAATCCAAAATAAAATAAATTTGGTAGAATGGTATTAAGTTGTCATGGTTTGCATAAAATCCAAAATAAAATAAATTTAGTAGAATGGTATTAAGTTGTCATGGTTTAGATATTATAATGCTTGTTGAGTCTTCTTAAGATTAGGGATTGGTTCCTCTTTTTTTTAAGCTTAGTAATAAGATTACTGAATCAAAAGAAATATTATCAAAATCAAAAGAAATTTTATCAATATTAAAAAAAAGAGTTAAATAAGAAAAAATGATTTTACGAAGGAAATGTTTTTTTATGAAATTTGTTTTTAGAGTGTTATTCTTAATGATTTTTACCTTTTGGTTTATTATTGTAGATTTTTTTCATTTTCATTAATAAGAAGAAGAATTGAATTTAGAAGAAAAAACGTAATTATTAAAAAAAATGTTTTTTTTTTTTATTGGATTAAAGACTTTGGGATAGCCTTATTGACAAGGAAGTTGGCACCATTGAAGGTTCCGGTTTGCTCCAGTTTTTCTGCCAGTTGTTGTCTCTCTATCACTGCCTCTGAAGAGTTATAGTGTGTTGATAAACAATGTCCAACTACATTTAATTTTGGTAATGATGCCTTCTACATGAAATTCTAGAGTATTGTCATCCTTGTTCTGTTGTGGTATTATTGTTACAATTGTTTTGTTGAAAATGCTCTTGATAGTTCAGTTGTAACCCCTTGTTACAACTGATAGGCTTTTGTTTTCAGCTATTTAACTGTAGGTTTATTTTTATCTTTGTATTTTCATTCTTAATCCAATTAAAAAAAAAAGGTAGTTGTAGACGCCTAAAACATTCCCTAGTCTCTATCACCTAGTCCTAATCAATCAATTTCATCACCTTGACAAGTCCCCTTCACTTAAGGTCTTCCACACCTAATTAAATTATTTAATTAAACACCTTTTCATCTCCTCACGATAAGTAAATAAATAATTACCTATTTCCACCTATTTTCCACCTCACATATGGTTAAAATAATTAAATAATATTATTATTTAATTAAGTCTATATTTTCTCAAGACATTCTATCAATAAAAGTGACCTAGAAACACTTATTCTTAAAGTTCCACTATTCCTTCCACCAAACCCAATGATATAATTTCATTACATGGACATGTCCCTTATTTCCCTCATGGTCACAACCACTTACTAAATTTAGTAAGTTCATTCTAATTATGCACAAAATCATTGTCTCCATCCTCTCCTACATCCCAAAGAAGTCCTCTCAAGCATACTTTGCCTTTAATCTCATCTTCAAATCTTGACCATCCATTCCTCCTTCCAAAATTCTATAAATTAAGGCTCTCTTGTCCATTTCAATCCTAATCAATCCATTATCATTTTGTGCCAAATACATGATGTTAAATCAAGCAACTTTGAGCAAAGGAGCATCCACGTATCACCTTGTCATTGAATTAAACCAAATCACAGTGAAGATTATGGTAACATTTGAGTTGTTTTTTTTTTTTAATTTGTTTTTAAAATAAGTGCTACCATTAATGGGGATAGCTCCCTATATTGCTTGAGACTATGAAAAATTACATATAGTTTTAGACAAGAGAAACCCACTCGTCTATGCACACCCGGCATTTTCTTTACAAATAGACCCCAAATTACATAAACATCCAAAATTATCATCCCACACTAACCAAATAGACCCAAAATTCTCATCCGACACTACCCTGACATTACACCTGCCCCCCAATGGCTTGATAGATCACAGCATTGAATTCACCAATGCAGATTGCATTACGGGTGGAGTTCTCCGGAAGCCACCAATCATCAAACTCAGTTACCCTTCGAAAAGGTTCCATATTTCCATTGAATACAACACACCTAAATATCTCCCACGCATTCTCTCTGAATGTATTCAATCTCTCGCGCTCTTCCTTCCATACTTCCCTGTGGGCCATCTCACGAATGGTGTCACTATCTACAGATTCCTCATCCTCTGCAGAATCCTCACGATCCTCCCCATCCTCATTGCCCTCTTCTTCGCCATCATCCTCCAAGTTAGAGGGTAAGTAGTTTTCAAACTGGAAATATATTTTCAATATGCTCACTTTGACTTCTTTCCTCCATACTCAGAATGGCATTGGCAACACTATCCGCAATAAATGGTTTTATTAACCCTGCAAGCAGTTCAACCACACACTCCCCTGAGTCGATGATATCCACCAAAGGCAGGAGAATGGCTTCCAACACCATAGCATCACACCAATGTCTATCAAAATTTAGAGTGATGCCCACGAGCCCCCGAACAGAATCATATACATAATCTTTAGTGCGAAACAAGTTTCTCAACTGCATATTCAGTGTGTTTTCGCAATTCACGCAACTAACCCTTCCAAAATATGCCATTGCCCAAATTTGTCTCTGCAAAGCTCCTGAAACAGCACTCGTACTTTCCTATTTTGCCTTTGTCAGACGCCTTCGCCATATAAGGTTGTGATTTGTGATGTCAATCAAATGAGCCCTGCCCATATCCTGTTGGGATCTCCCATTCTGCAAAATGCCATTATCGATGCAGTAGCAACTTCTAGGCATCATGATGGATTGTTTGGGGACCATGTGATCCTGCCACCAAAGGGACAATTTCCTGCTCGCAGTCTCAGACTCGTACTTCACCAGTATTTATCAAGGTGCCACCAAAGGGACAATTTCCTGCTCACAGTCTCAGACTCGTACTTCACCAGTATTTATCAAGGTGCCACCACAATGCCCCGGTAACCGATAGGGTCCAAAAGGTCGAAGACATGCTACCCGATCCCCTGTTGAGGATATCTTTGGCAGTCCTTCAGACATTGTCCTTTGATGTCCTCCGCTATAGATGTATGGTAAAAGTAAACAAGGTCATCATATTCTCCCACACTGAGGTTCGCAAGGTAATCAGCCACCTGATTCCCTTCTTTGCAGACATGCCCAATCTCATAGCTCTCAATTTTCTTAAGATGCTCTTTTATCATGGGAACCCATTTAATAAGCTTCCAGTTATGAAAACTTGACCGACTGATCCCATCTATTATTATCTGTGAGTCGCCCTCAATTATGATTCTAGAAATTCCTTGCCTAACACAAAGACGTAGTCCTGCTTCCAGTGCACGAATCTCTGCTTCATTGTTTGTGGCAACTCCAATGCCACCAAACAGCCCATGAAGGATATTGCCCTGATCATCTCGGATTATGGCTCCAATACCTGATACCCCCAGATTCCCCTTACTGGCATCGTCGAAGTTCAATTTTGTCCAACTCCTTGGAGAGGTTTTCCATCTTATGGTATTTCTATCAGGGCACTTCAATGGGGGCACATATACTTGAGGCTCTTTTAGGACCCATCTCTTCTCCATTTGTGCATCCCAATTAGTGTATATTTTGGTCCTGCCTATTATTTTCTTTCCATTCATTACTTCTTATATTGCGGTTTTGATCTTTTCCACCAGCATTCCCTGTGACAATGATGTCTCCTTGAAAATCCTCTTGTTCCTTTCTTTCCAGATATGCCATACTACTAGGGAAGGTCCAATTAACCATATATCACACCATTTTGTCTTTTGATTGTCTGGCCATGCAAGAATGAAGTCAAAGAGCCTTTCATTTTTAACAGTCACCCAATTAATAATTTCAAGGAACCAGTTCCAACAACATTTGAGTTGATTGTTTGATGTTATTATGTTATTCAAAACTTCATTTTGAGCTACATCTAGAGGGTTTGCTTTAGTTTGAATAAGAAGTTTACATTCTAGTTTGATTCCATCTGAATTAAGTCTTGTCTTTGGTATTGCAATAGATTTTTAAAGTTACTATCAATCAAGATATTAAATTGGTGCATTTGTTCCCTGAATCTAAGCATTTTATGCAATAGTTGTTTTTAATTTACTTTTATATTATTCATTAAGGTATATATACCTTACCTCTATATATGTGAATATATATTTTCTAAAATGAAGTATCCAGAGATTTATTGCAGGCCAAAACCTATATTATTTAAATATTTATAAGAGTGCATTTAAGTAATGATACTAACTATAAAGGAGAAAAGTGCAATCTTTGTCCTTTTACACTCTTGATTTGTATTGATTTTTTACCTTGTTGAATAAGTATAATGTCATAATGCTCCATTTCTCATGTTTTGTAGATGGCTAACCATTATTAAGCATATTCTATCCTATATCCCATTATCTCAACCATGGAACTAAACCAATCTAATTCACAAGGCTTTTCCCCTTCTAGATTAGATTATAGATTTAATTTTATCTCAACATGCAAATTTTTATTTACCACCTTTTCAAAGTTAAAATTTATTTCTATTATAATTAACTTGATTATTTAATGTTGACTTGTGTGTCAATATATTTTAAATTGGATGCATGTTTTTATGAAAAAGGGGTAAAATGAGTTTTGAGGGGGTCATAGAACCCTTTACAACCAGCAATGTATCAACAAAATATTTTCAAAAAAATAATGAAACTACAACAAGTTGAATAGAAGACAAAACAAAACACAAAACAAAAAAAAACACCAACCAAATACTAGAGACCTATAAATTTTTCAATATGTTTGTAGCTTCTAATTTCTATCTATGGAAAGTATCACGTAAGTACCACAAAGTTCTACAACTCTCTTTTTCTTCTTCATGGATTCTTTTCTTCTTGCTCCTCATCTTAGCACTAGGACTTGCCTTTGTTAGGATTAAGGTGTTATCTATAATGAAAAATCCTATGACATGGTCCCAACATCCTTGGAAAGTGTCCTAAGGCGCTTAGAGTGTATTCTCACTATTGTTTGTAATAAATTCATGAGGGGTGATTGGTTCCACTAATAGTAGTAAAGGTGGGTTGTGAACACATATATTTAATATTATTTTCCCCACATTTGGATGCCTAAATTGAGATAAGTAATGACTTAGGAAGAGGAAAAATGAGTGTCCTTTGGGCTTCTCCAAGTTGGGGCTTGGAAGATGCAACATGTGTCTTTTGGGTTTTTGTCATTTTTTATGTTTAATGTAATGTTTATCTTGCAAGATTGGGTAGCCAAGTTGGAGGGAAAGTATTGGAGCCAAAAATATTGCCCTTTCACCTTTGATGGAGATAATCCAAGGTTTGTGGTTGTCAGAATGAAGAGTATTCTTTGGACACCTTGTTTGGTAGTTTTGGATCTCTTACTATTCTATAAATTTGGCTCTTTCGATTTAGAAAGTATGCAGAACAGCTGAATGTAGAGTTAATTTGTAAGAACAAGGATAGGTGGGATGTTGCAAAATATTTTTGTAAATATGGTGTTAGCATATTGTGTTGTCATTAATGTCAACCCTTAGTGGTGTGATGCCTTTGATGCTTTCACTCATATGTTGATGAATAGTGATGATAATGAAGTTCATTATTGGATGTCATGCCTTCTTTACAAAGGATGTATTGTGTATCATGACGACATATTAAGATGAGGATTCGAAGAATTAGGTTGATAATTATAAGTATTAAGATGAGGATTAGAAGTATGTGTTGAGAATCAAGGTGAAGAAATCTTGCAATATTAAATTTCTTATGTGATTATAAATCTGAAACTAAATCTAAATTGAACATGTGATTGCACCATTGAAAAAAAACATAAAAACAAACATACCAAAAGAGACACCAGATTTACGTGGAGAAACCCTTTTGGGAAAAAACTCTGACAAAGAATGAGGGCAAGTATATTATTATTCTTCAAAAGAGAGAACACCACAAAAATACACTTCACTACACTTCTCCAAATGATTTTGAAACTACTTGGAAACAATGACCAACTGATGATTAAACAACTATGTCTCGACTCCCTTTTATAGCCAAATGGGAAAGGAAAAACCATTGTTGTTTTCCCAAAACAAGGGGCAAAAACCACTTGCAAAAACTCATGTGCCTTGGAGAATGAGTAGAAAATAGGCATAAAAAAATAATAAATAAATTTTCAAGTGAGTCCTCATGAGTTCCAAATCCAAATCCACTTAGACTTTACACATTTTGAGTGCTATGAAGCTTGCGGTGACTGTTCAGAAACCCAAATGGATACCTTTTCTCCTACCAAACTTGATCTCCTTATGTATGATCATTCATGTCTCATTATGGATGTGGTAAGGAATTTATTTTATCATTTTTTATTTATATTTATCACCCCCTTCATGTTGACATCTTGAAAATGCAATTACAAATAGCCATAAAGTACAAATATTTAATATTTTCCTCACAAGTCCTAGAGAACACTTTCCAAAGAACATGGAGACATGTGAATGGCTTAGGATTGTAAGGTTAATGTCACCTTATCCTAATATTCTCCTACTTGACATTATACATTGCAATTACATCCAAGAGATACATAAAATAAAATCAAGTACAATGATTAAGGCCCATGGCCTTCTTGCACAAAGAGAATTTTTTTGTGGTCATTGGCTTTGCAAGAGAATCTACAACATTATTCAAAGTGTCAAAATTTTATATCAATACCTTACCATTATCAACCATTTTTCACATAAAGGTGATACTGAACATCAACATGATTATTACGAGCATGATACATAGGATTCTTGGCCAAACATATGGCACTCTTATTGTCACATTCGATCCTCACGGTCTTGCAATCAAAACCAATGCCAATACTAAGTTTTTGTAACCACATCGCCTCCTTAAAGGCATGAGTAGTAGCTATATACTATGCTTCAACGGTGGACAAAGCAACTATGGGTTGCATCTTACTCATCAAACTCATTGCTCCTCTAACATTAATGCATATCCATTAGTGGACCTTCGACTATCCAAGTCACCTACCCAATCTACATCAACAAAACAATGTATGTCTAATGGCTTAGGTGCATCATCGATACCATGATAAACTAAATAATAATAAAAAGAACCTCACAAATATCTAAACACCCGCTGAACAAAAGCCCAACACTCTTTACCAGGATTAGACATAAACCTGCTAAGAACTCCCACTACTTGGGCTATATTTGGTCTAGTACAAACCATTGCATACATCAAACTCCCAATGACACTAGCATACGGAACCTTAGACACACAGTCATGATAATCACTAGAACTCAGACACGTGTCTAAACTCAACTTAGTACCAATTGGAAAAGGAATACTAACTAGCTTACAATTCATGCATATTAAACCTCTACAAAATAGTATCAACGTACTTACTCTAGCTTAACCAAATCTTTATGTGGGCCTAATATCTACTAATCTTCATCCCAAGAATATATTTTGCAACCCCCAAGTCTTTCATATCAAATGTTCCATAAAGTTGAGCCTTAAGTTCTCTAATCATCACCTTACTTGCCCATGAACAACATGTTGTCAACATACAAGACAATGATTAGCGTCTGATCATCAATAACCTTAATATAAATGGAATGATCTTCCTCACTCCTCTTATAACCCAACTTCAATACAAAAGTATCAAACTTATAGTACCACATCCTAGGTGACTGTTTCAAACCATACATAGATCTCTTTAACCTATAAACTAGTTGTTCTTTCCCTTTCACAACAAAACTGTCAAGCTATCGCATATAAATATCCTCCTCAATATCCCCATGCAAGAAAGAAGTTTCAAAATCCATTTTCTCTATTTTAAAATCACAAGTAGTAGAAACGGACACTAGGAATCTAATAATAAGTCAATTTTGCAACAAGAGAGAAAAATTCACCAAAATCAACTCCCTCGCTCTAGGAGTAGCCCTTGGCCACCAGTCTAGCCTCATATCACTCTAACTATCCATCTACTCCAAAATTATTTTTAAATACCTATTTGCATCCAACAGGATTCCTTCCTTTGGGAAAACTTATGAAATCCCAAGTGTCACAACTGTCTAAGGTCATCATCTCCTCCTACATGGCCTACATCCAAGACTCGCTTTCTTTTGTACAGAGAACCTCCCTGAAGGATCTAGGTTCATTGCCAGTACTTAACAAAGCCAATATACAACAGAAATCTAGTGGCCTATACCTATAAACTAGATTTATTTGCCTTATGGATATCCTCAAGGTAGGAGTAGTGGGCTCAATCTATTCATCTTCCTCTATATGCTCATCCTACACATCATCTAAACCCTTTGAACCCTATTTTTCTTCTTCTCCATCCTCAGATACATCTATCTTTTCTTACACATGTGCATCTTCTAGCTTTTCAATCTTTGCTTCAAAGTGCCTTGTCTTTGTCTTCTCGTTTGGTTGTTCTTCGCTTGAGTAAGCTCTAAACTCCCTGAAAAATAACATCTATAGAAAGAATCACTTTTTGGGTTAAAGGATCCCAAATCTTATAACCTTTTATATTCTCATTGTAACCAACGAAGATGTATTTCTAAGCTTTTGGATCTAGTTTAGATCACTTCTCCTAAGGCACATGAACAAAAGCCTCATAGCCAAAGACCCTTAAGCGTGCAATCGACAGTTTTTTGCATGTCCACACTTCATAAGAAGTTTTGTCAATAAGAGTTGAACAAGAAGATCTATTAATCAAATAACAAGTAGTACCAACAACTTCTGCCCAAAATCATCCATCAAGCATAGCACCACTCAATATGTTCCTAGCTCTTTCCATTATGGTTTGATTCATTATTTATGCTACCCCATTTTGTTGGGGAGTGTAAGGAGTAGTCTTTTTCCGAACAATACCTACATGCTTACAAAACTCATCAAGTTCCCTTGAAGAGTATTCACCCCCGTTGTTAGTCCTCAACACTTTTATCTTATTATTTGATTGTTTTTCCACTAAGGCCTTAAATTCCTTAAACTTAGTGAAAACTTCAAATTTAGAATGCATAAAATACATCTAAGTGTATCTCAAGAAATCATCAATGAATGAAACATAGTGGAAACATAGTACCAAGATTTACCCAAAGATACAACATCCACTGAACCAAACACATCCAAATGAATAATCTCTTATGATCACTTTGCCTTATGAATTCCTTTAGGAAATGATGATCTATTTTGTTTACTAAACACACGATGCCCACAGAAATCATTTTTTCCAACTAAATAATCAGAAAGACCATCAACCAAGTTTTTATTTAGAATCATCCTAAGACCTTTTTTACCAATGTGACCCAATCTCTAGTGCCACATTATACATGTATTTTCATTGCTAGTTACATTGGAAGAGTTAAAAAAAGTAGAGGCATTAAGCCTAAATGAAGTTCTTATTCGAGATCCTTTAGCTATCACCAAACTCCCTCTTACCAACCTGCAACCAAACTTGTCAAATGTCACATGCACTCCAGAATCATTCATCTTGGATACAAAAAGAAGATTTCTCACAATTCTTGGAACATACAAAACATTATCAATATTTATTATTCTTCCATCATTGAAACACAACTTTACATTTTCTTTACCAACAACCTTTTTTGAACTACTGTCACCAAGGAAAACATCTCCTCCATCATATGTTTTGTAAGAGGAAAACCACTCCTTGTGACTAGTCATGTGGTAGGAGGCACCTAGATCAATAAGCCAAGCATCATCACTAACAATGTTAGCAAAAGTAAACAAAGCATCAGAATCATCATCGAAGGACTTTTCTGTGGAGGAATTAACATTCTTTTTCTTAACTCTACATTCCTTCTTCACATGCCCTCTTTTTCGACATGTTTAATAGTTCACTCTACTCTTTCCAGGGATCTTTAATCGTCCTTTATACTTATCCCTCTTTTTATCCCCTTCGGGTCCTTTCTCTTTGGACCTTCCTCGCACAAGCAAGGCATCTTGGGAGCCAACATTCATAGACTTTCTTCTCACTTCTTATGAAAGAATTATGAAAATCAAGGTGTCCATCTCTGGCTCTATACTACCACCACTAATAGCAACAATCAAAATTTCTCAATATTTGGGGAAAGGTCAAAGAAATAAGATACATTTATCTTTATCTTCTAATTTAACATCTATTGATGAAAGTTGGCTTATAATCACATTAAAAGCATTTAAATGATTTGTAATAGATTCAACCTTTTTCATTTTCAAATAATATAGCCTTCTTTTCAAATATAACTTATTGGACAAACTTTTAGATTGATAAATGTCCCCAATCTTCTTGCACAACTTGTATGTGGTGTCTTTTGTGGAGACATTCAAGAGGACGAAATTGGTTAAGACGCAATTGAATGGTTCCTCATGCCTTCTTGTTCAATTTCTTCCAAGCATCATCATCTAAAGTAGATTCCTCTAGTTTATTTTCATGTGAAACTAGCAACCACTTATCTCTTTCCTTCAAAACATCTTCCATTTTCAGTTTCCACATCTTCCAACTAGTGTCATTAAATTTATCATTTTTTTTGCGAGAAGTAGAAGCCATGACTTTCAATACTCTTCTCAAATCTACGAACCATGTAACAAAATCTCCCATTGCAACAAAAAAACCTTCAACACTTGAAAATAAAGGCATCCCCCTCTCAGTAAAACTGTAAGCTATGATACCAAATGTTGAGAATCAAGGTGAATAAATCTTGCAATATTAACTTTCTTATGTGATTACAAATTTGAAAAGATTGCCAAATCTGAAACTAAGTCTAAAATGAACATGTGATTGCATCATTCAACATAAAATATAAAAATAACCATACCAAAAGAGACCAGATTTACATGGAGAAACCCTTTCGGGAAAAAGGTCTACTAGAGAATAAGGGCAATTATATTATTACTCTTCAAAAGAGAGAACACCATAATAATGCATTTATCCAAATGATCCTAGTATTACTTTGAAACAATAACTAACTGATGATTAAACAACTATGCCTTGGCTCCCTTTTATAGCCAAATGGGAAAGGAAAAACCATTATTGTTTTCCCAAAACAAGGGGCCAAATCCAATTACAAAAACCCATGTCTTGGACAATGAATAGCCAATAGACATAATAAATAAATAAACAACTCTTCAAGTAACTCTTCATGGGCACCAAACCCAAATCCACTCAGACTTTACACATTCTGAGTTCTCTAAAGCTTGCAATGATGGTTCAGAACCCCAAATGGACACCTTTTCTCCTCCCAAACTTGATCTCCTTATGCATTACCCTTCATGTCTCATTATGGATTTAGGAAGGAGTTTATTTTATCTATTTTGATTTATATTTATCATCGTTTCATGTTCACCTCTTGAAAATGCAATTACAAATAGCCATAAAGTACAAATATTTAATATTTTCCTCGCATGTTCTAGGGAACACTTTCTAAAGAATATGGAGACATATGGATGGATAGAGAATGCAAGGTTAATGTCACATTATCTTAATAGTATGATGATGAGTTTGATATGATACTATGTAAGGAATTGATGTTGCAAAGATGTTCTGGTCTTCGCATATTGTTGAAAGTATGAGAATGCATGGTGTGATACTATTTACTGTCTGGGAGAATGCTCAACATCTTTATAGAGTTGAAGATATGGACTTGCAGTTTGGAATTAGCTTGTATGTGTCGGTAATGATGTGTATTTATCTTTTCATGACACTGGAGTTGTTGCAGATGGTTCCGGTAATTGTTGTATATAGATAGTTTGGTTGTATAATAGACCAATCTAGGAAATACTTTGCATTTATCTGAATTTATGTGTTTGCTACAATAGTTTGGTAGATATCATTATGTTTTCTATGCAATGTCTTAGTTCAAGTTTCAAGTGTTGATGTTTACCGCAAGTATGATCACTAATGTTCTATCTCAAGACTATGTTTTCTAGCGTACTTGGTATGTAATGTTGTATTTGCTTAATTGCACCAACTTAGTTGAATGTGACAATATGAAAGAATGGTATAGAAATTATTTTTAAAAAATATTATATTGTCCTATGCTTTGTATCCATGTTCCTGATCATTTCAAAACTATTTGTTAACCAGATTGAATGTCTTAGAAGGATAAGTGGTTTTTTGATTGACCTAGAATGCTTGTGTTAATGTATCATGGTTTTTCCAACATGGAGAGTTGTCCTAAGGTGTTTTTGGTCTATTATATCTCTTAGCTTGGTCTACATTTACTTCCCTTCCACCGTGGAAGTGTTTGGGGACGACCTCCTTGGGGGATGCATGTTTTATGCCTACATGATTCATCTTGGTCAACTTGGAGTATGCACACCACTACTATGATTTTTTTGCAATCATGAAAATATTTTTAAAGATTGAATTAGGTCATGTTTATCATTTAGATTGGACCACAGTTGGTTTCCTTTCTTTGTTGATATTGTTGGGGCTGATCTCTTGGATAGTGCACGTCTCAACATACTTGGTCAACCTAGTGAAGGTTATTGATGTTTGTAGAGGATATAAATGAAAGATAAATTTAGTTGTAATGTGTGGATAGGAGTGTGGATGTGTGTGGTGGTTGTGGTAGTTATGAAGTTTGCACAAAACAACTTTATGCATACTAGAAGTAGTTAGCTAAAGGTATCTACATTCAGATAAGTCCAAAAGTTTGCTAGAAGCATTGAGTCAAAGGCAGTCGATGGTGCAGAATTGTTGTGGTAGAATTTATTAATTTATTCATGTTATTATGAGGTTGTTTCCTCCTCTATAAGTGTGTAATGTTTAGGGAGTAGTGAACTTCCATTGTTTGCAACCATAGAACTTTTATTCAGGGAGTTGTAGCTTCCATGAGTTGTATCCCTAAAACAAAGTTGTAAACTTGTTCATATTTTGCGACTCTAGATTTGGACAGTAGCTCCAACTAGCTCTTTTCATAGTGGTTTTTCTCTCGTGGGGTTTTCCACATATATGTGGTGTTTTCTTGTGCATTTGTGTTGTTTTCTTTATCTTTGTTTGGTGTTGACTAGTTTAAAGATCTGAATTAATAGTTGACATAGAAAAGATTAAGTTTTATGGGATATTGATTCACCCCCTCCCACCCTCTTAGTATCTAATGTGTTCAACATGGGAGGCATAAGGAGGTTGTTCATAGGTACAAAGTTGCTTCCATGTTGGTGGCAGGGAGGAGAATGGAAGTGAATGTATTGTAATCACATTTATTGTTGACACTGCATACTTGGCCTCCCTTCTTGGTGGAGTTTTTCCCTACAAGGGTTTCCCGATGTGGGAATCTTGTCTTATGTGGTGTTCATACGTTGTTGATGTGTGCTTCATTGTTGCTATCATATGGTGATGTCATTATTTATTTTTTGTAGTTATAGGTTCATATAAGATAGGATTGTTGAGCATGATATATAGGCTAATTTTTTGCATCACTGAGAAAAAAGATCTAAGCATGGTTTTCCATAGTGAGACAACTTAATTTTCAGATTTGCATATAAGTTTACATTTTCATTTTGTAGTTGTCCAAACCTTGTATCTCATCCTTTGATTAGTTTATTGGATAGAGATTGACCATCACAATCTTTGGTATTGAACCTATTTATTTCTCAAGATTTGGTATCAAGGCCGAAGGTTTAACTGGTTTTGGGTATTCCTCTATTTTTGGTTTCTTAGCTTGGAAGCTTGTGGGAATCTATTAGAAATAATTAAGGGCTATTAAAAAAGTTATGATACTATAATTATTAAAGTTGATTATTCAACCCCGTAGCTCCTGAAGATCACATGAAATCAAACACCTATCACAAAATGAGAGAGACAGCAAGACTATGGAGGCCAAAAGATAAGTGATCTAGAAAGATGAATCATAATGATTATCTAATGACTAAATGAATTTACAATGTACAAAGATGTGCTTTTATAAAGAGCAAAAAGATTCCCTAAGCTAAAATTAGGAGAAATAAAGTGCAAGCACGAGGAGCTAAAAAAATCTCAACTATAGCTAAATTAGATGCACAACTAAAATCAAACAATCTTAAGTGAACTTAAGCAAAAAAAAGGCATAACTAGTTGTTAAAAAGCAACTAATAGCTAAAATACTCTAACACCCCCCCTTAAGTGAAACTTAGGGTGAAGTAAAAACCTCTAAATGCATGAATGTAAGATGGTTCTTGGCAACTAAAGGCCTGACTAGGTACCCATGTACAAAAAGGAGGCCACTCTTGTTAGGAATTGCACGCATAAAATATCAATTATATGCAAATAATGATTAAATAGAGGAATAAAAAACACATAAATAATAATAGCGAGGAGACAACTTTAACCCGGTTCACCCAAACTTGGGCTACATCCACCAAACAGAGAGTCTAATATTATTATATAACAAATCGAACAGATTACAACCAACAATCTCTTGCAACTCAATACCATTGCAAATGCTACGGAAAAACCTTAACCCTTAGCCATTTTAACAAGACCTATGCCGGTTACAGAAATAGGGTTAGAATATGTCATCAAATAGGAAAATAACTCCCAACGCCTTTATAAAATAATAAAAGGCATTTGGGGCCCGTGTGGCGCTCCCCCTCGACCTCGCCTTGTATTGTGACAGGGAGTGTGCTAGGGGCACTGCCCCCAAACCCCTCGTTGAACAAATTGGGGGGAAACTATGCTAATGGAAGTAGGGAAATTTTAACCTCTGAGTCTGATTAGGTTCCATATAACAAAAATCTCCCACTTGGAGACTAATCAGACTCCACAACATAACATCTATAAGTGGAGAAAAGGGGAAAACCACATGGGAAAAATCCCCTCTCCAAAAGAAAGTGATGCAATACATGAAAAGAACATGAACTGCGAAAAAGGAATAAAGGACTAAGAAGCCTCCAAATCAATGTCCCAAAATAATAGGAACATGAAGAGAATCCTCTGAAGCACAAAGAAGTTGTTGAAAATTGTCAAATGATAACTGCTATAGTGTTGAATGAAGAACCTCCTCTAAAAACAAGATGATGATCAAGATCAAGAAGACAACAATCTGCATAAGGGTCCCCAACAACACTACTCAAGAAAATAATAAATGGCAAACAAAGGCAAACATCTAGTAGTCAAGGATACAAATGGCACATTAATCTACATGAGTGACCCCAACGACACTACTCGACTATGCAAGAGTAAATTGCTAGTAAAAAATATAGGTGTCAATAGTTTGAAGAACACTGATTAATTAAGGATAAGTCACCTCTACAATACTGGAATACAAGAGTGTCTATATGGTAAAAGCTCCATCTCACAAAAATACAACCATTGCATCTAGATAGAACATAAGAACAATTACTAAATACTTAGCTCACTCAAAAGCAAAACTAAGAAAGCATTAGCATCAATAGTAAGAAACCCTAGGCCATAATGTTGACAAGAAAGAACCATGATAGATCCACTAAAATTGTGTCTCACCTAGTGCATGAAGGAGAATTTGAATGTGCACAAGAAAGTACCTACAATTGAAAAGGTGTATGCAACCAATGCAGGTACACACATGGGACAAGAATCACTAGGACTCAATGTTGTCATGGAGAGATACTCACCAAAAAAAGGTGTGATGGCAAAACCAAAGGCACTACACAACCCCCCATGACACTTTATAATACAATGCATGCACAAAATAAGGCACAACAAAATATGCAAAATCCCCAAAAACCATACACAAAAGTGGCACTTTATTTCAGTGCGCCTTAAAAAAATTACATGCAAGCGATGTTGAAAATGACAAAAAGATTAAATAATACAAATGTCGTTGAACCTCCCAAAGATGTGTTGTGCAAGTGTGCGTGAAATCTCACAAAGAGTTGAGAAAAAAATTAAGTTGAACTCATAAAGAACTCTTTATTTGTCAAGCATGCAAAGGAGGATGTTGACCAAGGGAAAAAGAAAACACCACTCCTGAATGAATTCTAATATAGGACAACTACACCAAAACAAACTAAGGCTTCCAATCTACAGCTTCCAAACAAAAGGGTCAACCACAAGAAATATCAATTGACAAGGAAAAAACAACAACCCATGAAAAATGTATGAAGGAGCTTGATTTTCTACCAGTCGAATTGAAAGTAGATCTTGTAGACACTTTATTATTTAATTAATCTTGATTATTTACCTTAATTAAATAATATTTATTATTTAATTAATCTTGATTATTTACCTTAATTAAATAATCTTTATTATTTAATTAAGTTCAATTTCTAATTTCCCATGATTAAATTATTTTTTAAAATTATTTAATTATCTAATTTATTTCCTCCAAATTAAATTAATTTTGTTTCCCTCTACTTTCAATTAATTCAAATCTCCTCAAATTTGAATTTCTTCTAATTTTGTTGGGTGAATATTTTGTCAGTAGCGTACCAATGACAAAATATATAATTCACACACAACTATGTTGAGAAATTAATCTCTCCTCTAGGCAAGGGGAGGTTCCCTTTGAAATTTCTTCTCTAATTAACAAGAAACTAATACTCATGGGTAAGTTTCGGGCATATAACTCTCTTTTTTTAGACTTTATGTATTTTCCCTCCACTTGTTACAATTCCCTATCACGTATGATACTTAAAGAAATGAACAAACTACTCCAACAAATTACACCAAAAGCTTACAATCGAGAAGCACAAAGTCTTTCTTGAATGTAAATCTAACTAAGCTAAAGATTACAAATGATAAGAAATTGAACTTACAGCTCAGAGTCTTCTCGTATAAATTCCCAATTCCTTAAACTACAAGTAATAGCAGCAATACAAAGCCTACTACTAATCACTTAACATCAAAAAAATTCCCAAATATGTAAACAACACAAAGTCTATTTCCACAATTAGAAAACTCTTTCATAAACTTTTACGATTTTCACCAAAAGATTCAAGAACGTAAGGAATGATTATAAGAATTAAACATAAGAATAATCCCAATCACAATCACAATCTTCTATTCAACACAAAGTTTGGAAATAAGTTGATTGCTATCTTTATTTCCTTGAATCGAATTTTACAACAAAAAGCACAAAGTCTTAGTTGGCACAAAATTTCGATAGAGTTTTGCTAAGCATATCAAAGATAAATATATACAAATGAGGGTCCTCCTTATATAGGAAAAGAGTGGAGAAAAATGTTGGCACGGTTGACTAATTCAACTGCATAGTCTCACTTGAATACAACTACAACAAAAAGATAATATGCAGCTGCGAGAAAACTTGCAGCATCTAACAATGCAACTACGTGAAAAGAAAGTGTCAAAAAGGGGACACTTTATTCATCTTTCTCCTCCTCATTGGATTTTTTGGAATTCCTTGAACTTGACCAAAATAGCTTCCATCTCGGCTTTGTCTGACATTGTGGTAGAATTGGGGATGACACAAACATTGGAAACTACATCTTGAGCCTTTATGTATTTTGTTTTTCCATCTTTCAACATTGATGCAAGAAATTCAAAACTAACTTGTATTTCTAACAATTTATCAAATGCATTCGATGTGAAATCTTGTTTTGTACAGTGATCTATTAAGGAAATAAATTCTTGTATGATGGCTTCACTGGTCACAAGGTTTTAATTATCATCATACAAATAACAAGGAATATCATCTATCTCGCTGAAATAAGATCAATCTCATCATCACCTTCCTTCTTTTCCCGATCCATCTCCATAATCATTGAGCTTATTATTTCTTTCTTATGAGACAATAATGACAGAATATGTATATATTTCTCTCTTGTTGGAATTATCTTATTCTCCACAAGGACATCAATTCTGAAATCCTCCATTTTACCCCCAAAGAGTTACACCTTTTTCAGTATCTTTGACCTCTTGAGATAAGGAATTTTTAACACCTTGCATTTGACTTTGAATAATTTCAAAATTAGTCAACAACTTAATCGTTGAATCTAGAAGATGGGAACCTTCTGATTTCAATCGAGATATCCACTCATCCACTACTCAGCCCTTGATGCCCACCCGTTTCACCTTCTTGAGAGCCTCAATATCCATTGAGGAAACAATTGGCTCGATTTCCTGGGAAGATTGTGTGACCTTGAGAAGCACACTAGTCAACTGTTCACATTTATGCTTTAATTCATTCTTTTCATCTCTTTCTTGATCAAATCTTCGCATCAGAGAATTGAAAGCAGTTTGAGATTCTAACTTGACACTCTCATGTGTCTCCACTCCAAGTTCTACAGTCTATATAATATAATCTCCAAGTTGAATATTATCCTTATTCTTGTCTGAAGATGGCACCATAACCTCAGCATATTTCTTTTTGGTAGTAGGATCCACTAGTACCCGAGAAACAATCATTAGCTTTTTAGTACTTTTGGATTTGGGAGGAGCCAACTCTTCAAAATTAAATTCATCCAGTGAAATTACCTATTTCTTTCTTTTGGGTGCTACTACATCCATCCATGGTGGTAATTCTGTGTTAGTGGATGGAGTTGTGGCTTCCTTCTGAAAATCAACTGGTATCTGAGGAACATTCTGACTTGAAGTTGCGACAGTTGTAGATGAAATCATTGGTATCAAGGCTGCGGTGACCGGTGGTATTTCAGTTGATGTAGAAATAGTAGCCATTATTGATGCCTCCTTGAAAACAACTATGGATGGAAATGTGGATGGCACACTAGTGGTAACAACAATACTCACACGGAGTGGAACTTCAACTATGATTGTTGTGGAAAGTAAGGGCACCATCTGTTATTCTACAAATGCTTGCTCCATAGATTCAGTAAAATCCAAAATTGAAAATTTAATAGTGGATGATGGAATATCATCAAAACTGGAGAGATTAGACAATGTATAATACTATTGATCACCCTCCCGTTGTGGTATTTCCATATTCAACCCTTCATTATTATATTCCTCTTCTTCTTGATCTAGATCAGATTAAATAGAATGAATAATAACCTGTGTAGGAATTGATACTTGTGAAGTGGTGGGAGTATCGCTCTCACCTTGATGAGTTGTTTCTTCAACCTGTGTTTCCCGTTCACGGGAATTTCTCCTTCGTCTTGTTCTTTTTCTTTTTCCGTCTCTTCAAGAGCTTGTTGTTCAGGCTCCTTTATTTGTGTCTCTTGTACTACTGAAGAAGATTCACCTTTCTTTGACCCTTTGATAGTGAATTTGATTTTAGGTCCTTTTCCCTTGGATTGTGTTGAAGGGATCGATGGTGGTACTTGCACATCTTCTTTGCTTTTGGTCCTCAATTCAGCTGTAGTTGTTTTACCAACTGGACCATCACTATTATCATCATTGCCGGAACTGGTAGGAAGTTGTTTCATTTTGATCTTCTTCTTCAATAACCATGCATTAGTATTGGCCAAAATAGGAGCAATTATTTGAGTAATGGATTGATGAGGAGGCAACAGACCAAAAGGAGGTGACCTTGAACCAGTCAATCTCTAAGGTTCACAGACTCAACCGATAATCCCTGATTCCAAAAGTATTTACATAAAACCAATGAAACAATGGTCCAATGACACCAAATTATACCTAGGAAGAACCCAAGGCTCCACTGTGTCCACTTATAGACAACTAACACTTCTCAAGTTCTTGTGTGATTACACACACCCTTGCAAACAATGAGTGGGCTACTACTAGGCTTATGGGTTTGAATGGCCCACTTGACCAATTCAATGCAAAAATCCTTGGAGGGGTGTTCTCACAACACTTGAACACAAATGAAATAGGATTTCATGGTTTAGATCTACTAGAACATCAATTTTGACTCATTTGCCCACAAACCTGAACTAGTTGCTATTAGGCCTCCTTTTGAAGGAATCAGGTGATAACTTTTGGCACCCTGAGGATATAGACAAACAAATTATTTTTTTGGATACCCTTTTGGGAGTTCTAAACAATATCTCAGTTTTTGGTACTAGAACAACTTGGAGATATTCCAACCGGTGTTGCACTAACAGACCTAATAGGGCTTTTAGACCTATTTGACTGAATGTCTTTCACAACCTGGTTTGGTTCTCCTAATGGGTGACCATTACTAACCATGAAATGTCATGTAAACCTCAAAAATACTCATTTACCACATTCAAACCCTTTCCTAGTGCTCTACCTCTTAATTCTCACCCACTGCACTCATCAAACTAGTCTGTCACATAGAGATGTCAGACCTAGGGTTAATTCTCCATCCTCTTCATCGTATTGTAACCTCTTAATGGATTTTGCTACTAAAATATGATACAGTGGCCTATCATCTCCTGTAATGATAGAGAGTTTAGTTAAGGATTGATATGCGAAAACCCATTATTGCAGTCAAACCCTAGGGGTTTAAGGGTTTTAGGCTACCTGGTAAATATTTACTTGTAGAAATGGGAAACGATCACTTCAAGGTTCCACACTGAATGCAAAACAAAAGGTAATACAATCTAATTGCAAGATCTATGTCATGAGCATTCTTACCCATCTGCCTTCAATATGCAATCAATAGAAATCAGACGATTTTTCGAGTTTCCAACGGTTCTTGATGCTTCAAATTCCTTTCCAAATCAACCAACATAACCAAGACAACAAACATATAGTATTTGGTGTTTGGGGCCTTTAAAGGTGTTTCCCAAATTATCATAACCTCCTCCAATTGTTTTTCAAACCGACTGACCGTTGGAGAATCCTGACTTACAAAAAGTGCAAAATTGTCATGACAACTAATTGACAATATGACAACTTTTGCATAATTCGACCAAATTAGACTCTAGACTATCACAGTCCCACAAAATGATTACTTTTGACTTTAAAACATAAAAAATGACTCAAATAGACTTGTGGTCACTTGATCCCTCAATTTAGACCATTATGACCCTTATTGAATCAATTTGCTCTACCAGACCCTGGATGACAATTTGATCCAAACATGGACAAACTTTTCACACTCCTAGGACATTGAATTACAGAAGAAAAAAAATGGACCCATAGGGTCTAATTACATTGCTTCTCACTAATAGAAAATCATCTTGCTCCTGGTTGATGCCTTCATAGGTAGGTGCTCCTACACCACACTCCTCGGGTGAATTTTGTCTCAAGTCCTCTTAGAGACTAGCTGTTGCAAATCACCACCCTGCTTTGTGATATCTTCCTCCAGCATCCATGTAGCTTCTGAGTCAGGAAGACCCTGCCATTTAACTAAGTGTTCAAAATAGGTCTCGTGCCTTGTTTTCCAGGCTTCCTTGCTATCCAAGATGCACTCCATTTTAGGCGGTTCCTTAGGTAGTAAATGTTTTATCCACTCCTCACTTTCCTAAATAGATTCACCTGCACATTCTCTTGCTGTAGGACTCCTATACAATGTTAGATCAGAAAGATTGAATATACGTGAAATAGCAACATCATCAGGAAGTTCAATTTTGTAAGCATTAGGACCATATTTATCCAAAATTTTACAAGGTCCAATTTTGCACATCCTTAACTTGCTATGGCTTCCCTTAAGCAACTTGTCCTTGTTGAGATGAACCATTACCATGTCACCCACTTGATACTGCACATCTCTCCTTCTTTGATCCACTCTTGCTTTAACCTTTTGAATACTCTGTTGTAAGGTATCTTTGACTTGTTGATGTACCTCTTTCATAGCCTCTGTAAATTCATTAGCATCTCCACTCCTCTTGTCCAACCCTTGGAGATCTCTCAATTCAAAGACTCCTCTTGGATGACTACCATAGACAATCTCAAAAGGACTTAGACCCATGCTCCTGTTTATTGAATCATTATAGGCATACTCTGCCTGGGGTATCGCCCCATCCCAACTACTCCCATGATCCTTTGTCAAACATCTAAGAAGATTTCCCAATGACCTATTCACAACTTCAGTTTGGCCATCGGTATGAGGGTGATAGGCTGAGCTAAAAGACAAATTTGTACCCAACCTTTTCCACAAGGCTCTCCAAAAATGCCCTACAAACTTGTTGTCCCGGTCAGATACAATACTCAAAGGCAACCCATGGATTCTAACAATTTCTTTGAAAAACAATCCTGCAATATAACTAGCATCATTTGTGGTTTTACAAGGAATAAAGTGAGCCATCTTACTGAACCTATCTACCACAACAAACACATTGGCATTACCTGTCTTTGTCTTGGGTAATCCCATCACAAAGTCCATACTCAAACTTTCCCATGGTCTACTTGGTATAGGCAAAGGTTGGTACAATCTTGCATTGGTTGAGACCCACTTTTCTCTCTGACACATAGTACAACTCTCCACAAACTTTTTGATATCAGTCTGCATCTTAGGCCAAAAGTAAAACCTCCTAACTAGGTCCAAGGTCTTATTTAACCCAAAGTGACTTCCTAAACCACCACTATGTTTCTCCTTTAATACTTTATCCCTCATTGAATATTTAGGGATACATAACTGACCCTCTTTGAACAAAAGACCATCCTGCAAGGTGTAGTCAGAAAATTCTTCATTAAAAGCATTTGCAAACTCACAGCATACCTTATATATTTCCTTGAAATCTTGGTCCTCTTCATACAATCCTTTGAGTGCTTCAATACCCATACTCTGCAACTGTACTTCTTGCACTATCAACACCCTCCTAATTAGGGCATCTGCAACCTTATTGGCTACCCCTTTCTTGTGCTTGATGATGAAGGTGTATGCTTGAAGACTTTCATTCCCATTTCATATGTCTATGTCTGAGTTTCTCCTGTCCATTCAAAAAACTAAGAGTATGATTGCCAATATACACAATAAACTCCTTAGGAAGCAAGTAATGCCTCCACTTTTTCAGAGCTTGTACCATAGCATACAACTTTAAATCATACGAGGAATACTTCCGCTTTGATTCATTTAGTTTTTCACTAAAAAAATCCACTGATCTCCCCTCTTAGCTCAATACTGCTCCTATAGACAAACCACTTGCATCGCATTCAATTGTGAAAACCTTACTGAAATCAGGCAATACTAGGACTGGGTACTTGACAACTTTCTGTTTTAAACATTCAAAACTCTTATCTTCTTCTTTCGTCCACACAAACTTCACCTTACCACCACCCTTGATGGTTTCTAACATAGGTGAACAAATATCTCTGTAATTTCTAATGAATTTCCTATAAAATGTTTCCAACCCATGAAAACTTCTTACCTCTCCGGCTGTCTTAGGTGTAGGCTAGTTCAGAATAGCCTCTACCAGAAGAATCCATCTTCAAGTCACCCTTAGAGATGAAAAAACCTAAGTACACCAATTCCTGCTTCATGAAGTCACACTTTTCTAAATTTATCATCAACTTCTGCTCTTGCAGCCGCTTTCAAGACTATCTCCAAGTGTTTCAAGTGCTCCTCCTTTCTCTTACTAAACACCAATATGTCATCAAGGTAGTCTACCACAAACTTCCCTATAAACTCTTGCAACACTTCATTCATTAGTCTCATAAAGGTACCAGGGGCATTTGAAAGACCAAAAGGCATAACAAGCCATTCATACAACCCTTTACTGGTTTTAAATGCAGTTTTCCATTCACCCTCCTCTCTTATCCTTATCTGATGATACCCACTCTTGAGATCAATTTTACAGAAATAGGTAGCTCCCGCTAAATAATCCATTAGGTCCTCTATCCTTGGAATAGGAAACCTATATCTGATTATTATCCTATTGATAGCCCTAGAATCAGTAGAAAGTCTCCATTTCACATCCTTCTTTGGGGCTAAAACAATAGGCATTGCACATGGGCTAAGGCTCTTTCTTATCAACCCTTTATCTAGGAGCTCTTGAATTTTCCTCGCTATCTATTCATTCTGTTGTCAGGTCATTTTATATGCTGCCTTGTTAGGAAGTACTACTCCTGGTATGAGGTCGATCTGATGACTAATATCTCTGATAAGTGGTAGGGAATTAGGTATATCTTATGTAGCCACTCCTTTGTACTAGTCTAGCAGTTCCCTGACCTCCTATGGTCCTAACTCACTCACACTGTTCTTCCTTTCTTCCTTGGGCTTCACAATCAAAGAAAAACCTACTCCACCTTTCTCCTTTAGTGTATCAAGGAATTATTTTTCTCCTACCATCATCACACTAGATCCTACATGTTGTGGATCCCCTTCTACCACTGACTGTATCCTAAAAGTCACACCATCCTTTTGGAAGGAGTAAGAATCTTTTCTCCATCATGATGAGCCTTTTGTCAAACTGCCATAGTCTGCCAAGCAAGAAATGGCAAACATCCATCAGAAGGATGTCACACAAAATTTTATCCTTATACCCCCCAATACTAAACTCTACCCATGCTTGTTCATTGATGAGTATGTGTTGCCCTTTGTTCAACCAATTGACTCTATATGGACAACTATAGGGTATTATTTCCAAGTTCAACATGTTTACTACTTCCAAAGATACAATGTTATCAGTAGATCCCGAATCTATGAAAACTTTACAAACCTTACCTTGAATCTTGCAGTTGATTCTAAACAAAGCCTTCCTTTGGTGTGGCTCAGTCTTCACTGGTTCCTTGAGCAGTGTCCTCTTGATCATCAGGTTCTCTCTCATCTCTGATGTCAAACTCACTTTAGGAGATGTCACACTCCTTGCATCTTCTTGAGTCAAAGTGGTTCTCCTCTCACCACCATGAGAAGTTGAGGCCTTCTCTGGACACTTGTAGGTCGGGTGCCTCATCTGATTGCAGTTATAGCATCTCATACTTGAGAAATTGGACCCTCTCCTTGATCCATTTGTCCCACCTCTACCATTAGGTCTTCTCCTATGGTAGCCTCCTCTGCTACTTGAGTCCCCAACTTGCTCTCCTTGGCTAGACTCACCACTAGACCTCTGGTTAGGACTTATTCCTCCAAAACTGCCTCTTCCTCTGAAACTTCTCCCTACTTTACCTCTATTACTCTGCTCACTTCTTCTCTTTAGTTTCTCTTATGCCCTTAGGGCCAATTAAAAACACTTGTTCACTGTCTCTGGTGCCAAGATACTGATCTCATCTTGGATAATCATCCTTAGGTTGTTCAAGTACCTGGCCACTTTCTCTAACTCTTCTTCTTGTCTCTTTGATCCGAGACTGAGTTTATGAAACTCTTCTGTATAGGCATTCACATCAAGGTCTCTATGTCTGAGGTTCTTCAGTTTTCTATACATTTGCACTTCATAGTCAATGGGCATGAATTTTGCCATGACTTTAGCTTTCATCCTTTCCAAGGAGGTTATCATACTTTTTCCCTCCTTAAATCTCTCTCCTTGTACATAGTTCCACCATGTAAGAGAAGACCCCTTCAACCTTGCTTTTGCCAACTTAACCCTCTTATCTTTAGTGATTTTCTTGTACTCAAAATGACTGGTCAATGCTTCAATCCAGTCTATCACCTCTTTTGCTTCCATACTTCCACTATATATAGTAAAACCATCAATGGTGTCCCTATTGACTGAACTCAAGGCATCTAAAAATTCCCTCTGATCTGTAGGTATCTCCTCTACCCACTTAGAGGATTTACCCTCTTCTTTATCCCCTTGTTCATCAATGTCACTTCCATCTTCCTTATCCTTAGTCTTTTTCAATTCTTCAAGCTTGGACTCAAACATCTCTTCAATCAACTTCTTCACCACATCTTGTGACATTACCCTTATGAGGCATTCTATCAGCCCCTATTTCAATCTCTTCCTCTGACATACACTAAGACCACACCGCCCAAGTGATCTTCAAAATCTTGCTCTGATACCAATATGATGAGGAGGCAATAGACCGGAAGGAAGTGACCTTGAACTAGTCAATCTTTAAGGTTCACATACTCAACCGGTAATCCCTAATTCTAAAAGTCTATACACAACACCGAATGAAACAATGGTTCAATGACACCAAATTATTCCTAGGAAGAACCCAAGGCTCCACTATGTCCACTTTCAGACAACTAACACTTCTCAGGTTCTTGTGTGATTACACACACCCTTACAAACAATGAGTGGGCTACTACTAGGCTTAGAGGTTTGAATGGTCCAGTTGACTGATTCAATACAAAAATCCTTGGAGGGGTGTTCTCACAACACCTGAACATGAGTGAAACATGATTTCATGGTTTAGATCCACTGGAACATCAATTTTGACTCATTCGCCCACAAACTTGAACCAGTTGCTATTAGGCCTCCTTTTGAAGGAATTAGGTGATAACTTTTGGCACCCTGAGGATATAGACAAACAAATTATGTTTTTGGATACCCTTTTGGGAGTTCTAAACAATATTTCAGATTTTGATATTGGAACAACTTGCAGATATTCAAACCGGTGATGCACTAACAGACCTAATAGGGCTTTTAGACCTATTTGACTGAATGCCTTTCACAACCTGGTTTGGTTGTCTTAATGGGTGACCATTTCTGACCATGAAATGTCATGTAAACCTCCAAAATAATTATTTACCACATTGAAACCCTCTCCCAATGCTCTACCTCTCAATTCTCACGCACTGCACTCATCAAACTGGTCTATCACATAGAGATTCCATACCTAGGGTTAGTTCTCCATCTTCTTCACCATATTGTAACCTATTAATGGCTTTTGGTAATGACATATGATACAATTTTCTATCATCTCCTGTAATGGCAGAGAGTTTAGTTAAGGATTGATAGGCGAAAACCCATTATTGTAGTCAAACCCTAAGGGTTTAAGGGTTTTAGGCTACCCGATAAAGATTTACTTATAGAAATGGGCAGCGATCACTTCAGGGTTCCACACTGAATGCAAAACAAAAGGTAAGACAATCTAATTGCGGGATCTATGTCATGAGCATTCTTACCAATCCCCCTTCAATATGCAATCAATAGAAATCAAACAATTTTTCGAGTTTCCAACAGTTTTTGATGCTTCAAATTCCTTTACAAATCAATCAACATAACCAACATGCCTTTAAAGGTGTTTCCCAAATGACCATAACCTCCTCCAATTGTTTTTCAAACTGATTGACCGTTGGAGAAACACGATTTACAAAAAGTGCAAAATTGTCACGACAACAAATTGACAATATGACAACTTTGCATAATTCGACCAACTTAGACTCTAGACTATCATAGTCCCACAAAATGATTACTTTTGACTTTAAAACATAAAAAATGACTCAAATAGACTTGTGGTCACTTGATCCCTCAATTTAGACCATTTTGACCCTTATTGACTCAATTTGCTCTACCAGACCCTAGATGACAATTTGAACCAAACATGGACAAACTTGTCACACTTCTATGATATTGAATTACAAAAAAAAAAGGACCCATAGGGTCTTATTATATTGCTTCTCACTAATAGAAAATCATCTTTCTCCTGGCTTATGCCTTCATAGGTAGGTGCTCCTGCACCATGGAATTACTTTCCTTTTTTGACCATTGAACATGTGGTAATGGGGAATCAACAATCTTCCATTCAAAATAGACTGGGTCCACTATGTCATTAGTATCCTCCATGGTCATCGAGATTTTAGCCAAATCTAGATTTTCAATTTGCTCCAATGTAATTCGACTAAAATTCGTCTTCCTCACATCCTTTTCATCCTCACAATCAATCCATACATCTTCAAACCTATATACATGAGTGTAACTTATTTTGAGTTTGTTCTTCATTCCGTGAAAATCAAAATTATTTCCAGCTTTGAATTTTCTCATGGTGTTCCATTGCATCTCTTCTTCCATATTCTTGGCCTTTGGGTTGGTCATAACTGAATATCGACCAATAGCTTTTGGGTTGGTCATAACTGAATATCGACCAATAGCTTTTGGAGAAAGACACAACCAAAATGAGAAACCTTACTGTATGTTGCTTCTGAAAGTCTCTTCTTCTGTAAGTCCTTATCAAACATACATTTCCATACAACAAAGAAGGCATCATTAACCCTTTTGAAATGACTTCCTTGATTATTGATTGTGAGCTGATCATAATAGTTCCAAACAGGCACTAACCTCTTGTCGCCCTTTGTAGACAAACCTGGATATTGTCTCATAGAGGTGGCTGCATACACAAGGTATGAGGTCATGTAGAACTTCAATGTTATTTTGACCTCTTTCAATTGTGCAAAAAGTGCATCACTTATCTGCTCACCCCAATCTATTTTGGTAGCTTCCTTTTCTGATTATGTTCATATAATAACACATCCAATTTTGAAAATAATGAGAATCTTTTAAACCCTTTACTCGTGCCAACATGGTAACTGTTAACCTCGCTAATAGGAACAATAACTAGAGCTAAATTCTCAACCCAAAGATTGGTCATTCATTCTATGTAGCTATTATCTCCATTACTGAAGTTCATTTATTTGTCAACCCAAGGACGTATTACTTGAAATGGGTCTGCATTGTATATGCACTAAGTTCCGGTAATAGTCATTCTGCACTACTGTATCAACTAGATCTATTTGAAATAAACAAGTGAAAATGTAAAAACTGAATGGCTACTAGAAAGCTTAACATTAACAAAAGATTCTAATTAAATAACTATTAAGTAAGTTCAGAGCTAACAAACAGGAATTACTCTGTCTGCTTTGGCTGCAGGAACAGTCACAAGATCTGGTCCAGTGGCTGCAGGAATAGTCAGTTGCTAGAACATCTACTGCAGCAAAGAGAAAAATTAATCTAACAAACACACAAGAATACTCACCAAGTGGGCCCCCTTGGATGAGTGTATCCAGACTTCAAAGATAATTCTATATACTCAGAATAACATCACTTTTATTCATTGTTTTCAAAAGTCGATACAACACATGAAATGAAAGAAATGCTCCAGATTCTGAAAACTATAACAAACTTCCTACAATCTAGATTAAGCCAATGAAATGAGGCAAAAACATTTATGTCTACTAAGAGAAGAAATTAATCCACAGGAAACGTGGAACTCAGCTAAACCGCAACCAAGAATATAACATGGCGGTGTTACTAGATTGATTTTTTCTGAAGACAAACATAAATGAATCTGGTATCGCCTTGCTATTCCTTTGCTGATTCTTATGCACACCATCTTCTTTGTTGTTTTGAATGTTTAACTGCCCTTGAATGTCTCCAACTGCTTTTATGACGTGATTCTCCATCTGGCTTGTAATAACCGCTTCTGCAACAACTCATTTATTCTGCATTTAAAAGATAGACATACAAGCACACATATATATCTATTTTCATTAATCATAACACTTATACATTCACACATGATATTACCTATAATAATCCGCATGGCAACATGAATAATAGGTCAAAACAATACAGGGTTTAATGGGTTTAGTTATCATCCAGAATGCACATAGTCAAACTTTAATACATCACATGACTCAAACACTATCCCAATATGCAACTTAAAACATGCCAAAAAATTATCAGTTATAGGAATAAAAGAGCTATTATTTCAGCTCATCATTTACCCCCAACTTAATGTCTTGTTGATCCTCCGGCAAGAGGAAAATTTCTAATCCGGGTACTGACTTGTAAATTGCCTATGGTTCCTTGTCTTGTACCTCCTATAGCCAAGTTCCAATAAAACTCTTTCATATTTTCCAGCCTAGTCCACCTGGCTTCCTCTATGGCCTCTTCATATGGTTTGTCTGTAGCCCTGTATCCCATCAATGGCCACATAAGGATAGGTGGCTGAAATATCAAGGGTGGCTAGTTATTGCTTTTTGTCCTACCAAAGTGGATGTACTTGGGAGCTCTTTGTGTGGCTGCATGATAATTAGGCAGTGAATGGGGTTCACCCTGCTTTAGGTCTTCTGGAAGATTGTTCCAACGCTGAACCAAACATTCAACTGCAACTTGATTTTCATTTTCAACCAAATGCTCAGATTCTTGAAATGCTTCCTCTCAGCTGTTAAACCTGGCTTCTGACATCAGGTCTAGTCAACGACTTATGCCAGTCATAGTACATATATCGTGGGTTTTTGTCTTCAACTCTGAGTGGCAGTGGGCAATCAAACTCCAAATTCCTATATTCTCTAGCTCGTGTTCCCATACTGATTTCATTTTGTATCCATGACATCAATTCTTTTAGCTGAATGTCACCAATGTACAGTAAGGATTCCATTTGTTGTCAGAAGAGACAACATAATTATACAAATAAAAATCACATAATAAACTCTTAACGGTTGTAGGAGAGTTTTGATAGACATTATAAAATTCCTGCGAAGTATCTAAAGAAGGACTAAGATCCCTAACAATGCGATTTAGCTTGAAACATAAATACTGCTCCTTCAAATATAAGACATAAATTCTTGGCAGAGCCCTGCACTGAATCAATTCAAGAACCATGTTTGCAACTCTGTCTACTTTGGTTTGCAATTCAACAATTTGATTTTCCCTCTTTTCAATCTCTTTCCGTTGCTTATCAATAATTCCTTGTAGCCTAGCCCTTTCTATCTCCCATTGTCTATAAAATGTAAGTGCAATGGATAAACTAGTGAGAGACGAAGGGAGCCTGTGAGTTATTGCCCGAGGGATCAAAATCTCATCAACCGGTTCTTCAAAATTCTTTGCTACATGTGCCAAATTTGCCAGTCTATCGGCTCCATGTTCTTCTCGCGGTTGAACCTCTATCTGACTTCCGTGCCCTAGTTACAACATTTCCACAGAAATGACCTCAATCACATCCCCTGTTGCTTGAGTTCTTCTTTTACCCTGTTGACTCCTTAATTACATTTTTGGAGTGGCTGCAGGAGACATTGTTGTAGGAGGTGTTGCTGCAAGAGAATTCCCCTTTATCTTACGCCTTTTAGTTGTAGGAGAAACCTGTGCTGCTTGAGGCCGTTCTATGGTCTCTTCCTCTGCATCAACTGCTTCTTTTTATTTTCCTTTCCTTCTAGAAGATGACACTCCACTTTGAGATTGAGTGGAGGGCTCCTCAATATTTGGTTCAATTACCATTTCCTCTACAATAGGCAAGGCTTCTTCGACAATAGGAGGTTAGTTTGTTGCAGAAACCCTAGGAGATGAGGGTTCTCCGATATATTCCTCTTGAGCTGCAATTTCTTTTGCAGTTGGGACATTTAATTCCCCAAATTGCAAGATATCCTTGAACTCTCCCCATGACATCTGCGAGACATCTCTGAGAGAGCGTTCTACCAACAATTTGATCAAGTCGTGATGGTTAACAGAATGATTACCACCCTTATGGAGATAAGATGGTACAAGAAATTCAGAACATTCATCCTTCGGCCATGTCGTAGATGACTCAGTAATTTAAAATGAATCGAATGCAAATTAGAGTACATACCATCACATGTAATATATTTCATCACATAAAATGAAACCTGGGGCCATTCTGCTAGAAGAGATGTCTGTTTGGTTCCCTGCTTGACCACACTCAAAGGCTCGTCTACTGGGTGAGTATTCTCTTCCCTAGCGCTTCTTGCATATTTCACCTCAGGAAACAACTCTCCCTCCCACGGTAACCCAGTGACATCGACAATTCCTTGTTATGTGGCAATGACCCTTAACTCTTTTACAGAGGCTTCTCTTTCACTGTATGTGCGCATGAATTCATGAGCAATTTATTTATTAAAATCCATCAATTTTAGAATATAGTCAATCCACCCTTACATCCAAAAGTAATGTTCACACTCAACGTCCTGCAGCAAAGCATCATGAACTATAGGTTCATGATGGATAGGGTCCCCTCCCATGGCTAATTTGACTTTCAAAACAATTACCACAACAAAATTAAAGGCTGAAATATTCCGCAGAATTGAAAATTCATGCTCCGAAATACTTTACTTCTTTTTCAGTACCTTTCATCGACTATGGCGGCAGGATGAACTACTCACTCATGCCATAGGATTTCTCATTCAAAAATGATTTCAAAAAAATTAAAACACATTATTGACAAGGAGACCTAATTACACAACCCGTAAATTAGACCATAAAATACCACCCCCCCAACTTAAGATGACACGTGTCCACACATGTGAAAAAGGACACAGGGAAGGGTACACAGATTATGCGAATCAAAACAGGTAATAATCATAATGAAAGAATAAATGCATAATCAAAAGAAAAATAAATAATACACATACCTGCAATCGTACTAATTAATGTTGTATTAAATGATTAGTTATTCATAATATGATATGAGATGGCATGAAGTGAATGATGTGATAGAAACAAATATGAATTGGGATGAGGTGGATGAGAAAATTATTAGCAGAGAATGATATTTATTATGAAGGCGCGCATGAAGAATTTAAGACTGAGGACCAAGAAGACCCTTTGTAGAAGCTGCGTCCATAATGTCCTCTCTAGATGTTGCAGGAACTGTGGTCTGCAATTGATTAGCAAATTGCTACAAGAACTATTCTTTTGTTGCAGGCTTATGATAAAGGCATAGTCGATGACCATTGACCAAAAGTTTAAATCTGACTGGGTCTATTGTTGTCAACTGAACTGCTCCATTTGGAAAAACTTCATCTATTTCATATGGGCCTAACCATCGTTTTTGGAGTTTTCTCATAGTATTCTTATATCTTGAATCATATAGCAATGCCCAATCTCCAGATTTAAATTTTCTATCCTTGATATACATATCATGCCATTTACGTCGTTGCTATTGAATAATCTTTGTATGCTGGACAACCATCTTTCTTAGCTCATCTAGAGCATTCAATTACATGATGTGGTCTTTTCATGCTTATGAGAGAGTCATATTCAATTGTATAGTTGTCCTAAGAGTTTTATGCTCAAACTCAATGGGCATCATTACTGTTTTTCCATACACCATTTCAAAAGGTGTAAAACCAGTTGTTGTCTTCCATGTTGTTTTTTATGCCCACATGGCTTCAAGAAGTCTATTTCCAGTCTTTCTTATGAAGAGTTACTGTCTTGGTAAGAATAGCTTCTAAATCCTTGTTCGTAACTTCTACCGGACCATTGGCTTGAGGATTGTATGGAGTAGACTTCCTGTGTCTGATATTATATTCATTTACCTATGCTGTAATTAATGTGGAAGTAAATTGTGGTCCTTGATCTGAAACAATCTCTCTTAGTACTCCATATCTGGTAAATATTTCCTCATAGAGAAATTTAGCTACCTTATCATCTCTTGTATGTGTCATGGCCCTTGCTTCCACCCATTTTGTAACATAATCAGTGCATACTAGAATATAAGATTTCCCATTGGAAGGAGGATCAACTGGTCCAACAAAATCTAGTCCCCATTTATCAAACGGTGCAACCAATATTTGGGGATATAATGGCATTTCATCAGATCTAGTAGGCCTACCCATTCGATGGAATCTATCATATTTTCTAGTATATTGTGTTGAATCTTTATACAAAGTTGGCCAATAATATCCTGTGCTAAGGATTTTAAGTGTTGTTCTTTTAGTAGCAAAACGTCCTCCACATGGCTCATCATGACATGCATGAAGGATATCATATGTTTCGTCCTCTCTGACACACCTTCTTATGACTTGGTCAAGTCCAGTATAAAATAAACAATCAACAATCCATGAGAAATTAAATCTTTTCTCAACTAGCAGTCTTCTTTCTTTAGGAGAAAACTGAGAAGGCATCTTATTAGTAGCTAAATAATTTGCAATATCAGCATTGTAGTGTCCACCCTTGACTTGACTTGTTTTGACTAGAGTTGACTTTCAATTCATGCATGATAGACATTATTGGGCATAGGCTATTTCAGATGATTTATATGATGTTGATACTATCATTATTGATCACGTGATTTATTAGACAATATATATACTTATTATGTGATTGATTATCGAAAGATTATATTGATCATGTGATTTGATGAGCATATGTGTTGATGGATTTTACATGACTTACTATAATCATGAATTATACTAATCATGCACTTGATGATGTTTTTATGTACTAACCATATTTAATGATTATCTATGATGAGTTGATCATATGGTTTGTTTGATTGTCTTCGGGATAGAGACAATGCCACATCACTCATTGCGAGCGGGATGTGTCGTTGTGATTCTCTAAACCTTGTCTGTTATAATATATATGCATATGCCGTATCATTTCTTTGTGGATGCAGGATTTGCAGGTACCAGACACCGACTCCACCTGGCTCCACAAGTCTGAGCATGTCTTTAAATCCTAATGGCATGTGGTTCGAAGTTGGCACAAGTTCCCCTCACCTACTCTAGGTCTAAGATGTTCACCTTGTGAGGTTATCTTGATGTTAGCTAATTTGTTGATATCTTATGTTATTTTTATTTTCCTTTTTATTGGTCAAGTAAGTATTGTGGTGTATTGGTTAAGCCTCTTCATCATGAGTTGGAGGTTTGGAGATCAAATCCCTCCAGCTTCTTTTGTGTGAGTTTTGAGATATGGATTTCTCATTGTGTAATTGGATTTCTCCTTATAAGGAATTTATTTAAGTGAATAATGTATTTAATCTAATTGGCTTGATCTTTTATTTATTTATTTAATAAAGATTAATTTATTATTTGATCTATTTAATTTAATGTTGAGTATTTGATATTTAATTTATTAGATTTTATTTATTGAGTAATATTATTTTACCCATTAAGTAATTAAAAGGGGGTAATTTGTATTCTTTTATTTAAAAGTCATTTTCACCCCAGGTCAATGGTTTAATTTATTTTACCTACCCTTGGATTTGATTGGCTGGAAGTTTATGGTAGGTAGAAAATATATTTTATGTTCTTGAACTTTGGGAAGGTAGGTATGGAATATAATATTTTTGAAATATTTTGATTGGAGGATGGTTTTGCTTGGTTTTGTTTTGTTTTATTTTTATTTTTGATAAATAGGCCTTCCTGTGCATTCACGGAGGTTGGCATCTTTGGTGAATGATTTTCTGAGATTGATTTGGAGATTGCTGGTGGTTGGATTCAAATTGGTTTAAAGGCTTGGATTGTTTTTTTGGATTCTACATCAGATTTTTTTCCAATTTCTTCATTTTCCAGGTTGGTGGTTTTACCAGCACTTCGCATTGTGCTTTTTTAACAAATTGTCTGCAAGGTGTCTGAAAGATTGTTTGGGGATTTAGAAAAGAATTTTAAATTGATTCTTATTTTCAGAAATCAGATTTGGAAGGGATTATTTTATTCTTCTTGTTTTTGAGAAATCAAGTTAGAATGTGAGAAATGGTTTCGTGTGCTTTTTCCTGTAATTTTTCCTATAGTTTTTCCTGTAGGTTAATTTTCTATTTGTTTGCTTGTGTGGTACTTTCTAGATTAATTCTTGTACAGAGGCATTGTTGAGGGTGTTGGTGAGTTTTCTAGTTTTTATATCTGATTTTATTTGATGTATTTTGTTGGTTTCAAGCATATTTACCTTCCTATGTTATTGGGGAAAGAATTGTGCTCTCATCTATATTGATATGCTATGGTTGGTGAGTTGGAAGTGTTATTGTTTTGGGGCAGCAAGTGAGTTGGCCTTGCTGTGGTTTTAATTTCATTAATGATTGCAAATTTTATGGCTTGATATGCCTATGTTTATTGTTGGCCAAGAGGCTCATTTTTTTTATGTTGTTGTAGTTTTGACCATGTCAAGTTTCCTTGTCATAAGGCTTTATGAATATGAGTTTGGTTGCTGTTTTGTTTTCATTAAATCAGATTTGAATTAAAAGGATTTTATGATATTTATGATGCTTTTCATTGATGGTTAATTATAGTTTTTGATGTGGTATTGCCAAGAGGTTCATTGTGATTTTGGCTACTTGAATATCCTTGTTTTGGGGAGTAAGCCATTGGATGCATATGAGTGTTATGTTGCAGATTGGTATTTTTTTTAGAGCCTCTTGTGATTTATTGTTGGGCCATGTTAGGATGAGTGGGATTTCTTGTGATGACCAGGGTCATGAGAGATAGGCTGGCATGAGGTTCCTTGTAAGGATGCATGAAGTCTAGACCACCAGGGCACATTGGAGTTTTCCATGATTTGTAAACAAGTGATAACATTGACAATGAATTAATTGGGATGGGTAATTATAACTCATTTAAACAAGATAATGAATAGTTTTGATCCTCATGGCTTAGTCCTAGGGAGGATGTTTTAGGATAAGCATGAGAAGGCCATGAAGAGGGTAAGCTAATCTCCCTTGGTCTCTCATAGGTTGAGATGGCTCCACATGTCCACCAGGCTAGTGCCTTGTGCTATTAAGTTATTATGTTATGAGGATGGCATGTGATGACACTCCACTCCTACATGTGTTCCCCCTTTATGATTTATGATTATGCTTATTGGATGCATTTATGTCCTAATGAGTTTTACGCCTCTGGGAGTTTATTCTTGTGGCTCTGTGTGAGTTCTTGCTTGAGAGTCCTCGTTGGTTAGTCTCTTTGGTTTTGAGTGTCAGCCTAGATGTAGAGTGTGTGTTGGGACCTTGTGTCATCTCCTAGCACAGGGGGTGGTTCCACATGGTCGGGTGGTTGGTGCTTTTAAACCATTGGGATGTTCCTATCTTTGGATTCTTCTTGCGTGGATGAGGATGCTTCTTCAGATTATTCATAGATAATAATTGCAGCAAGAATGTAAATGATGATGTGATTTATGTAATGAAATTCTTATGTAACGGTTGTAAAAGAAGTCATGTATATGAGAAATGACTCTGTTGTTCTAGTTATAGTGATAGCTTTTGATTATGGTAGATGATTATAATGATGAACCTTGAGTGGTATTGTAATGCATTTATATTAAATGAAATGGATGCATGAGATATGGATAATTATTGTTGTTCAAAACTAAATGATGTATTTTGTATTCTTGATGAACCATGTTAAAAGTAAATTAGGTAAATGTTATGATAATGGTATTAGATTTGAAATGATGTCTTTAACTAATGATTTAAGTAGAAGAAATGTTATGTCTTGATAGGATGTATGAGTTTGAGTAATGTTGGCAGATATCTTAGGACATGTTTAGGAGTTGTGATTAAAGAATTTGAAATCATAGTATCATACTTCGTAGACAGTGATCTAATGATTGAATTGAAATCTTATAATGATTGGGGTGTAATTGAAGGTTCCTTTGATTGGGGTGTAATTGAAAGTTCCTTATGAAATATTGTATGGATCTTCTTAGTGAATGAATTGCTAATCTTATTAATGGAAATTACTAGTAAGTGTATGGAAAGACGATTAAATGAGTGCTCGTCTTTTAGGAAAGGATTAGAATGTATCATGTGTTATAGTTTAATAATTATATCTCCATTTGGTGGATGTTATTAGTTGTTATGGAATTAGGATATTGTACCTTAATTTGTGTTGAGATGAATTCGTGTAGTTTCTTAATTTGTAATAAGATGATTGTTGGCTCATTGATATAGTGTAAGAGATTTTATGAGAATTAAATGGGCTATGGATTAAATGTTTAGGAGAACTTTGTGATTATTGCATTCTATGCTTTTGGAATCATGATGAAGTAATAAGCATGCTAGGAGCATAGAATCATAAATGATTACGTGGAAACTAATCGTAAATGGAAATTATGTTAATGCAATGTAAGGGTTAATCTTGGTATGTGAATGGTGATGTTCATAGTCGAAGGTTGGTTAATGGTAATAGGAACATTTGGACTTGGTATATAAAATGAACCTAAGAGAAAAAGGGAAATAGCTATGCATTAAAAGATAAAATCTCATATTAAATGAAAGATTAGGTAGGCTGCATATCATGGGTGTTAGGTATTTCTATGTTGCACCTATGTGTGTATAATGATTAAGACTATGAGGTATTGATCTGGAAGAAAGTAAATGCTTATTGCTTATGTAGGTAGATTAAGTAATGGCGTTGAGATACCCTAGGGAGTTAGTAGTAATGATTTATTGTATTCCACTTGCATAATTGTTTGAATAGCTTGAGTGAATTATTCTATGTTCATAACACTTAATTATTGTTGTGTGCTCACTACATTGCTTAAGTGATGTTATGTGTTGTATTGTTTAAAAAAAATTAAATTAAATTAGCGTGTTTTTAGCTATATTTCTCTGGGGTATTTTTGGCAGGCATTACAAGCATACCAGAGAGTGTGAGCTTTTATCAGAAACAAATGTTCATTTAGGAAAGCATCATCTATGGCTGCAGGATCATCCTGCAATGGAAGCCTAGAAAGATAATCTGCAACTACATTAGCTTTACTTGGCTTATCAACAACTGTAATATCAAATTCCTGCATCAATAGTAACCATCGAGCCAATCTTCCTATAATTGAAGGTTTGTTCATGAGATATATGATTGTTGTATGATCAGTGTGCACATATATCTAATATCCTTTGATATAATGTCTGAATTTGTTAAGTGCATATATGACTACCAACATCTCCTTTTCGGTGATAGTAAGCTCAGGTCCCTACATGTTTTTGCTGATGAAATAAATTGCATTCTCCAAATTGTCCATCTTCAGCCCCAAAACTGCTCCTATTGCATAGTCTGATGCATCTATATGAATATGAAAAGGCAATGACCAATTCAGACCCTTGAGCACTGGTGCTTGAGTCAAGGCATGTTTGAGCTTCAAGAAAGCTTCATGGCATGCAGAGGTCCAATCAAATTCTATATCCCAAAAGACAATATAAAGGTTCTACAATTTTACTAAAATCCTTAATAAACCTTCTATAATATCCAACATGACCAAGGAAACTTCGGACATCCTTTTGCTTTGTGGGTGCATGGAGGTTTTGAATGAATTCAGTTTTGGTTGGGTCAACCTGTATTCCAGTTATAAAAATATGATGACCAAGAACTATGCCTTCCTGCATCATCATAAAGCACTTTTCACTGTTCAATGATAAATTATAGTCTTCACACCTCTGTAAAACTTTCTTCAAATTCTTCAATTCCTCTTCAAATTCTGAACCATAAGTGGTAAAATCATCCATATAGATCTCCATGCTCTCTGAAAAGTAGTTGGAGCATTACACAACCCAAAAGGAAGAACAAAATATGCATATGTTCCCCAAGGGAAAGTAAATGTAGTCTTTTCCTGATCCTCGGGAGAAATTTGAATCTGGTTGTAGCCACTGAATTCATCCAAGAATGAAAAGTACCACTTTCCTGCCAAGGAATCTAATACCTGGTCCACAAATGGTAATGGAAAATGATCCTTCCTAATTATTGAGTTCAAAGCTCTATAATCTACACATACCCGACATTTACCTCCTTTCTTTGGAACTAAGACTAGAGGCGACACCCACTGACTATCTGATATAGGATAGATAAATCCAACATTTAATAATTTATGTAGTTCCTCTTTAACTATCTCCCTTAATGCAACATCAATTCTTCTTTGTGGTTGTCTAAGCGATCTACAATCCTCTTTGATATAAATATGGTGGGTATAAATTGTAGGATCAATTCCTTGCATATCTTTGTAATCCCACACAACAACGTGTTGATGACAATTGAGCAATTCAACCAGTGTTAACCTTTGAGTCTCTATGAGTTGATTGTTGATATTCAAATATTTATTTGGATCAACTTCCACTTTGACAGCAAGATCAACCTGAGATGCCTTAGAAAGATGAGAAGTGCAGACTTCCTACGGCAACAGGGTATGCAATATATCAGTGGATGTAGGAAAATTCGATGCTGCAATATTTGATGTTAACTCCTGTGATTGCTCCTCCAGATCAAACTAATTTGCCAAAATTTTAGAGAGGATCGAATCATCATCCTAGAGTCGTATGAATGATTCTCTATTAATCATCATAAGATGATTGACAAAGTTGACTTCCTCCTCAAATTCTTCTCCCACGTTAGGCCAAACAACTTGTTCTTGATCAAGTTGGGGCTGAGCAGGTGAATAAAGAGCTGGAGTTTTAATAGTATTTCCATCAGAAATAGTCATGTCCCCTGATCGACATCCAATATATGCATCGACTGTAGCAAGCCAAGGTCTCCCTAAAATAACTGGATATCCCCCCAATGTATCTTTTCGGAGACAGGATCATAAAATCTGTTGGATATTCCTAGGAGTCTAAAGTAACGACAACATCTTCAATCATACTATCAGGCTGAACTGTGGAATTGTCAGCAAGCTGTAGGACTGTAGGAGTAGGCGTGAGACTGGTTATGTCAAGTTTTTTCATAATATCTCTTGTCATTACATTGATGGACTTTCCCAAATCTATTAAGGTATTCTCTATCTGAGTGCCATTGATGATTGTTTTCACAATAGGACTATCAGGGTAAGAATATTTAGGAATTGAAACATTTCCCAATATAATATCAGCCAGTTGACCCATTACATGCACTGTTTGCATATCCTTTTTCTTTCTACAAGGTTTCTTAAACATGCCTCTTTAATTGCTTTACCATAGATAGGGACATCCTTAATAGCTTGAAATAATGGAATTTTAACACATATATGTTTAAGTTGATCTATGGTATCAAAATTTATATTCTCTTATTGAGAAATCTCTTCAAGTTACAACCTTTGAGGAAACAGGGGTATTTGGGTTGTTGGGCTAGATATTTCCTTTTCCTTTTGTATCTCAGTTATAACTGGAGGGGACGGGTTAGGTAAAGTTGTCCCAGATCTAAGGTGAATATCACTTATAGAAAGAGAATAAGTTGGGTATTGATTTGGATCAGCTGAATAAACTTGTTGTTGTTGTTGAGGCTTGCTAGTAGGATTTGGCATGGGTTGAGTGGCCAGATGTGTAGGTTTAGGTGGAACGGTATTGGCAACAGGAGGAGGCATTATAGAAGGTTGTTGTGGTTGTTGTTGAGGTTGCTGATAACCAGAAGACTGATTTGTCCATTGTTGACCTCCTCTCCATTGAGGAGTAGGTTGCCAATTCCCTTGGAATGGTTGCCACGGTCCCTGAGGCTGAGACCAATTTCCTTATGGTTGCTGCCATTGTGGAGTTTGATTGGCAAATTTTTGCCCTTGGCCTTGAGGATTATACGAATTTTGATAATTTCCAAAATTTCAAGCATATGGAGATTGCCATTGATTATTTTGTGCATAGGAATTTCCACTATAACAAGAAAAAGGAAGTGGATCAGGAGGCATACCTTGTTTTGGAAAATTTGGCCTTCTTTGAGCAACATAGAAAACTTGTTCATCATCTCCTTGTATTGTCTTGAAATCAGGAACTTCAAGATTTGCAACCATCTTACATCTACAATCTCTTTTCTTCTGTCTATAATGTGGGCAGAATTCTGCAAGGATTGCATCAACTTCCTCAAGCTTCTTCTTAGCTTGATTTGTGTCTAACTGAGTAGCCATATTGTTTATGATATCCTCCTTAAAATCCTTCAAAAGGTGGCTAAGCTCCATTCGAGAAACTCCATTACTGGATGTTGATGAAGAAATTTCTGACTTGAAACGCCTACTCTTCTTAGAAGAAGATCTAGAATACTTCTGACAGATTTGGCCAATGTCATTCCATGTTGCTTGTGTTATATCACTGCCTTCCATAAGGTCCAAAGAATCTGTGCATTCGTCATTGATTCATCTTAAAAATAATAACAAGAGAATCTTCATTTAGAGTACTATGCTTGGACTTCTTGACACTGAATAGAAATCTCTCCAGATAATCTTCCTTCTGTGTCATTCTAAAGCTATCATCCCCATGGCAGGCAGTCCCTCTATAATAATCTTTATATTTCACAAGAAACAACCATTTCATCTCATCCCATGTAGTGATTGTACTACTCCCTAGACTCATAAACCATCTCAAAGTTGATTCTTTTAAAGTGGCAGGAAATATTTTGAGTCTATGGGCATCTGTAGTATAATCATAACTCCTACAGAGGACATCAAATTCAAACAAGAAAGTGTCGGGATCCTTTGTCACTAGTCCATAGAATTTAGGAATAGAAGAAGTTGGAATGTTCTTGAGATTAGAATTATCATGCAAATGAGAAATGGGGAACTCAAATGTTGGGTTCATAGGTGGAGGTGGGTTATTCCCACCAGGGGGCAAATTTCCTTGCATTGGTCTTTGAGGAGGAGTTATTGGACAAGGTTCCTCTTTGGGTGGTCCAAAGAGGAAATTAAGGCTGTTCTCAGAAAGCTCAAATTCAAGCGGGTTCAAATTATCTGAGACTTGGTAAAGTGCAATAAAAGGATTTACATCTAGTGCTTCATATGGATTGAGTCTTGTATGATTAGGACGGTTAGGAAAGAATATACCTTGAGAATCTCTTCTTCGTTTATGCATGCAAAATCATGAGAATTACTTAAAACAAACCGAGTTATCAAAAACAACTATACTGAAAACTTGAAAATTCATAATTGTAATAGGTTCTTAGCTTGACACCATCCCCAGCAATGACGCCAAAAAAGTTTGCCTCGCTAATAGGAACAATAACTATAGCTAAAGTCTCAACCCAAAGATTGGTCATTCATTCGGTGTAGCTATTATCTCCATGACTGAAGTTCATTTACTTGTCAACCCAGGGATGTATTACTTGAAATGGGTCTACATTATATACACTAAGTTCCCGTGATAGCCATTCTGCACTACTGCAACAACTAAATCTATTTGAAATAAACAAGTGAACATAAGAGCTGAATGGCTACAAAAAAGCTTAACATTAACAAAAGATTTTGATTAAATAACTTCTAACTAAGTTCAGAGCTAACAAACATGAATTACTCCGTCTGCTTTGGCTGCAGGAACAATCACAAGATTTGGTTCCAGTGGCTGGAGGAACAGTCAGTCGCTAGAACATCTACTGCAATAAAGGGAAAACTTAATCTAACAAACACACATGAATAATCACCAAGTGGGCCCCCTTGGATGAGTGTATCTAGACTTCAAAGATAATTTTATATACTCAAAATAAGATCACTTTTATTCATTGTTTTCAAAAGTCGATACAACACATGAAATGAAAGAAATGCTTTAGGTTCTGAAAAACACCGTCTAACGTTGTTTAACCTCTGAGAAGAGGCGCATGCCTTTATTTAAAAGAAAACTATAACAAACTTCCTACAATATAGACCACACCCATGAAATGAGGCGAAAAACATTTATTTCTACTAAGAGAAGAAGTTAATCCACAAGAAACAGGGAACTCAGCTAAACCGCAGCCAAGAACATAGCATGGCGGTGTTACTAGATTGATGTTTACTGAAGACAAACATAAATGAATCTGGTATCGCCTTGCTATTCCTTTGCTGATTCTTATGTACACCATCTTCTCTACTATTTTGAATGTTTAACCGCCCTTGAATGTGTCCAACTACTTTTATGACGTGATTCTCCATCTGGGTTGGAATAACCGCTTCTGCAACAACTCATTTATTCTATATTTAAAAGATAGAACATACAAGGATACATATATATCTATTTTCATTAATCATAACACTTGTACATTCACACATGATATTACTTATAATAATCCACATGGTAACAAGAATAATAGGTCAAAGCAATACAGGGTTTAATGGGTTTAGTTATCATCCAGAATGCACATAGTCAAACTTTAATACATCACATGACTCAAACATTATCCCAATATGCAACTTAAAACATGGCAAAAACTTATCAGTTATAGGAAGAAAAGAGCTATTATTTTAACTCATCAGTAACCATATCATTATATTCCTCATTGAAATCACTTCTATGAAAATATTTTGGCCATATTGAATTGGTGGAATTCCTAGCAGAAAAGAGAAAAACTGTATTAATCATTTTCTTACACTTTTCTTCATTTTTCTTAAAATATTCTTGAGCACTTTCTGAGTAATGCCAACTACTTCCTTAACTGGTGAGCCCTTGAATACATTGTTAAAGAAAACACTATGTAATGTCTTAACAACATTCTGGTCAACATCCTTTACTTGTCTTGTATTTGTATCAAAATGATCCGCCATTGCAAGTACAAATTCTAGATCATGAGATACGACTGGGAAGGAAGCATATTTGTGCAACTCTAATTTGATCAAACTTGACATATGTGAAGGAGCTTTCTCAACTCGATCAATGAATTCCTACATATTCACATGACCAATTTATGTATCCCTTATCTCCTTGTCATTGGAGTCAACTGAGATTTTTGGATACATGTTCAAGTATTTATCATACTTGTACTTCATTTTTTTTACCGATGGCTTGTTCGGTGAGGACTCTAACTGACTTAAGTAAGGCTCCAATTTTCCTTGAGAAGGCTTTGACTTTTGAAAAGTACTGCATTAAACACCAAGGATTAGCGTTTTGAAAATCATCACCATCAAAAAAGCAAATTTTATCAACTAGAACAAGAATCCGGAGCTAAACTGGACTTGGGAAAAATATTGTAGAAAACTGGCAAGTTGGAGAAAAAAGTCCGACATGTCAATTAGAAACCAAAATTTGCACATCAGACTTTAAAGTCCTATGTGCATGGGAAAAAAAACCTTCATTGCATATCGGACTTTAAAGTCCGATGTGCAGGTTGGAGGAACAATATTTGTAGATCGGACTTTAAAGTCCGACCTGCGCTTATGCAAAGATAATATGCACATCAGACTTTAAAGTCTGATGTGGAAAATGAAATACAATAGATGACATGTCGGGTTTTAAAACCCGACCTGTCAGCTGGATAAAACACAAAGGTTGACAAGTCGGGTTTTAAAACCTGACATGTCAACTGGATAAAACATTATGTGTTAACATATCAGACTTTTAAGTCCGATATGTTAACAAATATACACACATTTTGCTAACATGTCAGGTTTTGAAATTCAACATGTTAGAAGGGGAAAACAATAATGCTAACATGTCAGACTTCAAAATCTGACCTGTTAGCAGAAAAATACATCTCCTGCATGTCGGATTTCAAAATGCGACATGCAGAAAGGGGAAAAAAATAACGTTACCTCGCATGTCAGGGTTTGAAACCCGACATGCGAGGGCAAAAAAGGAGAGGATCATGATAAGGAGATTAGGGCATCGGATTTTAAAATCCGATATTGCCCTAATCTCTACAAAAACATATAAAAAAACGTCGATGCACAGTCTAAAAACCCTACCTTATGCAAAAGAAACACACATAGAAACAAGGAAAGCTTGAAAATAAAATGAAAACCTACCTCGAAAACTTTGAACAACAAGAAGAAGTAATTCACTGACACGATCATGAGAAAATCGTGAAAGGAGAACCAGAGAGCACACAAAAGGCAACAACCAAGCTAAAAATAAAAAAAAATGAATAAAAAATGAATAAATAACCCCTTAAAACGTTATTATTGATGACATTAATTATAATGCGCACCATGCATGTCGGACTTTAAAGTTCGACGTGCATGAAGAACTCCTTGCAAGTCGGACTTTAAAGTCTGACATGCATCTCTAACTTGATAAGACTACACATCGGACTTTAAAGTCTGATGTGCAATCAGACTCCCTTGCAGGTCGGACTTTAAAGTCCGATTTGCAGGAAAAACTGCAAATCACTACACATCAGACTTTAAAGTCCGATATGCAGTTTTACCCAAAACACAGTAAACTGCAAAATCTAATAGCTCAAAAATGACAAAAATAAATGATTAAAAGAAAAAGGTGACTAACCAACGAAGTCGATCAACCTTTCTCGGAGGACGTGAGGTATGAAATGAACCAGTTTCGTAGGGTTGCCTCATGATTTTAGCCACGCTGAAATTGAAGACAATAAATTTCAAATTAATTTTATTTCTAATAAATGTGCATATCATTTTGTATTTTCAAAAATCAAATTCAAATTCATGCCAAAATTCCTATAACACATGCTTAAATCCTAACTGCCACTGAATTCGAGTTAAACTCCCAATCAACTTTTTCTGACTAGTTAATCAATCCAGTCAACTGGTCAATTAATTCAGTTAACTCCCCAATCACCTTTTCTAACTCCTAATTAGCTTTTTTGAATAGATCAATCAATTTAGTCATCTCCTCAATCCAATCAGTTAACTGATGAATCAAACGAGACTGACTATCAATCAAATGAGTTTAATTCTCAATCAGTTTTGTCATGCAACCAATTCTCACTGTAAACATCTCTAATCGGTTTTGTCTCAAGTAATCTCAATCGTTGATCAAATCAGTTTGTAAATGAATCTCGATTTTTCAAATCTTCCTTCCAGAATCTATAAATTGAACATCAATTCCCCTTTTTCATCAATCACGATCTTTGAATTCTTGTTGTCATATTACAGGTTAGCAACGCAACTCTGAGAGCCAACACTCCACGATAAAGAGAAGAGCAATGGAAGCAACATGCATCATGTTCAATAGAAAGTTTGATTTAATCGATTATTTTATTATCTTATTGATTTGTGTGTATACTTTCATTGATGTTATGTAGAAATTCATTGATTAGATAGGGCTTTTGTGATTCCCCTTTTATTCTAATTAGCACTAATTTTGATGATTTTAGGCATAAAACAAATGATGAAATTGACGTGAATGACAACGATATGATATGATTTTATTAATTTTTCTGTGTTTTTTTTGTAGGACTCAGATACAGATTTCCACATTCGTGTCCAGAATTCCACATACGCTCCTTGAAATTTAGAATCTGATGGTTTCACATTTTGCAGTTGATAGGGTTGCATTTCGCATTCGGTCTTCAAAATTTTCGTATCCATGGGAAGTTAAAAACTACAAGGTACCATTATCATTTATCCAAATCTAGCATCACAATTCAGGTTTTAATAATAATTCAGTTTCAGATTTGGAAACATTAGCAAGATAAGTTTTAAAATTTGATATAAATCTAACAACATGCAACGCAAGACAAGAATTAAGCCATTAGGTTATCGTCACAAAGCAAAGTAGAAGTGAATAAATAGGCAATTCCAATGGATTGTATAGGTAGAAAGATCCTTTGATGAAATAGAAGAAAACCTTAAACTCACATACTATCAAATGCATGCCTGTGCATACAAACAAAATTATAATATGTACTTGAGGTTTATTTTAATGTTCTAAACAAAAATTAATTGACGAAATTGATAATTTTTCATGTTGTAGATCTGTTTGACAGAATTTCGCATTCAATAGGTGTGTATTCCACATTTATAGTTTGCTATTTCACATTTGATAGCTTAAGATTTTGCATTCAATATCATCTTATTTCTCATTTGCAATGTTTGGATTTTGCATTTGCTAGTTTTGTGTTTTGCATTTGTTAGTAGTGTGTTCTGCATTTGGCTTTTAAAAAATAAAATGTTTGTAAAAAAATTTAATCTTTTTTTTTCTTTGTCAGTAATGATATGTTTCTAGCATGTAGCGACCTAGATTGTAAGGAGATTTGATTAGTTGAAGACAATAAACTGAAACTACTAACAAATTATGCTTGCAGAGGTAGTTATATGATTGTTTGTGATTTCTAGATTAGCTCACACTTCTATTGGTGCATTTAAATTTAATTAGTGTTTGTCATGTTTGGGTCACTTGCCAACTTTTTTGTTTTACTCTATTACAGGGCCTTCCTCCCACTAAAATAGGCGAGTGAGAGGGAACGACCCAAGTGGTACTTTGATTTGGTCTGCTATATAAAATATCTTGGTTGTGACAAAACTCATCAATCACCTCGTGCTGCTATTTTATACCAACGAAAGTTTCCCTCAAAATTCATGAGATGCATAAAAACCCTTATTTTAAGGGCTAGGAAACCTCTTAATTGAGTGAACTACCACATGTATAGACACCATATTACCCCAAATTATGACTAAAAACCTTTGTTCTTAGAGTCCAAAATCCTTACATCTGGTGGTTCAAGGAGTGCAAATTGTACCCTGTAGATACCCCTCATGCACGCTTCACAATGAGATAAGAACTCCCCAGTTACAAGATCTCCAAATCTTTGGGGTAATTTATTTGGTGTGCCCATGTTGGGGAGAGGATCCAGTGTCACCAATATCTCTAGTTGTCCATTTTATCTAAGGTATTCTATTGCAGGGCCCCCATTAGATGGTTTTATTTGTATCTGGAGTAGGCCACATGATGTTTCAATGTGTTTATAAAAATATTTGATGTGATAAACTAGTAGATTCAATCTAGATTTAAGCCAACCTAGGCCCTTTGACACACAACTCTAATTTTCAGAGTTTTCAAAAATCCGATGGCCATACTGTCAAACTATTTTTTGAGTGTCTAACAACATAACTTGACCGAAAATTCCCTAAAATAGATCAAACATTATTGAAAATTTTCAAAAACATAGAAATCCACATTTGACCAGTCCTCATTCTGCATTTTGCATTCACCTTGTGCTCATTCTGCAATTGACCTATCTATTAGACAGTTCAAATAACCAAAAGACAATTGAGAGGGGGGGGGGGGGGGGGTGAATCATTTGTCATAGATTACCAAAACCATTAGCAATTTAAACTTTAATACCAGAACCCAAAACATTAATATCAGAATAGCAGTTAATCCAATTAAGCATAAACAATAATCACAGAATAAAATCCATCCACATAACACCAAGATTTATACATGGAAAAATCGGTAAAGGGAAAAACCACGGCGGGAAGCCTACCCACAGTCAGATAATACTTCTGCAATAAGTATGTGAATTACAATTGAGGGGCCTACATTTGCAGGAAGGCCAACAACCTAGAGTGCACTGTTCATCACAAAAGGAGTCTTACTGACTACATATAAATCCAGACTACAATCTGGAGAAGTGTTGAACTGCAAAAGATAACATCTCCTATGCCTGAGTACAATTCCGGTTAAGCTCAATACTGGAGGACTAAATCCTCTTACATAAACCCAATTCGATCTCCAATGATCGACCAACTCCTTTGCTTGAATGATATTACATTATTCGCACATTACATTCCTTGACCATGACCTCTAACAATAACCATGATGATCTACAATGAGATCTTACATCTATATATACAAACCCTTGACCACAAACAATCAGGTTGACCACTAGACAATAAACCAAATACATAGTTATAAACCATGTCGGCCTTAGAACAAATAAATAATATCCAATATATAAGACATCCTGGAAATACATCGATAGGTCCAATCCACATGTTACATTAAAGCTAGTCCATAACCTAGATCAACTGGGACCCAATATAGGTCCACATGCTTCAGCAATGATCTCCATCTGCCAATTCTTGAACATGATCACAAATAACATCCTGAAACTCCACTAGAAGCTACACCAACACCACTTATGCAATTCATCGAAAATCTTCACCAAAAGCTCTGCTGGTGAAACCCTCACCGGAACCAGAACTAAGCTTCTAAGAAAGTAGGATAGCATCCGATCACCATACCAGAACCAACTGACCAAATATGAGCATGAGTATCATGAACAAGCTGATTCCATCACCAAACTATACCACAACTCCATTCTGCTGAGGTGTCCGGGGAGCAGAAAATTGTCTTCTTATACCATGCTTCTCACAAAAGTTATTAAACTCACCGGATGTGAATTCTCCACCATGATCTGACCTCAAACATTTAATCTTCAATCCTGTCTTAGTTTCCACTTTAGCCTTAAAGATCTTAAACTTCTCAAATGCTTCAGATTTTTCCTTAAGAAAAGTAACCCACATCATTCTAGAATAATCATCAATGATTAGCATGAAATATTTATCATCTTGAAAACTTTTAACTCTAACAGGGCCACACAAATCAGTTTGAATAAGATTAAGAACATCATTTGATTTATCTTGTATACTTCTAAAAGAGGTTCTGACCTGTTTAGCCATTTGACATTCTTTACATACCGGATTATAGGGCTTCATAATCTTAGGTATATCCCTAACTACCTTAGTTGAACTGATCTTCACAATGCAATCAAAATTCACATGACATAGCCTTTTATGCCATAGCCAACTCTCATCAATCTATGTAATCAAACATGTCTTCTCATCGGACTTCAAATGCAATATATTACCTTTTGTCTGTGTACTGATTGCAATCTCCAAACCAGATCTGTTAATGATTTTGTATTTTCCATCCTTTAACTGTAATTGAAATCCCTTATCTACCAAGTATTCTACACTCAAAAGATTATGCCTTAAACCTTCAACATAATAAACATTGTCAGTATTGTTCTTACAATCCAGTGATATAGTTCCTTTTCCTTTGATCATACATGCTTTGTCATCTCCAAATCTAACTAGACCACCATCAAATTCTTGCAAAGACAGAAACTTCCCTTTATCTCCAGTCATATGATGTGAACAACCACTATCAATTACCCATTCATCCTTGTCTTCAATCTTAGCAGCAAGTGACTTCTCTTCAGATACATTCTCTCCTAGTGCTGGATCATCCTCTCTGATAGCTAGGAACACCCATTCCTTCCCATTGCCGGAACCACTAGCAGAGTCTTCTGTCAGTTCATCATCAGAATCAATAATGCCTTCCTCATCCGCTATATAGCATGATTTGTCTCTATTTTTTTTTGTACTTGTACTTGTTCTGATATCTAGGGTTAGGCTTAAATGATCATCAAACTCTTTCTTCAAATCTTGAATTCCTTTTAGGACATCTAGATGCAAAATGACCAATCTTATTACATGCAAAAAAATTAAAAGGTGCTTTTCCTTCATACTTACTTCCTACCGGTCCTTTGGGCACTCTTCTAGAAAATAGTGCTTCAAGTTGCTCAAACTCATCATCTTCTCTCTTCATATCTTCCAATTCCTTTGCATACAAAACTTTCTAGTCTTGCTTATCGATTGTAGATGTAGATGCATGAAAAGCAGGTTCAGTCTTCACAACTCTAGAAGGTCCAAATTCTTCAAGCTCGAAAGCAGATAATTTCCCAACCAAAGTATCTCTATTGACAGATGTATTAGCCATTGTTCTTAATTCATTGATACTAGTAGCCTTCATTTTTCAAGCTGATGGTAGGGCTCTCAGGAGTTTAGAAACAATTTCATCTTCGCTCAGAGTTCCACCACAACATTGAATTCCCATAACAATCTCATTTACCCTTTCCATGAATGCAATAATCCTTTCATCTTCTTCCATCTTCAGTTTTTCATATCTCACTCGATAACCATCAAGTTTAGCAATATTAACTATAGGGTCACCTTCATTAAGAGTCTCCAACTTATCCCATATAACCTTTCTAGATGATCTGTCGGTTAATCCCATTATTTGTTGATAAAAAAGTGCACACAAGAGGGCTTTTCTTGTTCTACAATCATTCTCAATCTCCTTGTCCAGGTTTTCTGGAGGAGGATTGTCAAATCCTGGATTATAGGGTGTGACACCATTCTGTGTGATCTCCCAAATCTCCTTGCCAAGACATCTCAAATGAGTTTCCATCTGAATCTTCCATACTATATAATTTGTTCCATTAGGCCTCGGAATATCCTTCCGAAAGATAGCTCCAAAAGAACTGGATGAACTCGAACTGTTAGTCGCCATAGGATCTTCCTCAAGCGGTTAAGATTTCTATAGAGAGGACCAAAGCTCTGATACCAATTGTTAGACAGTTCAAATAATCGAAAGACAACTAAGAGGGGGGGGGGTGAATCAATTGTCACAGATTACCGAAACCATTAGCAATTTAAACTTTAATACCAGAGCCCAAAACATTAATATCAGAATAACAGTTAATCCAATTGAGCATAAACAATAATCACAGAATAAAAGCCATCCACATAACATCAAGATTTATACGTGGAAAACCTGGTAAAGAGAAAAACCATGGTGGGAAGCCTACCCACAGTCAGATAATACTTTTGTCATAAGTATGTGAATTACAATTGAGGGGCTTGCACTTGCAGGAAGGCCAACAACCTAGAGTGCACTTCTCATCACAAAAGGAGCCTCACTGACTACATATAAATCTAGACTACAATACGAAGAAGTGTTGAACTGCAAAAGGTAGTATCTCCTATGCCTGAGTACAGTTCTGGTTAAGCTCAATACCAGAGGATTAAATCCTCTTACATAAACCCAATTCGATCTCCAATGATCGACCAACTCCTCTACCAGAATGATATTACATTATTCACACATTATATTCCTTGACCATGACCTCTAACAATAACCATGATGATCTACAATGAGATCTTACATCTATATATACAAATCCTTGACCATAAATAATCAGGTCAGCCACTAGACAATAAACCAATTACATAATTACAAACCATCTCGGCCTTAGACCAAACAAATAATATAAAATATATAAGACATCCCATAAATACATCGATAGGTCCAATCCACACGTTACATTAAAGCCGATCCATAACCTAGATCAACTGGGATCCACTATAGGTCCACACGCTTCAGCAATGATCTCCATCCACCAAGTCTTGAACACGATCACAAACAATATCCTAAAACTCCACCAGAAGCTGCACCAAAACTACTTATGTAATTCATCGAAGATCTTCACCAAAATCTCTGCCGGTGAAACCCTCGCCGAAACTGGAAACTAAGCTTCTAAGCAAGCAGGATAACATCCCATCATCAGACCAGAACCAACTGACCAAATATGAGCATGAGTATCATGAACAAGCCAATTCCATCACCAAACTATACCAAAGCTACTAGATCATGCTGGATCCATGTTAACCAGAAACCATTCATCCTACTGGGGCTAGAAGGGTGCCGGTAAAGCATCCAAACAACTTGTGTTGGCATCAATGACAAAACATCAATGCAATACATAATCAATTCCACCAAATGGCCAACACTATCTGCATTTTGCATTTGACCAATCCTCATTCTGTATTTGACATGTCTGCATTTCACATTCACCTAGTTCCCATTTCGATTTGCTTAGTCTCCCTTTTGCATTCATCTAGTCTCTATGCCACATTTATCATTATCACATTTTGCAATCATCCAGTTCCCATTTTGCAATCATCTAGTTCCCAGTTTGCATTCGTCCAGTTCTCATTTTGTAATCATCTAGTTCCCATTTTATAATCATCCAATACTCATTTTACATTTGATCAAATTCCCTTTTGTAATTGTCCAAACCCAATATCACTTCCAACTGGTAAACTATTGCCTTATAAGGTCAATCATAATCTATCAACTAGGATCCAAATCATTTCAAATCTTATGATCAATCAAGTTCTTAGAGTCTTTAGTTGTATCTAGTTCCTATTTTTAGAGTCATCTTAAATCCCCCCAAAAATAAAAAACATAGTTGCATTATCATCCAAAATCCCCCAAAATTAAAACAATCTGCCAAAACCTACTATCAATGTCACATCTAAAGCGTCATCCTCTTGGTATTAAACATCCTTGATCTTAGGCCGAAACCAATCGAACAAACATCATGGAATGGTGCTACGCATTTCATAGAGAAGGCGAATTGATGTGATTGGCTGCTTTTCTCAGCTTTAAAGAAAAGTGAACTAATTTTAAGATAAAATTAGAAAAACTGATTTATTTCATATTTTATATTTTTGATATTCAATTTTGATTTTTTATTGATTTAATTCATTGAATTGCTTTTCTGAGATTTTTCAATTTAATTCCACTTTGATTTCTTTTCTCAATTTTAAATTCTTTACCAAATTAATTCCTTTTTTACAAATTAATTCTTTTTTAATGATTTAATGGCAAATTGATTTATTAATTAAATATGCTAGGATATTTAATTAAATAAATAGGATCATTGATTAAAATGGTTTACTTGGAATGATTAATTAATTAAATGATTTATTTGCCATGTGACATTGATGATTGAGAATTAATTAATTAGGTGCTCATGATTGATTTAATTACCTTTGGTTAGGACCTTGGTGATGTAGTTGAGATTAGGGGCCTATGGTTTAGGTGACCATTTTTAAGGTATTACATTTGCTCCTCTTTCAATTGATGTGCGAGCAATGCATTGATTCAAAGAAAAATTAATGTCAAACAGATTATCAGTTTTGAACTTGATGGATCACAAACCAATGAAGAGCGAGATGTTCAGCTTGATTTGAAGCGATGAAGTTGAACAGATTGATTAAAGCGACACCGATCTCGAACTTGATTGAACTAGGACTGATAAAGAGTGAGATACCAATCTTGAACTTGATGGATTAAAAAATGAGTATCGATCTAGAACTTGATTGAACTAGATTGAGCGAAGAGACAAAATCGATTCCGAACTTGATTGAACAAGAATCGATTAGAGAAAATGTCCAGCTTGATTTGAAGCGATGAAACTGAACACCTATTTGGATTGAGTGTGTGATCACTGTTAAAAGACTCTTTAAACCCTTGATTAAGTTTAAGCGAATAACCAGCTTGATGAGATGCGATGAAACTGATTACTTTAAGAGACTGATTCAGATAAAGACAATATCAGCTTGATTTGGTGCGATAAAACTGATATTCCCCTAGAGATTGATTCAATTTTGAAGAACAATAGGTTTTTTGTTTAATTAATCTTTGATTAAAAAGATTTCTGCTCGACTTAGATGAAGATTTGAAAAAAAATATTGACTCTTTGATGTTGATAATCATTGATAATGATGATGTAATGAATATGCCCCCTTGGGAGTGAAATCGACAGATGACGAGGGTACAATGATTTTAGGCAATTTGAAAAGAAAAATATGTGTTTTATTGATGATAATTTGAGCACAGAGATTGATGTAAGAATGAATTTGAGATCAGAGTTAAATTTAGCGCAAAATGATTCAAAAATTGACTTGAGGAGGAAAGTACTAAGGGGTCAACATTGTGAAATTTTGACTAGAAAATTGACGTCAGATTTCAATTTTGATCCGGAAATTGGACTCAGGACGGGTGATTCATCTTAGAGTACAAATTTTATGTCCATCGGAGAAAGTTTGAAAATTAGGGTTGGGCTATATAAGGGGTTCAATGTGTCTTTGTCAATTCATTTTTACCTCTCAAAGTTCAAAATTTGAAAAACCTCCTTGTGAAGAAAAAATGCCAATTCCTATTCAAGAGCATCGATTCAAGCGCCAGAGATGACATAATCGACCTCAGAACTATTCCCCAATAGTAAGTGATCGATCTCAAGCCTTGTGCATTTCTCATTTTTTAAATTTTTGGTGAATTTCTCATTTTTTTAAATTTTGTGTTAAGTTGGCATGTGTCGTTTTATCGTTTAGTTTAATACTGTTTCTCGTATGAGTATCTGGCAATTTGTGGTTTGTTGTATGGTCATGTAGGGTTTGTCGTATGGTGTCTACCCTTATATCATACGAGGATGTTCTTTATAGACCATTTAATCGTTCTGTATGTTACTAATTGTCGTATGGGTGTGGCTTGTAATTTTTGTCGTACGAGTTGTTGCTTGACTATACTGACTCGTATGGAAAACAATGTTGATTTTTAAGGACCAAAACATCAAATTTTGATTTGCAATGTTGTAAATTTGGATTCTTTAGCATTTTTAACACATTCTTAGTGCAAATTTGATTGTGTACTGATGATTTTTTTGTTCTATTTTGTAGGTTCAGTTGCCAGATATCCATGTAAATCACGGTTTGTTGACTGCATTGGTTGAGCGTTTCCATTCTGAGCATAACATATTTCATTTGCTGGTTGGAGAGATGACAATCACTTCTGAGGATATTTACAGGATTTTGAGGATTCCTTTTGCTGGAGATAAGGTAGATTATGATTTGACTCCATGACCGGGCATTGAGGCTCTCAGATGCATTTTTCATGATGACACTATCCTTGATCGTTCGATCAGTTGGGACGATTTATTGAGTAGGTATGGTGCACAATACCCACTTGCTTGCATTTTGGCTAGCATGATTGGTTGTTTCATGATGCCTGACAGAGGACAACAAAGATTCTTATGTTGACAGGGTACAATGCCAGAGAGATTGCTGACTCGTCCAGTTAGATGAGGTTGGGGTTCATTCTTGCTCGCACATATATATCATGAGATGCATGAGATCACGTATAAAGGGGTGAAGAGTATGGCGTTCTAGTGTTGCAAATATGGGCATGGGAGCATATCCTAGTTTGCAGACCTATTGTGGATGATTCGAGGGAGGCACATTAATGCACATCAACCTATTGTGTGCTGATATTTAGGTTATATCACACAGTCCCACCTGGGCAAGACTGATTTTTGGAGGAGGTAGTTAGATGAGTTGATAGCTATACTATGGAGACCATATAGGGGTTTAGAGTTGTGGGGATGATTGGAGGATACAGTAGAGAGATATGTTTATGAATAGACCTCTCATCGACAGGTTGGGCACGATCATTGAGCGGTTTGTAGTGTCTAGGGTTTTGAGGCAGTATGGGAGACTACTGAGTATATCCTAGGAGTTTACAACTTATTCCAGATTTGGGGATGAGGAGAGACAAGATGGGCACTTAGACTCTCATATGCCTTGACCATGCAGGAGTCAGTGGGTTTACAGCTGCAGAGATGGGAGTACCTGGAGGATGTGGCAGATGCAGGGGTATTGCCCCAATATAGAGATTGCTTTCAGAGACACCCCTTTCCTTAATTTGTAGATCTTGGAGAGCATGCGCCTCATATAGATGAGGTTGAGGAGGTACCTGCACGAGATCAGGGAGAGACGACATCGAGGAGGGCAGAAGGAGATCCGAGTGCGAGTAGCAGCAAAGCACCTATGAGAGGTCAACAATGACAAAGGGGAGAGGGTGGATATTTGGGAGCAATTGGTGGAGATGTAGGTGGGGACATGGGAGGAGATGATGCAGTTGATATAAAGATGGGTGAGGCAGCAGGCCTGGTGGAGATGATACTGCTAGGCAGGTACAACGAAGGAGAGAGGAGCGGGGAGGTGGAGAGGATGAGGTCAGAGTAGGACAAACACCTGGAGATATCATTCGTACCCTAAGAGGGAAGGTGAGGGGTTTGCAGACACAGGTAGCAGTGGCACAAACACATATCATAGAGCATGAATGATAGTTGTAGAGCCTAAGGACAGAGCGAGACTAGGAGATGCAAAAAGTGAGCAGAGAGGGATCAAGAGTTTCAGAGATTGAGAGCAAAGGTAGTTGCTTCTCAGCATGAGGTCCTTCATTAGACTAGCTGCGCAACATACAGTGCAGTAGTGCCAGTACAGAGACAGATGGTGCCTTATTCGCAGTATATGGCATAGTTTGAGGGAGCATAGACACCTAGATAGGTTGATCCTCAACATGAAGCTCTTCCAACAGCAGGCGATGAGGGAGAGGGTCATAGTTATATTTTGACATTCTGTGTTATTTTGTACACCCCTCTTTTTTTTGTACTCTATGTATTTCTTGCTCCGATAGACATTGGATATGATAGCTGATGTCATTTGTACCCTTTGACATTAATATTTTGATGAGAGATATATATGAGTCTGTGATTTGATCGCATTGTTCTTGTGCTAAGTTACATGAGATGTTTTGTGAGATATCTTTCTATATGCTTTTGTTCTATATGAATGCATTTCTTTTCAATATGTATGTATGTAATGCAGATGAATATGAATGTTTTTTGTTTCTTTGTCATATGCAATAAATGATAACAATGATGAGATAAGGATGCAAAATTATATATATATTTTTATTTTTTATGCAATAGTATGAATGCAAATGAATGCGTATGCAAACTAGGACTAAGTCATTGGATTTTAATTTGCTTTTTGTCATCACTGTGTGTTTAAAAATGTCAGAAATAAACATAAGTATCAAGGCACAAAGAGCCAGGATGACCTGAATGTTACGTTAGTTTTAATATAGCAAGCCAAATAAGCACCAATGCATAAAGAGCCAGGATGACCTGAATGTTCCCAGTGTGCAAACACACTAGACAAAGCAGAGTTCCTTCCTTGTTATATGAAATATTGATTATCGTGTCCGAAATGACCCTTGTATCATTCATATCCTAGGATATATTAAGCATGTATCTAGATTGCATAATAAAGAAATTTACTCAAAACAAACAAGGAAATGATTCCAACCTCCCTTTAGCATACAAATAAATGGAGTTTAGGTATGTTTGGTGATTTCACCTTGATGTGAAGGCACTTATCACAGACACCTAGCTTATGATAAGTTTTCAGATCATTGGAATCATACCTACAAGCAGAAAACAACGAAAAGTATTATGCCCCCAGTCCTTGCTCCTCTTAGTCAAGATAGACTTGCTCGAGTTACTCAGAGGGAATAATAATCAAAAACCAAGTTAAAAGACAACATTCAACAAAAATTTCAATCAGAGCTCAAACAGTTTTCAGTGATTGTTTTCAGTGTTCTTGCTTTGTGTGTTTATTTAGTGGTAAAACTCAATAGTGGATAGGAGACAAGTGACTGACTCAGATTGGATGACCTGGAGCTACCGACAGAAAGATGACTTGGTTGAATTTCTTAGGACATGTAAATTAACTAGATGATTTCCCTAAGACTAGGACATTGATCAGTTTCAAGCCATGAGGGTTCCAGGAAGAACCAAGGTGTCACAAAAGTGACTGAAGGATATATACAAGCTAAAGCGAAGATGCAGGAAATAAAATAGGAAATGCCAAATTTGCATTGATAGATGGAGCACTTGAGTACAAGAGGCACCTATTTACTAGGTTTTCACCTGCTTGGCAAATATTCTCTTTTTTTACTACCAAGGAGCTTATTTACCAGCTTTTCACCAAGGCATTTTTTATTTTCATTTTTCTTCAAGACTTTTTTTGGTTTTTTAGGATTTCTTCAGGACTTTTTTGCTATACAGATTGTTGGAGAAAAGAATGCTAGGTGTAGAATTTCTTCAAGTGGATGGTGTTGATCGGTTCACAGAGCTGTTCTACTTCCAATGTTGAGAGTTGATAAGCACCATAGCCAAAGGTTACAGTAATGATGTAGGGATCTAGCCAGTTGGATTCAAACTTCAGCTTTTGTTCTCGAAACTGTTGATTTTTAGGATTATCTCTTAAAACAAGGTCGCAAACCTGAAATTCTCTATGTCAAACTTTCTTGTTATAACCTCTAGACATTCTCTTTTAATAATCTCGTAGATGATCAAATGCCACTTGCCGACGTTCATCTAGCAATTTTTTTTGTGTTCTTGCAACCTAGACATTCTGTGATCTTCATCAATGACAAGACCTTGTAGAGAAACTCTTAAAGAAGGGATTTTGACCTCTATAGGAGAGACTACTTCAACCCCATATACCAAAGAAAAAGGTGTAGCTCCTGTAGGTGTTCTGATGCTTGTTCTATAAGCCCACAATACTAGATTGAGCTGCAGATGCCGATCCTTTCCAGATTTTTTGACCGTTCTGTGTAAGAGTCAACAGAGTTTTATTAGATGCCTTAGCCTGGCCGTTACCTTGAGGGTAATATATAGAAGACCAATGCTGTTTGATTTTGAACTTTTCATAGAGCTCATCTAGATCTTTGTTTTTGAACTGTCCTCCATTATTAGTTACAATCAAAGAAGGTATGTCATACTTGCCGATGATATAGTTAAGGATAAACATAGCTACCTGTTTGTCAGTTGCTTTGATTAGTAGAACCGCTTCAACCCACTTGGTGAAGTATTCAGTAGCAGTTATGATAAGCTTGTGTCCATTAGAGGATGTAGGATAGATTTGGTCGATTAGATCAAATGCCCATTCTTGAAAAGGCCAATGTGTGATAAAAGGTATTAGCTCTCTAGTTGGAGCATGTATGAGATGCCCATGTAATTGAAATTTCTCATAAGTTTTAGCAAACTTTATAGCATCTTTTTTCTATATCTGGCCAATAGTAGCCAACCCTTAGCAGTTTTCGAGATAAAGTTAGACCATTTGAGTGAGATCCACAAATACCTTCATGCACTTCAGATAATGCATGTTGGGCCTCTTCAGGTTATAGACACCTAAGCAAAATACTATCCAAACCTAGCCTATATAAATCATTAGCTATGATAACATACCGTGAAGTGTTTCAGATTAGGTTTCTTTTCTCATTACGAGTAAGGTTATCGAGAATAATTTGGTCACACAAGTAAGAGTAGATATGACTATAGCGAGATGAGTCATGTCCAATAATAGAACAAACCATCTGGGATCCAGGGGAATCATAAGCAGGATAATGAAGCTCTTCTACCAGGAATTCATAGTGATACTCAAATTCTTGTAGCTGTGGTATAGATGCCAATGTAGCCATAGCATCTGCTGCTCTATTTTTTGATCTAGGAATCTGCTGAAATGATACAAAAGTAAAGTATTTCTTAAAGTCATCAACCATTCTTTTGTAGGGAATCAATTTTTCATCCTGAGTTTGATATATATCATTGATCTAGTTGATTATTAGTTGAGAGTCACCATAGATGTGTAACTCAACAACCTTCTATTCAATAGATAACTTGATTCCATTTACCAAAGCTTCATATTCTGCAATATTGTTTGTTCAAGGAAAGAGGATCTTGTAAGCCTTTGGGATTGAGTATCTTTGAGGAGTGATAAAAAGAATTATAGCTCCAAAACCTTGTTGAGTAAAAGACCCATCAAAGAACATTTTCCAGGATTGTTGAGTAAGGTGCATGATGGATTCATCCAAAAATTCTATGTGTAGAGGTTGATTATCTTCAAGTGGAGCATCAACAAGTTGATCTACAATGACCTATCCTTTGATAGCTTTGTGTTTTATATATTCAATGTCAAATTCTATATGAATCATAACCTACTTAGCCAATCTCCCTGTAAGTGTTGCCTTGCTAAGAAGATATTTGAGCGGATCTATTTTAGCCAGTAGCTTGATACAATGTGCTAGCATGTAATGTCCTAGCTTCTATGATGTGAAGAAAAATGCCAAACAAGCTTTCTCAATTATAGTATAGTTCAGCTCATAGGACACCAATGTCCGACTGATATAATATATAGCTCTTTCCTTTTTATTCTCATCTAGTTGAGCCAAAAGTTCCCCTAGTGATGTATCAATAGTTGATATGTAGAGTATCAAGGGTTTATTTTGAATCGGTGGCATTAAGATAGGTGGATTAGAAATATATTCCTTGATTTGTTTTAGATGTTGTTCATAGTCTTCACCCCAGTTGTAGGTAACTCCTTTCTGTAAAGCTTTTGTGAATGGCTGAGCTTTGTCTGCGAGCTGAGAGATGAAACGTCTTATGGATTGGAGCCGCCCTTGTAGAGTCCTCATTTGACTGACATTCTTTGGTGGTGGCATGTCCATGATAGCTTTAAATTTTTTTGGGTCCACTTCAATTCCTTTCACTGAAACAATGTATCCTAGGAGCTTGCCAGATGTGAGTCCAAATGCACATTTCTTGGGATTTAATCTGAGTTTGAATTTTTCCATCCTGTCTAAGATTGGACCTAGTTTTGATAGATGTGTTGATCTTTTCATATATTTGAGTAGAGTATTATCGACATAGTCCTCCATGTTTTTGTCCAGCATATCATAAAAAATTGTTGTTATAGCTCTTTGATAAGTGGCACCTGCATTCTTTAAGCCGAAGGGAATTACATTCTAGTAGAAAGTTTCCCATGCACAAGTGAATGTTGTTTTCTCTTGATCCTCAGGTGCAATTTTGATCTGATTATATCCAGAAAAACCATTCATCAGAGAGTACATTTCATAACCAACAGTCATGTCCACTATCATGTCTATGCTGGGCAGTGGAAAATCATCTTTTGGACAAGCTTTTTTTAAATCTCTCAAATATGTGCAAACACATATGGATTTGTCAGGTTTGGAAACATGTACAATATTAGATATCCACTTAGTGTAATCAATTTCTCTGATGAATCCAACTTTTAGTATTTTTTCTAGCTCAACCTAAACAAGTAATACAACATAAGGATGTATTTTTTTGGAGTTTTTGCTTAACAGGTTTAACTCCAGGAGTGATAGAAAGATGATGCATTATAAATTCAGGATCTAGACTCGACATATCAACATATGTCCATGCAAAATTGATCTTCTTTTCCGTGAAGAAATCAACAAATTTTTTTAGTTCTTCTGCTAACAAGGATTGAGCTACATGGATGGTATGTTGAGTTTCTTTTATTCCAATGTTTACTAGCTGTGTAGGTTCAATCAACACTGATGATCGCTCTTGAAAGTGATTTGGAAAAATATCAAGTATCTCACCTTCAGGTGCCTCAAAGAGGTTTTCACCGTTAGGTACATCCTTTATTTTTACTATTTTTCATTCTGACATCGCTATAGTGTGATTTTCGCCATCAGAACACTTATTTTTCATTTTTTGATTTTTGTCTCAGATACTTGACATCTTCTATAGTCATGTTCCCACTTTGTTCACTAGTGGAAGAGCCCATTTTTTCAACTACATTAATATAACAGGCTAATGTATAGTCATTGGGAAAGGTACGTATATTCAAAGGTTGATCTTGGATAGTATAGTCAATAAGCTCAGGATGTACTAGGGATAAAGATTTAATAGGTTCAAGGGAATTCACGGTATTGTCTCGGACCGACAAGTTGAGTTCTAGAAGACTACCTTGCATAAGCATCTCGAGACCAGGAAGAGTTAGAACATGATTATTGAAGTTTACATTAGTATTTAGGGGACCTAACCCAACAAACCTACAACTAGCACCGTCCTCTACTTCAGACTGGACTACATATCATGGTTCAACAATAACAGGTTCATCAGATAGAGTTTTGACATTCATGATAGAGTATTCATAGTCTGGTGTCAAATAGGAAATGTCATAAAGAGATCTTATTTCAGAGTGATCAGAGTCAGAGATGAAGCCTCTGACTCCTCTTCAAGTGGCTTAGTGAAAGCATGTATAGTATCAATATCTACATCTTTGATGCTGCAAGTTCCTTCGTGATTTGGTTCAATGATCACTTGTAGTTGACATACTTGTTGGCATAGCCTTGATGACTCTGTTAGTCTTTGTCGTCTTTCCCATTTAGCTTCCTCTAAACTAATGACCAGCCATACTTCTATAGCCTCCAATTCTTCATTTGTACTCCCATACCTGATTTTCTCTATCTCATTAGAGGGAGATATAGTAGGTGAAGAATTTTCTTGTGCTCTTCCTTCTTTCAGCTGTTGTTCATAATCTTCTTGTCTTTTTATTCTAATTTCCTCCATTTCCTTTTGCAACTTCAAGCATATTATCTCTTGTGCTTCGTCTATGATATCATTAGGTTATTTAGGAATTTCTTTGGTAGACGTATCTGATAGAGGCTCTGAATCCCATTCATACTCATTCAAGTTAGTTTTCGAATCCTCTACTTGCATTCTTCCCATATATGTGACAGGAATATTTAGTGGTGCAAACAGGTTTTTGATTTCTTCCACTTCTTCTCTTATGTCTTCTGGAATATCCACTTATTGTAGTGTTGCTGCTGATACAATGCTTCTTCCCTCTTGATTTCCAGTTCTTCTTGTTATGTTTCATACTCATCCTGAATTTGTTGAGTAATTTACTTCTTGTGATGTTGGAGGTAGTATCTTTTTCCTCCACTTAGGTTGTTGATGAGAAGTATGTTTTTGATTTGATGACTATTCTAAATGGTAGTTGAGTCCATTTTTATCATTTGTAGACTTAGTTTGTAACTTGATGGGTTCAGTGATTCCATCTTGGCACTTTCCCAAAGGATCGGTACCTGAATATCCCATGTGTTGAATCATCTTATAGCCTGGACCATATTGGGCAGGGGAAATATCATTGTGTTGTCCTTCTCTATTTTCACTCTCTTCTTTGAAAAGCCATTTGAGAACTGTCGCCTCTTCTATTTCATCTGCAAGGGAAGTAGAGGACTGCACAAAAATACTATCATAGATGACATTTATATTTGAAGTTTGTGACTTCATAGCCTCTGACGATTTTCCAGACTATCTTGTGATGGTGGAAGAGACATCAATGAGAGTACAGGTTCGATCTTGTATCTATCCATACTAGTACCTGTGATTTTTAATTTATGTTCTAAGTCTTTCATCAAAGTTTCTGAACTTTCAGCTGCAGAGGCTGCTCTGTTATGAGGAACAAGGGTATCAACACCTTGTTTTAAAGCATTACAGGTGTAGGTTGTATCCACAGGAACACAAACTTCAACCCCATTGTAGGGAAATTTTAAACATTGATGATAAGTAGATGACACTGCTTGCATCTCGTGAATCCACAGTCTACCCAACAAGATGTTGTAGGAGAGAGGAAGATCAAGCATCTGACAAATAACATCTTGTTCTATAGGTCTCACCCTGATCGACAATAGTACCAGACCCTTAGATGTTTTTTCTTCTTCATCATAAGCTTTGATTGTTATTTTATTTGTTGGATCAATGATATTATCAGAAAATCCCAACCATGTTAGTAAATTGTAGGTACAAATATTCAACCTGATGCCTCCATCTATCAAAACACACTTGACTTGGTGTTTATGGATCATAGCTTTGATATGCAATGGTTGGTTATGCGAATGATTAAGTGAATTGTCATCTTCTTCAGAAAAAGACATGTAATGAGGTGAAGTTTGGTGACCCACCATAGATTGAAACCCACCTACATCTAAGTCTTTAGGGACGTTAGTGGTGAGCAAAGCTTTGTCTAGAATCTCTCTATGAGCATAAGGGATTTTAAGTAGTTTGAGAATGGAGATTTGAGTAGTGGTTTTCTTTAATTGTTCAACAATGCTATAACCAGAAGAAGATGATGAAGCCATCTATTTGGATTTAGCCATGATCGTATCTGGCTGTTTGTTTGAAGCAATCCGTAGATTTGATGTTGTCAACGGATTTGATGATGTTTGATCAGGAGAGGAAGATCTAACTCCTCTGAGGGTAACCTTCTTTTTAGTGCGGGTTACAACATTTGCAGTTTGCATTTTATTTTGTTTATCTTTGACTATGATCACGTTGTAATATTCAGATTGGGAAGATTGAATCATGTTGATCACATTGTCATTGTTGGCATAGGTGTAATTGACTTTGGCACCTCCCTTGGATTTTGAGGAATCACCTTGTTCATAAGAAGGTAAAGGATCTTTGAAGGCTTTGTGAGTAGCATTAGTCATATGGTTTCCAACAACAATTTTGCCAGCATCGATGAGGTCTTGAATCTCGTGTTTGAGTTTCATGCAATTATTTGTTGTATGAACCTTGTTTTGATGATATTCACAGTACTTTTTCTTTTCTTTGGAACTAGAACCTTGATGTGTTTCTTTATAAAGTGATATATCTCCTTTCCTTACAAGCACATCTTCCATCTTGAGAGAACTATCTACCATTTTGTTGAATGAAGGGTATACTTGCATTTGGATACTATGTTTCAACTCAGGAATCAAATTATTGACAAAGATATCCATTTTCTTAGAATCAGGAATGGGTCATGAATATCTAGAGAACCTTTTTCTCCAACATTGAAGAAAAGTAAGAAAAGGTTCTCCTCTCTTCTATTTAGTATTGCAAAGCTTGATCATTGTGACTAGATGGCGAATGTTATAGGAGTATTGTTGTAAAAATAATTTAACTAGTTCTTCAAAAGATTTAATTCCTACAGGTAGGCTTGAAAACCATTCCATATCTTGTCCCCCTAAACTTCTTGGAAAGAGGCGCATGAGATAAGTATGTTCGTGCATGATGGGAATGGGTATGGGATAGACTAGCCTAGTCTATTCTCTTTGATCCTCTCCTTGGATCACCAGGTGTTCCAACCATACCCTAGGGTCTCTAGGACTTCCCTTGCTTGTGGAATCTCCTGACCTTTCCCAATTCACCCACCAACAACATGTGATTCTTCTCCTAAGGTCTCACCTACTCACAAGCTTCAAAAACCCACACATAGGCTAATAAGGGTTTAACTCTTCCTACACCTTCTCAGATCCTAGCAAGGATAGGATAGGTCTTTGACATATTTCTCCATCCATTCATGTGCCCCCAAGAGGTTTTGACCTTCCTACTTGTTACCGATCTCACTATTTTGCTTCTTTCCTAAAAAATAGGGCTACAAGGAATGTGCCCCAATTAGGCCTCCATTCCGGACTTCTAGGGCTCCCTCTTGCAAACGATGCCCAAACTTGTGAAACTTCCCCAAGGGACTGCTAATCATTTGGTAAAGGCTCAAATATTTTCCTGGTTTTGGGCCTCCAAGTGTCTATACACTACCCTAGGTGAATTTAGGGGTTTTTGAGGGTTTTTATGAGGGTTTTTAGGCCTGCCAGGGTCACAGTGATGGTTTGCTATCTTCACCACCTTGTCTGGGTTGGTGGAAGCTCCTCCTTCTCACCAATGATTCTCCACACACCCCTTTACAACTCCTCCAAAGGGTGCCTCCTTCCTTGTCCTTCCTTGCTCTCACGGACCTCTGCAACCTTAACCCTTCCTAGCCGGGCACAGTCTAGTCTCGCCTAGGAGTGGGTCTTTGAAAGGATTTCCTACATCTTCAAGGGCCTTGATTCCTCTAAGATACCATACAGGGTCTGCACTCCTATTCCCCATGGTTTCATGGTGTTTCCACAATGGGGATAGGAGTTGTCAACCCATTTACACAAAACAGTCCAAAACTGGATAGTAAAGAAGAAATTTGCAAAGTATTTACAAACACACCAAAAATTGGAAAAAAAACTTAATCTAAGTGCTCAAAATGAAAGTGTCAACACTAAACAAGACTCCCAATACAATTTAGGTTCCAGAACAATCCATTAACAATCCTTCATTGCTCCATTTGTGCCGACTGGCAACCAAAAAAACATAGTCACAGTCAAGGTCTTTTTCCTTTGGCCGTACAATCTGACATCCAACCCCTCATTTTAGGGTTTGCCACCATATATAATGTCTTTACCTCGGTTTGTGTGCCAAGGTTAGGGTTCTCCATGCCAAGCTAAGGTTATGACCTATTAGGTGGAAAAGTTGCATGACAACTTTGAAAAGTTGTCATGCAACTTTTTGCAACTTTTGAGCAACTTTTGCAATGTTGCTTTTCTTGACTTTTATGCCTACATTGGGCTATCCTATGGACACAACCATGCTAAAAGGACCCCAAACTCATCAATGGGCACACATACCCTCTACTCTAAAAGAAAACTCAACCTAGACTGGTGAACCTAGGACCTAAACTAGGACCTAAACAAGACCAATGAGCTCTTGGCTCTTATTACATTTAAATGGCTTCTTAAAGAAGCAAAATCCCAACAAAATCCAAATGAAGGAAGACCTTAGAAGGGTTCTCCTACACCAGTGCATGAACTCCATATTTAGTGCACAAAACTCTCAAACATGGTCTTGGGGATCCGAGTTGCCATCATATTTATCGAACTTAGGAAGTTCTATTTTGGAAGGAAACGAAAGCATGTAAAGACTCTTGTCGAATGGAAAAGGACAAATTGTATCCAAGGAATATTTCATAGGAGATTTGTCTTTTTCTTTCATATCCTTAATTTCAGTTTGTAGTTCTTGTAGTTGTTTTGTCATCAATGCTAGTGGATTATCATTTTCTTTAGTGATAAGACTTTCAACATTGTAATCAGGGGGGAGTTTAGCTCCTTGTTTGGCCAATTCTAGAAAGTGCTCTTATTTTTCTCAGGCCATGATAATCTTCATCATCTTTCTGAAGTTTTTGTCTTTTTGACATTTTGCTACTATTTCTTCTCCGAATTTGGAAATTTTAGAATCGCTGTAAGAGGAATCACTATCATTAGCTTGGATACTAATGTCATCACGAGCTTTTCATTTATCAGTCTCTTTTTCTTGTCTTCCTTTAGACATATTGGAAGATAAGGATTGATCCAAAAATGGTTTGTTTGAAGATGAAGGTTTGTCTGAGTATCGTTGTTCAAAAGATTTGTCAAAAATTGGTTGCTCTTGGTAAAAAGGATTGAATTGAAATGTTACCGTCTCGTCCTTTTTCTTGTTCTTGTTCTTAGAAGAGCTCCTAGTTTGAATAGGCATTTACAACCGACATGACCAAGAGTTAGATGTGATGAAGATGTCAAGATTCAATTAAAGCTAGTTACGTGTTTTAACGTAGTGATTAAGAGAGGCGACTAAGACCTAGTCTGGATTCAGGAACGATCTATCCCGTGTAAGACGTGATCTAAGCAACCTAGGTTGATTTTGATAAGTGATTTGATAAGTTTGATAATCGATTGATTTGAACTAGCTGGGAGATAATTGACAAAGTCGTGCAACACAATGACATAGGTACACTATCGAGGTTGTTTATGCTCAAGATTACGATGACCAGATTTATGCTCACTGCGGACTGATTAGGCAAGTATGATAGTTCTGGAAAAGTACGCAAATAGACAAGTTTTGGACTGACAAAATTAGAGATTCGTACGATAGAGGATACTGACTCAGGAGACAATTTAACAGGTTCCAGATGAAACATACATTTTCTCGTACGAGTTGCTGCCTATACTCGAACGATAGTTTAATGCTTACTAGACAACAGTTTGTCACAAACCATAATGACTCGTATGACAAAGTTTATAAGCTTGGACGACAATGTAGTCAACTCGTACAATGAATTAGGAAGCTCATATGACAAATTAGGAAGCTCGTACGACAATTATGCTCATAGACAAATTTTTGACAAGGAGACTGAGTTTTTTGACCACTGAATTTTGTTTTTTTTGGTGTTTTTGAGTTTTCCCAGTTTTTTTTAGATTTTCAGTTTTAGCTTCGGATAAAAAATACAGCAAACATGTAAGATCCAAAGTGACATTAAACACAACATGCTAATTCTAAGGAAATTGGCTGAGAGAGAAAACCTTTTCTTGCAGACTCAGGTACACACCCAATAACTAATCAGAATATGACTGTTGAGTCTCACGCAATGGATTCTCAATGACATATTATTCGACTCCAAATGCTAATGGGCGCACGAAATGGCAAATATCTTGGGAGAGTTACTATCTCTCTTGCACAAAGATTATCCCCCTTTTAGAGGTGAATCGGGTAGCTGCTATTTTAAAGTTCCTAGTAAGGATTTTTGTTTGAAATTACCCCTTGAAGTCGCGCAAGCGCGATTCAGGCCTATAGCCTGACAAGGTATCAAACAAGTTGTAGTCACGCAAGCATCATTGAGACTATGAGGCCCTACAAAATGACCGATATGAGAGATCTCAAAAGAGAAAACTCAAATAATACCGTCCCCCGAGACTTTAATCCCCAAAGGCCTATTCATTATAGTGAGTTGGAATGCTTGGGTTTAGCTGTACTCACTTGGGTCATTCTCACAGGGTGATTAATTTTTCCCAATGTGACAGGCTTGCTAAAAGGTACACAAATCTCAAACTTAGATAAAGCTTCGAGGGTCTGGATTTTTGATTGTCTGTGCAGACACGAGCATACCTTCCTACCTCTTAGATTCGATTTGTTCATTAACCAGATAGCAATTTAAGTGCCTAAAAATGAATTTAAAGAATTCATGATATTTAGTCGATTCTCCTTACGCAACCTACAAAACCAACGCATTAGTAGCCATGTTGTTTTTGATTCTTTGACATGCATGAGTTTGACTTGATAAATTCTTCGACAAGCATTCTGCAGAAAATGAGTTAGGCTGTGAAAATCTTAGAAAGACAAAAGACAATTCAGAGTTAGCATCAATGAAATTTAAAGGCAAGTCAAGAAAAACCTAAAAAGATATTGTTTATAGAATGAGAAACTCATAAATTCATACGACAATTCTCATAGGGAAGAATGAGTATTCTCACCAGACCAAACGAGTAAACCCCAAAAGAAGATGATAAAGAAGGAACTCATACGATGATTCCCACAGAGCTGAATGAGTATTCCCAAAAATCATCCTATAATGCATAAAAATTCATACAACCTTTTGCAGAGGTTGTACGAACGAAAACCTGAAAAATAAAATAAGGATTTTTGCAAGGCCAAAAATGAAATTCTCAGGTCCCATCACTAGTACATTCGGGGCTAATTTCTGACGGCCTATCATTAGAATTTCGACTACTTTTCGTCGAACTGTTGACAAATGAAGCCATCAAAAACTCATCGTCAGACTTCCCGATGATGCCATGAACATCGAAATTCTGATGACATCGTGAACTCTTTTGATGATGGCCATGATCGCTCCTTCGGCCAAAAATATCGTCGGATGGCTGTCGGAATTTCAACGCTCCCCGAGTAATATGCATCAACGACCATCTGACAAGAAAGTGTCATCGAACATATAACATCCTCGTTGGATGTTTCTTTAGTTGGCTTCGGAATTTCGACTGCAACCAGAAACTTTGCATCGACGAGAATGTTGTTGGTCCGACGGTTTGGACGTCGGTGCAAAGTTTCATTGCCGTCGGAATTCCAACGGCTATTTATTTAAAAATAATAATAATTTTTTGATTAATTCACCTTGTGTTTGGTGATAGAGAGATGTGTGGGGGCCCTGTGCATTCGATCAACAAGGTTAAAGATCATGTTGTAAAGGAAGAACTCAAGAACTATTGACTGTCCTAGAAGGACAAACTGTGACAAATTGAAATTACTAGTGTCATTGCTGCAAAATAGAGTCTTGTTGGAGGGTTTGGGAGGTTGGAAGTCCAAGAGACTAGTCCTAGTTCTTGTGTAGGTTCTGCAAGTCAGTTTCAAGGGTTTTTTTTAAAGGAATAAATGTGTTGATTTGGCCTTTGGCCATCAATGTTGACAGTCCTAATCGCAAAGGACTAGTAACCATCAATGATAGTATGTGTGGCATTGTTGAGATCCACTAATTTGCACTTGTTATGATATCACAAGCCCAAGAATAGTTTACCATGATGTTTATATTGCCTTATAATGCTGGATCAAGCCTTGAAAGGGTGATCAAAGTCTAGTGGCCAATAGGTGTGTCCAAGGGTACCCATAAAGGATGGGATATGAAACCATTGTCATTGTGAATTGAAACACTTGTTAATTTTTAATTTGTGAATTCTTATGTTATGGATTTGTTGATTATTGTTATCCAGTGAATGGCCTTTTGGCCATTTCCTTATATTAAGTTCATTTCTATATCTTCTTAAGCATATTTGTTTATTTTGCTTCTCCCTAGAAAAGTTAATGCAAAGATCCCAATGAAGATCTTATACTTAGTTCTCATAATCACAAGATGATTGTGCTTGATCAAGTATTAGAGTGCAATATATCTACACACCAACAATACTATAGGTAGATTAAAATTAAATAACAATTAACAAAATAGTGGAAGAACATTAAATTTATAAAGAACTACTATCATACTTACAAACTTACAATAATATCTTGAAAGTTATTTTCTTTGTCTATCATGTCTCTCAAGTATCTTCAATTTCTATTTGTTAGCTCTATTAGTTTATCTCAATTTATATATACCGGTGAGCATGCTAACATGAGTACAAGGATCATGTGACAAACACGATCGCTTGCCAATTCTAGGGTTTCTACATATAATCAATCTATGCAGAATGAATTGGTCCCTAAGGAACCCTTGAAAGGGATTTCTACCAATGGGTAGACAAAAGTGACAAAGTTTGCCTGACTATTAAACCATGGCCTACACTCCATTGTCTAGATCTTTTCCCCATGACCACTATAATTAGTGGGAAGATATTGACAAGGGTATATGGATGATTTCATTAAAGGAGTTGCTGCATATCCTTCCTCAATTATGTAAACTACTTTATGTAAAACTCTATTGGATTTATATCTTAAGACTGAAATCTAAAATTAATTATTATTATAATGACATCAAGCAAACAATAACTTAAAGAAAAATTAAAGCCAATCAAAACCTTAGACAAAAGACCTTTGGTGATTAGAAGTGAAAGAAATAATTGAAATATTACAAACAACCATTTAACCTATGATATGGGATGATTATCGATGGAATCCACTGCGGTCTTTTGTCTAAGTTTTTGCTTGGCTTCAATTTTTCTTTACCTTATTGTTTGCTTGATGTCATTATAATAATAATTAAGTTTAGATTTCAGTCTTAAGATATAAATCCAATGGAGTTTTACATAAAGTAGTTTACAGAATTGAGGAAGGATATGCAACAACTTTTTTAATGAAAGCATCCATTAAAACTCATAGTTGTTGTCACCTCATGAAACGTTATGATTGCAAGATAAGAATAGGATGGGTTTCTTAAAAAGGCTTTAGAATCTCTCAAGAAAATGTGACTGGCATGGTGAAACACATGTGAGAAAAAAACCACACCAAAGAGAACAATGCTTGTGTTATTCCTTCAAATGGGTTACAAAAATACTTCTCTCTAAATTCCTCTAGCACTTTATTACTGCTACAACCTACAAAACAACTTGTCTAACCTCCTAGACCAAATTCCAATTCACAAAATAAATAAAGGTGAAAACATGGGATGGTTTGCAAAACATTTTACAAGCCCAATTTCACATCTCACCAATGCAAAAGGTATGCATTTTGATTTCACTGGATAGAATGGTTTCTCAACTTGTCTATTATGTTTGTCACTTGAGGATAGGCCAATGGGGAGATTGTTAAATTTATTTGTTGAAGGGTTTGGGGGAACTCTATGAATCACTGAACACTTTCTTATCAATAATGAGATTTGTGGTATTTTTTTCTTTATTGAGAGGTATATTTATAGCTTCTCTCATTAAAACTTCCAAAACACATTTGTTTTTGCTAATTCACATGGTTTGATGGTGTAGGAGCACCCTAGGGACCTAGTTTTTGCCAAAATGGTCAAAATTTGAGATTTTTTTTTGTGTTATTTCATATAAATAAGGCCATTTGAGGCCATTATGATGTATTTGGACCTAATTGGGAAAGTTTGAGGTCCATTGGGCAAAAATTGTAAAAAGTTGTCATTATTGTCATGACAACTTTTTAAAGTTTGGTTGGGAGGATGGTTTTTGGCGGTTTGAGATTGCAACCCACTTGGATGGGCATAAATAGGCCTTTGTCACACCCCCCAAGTTTGTCTTGTTGAATTTTGAAAGTTTTACTAAATGAAGTTGGAGATTTTTGTTCATACAAAAACGTTTCAGTCTGATTCTCATTATTTTTAATTGTGAAATTCATCATATTTTCATTAGAAGTCGATTGGATATGGTAGAGAAGTGAATTACCTTCATTTAATCTTTTGTAGCATTGAGATCCATTGAAATTTGAAGAAGATATCACTATTTTTCCAAAAACTATCAAAACACTCACTAGGGTTTCCAATGAGTGGGAAAAAAATGTATTGTTGGCCTTTTCACTGTTAAAAACTTACACCACTAGTTGGAAAGGCTCTTGTAAATATTTATTTTCATTTCTCTTTCTTGTAGGTCTCCACGTCTGAGACACATGCTAGATTTGATTGATTGGTCTGATATTCTTCATGTATCGGATCTTTGGGATAGCAGCATAGAGAAAGTGGAATATAAGATAGGTGAGAGTGAAGTGCCTTGGATGGAATGTTGGAAGAGATGTGTGGGACCCCTACACACCCCATAGAAGCATTTATAAGTCATAAAAAAGTGCCATAGACCAAATATTAATGACTGTCCCAAGGGTACCAATTGTGACAATCACAATTTTACCAGTGATGCGGCCTACTCAAACAAGTTATGTTTGGAAACCCCAGGTGTGGATATGTAATGGTAACGAAATGTCCTAAGAGTAGCCCTTACACTAGTATGTACAAACCTTGGTGTCACAACAGTGTTGGTGTGGCCTTGGGCCAATGGTGATTGACTGTTATAATTAGGACAATGATCTCAAACACAATTTACAATGTTTATAACTCTAATGTCCCAATCTACTTGTATATATTTTCACAAAACAATGAACAACCCAGCCATAGCTATTAATAAGATTTCCCCTTAAAATGCATGCAAAATGTATCATCATTGATAGGATAACTGAATTGCATTTAGTAAGAGACCTCAATGAGTGGAGTTTCATGCTGAAAAGAGTACTTGCAATAAAGATATTGAAATCAATGAGACATTATGCATTCAAAAATCCACAAGGAAGATCTAATATTTATGAATGAAATTACAAATCAATCTAAGTTACCTGTTTGATATATTACTTATATCATGACAACATAAAATGTATATATGCACTCAACATACCCCTTTGCTTGTTTATTTGAGAATGTTGCTAGGAATTAATAGGTGAATGATACATTGATCTACACATGAATCACTTGTACTTTCCCGATACTTTCATCCCTTGGTCAAGGCCATGTACCCCCTAACACTTGAAGATTATTTCCACCCTCTTGATTACTTGAATTCCATGCTCAAATCACACTAAATCACAATAGTTAGTAGAAAATAGTGACCATAGCCAAGGAAGCCCAAATTTACTCATACTCAACATAATAAGAAATAACTAAATCATCTGGACCATTATTCATAACATAACCTCTTTTCACATCATGGAAGGCCAAAATTACAAGGATCACGCTTCTTTGAAGGAGCCATTGTTTAGAGCCACCAAATTATCAACAAGAGTAGAAGCTATTAGGCTCATACAATTTTAGGACATATAAAGAGCCACCTTAAAAAACCCACACTAATTGCAAAAGATCAAAAGCTTTCCTAGAACAAAAGTACAATATAACATAAGGATGGCGATAGACTATCAAATAGAAGAATGATCTCCTTATCCTTAACTACTCCCAAAATATTAATTATCATATAGAAAATATATATATTAAAAAACATTTAGCATCTAAAATATAATGTTGTTATTCTTTTCCTCTGTCAATTTTGTTCCATCAAATCTTTTATCTAATACTCCTCTAAAAATAGTGAACCTTACCTACATTAGAAATGAGGGGGACATTGATTTTAAATTTTAAAATAAAAAGTGGTGAGTATGATCAATGATGCTAAGGTTCTATTCATATTGTGTAACAAGGCACAATAGGCTAGGGATAGGAAAGATTGACTTGCTACTCTTCAATTTCATATGGTAGTTTAATATATATTGTGGACTTTTTTAGACCGTACGTCTTAATGTATATATTGTATTAAATGTCTCTTTGTGTGACTACGTGCCCACCATCCATCATCTCTTTTATACATGACAATACATTTATTTTCATTGACCAAAGGTGGACAAAAATACTTCACCGAAAGGATATCTTAACCGATTCTCGTTGAATCAGAAGTGAGAAAAAAATATGAAAAATTGTTGAAATATAATCTTCACAATTCTGTCATCACGAGTGTAAACAATCCAGTGAGGAGGACAAAGCTGAATAGTGTGATGAGGATAAGAGCCATCCAATCTAGGAGGCATAATATGAGACTCTTTTTGAACCAATGCTAAGGGGTATTATGATTTGAAGCTTCTTTTAAATCCTCACATTTTGTTGTCACATAAGAGAAATGTGAAGCAGAACAAGGCAGAGAAAATTCAAAGTCTTAGAATGAGGTTGATATATATATGGATGGTAATATTTGAAAGGATATATGAAGGCCATGGTAGAAGAGAATATTTACTTCACACTAAGTGAAGTTATGGAGGTAGTTGCCATGGATGTAAAGTGGGGAGTGTAAAGGAGTCTTTGGATTCATGAAGAACATTAAGGAGAAAAGGTTAGTTATATCAAGGAAAAATAAAGAAAAAGGGAAGTGATGAAAAATGGAGGAAGAAAATAGGGAAGAAAGTGAGGAAATAAAGAGGGAGATCTAATTTATTTTGGTATGTAGCCTCTACTACTCTTTTTCTTGTTGAATGATTTTGCATTATTTTGAGAAGACTACAAGGCATGAAGTAATGCTCATAAGGCATGAAGGAGCTATGTAAAGCACAAACCATACATATGAATACATGCAAGGCATGAATCATACATGTAAACCATGAAGTAATACATAAATACACATAAGGTACAAGCATATATGAGAAAGGTTCTCATGGAGTGGACATGCTGAAGACACATCGATCATGAAGCATACAAGAGAGAACAATTGAAAACAACTCTTTCAAACTATGATGCAGAAAAGGTGAAGAATATTAAACTTGAAGATGATCTAAAGGCTGCTCAGGATATCATTCAAGCACTTCAAGGAAATCTTATCATTGCAAGAAATAAGAGAAGAGAACTTTGTGAAAAGATGAAGAATGAGAATGATGAAAAAGAAACTCTTAATGATCTGGTAAACAAGCTAAGACAAGAGATCAGCACAACATAGAATGAGATGCAGGATATGACTATGAGATTTTGTAAAGAAATTGAAGATAGGAAGAAGAATGAAGAAGACTTGGCCAGAAGACTAAATGATGCTAGAAATGAGAACACAAGACTTAGTCATGAAAATGATATGTTGAAGACAGATCTAATGCACACACAAAATGACAGAACTGAACTCATAAGACAGAAAGGAATCTTGGAAAGTGAACTAACTGCTGCAAATCATCACAAAGAAAAATTCAAGAAAAGTTCAGAAGAACTTGGTGACATGCTGAAGAATCAGAAACCTAATGGTGATACAAATGGGCTTGGCTTTGAAGTTGGTGAAAGCTCTAGTACTACAAATAGTCATGATCATAGCAAACCGGTAAGACAATCTACTACTTACAAATTTAATGGCAAATGCTTTAACTATAACAAGTATGGTCTAGAGAAAATCAGTGTAGATCTAGAAATTATCAGAACACCAATACACCCACCTGTCAATGTTCAAATGTAACAAAGTTGGTCATAATTCAAAAAATTGCAGAATGAATGTAAGATGTTATGTTTGTGGAAGATTTGGACATTTATCTAATCAATGCAGAACACATACAGACATAGGATATGGGAAAGCTATTCAAAAAAACAATGTGACTTGTTATGCCTATAACAAGATTGGACACATTGCTAAGTTTTGTAGAAGCAAGAGCTCACCGACAAATAACAAAGGTCCTAGTTTGAAAGGTAAAGAAAAGGTTGAAGAGGTAAAGCAAGAATTCTCAAAACAATGGATTAGAAAGTCAGATCAGAATGTTGATATGAATACTCCTCCACTGGCAGAACAGAGTAACACTCCACCGGCAAGAGACTCTTCATCTAACTGAAGGAAAATCCTTTGAGGGTTTAGCAACTAAATGAGAAATGTACTATTATTCCCTCGGTTGATGGTAAGAAGTTGAAATTACTTCTATACCGGCAGATAAGTTAAGTCATTACTTAACCGACAAGCATTAAATGTGGTAGTTGGAGATAATAATATTATAAAACAAGTGTTTTGGCTCCATTTTTCATTCACCGAGCATTCAAACTTTCGAGAGCGCAAAAATTTCCGAGCGAAGGCACCCTGAGTGAAGCAATTCATCAAGCAATCATTCCTTAAGGCAGATAAAGGTATTTATAACCATGGATTCTTCATCTACTCCTGAATTCATTGCAAACCCTACTGTTGTTGAAGTAGTTAAGCGCCCTAGACCCGTCTTCAAATTGGTTCCCGAAATTGCTAAGAAAGATGATGACATAGGTGCATTCTCCCAAATCCCTAAAGGAGTAGTCTATGCTGAAGACCCTAGAATGTATATACATTGTCATATAGAGGAATTGGGTGATGATGAAATCAAAAACATGTATAAATCTATAATTTGTGATGAATCTGGAAATGTCAAAACTGAACACAAGAAAATAGAAACCCTAGGTTTTACAGAAATTCTTAGTATCCCATATTTTCCCAAGGATATCATAAGAATTGTGCTAAGCAGGGTTCATGGTGAATTCTTTTGGTTGAACTCTATTCACAAGATTACTAAGGAAGCTGTCAAAGTTGGAATAGGGTTACCTTCCACCAGTAACAAACCTGACAAAACCAAGAGATTCTCAAATGACACAGTGATAGACCTAACTGGTGCAACATTTGACAAGAGATCACTAAGGGTAATGATGTAACGGATATCAATGTCAAATTTATCAGTATGATCTTAGGCTACAAGACTACACATGCAAATAGGTTAAACTCAGTCTCTAGCCTATGCATTAAAAGTGCCTATGATATGGTAAATGATAATGCAAGGATAGACATATGTGAATGGCTTAAAGATGAACTGATTGATAATTTGGGAAAGATAAAGAAAGACAAAAAGGGAACATTCAGATTTGGAAACCTACTTGTTTGTCTGATGTTGTACATAACCAAACAAGTACTTAGTATTGGTATTAGAAATTTTGGTTTTGATATACCGGTAGGTAAACAATTATTAGATTTACTGAACAACATGGGAGAGAATAGGGAAAATAACATAAATGAGTATTTTCAGACATTGAAGGCTCGAATGAAAACTAGAGTCAAATTGTCACAAGCAATTGTGGACAAATATAAGGATGAAATCTGTTTTATAATAAAGAAGGATGAAATTTGGATGGAGGCAGTTATTCCTAGAACCATCTAGGTAACTGAAATGGGGTATGAAACTGATGACAACATAATAGAAACTTATGCAAAAGCCCTCCTAGAAGCTCCAAAGGAACCTGAAGAATTTTTTTTGGCAATGTGGAAACAATAGAAAGCCAAATTCAATCAAGAAAAAGGGTTAAGAAGGTTGAGGCAACTATTAGAAAAGGAACTCGGCAGGCAAAAGCTATCAAGGAAGATGTATTAAGACAAACCGGTATTAAGGAGAGTGAACTGGAAGAACTTCAACCGGAAATTCATCTGTCACCAGTTGCAACTTTCTCTGAGAGTGACATACCGGCTAAATTCAAAAGAGTTGAAAGGAAGAGAAAAACTTCACCGGTACCCTCACCTTCTCCTAAAAAATAAAGACAGAAGCAACAAGCAGTGAGGCCCCCAACAAAGAAACTGACTCCAAAGAAAAAGAAGATGACTCCTAAGAAGAAGAGTCAACAAACTATTGATAACAGAGTATGGAAAGCTGAAAAACATTAACAAATTATATGACACACTATCGGCTGATGACAAGGAGAAAGTAGAGAACAGTGTAATCTTACACTTAGATATTTACAAGAAATTTTTGATGCAAGTTGTTGATGAAATATTGGCAGATCTGTATAATAGACTAGAAGCTAGAAGGCTAGCTATTGTTGAGCTTGATAAGAAAATAAAGTTTGAAAAACTACTTGTTGTACATCCTGTCAACTCACCTGATGAGATAGATCAATTGATCTCTGAGGTTAACTGGTTAGTATTTTCAACTGCTCACCGGCATGTAGCATTGATGGTAGGTAGAGTAAATGAGGTAACAGAAGAAACAACTGATGCATGGGATATATTCTTTGTAGAGAAGGAGAAACAAGAAGAGTATCGAAGCCCTAAACCCATCAAGGTATATCAAAAGGATAAGGGAAAAGGTAAGGTTGGTGGACCACCGAATATAAAAATAACAAACAACTTATCCCCACCGCCTCTAGATACTCCACCGGTAGTTACTACTGACAATCAACCGGCTACTAAGAGTATGGACACACCACATGAGGATACAAATCCTAATTATGAGATGCTATATACAATGAACATTGACACTCAGAAAGTCAATATTGTGGTGGATAAAGAATCAACAACAAATTAGATGTGGCAACATAGCCACTGGTAGAAAACATTACAGTGACCCCGGACACTGGAAAGGCAAAGACCACAGATGTACATAATGATTCATATACTGAGCCACTGGCAACAGGCAGCACAGAAGAAAAACCGGCAGTGGACAACACTGAGAAACAGGCAGAGCTACAGGATCCCTCACAGGATCAGGTTCATGCAGAGACAGTGCCACTGGAAATAGTTGAGAAACCCAAACCTTTGCTTAGAGAAATGCAAACACAAACTGACCTACTAGAGGTCACTACAAGAAAATAAGTTACTCACACTAGCAGAATACAGATTGTTGGTTCTTCCATGGCAGAATTTAGACCAACAAATGTGACAAAAGTTACAGAAGTTCTATTGGATTCAATCAAGAAAATAACAGAGTGCAGTGCACAAGCATACAAAGGTATTGATGATACAATCCCAATTTTGAGAATGATAGCACCCAAGTGTAATGTGGATAATAATGATTCTTTAAATCAATTTGACACATTGTCTAAGTATATTACTTACAACATTGTGACAGTTGAACAAATAAATGAGGAAGCATTCAAAGAGAAAATTGAGAAAGAAAAACATAAATTCTTTGAAGAGGAAATAAAGAAGTGCATGAGACAATTTGACACTCTTTTACCGGCACTATGTAAAACACTAAAAGAATTTAAAAAGTTGTACAAAGATACATGTAAAACAAACTTTTTGACAGTCGATATAGACAAGAAGATCAGTATGGTACAGGAAGAAATAAATAAATTAGCTGACAATTTCATTAATTCATCTAAACCATTATCAGTTTTTGAGCAGAAAATAATAGGTTTTGAGGAGGAACTTCAGAAATTTGAAAGAGAGAAGGAAAGAATAAAATGAAAGGCAAAAGATCTGAAATGGAGACTTAGTCCAAAATTGGACTACCTCACCTCCTTGAGAAAAGAGATATCTGAGGCATTGGTTCAAGGATAGAAGACACCGGAACAACAAATGCAACACCTCACTGGTACAATGCAGAGGACAAAGGCCGCATTAAAGGACAGTGAACGGTTCACTGAGAGCCTGAATCTGGTATTAGCAGACCTTTTTCAGATTGTAACCAATCGATTACAGGGATGAAGCTGGAAACCACACTCAGTTGACACTTTGATAACCTTTGTCATTGATGCCAAAGGGGGAGTAGTGGTAATGACAAAAATGATTAGTAGAAGACACCATTAGCTCAGGGGGAGCACATATGATTTGGCACACAGTTTTTGATAAGACAATTTTGGGAGATTCTTTTTGGATGACACGTTTTGGATTTTTCTCATGAGTGTTGCCATCAATGCCAAAGGGGGAGATTGTTGGCAAATGCACACTCCAATGAGAAATTGTAGGTGATTGAAGGTTTTGTCATTGATGGAAACCTTGCAATCATATGATACCGGCAAGACAATTATATCGGCATCGACAACGACAAACTCTACACCAGCACACAGAACACCGGCAGTGAAAGGAAGGATACCGACACCCAGGCCGACATGAATTTTGTTGATAATATATTTTGTAATTAATTGTAAAATCATTGTAAGCCGACATGGAAAGTTGTAATATGACTCATATATGTATGAGATCATTGTAGAACATTTTATAATAAGGTGATAGGCGAAATAATGCAGACCTAATATGCAAATTTTAGGTTAAGGGTTTATGTATGCAGCAGAGCTAAAACTAGTATTGGATCTGGCATAGCAGATGCTATTTTGAAGCAGTACAAGACACTGGATTATTATAATCCATTTTTGTAAGTCAGTGTGACTTCCTTTTGTAATTGAGCAGTCAGCTCTAGGCACTTGGCCTTCCTGCATGTGCAGGCCCCTATTGTAGCAGTAATATTCCCTTATTGGCTAGTAAGTGAATATTGTGGGTCACAAATCCCATCGAGGTTTTTCCCACACTGGGTTTCCTCATTAAACTACTGTGTTATGGTGTGCTCTTCATGTGGTTATTGTTTTTCTTGTTTACTACATTACTTTTGATTTACCGGTACACTGTATTGACATGCTTTACATGTTTTAATTCAAGTAATTTAACAACCAGTTAGATACTAATTAACACCCCCCCCTCTCAATATCTTTGGGAATCCTAACAAAATGATTTTGCAATATTTTGAGAAGATTGTAAGGCATGAAGTAATGATGCTCATAAGGCATGAAGGAGCTATGTAAAGCACAAACCATACATATGAATACATGCAAGGCATGAATCATACATGTAAACCATGAAGTAATACATAAATACACATTAGGTACAAGCATATATGAGAAAGGTTCTCATGGAGTGGACATGCTGAAGACACATCGATCATGAAGCATACAAGAGAGAGCTATTCATGGAATAGACATCTGAAAACATCTCATTCATGAAGTAACAAAATGCTAAAGAAAATGACAAGTAATAAAAAAACTTATAAGGATGAGGCATATTCATAACTTTTGCAATCTCGCCATGGATATCAACACTAGTAGCAACTCATACTGTTAGTGCACATACAAGACAATATGGGAATTCATTATACCCAGCAACTTGTGGTGTTGTTGTTCGTGTTGGCTCTGTTGGACCCTGCAATTAAGATTCAATATACATTATTCAATAAGATTAACTATGCAACATAATGAAATATTGAAAACTGTGTTATCTTATTGAGCTTCACTTGGTTTCGAGAATAGTTTAATATTCTCTACTTAACAGGGCTCATTTGGCCCCTCCCCCCCCCCCCCCCCCCTTAACATCACTCTAAATTCCCCCTTAACATCTAACATTCATTCATTCATTCTTTCTACCATTAATAAAATATAACATTCATTCATTAATATCACATAACATTCATTAACACATAACATTGATTAACATTAATTAACATGCAACATTCATCAATATTTATTAACACATATCATTCATAACCATTTATTAGCACATAATTACATTCATTAACACATAAAAATCAGTCATTATCAAATAAGGTAGATTACAATCATTTCTTTTTTTGTTTTTTCTTTGAAGCTATGAAAAGACTAAGTGGAACATTGGTTTCTTCATCATTTCCCCCTCTTTAGTTGTTCCGCCCTCTGCTCGTGATCTTGATGTATGCCTAGTCCTATACTGAGGACGAGGACACTGAAGCAAAGGGGGGTCCTCTGCAATAACAAAGAAATGGGTTAAATTCAAAACATTTTTTATTATTGTTATAAGCATTTCATTAATTTAGAGAACATAACTATTGCGCTCTTTACCTAATGAAGTCTAGCCTCAACGTCAACATGCTGAACACCCTCTAGATCATCTGAAGTTAAAATACTAAAGGTTACATTAATGCTAAACACCAATTGCAATTATATTTGTTTAAAGGAATAACAGTGGTCCTCTTTACCTGATTGGGGAACATTACGTTCCTGATGTTGTGTACCTGGATCATGCTCCACTTGGTCACCACCGACTACATGCTCTAAAATATTAACAAAAAATGTTATATTAATTACTACTCTAATTACAAATTAAGATGTTTAATTGTATTGATAATTATATAAATAAATTTGAATAGCAAATGAATACCTCCACTACTGGGATGCACATCCAGACCTTCATGTGCAGGTGGTGTTTCACGATTAGCAGGCTGCATTCCAATGTCATGCACATTGTTATCATTGCTTGCTTATTTAAAACAAATATAGTCACTTTATGTTGGAACTCAACAACAATTAGATTATTGGTAAAGTATTCAATTTGAAACAATTTTCATTTAGCATATTTACCTATGTAACGGATGCACTAGAATATTGTGTTTTCCCACTCAATTCTCGTAGCCGATCAGCCACGACTGTATAGCCTTGCTAGTAGGCAATTCTCTTGTCATCTTCTATGGGCACTCTATTAAATTCAGAGCCCTACACTTTTGCTTGGTATCGTGAATTTTGCTTGCATTGTTTGATAAAAAAAATCATTTGCAATTTATAAATATTTTGATGCAATATTTCATTTATAGATACTTACAATTCGTGCGGCAAGTTTCATATAACCACCAGAGCCAAGTTTGTGTTGCCCGTGCTTTTCTTGTGTTGCCTTGGTTGCCTTTGATGTGACACTCAGTCTATGAAAATTTTGAAATATGTTAGATTATATAAATATAAAGAGTAATTAATTAGTACATAATTACATTCTTAATAGTATCCCGTACCTTCTTTTGGTGTCTAGTGGTGTATTTCCTTTTTTCCTTTCAATTCTCTCCTTGGCATCCAAAATCAGGTCCTTCCACTCCCTCTCTGGAATCATGGGGGGACGCTCATACTTTAGGTTATTCTCTAAATGGGTCCTATATTGGTCCCTCACATACTTTAGATATGTGCTAGCTTTTTCAAGGAGCTTGGTTTTGTCAAAGGTGTCATTTCCAAACCACTCAACCATATGGTTTGTCAAATCATCTTTTAACCTTTTTTCTTAGTCATTCCACCTTTTAAAGAAAAAACAAACCTATTAGATTAAAAAATGAACTGAAGCAACATTTATTATAGTTCAAGAAATGGATCAAAGGAAAACTATTCTAGCAATGATATGAAATCAAAATAGTGGATTAGGGTTAGTTCACATATGATGTACCACCTTTTATGTATGGTGGGCCCAAATATCTGCAATGCAATGTCACTAAGATTTTTATAAAAAATATCATTTCCTGCAAAAAATTCATGGGATCATTAGTCCAAAACGAATGATCAAAAAGTAAATTATAATTAGATTATATATAATAATAATTTTAAAGTACCTAGAACCTTTTGTATCTTTGAGGGAATCATTTCTTCGTCGCTCACCACCAATGTGGCCTGTAATGTTGCCGTACTAGCAATACGAGAAGATCCAGGAGATGATGGTATATTATCAGCAATAGTCACCTCTGACACATCCTCATGTGCATCTCCTGCTGTAGAAAATGAGTCCACTATGAAATGCCCCCAAGAAAGAATGCTTGAAGGGAAATAAACACATAATAGAAGATAGAGAAAAAGAGGGATCTACCAACAGTGGACATGCCAATATGACGTGTAGTAGAGGATGTGTGCATGCTACGTTTTGATGACATTGTAGTCGACAATACAGGCGGGGTTAACCTCTAATGAGGCGCCAATGACATTTGCACAGGAACATTGACAACACCTGAAGAATAATACATTAAATATATAAAACATTAAATATATGAAAAGTGCAAGAATTGTAAACAAGGACATCTGAACCTTTATTATGAACATTGACAGTATCAAGTATGATGTATTTTGGGTACTCAAAGTGATAATCCAAGCAAGTGATAAGCCAAGAAAATATTCATCACCTGAAGTACCTGCAACACCCTGATCATGGCCACCAGTTTCATGAGGACACATAAATTGTTGTGAAAACAACACGTACATATTTTAGTTAATGACATAAAAGAGAATAAAATATAAACCATTATTGAAATTTTGTTATAATTAAAGCTTTCATTACTACTTACTTCCAAGTTTTGTGGTGTCCGCATCAATACTTGCACCCTCTCTCATATCTCATCAGTCCGAGGATCCATAGATGCCAAAGCAACAATCTCTCTACTAATTTTTCTAAGAGACTTTTTTATCAATTCCATAGGGTTCGTGGAATTTCCAGGGTCATCATCGCTTAATCCCGTTGAGTCCACACCCCTAGAGAGGTGCTCAGGTACTACATCTCCCTTTCCCTTTCCCTGAACATCCGTCTCTGTCAAGAATATCATTAACAATTACAAAATTAGTCTAAAACACTAAAAAAAAAGAACATAATAATGTAACAGTTCACGTCTATCGAATTTGTATAATTACAATGAGGTTTACCTGCTCGGTAGAAGTGTCGCGAGCTACATCCCTTTTTGCGCTATGTGATGGATCCATGTTGCCCCATGACAAAGAAAAAATATAAAAACGTTAGCGAAATTAAACCAATAGACTTAGCAAAAAAAATTCATAATAAAATAGTATATTGGAGTCATTAATTGGAGGTTGGTTAATTTAAATGGTATATAATACGTACTACCCCCATGATAGTAACTTTGTTTGTATCTATATGATTCAAATTGTAATCGATTAGAAGCTTTTCCCCTACACTTATTGATTTTATCGCACATACGAATACATGATTTCCCTCGCGTACCTCAAATATGCAATTGGGTTGTTTCTTAGTTGACCTAGGTCGCGTAGTATTTATAAAACTTGCAATATGCCATGTTTCTTTTGGCCTTCCATCAATGTATACAACCACTCGTTTACTTTGATCATTATCTTTCTGTTGTATATAATTTGCTGACAATGCATACCTACACATACTTTTTTTATATCAAACAATCTGCATCCAATTATTGTAATTGTAACAAAGTCCGACAAACCCCATCAATTCATCAACTTTTTTTTAACAAACCTTTATGCTATCCATGGAAGATAGGCCCAAACCATGTAACGACAAAGGTGTTATGTGATATATCCTATCATTAACACAAAAATCGGTGTTTATTGGAGGAAGTTCCTTGGGTACCCATTGTTTCTGTAGATGTTTGTACCTCAAGGGCACCTCAATATCTCCTTTGGTCTCATCATCATAAGAACATGACCCCCCTTGAGCAAGGAAAAATTTCATACGTTTATTGAATTTTCTTCTAATCTTTTGACCTCTAGTTGATCTCCCTATTGTAGACCTACTACATGTCTCACTTTCGTTTCTATTTGTGCATTTCCCTCACTTGAGGAAGACACATCTGACAAATACCTATTTGGTGGTACCTGCACTCCATCAAATGAGAGAGTTAGTTGGTAATGAGAGAGATATTTTGCAAATGAGGGTAATATTGATGAAGAAGTCGACCCTAAAGCTGATGTTGAGATTAAAATTTGAATAAGTCCAACTGGGGCCTCAAGTGTTGATAACTGTATTAGATTTGCTGCTAATGTTGAGGTTTGAAAAACTGAGGAAGTTTGTTTTCCAGGTAATTTTTTAAAAATTAATTGTTTCTATAGGGTGTATTGACTAGTTATACCCGTCGATCCATGAGACTGTGCAGGGTCCTTGTCGAAGGGGTTCAGGTTCTTGCACATGTAATTCAATTATCTTATGTTAGCTAAAAATTACATAGTACACAACATGAACAACATGAACTTTGTAGACAAAAAGAGTATTGAATAAAAAAAAGATGTTGTCATCATAATCATTGTAATTTTTTTAATTCCTTACCTTTACTTTATGTAGACTATGCAGGATCCTCAACTAAATGGTTGAAGATGTCTGTAGTCAATGACCTATTCCCACCAAGGGTGACAACATCACACAGGGACTATACATGAAATCAACACCATCAATTGAGCATCATAAGCATTACAATGTAAGTTGATAAACAATAAATGCATACATATCATAAGCATCACATGATGTATCATCATATATGTAATTGAGCATCATAATTAGCATCACATATGTGTCATCATAAACATGTAATCCATCACATGTGTATCATAAATCATCATCCATCACATAGGTAATAAACAATCCACATTCTATAAATAAACACAAAGCTCAAAAAATGTCACATGTATCATTATAAACATGTAATCCATCACATATGTATTTTAAATCAACATCCATCACATAGCTAATAAACAATCCAAATTCCATAAATAAACACAAAGTTTAAAAAATGTCAAATAAATAGTCACTCTCCCTATCTCCATCTCCTCGAGGTGGCATAGTTCTACTATAAGGACCTGCTAGAGGTCATCGAACATGAATTAAAAAAATTAAAAGGTGCATCATGAATTAATTATGTAATGGCATTAGAATACAAAATATAATGAATTAATCATGTAACCATTTAAGTAAAAAAAAATTCTATCAAGAAATTAATATTAAATAGATAATATACTAATCGCATACCTCATACATTTCATTCATCATCATCATCATCATCTTCATCATCATCATCATCATCATCATCATCATCATCATCATCATCATCACCACCACCACCACCACCATCACCATCACCATCACCATCACCATCACCATCACCATCACCATCACCATCACCATCATCAACTTCTTCTTCTTCATCATCATCGAGTAACTATCGATCGTGATCATCATCTACTTCATCTTCTACTTCTTCGATATCTTCTTCTTCCATCACAATATACTTTGTCTGCCTTCCTCTTGGATCATGTCTAACAACAAATGACCAACCCGGTTTATGTGGAACCTCTAAGTAAAATACCTGCTCACATTGGCTTGGAAGAACATATGGCTCATCCCCAACTGGTTCAAATGACCTTGTATTAACCATTGTAAAACCATTATCATGTTCAATAACAGTTCTATCAGGATCATTTTTATTCGATTGTAGCCTGTACCATTTGACGACGAACAAAACTAATTTGAAGGAATTAAAGTCACACTCAAGTATATCATCCAAAATGCCATAGTATCAATTTTGAGACTCTTAAGGATGTATGTCGTTTCTTGATAAAATATTTGTCACCTCAAAGACTGTAGTTATCCCAGAATCACAAGTTTTCTTTGTGTCATCCAACTTTTTGATGCAAAATTTATGACCATTGCAGCACATAGCGTTGTGGTGTGACCTGCAATATGTCAAACATGTAAAAATTATTGCATTGTGAGTTGATAAACATATGGGTGATTAATAAATTTATACATACCTATTTATCTCTTAAACCATATGCTAAATCAATTTCCCTTTGCGTAACATTGGAATCTCCATTACGATGAGCTTCTTTAACCAATGAAGCCACACCTTCCCATGTTAATGTGCGACCAAAATGTTGAAAAGGTTCAATTCATACCGTCATCCAATCAAGATTGTTTGCAATATACAAATGTAGTGCATCCCACTCTCGACCAACTGTACAAAAATAAATAGACGTCTTACAATCGATTTATTTTGAAGATTAAGAATTAATTAACTACAATGAAATCTTATAATTACCTCTCACTTTCCTCAATCTACCTTTCCCCATCAAGTACTCCCCTTCAAATTTGTTAATGGGATTGGGATCCCAAATGTGATCCACGTGGATCTTTGTTGCAAACTTAGGAAGATATTCAGAAATGTACACCATAGTTTGGTATACCATATATCCCTCCACCATAGAACCCTCAGGATGTACTCTTTGTCGAACCAACTTGGTGTATGAGGTAGTGTATGAGGTAGTGTATGAGGCAGTGTTCTTGTGCATTGAAAAAAGTTGAAGGTAGACACTTTTTCATTTCACACATTAGATGAGGAATTTTTCTCTTCCAATATTTTATATATTATGGATTTCTTTATATGACAACCACCTACAAGATATTCAAGACGTAAAAAAATATATCACATCACAAATAAAACAAATCAAAAATATAATATCTATACAACAAACTGAATAAATATCACTACTTACCTCATGTATTTTCCAAGATCATATATGACTTGCTTGACATTATTGTTGAAGTCGTCTGGGAGAGATAGAGGTAGAACATACTGCAACAATTATATCATTTTTTTCTAACATAATACAATGAAAAGTACATGCGTAGTATACAAATATATAGTAAAAACACAAGAACATGAATTACCTTAATGAAGATATGCCAATCATGCATTTTCATCCCTGGCCCAAATTCACTTTTCTTTGATATGAGATTGTTTATGTTCGTAACAAATCCTGTGGGAAATCAAATTTTTTGTATGACTTCTTTTATAGCATTGCTTTGTTGGTCCGTTAATAACCAAGGAAGCTCACTTATATTAATCTTGTCTCCATGGCTATTTTATTGAATGACATTTTTCATTGCATGATTGGAATCCCGAATGTCACTACAAATTTTGACAATTTTTTCTTTGTCACGCCTTCCATCCAATATTTTCCATAATGTCTCTGTTATATTGTTTCCAATATGCATAGTATCAAACAAATGCACAATTTGTAACTGATCGTAGTAGGGCAACCTACTAAATTGTCGGGGATAACTTTTTAGTCCCTTAGTAAGGTGGTCATTTATGCCTTGACGACCTTCACGATCATCAATCAAATCATCAGTAAACAAAACACAATAGAAAAGATGTTTTATGACATAAACCATTAGATGGAATGGCATTACCTTGATGATTAATTCTATTATATTCCAACTTCCACAGGTGAGGTGTCATTCTTCATGGCTTTGATGTATTCTCTTCTTTCCCATTGAAAAGATGTTTTTTAGTATTTCGATACTTATGATTTTTGTGGAGAAAGTTCCTATACTCATCAAACACCTTCTTTCCAAACTTTTTGAATGATGAGATTTCATCTTTAGACCACAAACTGGACATGCAAATTTTCCCTTTGTTTGAAGACCTAGAAGATAATGTATAATTAGATTAAATATGTTAATTTTTTTAATTATAATTATCATGCGCAACTTGAACACTATAATATACCACAAAAATCTGTTAGCCCTGGGGCATCGTGTATTGTCCATACAAGCATCACATGGAACTGAAATTGTCTTTGTCCTATTGGTCTAGAGACGTCATACATAGTGACACCATTCCATAACTCCAACAACTCGTCGATAAGAGGTTTGATATATACATTCATATCTTTAACTTGGTACTTACCTAATCAAATGAACAAAAACATTACATAATTATTATGACCATTTTACTGCAATATTTATAATTAAATGTAGATGGCTATATTTAAATGATAAAATACCTAGAATAATCATTGCCAACATTATGTGCTCCCTCTTTATTGATATCCATGGAGGAATGTTATTGTTGATAACAAAAACATGCCACACCGAGTAAACAGATCTCAGCTCTTCAAATGGATTGACACCGTCTGCTGCCAATGAAAGCCCAAGATTATGAGGTTCTTCTTTAAAGTGTGGCCACTTTTCCTCTATGTCCATAAATGTTGAACCATCCACATGCATTCGAATAATGTTATCTTGACTTCTATTGCATGCATGGTAATCCATAAATTGTGCCAAGCTAGTGCACTTGAATAATCATTGCATACGTGGAATAATGGGAATATAATGAAGAACCTTGCGAGGAACCCTTTTTGTTATTTGATATGTTCGATATCCATTGATATGACATTTAGGGCATTCAATTATAAATTCATGTTGTTTGTGATATATAATATGATCATTGGGACAAGCATCTATTGCTTGATACTCCATTCCAATATCTTTCATAATGGCAGATAATTCATAGGTATGAGTGAGGTAGAATATTTGATGGTGGTAACAAAAACTCACCTATCAATCTACAACAAAAAAATATAATTTGTTAATATAAAAAATATTAATGGTACAACATGATTCACCATATATTATGACATATATGACATGCCTTAACAGACACGAGATTGTTATGTTGGATAAACCATTCATAACCTTCAAGTTCACCGACAACAATACAATGAAGAGAAGAGTTGTCTGGGAGCCTTCCTAAAGGGCCTCAGATGCCTTCTCAAGTAGAGGGACATCATGAACAACATCAAGGTCATCTTCATCATCATGATCAGCTACGCCAGTACTAAATGTGTCATGGATTGATGTATTTGTACCATCATCTTCAATTGTGTTTTGTGGCTCATGATCATCATCTTCCATGGGATCATTATCTTCAGCTTCGATATTCACACCTCCATGTTCCTCCACTTTGAAAACCATATTCTTCAGGTTGTGTTGATCCATATCACGTGCTCCGGGGTGCTTGACCTATATAAAATTGATAAACATAAATAAACCATGATCATGATCTCATCATCAAGTGATTTCTTATGTATATAAATTGTTAAAACGATATAATGAAAAACTTACCAATGGATGATAATCATGTCCACCTTCAATGTGACCATGCAGCCTATAATGTTTCTTAGCTATTTTGATTAGAAGTCTTCTAGTCTTTAACCCCTTATAAATTTTGCAGCGACAATAACATTTTCCATCACCTTTTCTTTTCAAGTTAGACCACAATCTAGCAATTGTCTCCTTATTTTGTTGTTCGCTGATATTGTTTGACATGGTCTTTCTTCACAGGCAAAAAAATCGGGCTATAGAACTAGTTATATAGAAGTTGAAATGTTAGTTATGAAATCACGATTTAGTATAATATACCAAATTAGATTACTTGAACATAGAAATTACGCAAATTGAACCAAAACCATTTAACTCTTCTTTTTCATCTCAAAACATATCTAATGGCTTTGTGGTGATTAAGAGCAGGTGATATGCCCATTGAGAGTCATAGACCCAATTTAGTAATAGACCCAAGTTATAGAGAGTCATAGACACAAGTTATTCTAAAAGGAAAGTAACTATCCATTCCCATGCTCATGCATACTTACATGACTAATGCTGCCCTTGTGTATCCTAAACATTGGAGAGACCTTATTTGACTTGCCTAATCAATGTAGTTGCTGTCCTAATATGAAACCCTCACCTCCCTCCACTAATTTCATTTCCACCTTACCCCTACCCCTATTCTATCCTAGCATATCCCTTCCCCTCATACCTTATATCTCACATTCCCCTCCACAATACCTACCCCTTTACCCCTTTATTCCCCTAAAATCACCTATTCTAACCCACATCCCATAAGTCTTACTTCCTTTATTTCCCTAAGCTTACCTCTACCACACACCTATTAACCTACCCTTTCCATCTTATCACCTACCCCCATCCTAGCCTACCCATATCCTATCCCTATCCCAACCTACCACCCTACCCCCTTACCCTTTTTCCTTACCCCTTATAACTCCCATTATAGCCTACATCCCCTTTACCCTTTCATTACCCCCTTATACCTACCACTCCACTTTACTCCCCAACATATCCTAACTCCAACCCCTTCTACCGGCCACATCCTAAACCTCTTTCCCCCCCACGTATCTCCTTCTTCCATCATTTATATCCCTTATGTGCCTAAAGAAGAATGGGATAAAAGAATGTGCACTGGAGCAGTAGAGACATAGTGGCATTTTGTCATGAAATTCTCGGCATATAGTGACATTTGTGCCATTTATGAAGACATTTTAAAAATAAATAATTTAAACACGCTTTTTGAGGAAACAAAACTCAAAAAAATGATAAGTTTGCTAATTAAAATTCACTGAAGAAGAGTAGATATTGAGAAGAGGTTACATGTTGTTTAAAGTCATAATGCCCTTATTTTATAGGGTGTGTTGTCTGTGGGTCCCATGGGCTACTTTGGCCTCGTGGACGTTATTAAAATCCATCATCATCATCATTTCACGTGGCATTCAACGTATCTTTATGTTCATGTCAACTTTTCTTCCTGTTTGGGCTGCTTCATTGTGGAAGTGAGTTTAACTACTAAAAAAAAAGTTGCGTGTAAACCCTTATACGCCTACTGCACCACCAAAGAAGCCACAAAAATAGCAATAATTTGAACCACGTGAAGAATCATGCATATGAAGGGTAGTCCCAAAGATTCAATGAGCAATCAAAGAGAAAGTTAAGAAGAGTTTTCAACCAAGATCAAAGATTGAGGTAGGATTTCAACCCAAAGCCAACAACTTACATTGCAAAGGAAAAAGTATTTGTATTCAATTTAGATTGTTTATTGATAAATATATAATCATTATCAATTACTTAGGAGAGATCATAATTTGTGAATATTACATAAGGAGGGCCAAAATAAGATGTTTGCACAGATATGATGACAACCCCCAAGGGTTAATGGTCATAGAAACCACATAGATGTCAGCCATTATGTAGAAGACAGTGGTAGAACAATGGGAAGATGATCAAAAATAGATGGAGCAGCAAATGTTACAATCCAAATAGAAGTTTTATAGCAGATAAACATAGAGATTAAAAGTTCATGCCTAAAGGATAGGTATGAAGTGCTACAGACTATAAGGGTGGAAAGAAAAGTTTTAGAGATGAAGAAAACACATGCTTAGAGGGATTTCATTGACACCAAGGAATAGAGATTTGTTCTTGGCCTTGAATTCCTATTAATGCATACAAACCATTGCCAATGATAAAAGATATAGGTTTGTATAAATAACCAATAATGGAGAATATGATGTTCTTAGGAACACAAGAATATAAGCATGAATCTCAAAGCAGTCACAACATCAAAAGACAGTCCAATGATAGATTTTGAGATCTCTTTTTGGCAAAGAAATTATCAAAGGGTGACAGTTGAGATTTAGGAGAAAGTGGAGCCAATCAAAATAAGTTTAATATAAATGAAAAATAAAGATCAATAATACAAATCATAGCAAGTATGTCCAAGGATAACAAAGAAATTCACCACAAGCATATGGGAACAATGCCAAGTTGGTAGTTATGTAGTCCAAGATAGTTCAAGGAAAAAGGCATTGGAACTTGTAGAAGTTTTTTTATCATCCAAATGGAATGAGGCAACAAGGTTTTATGACAAAAATATAACTATGTGAACAAAGAATCATGCCAAGACATAAAGAGGTAAGGTGGTATCCTTACGATCAAAGTCTGACAATTACCAATATTATGAAGAGAACTCACATGAATAGATCTAATCACCTATGCAAACATTTTAGTCATCTTGTGATAGTCAAAGAGGGAAATAGTAATAAGTCTTCATGATGGAAGTCCATTAAAGGTGCTAGTCAACATAATGAAAAATCTTAATCATGTTTAGAGAAATAGGCAACCCTAAGAACAAGAAAAAATAGTCATGTGATAATGCATGACAACCTTAATGCCCAAGTTTAGAGAGCATACAAGATGAATAATGATAGCTTGCCAACAGGGATAAAGACAAGGGTAAGTTCAGTGTCAGGTACGTATAAGCATGAATTTCCTGAGTTAGCATTAGAGTATATATCAGCCAGTATGATATACATATTTAAATTCAGATTTGTGCATCATTGAATATAAACTAATATGTTCTTAATCAAGTCAATGACAGTTAATATCATATTAAGTTAAGAAGGTAAATTTTATCTATTTATTCAAACAACATTAAAATAACATAACGTTACTGCCAGACATAACATATAAATATATATATCTGCACATAATCTCAAGAATACATAATACAATCAGATTCGGGTTATGAAAATTATGGTAATACTGCAAATTCTTATAAGGAATAACAAACTGGTTATAATGAAATGACAATAAGTGGTTAATGCTGATACAAAGTAACACTAATATGAAACTTTGATGACAATCTAATACACATCACTATTGAACTTACCCCTGTCTCATATAACCCTATGTTGGCTAGGCCCTACCATAATTAGAAGATCCTAACTACTAGCCTAAACTTTGCATTAACTGTCACAATTTGGCAGTGAGTTGAGTTAGTCCATTAGCAAGATTGGGAAAGAGTTTGGTATTGAGTTTGGTGTTGGTGGAAGGTTTAAGGAGGTACACTATCATCATAATTAATGTTAGAGAGTGTTGTGTGAAGAAGAATGGCCATGAAAGGAGTGACTGTCCTAAGTGCTTGAGACTGTCACAAAAGTGAGTGTTGCAGTAGTGAATCTTCCTTTGACCTTTGGGTGTTTGGGAGGGTAAAGACCCACGGTGGTATATGTTGAGTGGTTGGGAGGGTAAAGACCCACATATCAACTATCTACTTTGACATCCTAGGATGGTGTCCACCTACTCTAAAACCCTATGGGAATTCTCTATCTGATACTAACATATACATAACATGTGCCTCTCATATAACCCTATGTTGGCTAGGCCCCACCATAATTAGAAGATCCTAACTACTAAAAACACTAGATTCTCCCCTGAAAGGTTGTTGAGTCATAGAAGGCCTATCTTAATAGCCCTATAGTCTCTCATACCTAAAATATCCTTGTGTCGATGATAGTCACATGTGACTACCCTATGGCCCCTACTATGATCTAGACCTTTGTCCCTAATATTGATACTATTGGGGTTTTCTTTGAAATCCTATAGTAAGTCTAAATTGTCCTTTGAAGGATGGGGAGGCCTATGGACACTTTAGTCCCTTGATAAAGGTTACAAACTTCTCTCATGCCTCTTGTGTCCTCCCATGTACCTCCTTTTCCATAAGAGACTTTGCCATAGCTACCCTAAAGTCATTTGGATTGGCCATGTGTAGGAAAACTGAAATTTTGGGCTTTCCACCCCTAATGAAATAACTGACAAGTAACTTGTCTTGAATGTAATCTACAAACTACAAGAACTCCAAAAACTAACTCTCATGTTGAGCCACTACGAAACCTCACTATGTAAATTGTGAAACTCATCTATGCATCTCTGTCAAAAATATTTTGAAATAGAACACACTTTGAAGCACTCCAAAATGGTATCCCATGAGAGGGTTTCCAATGTGAGTTGGTGCATTTTATCCTCCCAGTACCACAAGGTGGAAGCAAGTCCTCTCAAAAATTTCATTGCAAATTATGCCTTTAGGTTGCTCACATATAGATGCAACCCAAAGCATAAGTACAAGCTAAGTAACCAAGACTTAGCCTCAACCCCATTTGTGGAGCTTAAAAATGTACAGGATTGGAGATGAAGCAACTCTTGAATATGATCCTTTGGGTCATGATATGTTCTTGCTATAGTCTATACCTCTTGTATTTATGCATGAAGAGGTTAGGTAATGTGTATTGATCAATCTTCTATCTCCTCTATGTGTATTTCCCAAATTCAAGGTGAACTCCTAATAAGCTCCCAATATGCAAGTATATGCTCCTCTACTACAAGTGGATCCTCATGAGGTGTCTTTTTTGTGGATGAAAACCTATCCTGTATCACACATATCAAATTCTATAAGGCTTGTAAGATTTGAGGTCCATACTCAGGCTACTCATCTTGGTGAAAAATCTCAAAGTGATATGACTCTTCTTGTCCCTCATGTGAATGCGCTCCTCTTGAAGCACTACGACATGGATGACCCTTCCTTCCATTTCCTACACCCTATTTTCTAACCCACACCTCATAACCTTTACCTCACTTCCTATCATTATTACCTACCATCTACCTTTCATATCCCCTCTCTTAACCTCCTTCACTTTCCTACATCCTATCCTAAACCTTAACCACCTTCCTATCATGGTACACTTATCCTCCCTTCCAAAACACCAACAAAAAATGACACTCAATCACTACACAGTGGTCTCATGGTCCTGCAACAGGGAGTTTCCATCACAACCATATATACCAGCATCCATACCCAAGGTAAGCCTTTCAACTAGAGCCTACGTTCAGGCCACTTCCAGTAGATGTCAGATACAAGAGTGGCACAATTTGTGGTTCTTCCCTATTTGATCACACAGGTTTAGGTCATCCCTAATTAGGATCTACCCTAAGAGGTTATGCCTATAAAGAGGATAATTGATCATTTCATTTGATCAAGCATCCAATTCAGTCTTATTTATCTCTTTTTCTACTAGACAATGAATATGAGCTAGGGAAAAAAACATTATAAGCAGTAAAATTCATTATAAGAAGGATACAACTTGATCATCAACCAAGACAAATGCAATTTCCTATGTAAAATTCAAAAAATTTCATCACTACATCAAGCAAATTTGACAAATTGTCACAAACATAACATTTTTTTCTTCAAGAAAACATCTTGTGAATGAATTGGTTGATTACCCTACCTTTTTTCTTCAATCGGATCTTGGCGACACCCCAATCCAGAACTATTTCCCTCCTTGTAATGCCCAATTTTTTTGTGAATATGGCAGAGGTCGATGGGACGGAGAGGTGGGATTAATGTTTATCAAATGACTTGGTCTTTTTTCTTTCTTTTTTTTAAGTAATGCCCGCGGTCATTAGAATTTCAACGAACGTGGACACTTTTTCTCAAAAAACACAAATTTCATTGCCAATTCCTTCTCCGTCGAAACCAAATGTTGAATTATCGTCGGAATTCCGATAAATGCGGGCATTTAAAAAAAAAAAATCAAATCTAGTCACAATATACCTTCTCCGTCGGAAACCTCCGCCAGAATTTTAGGCCAAATGTATTAGTGCATGGTGTGTGCCAAAAATGTTTGTGTGAAAAGTGGATTTGTATCTATATTTGTATCTGAATACACAACACTTCAATTAAGTCATTAGATGCATGGTTAGTAAATCAATAATCAATAATGAACAATAAACCATTACAAAGCGACCTATTGCCTTGTAGTAAATGTGAGTTTAGTTTTGCTCACAGATTTCCATATGCAACACCAGTGACTAGATGACACCTAAACAAAGGATTTTAATCTATATGAGTATGAAATTGAGCTAAATGGATGCAAGATTTAAGCTAGATATGCATGATTAATCTAACATAATTTAAGAAATATGAAGCTAGAAGATTTAACAAATATGCAATAACTAATATGTAATATCTCAATGCACAAATTTCAATAAGCCTAGAGCAAAAACAGTATAATAACAATAATCTCCGGGTTCTCTTTTTTATGAGAGATGAGGGCCTGAATTTATAGAAAATCTAGAGAGAGACCAACGGTCAAGATCGATCAACGATGAGCGACAAAGATTCTCCAAGAGGAAGCACAATCCAGGTGAATTGATGTGATTGGCCGCTTTTCTCAGCTTTAAATAAATTTGAACTAATTTTAAGCTAAAATCAGAAAAACTGATTTATTTCATATTTTATACTTTTTATATTCAATTTTGATTTTTAATTGATTTAATTGCTTTTCTGAGATTTTCAATTTAATTCCATTTTGATTTCTTTTCTCAATTTTAAATTCTTTTCCAAATTAATTCATTTTTTACAAATTAATTCTTTTTTAATGATTTAATGGAAAATTGATTTATTAATAAAATATGCTAGGATACTTAATTAAATAAATAGGTTAATTAATTAAAATGATTTACTTGGAATGATTAATTAATTGAATGATTTATATTTTCCATGTGACATTGATGATTGAGAATTAATTAATTAGGTGCCCATGATTGATTTAATTACCTTTGGTTAGGACCTTGGTGATGTAGTCGAGATTAGGGGCCTATGGTTTAGGTGACCATTTTTAGGGTATTACACATAGAAATATTGGTGCAATAGGTCTGCAACTTATACTAATAGATGATGAACATTCAAAATAGCAGAGTCAAAATCTCCTTATTTTCATTACTCCAATCCCAACCACGAGACTTGCAATTCTCGAATCCACTCTACCAACAACCCTACATAGCAACACGTGTCTTACAAAAAAACATGACAAATAAACTTCAACCAATAAATACAAACTTCAACTAAGTCCCAAGTCAAAACCCATAAAATCAATACCATAACCAAAACCAAAATCATTCACTAGTAAATTTGGGGTTGAATTATGATGGTAATTCGTCGGATTTTTGACTGCATTTCCTTGGACAACTGACAAAAAACGTCGTCAAAAACTTGTCGTTGGATGTTCCATCATTAGTCAAGGCCGTTGAAATTCTGACGGACACTAGGACACCTCCGACAATGAACATGATTGCCATTCTGATCAGCCAATGTCATCGGGCATATAGCATGCTCGTTGGACGTGTTAGTCTTTCCCATTGGAATTCCGACGGTATTCTGCCACCCATCCGACGAGCCAATGTCTTCGGGCATATAGCATGCCCGTCGGACGTGTCAGTCTTTACTGTCAAAATTCCGACGGTCTTCTGCCACCCATTCGACGAGCCAATGTCGTCGGGCATATAGCATGCCCGTCGGACGTATCAGTCTTTACCGTCAAAATTTTGACGACGTCCAAATTATTCAAAAAAAAAGAATGATGCTGATTTTTAGAGATTGCAACCTCTCTACTAATGAATTATAGATTTGTTTGAAGAATAAAGAGTATTCATTATTTTAATGAAGTTAGAATGTCTACGTCTTTACAGTAGAGGCAAGATGAAAGTGCTCTAGAGCCTTTCCTTCAAGCTCCTATGCTTCCACTCCAACCTTCATGGGGTCCTTTTATTCTTTGTTGCTCCAAAGGAATTGGACTAGGCTACTTGCTTGATAGTTCCCTAAATGCATTGCCTCAAAAAGTAATCTCCTATGCACTCTTAAACTTGTTGGCTTCAAGCCTTCACAACCACTTTGGTCACGTTCTTTAGTGCAACACATCCTCCAATAGTTTTGCGACCATCTACTCCCACTTTTGCACTCATTACTTACCTCTTATTAGATGAGGCTCCAAATTCTCGATCTAATCATCACACCACTCAACACCAACATGGGGAATGTTTATGGTGAAAAGTGGAAACAACAATATTGAAAGACTGAATAGATTCAACCACAAAACCCTAGCCTAACAACAACACAGATCCACCATAACATATGAAGATTACCTAAGACAATGCAAATCAACAAAATTACAAAGATGATACCATCACATGTCGAATAGGATTTGAATCTCCATTCTTCCTATCTCCATTGATCTTGCTTGATATATTTGCTCTCAAATTTTATGTGTTTACAAGAGCTCAACAAAGAATAGAAATGTGGTTGCAAGTAGGTTTGATCGCATATGAATGTTTGAATGCTAGAATGCTTGGGAGTGCTAGTAGTTGAATAGGTTTGATAATGAAAGAGAGTATCTTCTTATATAGAAGACACTATAAGAAATGGAGGGATAAGATTGAGAGGTGTAAAAGATAAATTGTCGGCTAGGATTAAAGGGCAAGTAGAGGAAATAAGAAACTAATGAGAGGGTAGGTAGTGTAGGAATTAAGAGATGAATGACATGTGTCATAGGTAGAAAAGGTTAATGAATTAATTAAATAAATAAAAATTTATTTAATTAATAGAAGAAGTGGGATCAATTAAATAAATAAGATATTTATTTAATTTTAGGAAAAAGGATAATTTAAATAAATAAAAGTATTTATTTAAATGAGAAATAAGGCTAGAAGAGGATAAATGAATTAATTAAATAAATAAAGATTTATTTAATTAATAGAAGAATTAGGCTTAAATAATTAAATAAATAGAGATATTTATTTAATTAGACAGGACAATTTTAGGTGTCTACATTTTGCCCCTCTTTGAGACAATGCAGCTTGTTGCGTTGTTTCAAAGAAGATATGATGAACTGATACAAAGTTTCCCCAAGATGGGAATGATATGGCCCCTTGAGAGATTGGATGAATATGTCTGAAAAGGTCACAGACAATCTCTCGATAAGAAAGAAAGGCTAGAAAGGACTGACAAGATAGGATAGAGTGACAGAGTCATAGAATAAAGAAGACTGACTTGGGAGACGAGGGCTAGGGTAGTCTATAAGATAGACTATGGGGGAAAACATCCTCATTGTCATCCACACATCTAAGAGATTAGAGTGCAGAGAGAGAAGAGAGTAGTCAACAGTCAGTAGCGATGGCATTGGTGCATAGATTCAATCGTGTTCGCCGATATCAGAGGCCAGCAGATGCAGGAGAGTTGGTAAGTACCACAAAACCTCCTTGTACTTTGTTGGATTAATTGTTGTCATAAATGCATGCTAGATAGTGCAATAAATGTGCTTTAGGTAGATTGCAAAAAATGTCAAGTTTGGGGAAAAATGCCAAGGCATGTTTGTGTTGGTGCCAGGCGTGTCTGTGTTGGTGCCAGTGCGTCTACGATTCGAGTAGTGTTTGTGTCAGATGCGAGTGTGTCTGTGTATTTCAGGCGCATTTGTGCAGGATAGGCACGTCTGTGCAGAGAAGAGGCACGTCTATGTGATTCAAGCGCGTCTATGTAGGGCAGGCGCATTTATGTAGTATGCAAGTGCGTTTGTGTCATAAATGCACATTTATGTCTTCAAGGTCGAATTGACAGTTTTGTGATAAACATACATTGTCGATTGGATAAGTTGCTGAGAGGATACACTCAAGCAGGTCCTCTAGGGAAGACTGGGATAACAGATAGGGCTAGGATTGACAATTTTGTGATAGAACATACATTGCCAATAAGGAAACTACTTAAGAGGATACACTCAAGCAGAGGTCCTAGGATAGGATAGATTGAGGCAATTTGTGATGAACAAGGAGTACCAAAGAAATTGACAATTTTGTGATAGAGCATACGTTGTCAACTAGATTAGGCTGAAATTAACAATTCTGTGATAGAACATATGTTGTCAATTGGATAAGAGAGCAACACTTTGTGATGAACAAGGAGTACTACTAGGATAAAAGAGAAACACTTTGTGATGAACAAGGAGTACCACTAGGATTGACACAATTGATTTGCTTGACTGCAGGAGGACCTACCTATGCTGGAGTCACGGGAGAGATTCCCTTTGACTCAGAGTTTACGAGTAGAGCTGACATTCAAGGATAGAGAAACAATTGAGGTTATGGGCTTGCGATACATTATGTATGTGCCTATGTTTTGGGAAAACATGGGATTGCTGATTGCATTAGCTGAGAGATGGCACTCAGAGACATGCACTTTTCATTTGCCAATGGGTGAGATGACAGTCACCTTAGAGGATGTGTATAGGATACTGAGGATACTAATCGATGGGGAGTTGGTTCCTTACGATCGAGAGGGAGATAGGGAGGCACTGAGACAAGTATTCTAGGATCTAGGACTAGAGATGAGGGCAGGATATGTGGCATTGGACACTATGACAGCTACAAGATTGGCTCTACCGATGGTGCTGGGAGGAGTTATCAGTGGGTTCCTCTATCTGGATAGGGCGACATGAGGGTTGGTTGTGGGATGGGGGAGGACACTGGAGATGTTGGTGACTGAGCACACTAGGTTTGCATGGGGGTCATGTCTGCTAGCACACATGTACTATGAGTTACATTAGTTTGTATATCACGGGTCAACAAGATCAGGATGCGGAGTGACATTACTACGAGTATGGGCATATGAGCATCTGTCAGTTACACGTTTGATACACTCTAGAGGAAGGGGACATGGGTGGAGTTTTGTACATCTGTATGATATGATTACTTCTCAACCACAGATTGGGAGGCTAGAGTATTGGCACCGAGTGATTGATGAGGTAGACAATGTGGTATGGAGGCCTTACTGGGATTGTGAGGAGTGGGAGGATGATGCGGTGGAGTTGTTGTATGTATTCCAAAGTAGGTATCTCATTGATCAGACACCATATGTGATGGAGTGGCAGTTGATAGACAGAGTATGCAAACAATTCAGTAGGATACAACAGATGCCACAAGGGTCAGGGATGTATGTGCGGACCGTGAGGGATCAGGTGCATTTAGGTCTGTTATTGTCATATGATCAAGCTATGATATAGATGTTGGAGATGGTGTCGATGCCTTGGGACATATGGGCAGATGTGGAGGATGCAGGGATGGATGTAGAGTATAGCGCCTATTAGGTAGAGCATCTATTTCCGTGGTTGACAGATCCAAGGGAGCCGATAGAGGGAGACAGTGGAGGTGATGGTGATGATAGTGGGAATGGCAGAGGTAGAGGCTGACGATGGAGGCGGGGGGTAGTGGTAGAGAGGAGGGTAGCTCAAAGGAGGGAGGGTGGAGAGGAGAGATAGGTGTATGTAGTGAGGGGTAGAGGTGGATTTCCATTACAGGTGCCAGCAACACAAGTTCCCAGACAGGTACAGGGACAGGGACAGGGACAGGGATAGGAGCAGCCATAGGGAAGAGGGGATGAGGAGGATGAGCTACTATCCTTGAGGGAGATTTGTCAGGGACAAGTAGATGAGATCTAGGATCTGGAGAGGGATACGGCTAGGCTCAAGAGACAGCTGAGGGACATTGAGCAGGAGAGAGATCAGGCTATTCAATGCTACACAGAGGCTGAGACAACACTGAGGGAAGGAAGGCAGGCAACAGAGGACACAGGGGCCAAATATGCCTATGTTTTGTAGGTAGGGGAGGAGATAGCCTATTGGAGAGACCTATACTATGGAGTGGTGCCACCAGATCAACGGGCTAGGAGCTTCCAGAGATCATTGCGGACTAAGACAACCACTGGAGGGAGAGACAGGAGACAAGCATCTAGCAGTGGGGTCATGGGTCCTCCACCACCACCAAATAGAGGGGGTAGGAGAGATGATCCTGGGGCAGGTCCTTCAAGGGCTCAGAATCCGTCGAAGCTAGCTGGCTCTTAGGGAGGGAGTTCATCATAGCCTTAAACGGCTCCCTATGTATCAGTTTTGTACCATTTTGTATGATGACACATTCAAGTGATTGTAGCCATATGATTTTGACATCATTGTATCATGACACTTATGATTTTAATATATATATATGAGATGATTCATCCTTGCAGCAACTATATGCATGTGTACCTATGTGATGCTTCTATATGTCTTATGATGTATGTTTCTATGTGATGCTTTATGATATGGATGCAAATATGTACATGATGAAATGCAATATATTTTTGTTCTTTTATGTTTTTAAATGTTATACAAATGTGAATGTGAATTTATGAAATGCAGATGAATATGATAATGCAAATAACTATTTACATGATGAGAATGTAAAATGTGATAACATGTGTTGTGTGCAGGATATGGTGCAATTGTGATATATATGTATGTATGAAATGCTAATATATGATGATGCAGGTGCAAACTACATGAAATGCAAATATTTTTGGCATGTCATTATACTCAGTCATGTGATAGTGGGCTACATGGACTCAAGAAGGATGATGGAGATCAATCAAGAAAGGGGGATGAAAGATAGAAGATATGGAAGTGAAAGAGATTCTTGTGCTTTATCATCATTGAGCTTTATTATGGCAAGTAGGTTATGACAATCCAAGCATATGTTCGACCCAGAAAGTTATTGTGCCTGTTTGCATGGAGATCAGATAGTCGCAAACAAGGAATGCCCCAGTTCATACTAGACTCACAGTGTCCTCATATCCTTGGACAAGTCATAACATTACTAAGAGACAATCCACATACAATAGAGAAAAATAGGTGACGATACCCCATCCTCGCCTTTCTAGTCAAAGATGTCCTAGAGACAGAATCTCTAGTCAGAGACATCCTGGAAAAGCTAAAAGACATGTCACCAAAAGATAAAATCAAAAGAAAACCAAGACTCGTCACCAACATCCATTGTAGTCCTCAAGTTTAGTGTCTCTTGTCACTTGTGTAAGTCTAATTGATTGTGGTCACAATGTTCACTTTCACAAAAGGATACATAGCACTGAACCATAATGTTGTCTGAGTCTATTGAAATATTTGATTTGTTGAAGCCCATTGTTGCTTGTGTCTCATTTGAAACTGACTGAATCCATGAAACTGATACTTTATTGCAGAGAAGATGAAACTTTATTATGGATTGACGACGTAATTGTTGCTTTATTGTGGATTGTGTGTGATTAGACTAAAGAAAACTAGAAGAAACTGTACTCCTCAGAATGTGTGATTCTCTTAGTTCCACACCCATCACTAGATGTAGGATTTGCCTTAGCCATAGATAGGAGTTGATTTATTATGGATGGAAAGGGGTGAAAAGGGAGGTATTATTATGAATGGCTAACCAATCTTGGGTAGACCAATACCAAGCTATGATGGGAGTGGGTAAGTTTATTATGGATGGATAGGCTGTGAGTGTGTGTGAAGTGAAAGGATGAAAGTGAATCTTGAAGGAGGGAGGAGAAATGTCTCTACACATGGCGCCAGTAGCTTGGTTTTCACCATGGTACTTGCCCAGGGCGCCACCGAAGTGGTTTTCACCTTTAGACTAATTTATTTCTCTTTAATTTTTCAATTTTTCAAATTTTTTGTGTCACAAGGCGCCTGTTTGCCAGGTTTTCACCAAGTAACGATTTTTTATGTTTATGATTTTTTTGTATTTTTGAATTTTTATTTTTGTTTTTTTGTATTTTTGAATTTTTTGATTTTTTTTTTGTATTTTTGAATTTTTTGATTTTTTTTTGTATTTTTGTATTTTTGGATATTCTAAGAGCTATGTGTAAAACCTACGAAGGTGCATGTTGTTGATAGGATCCTCCAAAGGTTCACCATTTGGGGTTGAGAGCTGATATGCACCGGATCCATAGACTATTGTAATGATGTAAGGACCAAGCCAGTTTGGTTCTAACTTGCCCTTCTTCTCTCTGTCTTGCTATTTTTTAGGATTTTCTTTGAGAACTAAGTCACCTACCTCAAATGTGCGAGGCTTTATCTTATGATTGTAGCTGCATTGTTCCTTGATTGAATGATGTGTAGCTCGAGTAACTGTCTTCCTTGATAAAGGAACTGAGATAGAATTACTAGCGTGTGGAATACACAGGCCCATATGCGTGTCACCTAAAGAAGTTTGGGCATCCTTGATAACAAAGTCCCTCGAGGAAGCTCCAGAAGGGAATGGATGTGTGAAACAAGTGGATGAGTGATGAAGGCTTGTGATTGCGAAAAGAAGTGAAAGTATCATGATATGATCGAGACTTAGGATCAACAAGTGTTCTTTTTGACTTGGAATATTAGAACTTTTACCCCCAGTTATTTTGATATTAGGGGAGATCAACTCTTTTTCTTTTTTCTTCATAGGATTTTTATCCTTGACTTTGATTTTTGCATAGTCTAATAGCTTTTGATTTTGATTTGGATTGAAGGACTTCTCTTTATTTTTGACTTTTAGGTTTTTCTTTTCACAGCTTTATTTTTCATCCCCAATGAGTAAGGGATTTTGTAATTCTTGTTGATCCAAGTCTAGAAGTGGAGTGGAAATGGAATGAGTGGATGAAATTGTAAGGCTATAGGAGTTCTCAAGAGGGATGACAATACGCTCAATAGATTCTTTTATGGAAGCACTCTTAGGACTATTGATATCAAGAGCTTCTTGCACCACTAGAGGAGATTTGCATTCAGAGTTAGTAGCCACAACACCAGGTGGTTCACACCTAATTCCTTGCAAATTGTTTATAGAATATTCCTGTCGACTAAATATCTTAGGAGATAGTGGGAGTTGATCAACATGAAAGATATACTCATCACATCCCATGTCTTTAATCTTGAACTTTTCTTTGATCTCAGTTTTCTTTGATGTAGAAGCTTTCAAGGATTATGGATCCACATATGTCGAGGATGGAGTTGCTTCTCGATTGGTTGGAATTGTTATTTCTGATCTAGGTCGTAGATTGTTGCAATATGTGAATAGGTTCGGATCGCCTTTGACAATCACTTCAATTCCATTGTGTAGGAACTTGATATATCAATGATATGTTGAGGGAACAACTCTCGTTTCATGAATCCATGGGCGTCCCAAGAGTATATTGTATGTGAGATCTAGATCAAGGACTTGACAAACCACATCTTTTGTAACCAGCCCTACTCTGAGAGGTAAAGTGGTTGTGCCTTTGGATGAACTCTCTTCATCATCATATGCCTTGATGGTAATTTTGTTTGTAGCATTCATAGCTTTATCTGAATATCCCAATTCTATTATTTTGTTTAAAGTACATATATTGAGACCAGCTCCTCCATCTATTAGGACTTGTTTTATTCGATGTTTGTGGAGGAAGGCTTCAATGTGTAAAGGTACATTATGCGGTTGTCTTACAGATGTGTCATTATCTTCAATGAATGTAAGAGAATGTGGAACAGAAAGGTATCCCACCATGGCTTGAAACTGGTCCACGTTCAGATCAATGGGGACATAAGTTTCTCTCAAAGTTTTATCAAGGATGGCTTTATGTACGAGGGATATGCATAAAATCTCAAGGATGGAGATAAGTGCAGACATCCTCCCTAACTGTTCTACTAGGTCGTACTCAGGTTTGGTTGCTAAGGAAGTGGTGGTTTTAGCTGGAGCACCTTACAAAGTTACCTTACCTCGACGAGTTGTGACATTACATTCATAGTTAGATTCAGAAGAAGGTCCAATACCTTTTAGGACAACTTTGGGTCTTTGGGTAGAATTTTCAGGCATTTTGTCCTTTATGATAATGGTAGAGACATAATTGTCCATCGAAATGTGATTAATAGTTGAATCATAGTTATAGGATGCTTTGGTATAGTTGGATTGCTCATCTGTGGCTTTGGCTTTTCCCTTGTCATGTTTAGGGAATGGTTCCTTAAACATCTCATGTTCTTGATTGGATGAATGTCCTTCGATCTCAATGCCACCTCTATCAATAAAATCTTGTATAATGTTCTTCAACCGATGACAATTTCCTATTTTATGTCCCTTGCTCTTGTGATATTCACAATACTCATCGTCATTCCACCAATTTGGTTTGACCTTTGGCTCATATGGAGGATTGTCAAGAATTGTTATTATCTTGTTTGCCACTAGCTTCTTGAAAGCTGATTCAAGTGGTTCTCCTAATGGGGCGTACTTCCTTCGTGGTTTGGAAGTTGTTTGAGTATTCACTTGGTTATTTGTAAAACTTGATCCAGAAAAAATGATTTTGGGTCGCATTGTATTAGCATCAACAACACCATCATTGACTATGTTCTTGTTCTTGTTCAAAAATCTTGGCTTGTCTTTTCCTTTAAAGTCCTCTTTGTTTTCTTTGAATATTTTGCTGACACCTTGCTCAATTAGGACCTTCTCTATTGCTAAGCCTTTCTCAATGACGTCCTTGAAGGTGGACAAACAATATTTTCTCAAGTCATAACCAATTTCTTTATTGACATTCCAGGTGAACATATCTACCATTTGTTTTTGTGTAATTTCACAAGAGCATCTGCTGGCTAAATTCCTTCATCGTTGCAAGAATGATGAAAAAGACTCTCCATCCCTTTGCTTGGTGTTGCACAGAGTGGTAACTGATATATCCATCTCCATGTTGTATGAGAATTGTTGGATAAAAGCTTCTGCTAAATCACCCCATGACTTAATTCCAAGTGGGAGTTGGGAGAACCATTCCATAGCTTGATCACCTAAGCTTTGTGGGAACAGTCTCATCAAGTATGTTTCTTTTGATGCTACCTCAATGCAAGCTATGAAAAACTGTCTTATATGTGCCTTAGGGTCTCCTTTGCCTCTATACTTATCAAACTTTGGTATCATGAAATGTGTAGGAAAAGAAGGCATTGGAATGCTTTTGTCAAATGGATAGGGACATATGTCTCTCATTGTGTAAGATGGCTTTGGTGTATTTATGTCCTCCATTTTCTTTTGTAAGTCTTTAATTTCCTGTTCCAAATTGTTCTTAGGTGGAGATCGACTTCTTGGACCATATCCCATGCATAAGCCACTGGGTGGAGGAGGAGCATACTGCATATATGGATGATATTGATCATATACATGTTCATATGGAGGAGGTCTATAGTGATGTTGCGTATATGGAACACTTGGTATAGAGTCATGATGAGGAATGAAATATCTGTTTTGTCCATGTATACCATACTCTACAGGCATGTCATGAGTTTGTTCTAGTGTGTTGTCCCCAAATTTTGACATGGGGTTTCCTTGTGTCCAAATTTTGAACATATCTCTGGATATCCAATTGCTTTGGTGGTTGCTCCTTCGCATTGGTATGTGATTGAGTATATTTTTCTGCATAAGACTTCCATAATGGTCTACGAAGGTGAGTATCATAAGCTTGACCATGTGTATGTGGGACCTTAGGTTTTTGAAACAAAGATGATGGTGTTTCAGATACAAAATGTGGTCCTCTATTGCCTCCACTATTAGGCCTCCTTTGATCCATATTGAGTTGAGGTTCCTGCAAAGGTCGATGTTCCATTATTTGAGACATGTCAAAATCATGAGGATTCTTGGCTCCACTTTGCGCCATTACTTGTAAGAAATACTGTCTATCTCTTCTCATGATTTCCTCAACCAATCTATTAAAATGGGGATCCATAATAGAGTCTTCCACTTCTGCTGAATGTACTGAAATGTTGTCCATATTGTCATTCTGTGCATCATTATTGTTTGTATTAACCATGCTCTCAACATTCTGAATGTTTCGATAGATGTCCATGTCAGGTAATGTGGTATGATCAGAATTGAAAAAGATATCATTGTCGTATTCATTACCACTCATGTTTGCAGACTCTTGAGCCTCTTTTGCTTCCCTCCTAGATTTTTGGTAATGGGTTTCAACCATGAACTGGGTCTTGACAAAGATGTGTGAGACTAGATGAAAATGGAAAGAGTGTGGAAGACCAAGAGTTGGATGGAATGCAAATGAATCTGAAGTGTACTTGCAATGTCCAAAGTGTAAGACCAAGTATGTATGTAGTAGAGTAGGCGTGGCTTCCAAAGAGATGATAGATCTCTTGATTAGGTAAGTTGATCTTGACTCTAAGTCAGACCAAATGAAACCCAAAGGTGATAGACCTTGATGAGGAACCACTTAGCAAAATATTGTTGTATATAGTGTGTTGATAAAGCAAGATGAGGACAAGCAAGTGACCTTTTGACTCAAGTTTAGACAAATGTGAATGTAATGCAAGGTGTAAATCAATGATGGACTTTGTGAGACCCAAAAATAGGTTGAATTCTAGATGAAAACCTGGAGAAATAACCTAGGAAACTCAAGAATGCCGAAACTGATTGTTCTTGTTTGTTGGACTGTAAGTTTTTCCAATTCTGAACACAGACGTGCCTGTATACTTCATAGATGCATTTACCCAACACATACATGATTAGACACTGCATAGACGCGTTTCCAAAATTTGAGTGCAATTTTTCCAATTTGTAAAGTTGTTTGTTGTGACCAAATCTGAATTTTTGACTGTATTTCCGTGACAAGAGGACATAGTGTTGATGAGGACTCTATGTTTGCAAGTGTTTAGACTCAAAATGACTCAAAAGAAAGTGTGTTGTTTGATGTAGAAATGTTTTGCATACACTTGAAGACACAAAGACACAATATTTTGATGTTTGGTCTTAAATGTTTGAATGTTTAAAAGAAGACAAGCACAATTATTTTGGTTGGCCAGGATAATAGTTGTTGATCCCACATGGGGTTTCCCTCAATGCTACGATATTCAAAGTAGATACTTAGATACTTGACTCCATTGGCACCACCCTCAACACTCACTTCTCTGGGGCAGCCAAGCACCAGTTCCCATGAAAACTCCTCCTGGTGAACTTTGTATCTCTACTAAGAACCGTATGTGTGTGGGCCACTCCAGAGGTCCGACCTCCTGCCCCAACAACTAGAAGGATTTTGGATTTTTAAAACAAAAAGGTGATAGTAAGGGCATCCACTCGTGTGGCCATACATGCGACACTTTCAGCTCTGTAAATACAAAAGGCTCCCAGCCGATAGGGGTTATGCCCTAGAACTAATCAAATAAATTTGATCAAACGGGTTTATGGGGAGACATAGTGTCGGTATGAACTAATCAACACACGTTACCCATGGCTTTCACCATGGATACAATTATTTATAGTGGTTCGGAAGAGGTGGGTTTGCCTCGCTACCACTTGGGTCATTCTCTCCTCACTAGTAGTCCTAATGACCACATGGGGAGACAGGCCCTCTAGAGATTAAACAAAAAGAGTCTATTGCTCAAGACACAAAAGATACTGGTTCAATTTTAGTGCACCAACTGAAGTGTTTGATAATCTATGAAAACAAGACACACAATAAAGATCAAAAACCCTTGCCAAAATTTTGCAACAAAGATTTGTTAGTAGTTTTGCAATAAGACCCCTCCTGCAAGCACACAAGTTAGGTAAATTTTAGATCCAAAAGAATTTGTGAAAAAGGGGCCTTTGACAAGATGCGTTGCTTAAAGGACAAGCTACACCAATATGTTAGCTAGATCATAAGATGTTAGCCCAAAATAAACCAGATCTAAAATCCAAATGATGAAATAAAGCCTTGAAATTTGAAACAAAACCGAAAATAGCAAAAATTTGAAACACAGACATGATTTAACCTAACGCAAACACGGTTAAAGATCACAGACGCGCCTAAAACCCCCACAGACGCACCTAGGTAACATAGATGCAGTCCCAGAACACAAACGTGGTCAAAAGATTCCCATACGTGATTCAGGAACACAAACATGATTTGGGAACACAAATTGCACAACTTCTAAAGACATACATTTTGTACGTTCTTCCTTCATTTTCCCAAATGGATTGGGAAGACTTTCTACATGCACCTTTTAAAATACTTCTTCCTAAGGAAAATAATAATATTTTGTGAGGGTGGGTCTTCATTAATGTAAAGTGTCATTCTTTCAACTCACTCATGCAATAGGCATCACATATGAAGGGCTATCTAGTCTCTCTCTCCCCAAATTTCTCTCTCTTCTACGTGTTTCTCTCTCTTTTGAGGGGTATTATTGTACATGAGTACTCAACATTGCCTTTTTGTTGAGTCATTTAGAACTATTATCTCCTAAGTCACACAAGTGGGTGTTGGTTTAAACATTATACTTTATCTATAATAGTGTTTATCGTAAGGGTAATATTACATCTAGGCAATTACGGTTACTAAAGATATTAGGAATATTGATCTCCCTTGCCTAGCTAGATAATAATGATATGTGTACACTTTGACTTGAGCTACTCAAGTATTTCTGCTACCATATCAATCTTCAATTGATTGTAGCTAGGTATTAGATTTGTTACATCAAGGGCACAAGTTTTTGTTTTATTTTATAGTTAAGTGTAATCAAATGGGAAAGTAAAAAACAAAGCTAGTAATGGGAACAAGTGAATAACCCTATTAATTCTATTATTTTTCAGTTAAAATAATATTTAATAAATCAAAGAAGAATATGTGTGTTTGTTGGATTTATCTCACAAATGTAAAAATTTATTTGAATGCATGGCAATTTATATTTGATTTATGATTGATTGTTAATGTTTTGATGATTGTATGTAGCTTAATATTGTTGTCCTGCTAATTTTAAATCTGAATCTAAATATATTATAAGAAATAAAATTATTATATCTTTTCAATAGACTATCACAAATTCAGAACAAGAAATGACTAAACAAACACTTAGAACTAATGAAATCTAGTAAACAAGCTAGATTAAGGAATTAAGATTCCCACATATGAAATTAGCCGATTAGAAGTGTGAGAAATGATGATTGTGACAATGTTGCTGTAGTGACTCAACTATTCACTATCATTTCTCCTCTTAATCAAAGCTTCTTTGTGTATATTTTGGTGTCCTCTTTTTATCCATATTGTATAGATAGTGATGTTGTGAAATCAAGGGGAAGTTTAAAACATTTGACAAAGTTAATTCAGATGATAGACCATGGGATTTGAAATGTTGACGCAAAAATTATCATACAATCAAATTCAAAAACAATTTAAGTCAATAATAAGAATTGTAAAAATTTAATATTGAATGTTAAAAACTAATATTACTAATAGAAAAGTATGAAAATCTAAAGAAATAAAGCCTACTAAAGGTGTGGAATGAATGAAAAAATATTTGTTTGTTGTGTAGAAGCATTCAAAATTTGTTTTGTTTGCAGATATCAGAGCCTTGGTATCAACTTTGGATTTGGGTTCCTATTCATCTTCATAAAAAGAAATCAAGTTTTGCTAGGATTATTAACTCAAATTTTCATGGTGGTCAAAAAATGAATTCATGATATTAACTTGTAGCAACATTCATTGTGGACATGAAAAAAGTAGACTTGTTTGTGATTCATTCAAGGTATCTTGTAGAAGCCGTATAAGGTGTAGACTAACAACAAATTCCAACTGTGTAGAAGGTACAATAGTTCAATTCTTGAGAAGTTGGATTGTTGTACACTGTCACATTTCCAATCATCCCATGCTTTGCAGAAGCAACTTTCTCATTTTTAGAGGTGTGGAGTTCATAGTATACCCACTATCCAATACAACAGTTGTGAGTGAGAATACCCACTATTCATGATGGAGAAGATTTGCTTCATTGCAGAGATGGTTGAGATAGGTTGTGTTGGGTCTCTTTCATTAGTCGAGATAAAACACATCTTAATTATTTCAGATTGAGTGTTGGGTTGGGGAACAACTTAAACAATAGACACTAATCTTACATTTCTAGGTTTCAAAGTGTTAAACAGTTAGAGTTGACTGATATTTTCTAGGCTTAATATGTTTTTGATATTTTCTAGGCTTAATATGTTGCTTAATGTATGTGGTCACAGTAAAAATACACTTCTAGACTTAAAAGTGTTAAACTCTCAGAGTTGACTAACACTCTCTAGGCTTAATATGTTGCTTAGTGTGTGTTGGTTTAAGTGCATATCTAATCTTAAGCTCAAGAGCATTCTTATAATTTCTAGGAATGATTTGGTAATTCACAGACTATTTAACTTCACTTCTCTTGATTTTATGACGTTTGAATATTTGTAAGGACTGCAACATTTATAAGGAGAATCTCTTGAATTGCAAGGGTCATTCTTCTTAATTAAACTTCTAATGAATCAACTCTATAGCTTTAACAGAAAGATCAAAGACAACAAACAGACATGCACTAAATTTTGAAAATGATGATAGAATAATAACACAATCTATTTGTAGTCCACTTCACAAGTGTGTGCTCTAATTATATTGTGTAAGGTATAAGCAAAAGTACAAGGTCTAGTTCAACAAGAGGTTCTAATTGTGTAAGGTACAATTTAATTCTTGAGAACTTGAAGTGTTGTATAACGTCCCATTTCCAATCATTGCATGCTTTGCAGAAGAAGTCTCATTTTCAAAGGTGTGGAGTGCATAGCATGCTATTTCATGATGGAAAGGATTTGCATCATCCATGGTTCTATGACAGAGATTTTCATGTTGGGTTTCTTCCATTTGTGGATATGAAACACTGTGAGAGTTGAGAAATACAACACCACAGGACTCCAAATGATCTCTACAAGCTGAATAAACCTGTTACAAGGAGAAGCAAGGAAGCAACAGAGAAAAACATAAAACAGGAAAATGCTCAAGAATATGAGAGCTCTGTATTCACAAAAATGTGTAATAGAATAATGATACAAAGAAAATAATTCAACCTCTAATAGGTCAAAAAAACCTAAAAGGGAAAACCCTAGGCTTGCACATAATAATTAATAAAAGAATTAATTTGTGCACCTAATGTTAGCTTAAGTGTAAAAGAGATAAAGGGGAACTTAATTAATTAAACAAATGTCATTTAATTAATCAAGTAAAGACCCGATTACTATAACACCCCTCCTTAAGTTAGACTTAGGGAGAAGCTAAAACCTAGAACAACTACTGAAAGCAGGAAAGATGGGTCCTGACAACAAGGCCTGATTAGGTACCCAAATACAAGGAAATCACTATGAAACGAAGAAAAAGGAGAAAACCCAGTGGGAAAAAACTCCTCTCCAAAACGAGATAAAAGAACATCCTGAAAGAAATATGATGGAAGGAAGGCCTCATAAAGACCCCCCAAGGACAAATTCCTTCACCCCAAGCATAGAGCGTAACTGAAGATAGCGTGACAATGCAAAAGGTTTCGTGAAGATGTCTGCAACCTGCTTGGTAGTGGGAATGTACTCCAAAATGAGAAACCATCTTGAATCAACTAGTGGATGAAATGCATGTGAAGTTCAATGTGCTTTGTTCGCTGATGCTCTATCGGGTTGCGATAAATGTGAATAGCACTCTAATTGTCACACCAAAGAATAGTGGGACTATCAGGAGGAAAACCAAACTCAGTCATCAATTGCCGAAGCCATAAGATCTCCTGACTTGCGAGCACAACAACTCGATACTCAGCCTCTGTAGATGATAATGCATGATCAGTCTGCTTCTTGCAAGACCATGTGATAGGACCAAAGCCAAGATAGAAAAAAAATCCAAAAGTAGACTACCGATCATTAACATCACCAGCCCAATTTGAGTCAGTGTAGCCAACAATGTGAGGTTCCCCTGATGTGTAGTGAATGCCACGAGAAATAGAGCCCCGAATGTATCGCAAAATACATTTGGTAGCTTGCCAATGACTCTCATGAGGATCATGGGAGAATCGAGAGACAAGGCCAACCACAAAGGAAAGGCCAAGATGAGTGTGTGTCAGGTACAACAAACTACCAACCAACTACCTGTAAAGTATAGAATCTATTGAAGGACTGGGGCAAGTAGTAATCAAAACAACCCCTGACTGAAAAGGAGTAGGCACAGGCTTGCAATAAAGCATGCCAAAGCGCTGAAGCATGTCAAGAGCATACTTCTGCTGGTAAATGGAGATACCATCAAAAGATTGAATCACCTAAAGACCAAGAAAATAGTGCTGAAGACCAAGATCTATCATCTCAAACTGGTCCATCAAAGCTCGTTGAACATGCTGAATCATAGAGGATGAGCTACCTGTGATGAGGAGATCATCAACATATAGCACAAGAATTAGTATCTCACCCTCAAGATGCTGAATGTACATTGTGTGATCATAATTATAGAGTGTGAAACCAGTGGAGAGCAAGAAAGAGTCCATCTTCTCATACCAAGCCTAAGGGGCCTGTTTGAGACCATACAATGAACGCCGAAGTCTGTAAACCAAAGAACTGTCCTACACAAATCCCTAAGGCTGCTCCATATAGATTTCCTCTTGTAGGTCTCCATGCAAGAAATCACTCTTCACATCCATTTGAAAAATGGGCCATCCCCTAGAAGTTGCAAGGAATAGTACAAAGCGAATAGAGTTCATCTTGGTGATAGGGGCAAATGTCTCAGAGTAATCAATACCCTCAACCTATGAGAAACCCTTCGCAACAAGATGTGCTTTGTACTATCAATCGAACCATTAGCAACATACTTGGTGCGATACAATTATCGACACCAAACCATCCTTCTTCCCTTAGGAAGAGGACAAAGATCCCAAGTATTATTCCTCATCAAAGAAGAATACTCCTCCTCCATAGCACAATCCCACTCAGGGTGTCCTGTTGCCTCTGAAAACTTCTGAGGATCATCTAAAATGGCATGACTCAAAAGACTAGAACCCACAGTATGGGAACGAGTGCGACGAGTATCTAAAGGGTCACTGACCATAGATCCTGCCGCCTCAACAGTAAAGCGAGCCCACTTGGGCATCTGAGGTGGAGCAGGTGGAGGTGGGGATGGTGGATCATTGACAACATCATTAGAATCATACTCAAAATAATCCCAAAGAGATGCAGTGGGAGGAGTAGGAAGAGGGGTAGACACTGGAGACAGGGTATCCACTGTGGGAAGGCGCTCATCAAACTGAGTATCTCGTCGAAATATGTCCTCTCTGGAATCAAGATCAAACAACCTATATGCCTTAACATCCTCAGAGTAGCCAACAAAAATGAGAGGTCGACTCTTCCGCTCCATTACTATCCTCTAAGCATCAGGAATAAATGCCCATGCCTCACTACCAAATACATAGAAAAAAGAAACATCAGGCTTGTCATGAGACCAAGCCTCCTCATGAGTCATATGTTGAATCGCCTTGTGAGGCATCCAATTTTGAATGTAGTTGGCACAATTGAATGCCTCAGCCCAAAAAGATGAATCCATGGACTTAGACTGAATCATACAATTCGTCATCTCCCATAAAGTCATGCTCTTTCTCTCAGCGACACCATTCTACTGAGGGGTGTAGGGAATAGTAAACTGATGCTGTAAACCATGCTCAATGCAAAAATCTCTGAAAGCCTGATTCACATACTCCCCCCCATTATCTGTATGTATCCACCAAATAGAACAACCAGACTGCTTCTCTACAAATGTCTTGAAGATTCAAAATGATTCAAAGACATCAGACTTGTACTTAAGAAAGTACACCCATGTGCGTCTGGAGAAGTCATCAATAAATGTGAGTACATACTTGGCCCCAGAAAAAGAAGTAGTAGGGAATGACATGAGGTCACTGTGAATCAGCTCCAAAGGTGCCAAAGCATGAGGGGCTCTTCCCTTCGGAAAGGGATCCCTGTGATGCTTGCCAAGCACACAACCATGACAAACACCATCAGTGCAGGAAATTTGTGGGAGCCCAAGAACAAGGGCCTGTGTACTCATCTGTTGAAGATATCTGTAATTGACATGGCCCAAGCGCTCATGCCAAAGCTTACTCACTGAATCTACGTGTGCTATAAGAGATGAACCTGTACCCACAGAGGGCTCAAATTCATCAAATCTGTAAAGACAAGATGCAGTATCAACACTCCCAGTAGCCACAACCAAATCAAAGTCATGGAGGTCTTGAATAACCACATCATGTGGTGAGGACTCAACTATTTTACTAGAGCTAGAATGGAAAATCTGATAAATAGACAGGAGGTTCATCGAGATGTCAGGAACAACCAAAACATCTTGCAGAGTACCCCCATCCAAAGAGACAGAACCTGAACGCAAGACTGAAAGCTGAACAAAGTCACCCATTGCAATTTGTGAAGTACCACAAGAGGCAAGAGAAGTAACCAACTGTTGAGTGTGAGTCATATGGTGAGAAGCACTAGAATCTAAAATCCAAGTGGACCCATAGGTCGAAGCTCGAGCAGTGAGAGCATGACCTTTCCTTGTGGAAGGAGAAGACGTCTAAGGTGAGGAGATGTGATGCTGCTGCATGGCTTCCTCTAAAGCCTCTAATCATTTCCAACACCTAGAAACTAGATGTCCCTCCTTGCCACAAAAACTGCAAGTATCTCCTGATTTCTTCTTAGTCTTGGAGAAAGACTCACCAGACTGCGAAGATTTCCCTTGTTTCGGATTAAATGGTGGTTTAGAATCAGACTTAGGAGGTGGCTTGGAGGAATGCTCACTACCTGCAGAATTCTTCTTTGGATTTGATTTCTTCTTTTGCTTCTCCTTAGAGGACTGAGCAACCAATGCTTTGTTCTTGGACCCTGAGAGCATGTCTAGCTGAGAAAGGTGAGACTGCTCACGAGACAAACGTTCACAAAACACATCAAAGGTAGGCATGATGAAATGAGCACCCAAGCCATCCATGGTGGAGTAGAAAGTAGAGGCAAAGAACTGAAAAGGATCCCAAAGCTTTGAAAGGATCAAGTGAATGCACTCTGGGTCTGTCTTGATCTTTCCACACCCCTGGAGAATAGATCTGGTAGTCTTGAATTTGTTCAAAAAATCCTCAATGGTGGGAAAGGAATCAGGTGACAACGAAACCAACTCTGCCTCAATCGGTAATGTCTGGATCTCATTAACTCTCACAAAGAGTCTCAAACTTCAACCACATAGCTCGAGGAGTGAGCAAAGCATCAAGGTGAAACAAAAGACTATCAGAAACATGTAATGAGAGAAAACCCATGGCCTCATCCATCTTGTTTCTGTGCTGAAGAATCTCAAAAGGACGCTGCAATAGAGGCTGAACCTCATCCAAACAAGACCACAACCCTCATTCCTTGAGAAGCCTCATGATGTGAGGCTTCCAGGTGTGATAGTTGTGTGATGTCAACAACTCAACTGAAGAATCTACCATGAAACTTTGCACCTGTACCTGCTTGTGTTTTTTTATTATTATGTGATCTTTCAGAATAGACATAAGATGCAGAAGGGTTTGTTTGTTTTGAGAGTTTTGGTGTTCTATATTTCTGATATAAATGATAGAAAGCGAGAAAAAAACACCCCCCCACAAGAGATAAACCCAAACCCTAGTACATACTGGTGAGAATGAAGCGGTGCATAAGCAAAAAAAACTTCAAACTGAAATCTCATGTACCTGATGAAATATATGAGAAACAAGATCACATATCTGAATAGAGAATGCTAAGAGCTTTCCAATGCCTATTCGTTTTCGAAAAACGGAGTCCATTGCACATTCTACAACCCCAGAAGTGCAGAAAAGAGACCCCACTTTGACTAGAAAAAAGTACAGTCAAACAACAAAATTGGTAAAAAATTCCAATACCATGAGGTCTGGCTTGGAACCAGCTTTCTGACGCCTATTCATTTTCGAAAAAATGACTCTGTATGCTCAAGATATGAAGAAAAAACCAAGCCCCCTAAAAAGGTAAGAGAGAGGGGATGTCTAGTGGCAGGGTCGGGCGGAGGTGGCCCGGGGGTGGTACTCTGGTGGCTGAGCGGGGCAGCAGGCAGGCAGCGTAGTGGCGGCGGTCGGGGTGGAGGCTGGAGGCCGGGCGGGAAGCGGTCGGCGGCGGCGGGGCCTGCTCTGTCAGGGCCGGTGGGGAAGTGGCCCGCGGGTGGGAGCCGATGGCGGTGGGGCCTGACCTATCTGGGCCGGCAGTGATTTAGGTAGGGGGCCCATGGTACCCTGCATACCGTGGGTTGACCCAAAAAAAAAAAAAAAAATCGGTCTGCATGCCTGAAAAAGGCAAAAATAAATTAAAAATTAATTTTTTTCTCAAACTGCGTGCTAGGGTTGTACGACCTGGTACAGAACAAAAATACCCCCAGAGGCTCAGGTGTCAAAAATGATCAAGCTTTAGATGACCATAGGGCTTTTTGGGCCTTCTGAGCACGATGGTGAGGTCCGTTTAGGCCCAAAGTGCACAGAAAAAGGCCTATCCCTAGGTGCACAAAAAAAACTTATGAAACCCCTGATCTACTTCCAATGCAAAAAAAACTCAAAACAAGAACAAGTAGCTGTAGATCTGAAGCTTTGATACCATGTGAGAGTTGAGAAACACATCACCATAGGAGCCCAAATGATCTTTGCAAGCTGAATAAACCTATTACAAGGAGAACCAAGGAAGCAACAGAGAAAAACATAAAATAGGAAAATGCTTAAGAATATGAGAGCTCCGTATTCACAAAAATGTGTAATAGAATAATGATACAAAGAAAAGAATTCAACCTCTAATAGGTCAAAAAAACCTGAAAGGGAAAACCTTAAACTTGCACATAATAATTAATAAAAGAATTAATTATTATGCACCTAATGTTAGCTTAAGTGTAAAGAGATAAAGGGGAACTTAATTAATTAAATAGATTTCATTTAATTAATCAATTAAAGACCCAATTACTCTAACAAATACATCTCAACTATTTCAGAGTGACTGCTTTATGACATGACTGTTGTTGATGTTATGGCAAACAATTGGTCAGTCAAACAAGTAATAAGCAACATATGACCATCAAGGATGAAATTAATGGTCTTCCATCTATATTATGACTTCTCAACCATGGATTTCAGAATACATTTGACACAAATATTATAAAATTGCTATGCTTTTAAACTATGGCATAAACTAATACCATAAATTTGTTAAAGGGGAAGAGGGTCACCATATAGCTTTTAAGTTTTCTAAGTTTTTTTTTGTGAAGAGGGCACCATGACCTGTTTTGGTCTATATAAGATAAATGGGAGTGACCAACTAAAATATTTGATTTTTTGAGAACATTTATTAAGATTTTTTACTCTATTGTAAATCATGTGGAAACAATTATATGTTTTTGTTTCAATTATCTATTTTTCACATTCTTAGAAGTGTAGGAAAGTCAATTCCACACATTTTTATGTGATGGAAAATCAATTATGTATTCTTTCATATGATGTAACTTGTTTATGTCTTTGGTGATATTCATGCATATTTGAAATAGATTTTGTTGGGAGTCTTATGTGCACCCTTATATAGACTTGTAATCACACTAATTATTAAATATCATCTTCTACTTGTCATGGGGGTTTATGCAAGCATGGATTGTAAAAAGTATTGATGATAAAGCACCAAACCTTCATCCTCAAAAGAAGGAACACATAATCATTGTCTTGGGCAAGATCTCCTCTCCTATCTAAGTGGAGTCACTCTTGAGTCAAGTGAACATGAATAGAAATATGATTAATTGATTGAACTACAATGGCTTCATTTATAAACTAATATGTGTTGCAATTTATGAGGGAATCTTACATCACTTGGAACACATTGATTGGCCTTTCACTACGAACACCTTAATTAGACAACTATATGTAGATCTTGAACCTCCAAAAAATTGTGATGTTCCTCTGGAGAACCTTGAACATGTTGATGAAATTGAAACACTACACAATCTTCTTCTTGATATCTTATTTACAATTGTCCATACTGGTTACTCATCCTTGGGCAGTATAACAATGTTAACAACAATAGAACATCCAAAGTGCAGTCTACATATATTATATTGGTTACTCATGCTTGGGAAAGGTTAAGAAGACTACAAACCATCATCTAGGCAAGCATTTCATGACTTTTAAAACCAAGGGAAGTTAGATTTATGATTGTCCCCAATACAAACAGTCAAAAGGGCAGAGAGGGTGACACTTCTTATAAAGCTTGTAAACACATCATGAACACCGCGCGTGATGTATCACACTCATGTCTTGAGTCCAATTGGGTGATGTTCCACCAAGCCATTGGAGTTGAGTACTTATGAAATTCATTGGTTCAAGACAGTCAAGGAGAGGTAGAGGCCTAATCTCACCCTTATTCCTACCTACGTATGTGATGAAAGACACTTGGGGTCATCCCTTATCAAAATGTTAGACCTCCTAATGCTATATTTGGTTGAATCAAGGATTGGAGTCACCAAAATTGCCTTATCTTGTTATTATTGAATATTGCCTTGTCATGAAGAGTTGAGTATTACCCCTATCTCTGCATCACTAAGGCATCAAGTTTAGGACCAATCCATCTAGGAACTCCATCATGATACCTCAAAAATGCAATACGCATACCAAGCCAGAGTAGTTAAGGACAAATATAATAAATCTTGGAGCAACTAAGAATTTGTTTGGCCTTCAAAGCTAGAGAAGTCTTCAAGGGAGATAATAAGGTTCATATAATTTGATCACTGTCTTTCATAGTCCCAAATAATGAATAAGAGTACTATTGTATTCAAGAAATTATTAGCAAGAAAAGATAAAATGGTGCCATGAGAAGATTTTGATAATGAAAGAAGAAATATTCTCAAACCTTCACAATGACAAATACAAGCATGAGCCTTTCACCAATGAAGAGCAATCCCACACAAAAACTAAGCCCCTTCACAAGGCATGATTAGGACATATTGATAGGAACACTTCACATAAAGAGTGCCCAAAGAGAAGACTTGATGATAGCAATAGTGATAGAATAATCCATTCTCCATTTTGAGTACACTGATACAAATATACACAGTGACAAACATCGAACATAGTAAGCCATAGGAAGATAAAGGTTCATAGTCCTAAGTCTAGACATGTTTGACTAGAGGCAGATTTGAAATTATTTGCCAGTATTAGAGTAGAGGTTACAAGAATTTAAGGGCATAAACAACTCAAAATGAAATAGTATTAGAGCAACATCAAATGCAAATCTTCAAGGCTTCAAATATAGTGACAAGATCAAAGAAATAAGAGTTTGTTATCGACCATCAAAAGACTAGTGATTGATCATCAAAAAATTAGTGATCCACCATCAAAAGACTATTTTGTGGCTCTAGTACCAAGGAATTTTCTAGTAAAACAATCTTGATAGTGGTTCCTACTATGAAAGTATGGTTTCTTTTAACAACACCAAGCTTGGTGATTGGTGTACAAGCAAACACAAATCTATGGCTTTTACCAGCAATGATGGATAGCATATAGGACAACATAAAGCATTAGATTCAATAGGTAGTAATCAAGAATAACTACTCTATACAAGAAAGAAGCTTATCAACAAGAGCTAGATTCAATAGGTAGCAATCATAAATGGTCATCAACAACACAATGATGTTTGTCATTGAAGAGAATCATTATAAGGATCATTTATAGAGTTACAAATCAACAATCACATTGGATGGAAATGAAATGAACCATCAAACACAAGAAATAACTAATGGACACCATTTATAAACAAACATAAGACAATGATTGAGGTTATTTCAACATAAGAGAAAACATAGTTTGCTACAAGGTATTTAGAATAGTAATGAGGTGCCAAAGCCATTTGGAACAATCAATTGAGAGTAGACCCTCATTGGTATCATTAAATATTATATTGAAAAAGACTATTAAGGTCATGTGAGTATAGAGAACAAATCAAATACAATGCCATAGAATGCAGTGGCAAAGAAAATGATAAGGAAAATTAAAAAATGCTATAGAAAATGTCAACTAATAAAAAGACTTATAAGGATGAGGCATATTCACAACTTTTTCACTCGCGCCATGGCCGATATCAGCACTAGAAGCAACTCATAGTGTTAGTGTACATACAAAAAAATATGGGAGTTCATTATACCCAACAACTTGTGGTGTTGTTGTTCATATTGGCTTTGTTGGACCCTGCAATTAAGATTCAATATACATTTTTCAATAAGATTAACCGTGCAACATAAGAAATATTGAAAATTGTGTTATCTTATTGAGCTTCACTTTGTTTCGAGAATAGTTTAATATTCTCTACTTAACAGGGCCAACCACGTGAAGGTGGAAACTCATTTGCTCCCCCCACTAACATCACTCTAAATTCCTCGTTAACATCTAACATTCATTTATTCTTTCTACATTAATAAAATATAACATTCATTCATTAATATCACATAACATTGATTAACATTCATTCATAAATATCACATAAGATTCATTAAAACATAATATTGATTAACATTCATTAACACACAACATTCATCAATTCTCATTAACACATATCATTCATAACCATTCATTAGCACATAATTACATTCATTAACACATAAAAATCAGTCATTATCAAATAAGGTAGATTACAATCATTTATTTTTTTATTTTTTCTTTGAAGCTATGTAAAGAATAAGTGGAGCATCATTTTCTTCATCATTTCCCCCCTCTTCAGTTGTTATGCCCTCTGCTTGTGATCTCGATGTATGCTTAGTCCTATACTAAGGAAGAGGACACTAGAGTGAAGGGGGGTCCTCTGCAATAACAAAGAAATGGGTTAAATTCAAAACATTTTTTTATTATTGTTACAAGTATTTCATTAATTTAAAGAACATAACCGTGGCGCTCTTTACCTGATGGGGCCACATCATTTTGTCTAGCCTCAACCTCAACATGTTGAACACCCTCTAGATCCTCTAGAGTTGAAATACTAAAGGTTAAATTAATGTTGAACACCAATTGCAATTAAATTTGTTTAAAGGAATAAAAGTGGTCCTCTTTACCTGATTGGGGAACATCACATTCCTGATGTTATGTACTTGGATCATGCTCCACTTGGTCACCACCGACTACATGCTCTAAAATATTAACAAAAAAGGTTACATTAATTACTACACTAATTACATTTTAAGATGTTTAATTGTATTAACATAAATAAATTTAAATAGAAAATGAATACCTCCACTACTGGGATGCACATCCAAACCTTCATGTGCAAGTCGTGTTTCACGATTAGTAGGCTACATTCCAATGTCATGCACATTGTTATCATTACTTTCTTATTTAAAACAAATATAGTCACTTTTTGTTGGAACTCAACATCAAATAGATTATTGGTAAAGTATTCAATTTGAAACAATTTTCATTTAGCTTATTTACCTATGTGACAGATGCAGTAGAATCTTGTGTTTGCCCACTCAATTCTCGTAGTCGTTCAGCCACGGCTGTATAGCCTTGCTGGTAGGCAATTCTCTTGTCATCTTTTGTGGGAGCTCTATTAAATTCATAGCCTTGCATTTTTGCTTGGTATCGTGAATTTTGCTTGCATTGTTTGATTAAATTTTATTTTTTTTGCAATTTATAAATATTTTGATGTGATATTTCATTTACTAATACTTACAATTCATGTGACAAGATTCATATAACCACGAGAGCCGAGTTTGTGTTGCCCGTGCTTTTCTTGTCTTGCCTTGGTTGCCTTTGACGTGTCACTCAATCTATGAAAAGTTTGAAATATGTTAGATTATATAAATATAAAGAGTAATTAGTACAAAATTACATTCTTAATAGTATCACATACCTTCTTTTGGCGTCTGGTGGTGTATTTCCTTTTTTCCTTTTAATTCTCTCCTTGGCATCCAAAATCAGGTCCTTCCACTCCCTCTCTGGAATCATGGGGGGATGCTCGTACTTTACATTCTTCTTTAAATGTGTCCTATATTGGTCCCTCACATACTTTAGATATGTGCCAGCTTTTTCAAGGAGCTTGGTTTTGTCGAATGTGTCATTTCCAAACAACTCAACCATACGGTTTGTCAGTTCATCTTTTAACCTTTTTTCTTGTTCATTCCACCTTTTAAAGCAAAAACAAGCTTGTTAGATTCAGAAATGAACTGAAGCTACCTTTATTATAGTTCAAGAAATGGATCAAAGGAAAACTATTCTAGCAATGATATGAAATGAATATAGTGGATTAGGGTTAGTTCACATATGATGTTCCACCTTTTATGTATGGTGGGCCCAAATATCTGCAATGCAATGTCATTAAGATTTTTATAAAAATATCATTTCTTGCAAAAAAATCATGGGATCATTAGTCCAAAAGAAGTTATTAGTAAGTAAATTACAATTAGACTATATATAATAATAATTTTAAAGTACCTGGAACCTTTTGTATCTTTAAGGAAATCATTTCTTCATCGCTCACCACCAATGTGACTTGCAACATTCCCGTAATAGCAATATGGGAATATCCAGGAAATGATTGTATGTTATCACCAGTAATCGCCTCTGACACATCCTCATGTGCATCTCTTGCTGCAAAAAATGAATCCACTATGAAATGCTCCCAAGAAAGAACACTTCAAGAGAAATAAACACATAACAGAAGATAGAGCAAAAGAGGGATCTACCAATAGTGGGCGGGCCAACATCATGTGTAGTAGAGGATGTCTGCATGTTGCATGTTGCTGACATTGCAGTCAACAATACAGGTGGGGCTAACCTCTGATGAGGCGGCATTTGCAAAGGAACATTGACTACACCCGTATAATAATACATTAAATATATGAAAACTGCAAGAATTGTAAACAAGGATGAACCTTTATTATGAACATTGACAGTATCAAGTATGATGTGTTTTGGGTACTCAAAGTGATAAGCCCAGCAAGTTTCAATCTACTTGTTCGATCAGGACAATCACAATGAATGGTAGTTTGGGTTCCTTATTTTGCAGTTTTGGAATTTGGGTTCCTTATTGTATGAGTAAGTGCAGATTATGAGTACTTGGGTAGTTGGAGCATACATTAATGAGATGAGGACAGTGAAAGAACAATATTGGAGGATAGGGGTAAGTATATGTTAAGGTATGATGGTTAAAATAATTGGTATTTTCACAATGTTAAGGCTAACATGGAGTTGCTTGAACATGTAACTTGTCTTGTTGGAAGTTGACATTATGAGGAAGGTTGTATATTCTTAATGGAGTTTGCATGTGTGAACATGTAAAAGAAGACTGAATTTGTATCACGGTCTGTCAAAACAATGGAAGGAAGAGTTTGTTGAATTTGTGAGTGACTATCACAAAAAGGATGGCAGACCGAAACCTTTTCATTTTGTAGGATCAACCTGATTATTAGGAATGGTGTTGGAGTTGAATGTTAGGGGAATATTTGGGTGATTTTATGTCTTTTCCAAGAACAGTTGAAGGGTTATAAAATAGTGAATGGATCAATGAAGTAAGACTATCCCATTGGTGTTATTTTTATCTTTGTGAACAGTGTGAAGACAATAGAGGGTCAAGATGTTTCTTAGGGTGGCTGGGAGGGTTGAGAATTATGTTTGTTTTTCATGGGAAAAAATTCCATTTATGTGTCCTTGAGAACCACTAGTTTGGTGTGTGACAAATGAGCATTGGGAGATACATCTTTAAACCATTAGTGGTCCTAATTAGAATTAGTACCGCATGGAAGTCAAATTGTGAGAGTTGGAGTGATTCAAAGAGTGAAAGTCCTCAAGATGGATTTAGGAAAGATGAGTATGCCAATAGGATCACAATAGGACAGTTACATTAGGGGCAGACAATGATCTCATTGTTACTATTGTCTTGGCACATAGTGGAGTCAAATGTTAGAGCAAGTGCAAGTGGCAATTTCCTTTGAGTCAAATTAATAGCTAAGGTACTATGATTAAGGGGTTGATCCAGGTCAAGGATATAGAAAAAGGATGTGTTGGAGGTTTGTTGAGAACAAGTGAATGGATGTGTAAGGGGATTTGTTGCCTTAAGGTATGAATAATCAGTCATGAAGAGCATCAACTAGATCCATCTGCATCAACTACATAATAAATAAATGAGCAATAACACTAGCATTAAAAAAACAAGTTCACAAGTCCAAAGAAGGAGTCGTTTTAACGTCTAGAAAATTGTCATCACCTGAACTACTTGCAATACCCTGATCATGGCCACCAGGTTGATGATAACACATAAATTTCTATAAAAACAACACGTACATATTTCAGTTAATGACATAAAAGAGTATAAAATATAAATCATTATTGAACTTTTGTTATAATTAAAGCTTTCATTACTACTTACTTGCAAGTTTTCTGTTGTCTGCATCAATTTTTGCACCCTCTCTTGTATCTCATCAGTCCGAGGCTCTAGGGATGCCAAAGCAACAATCTCTCTACTAATTTTTCTAATAGACTTTTTTATCAATTCTATAGGGTTTGTGGAATTTGTGATGTCATCATCACTTAATCTTGTTTACTACACATCCCTAAAGAGGTGCTCAAGTACTGCAACTCCCTTTCCCTTTCCCCGAACATCCATCTGTGACAAGAATATCATTAATGCTATCAAAATTACTTCAAAACACTCAAGAAAGGAACATAATAATGTAACAGTTTGCTTCTATCTAATTTGTACAATTACAATGAGGTTTACCTGCTCGGTAGAAGTGTCGTGACCTACATCCCTTTTTGTGCTATGTGATGGATCCATGTCGCCCTGTGACAAAGAAAAAATATAAAAAACATTAGCGAAATGAAACCAATAGACTTAGCAAAAAAACTTAATAATAAAATAATATATTGGAGTCATTAATTGGAGGTTGGTTTAAATGGTATAAACTTGTAATCGATTAGCATCTCTTCCCCTGCACTTATTGATTTTATCACACATACAAATACATGATTTACCTTGTGTGCCTCAAATATGCAATTGGGTTGCTTATTAGTTGACCCAGGTCGTGTACTATTTATAAAGCTTGCAATATTCCCTCTTGCTTTTAGCCTTTCATCAATGTATACAACCACTTTTTTACTTAGATCATTAGCTTTCTGTTGTAAATAATTTGCTGAAAGTGCATGCCTATGCATACTTTTTTTATATCGAACAATCTACATCCAATTTTTGTAATCGTAACAAGGTCCGACAAACTCCATCAATTCAGCAACTTTGTTGTAACAGACCTTTATGCCATTCATGGAAAATAGGCCCAAACCATGTAACGATGATGGTGCTATGTGATATATCCTATCGTTAACACAAAAAATAGTGTTTATTGGAGGAAGTTCCTTGGGTACCCATTGTTTCTATAGATGTTTGTACCTCAAGGGCACCTTGATGTCGTCTTTGGTCTCATTATCATAAGAACATGACCCCCTTAAGAAAGGAAAAATTCCATGCGATTATTGAATTTTCTTCTAATCTTTTGACCTCTAGTTGATCTCCCTATTGTAGACCTACTACATATCTCACTTTCATTTTCTATTCATGTATTTCCCTCACTTGAGGAAGACACATATGACAAATACCTATTTGGTGGTACCTGCACTCCATCAAATGAGAGAGTTAGTTGGTAATGAGAGAGATATTTTGCAAATGAGGGTAATGTTGATGAAGAAGTCGGCCCTAAAGTTGATGTTGAGATTATAATTTGAATAAGTCCAACTGGGGCCTCAAGTGTTGATAACTGTATTAGATTTGTTTCTAATGTTGAGGTTTGAAAAACTGAGGAAGTTTGTTTTCCAAGTAATTTTTTTAAAATAAATTGTTTCTATAGGGTGTATTTACTTATACCTGTCGATCCATGAGACTATGTAGGATCCTTGTCAAAGGGGTTCAGGTTCCTGCACATGTAATTCAATTATCTTATGTTAGCTAAAAATTACATGATACATATACTAAAAATTACATTCCTTACCTTTACTTTATGTAGATTATGCAGGATCCTCAACTAGAGGGTTGACGATGTCTGTATTCAATTACCTGTTTCCACCAAGGGTGACAACATCACACAAATATATATATGGAATCAACACCATGAATTGAGCATCATAAGCATTACATTTGTAAGTTGATAAACAATAAATACATATGTATCATAAGCATCATAAGCATCACATATGTTTCATCATAAACATGTTATCCATCACATATGTATCATAAATCACCATCCATCACATAGCTAATAAACAATCCACATTCTATAAATAAACACAAAGTTCAAAAAATATCACATGTATCATCATAAACATGTAATCCATCACATAGCTAATAAATAGTTCAAATTCCATAAATAAACACAAAGTTTAAAAATGTCACATAAATAGTCACTCTCCCTATCTCTATCTCCTCGGGGTGGCATGGTTCTACTATTAGGACCCGCTAGAGGTGGAACATGAATTAAAAACATTAAAAGGTGCATCATGATTTAATTATGTAATGACATTAGAATTCAAAACATAATGACTTAATTATGTAACCATATAAGTCAAATAAATTTCTATCAATAAATCAATAGTAAATAGATAATATACTAATCGCATACCTCATACATTTCATTCATGTCATTGATCTTCTTCATCATCATCATCATCATCATCATCATCATCATCATCATCATCATCATCATCATCACCACCATCATCGTCTTTGTCATCGTCATCGTCATCATCACCATCACCATCACCATCACCATCACCATCACCATCACCATCACCATCACCATCACCATCACCATCACCATCACCATCACCATCACCATCACCATCATCATCAACTTCTTCTTCTTCATCATCGTCGAGTAACTGTCAATTGTGATCATCATCTATATCATCTTCTACTTCTTCGGTATCTTCTTCTTCCATCACATTATACTTTATCGGCCTTCCTCTTGGATCATGTCTAACAAATGACCAACCCAGTTTATGTGGAACCTCTGAGTAAAATACCTGCTCACATTGGCTTGGAAGAACATAGGTCTCATCCCCAACTGGTTCAAACAACCTTGTATTAACCATAATAAATCCATTATCATGTTCAATAACAGTCTATCAGAATCTTTTTTATTCAGTCGTAGCCTGTACCATTTGACAACGAACAAAACTAATTTGAAGGAATTAAAGTCACACTCAAGTATATCATCCAAAATGCCATAGTATCGATTTTGAGACTCTTGAGGATGTATGTTGTTTTTCGATGAAATATTTGTCACCTCAAAGACTACAGTTATCCCAGATTCACAAGTTTTCTTCGTGTCATCCAACTTTTTGATGCAAAATTTATGACCATTGCAGCACATAGCATTGTGGTGTTTGACCTACAATATGTCAAACATGTAAAAATTATTGCATCATGATTTGATAAACATATGGGTGATTAATAAATTTATACGTACCTATTTATCTCTTAAACCATATGCTAAATCAATTTCCCTTTGCGTAACATTGGAATCTCCACTACGATGAGCTTCTTTAACCAATGAAGCCACACCTTCCCATGTTCATGTGCAACTAGAATGTTGAATGTTGACAACTCTCAATCCATACCATTATCCAATCAATATTATTTGCAATATACAAATGTAGTCATCCCACTCTCGACCAACTGTACAAAAAATAAATAGATGACTTACAACCGATTTATTTTAAAGATTAAAAATTAATTAACTACAATAACATCTTATAATTACCTCTCACTTTCCTCAATCTACCTTTCCCCATCAAGTACTCCCCTTCAAATTTGTTAATGGGATTGGGATCCCAAATGCAATCCACATGGATCTTTGTTGCAAACTTAGGAAGATATTCAGAAATGTACACCATAGTCTGGTATACTATATATCCCTCCACCATAGAACCCTCAGGATGTGCTCTTTGTCAAACCAAAGCCTTCAAAAATTTCAAGTGCCTCTCAACCATCCACATTAACCTAGTGTGTACAGGTCCACACAATTCAATCTCCTCAACTTGGTGTATGAGGTAGTGTTCTTATGCTTTGAAAAAAGATGAAGGTAGACACTTTTGCATTTCACACATTATATGAAGAATTTTTCTCTTCCAATATTTATATCTTCTTTATGGATTTTATTTACATGAAGACCACCTACAAGATATTCAAGACACAAAAATATATATTACATAACAAGTAAAACAAATTGCAAATATAATATCTATACAATGAATTGAACAAATATCACTACTTACCTCATGTATTTTCCAAGATCATATATGAATTGCTTGACATTATTGTCGAAGTGGTCTGGGAGAGATAGAGGTAGAACGTACTGCAACAATTATAAAATTATCTTTTCATTTTTTCTAACATAATACAATGAAAAGTATATGCGCATTATACAAATATATAGTAAATACACAAGAACATGAATTACCTTAATGAAGGTATGCCAATCATGTGTTTTCATCCTTGGCCCAAATTCACTTTTCTTTGATATGAGATTGTTTATGTTCACAACAAATCCTGTGGGAAATCAAATTTTTCGTATGACTTCTTTTATAGCATTTCTTTGTTGGTTCGTTAATTACCAAGGAAGCTCACTTATATTAATCTAGTCTTCATGGCTATTTGATTGAATGACATTTTTCATTGTATGATTGGATTTCTGAATGTCACTACAAATTTTGACAATTTTTTCTTTGTCACGCATTCCATCCAATATTTTCCATAATGTCTCTGTTCTATTCTTTCCAATATGCATAGTATCCACAAATGCACAATTTGTAACTGCTCGTAGTAGAGCAACCTACTAAATTGTCGGGGATAACTTTTAAGTCCCTTACGAAGGTGGTCATTAATGCCTTGACGACCTTCACGATCATCAATCAAATCATCAGTAAACAAAAAATGATAGAAAAGATGTTTTATGACATAAACCATTAGATGGAATGGCATTACCTTGATGATTAATTCTATTATATTCCAACTTCCACAGGTGAGGTGTCATTTTTCGTGGTTTTGATGTATTCTCTTCTTTCCCATTGAAAATATGTTTTTCAGTATTTCGATACTTATGATTTTTGTGGAGAAAGTGCCTATACTCATCAAACATCTGCTTTCCTAAACTTTTTGAATGACGAGATTTCATCTTTGGACCACAAACTTGACATGCAAATTTTCCCTTTGTTTGAAGATGTGCAAGATAATGTATAATTGGATTAAATATGTTAATTTTTTTAATTATAATTATCATGTGCAACTTGAACACTATAACATACCACACAAATGTGTTAGCCCTGGGGCATCGTGTATTGTCCATACGAGCATCGCATTGAATTGAAATTGTATGTCCTATTGGTCTAGAGATGTCATACATAGTGACACCATTCCATAACTCCAGCAACTCGTCGATAAGAGGCTCAATATATACATTCATATCTTTAACTTGGCACTTACCTAATTGAATGAACAAAAACATTACATAATTATTATGACCATTTTACTGTAATATTTATAATTAAATATAGACGACTAGTAAATGATAAAATACCTAGAACAATCATTGCCAACATTATGTGCTCCCTCTTTATTGACATCCATTGAGGAATGTTATTGTTGATAACAAAAATAGGCCACATTGAGTAAACAGATCTCAGCTCTCCAAATGGATTGACATCGTCTGCTGCCAATGAAAGTTTGAGATTACGAGGTTCTTCTTTAAAGTGTGACCACTTTTCCTCTGTCCATAAATGTTGAACCATCCATAGGCATTCTAATAATGTCATCTTGACTTCTATTGTGTGCATGGTAATCCATAAATTGTGCCAAGCTAGTGCACTTGAATAATCATTGCCTACGTGGAATAAGGGGAATATAATGAAGAACCTTGCGAGGCACCTTTTTTGTTATTTGATTTGTTCAATATCTACTGATATGACATTCAGGGTATTCAGTTTGAAATTCATTTTGTTTGTGATATATAATATGATCATTGGGACAAGCATCTATTTATTGGTACTCCATTCCAATATCTTTCATAATGGTAGATAATTCTCAGTATGAGCGAGGTAGAATATTGGTGATAACAAAAACTCACCTATCAATCTATAGCAAAAAAATATAATTTGTTAATATAAAGAATATTAATGGTACATGATTCACCATTTATTAACTATAATGACATATATGGCATACCTTGACATATGTGAGATTGTTATGTTGGATAAACCATTCATAACCTTCAAGTTCACCAACAACCATACAACAAAGAGAAGAGTTGTCTGAGAGCCTTCATAAAGGATCACATATGCCTTCTCAAGTAGAGGTAAATCATGAACAACATCAAGGTCATCTTGATCATCATGATTAGCTGTGCTAATACTAAATGTATCATAGATCAATGTATTTGTACCATCATCTTCAATTGTGTTTTGTGGCTCATGATCATCATTTTCCATGGGATCATTATCTTCAGCTTCGATATTCACACCTCCATGTTCCTCCTCTTCGAAAACCATATTCTTTAGGTTGTGTTGATCCATATCACATGCTCTGGGGTGCTCGACCTATATAAAAATGATCAACATAAATAAACCATGATCACAATCTCATCATAAAGTGAATTGTTATGTATATAAATTGTTAAAATGATATAATGAAAAACTTACCAATGGATGATAATCATGTCCCCCTTCAATGTGACCATGCAACCTACAATGTTTCTTAGTTGTTTTGATTAGAAGTCTTCTAGTCTTTAACTCCTTACAAATTTTGCGGGGAAAATAACATTTTCCATCACCTTTTCTTTTCAAGTTAGACCACAATCTAGCAATTGTCTCCTTATTTTGTTGTTCGTTGATATTATCTGACATGGTCTTTCTTCACAAACAAAAAAATAGGCTATAGAACTAGTTATATAGAAGTTGAAATGTTAGTTATGAAATGACATTTCAGTATAATATACCAAATTTAATTACTTGAGCATAGAAATAATGCAAATTGAACCAAAACCATTTCTCTTCTTTTTCATCTCAAAACATATCTAATGGCTTTGTGGCGATTTAGAGCAGGTGATCTACTAATGGCTTTGTGGTATGCAATCCTTATATCACATCTTAAGTTGAATAATGTCTGATTGGGGTAATCCATGAGTGTCTAATGTGAATTCATTATCAATGTTGTGAGGTCATCGAGAGTATGGTGATATTCATCCTTATAGGATCCTCTCAATACTATCCAAATCAGTGACAAGTAAGAAAAAATTCTCAGTCCACCTTGGGTGCAAGTGAAAGATATTACATATACTTTTGGGATGAACACCATTGAGAGTCATAGACCCAAGTTAGTCTAAAAGGAAAGTAACTATCCATTCCCATGCTCATGCATAATTACATGACTAATGATGCCCTTGTGTATCCTAAACATTGGAGAAACCTAATTTGACTTGCCTAATCAATGTGGTTGTTGTCCTACTATGAAATACCGAGTTCTACCCTTGCCTCTGCATCAAACTTATCAGATCATGTTTCTTCACCAAAACACACTATTCCCAATCTTCCTCAATACCCTCAATGGCCAGGCCTCAAGCATTAGGCCTCAATACACATCGACTTTCTGACTCAACCAACCTTCCAAGAACAATAAATTTTCCTACTCAATTCACTTGAAGTCACAAACTGGCCTCACAACTCTTGAACAACCTTGTACTCTTAGGATAACAACCTTACACCATTGCAAACTTAACAACCCTTACAAAGACAACATGAGACTCCCCTCAGCATAATGTAATCCATGAGTGTCTAATATGAATTCATTATTAATGTTGTGAAGTCATCGAGAGTATGGTGATAGTCATCCTTATAGGATCCTCTCAATACTGTCCAAATCAGTGACAAGTAAGACAAAATTCGTAGTCACGCCTTGGGTGCAAGTGAATGATATTACATATACTTTTGGGATGAACACCATTCAGATTCATAGACCCAAGTTAGTCTAAAAGGAAAGTAACTATCTATTCCCATGCTCATGCATACTTACATGACTAATGCTTCCCTTGTGTATCCTAAACATTGGAGAGACCTTGTTTGACTGTCCTAATCAATATGGTTGATGTCCTAATATGAAATACTGAGTTCTACCCTTGCCTCTGCATCAAACTTCTCACATCCTGTTTCTTCACCAAAACACACTATTCCCAATCTTCCTCAATACCCTCAATGGTCAGGCATGTATAATGGTTTCAACATACAAAGTCAATGATCATACACTCCATTCTTCTAGACACCCTTGAATACATTACTTGGCTTCTAAGCTTGGGAAAACTAATATGAATTGAGAGAACACCACGAGGATAGGGTCAAGTATCATGGCAACTGATCATAATTTGTGAAGACAGGGTTCACACCTAAGTGTTGGCTCTCAACAATGCCACACTTCCAAAATTGTCAGTCTCAAGACTTCTCCTATTGGGTCAACACTCATTGATGGCCATAAGGCCAAATCAATGTATCTAAGCTTCAAACTAATTACTCTAGGCTTGGAGGACCCTACAAAAGGTCTATGAACACTCACTTGGTATTACAATAGAAAGAGACTTCCTCTAGAACTTTGTTTGCAACACACACATCATTGGTAATCATTGTTATGATGGATGGTCTATTAGAACAGTAAATAAAATGCTTATTCATTTTCCACCATTTGAAACTACAACAAGGTATTTGACTTGGCGGGGTCCCCACACATCGCTTCAACACCAAACATTAGGCAATTCAACCTTTTTCCTTCTCAATGCATTTTTTTTTGTCTTTCACTGGTTTTCTCAGTCTGATACATAGAGATATCAGACCTTTCATGGCATCATCACATGCGCAAAATTCCCCATATGTCCCTGTAATTCTAAGTTATTAAATACATTTCACCTAGCACTATCTGGTACAAATTCTTGTGTCCTATCAATATAGGTTGTTTGCACAATGCACTATCATCCTTGACTCTTGTGTATGATGCAAAGGTAGGGGAAATGTCTCCAAACCACAGTCCCCATTCGATTTAGAAGTGATGTAGAGAATGGTCTAGTATTTATTGTTGATACTACTATATACTCTAGCTAATTATAGCCTCTATCTTGCTAATATAGATAGTAGCAGCCCTTTTCAATTTTCTAGAGCTTCTAGAATAGATACCATTCTTCTTTCGAGGATCTCAACCTCCCCTGAGAGAGGGTAGCAGGGGATAGGATAGTCAGCCAGCGAAACACATCGAATTTTCTCACTGGGCAACTTAGAAGAATTGATAAGTGCATTCCCAAGTATGGATGGCTAGTAATAGTTATCCAATACTCATCAGTAAGTTGCTAGCCCCCTCCTTTATGTGCTCACCTGCTATCTTGAATATCCATAATGAATCAAACCCCTACTATTCTATGGCCATACTATTCTAATGGGGTTTGTTCTTCACTATAAGATGAAAGGGCCTTGTGTGAGCAATATGATATGTGCTTCTCAATCCTCAATCCTAGATGCGGGATTGGACAAGAGAAGTGTGAGGACCACCATCTGAGCATGTGTTGATGTGCAATTTGTAGGTGGCATTTAGGGATAAAGTTTCCTTGCTTAATTATCCTACCTTTTTCAATCTGTGATTGATTTGGAATAACTCGTGCAACATTTTGAGGCTAAAGAACATTTTAATATTGATTCATTTGTTGGGCCTGCTAAGAAATTTGAGCTTTCCCTGATGCAATTTATGATTCTAATTCACATTGCCTTTCTCTAAGTTGGTCAATCTAGATCTATATGATGATTTAATTCCCTTTATCTACATTGATTCTCTAATTGAGTAGCTAGATCAACATCGTAGAACAAAGTCTCTACTTGTTCAATCCCCCAAGGTGAAGTAGGAGAATTGTTCATAGTGGGCTTCATCTTTGATTTATTAGAGGTGAAAGCTAAGGTAAATTCCTGTCTATATTTTTTGTATGCATATTCTAAGGTGTATCTTTATTTCTTATATCAATATTTATTTCTTTTCTAGGCCTGCCATAATCACACCTAAAGGTTCTTCTAGGAGTTTTGATCCTATTATAAACTGAATTATTTGATATATATTGATCATTTTATTTATTTGCTTCTCCTCTATTTGAAGGACCTACCTTTTGAATACTTAGAGAATTATGCAAAGATGAAATACCTGGATTTTCACATTCCATTATTCTTGTAATCTTATCGCATCAAGAGAAATTATGTTAACCATCTCTTGACTTTTAGATCATTGATATTCTTTCATTTGTTTATTTTATCTTATATGAAGTAAACTTTTGGATCTTTCTTGATGGATTCACCACTCCTCAAAAGGAGAAAATAATCTAAATTAACAAGTTTTTCTTGGCTACACCATGGTTAGAAATTTACTTGAGTCATCAAGTTGAATATTAATTTAAATTATCTCAAAAAATAGTTCTAATTTATTGGTGATATAAGTTGTAGACCCCAAATCCCTAAGGTATGATAACCTCCCAATTGTCAGGGGTTTTAAACTTGGAAAGATTATCACAAACCTATGTTTAGGTTGGATAGCTTAGGATCAATTGTTGAGGTGGGTAAGACCTCCCTCACTTATGGCTCTTCATGATGGGTTTCCCTACGATGCTAGTATATATAGGCATATAATTACAACTCTCATCCTAACACAAATCATACCCATTGCATAGTGCACCTCTATTTTAGTTTAGATTGTGTGCCTATATGATGGTTTGAGAAATTGAAGGTTAACAACTTTATTAAAATATATGATCCATGATATGGGTGTTTGAGAATATTTATTATGATAACTCCTTATGTTGGTATACTTCCAAACACGGTATTTGAAATACACTAAAACTAATAAAACATGAAAGGATGTTTAGATTTTAATGTATTGTGAGCATGTTCAAGATGATGGGGAGAAAAATATTCATAGATGGGTGCATTTATCTATTTGGGTAACAATCTCTAAATTTAATCAAACATGTAATAATTGAAACCAAGATGACGTCATAATCAAGATGTATTGGACACAATACTATGCCTTTTAGAATGCATAGGCAGGTTGGGCTTTACACATGCATCCAAAAAAATATTGATAGTTGAAAAATATTAAGTGATTCTACTTATTAATCCATGAGCATATACATGCATATCCTTTATTGTGTTGAGAAAGTACCTCACAAAGGCTTTGCAAATATTTTACAGTATTTTGGTTTGCCAACTAAACTTCACACACCCAAAAGTACATATCACACTCATGGTGGTCCACTCAATCAAAGTTTATTTTTCTATGAATCACTTGATCTGCAAAGGTTACATATTGTAATTACAAATTTGGGATAAACCCAAATCACTACAATACAAACAATACACTACCTAGAACTAGAAATTGAAACCCTAATGCTTCTTGTGAATATCACTACGGTGGTTTTGATAGTGCTTCTCCTTCATCCAGAATGCTATCCTCTAATATTCTAGTAAAAAAACTAAAATCAATACTGTAATGAAGGGAAAATAGGATTCCCAAGTCTATGCATGCAAACAAGGAATCTATTTCATTACCTACACGGTTACATTGGAAGGTGAAAAATTCATTAGGCTCAAGATGGTTTAAGCATAAAGCGGATTTAATGGTCCTTCGTTGTGGGGTAATATGACTATGCAATTGAAAATGAAGAATGCAAGAAGGAGGTATAAATAGGTTGAAATGATAGTTTTTAGCAATGCACAAGAAGATTGGTAATTGACAGATAGATTCTAAAAGAAGAAATGGAAGAGGAGATTGTAACTGACTCGCAAATTGAATTTTAGGAAAAATTGGAGGGACTTGGGTGCCTAGCTTTACCTACTCCTAGGATTGAGGTTCCCTACTCGACTCACTCTCAAAAAATTTGGCTATGATGAATCATAGATTGTTATATGTGCAACAGGTCCAAAATTCATATGCAAAATGAAATCGATAATGTGCAACCCCAAAATGAAAATTCATATGCAAAATTCATATGAAGTAGAGCCTAACCTTTTATTTATTTTGTGTGAAAAGCCTAACTTGACGCAGGAGATCACATGTAGGGTTGGTTTGGGTTTATCAGGGCCAGAGGTCGATGCCAAGCTTGCGCGAGATTTCTTTGGGTTAAAATGAATTGTGGTGTTTTTTTTTTTTAAGTAATCCCGTGTTCATTGGAATTTCGATGAACGCGGGCACATTTTTTTCAAAAAAATCAAATTTAATTAGTAATGCCTTCTTTGTCGAAACCAAATGTGAAATTATCATCGGAATTCCGACGAATTCGGGCATTTTTTCAAAAAAAATCAAATTTGGTCACAATATACCTTCTCCATTGGAAACCTCTGTCAGAATTTTAGGCCAAATGTATTAGTGTTATTACAACCAAACCCAAAATCAAAACTTAATCATGTCAAAGTGTCAAAACGATTCGCATGCACCTCCAAAGAATAATGGTATACTAAACATTCTCACAAAGGCTTTCCAAGACACACTTTCTAAGAAAGATCAAAATTATATGCTGGTGTCTAGCAATGACGCATCCTCTCATAAAGAATTTGACTCTCAAGTAGCCATCATATCTCCCACAATCTCTCCTTCCCATGATCAATCCTTACCATCTCTATCAAACAATGCATCCGATGATGAAACCTTTCAGGGGCTATCAGAAATAAAAATCCAAGCTGATCCATTTCTTCATACTAATCCTTTATACAATTCAAAAATCCTCTATCCAATGACTCCATATACTCCTGTCCCAAGTAAACTTACTTCTGAGAGTCCTATTTTGAATCTAGTATCATCAAGCCAAAACATTGAACCCATTCAAGAATCTCTTGTACCTATCCAAACTCATACCCCAAGGCAAGAGGATAATCCAAAGTCAAACGAAACAAGACCTAGAATAAATCAAGATCAAGAACAAATCCATTAATCCCATCCAATTTTTGATCGAGATCCCATCTCTCAAGGTTCTGATGATGATCCCCTCATCCATTTTTATTCCATCCAATATGTTTCCCTTCCACCTCAAGAGAAAAGTGTCCTTTCAAATCCCATTCATAATCCACTCCTTGAGCAAGATCATGATATTCCTTCCATTCATTCCAACAATTTCATTAAGAATCAGGAGCAAAATGCAAATACCAATGATCCTATTCCAAGTCAAGATCAAAGTTTCCCTTCACTTCCATTTCAAAATCCTCCATATCCACTTGAATATCCCCTCATCCCTTCTTATTCCCCTCATGATCCTAATCCACCTCAAGATCTCATCACCCCTGTCAAGGCTAGTCATGAACCACTTATCTATCAAATGGGTTCTTCCACTTTCATTCGATCTGGTCTACTTCATGATCTTGTGATTCCCTTCATAGCGCATCCCCCTCAAAACAACTCACATCTTGTTTTAAAAGCAACAACTATTCGATTGCTAAAAATATTTGTCAAAACATGCTTTATCAAAGTAAAGGGTTAGGCCTACATTAACAAGGTATATTAGAACCCCTTCATATCAAAGAAAATCTCAATTATCATGATCTTGGCTACATAGCTCACTCTCAAAATATTGGTGTCCATACTAAATCCCACATTCATTCATCTAAATCTAAGCATACACAATATCTATCCTTCGAATCCATTATGGCTTCTTGTATCCCAAAATCAAAGCCTTCCTCCTTTCCATCTATCTTAGGATCCTACATCCCTCCATCCACTATCCATATGATCCCTAACTCACAATCCAATTACCATATCATAAATCAAGATCAATAAACACACATATCTTTGAGCACCTTCCAATCATCTACCTACATCAACCCATCCAAAACACCTCCATATCATTCCTACTAATCCATGAATTCCATTCCCTTTGGAAGCAATTTGGATGCCAAACATAAAATCTATAATTCCAAAAATCTATATCCATCAAAAGATCAAGATGTCCCATCTAGAAGACATGTAAAATGAAGAAAAGGTTGATCCAAAATTAAAAATCAATATCCAAAGGGCCACAAAGGCCCTTTAAGCAAAAATAAAAATAATTTTTTTTGTAGATTCCTAAGTCTCTTATAGAAGCAATGTGTTCCAAGGAACTAGAAAGAAAATAAAAATTATAAAAAACCATGTAGATTCCCAAGTCTCTCATAAAAGCACAATATCTAAAAGAAAAATGAAAATTGGCATCCAAATTTTTTATTCAAAATGCTTCCTTCATCCCTCCATATAAAGACATCACACCTTTGAAGTCTATTTTGGGTCCCTATGTCCCAAAATCTACTATCTTAAATACTTCATCACCTCCTTCATGCATTTTGGGTCCTTACGTACCGCAATCCACGTCTACTCTTCCCTTAGAATCTCAAAATACAAGATCCACTTTTCCTCCATCACTCCACCACCTCTCAAGGTGTGTGCCAACATTTATCTTGAAGACATTTCCATCCATCCTTGCATAAATCTTCCAACATCCTATCCATTATCCAACACATATTTTCAATCCTTCCATCCCTCAGATCCAATCCTTTGCATAAATCATTTTCCCATTCCATCCTATCATCTGTTTGATTTCCCTTTACCATCACCCTACCAACATGTTTGAGAATTCCTTTAATAGCCACGATCCAACATAGCACATGTTTAAGGGTACCATGTAGAGAACGAGATGCTTGAGTCCTTCCACCATATTGGGGAAAATAAACATATCTTACTTGTGGATAAATCTTGACATATGTCTTTCTTAGGTGTCCTAAGTAGGAATCTTCATTTGTGAAAATAAGCATTTGTGTCCTCTTCTCACACGCTCGCACATTCTTGATCTTATACATTCAGTCCATTTTCTAGATCTATCTATTCATGAAATGCTTTAGAATACAAGGTTGTTCTTCTTTAACATTGTCGGTTATTAAGGATTTGTGTTAAACTTGGAAGAGGATCACTTATTGTATCTTGATACCAACATCTTTCAATTATTATTTTAAATATAAAATACTTTTCTCTAGGTCATTATAGTCCTTTAGTTGAAGACGTGGCTAGTGAAAAATCTAAAATTCAGCTTTAGTGTCGTTGTAATTCTCAAGCCCATGCAAGCTTCATTGCTAACAAGCCAACATGTGAAAAATATGTGAGCAAAAGAAAATCAATATCAAAAAGGTCAAAGGAGAAAAATGAGCAAGAAAAGAAAAATCAAGGAAAAGAAAAGCCAAAATGAACTGAAATGAAATAGCAAAATACTTGGCTTTGAAAACATGCAAGTAACTCCATCGAGCCTATGGATGCTTGGCTGGCTATGGAGCGATATTAGTGAGATTACAGTGATAACCTTGTCAAATTTATGGATGCTTACTGACAATTGGGATCTATCCAAGATGCTTTTGAAGTCAAGGTAATTCATGTAGCTAGTCACGCTAGATTCTAAGGATTACAATGATCATATGGGCCAGAATGAGAGCATTTGCACACACATGAGTAATCAAAGACTAAGTACCTTGATCCAATTTTGGATTCTTCTTCCCAATTTAGTATGCTTCTTACTCACTAGATATATTCAGTTGAATTTTTCAGAGGTTCTAAGTGTGGGTTGGGTCTCTATCTTTGAATTGTCTAGGAACACTTGGGAAGACTTATTCAAGTGGCACTAGATGTTGTAGCGATTTCACACATCACCCTTTTGTAAATGGAGACCTCTATACCTGGGGCCAAGTTTCATCCACTCTATCCTTCCTCCCACATCTCTCCTTATCCTTCATCCACTATCTATCACCCTATCTATGTCCATCTTGTATTTTTTCCATCTTTGATCTTGACGAGGATAAGGATCTTCATAAGAAACACACATCCTATTTGCTTCAAATTATCCACACCCTTTAGTCCATATCCCTTATCTTATCCTTTTCTTATTTCCATCATCCATTATTACCTTTGAGATTACTTATCCTATGTATATCCTATCTCCATCATATCCAAATCTATCCCTTGATCTTGATCAAAACTACGAGCATATTATGTAAAACATGTTTTTAAAATCCTCTTGACATGTCCATCCTTGTGGACCCAATACTATTCAATGCACCAATCCATCACCTTACATTTCCATACCAATCCCTTAGCTTGGTTAAATATGTGGTCACCTTGTGAGATAGTGCTTGGAAAACAAATCAACTCTAATTCCATAATAAGATACCTCCATTTTTAGCATGTCCATTTCCATCCCACCAGTTCCTCCATACATTCATAATGTTCTATACCTTGCTAGACATTGGGGCAAATAAATATTGTAATGGGTGAAAAATTAGGGTTTCCTCCACAAGAAGGATGAAAACTGCTTTTTTTTTCTTAGGGACCTATTACATTCAAACGAGGGTTGAGTTTAATGGATTCAGTCACAAACCATCAAGATAAGGACTGAAAATACTAATTGGATTCAAGGTGTGAATTTTTTTGCCTTCTTTTATAAGTTGAATTGCTGAAATTAGGGTAAAGTGCTAGAAATGGAGCTAAAAATATAAAAATAGCAAGTTACAGTCGTTGGATCGAGGCATGCACTTGGATCTAAGAAATATAAGAAAATTCAGACCCGATCCCCGAAAGAGCTCCTAAAATATCAGGACCATGCCGAAATTCGCCCCTGTCCTCTGAACTTTTCTCACACCAAAGGGGGATTGATTCATCTCTGTAAATGATATCAATTCTAAAGATCGCAGCTCCATACCTATTTTAACCATATAAAAATAAAGGGAAATAGGTTGGGAATAGGGTTTCTCTAAGTCAAACCCTAGTTTAGGAATAAACCTTGATTGAAATATTGTAAATATTGAAATAAACAATGAAAGGATATACCTTAGATCTGCAATGACTGATAATGCTACTTTTATTCTTGAGTGTAAACACATATGTTTTATCAAATGGCGTGATCATGACAAAACCCTAATCACACACACATACTTGTGTATGAATGATGTAATGTTGCTCCATAATTGATTAATGGAGAATGCACCCTTGAAGACCTCTATAAATGCTCGATGATGAATGCTTCAATGCTTGAATGCTTGATGATTATAATTTTTCCCTTGTATCCTTGTATCATATCTATCCTCTCTATCCAAATATGAGGGGAAAGCCTCCTTATATACTTGCCCGTTAAAAAACATGTTAATTTTCTGACATAGGCCGACATGGGGCTAGGTTTCCCACTCAAATTTAAAAATGATCAAATGGTTCAAAGGGGGGGCCAAATAGGGAGGACCAAAGTGTGGATTCATGGTCCTAATGAGGACCAGCGTGCCACTCCCTGGTCCTACCCTATTTAAGGGTCGGAACTAAGGGGCCATATGGTGTATGAAGTAAAAATAAGTCCATAATTGCATGATGTAAGCATAATCAAGGCTTAATTAAGCACCGGGGGACAAACACTAAGGCGAGGGCCCAAAACATAGACTAAATTGTAAGGGAGTACAATTTAGGACACTAAATTTAATCCCCACTTTAGTTGGAGTATGAGCCTATGCAAATACTCACAGTAAAGTAGACGAAAGATTGATGAAGAAGAGAAGCAATGAGGAGCAAAATCACAAAGAGTATAAGATGTCATTAATTTTGAGGAACCAATCCCCCAATCATAGTATCTTAACTCACTTAATCATATGCAAGGGAAGAAAAAACAAGACAAAAACAAAAAGATAAACAAAGACAAAAAGACAAACAAAGGCAAAATACAAAAGACACACAAGACACACAAGCTTTTAAAGACCAAAGACAAGACCTCAAGTCAACTAGCCGAAGAGACCTCAATATCAAAATATCTCAACAACTAATATCATTATTGAAAAATTCCATCTCAAGAACATGAGTGATCACATAAAAGAGCATAGCACGCATCATCCATGAACCATCAATAGAAAAGCGATGAGTTCATGAGAAGAAAGAGAGCACACATACACACTAGATGTGTTATTCCAGATTATCCATGAGAAGTATAATGAAAGAGGACATTGATACTTGCCCCTAGATGTGTTTTTCTAGGTGATCCCTATTGGGGAGGAGAGGAGGAATAGTCTAGTTGTATTTAGCTAGTTCTAATCATCCTCGTGTGTGTGTGTGTAAGTGATTTCTAGTTTCAAGTATATAGCACCTTGTATAAGAGTTTTTTTTCTCTAGTTTTGAGTGTGCATCAACCTATTTAAGAAATGTAATGTAAATACAAATGCCAAATGGTGGATGTGTAAATTCCAACAGGCGAATGTCTAGCTTCAGTAACATCTCGCTATAAGAGTTTCCTCCGGTTCCAAGAACGTGTAACCTCGACTGAAATAGATACATGCCTAGTTTCAAGGACATCCCGTGTAAGAGTTTTATCTAGTTTTGGTGATGTTTAACATTGCTTAAGACATATATCAAATGTTGCATCTAGTTTCAGGTGTGAAGCATCTTTCTCTAAGAGTTTCCTCTAGTTCTGAGTATGAACACCTTGTTTAAGACATGCCAAGATATGGTACAATATGGTACAAAGGGAGCGATATGGGTGCCCCCCCTTAAGATGTCAACATAGCCCTATGTTGATGTCTTAAGGAAGATTAGAGATAACGATACCTTACCTTAATACCAAGGAGATACCCTTTAGGCAACAATGTCATAGATCCAAGCCAAAGAGGGAATACTCTTCAAGCAAGGATAAGATAGTTGAAAAAGAGATATCTTGCAATGAGTGTAAAGGAAATCCTTGGAGGAGAAGAGATATTTTCTCAAAAGGCATCTACCTACAAGAGGATTTTCTTGAACAAATATAGCATCTTCTACCAAAAGAAAGGAAGGGGAACAATAATTCATACATTCCTCCTATTTCTAGGTGAGAGAGATTCTTGATGAAGGATGACACACTTTTGACCCTTGATGAGAGGGGGAAGTTTAGAATATGATATAAATTGCCAAGTGAAAAAGAGATTTTAATTAAGGATACACACCCCTTGTATAAGACATAATCCTTGAGAAAAAAAAAACTTCACACAAGGAATGACATCAAATCATAAGCAAACACCACTCAACAAAGGAAAAGTGGATCCTTAGAAAGGATAAGAGAGATAGAGAAATCATTGCCCCCTAAGTGTAAGGACAATGAGAAGAATTACATAACCTCTAAGGAGATATTAAACATAAGAAAAATCCACAATTCACTCACATGAATAAATATACAATGCAAGAAAAGACATTAGTATATGTAAAATATAACTCTAAAGAAGAGGTAATCTTCAAAGAGAGAACGAGAAATAAAGAAAGATCACAAATCCCCCTGAGGAGAGATTAGTCATAAGAGACACACTGTTTCATGCAAGAAAGGATATCAACACATAAAAAATGTAACCCCTAAAGGGAATAGTGATATTTTTAGATTGAAAGAGAGAGGAAAATAAAAATAAAAACATCATTTCCCCCCAAGCAAGAGGACAAGGAAAAATTAGGACGAAGAATCACAGACCTTCTAAAGAGAGATTATTCATAAGAGATGTACCATTTCAAATAAAGAATAAGTCCTAACCAAGAAACATACATGAACTCACATGAAAGATAACTCTATTCAAGAAATGACATCAAGTTACGAAGAATGCAATACATAAAGGAAATGGTGAAACTTTAAATGTAAGAGATAGGATAAAGGTAAAAAAGAACCATGTTACTACCCCAAGATGTTTTTGTGTACACCTAAAAATTGCACAATGAATTAAGTGAATTTTACTCATTTAATTATCCCTAATTCTTCCAATTAATTAAATTTATATTTGATTAATATCCCTATTCTTCTAATTGATCTTTTAATCAAATTATAGATTCGATTAAATATCCTTCTTCTAGCCTAACCTATTAATTAAACTAAGGTTTGATTAAGTACCCTTAGCCATTTGATTGAATAAATCTTATTTATTTGATTATAATCCCTTTTAGCTAAATTAAATCCTTTTAATTTAACTAAAAATCCTATTTTCCCTCACCCACTTTCATTCTCCTACATCTCCCACTTGCCTCCATAATCATCCTTCTAGAAACCTCCTAATCCCATCCTAATCATGTCTAATCTCCTAATCATGTCCTTTCCCTAAATTTTGGGGAGTCACTTCTCCAAATTTGGAAGAAAGTTTTCCAAATGCATTTAAGACTTTATCTAATTCAAAAAGATAACTTGTTGAGTCTTCCAAACATATAAGGTTCTTACATAAACCACTAGTGGTTTTCCTCTTGGATCAAGTTAGCCTCCAAAGTCTTCAAAAGGCATTTAAAGCCTCTTACAAGCCCACACCCCTTAGCCATGATGCTTGTCCCTTTAACCATTTTTCCATGTTGCACAAGAGTTCACCTCTTGGGTAATAGCATCCCTCCCTAGTTAATGACATTATCCAATGATGTCACTCCTTGAGGTTATCCCTAATTGTTTTCTTAGCATCTAATGATTGTTTAGCATCCTCTCAAGACTTATCAAGGTGACATTTGTCAACTTGGGGTTGGATTGAATCTCTCCCATAGATTGATAACTTTCAATCCTAGTCCTTGTTGAGATTACTCAATCTCCACCATCCATTTCTCTATTTTGCCTATATAGAGAGCCCATTCCTTCTTCAAATCATTTAAAAAACTTGTGCATCCAAATTATAGTCAATTTTTAGGTTAAAGAGCTCATTTTGTCATCTTCAAGCATCCAAGTCATCTTCAAGCATCCAAACATTAGCATCAAGCATCCATCTCATAGCATTTAGATTCATTTTAGCTCATCTTTTAGCTTAATTCCACATTTTTTTCTAGAATTGCATACTCACATAGGTTAATTATCTCATCTAGCATCATCTTAAATTTCGATTTGGAACTCATCTAGCATCTTAGTCATCTAGTTTTGTATTTCATCTTCATTATCTCATCTTAGCATTTCACTAGGATGTTAGTTGCATCCATTTTGATCCTAGAATCATTCTCATAAATCTCATTCTCTAGGATGTCATCCAAGAGATCAAGTTCTCTTCCAAATGAGGGCCACCTTTAATCTTAAGGATCTTTAGAGATAGAGGAACATGGGACGTGCTTAGAATTTAGTTTGCGAGCTAACTTTTTGGTTTTTAATTTTGATTTCTAACCTCTAACATAATGTTTCATGTGTATGTTTGAGATGTTTTCCCCTCTTGCAGGTTGATACCATATTTCTGGCATACATCTTTGGTGCCCACTGTGGGGCTAGATGCCTGATAATTCCAATTTTTTTACATTTTTTCCGCAAGTTCACGCCCCGGAATGTTAACCACGGTTTAGCGCATTTGATCCCTTTTCTAGCGCATATAACAGTTATTTTCACGCATTTAACTTTGTTTTAGCACATATAAGCAATTCTATAGTGCATATGACAGATATTTTAACACTTATGTAACTTTATTTAGCACATCTGATAGTTTGTGTAGTGCATTTGATCTATATTTTGGCTCATTTGGCCTATCATTTAGCGCATATGAATTAGCTCATCTGATCTCTATTTTTGCGCATTTGAGACAAAGCCAAAAATTTGTAACCAAAGTTTGAATTTAGGATTGTGTAAGCCCACCTAAGGTTTTGATTTTTCACTAACTTCTTTTTCTTGCAGGTTATTAATCATTTCTCGCAGGTTGGAGGGGTTAGAATTAAGAATTTTTATTTCTTTCTAGCTTTTCAAGTTGGATTAAAAAGAACTCATTTTCCTTTGGATTAAAAAGAACTTCATACTTTTATTTTGGGCTTAAAATAAATCAAACTTTCCTTTGGGCTTAAAAAGAACCTCATTGCAAGGTAAAAAGAACAACAAAATCACACTTTTGCTTTCTTGCAAGTTAGGGAAAAACAATTCAAATTTGGGCTTAAAAAGAACATGAAAAATTTAAATTTTCTTGCAAAGGGATAAAAAGAACAAGCCACCTTATTCTTGCAAGTTAAAAGGAACGAGCCACAATTTCTAAATTTGCAAAGCGATTTTCTTTCTAGCAACGTGCTTTACTTTATGTTGACCAAGATTCCCTCTTCCTAGTCTGGAAAATCATTTCTATGAAGGATTAAAAATAATACCATGTTTGGTTGGAGAAACATCTCCAATTAGGATTTAGTAAATCATTTCTTTGGAAGGATAAAAATAACACTTGTATTTTATGTCTCAAAAGTGGTAGGTATATGCTCTCCCCTTAATTGGGTGATCAAAAAGCCAAACCCACTCTTTTCATGCTTTCTTTATTTTCATGCAATTAAATCCTTTAGAGGGCTTGTCTTCTTGAAGCCTTGAGGGGGCTAGTGAGAAGAGAATGACCTAAATGGGAAACGACTTTATCGCCAAGTTTACCAACCCACTATAATCAAATGTGGAGGCTGATGAAAATCCCCTCCAACAGAAGTGTGTATTTGATAGCCTCACCCTAGTATCCTTGCAATGTGAAAAGCCTTTGTTCTAAAGGTTGGGAAGCCTCTTAATTGGGTTTATCATTTGTCATGCCTAATGAAATCCTTACTACGAACCATAGAAGTAGAAGCTTTGAGCCAAGTTAGTTGCCATACATTGGCAATATCATAGTGCAAGGGTGGGGAAGAATCCGCCACCAAGATTACTCACCATATATTTCCCAAGATAACTACCCAATTGTGAGGTAATTCACTTTGGGTTAATTTCTGGAAAAAAGGAAAAAAATGGGCGCCCTCTAGGGGGTGACAAGGATGTTTGAGCTGACAGAGTATCGAGACTAGTGGGCTATGATATTGTCAATGACCTTTGAATAAAGAGTCTACTTGGTGTGTCTTATTTGTATCCAAACTAGTGAAAACATCAAGGATTTGAACACATCCTCAAAATAACATACACTCAATGTTTAGCATTAGGATGGCCATTATCTTCATGTCTGCTATGTATTCTTGTCATAAATGCTAAAATATTTTTAAAAAATATTCAACAATCAAGCTCAAAAAGAAGTTCAAAACAAAGAGAGATCATTAAGTGAGAGAAATTTTTAAATCCAACAAAGCACCTTTGGAGGTGGTTATCAACATTTCAATTATCTTTAGGAAAGATTTTCATCTAACTAAAATAGAGGAGTATCAAAACCAAGAGATCAAGAGTTCATCATCCAACTATCTCAACAAAAAACCTAGCTAGGTATTCAAGTTATTCAAATAAAGTTTTCATATCGGAAGACTTTATCCATATCATTTGATGCACTTTGTCATAGGGGACTATCGAACAAACCCTCTATCCGACTTAGTAAGCTTGAGTATTCAAAATGAAGTATCCATATCAACCATCAACATCAAAACTCTTAGATCATTTGTATGACCACTGCCCATATTTTGAGAAGAAGAATTTTTCATCAAAAGACTACATTGAAGAAGAGACAACCTAGTCCTAGGGAACTTATCAAGAGGAGAAAGTTTCTCTACATAAACTATCAACTCTTTGCATCTCATCGCATTTTCTTGCATCATATGTGATTGTACCTTCAAATAAAATCTAATGAGTTTGACAAAGAACCTTTGAGAAGTAGGGCTTACATTCAGAAAGAAGCATTCAATCAACGCCTTAACAGTGAGGGAAAGATCAACCCCGCCTTATTTCCAAGAAATTGCATCACTTACAATGAGGCTCGACTTGAGCCACCAACTCCACCAAGAACCCCGTTACAAGAGGAGGAATTCACTACTATATAAATATATTGATGCCCACTGGCACTCGATCTCGGAAAGGCAAGGATTTGGATCTACAACTGGAATCTAGCATGAGTCGTAGGGAATCTAATCCTTTTAATGAATACACAAATATGGAAGAAGAGGGGATCACCAAGGAACTCATCCAACAATTCCAACAAAGCACCGCCTTCCAAAAGCTCATGGAAAGGCTTATAGAAGCAGACAAATAAAACTACCTCCTCATGTTAAATAGCAAACGAGTCGAGATGCTTGAGGTTTTGACATAAAAAAATTAAGGAATGAAAGAATCCCAAGAACAAGGTCAAGGACCTACACATATGATACTCAAAATCAAGAGCCTTTGAGAGGAGAAGACACAGATAATCAATACAACACCCGCAACTGAGATGATGCTCGTAATTATGACAATGTTAGTGAACAAGGAGATGCCTGTCATCTAAAGTCCAAAGAAGAAAATATTTTGTTAGCTAACATTACGCAACAACTTCAAGCACTCCAATGACAAATACAAGATATGCAACAAGGGTCTACGACGAGGTATTCTTTGGAGGAAATTTGTCCTTACCCTTTTGATAAGAGGCTAAACATGATACCTTTCCCACCAAATTCATATATACCAAAGTATGAAAAATACAATGGTAAAAGTGATCCCCGTGATCATGTCAGATAACTATGTACTATGAGCTTGGAGTTTTCTCATAACGATACATACATGATGAGGCTATTCCCAATAAGTTTGGGAGGGCAAACAATGGAGTGGTTGTCAAAACTCACACCTCCCATCAGATCATTCGATGAGTTGACGAATAAATTCATCACATAATACTCCTAAAATATCCAACATGAGGTTACCATGCTTGACATATGTAATATGAAGCAAAAGAACAATGAAACATCCATGGTATTCTTACAACACTGGAGACATATGGTCTCAAGGTACCCACGAGATGTACCTAAAAACAAAAAGATACAAATCTTCATAGACAATTTAAATGATGAAATGAGTTATCAACTCAAACTTCAATGTCTACCAACTTTTACAAAATTGATAGAGAATGGTATCCAAGAATAGGAAGCCTCGATCAAAAAGGGGACCTTAAAATTCTCTAAGGAAGGTGTTAGTTCATCAAGCAATAACACCTATAACAATCAATATAATAACGACAACTCAGACAAGTCTAGATTTTGGACTTGAAACAAAAATGTTGTTAATGATGGTGTAGTCGATGCCAACAATGTAAAGTCTAAGCAACCAGTGATGACTTTATCAGGTAACACTCCATCCAACAATGATCAAAGAAGTTCCAATCAAGGCACCAAAAATTATCAACCCACTCCCAATCAAGGCACCAACTATTATCAATGCACTACCAACCAAGGAAACAATAACTACTGAGGGAATAACAATAACAATCAAGGGAACAACAATAGCCAAGGGGGTAACGCTAACACTCCACCTTCCCCGTATCAAAGAACATATACACCATTGGGACAAACCCTGGAATCTGCATTTTGGGAACTATTGGCAAGCAAGATTATCACATTGCCAGCCATAAGAAACTTTGAACCCGAAGTCAAACCACCATGTTAGAATGACTCACATTATTCTGATTATTATTGAAACAACGGGCATAGAACAAATAGTTGCATGAGGTTGAAAAACCTAGTTTAAGATATGATAGATAAGGGGGACATAATGGTTGATGGTCATAAAAACAATGGTGATCATGAGGCTTTCAAAAATCATCTTCCTAATTGCGATAAGGGAGGAGCATCAACGTCAAACAACAACAAAGGAGACTGCATCATTCACATATACAAAAACATCATAAATCACATATCGACATGCAACAATCAAGTAAATGTCATAAAGATCAAAGATAAACAAGAAAATGCATCGATAAATGTGACACATCTAAAGAAACAACTATCCCCAAGACTTAATATAACTTGGTTGATCAACTACAAAGGACGCTCGCTCAGATATCGATACTTGAATTTCTTAAACTCTCACCAAAGCATAAAGATATCTTGGAGCAAGCTCTTGTAGAAACAACAGTTCCAAACAATCTGGATATCAATCTATTCCAAGCCATGGTGGAACATATGATGGTGTCACATAACATATCCTTTTTAGAACATGATGACGTCTCCTTGAGTCATCTGCATAACACCCTGCTCCATATCGAAGTCCTAGTCTACAAACATCAGGTGAAAAGAGTGCTAATATATGGAGGAGTTAGTCTTAATATATGTACCTTAAATCGTATTCGTGCATTGGAATTCTCCAAGCAAGCTATTGACCCTAAAAAGAAGATCACTATCAAAGCTTATGATGATGAAGAAAGGTCATCCGAAGGAATAGTGGTACTACCCATTGAGGTAGGACCTATGCAAAGAGACACATTGTGCCAAGACTTGGACATAGACTTAACATACAACATACTATTGGATCGTCCTTGGATCCATGAAATGCAAGCGGTACCTTCCATGTACCATCAATGTCTAAAAATCCCCTACAATGGACAAGAGATCTCAATATCAGCAGACACTAACCCCTTTCAGTACTTTAACGCTATGTGGGCAACACAAAATGTTCAAGTTCCACACAAAAGGGAGGCCCAAGCTTCCTCATCATCCAACAATCAAGAAAAATTAAAGTCGTTGTCCATAGACTTTGAGAAAAAGATGAAGATAATGGACCAAGGTATGTGGGAATACTCTTTTGAACCCCTATGTCTATTAAAATTGCCAATCTCGCCAAAATCTCATGGGAGACCTTCCACATCAAGACACCAAGAAGCACAACCCATCAAGAAATTTGATGGTAAATTTATCCAAATCAACACATTTGCAGAAGAATCAGAAGACAAAGACATACTCAGCTGGCTATACAAGGATGAGGAAGAAATAAGAGTTGTTTCCCTTGAAGTGGTCATTCCCACATAACAATATGGAAATGGGTTCAGAATCATGCAAAGAATGGGATAGAAAGGAAAAGAACCTATTGGCAAGCGTCAAGAGGGCATCCTAGAACCCATACAACCCCATTCACAACTTGCAAAAGACAAATCATGACTTGGGTATGGCTAGCATGTTCAACCTGTGCAAAAGCGAGATCACCATCAAAAACCCCGATGGAAATAAATAACACAAAATGAAGAATCCTGGCAAGAGGTGCTACACCAAGCAGCAGAAAAGATGAGAAAAGAACAAGAGCATGAAGAAAATGAGAAGCGATAAGAAGAACTCGCTATCCAAAGAGAGGAGGCTTCTTATAAAAAAGTACATCATGTACAAGCACCTGATCAAGCTTAATTCAAGCCACAACCTGAGGAGATCCAATCCAAAGGGTACAAACAAGCACAGATCCTAAATCAGCACAAGCCACCCAACTTGTATTGATTATCAGTGAACTCTTTTCGCCATACAACATTCCTATCTGATTCAGTGGGGTAAACTTGGATAGCGATTCTGAAAAAGATTCCAATGAGTATGAATGGGACACTTGTTCTAATATTACTGAGGATATTGAGGTGGTTACAATCCACACCTATACACCCATTCCTTATGAGGGACAAGGATTAAGATCTAGATCATTTGAATTCGGACCACAACATATCTATGAGGCTAGCGAGAACAAACAACTTCAATACGAAAGACAAAATATTGACGAGAGTACCATCGAAAACCTTGAGATTGTTATAGACCTCACCCATGCTAGGAACAACTATGACAATATCTCTATCATGACTCTTACAGCGACAGATCTTAACCTACCAAATGACTCCCTACCTCTCATATATCCTGACCTTATAGACTGGGAAGAACCTAAGCACAACGATATACCAATATTCCAAAATGATGAGGCCATTGTTCAATAACTTTGCTTCGTCAACCATGAAACATGCTCCACCAGTGAACCACATAATGACAATTTCAATCAAGGGAGTGCCAAGTCTCCTAGTCACAAAATGAAACAAATAAAAAAAGATCTAATGGTGAAAACCATCTAATGAAAGTATTAGATCAGAAAAAAAGTAAAAACAAAAGCCGTATCTAATGGTGAAAACCTCTTCGAGGAGCCTAAAGATGAGAGACTTGACACTCTTCCTGAACATTACCAGAAGAGATCACCCATCTTGATTGAGCCAACTCAATCAATAAATATTAGCACTGAAGCAGTAGCAAGAACTATACATCTGGCGAAATCACTAACGGAAAAGGAAAAACCTGACTTTGTGAAATTCTTCAAGGAGAAGCAAATCAACTTTGCTTGGTCTTTTGCAGACATGCCAAGGATAGATCCAAATATCATCATGCATCACTTGTTAATCACTCCTAGAGATAAACCTATCAAACATAAATTAAGAAAGATGAACCCACATGTCGCCATATTGGTCAAAGCAAAGTTGAAGAAGTTACTCGATGTGGGATTCATCCAACCCATTGATTATGCAGAATGGATTTCTAACATTGTGCCAGTCTCTAAACAAGATAAAAGCATTAGGATTTGTACAAACTTCAAGGATCTCAACAAGGCTTGTCTGAAGGATGACTTTTCTTTACCAAGAATCAACACCATTATTGATCTATGACAGGGCACACAATGCTATCCCTCATGGATGGTTTTTCCAGCTACAGCCAAATCAAGATAGCTCTAGAAGATCAGGATAAAACTACATTCATATGTCCATGGGGTACATATTGTTGGAATGTCATGCCTTTTGGCTTGAAAAATGTTGGTGCAACCTATCAGAGAGCAATGACAACTATCTTCCATGACATGATGCATACTTTTATGGAAGATTATGTGGATGACTGGCTAGCCAAATAATTCACAAGAGTAGAACACTTGGACATCCTGGATAAAATCTTTCAATGACTGGAGCAATTCAATGTCAGATTGAATCCTAAAAAAGTGTGTTTTCGGGGTCACATCTGGAAAACTCTTGGGCTACATTGTATCAGAAAAAGGCATCGAGGTGGACCCCGCAAAGGTTCAAGATATCATGGAAATGCCACCTCTAAGGAACATTAGTCAGCTACGATCTCTTCAAGGCAAGCTACAATCTATCAGACGGTTCATCGCTCAATTAGAGGACAAATGTCTCCCATTCAACCATCTACTTCTTAAAAATGTACCTTTCAAATGGGAGGACAAGTGTACATAATCATTCCATCAGCTGAAGCAATATCTCATGAATCCACCTATTTTAGTACCAACAATAGCAGGAAAGCCACTCATCCTCTACATATCGACAACGAAAGTGTCACTAGGGTCATTACTAGCACAAGAGGACTCAACAAGAAAGGAAAGAGCCATCTATTACATTAGCAAGACATTGAATGGCTATGAACTCAATTACACTTTTATCAAAAAATTTTGCTTAGTTGTAGTGTTCGCTTCCCAAAAGTTGTGACACTATATGTTAGCTCATACTATCAAGCTAGTGGCAAAGATCGATCCACTAAAATATCTACTCAGAAAAGCCGATCTCACATGGAGGTTATAAAAATGGGTCATGATCCTAAGCGAGTTCAACATTCAGTATACAAAACAAAGGGCTATCAAAGGAAAAACAATAGCAGATCAATTAGAAGAAGCACCTTTACCAGACAAACACCCACTACAGGTGGAATTTCCAAATATGGATGTGCTCACTATTATGCCAAAGCAATGGACCCTATACTTTGATGGATCTTATACACAACATGGATCAAGTGTCAGCATCTCGTTCATCACTCTAGAAGGACACACAATTACGCAAAACTAAAGATTGATGTTCTCATTCACCAATAATATCGTCGAGTATGAAGCTCTAGTGACAGGTATCAAAGTAGTCATGGAATGAAAAATCACAAAATTGAAAGTCTATGGGGACTCTCAATTAGTTATCAATCAGATCAATGCTAACTATAAGACAAAAGATGATAAGATGATGTCGTACAAACGTATGGTGGATGATTTTAAGAAATACTTTGTACACATCCTATTTGAGAAGATTCCAAGGCTGAACAATATAGTTGTTGACGCAATGGCCACTATCGCCTCGCTCCTACAAATTCTAGATACACAAAATCGTTATGAATTCTTGGTGGAGCAATTATTTTCCTTGGCCTATGACAATTCAGAATCCCAAGTCATTTGTGCCCTAAACGATTCTGATTCCCCCTTATACAGGAAGATCTATGCCTACCTCAAAGACAATACCCTTCCACCAGACTTGTCTCGTAACCAAAAATGTAGCTTTATCCAACAAGCAACCCGCTATACCTTAACCACTGATACGCTTTATCGCCGAGGTCTTGATGGTACTCTTCTTTGATGCCTCGATCATAATAAATTTGAATGCGCCTTACATGAGATTCACGAAGGTATTTGTGGTACACATTCAAGTGGTCCTACTCTTGCCAAGAAACTAATAAGGATGGGATATTATTGACCAAAAATGGAAAAAGAGTCCTATCAGTTTGCTAGGAAATGCCCTAAGTGTCAAATTCATGGTAACCTCATACACGCGCCAACACAAGAGTTGCAACCATTCACTACGTCTTGGCCTTTATGTCAATGGGGAATCGACCTAGTGGGAAAGATCCATCCTTCCTCATCAAATGGACACAAGTTCATCATCATGGCCACCAAATGGATTGAGGCAGTTCCATTGACTACAGTGACCGGCAAGCAGATAAGTTCCTTCAATCTGAATTACCTCATATGTCAGTACGACATCCCTAGTTCCATTATCACAAATAATGGAAGACCTTTCAAGAATCAGGATGTACAAGAGCTTTGTGAGTGATTCCATATCCAGCATCACTTTTTGACACCTTATTATCCACAAGGGAATGGCCAAGAAGAGGCCTCAAACAAGACAATCTTGAAAATCCTCAATAAGATAGTGAATGATGCTGGTAAAGACTGACATGTCCAACTTAATCCTGCACTTTGGGCCTATAGAAAAAGTATACGCACACCTACATGAGCTACACCATACTCATTGGTGTATGGATCATAAGCTATCCTACCTATTGAGGTAGAGATTCCATCACTTCGAGTGTCATTAAAAGGCCTCATTCCAGATGAGGAATATCGAGTCAATAGGCTACAAGAGCTCGAGATGCTATATGAATGCCGCCAATGTTCCTTTGATCATCTCAAGGCATATCAACAAAGAATGTGCAGAAGCTACAATCATAGAATCATCCCAAGGGCCTTCAAAATTGGTGACCTAGTCCTAAAGGAAAATCCTCGCAATCAGCAAGATCAAGAAAAGAAAGGGAAATTTGAACCTAACTAGTTGGGACCCTTTGTGATCATATCAACTTATGGATCGGGAGCATATCAGTTATCAACTTCAAAAGGGGATGTGCTTGATGAGCCAACCAACAACATCCATTTGAAGAAATTCTACACTTGAGTTGTCCAATGCACGGATCAAGCAAAAAAACAATAAGTATAAAAAATTGTCACTAGGGTGAAAACCTTGCAAACAGGCACCCTGTGACATAAAAAAAATCAAAAAATCAAGAAAAATAAATAAATTGAAAAAAATAAAAAAGTGCAATAAAAACAATAGGTGAAAACCTAGCAATAGGCGCCATTTGTGAGAGAGCAGCTCCTCTATCTATCAGTGCCCGCATCATATCTTTGGCTCCATCTGATCTAAGCCAATAGCCATCGCAGAACGCTTGTACATGTAGCATTATCTCGAACATACTTTAATGTAGTCATTGTCCTTCATTATCTAAATTAGTTATCTGACTCATATCCCACCATGGCTTGGTGATCAATGTAAATATCCATATCGAAAAAGTATCAACAGCAAAAGGCAAAATGTTAACCTGACTAGGGGCATTTCGCCTTGAGGGTTTTTGACATCAGACCAAACATGTAGCAAGATAACAAAGATTAGAACAACCAACAATGACAACAGTTATACAAGAGGCTAGACATCAAGGAATTGAACTGATTTGAACTGAACAAAAGATCTATTTGCAAGATGTTTTACTTGAAAAGAATACTTTCTAGATGGCATGCATGCTTACTTATGGTTGTTAATTTTTACTTATCAAATCTCCTAAGTGACTCAAGGATGTCTCAATGACTAGAGAAACAAGGATGGAATGTGATGTTTTCTTTGTCTGTTGTTTGGGAGTGAAGCCTTCTATTGTGCAAATTTGTCTTACGACATGATCGGATAACATATCACTGAAGACATTTTGGATTTGTATGGGACAAAGGTTAATTCTTGTTTGTTTTACGCAAGCAACACTCACGTTGTCTTGGTTAAATTATACCTCGACGCTTGTGTCATCTTGCAGTATCAAAAACCATGTAAGTTATACTCAGGTCATTATGGTTTAATTATATCATGATACTTGTATCAACTTTGAACAATTCAAGGCTCGATGATGAAAACAAAGGAAGCACTGGCACTTTGATAAACACAGATGGAAACATTTGGGAACGAGAATGCATTAGTATCATTTCACTATCATAACCATATCATTTTAATCTTGAATTAGTATCATTTCATTATCATCTTAATCTTGAATTAGGTTGCATATCATTTTTGCATTAGTATCATTTCATTATCATTGTCATCTTAAAATCCCATTAGGTTGCACATAATTATCATTTTAATCAGGCATGTAGTTACATTCTCACTATCATTGCATTATCATTGTTATCTTAAAATTGCATTAGCTTGCATATCATTATCATTATCATCATACATATCATTACAATCATACATCTCATTTTCAAGATACATTTCATATCATACATCTCATTTTCAAGATACATCTCATATCATACATCTCATTTTCAAGATACATATCATATATCTCATTTTCAATATACATTTCATGTTTCAAATCATTATCGCATTTTACATCACTATCATGGTGCGTTTCATATCAAGAACATTTGGCATTCTAGATCACATTATCCAAAGCACAAAAACATGTTAGAAACATTTGCACAATCATAAGCATATGCAATCATCAAATCAAACCATCATAGACATACCACCTTCCAAACATATAGTATCCATTAGACATACATTGCAATCATCATAGAAGCATGTAGATCATAAAAATTAAAAACACACGTCACATCATCTGCATCATCATCCAAGCAAAAGTCATATAGATCAAAGGCATATCATATAGCTCATCAAAATCAAAGTCGTTGCATGTATAAACATATCTACTATCATATCATCATGCATATGTGTGGCCACATGTTGATCCAAAGGAAAATCAATGATACAAGTCAGAGCCAATCATCAGTGAAACAATAAAATGTCCAAAGTCCCTGGGTATCATATCAATAACAATGTCCATCAAATCAAGCAACATCGGTATCAAGGAAATTGTAGACACCCAAAATTGTCATGTCTAATTAAATAAATATTTTATTTATTTAATTATCTAAGCTTAATTCTTCTATTAATTAAATAAATCTTTATTTATTTAATTAATTCATTTATCCTCTTCTAACTTTATTTCTCATTTAAATAAATACCTTTATTTATTTAAATTATCCCCTTTCTAAATTAAATAAATATTTTTTTTGTTTAATTGATCTCACTTCCTCTATTAATTAAATAAATCTTTATTTATTTAATTAATTCATTCACCTTTTCTACCCATGACACATGTCATTCATCTCTTAATTCATATACTACCTACCCCTTTCATTATTTTATTATTTCTTTTACCTACCCTCTAATCATAGCCGACCTCCTTTTACACCTCTCAATCTTATCCCTCCATTTCATATAGTGTCTTCTATATAAGGAGATGCTTCCTTCATTATCAAAGCCTAATCGTTCTATGCATTCTAATGATCTTTTATGCAATTGTCTATACTACGATCCTACTTGCAACCACATTCCGTTCTTTGTTGAGCTCTTGTGCACATAAAATCTGAGAGCAAATATATCAAGGAAGATCAATGGAGATAGGAAGAATGGAGATCCAAACCCTATTGGACATGTGATGGTATAATCTTTGTGATTTCATTTGATTTACATTGTCTTAGGTAATCTTCATATGTTATGGTGGATCTTTGTTGATTGTTAGGCTAGGGTTTTGTGGTTGAATTCATTTAGCCTTTCAATATTGTTATTATTGTTATCCATTTTCACCATATACATTTTGGCACGCCTGGTGGGACTCTTGTCCCTTTTGCAGTTAACTTCTTTGTTGCAGATTTTGTATTTTGAAGTTACAGATCCGACGTTTTCGGTAGCATTTTGATATTTCCGCGTCTTCGTACTTTTGGATCGCATTTTTGATTTTCTGGCGCGTCTGTGACATTTGGATCCGCGTTTGTGTTTTGGCAATATTTTATTTTGCAGGTTCCAGGAAAACGCGTCTGTGTTGTAAAGTCGCGTCTGCAATGGTTTTGGCCGTGTCTGTGTCCAAAAGATGCGTCTGTGTTATGTAGCCACGTCTGTGTCACCCAATTGCGTTTGTGTTGAAGGTAACTGCGTTTGTGTTCACCAGTTTCAAAATTTTGGGTTTTCATTGATTCAGTTTTTCAGATTTTGCATTTAGGGTTTCAGATCTGGTTTATTTTGAGCTAACATTTTCAAATCTAGCTAACAAAACTGGTGCAACTTGTCTTGAAAGCAAAATCGTTTGGTCAAAGGCCCCTATTTTCACAAATTCTTTTGGGTTTAAAATTTACCTAACTTGTGTGCTTGCAGGAAGGGGTGATTATTTGAAATAATCCAAAATACTAACAACTCTTTGTTGCAGGTCCTTGGCAAGGGTTTTTGGATTTTTATTGTGTGCCTTGTTTTCATAGACTAGCAAACACTTCCATTGGTGCACTAAAATTGAATCATTGTCTTTTGTGTCTTGAGCAATAGGCTCTTTTTGTTTAATCTTTAGAGGGCCTGTCTTCCCGTGTGGTCATTAGGACTACTAGTGAGAAGAGAACGACCCAAGTGGTAGCGAAAAAAACCCACCTCATCCGAACCACTATAAACAAATGTATTCATGGTGAAAACTATGAATAACGTGTGCTGATTAGTTCATACCGACACTATGTCTCCCCATAAACCCGTTTGATCAAATTTATTTGATCAGTTGTAGGGCGTAACTCCTATCGGCTGGGAGCCTTCTGTATTTATAGAGCTGAAAGTGCCGCATGTATGGCCACATGAGTGGATGCCCTTACTAGCACCATTTTATTTTAGAGGCCCAAATCCTTCTAGTTGTTGGGGCAGGAGGTCGGACCTCTGGTAGCGGCCCACACACATACAGTTCTTAGTAGAGATACAAAGTTCGCCATGGGGAGTTTTTGTGGGGACTGATGCTTGGCTGACCTGAGAAGTGAGTGCCGAGGGTGGAGCCAGTGAGGTCAAGCATCTAAGTATCCGCTCTAAATAGCATAGCCTCGAGGGTAAAACCCCATGTGGGATCAACAACTATTGTCTTGGCCAGCCATAAAAATTGTGCTTGACTTATTTTAAACATTCAAAACCAAACAACAAAACATTGTGTCTTCAAGTGCATGCAAAACATTTTTACATCAAACAACACACTTTTTTTTTGGAGTCATTTTGAGTCTAGACACTTGCAAACATTGGGTCTTCATCAACATTGTGTCCTCTTGTCACGAAAAACAGTCAAACAGTCAGATTTGGTCACAACAAAACGACTTCACAGATTGGAAAAAATTGCACAAATTTTACAGAAACGCGTCTGTGTCGAACATAAAAGCATCTGTGTTGTATAACCGCGTCTATGAAGGGCAGAATCGCGTCTGTGTTCCAATAGTCAACATTACACTTTGCAAAAAAAATCTCAAAAATGTGTCTGTGTTAAACAGAGTCGCGTCTACGTCAGGAAACCACGTCTGTGAAGTATACAGGCGCGTCTGTGTCCAGAATTGAAAAACTGTTATAGTCCAGCAAACAAACATAGTCAGTTTCATAATTCTTGAGCTTCCCAGGGTTTCATTTAGCATTCAACCTGTCTTTGGGTCTCACAAAATCCATCATTGCTTCACATCTCTCATTACATTCACAATTGTCTACACTTGAGTCAAAAGGTCACTTGCTTGTCCCCATCATACTTTGTCAACACACTACATACAACAACACTTTGCTAAATGGTCCCTCATCAAGGTTTCTTACCTTTGGGTCTCATTTGGTCTTACTTAGAGTCAAGGTCAACTTACCTCATCAAGAGAAACTATCCTCTCTTTGGAAGTCACACCTACTCTACTACGTACATACTTGGTCTTACCCTTTGGACATTGCAAGTACACTTCAGATTCATTTACATTCCATCCAACTCTTGGTCTTTCATACTCTTTCCATTTTTCATCTAGTCTCACACGTCTTGGTCAATACCTAGTTCATGGTTGAAACCCGTCTTCAAAAATCTAGGAGAGAAACTAAAGAGGCTCAAGAGTCTGCAAACATGAGTTCTTATGAGTATGACAATGAGATCTTTTTCAATTCTGATCATACTACATTACCTGACATGGATGCCTATAGAAACATTCCAAATGTTGAGAACATCGACACTATAAACAACAATGCTACACACAATGACAATGTGGACAACTTTTCCGTACATTCAGCAGATGTGGAAGAATACATTATGAATCCCCATTTCAATCGATTGGTTGAGGAAATAATGAGCAGGGATAGACAATACTTTTTACAAATGATGGCACAAAGTGGAGCCAAGATACCTCATGATTTTGACATGTCTCAAATAATGGAAAATCAACCTTTGCAACAACCTCACTCCAACATGGATCAAAGGAGACCTAATAATGGAGGAAATAGAGGACCACATATGGTACCTGAATCACCATCAGCTTTGCTTCAAAAACCAGAGGTCCCACATACACATGGTCAAACATATGATACTCACCTTCGCAGACCACTATGGAAGTCTTATGGAGAAAAATATGCTCAATCACATATCAATGCTAAGGATCAACGACCAAAGCAATGGGATATTCCAAGGCATTCTCAAATTTTGGACACAAGGAAACCCCGTGTCAAATTTGGGGGCAATACAATAGAACATGACATGCCTGTAGAGTATGGTATACATGCACAAAATAGATATGGTGTTCCTCAACATGAATCTATACCAAGTGGTCCATATACGCAGCATCATTATAGACCTCCTCCATATGAACATGTGTATAATCAATATCATCCATATATGCAACATGCTCCTCTTCCAATGGGTACTTCAAGCATGGGGTATGGTCCAAGAAGTCGATCTCCACCTAAGAGCAATTTGGAGCAACAAATCAGGGACTTACAAAAGAAAATGGAGGACATAAATACACCGAAGCCAACATACACAATGAGAGACATATGTCCTTATCCATTTGACAAGACCATTCCAATGCCTCCTTTTCCTACACACTTTGTGATGCCTAAATTTGATAAGTATAGAGGAAAAGGGGATCCTAAGGCACACATAAGACAATTTTTCATAGCTTGCATTGAGGTAGCAGCAGAAGAGACATATTTGATGAGATTATTCCCGCAAAGCTTAGGTGATCAAGCTATGGAATGGTTCTCCCAACTACCACCTGGTATTAAGTCATGGGGTGATCTAGCAGAGGCATTTATCCAACATTTCTCCTACAACATAGAGACAGACATATCAGTCACTACTTTGTGCAACACCAAGAAAAAAGAGGGAGAGTCTTTTGCATCATTCTTACAAAGATGGAGAAATCTAGCCAGCAGATGCTCTTGTGAAATTTCACAAAAACAAATGGTAGAAATGTTCACCCAGAATGTTAACAAAGACATTGGCTATGATCTAAGAAAATCTTGTTTGTCCACCTTCAAGGACGTTATTGAAAAAGGCTTAGCAACAAAGAAGGTCCTAATTGAACAAGGAGTCATCAAGATATTCAAGGAAAACAAAGATGACTTTAAAGGAAAAGACAAGCCAAGATTTTGGAATAAAAACAAGAACACGGTCAATGATGGTGTTGTTGATGCTAAAATAGTGCGACCCAAAGTCATCTTTTCAAGATCAAGTTCTACAAACAATCAAGTGAATACTCAAACAACTTCCAGATCACGAAGGAAGTACACCCAATTGGGAGAACCACTTGAGTCAGTTTTCAAGAAGCTAGTGGCAAACAAGGTAATCACAGTTCCAGATTTTCCTCCATATGAACCAAAGGTTAAACCAAATTGGTGGAATGATGATGAGTATTGTGAATTTCATAAGAGCAAGGGTCATAAGACAGGAAATTGTCATCAACTGAAGAACATCATACAGGATCTCATTGATAGAGGTGACATTGAGATTGAGGGACATTCGTCTAATCAAGAACATGAGATGTTTAAGGAACCATTCCCAAAACATGACAAGGGAAAAGCTAAAGTCACAGAGGATCAAACCAACTATACCAGAGCATCTTACAACTATGATTCAACCATCAATCACATCTCGATGGACAATTATGTCTCTACCATTATCATCAAGGACAAAGCATCTGAGAATTCTACCCAGAGACCATGGATTGTCCTAAAAGGTGTTGGATCTTCTTCTGAACCTACCTCTGAATGTAATGTTACAACTCATCAAGGTAAAATCACTTTCCAAGGTGCTCCAACTAAAAACACCACTTCTTCATCAACCAAACCTGAGTATGACCTTGTAGAACAACTAGGGAAGACACCTGCGCTCATCTCGATCCTTGAGCTATTACGCATATCTCCCGCACATAAAGCCATTCTTGACAAAATCTTGAGAGATACTGTCATTCCTACTGATCTGAATGTGGACCAGTTTCAAGCCATGGTGGGATACCTTTCCATTCCACACTCCCTTACTTTCACCAAAGCCGATGACGCCTCTGTAAGTCAGCCACATAATGCACCACTACACATTGAAGCCTTCATACACAAACATTGAATAAAAAGAGTCCTGATAGATGGAGGAGCAGGTCTAAACATTTGCACATTAAGCATTATTACACAATTGGGATATTCTGATAAAACCGTGAATTCTACAAACAAAATCACCATCAAGGCATATGACGATGAAGAGCATTCATCCAAGGGTACAGTCATCTTACCTCTCAGAGTTGGGCCAGTTGCAAAGGATGTGGTTTGTCAAGTCCTGGATCTAAATCTCACTTACAACATATTGCTAGGACGCCCTTGGATTCATGAAATGAGGGCAGTCCCATCCACATATCACCAATGCATTAAGTTTCCTCATAATGGAGTGGAAGTAACAGTTAACGATGATCCAAATCCATTCATATACTGCAATAACCTGAAATCAAAGACTGAGACCATCATTCCTAGTAATCGTGAGGTTGTTCCTTCCTCGGCATACATTGATCCTGAGTCATTAAAACCTTCGACATCAAAACAAGGTGAGCTTAAAGGCAAGTTTCAAGACAAAGGCATGGGGGAATATACTTTAAATCAGACCATGTACTTATGACAAGTCATGAGTTCCCCAAAAGAAAATGGAAGACCACATCCTAACAAGCAAATCTCCATCATGATGCTTAAATGGGACCCTACTACCTTTCAAAGATGGGGTGAACTAGAAGAGGAAGATTTATACCAAATGCTTTTCAGAGACAATGAAGAGGAAACACAAGATCACATTAGTCTACCATGTGAGAAATATGGCAAAGGCTTCAAAATTCTACAAAAATTTGGGTATGATGGAAAAAGCCCTTTGGGATTACGAAAGGAAGGCATCATTGAACCTTTACAACCTGATTTGACTCTCAAGAAGGAACGCTTGAAAGGACTTGGTTTCTCGACTTCCAAGGTCCACACCCAAAGGACAGAAGAAGCCTTACAAATCAAAGCTATCAAAATTCAACAAGAGAATCGCTATTCCACAGATTCCAACAAATGGGAATGGGGTTCCGACAAGTCTTCCAGTGACTACGAGATCACCGAGACATTCAGAGAGCTAGATGAACCCACAGAAGAAGAGGAGTTTTATAACAAGTTCAGAGTTGGTCAAGAAACAACCCATGAGGATTCCACACAGTCCTTGTCTCAAGGTTCCAGGTTGAAATCACATAGGATGAGAACACCTGCCCCAGAATGCGCTACTAGTGATGATAATTTGGATTCGCTCGCGATCGAGACTGATGAGGAGAGTGCCATCGATGACCTCGATAATTACCTTGACATACCCGAATATAACTGCATCTTCACTCTTAGCCCCGCTAACTTCGAAGACATTAACGGCCTTCCCCTTGTTCACCACCAACTCATCGACTGGGATCATGAAGGACCTGCACAGTTTGACACATTCCAAAATGATGAAGCTTTTATTGACTATCTAGGCATACGAGATGATCTTCCCCCTAGAGACCATAAAGCGGGATACACTATATAACTCAATAGCGTGGCATATTTTGGTGAGGGTGTCGGACCTTCCAGTCGCAAAAATGTGAAAATAAGAACAAATCAAGGGTCTTATGGCGAAAACCACATAGTGGCGCTGTCTGACCCCAAAAAAGTAAAAAGAAAGGATGTATCTGAGGGTGAAAACCTCTCTGAGGCATCTAAAGATGGAAGGCTCGACTTTCTCCCAGCATCATATGAGGAAAAGTCATCCATGTTGGTCGAAGAGACTATCAAAACAAACATTGGTACAGAGGAGGTTCCACACAACATATTCCTAGCTCAATCACTGACAGAGTCAGAAAGGTCAAAATTCATAAGTTTCTTCAAAGAACGACAAATCAACTTCGCCTGGTCATACGCTGATATGCCTGGATTAGATCTGGATTTGGTAATGCATCATTTGACAGTCAAACCGGGGGCAAAACCAGTAAAACAGAAATTAAGAAAAATGCATCCACAAGTGGCATTACTAGTCAAAGCAGAACTTGAGAAATTACTCGATGTCGGATTCATACGCCCAATTGGTTATCCTGAATGAATCTCCAACTTGGTACCTGTTAGTAAACCGGATCGCAGCATCAGAATTTGCACAGATTTCAGAGAAATCAACAAAGCTTGTCCAAAGGATGATTTCCCATTACCAAATATTGACTTGACTGTTGATCTCACAGCAGGCCATGAAATGTTATCATTGATGGATGGATTCTCTGGTTATAATCAAATAAGGATCGCACCCGAGGATCAGCATAAAACAACATTTACTTGTCCGTGGGGAACTTTCTGCTAGAATGTCATGCCTTTCGGGCTAAAGAATGCAGGTGCTACATACCAAAGAGCCATGACTACTATCTTTCATGATCTCATGCATGTAACTGTGGAAGATTATGTTGACAACCTCTTGGGCAAATCAATAGACAGAAATACACATTTGGACATACTTTCAGTCGTCTTTGATCGGTTGGAAAAATACAAAGTAAGATTAAACCCCAAGAAATGTGTCTTTGGAGTAACCTCCGGAAAGCTCCTAGGATTCATTGTATCCAAAAGAGGAATTGAAGCTGATCCAGCAAAAGTTAAGGCCATCTTGGAGATGCAACCTCCATGAAATATCAGTCAACTTTGGTCCTTACAAGGCAGACTCCAATCCATCCGAAGATTCATAGCACAACTAGCAGATAAGTGTAATCCTTTTCAACACCTGCTACATAAAAACATCAAATTCAAATGGGATGATAACTGTCAATAGGCTTTCCAAGCGCTCAAAGATTATCTTCTAAATCTGCCAGTTCTGATGCCACCAGTTCCAGATCAACCACTGTTACTATACATATCAGCTACTCCAACAACACTGGGGGCACTCTTAGCGCAACAAATGGCTGAAGGTAAGGAAAAAGCAGTATACTATATCAGTCACACATTAGTAGGATATGAGCTAAACTACACACCAATTGAGCGTGCATGTCTCGCCGTGGTCTTTGCTTTGCAGAAATTACGACATTACATGCTTACTCATAAGACTAAGTTAGTTGCAAGAATAGACCCATTGAAATACCTTCTCAATAAGGCAACACTTACTGGGCAACTGGCCAAATGGGTAATGATCCTGAGTTTTTGACATTGAGAATGTGGACAGAAAAGCAATAAAAGGACAAGCCATTGCAGATCAATTAGCAGACGCTCCGATGATAGATGATGTTCCTCTCAGTTCAGAATTTCCAAATGAATCCATTTTGATAATGTCACATGCAAAGCCATGGCAACTATACTTCGACGGCTCATACACACAGCATGGGGCAGGAGCTGGCATCCTTTTTATAACTCTTTCAGGGGATTCTATACCAAAATCATACCGCTTATCATTTCCTTGCACTAACAATATAGCGGAATATAAGGCATTAACAACAGGATTACGAATTGCAGTTCAATGGAAGATCCAAGAACTTCGTGTTTTTGGGGACTCCCAACTGGTCATCCGTCAAGCAACTGATGATTACCAAACAAAAGATGAGAAATTAATGCCTTATAAACAAATGGTGGATGACTTGAAATAACACTTCACAAAGATAGACTTTGAGCAGATACCAAGAGAGCAGAATCGCGTCGCAGATGCCATGGCTACAATTGCTTCCTTGATTGATTTACCTCCAAACGAGACCCGCTATGAGTTCTTGGTGGATAACCTTTTGGTTCCTTCATATGAGATCATGCCTACTGAGACAATATGTGTTGTTGGTCTCAAATCCCAGTTATATGGTTCCATTTTCACATACTTACGTGACAATACTTTACCTCCTGATCTATCAAATAACCATCGTCGCACTTTCATTCGCCAATCCTCTCGATATGTCATTTTAGCTGATATCCTATACTGATGAGGTCTAGATGGCACTCTTCTTAGATGTTTAGAAAGCGAAGAAGCTCAGATTGCGTTACGAGAAGTGCATGAAGGGATATGTGGTCCACATGCTAGTGGTCCTACCTTGGCCAAGAAACTCATCAGGACTAGATATTATTGGCTCAATATGGAGAAAGACTCATAACAGTTTGTCAAGAAATGTAAGCAATGTCAAATTCATGGAGATCTCATACATGCGCCAGCACAAGAACTTTAACCAATTGCGTCTCCTTGGCTCTTTTGTCAGTGGGGACTCGATCTCATAGGCAAGATTCACCCTCCTTCTTCCAATGGTCTTAAATTCATTATCACTACCACAGAGTATTTTACAAAATGGATTGAAGTCATGCCTCTCACACAAGTCACAGGAAAACAGATTGCTACATTCATCCTCAACTATATCATTTGCCGATACGGTATTCCTGTTTCCATTATCACTGATAACGGGCGTCCCTTCAAAAATCAGGATGTTTGTGAACTCTGTGACCACTTCCATATTTCCCCCAAGGTAATGGCGAAGCTGAGGCATCTAATAAAACAATCCTTAAAATCCTAAAGAAAACAGTCGACGATGCTGGTCATAATTGGCACATTCAACTTAATCCTACACTTTGGGCCTACCGCACAAGTGTCCGCACACCTACAGAAGCTACACCCTATTCACTTGTCTATGGCGCTAAAGTTATCTTGCCTATTGAGGTCAAGCTACCCTCTTTACGGGTTTCTTTGCAAAACATCATCAGTGACGAAGACTATAGGGTCTCTCGCTTACAAGAGCTAGAACTACTGAATGAATGAAGACAAACTGCTTTTAGTCATCTCAAGGCTTACCAACAACGAATGAGTCGCAGCTACAATCACAAGGTCAAGCCTTGCACATTTGAGGTAGGGGACTTAGTTCTTAGAGAAAATCCTAAAAATCAACAAGACAGAGAGAAGAAGGGCAAGTTCGAACCAAACTGGCTTGGTCCCTACATTATTACAGCAGCATATGGATCTGGTGCATATTAGCTCTCAACTACAGAAGGTGAACCTTTGGAGGATCCTATCAATAGCATGCACCTTCGCAGGTTCTACACATAGCTCTTTGGAACATCCTAATTCAAAAATACAAAAAAATCAAAAATTTCAAAAATACAAAAAATTCAAAAATTTCAAAAATACAAAAAAATTCAAAAATTTCAAAAATACAAAAAAAAATCATAAAAATAAAAAATCGTTACTTGGTGAAAACCTGGCAAACAGGCACCTTGTGACACAAAAACATTGAAAAATAAAAAAAAAGTAAAGAGAAATAATTTCGTCCAACAGTGAAAACCACTTCGGTGGCGCTCTGGGCAAGTACCATGGTGAAAACTGGGTCACCAGCGCCATGCGTAGAGACATTGCTCCTCCCTCCTTTAGGATTCACTTTCATCCTTTCACTTTGCACACACTCACGACCAATTCATCCATAATAAACTTACCCATTCCCATCATGGCTTGTTATTGATCTCCCTAAGATTGGTTAGCCATTCATAATAAACCTCCCTTTTCACTCCCTTTCCATCCATAATAAATCAGATCCTATCTGTGGCTAAGGCAAATCCTACGTCTAGTGATGGGTGTGGAACTGAGAACATCACATTTTTCGAGGAGTACAATTTCTTCCAATTTTCTTCAATCTATCCGCGCACAATCCGCAATAAAGCAACATTTGCATCACAGATCCGCAATAAAGTTTCATCTTCTCCACAATAAAGTATCAGTTTCATGGATTCAGTCAGTTTCAGATGAGACACAACAGCAACAATGGGCTTCAACAAAATCAAATCTTTCAACAAGACTCAGACAACATATGGTTCGGTGCTATCTATCCTTTTTGTGAAAGTAAACGTTGTGACCACAATCAAATAAGACTTATACAAGTGACAAGAGACACTAAACTTGAGGGCTACAGTGGATGTGGTGTCGAGTCTTGGTTTTCTTTTGATTTTATCTTTTGGTGACATGTCTTTTAGCTTTTCTGGGATGTCTCTAACTAGAGATTCTATCTCCAGGATGTCTTTGACTAGAAAGGCGAGGATGGGGTATCATCACCTATTTTCTTTTGTTGTTTGTGGATTATCTCTTAGTAATGCTATGACTTGTCCAAGGATATGAGGACACTGTGAGTCTAGTATGAATTGGGGCATTCCTTCTTTGTGATTGTCTTATCTCCATGCAAACAGGTACAATGACTTTCTGGGTCGAACATATGCCTCGATTGTCATAACCTACTTGCCATAATAAAGCTCAATGATGATAATGCACAAGAAGCTCTTTCACTTTCATATCTTCTGTCTTCCATCCCCCTTTCTGGATTAACTTCCATCATCCTTCTCGAGTCCGCGTAGCTTGCTATCACATGACTGAGTATAATGACACACCAAAAACATTTGCATTTCATGTAGTTTCACTTGCATTACCACATATAAGCATTTCATACATACATATATATATCACAATTGCATCACATCCTGCACACAACACATATTAAAACATTTTACATTCTCATCATGTAAATAGACATTCGCATTTTCATATTCATTTGCATCATGCATACACATATAAAACATAAAAAGAACAAAAATATTGCATTACATCATATACATATTTGCATCCATAGCATAAAGCAAACATCACATAAGAACATTTCATCACATAGGTACACATGCATATAGCTGCCGCAAAGATGAATCATCTCATATATATATAAAAGTGTCATGATACAATGATGTCAAAATCATATGGCTACAAAAGCACCTGTAGGTGTCTACATCATCATACAAAAATGGTACAAAACTAATACATAGGGAGCCCTCTATGGCTATGATGAACTCCCTCCCTCGGAGCCGCCTAGCCTCGATGGAATCTGAGCCCTTGAAGGACCCACCCCAGGATCATCCCTCTTGTCTCTTCCATCTGGTGGTGGTGGAGGACCCATAACCCCACCACTCAATGCCTGTCTCCTCTGGCTCCCTCCCATAGCTATCGTTGTACGTGACAATCTATGGAAGCTCCTCGCCCGCTGATCTGCTGGCACTGCACCATAGTAGAGGTCTCTCTAGTAGGCAATCTCCTCCCCTGCCCGCAGGACATAAGCATATCCTGCCCATGTGTCCTCCGCTGCCTGTCTCCCGGCCCTCAGTGCTGTCTCAGCCTCTGTATAGCGTTGAATAGCCTGATCCCGCTCCCGCTTAGTATCTCTGAGCCTCCTCCTGAGCCGATCCCTCTCCCTCTCCAGCTCCTGGATCTCATCTGCCTGGCCCTGGCAGATCTCCCTCAGCTCTAGTAGCTCATCCTCCACCGGGTCAGCCCCCTCCACCTCTGCCTATGGCTCCCCCTGTACGGGTACCTGCCCCTGTGCCTATATCTGTACCTGTACTAGTACCTATCTCCGTCCCTGTCCCTGCACCTGTACCTGTCGGGGACCCTGTGCTGCTGGCACCTGTAGCGGCAATCCACCGCGACCCCTCACCACCCAAGCCTACCTCTCCTCACCACCCTCCCTCCCAGGTGCAACTCTCCTCTCTCCAACTGCTCCCCTCCTCCTCCGTCGGCCTCTGCCCCCATCGCCTCCACCGTCATCATCATCCCCACCCCCATCTCCCTCCAATGGCTCTCCCGGATCCATCAAGTGTGGGAAGGGATGCTCTGCCCAGTATGCTGTGTACTCAGCATCCATGTCGGTGTCCTTGATCTCTGGCCACATGTCCCAAGGTAGGGGTATCATCTCTACCAGCTGTGTCACTGCCTGATCATATGACAGCAAGGGCCCAAACTATGCCTGATCTCTAACTGTCTGTGCGTACAAGCCTGAGCCCCGGGGCATCCTCTGAATCCGGCCAAACTGTCGGCCAATCCTGTCTACCAGCTGCCTCTCTAGCACATAGGGTGTCCGCCCAATCAGGTACCTGCTCCGGAAGGTGTAGGGAAGCTCAACTACATCATCCTCCCACTGCTCGCAGCCCAGATATGATCTCCATATGACCATGTCAATGTCATCTATCACTCGCCGCCAATGCTCTAGCCTGCCAATCCGTGGCTGCGATGTGATCATGTCATATAGGTGCACAAAGCTACGTCCATGTCCCCTGCCCCTGAAGTGTATCAGTCGGGTAACTGGCAGATGCTCATAAGCCCATACCTGTAGCAATGTCACTCCGCAGCCTAATCCCACTGATCCATGATACACGAACTGATGAAGCTCATAATACAAATGGGCCAGCACACATGGTCCCCAGGCATATCTAGTGTGCTGCATCACCAGTGTCTCCAGTGCTCCTCCCCAGCCCACAACCAACCCCCGTGTCGCCCTATCCGGACACAGGAAGCCATTGATAGCTCCTCCTATCACTGCCAGCAATGCTAACCCTGTGGCTGTCATGGTGTCCCATGCCACATGTCCTACCCTCATCTCCAGTCCTGGGTCCTGGAATACTCGCCTCAGAGCCTCCCTGTCTCCATCTTGATCGTATGGGATCAGCTCCCCATCGATCGGTATCCGCAGAATCCTGTAAACATCCTCCAGGGTGACTGTCATCTCACCCATCGGCAAATGGAACGTGCACGTCTCAGAGTGCCATCTCTCAGCTAATGCAGTCAGCAGTCCCATGTTCGCCCGAAACTCGGGCACATATAGCACATGTCTCAGTCCCATCTCCTCAATAGCAGCTCGCTCCTCGGCTGTCAGCTCAAGTCACAACCTCTGAGTCGACGGGAATCTCTCCCGTGACTCCAGCATCGGCAAATACTCCTCCAGTCAAGCAAATCACTCATGTCAGTCATAGTGGCATTCACTGTTCATCACAAAATGCTACTTTTTATCTAAATGCATATGGCATTCTATCCTAGTGACACTCATTGTTCATCTCAAAGTGTTGCTTCTATCCTAGTGGTACTCCCTGTTCATCACAAAGTACTACGTGTGTGACACTCACTGTTCATCACAAGTGTTACTCACATTTGCACTCCCTGTTCATCACAAAGTGCTGCTCATATTTTAGTACTCCCTGTTCATCACAAAGTACTATATCTTGGTACTCACTGTTCATCACAAAGTGCCTTGATTTATCCTAGTCTTCCCTAGAGGACCTGCTTGAGTGTATCCTCTCAGCAGCTTATCCAATCGACAGCGTATGTTCATCACAGAACTGTCGATTTGACCTAGAAGACAAATCTAAACACAAACGTGCTTACCTGACATAAACGTGCTTTTAGACTGCACAGACGCGCTTGAAAAACACAGACGTGCCTATGCTCTGCACAGACGCGCCTGGGCTGCACAGATGTGCCTTCTTGGCATTCTAGATCACATTATCCAAAGCACAAAAACATGTTAGAAACATTTGCACAATCATAAGCATATGCAATCATCAAATCAAACCATCATAGACATATCACCTTCCAAACATATAGTATCCATTAGACATACATTGCAATCATCATAGAAGCATGTAGATCATAAAAATTAAAAACACACGTCACATCATCTGCATCATCATCCAAGCAAAAGTCATATAGATCAAAGGCATATCATATAGCTCATCAAAATCAAAATCAAAGTTGTTGCATGTATAAACATATCTACTATCATATCATCATGCATATGTGTGGCCACATGTTGATCCAAAGGAAAATCAATGATACAAGTCAAAGCCAATCATCAGTGAAACAATAAAATGTCCAAAGTCCCTGGATATCATATCAATAACAATGTCCATCAAATCAAGCAACATCGGTATCAAGGAAATAAATGAGCATCTGAGAATCATATCAAAACATCAATGAGTGTCATATCAACGAGATCAAAGTATAGCAATGTATCATATCGAAAGGTCATCAAAATACAATGATGTGTGTATATATCAATAAAGTACATCGGGGTATCAAATATAATATCTGTGAGCACAGTTGAGGAGCAGGATCAACGTGACCACCTCTAGAACCTATCAATTGAGAGTTCAATCTACTTGCACCTATGTTGCTGCTAGCGGCATCCCTCCTAGGTCCCATGACCCCCTCACTACCTCTATATCTACGAGATCCACCCCACTGAGAACTAGATGCAAAGCTGGGAGCTCGTTGAGCTACCGACACTGCCACAAAGTACAATTCCTTGTAATAGGTGGCCGCTCAGACTAATAGACAAGAGTTTGGATAGTCTTAGTTGTCACCCCATGTGTAGCTGCTTGTTGCAGAGTCTAAACCATCTCCTTGGCTCGGCCCCGACGTTCTATCTTGATGTCCCGCTCTATTGTAGCCTATGTAATCTGAGCTTGGGCGGCCTGTAGACCCTACTACGTTGTATCTCTCTCAGCCCGAGTGGTATCCCGCTCTAATGACACTGTAACCACCTATCTCTGTAACTGCACAACTTGTACCTGAGCCTATGTAAACTGACCCTGTAGCCTCTGCAACAGGGCCTATAATCCAAAAATTTGTGCCTGTTACTGATGCAGAGGCACTCTAATCTATACCCCCTGTGGCTACAAAGGCTGCAAATCTTGAGCACCAGCCTATCGAAGGGCAGGAGGGAGCATATCAATCCTCCTCCATTGAGCAAGTGTCTGAACCTCTTCCTTCTCCTCCTCCTCCTCCATCACCATCCCTCCCAATCTAATCACCCCTCCTCCTCCACCAACCTCCTCAGACTCAATCTCCTCATCAGAAGAATCATCAGTCTCCCCCTCAGATCCATCATCACCTGACCTCTCCCCAGCCTCCATCGCAACAACATCCTTAGCCTGCACTAGCCATCCTCATCCCAACTGTTGCCTCCATACCCCTCCTCTCCCCCTCACACCTCACCCACCACCATTCCCATCTCCTCCCTCATCTCCTCCTCCACCCCCACCACCACCTACTCCCCGGTCATGACCAATCACACCACCTCTCCCACCCCTCCTACCTTTCCCTCGTCCTCGCCCGCCACCTCGATGACCTCCCCCTCGACCCTGATCATCATCGTCATCATTGACCTCCTCTAGTGCAGGAATAGGCTCTCTTGGCTCTATCATTTGTGGGAACTTGTGTGTCATAAAATACTAAGTATACTCTATTGTCATGCCCGCATCAGCCACATCCACCAGCATGTTCTATACACAAAAAGGCAAGGAGTATAACTCAACCCGGACTATGGAAAAATCCAGTGTCAGCCCCAAATATGTCCTCTCCTTGTGTGCTCTAGCATACATAGTCATCCCCTGTGGCATAGGTTGCACGCGACCAAACTGTCGATATACCAAAGGAAGAATAAACCACTCTACCACATAAGGGGTGTGACCCCAAAAAAATTTGATAAAAAACAAAAAGGGCACCTCAAATCCATCCTCGGGCCAAAGCATACATAATCGATACGACCTCCACACCACTGTATCCATATCATCTAAGGCCTGTCTCCAATACTCCAACTTCCTGAGCATCGGCTGGGAAGCGACCTAGTTGTACATCATCACATAAGGTGCTCCTTTTGGTTTGTATCTCTCCCCAATCGGACAGGTCACTGCTATATGCTCCCATGCCCAAATTTGTAGAAGAGTGCACCCGAAAGCTAAATTGGTTGCATCATCATAGATCGCCTAATGGAGCTCATGATATAGGCGAGCAAGTAGACATACACCCCAAGCATATCATGTACACAACTGCACCATCTGTCGTAGAACTCGACCCCATCCAATCGACAAACCATGAGCCCTCCTGTCAGGAATCAAGAAGCTACCGATCAAGCCTACCAATACTGAAGAGAGTGGGGCATAGATATCTACCATGTCCTGCCAAGCCACTAAGTAACCTGCAATATGAGGATCATCGAACACCTCTTGTAGAGCATATGTCTTGCCAACCTCCTCCACATCATACACAACCAACTCTACTATAATCAAAATCCAAAGAATCTGATAGACGTCCTCGAGTGTCATTGTAATCTCACTCATCGATAAATGAAAGGTGTTGTGCTTGTTGTACCACCTCTTGGCCAGCACGGTGAGTAGACCCCTATTCTTCTAATAGGGCGACATGTGCAATAAATGAATGAGACCGTGAGCCTCTATAACTGCCAAAGCATCGACAGTCAATCGATCTCTCATCACAAAAGTCTTCGAGTATTTCTCTCGAAGCATTAGAACACCTCGTTGGATCTATATCAACAAAGAGGTATTATATTAGTTTTATCTATACTAAGAAATCAAGAAATCAACAAACCAACAACACAGGCATCTATCAAGTGACGACAGTCATGACCACACAAGGACTATCCTATCAACCAATCAAGTATCATATCTCAAGCCAATCAATAAGACTCATAATGCAAAAAAGTCTCATATTGAAACCCAACATCATATTGCAAACAAACCCACATCAAAATCAAGTTTCATATCAATCAAACAAGTATCCTATCGAAGATTACTCACTCAACCAAGAAACACATTGAAATCAAGTTTCATATCAATCAATCAAGCTTCATATTGGGAATCAATCAACAAGTCCCATATCGAAAAACCAAATCAGAACCATATCAAAAATCAAGAATCAAAATCATACCGAAATCAATACTATATCAACATCAGGACCTATATCGAAATCAATGACTTAAGGACGCATATCTCGCATCCTTTTGACCAACCTCGACCCATATCGACCAAGAACCCATATCAAGACCCATATCGACAACTTGACTCATATCAAAGTGAGACCCATATCGATAACTTGACTCATTTAACTCTTACCCATATCAAAATTGAACCATATCAATAACTTGACCCATATCCACCAAGGACCCATATCTGGACTCATACCAAATCATACCTATATCAAGATCCATATCAAGCCCCATATAGAGACCCATACCGAATGAATCATATCAAACAGACCCATATCAAACTGACTCGTATCGACTAGACAACATCAACAATCAATTAACGACAAAAATCAACACAATTGATTCAACTAACACATCGGCAGGGTGTAAAACTTCATAACAAGTCTAAAAATCAAAATTAAACATGTCGAAAATATCTCAAAATTCAAAAAAAATGCTCATTGTCTCATATGCACAAAAATAGTAATTAAATGTGCTACATCAAATGCGTTATTTAATTAATCATATGCATTGTTTAAACAATCAAATGCGCCAAACATTTCATAATATGCGCTAAAAAAAATTTCATATGCGTTATCTAATCTATCGTATGCGCTAAAATCCTACTCATATGCGCTACAACAAAAATAAAATGCACGAAGAGAAAATTCGAATGCGAGATAAGAAAAATTAAATGTGCTAAAAAATTCAAAAATAAAAAATGTGGAAAAAGCCCTAGAAAAATTCAAAAATCGTAAAAACTAGCAAAATCTAACTTGAAAATTCACAAGAAGGGTTAGAAAATCGAACTCACCGGTGGGTCATACTCCGATGGCCTCTGAAATCGTTGAATTCATTCAAATCGATGACGATGGTAAGGGGGTGCCATTTCTCCTATCCACTCCAGAGCTCCAATTCTCAACTGACAAGTGCACAAATGAGGTGGAAATGGGCCCTTGAAGGCTTATATAGCCCATGCTGACGCAAGCGGCTGTAATGCCTTGGTGGATGTGTGGGGCATGTGCGCACCATCCCTACATAGTCCTAAACCCATTTTTACATATTATTTTTAATAAAATCTATCGAGCGATAAATTTTAAAAAAAAATTTTAAAAAGTCAAAAATTTTAGAAATCCAAAAATTTTAAAAATCGAAAAAAATAAAAAAATTTAAAAATTCCCCAAAAATATTTTTTTTATAAAATTCCAAAAAAAATCGAAAATCTAAAAATTCAAAAATCACTGTGCTTTGCATTGCTCCATTGAAAATTGCAATTTTTCTCAATTTATCGCCCGAGGGGGCATATCATCATATCAAATCTCCATATTAGTCTCATACCAACTTCATATCGACCAAGCAAATCACATCAACGTATCATATCAAAATCAATTTTTCATATCTAGGGAATCATATCGACAATTTTGGCGACAACATCATATCGAAAAATTTTGATGATAAATTGAGCGTTTTTCTTTGAATCAACATGTGGTCACACGTTAACTCAAAGAGGGGCAAAATATAGACACCTAAAATTTACATAATGAATTAAGTGAATTTTATTCATTTAATTATCCCTAATTCTTAGTACAACTTGAGTTGGCCTAGTGGTGGAGAACTTGGGATCTTGAAATAGAAGTCACAAGTTCAAATCCCACAAAGGGGGTTAGGGTATGTACATCTTATCGGCTTCGGCCCATTACCTATCAAAAAAAAAAATTATCCCTAATTCTTTCAATTAATTAAATTAAGATTTAATTAATATCTCTATTGTTCTAATTGACCTTTTAATCAAATTAAAGATTTGATTAAATCTCCTTATTCTAGCCTAACCTATTAATTAAAATAAGGTTTGATTAAGTACCCTTAGCCATTTGATTGAATAAATCTTATTTATTTGATTAAAATCAAATTTTCTACTTTTTGATTAAATTCACATTTAATTGAAAATCCTCTTTGCAAATAAATAAATCCTTATTTATTTGTGAATAGTTCCCCCACTTGCAAAATCCTACAAATGCAAGTTGCATCTCTTTTGGCTAAATTAAATCATTTTAATTTAACTAAAAATCCTATTTTCCCTCACCCACTTGCATTATCCTACATCTCCCACTTGCTTGCATAATCAACCTTCTAGAAACCTCCTAATCACATCCTAATCATGTCTAATCTCCTAATCATGTCCTTTTCCTAAATTTGGGGGTCACTTCTACAAATTTGGAAGAAAGTCTTCCAAATGCATTTAATACTTTATCTTTTCAACAAGATAACTTGTTGAGTCTTCCAAACATGTAAGGTTCTTACATAAACCACTAGTGGTTTTCCTCTTGGAGAAAGTTAGCCTCCAAAGTCTTCAAAAGGCATTTAATGCCTCTTACAAGCCCACACCCCTTAGCCATGATGGTTGTCCCTTTAACCATTTTCCCATATTGCACAAGAGTTTACCTCTTGGGTAATAGCATGCCTCCTTAGTTAATGACACTATCCAATGATGTCACTCATTGAGGTTATCCCTAATTGGTTGCTTAGCATCTAATGCTTGTTTAGCATCCTCTCAAGCCTTCTCAAGGTGACATTTGTCAACTTGGGATTGGATTGAATCTCTCCCATGGATTGATAACTTTCAATCCTAGCCCTTGTTAAGATTACTCAATCTCAACCATCCATTTCTCTATTTTGCCTATAAATAGAGCTCATTCCTTCTTCAAATCATATAACAATCTTGTGCATCCAAATTATAGTCAATTTTTAGGTTAAAGAGCTCATTTTGCCATCTTCAAGCATCCATCTCATAGCATTTAGATTCATTTTAGCTCATCTTTTAGCTTAATTCCACATTTTTTATAGCATTGCATACTCACATGGGTAAATTATCTCATATAGCATCATCTTAACTTTCAATTTGGAACTCAACTAACATCTTAATCATCTAGTTTTGCATTTCATTTTCATCATCTCATCTTAGAATTTCACTAGGATCTTAGTTGCATCCATTTTGATCCTAGAATCATTCTCATAAATCTTGTTCTATAGGTCCTCATCCAAGAGATCAAGTGCTCTTCCAAGTGAGGGCCACCTTGAATCTTAAGGATCTTTACAGATATAGGAACATGGGACGTGCTTAGAGTTTAGTTTTTCAAGCTAACTTCTTGGTTTTGAATTTTGATTTCTAACCTCTAACATAATGTTTCATGTGTATGTTTGAGATGTTTTCCCCTCTTGCAGGTTGATACCACACTTCTGGCATACGGTTTTGATATTTGAAAAAGCATCACCTCTACTGATAAAGAGCCCCCAATTAAGTTAAATACTTGTGTCATAGGGTGAGGATCAACATGAGGGTGAAAGGAGTGCTAAGGCACTACCTTTTCACCCAGAAAGTGAGCAAGATCTGTTGAAAGACATATATGAGCAAGATCATATTGTTCTTGAACAAATTCCTTAAATGATTTACACTTTCTATGAGAATGAGAACCACCATGATGAAAAATTAAATGTCCACTACCTTCTTTATGCTTAGTGCTAAACTTCACAAAGGGGAAAACAACATTCTTGTCATACTTCAATTTCTAAAAGATTCTAGTAGCTAATTTTTCTTGATCATCTATAGGTGTAGGCTTATTCTTTTGTGATGTAGGATTGTTAGAAGAAGAAGTTTTGTCATCCATGATTTTAACTTTGCCACTAGGGTGAACCCACAATAGTGGGTTACACTTTTTAGGATGAAATAAGTTGACTCTTTTGTCCAAAACCCAATTTTAGCACTGTTCTATCGAAACCCCCTTTCGATCAAAATCCATTTCCGATAGAACCCAAAATAACATAAAATACAAAATTTGTGTTAGGGGGTTCGATAGAAGGGGAGTTTGATTAAACCCCCTTCGATAGAACATATGTTCTATCGAAAGTGCTTCCTAGATGCCTCTCCCAAAAACCCTCCTGGTTTCTACAAAAATATAACCTTCGAAGCTCAACTTGGGTGCTCAAATTGATGAATTTTGACAAACCCAAATGCATGCAAGTAGTACTCGAAGTGATATTTCTTATGATTATTATTTAATTATGTATTGAGTTTATTAAGATCTTTTTTTTTAGATTAACTAAATATAGGTTACACACCAAGCATCAACCTCTGAGTTTAATGCTTATGAAAAAATAGTAAACGTCACCCAAAAAAATCTAAAAAATATTTAGGCACTAGTATTGAAGTCCTCTTTCCAACAAAAAAAAATAAAAAATATTTTCGTTACATATACAATAAGTTATGTAATATCAAATGGACATATGTCAAAATTACAGTTAACTCAACTTCAAATCTTATTAAAATATGAAATGTTGAAGATAATATTACAAAACCAATTGCAAACACTAGATATAAATGTAACAAAACCAAATTCGAAAGAATCGTGTTCATATCTAATATAGGAAAAAAGTTATGCTATATAGAATGAGTATCACTCTTTAAAAATATAGTTTTTAAAAAAAAACTAGTTTTCGAGGGAGATAGAAAAATGGAAGCAAATTGATTCCAAAAATAATCAGAATAAATATTTTAGAATCTACATACAAAATGACACAAATCACTAGTTCACGTCATCTACACATTCCTTACGGTTTAGTAGTAATAGGTGTCTGAATTTGAAGTTTTTTTTTGAAAATGATTATTACAGTGTCAAAGTTTGTCAAAAAGTTGTTAGCCACTATTGTGGGTTCACCCACTATCAATAAGTCTTTCATTGAATTCTGAAAATCAAGACAATCATTGGTAGTGTGTTCATTAGTCTAGTGATATGAACAAAAAGGAGGTTTTGAAGATGAACTTTGAGTTGCACGAATGACGTGTTGTCTTGCAAGATGACCTTTGATGTCTTGAATCCTAAGGAGGTCATCCATAGGAGATTTATGATCATGTCCTAGGCCTTCTTTACTAATTTGTGTAGGAGGGTTTATAGGGACTCTATTTCCTTGTTCAAATTTTCCAAGTCCTCTTCATTTAAAACCTTGTTTTGATATTATGTTAAAACCACTCCTATAAGAATTTGTTAATTGAGAAGGGGCGAGAATATTACAATAAATTTCTTTGAATTTTGTAGTGTAAGAATGTTTAGAAGGAACGAAAGGATTAACAGATGAAGAAGTAATATCTTGTTGAGGAGAATTTTCCTTTCTTTCATCATGCATATCCTCTTTGGTAAATTGGAAAGGAAGATCCTTATCCTCTAAGGCCTTATTTTTTCTTGATGTTATGTGGGGAGAGAGATCATGAATGAAATGCATAACATCATCTCCTCTACAAATGTTTGGATGATTGAGATAGGCTTTAAGAGAATAAGGAGGATCTAGAGATATGGAAACATCAATATTTTGATTTTGCTTGTCTTGCGGAAGGGTATGTGTATGAGAAGAAGATGGTGTCATGTTGCTCTTTAATGCTAGCTCTCTAATAGAGAGATCATTGATAGGAGTATTATCTCTTTCTTCATTCACATTAGATACCTTAGGAGAGGTACAAGTATTAGGTTTTCCATGCATCTCTAGAATTGGGATCTACAAAAGCTTTGAGGTGATCTATAAATGAAATGCACTTTCCTAAAAACATCACCATAAAACAACATGCAGTATAAATGAAAGCTTTGAGATCAAATTGATTGAAAGGGAGGAATTTTGAAATTCTAAGAACACAATATGCCAAAGTGCTATGAATGAAAAGAAGCAATGTGAAATGAAAGAAGTCATTATCCAACACATGATTTTGATAAATATAAGTGAAAAGCAAGGTAATCTTATGTGAAATAGAAAGTAAATCAGATTTATTAATTGCCATCATGAATGTTTTAAAATCAAATCTAAAAATTAATGTAAAAAATGAAGTAATCCACAAAACAAATTAACCAAAATAAATTAGGGTTTTTATGTATTAAACCTCTAAATTTATATAACTTGATTAAAATGAGATCTATGAACTTGAATTTGAATTTTGAAATGTTTGTAAATCAGATTTGAAACAATTAATCCAATTTAAACAATCCACAAGCTCGATTTTAGAATTAAAAATTAAGATTTTTTGTGAAATTAACTTCGAATTTTTTTAAAATTCAATTGGAAATTAAACTTGTAAATGTAAATTTTAATTTTAAATTGCATCAACACTCAGATCTGAGAAACATGAATCAAAATTAAAGGTGTAATGTGTCAGGCTCACCAAAATCTAATGGGTGAAATATTAGGGTTTCCTCCACAAGAAGGATGAAAACCACTAATTTTTGCTTAGGGACCTATTACATTCAAAATATGGTTGAATCTAATATATTTAGTCACAAACCAGCAAGGATAAGGACTAAAAATACTAATTGGATTCAAGGTGTGAATTTGTTTGCCCTCTTTTGTAAGTTGAATTGTTGAAATTAGGGTAAAGTGCTGGAAATGGAGGTAAAAACATAAAAACAACAAGCTACAATAGTCGGATTGAGGCACGCACTTGGATCAAATAAATATAAACAGATTCGAACTTGATCCCCGAAAGAGCTCCTAAAATGTCGAGACTTGGCAAAATTCACCTTGGTCCTCCAAACGTTTTGCACACCAAAGGCTGATTGATTTGTCTTTGTAAATGATGTCGATTCTAAAGATTGCAGCTCCATACCTATTTTTTGCACACATAAAGAAAGGGAAATAGGTTGGGAATAAGGGTTTGCCTAAGTCAAAACCTGATTGAAATATTTCAAATACTGAAATAAATAATAAAAGGATATACCTCATATCTACAATGACTGATAATGAATCTTTGCTTCTCGAATGTAATCACATATGTTGTAAGAAATGTCATGAACATCAAAAAACCCTAATCAAACACACATGCTTGCATATAATGATGTAATGTTTCTCCACAATTGATGAATGAAGAATGCAACCTTGAAGACCTCTAGAAATGCTTGATGATGAATACTTAAATGCTTGAATGCTTGATGATTATAATTTTTCCCTTGTATCCTTGTATCATATCTATCATCTCTATCCAAATGAGAGGGGAAAGCCTCCTTATATACTTGCCCATTAAAAAACATGTTAATTTTCTGACATAGGCCAACACGGGGCTAGGTTTCCTGCTCAAATTTAAAAATGCTCAAAGTTTTCAAAGGGGGGGGGAAAATAGGGAGGACCAAGGCATGGCGCCATGGTCCCAATGAGGACCAAGGTGCCATGCCCTACTCCTACCCCATTTTAGGGCCAAAACTAAGGGCCCATGTGGTGTATGAAGTGAAAATAAGACCATATTTGCATGATGTAAGCATAATCAAGTCTTAATTAAGTATTGGGGGACAAACACTAAGGTGGGGCCCCAAAACGTGGACTAAATTGTAAGGGAGTACAATTTAGGACGCTACAAATATATCTTACTTGAGAATAAATCATGACACGTACCTTTTACCTCAATTAGTGATCGAGACATCCCTCTAAAAAATACAAAAAAATAAATCAAATATGTCCAAAAAATACAAAAAATCAAATAATGTCTTGAAAAAAATCCCCAAAAATCAAATAATGTCTTGAAAAAATGCAAAAAATCACGTAACATCCTAAAAATAATATCCTGAAAAAATCCAAAAAACCACATAACGCCCTCAAAAAATCCCAAAAAATCACATAATGTCTTGAAAAATTCCAAAAATCAAATAATGTCCTGAAAAAATCCAAAAAATCACATAATGTCCTAAAAAAATCCAAAAAATCACATAATGTACTGAAAAAATCCATAAAATCATAAAAATCTTGAACAAAGCCCTAAAAATCGTAAAACTCAAACAAAATCTTGCAATAAACTATCCCGCGGAGATCAAACACTTAAGCATATATCTAGTAAAGACTTGATACTAAGTCCAAAACATGCAAACTATTGAAATCTACAAATCTAACCGACCAATTGTCGTATCAATTGAATTATCCAACCCTATCAATCAATCAAAAACTCATCTTAATTATGGAAGGGTACACTCGAAACTAGACAGATCAGTCTTACATGAGGTATTTGATCTCTGAAATTAGATATCAATCATCACATTGAAAGCACTCAAAATAATGAACAAAGGTCAGTATGGCTACTAGATTTTATCCTAGTTAGTCTTCTCTTTATCAATTGATGACAGGTCATGTTCCTATGCTACTTGAGGATGTCCACAAGTGACTAGAGGAGCTAGGATGGTTCATGATCCTTTTTTCTTTGTTTGTTGTTTGTGGTGTGAATCATTAAAGTTCTGAGGCAATGGTACTTTGGGTGTCTGTGTTGGTATGTTCATTCAACAAGTATCCTATGCAAAAATGAAAGTCAAGGATAGCTATGCTTGTGACTATCGCACATACCTCAACCCTTAGTGCTACATCTAGAATGGATGGGTTCATTCCTTGTTTGCAATGTGTTTGTTTCAGTAATGTGATATCATTTACACATTAGTTCTTCATTCCCTAATGAGCAAAGCTCCATTGATAGATAATAAGGTGCAATAATGAAAATGTTGTGCTATAATGAAGACACAAGAATTCATGATAGTTTGAGGGAGCCAAGCCCTGTAATTTATAGGGGTTTACTCAGTTCGTAGCCTCTTTCTCTCGGTTGAGTAGGAATTTTTTCCCAGGAATCACTCATAAAGGGGCAACCCTCAATTCCTCCTATCAACTATTATATTCATTAATCAATTCTATTCCCTAACATTTTTCATGTCTTACTAATCATTCTTCACTTCCATAAAATTTCATCATTCAGCCAACTTTCATCTATCATTTGTCTTATACAAGATGTGTCCTTCCTAAAACCAGACGCTTTCACCTATCATTAGTCTTATATAGGATGTGTCCTTCCTGAAACCAAACATTTTCATATATTATTTGTCCTATACAGGATGTGTCCTTCCTAAAACCAAACTTTATCTTTATTCAATCAATCCAATCAATCTGATCAACCCAATCAATCAGATCAATCAATCAATCTACAAATCACTCCAACCATTTCTTTGACCTAATCAAACCCATACATGTCATCAACTAACCATTCTTCTATCTCTCATATAACATTGTTCTTCTTTCAAGAGATCATTCATGCCTTTAATGCACACACAATCCCTTGAGGGGGCATTATACCCTATCATTGTTGGGGCACATCGGGGCAAGAATTTTTAACTTTTTCTTTGAAACGATGTTACTTCGAACATTGTCTCAAAGAGGGACAAAATTCAGACACTTATAAATATCCTATTACTAACATCACCAATTATTCCTTTGTATTAATTAAATAATTCTTTAATTATTTGATTAATCTAACTCTATTCTTCTGAATTAATATTTCATCAATTCTCATCACAAATTAGCTATTCTATTTCTATCTTAATCATCTAAAACAATTAACCACTCCCAAAAAAATTAATTAAATAATTTTATTATTTAATTAATCTTGATTATTTATCATAAAATTAAATAATCTTTATTATTTAATTAAGTTCAATTTCTAATTTTTCATAATTAAATAATTTCTTTAAATTATTTAATTATCTAATTTATTTCCTCCAAATTAAATTAATTTTGTTTCCCTCTACTTTCCAATTAATTCAAATTTCCCCAAATTTGAATTTCCTCTAATTTGAAATTAATTTCATTTCTAATAAATGTGCATGTCATTTGGTATTTTCGAAAAATTAAATTCAAATTCATGCCAAAATTACTACAACAAATACTTAAATCCTAACCGCCACTAACTTCGTGTTCAACTCCCAATCATCTTATTCTGACTAGTCAATCAATCCACTCAATTGGTCAGTTAATTCAGCTAACTCCCCAATCACCTTTTCTAACTCCTATTCATCTTTTTCGAACAGATCAATCAGTTCAATCATCTCCTCAATCTAATCAATTAGTTGTTCAATCAAATGAGTTTGACTATCAATCAAATGATTTTAACTCTCAATTAGTTATGTCATACAACCAGTTCTCACCATAATCATCTCCGATGAATTTTGTCTCAAGTAATCTCAACCATTGATCAAATCAGTTTGCAAATGGATCTCAATTGTTCAATATTCCTTCTAGAATCTATAAATTGAACATCAATTCCCCTTTTTCATAAATCACAATCTTCAAATTCTTGCTATCATATTGCAGGTTAGCAGTGCAACTCTGAGAGCCAACACTTCGTAGGAAAGACAAGAGCAATGGAAGTGACGCGCATCACATCAATAGGTAGTTTTTCTTTAATCAATTATTTTATTATCTTATTGATTTACATGCATAATTTCATTGATGTTACATACAAATTTATTTTTATATTAAAAACAGCCAAAAAACAAGGGGGCTGACCCATTGGAACAACAAGGAGTTACATACAATTTTGTTGATTAGATAGGGCTTTTGTGATTCCCCTTTTATTCTAATTAGCACTATGTTCGATGATTTTAGGTGTAAAATAGATTTGCCTATGTCAAAAAAGGACTAGTACTCAACAAACATTCACAAAAGTTGCTTCAGTAGAAGCAAGAATCCTTGCTAAAATCCAAAACATGCAAAGAAACAAGTTATTATTACAAACAAAACTACCCAATAGTGTGGGAAATCTACCATCATTAAAAAAAATGTTGACCCAATATAGGCATGGGTGATTGGAAAGAATCTTTACCTCAACAAAAACCATCGACCTAAAACAAAGGTCATTGCCAAGGTACACTACAAGCTAAACTTGTTGCTATAGAGAGAAAAAATCACACCAGCAAATAAAGGGCCTGGTTGGTCACAATAAATGGCCTCATGTAACACAAACTACTCATTTCAATCTAAAGAGTCGTCACTCTGGAACCCAACTCTAGAGAGGAATGTGTAGATCGCACAAGCATAAAAGAATGGTGATGAGTTGAAAGAGAGCCTCCACAATCGTACCAGATCAAACAATGAAAAATGTTTGAGAATGGAAATCGACCCTCCATGCGACAATAAAAGTCAACTCAATATGCATATTAAACAACATTAATTAATAAGATAAAACCAACAATCCCAATGCATGATAAATTCCCAAATCCCTCCACACTAGCCCAAGGGTGATAATAATTGTGGACCAATAAAGGAGGTCACCTTTGCAAAATATGTCATAACCTCTGCTTCTTTTTTTATTGGTCATAATATGGATTTTTTATTAATAATAATTTTTTTGAAGGTCTAGCAAAATCAAGGACCTACCTTGTAATTCCACCATCACTACTAACAATTATCCATCCCTATTAGAGTCTTCAAAGAGAAGCTTCAAGTAGTAAATTACAGTCGAGTATTAATAGATATCAAAATAAGTCATTAAGGTTACCACCCTACAGATGAAGAAACTATTTTCAAAACAAAAAGGAGACTTCCCACCTCTACAAAAACCTAAGTTTACCTAGCCCATGTCTTTTTTCCTTTTCTAGGGCCATTCTCCCAGTAGTCACCCAAACCAAAGTGCGTACCTTTGTCCTTATTCTATTGTTTGGCCTCCCTAGCCATCCACAACTCCACCTCACGCACTTGAACATAATCTTTTAGCATCTCCCAACCAACTCGAGCTTCCTCCCTTTGAGCCTCCTAGTTTGAGCCATTGTTCCAAAGAATGAATGGGTTTAATTTTGTGTCACCCCCTTCTGAAATAATCCTATCTCCAAACCGACGGTGCAAACCCTTACCTGCCTCCGCTCTCGCCTGAATGGACATGAGTGCGCAAGTGAGATGCTCTTGAACACAAGCTTTAACTACCCATAGCAGGTCCTCTTTTGAGCCCAGCTCTAGCCCCCATGCTACCAGCATTGACACCAAATCCACATTTGTTTGGTAGCGAAATTCCGACAACATATATTCTTCACCAAAGAGGACATAAAAAATTTGCATCAACATTGGGTCATTGAATTTAAATACACCACCAAGATGCTTTTTTTGTAACCTTTCCAAGGAAGGATAGTTGTTGCTTTGTGGAACGCAGAGAAAAATTCGCTTCCATTTTTCAACTCTCACCTTACTCACAACACATCATAAATAATTTTGGTGGAGAAAGCAGAGAAAATGGCAAGAAATCTTGCCTTAAAACTCACAACCACCTCCTTTATGATGACATCCTTAATTGCTTGTGCATGATATTGTACCCATTCCCTGACACCCAACTCATTTTTCGGTAGTCCTCGTACATCCCTTCACCACCCACACCTTCCAATGATACTCCCACATTAGAAAGATTATCGACAATAGAGTTTCCTTCATGCCGAATATGGGAAATACAAAAATAAAAAATAAAAAATAAAATTGCCAACTCCGCTAGAATGACCTGAATAAAGTTATTTAATTTCCAAGAGGGGGACTTGCCTTTGGAAATGGCATTTATAATAACTTGCAAATCACCTTCTAGGTGCAAGAAATCCATTGCCAATTTTCTGGCCAATCATATAACCCCCCAAAGAAACCTTGAGCCTTTGTATGTCTATTGGTATAATATGATAACCTTTGTGCGCCAAATGCCACTTAATCACCCCTCCAATCACAAGCCACCCATCCAGCACTAGAAGAGTTTGTATTACCCTTTGAGGCTCCATCAAAGTTCACTTTGATCCAACCAACCTCTAGAGCTTGCCAAACAACCATATTGGGCTCCCTAACTTTCAAACTAACCCAGAGAGGCCCATTAATGGGCCATAATAACCTCAACTTGAATATAAGTCTCATGTCCAAATAGTTGGGTAGAGAAAGTAGGGAATACATAAAAATCACATGAGGAGCAAAAAAAAGCCACTAGTGATAAGAGCCCAATAGTAATATAAAATCGGTGCTTGTTCAATTCCAAGCTGATAGAAGACTTAGCCACCTTGATGAAAAAAATGTCACATTCAAAGCCACCAAGTGAAAAAAAACATGCAAAGAACCATGCTCCTTAAAACATATTGCCCATCATAGAAGCCACCAATCGACTTGAGGCTCATCATGCAAGTTTGAAGCTCGTGTAGCGACATGCAATGTGTCTCAAACACTTGAGAAAAAAAAGACCATGAGCATCACACATTTATGATTTCATTGGAAATGACAAGCTCATGCATAGATTATACAAAGATGGACCAAAATGCACAAAAAAATCACCCATGATCAAATCTCTAAAAAAATCAAACAAGGAATTGCAAATTTGAGCTCTGATACCATATTGGAGTTGATGATTCAACCTCATGGATCTTTAAGATCACTTGCAATCAAACACCCATCATAGAATGAGAGAGATAACAAGCCTATGGAGGCCAAAAGATGAATGATACAAAAAGATGAATCATAATAATTGCCTAATAACATGATGAATTTACAATTTACAAAGATGTGCTTTTATAGAGAGCACAAATATTCACTAAGCTAAAATTAGGAGAACTAAAGTGCAAGCATTGATGGGGTGGTTTAATAGTCCTTTTATATGCTTTCAACATTACTTTGTTTAGGACTCTTTGTCTGCTTAAGAGTGTTTTCTATGCTTAAAAACTTGATATCCTAGTAAATTATAAGACATATATGTTATGCTTTCATGTTTATATATAATCTAATAATTTGATTGTGTGGCCAATTATGGGAGCAAATGTGATGATAATATGTGTAGATGTGTAAAATGTGATTATTTGCATAGTAATTATCTTTTGCAGCATCTGTAAAAAGTAAATTGGCTTATCTTTTGTAGCTTCAGACCGACAAAAGTCCTACAGCCATGTGAGGAAGCAAAGTTGAAAATGTCTAATGAAGTGAGGTGTTCCTATTGACCTGTCAAAAGATGAAGTTGTTGAAGACTTGTTCCATGGAGTTTGATCATTCATAGAAAACTATCTATTGGTCTTGTTATCATGTATAAGAGATGACAGTTATTTTTTAACTGTTAATGTTATACATGTTGGAATCAAGGAACACTGAGAGGGGGGGAGGGTGAATCGGTGTTCTACTGGTTATTGAATTTTTTGACTTAACCTTGAACTACTAGAAGAATAAGCATCAAATTGAAATGCAAAAACTCAAAACAATCAACCACAAAATCATAACACCGGGATTTTTACGTGGAAACCCAAATGGGAAAAACCACAGTGGGATTTTAACCCACAATATTATTCCACTATGGCTGACAAGCCTAAATAATGGCTCTATTTTGATAGATTTTTTATATAATACTCCTACCTAGGTCTTATGATTAGATGACATTTGGATTATAATACTCTTTTAAGTTGATACCTTTTAAGTGTTTTTGAAACTGGTTTAACTTAGACCTAAGGATGTCATATAATTATTTTAAATGATCTATCTATGCAAATATCTAAAAATAATTATAAATATGGTTTTCATTATATCATGTTAGCATTAGTATATACACATGTTTGTTGTGCACATTAATATCATGATGCAGGGTCAACAAAGGTGAAGTAAAGACAAATGACGGTTCAAAGATCACCAAGTATGTAACTGCAATGCAGACCCAGTCAGGGAAATGCAGTAATGATCAAAACCACTTGACCGGTTCTTCAGTAGATTGATTTATGAAACATTTATAACTGTTCTTAGTGGAGCTTAGATCTAGGAGGCTAGTCATGCTATATTTTCTCAGCTGCAGGACAAATGTTGTTCTGTTGTCTTGCGTTGACTTCTTCTCTTGTTAATAAATCTTGTTCACCTATTCCATAGGAATGTGGTCGATTAGTTAGAAGTTTGTTATAAGTTTTCCTATAAATAAAGGATCTCTCTCCTCTTGGGGATAGAGGAGAATGACCGTAGTATTTTGTAATAAATAGTCTTCTGGTATTGTTTATGTATTTTCCAGTCAAGATGAAATAAAGAGATCAATGCAATTTTGAATAATTAGATAATTGTAATTTGAAGTTCTAGAGATACTCACTCAAGGGGGACCACTTGGTGAGTAATCTTTTGTATGTTTCAATTAATTTCATACTTCTGTAGTAGTTGTTTCTACAGTTGTATGTTCCTGCAGCCATAGGAAACAGTTCTTGTGTCTGTTCCTACAGCCACAGCAGCAGAGTAGTTCCTACTGCCTACCAAAACTTTATCATTTAACAGTAGTTGTTTAAAGTAATTTCCAGTTGTAAGATTAAGTATTAGTTCATTTGAGATTCTGTGTGTTTACTTTAAGAAAAATTTCCTTTCCTATAGTAATATAGAATGGTTGCAATATGAACTTGGTGCACATACAGTGCTGGCCCATTTCAAGTTTATGTCCCTAGTTGATAACTAAAGGAGCCTTTTCCATAGAAAAAGTTAGCTATTTAAGGATATTCAATATCTGAATTGTGTTTTATTACCTAGTTACCATTCCAATTGTGAGGACCAACAATGACCATTAGCAAAACAATATTACACGAAGAGGAATGCACTAGCATTCAGGCACATTGCCTAGAACTTACAACTCAATTACAATAAGGGCTACAACCCCGGAAGGCTCACTACCTTACAAATCATCTACAATGATGAATTACAATGAAATAACTCTAAAATAGCATCTAACAATGCCTGGATGAGTTTCGATTAAGTGCAAAACTCTGACCGTACCACCTCAGCTACTCTGCTATGTTTTCTATCTTGGTCAGCTACCGGATCAAGAATGCACATGTGAAACTATGCCAAAAGGGATTCTCGATCACCACTCACTCATATTACTTCATACCATGCATCAAAAATATCTTTTGCACCGGTCTTATATATCTACAATCACAAAATAAACAAATATCAGGTTGGCTTGTAGTGTAACATGTAGAATTGAGTCGGCTCACCAAAAGCAAATGTGGATCACCAAAAGATGATAAAATGATTTCTCTATGTCAAACCTATCATCCCATGCATGATTCATAAGACCGCAATCACCAGAAAGCTTCCAGACCAAAACTGCTATGCTCAATCTAAAATACCAGTTAACTAGTTACTGGTTCATATCCACTTTCGGTTATCAAGATCTATAGCTACCAGATAGAATTTCATGAAGAGTTGCCATTGATGACAACCCTTAAACCAATAATCAAGTATCAGCATACACCGGATGAGTGTCAATTGCCAACAATCTCCCCCGTTGGCATTGATGGCAATACAAGAAAAATAACTAAGTGTTGAAACAACCTAGATACGGGATCAAAATTGGTTTCCAAAATTCTAAGGCTCCCCCTTAGACAAAGAACTCAAAAACCTGTAACATGCTCTGTACAATTTTCACCTTTACTCTCCCTCTTTGACAACAATGCCAAAGATGGGGTGATGTCCAAAACTTATATACAGGGATATCTACCAGAGAGTTTACATGTACTTGAAGATATCGACAAAAATAGTCTTCAAAAATCGTAGGTGAGTATCCCACCCACTCATCAAGTTATCCAAAACTATAATGAATGCACTAAAAACATATGCATGAATCTCTACATCCTTCCATTCAGATGGAACAAGTTGTCCCATAGCATTCATACAATCAACCTTATTACTCAACATGACGTCTAGCCGGGGGGCAATCAAATTCTGGAGTTCACCAACTCTCCTCAAAATTTTGTCCTTATCTACATTAAGGCTCGAGATCTAATCATTGGGAGCCATTACTTGCCCTTCTATACTGTTGGTTAGGGCTACATTAGAATCAAAAGATTTTGAAATATCAGGTAGTTTACCCTGGCAAATACTTATTTTCTTGTCTATATCTACTGTGAACTTTGGCAAAATAATACAAGACTTATACATTTTATCGCCTTTTGTTAATGCATCAAATATTGTTTATAAACCTTTATTTAATCGGACGCTATCATCCTCTATCATTTTTTGGAATGTTTGCATTCGAACCTCCTTGAATCTATCTAATACTCACTTAGTGGTAGACTTCTCCAAAGAATAAAAATTGGTATTTAAATTATTAATCAATTGTAATAATTTACCGGAGGGGGTAGAGTTGGGATCTAGTTGCACACCCAGAACCACCTTTTGCAACACATCAACAGACATCAGTATAAGCTTTTTGTCTTCATTCTCAAATTTGACCAGATCTTGACTGGCCTAAGCTTGTACTCCTGTTGCAAGCATCAACTTCTCAACTGGTGACATTTGTCCAAGATCTAGGGGGAAATGAATATTGATTGAGATTTGAGGTAGGGTCCTTGTACCTTTGACTGGAGGAGTGTCAATTATTAGAGCATCGACAACTTTCTTCCCTTTGTCTACCTCAACATCCTGCACCTCTATCTTCTCAAGTTCCTTTTCTTCAACACCATCCCCTTTATCCTATGCACTGATGTTGCCACTTGGTGCAGTGTCATCCTTTGGAACTTCAAGAATTTCTCCAATACTTTCTATCACTGGAGGATTATCATTGATCTCAGCATCAAGTGTTACATGGCCTTGATCTTTCGGATGTCCCTCATTCTGAGTTTCATCCTTCTGATCATCGGAGACACCTTCATTTACTTCCAGATGAGAAGTCTGAACAACATCACTGTATAAAGGATTCTTCTTTATAATCCTTCTCCAGATTTCTTCAGTTTCCTTCATCACTTTTTCAACCCTGTCGATCATCAATATGTTCACCCTAGTCCTACTTCGGAATTCCTTCTTATTTTCTTCCTCAATTAATCTTTTGGCTTCATCTTGGGAGATATAGGTGCAGACATCGATCAATTCTCTTTCTCTCATTTTCTTATCTATTTTGCTAGCAGTTAGCCTCCTTGCATCAATAATATTATATAGATCCTTAAGGATACTATGCTCCAGTTCAATCAAAGTTTTACTAAAGTTGTGTAAATACAAAACAACTACTTCCTCAACTTTCCTTTGATCAACCTCAGCTAGATTTTCATAGTAAGCTCCAATATTCTTCAAATTTCCATCAATAATTGATTTGTTGTCAATAGAGGAACGAATGTATATTTACCTTGTACATTACCAGTTTCAAGATCATCATCAAGTTGTGTTCTGAGCTTCCTTCCCCTCTTGGGTCTTCCAGTAAGGGTAGGTTCCGACTTAACTTTCTTGCTCTACATAGCACCACCGGATTGTGGTTTCCTCACCACCCTTACAAATTATCCTTTCTTCTTAGCCTTTTCTGCTTCTTCATTTGATTTAGTCTCAGAAGCCACTGGAGATACAACAACATAGGTTCACTTGGGCTTCTCATTTTTCTTCAAAACTCCCTTTCTGGATGAGCTTTGTCCTATTGATGGTATTTCCGAATTAGGGGCAGATTTTGTCTCTTTTGGTTTTTCTTTAGAGGGAACTGGTTTAGCCTTAGGCTTCTTGGATTCCTCCTTAGCTTGCATCTGAGCATGCTTCTCCATAGCTTGCTTCATTGCCTCTCTGGTAAATCCCATCTGCACAACCACTTCTTTAGCCATTTTAGATACTTTCCTCTTCCTTGCAGGCAAAGTGAACTACTTGTGCAACTCCATTTCTTTTTCCTTAAAGGTACCAAACTTTGGTTCATTGGGGTCCACCAGTTTTCTCATAAGGTGTTTAGCATAAGCTTCAAGGGTCTGACCATCCACCTCATAACTCATTGGCAAGATCCAAACTATTCTAGGCTCCACAAATTCAATGTGACATTGGTATTTGTCCACCATGAAGCAGATAGTGTTTTCATACTTCTCAACAATCTCTTTGGAAATCCTCTCTCTATCCTTCATTCAACCTTGGAAAGTTTTAAATAAACTCCACAAGGCTGCTATCTAATTTTCTTTGTTTCCCAATCTTTGCAAATCTTGCTTGATCTGGGTGGCCACCAGTAAATCAAATGCCCATTGCACTCTGCCTGTACTGGGAATTTGATTCATGAATTGCAATGCCAGACAGACACGTAGAGAACTCAACTTAAATACATTCTTCTTATTAGATTTTATCTTCTTCAAATTTCTCAAGAGCTCCTTAAGAAGAACTGAACAAAGATCATACTAAGTGTCTTCCTTCACCATCTGGTATGTTGCATAAATGGTTGTTCCAGAGGTAGGATTTAGTCTGCTAGACTGATAAACCTTGTAGACTAATAGACCTTGTAGCCAATGATCATGGACGCAAATCTCACATCATTCTCTTGGATATTATCAGTTATGATGGACCTGTTGTCAAATTATGCACCAATTGCTTTTGTCACAGTTGTGTTACCTACCTTCCTCAGATTTGTCTTATCACTGGTTTGATACAGACATGTGACTGCATGAATGGCATGCTTGGTAATTTTGTATGACTTGTCTAGCCAAATAAATTCATCATGCACACGACTCAAAATATATCTCGCCCATTCATCGAACACAGGGAAATGCACAAACTACATGAAACCCTTCCTCTGCGATTGCACATATTCCCATTTAAGATTTCCATTCTTGTCCCAGAGGTGTTGGTTGTAAAGTGCTAGAATTGCCTCATTTTTTGTTTCCTCAATGTTGCAGTGAATATAGGCTCTTACATCGTCAACATGCAAAACATCATAGGGCACAAACGAGAAGGCACCGTTTGGATAGTCCTCGACTGACCTGAATGGGTGCTTCTTAAATTGTGGCCTTTCTCTCTCTAAAACCTCAACTACCAAAGGAGTATTAACAGAATATGATATCATTTTGAGAATTTTAGGGTTAAGAGTGTTCTTTTGTAAATGCCTCTTGTTCCAAACGAATGCACAATAACTTCTATCAGATCACCTCAAAGCTTTTGATCTCTTGGAAATTGGTTCACCTTTCTCTTCTGCTTCAACTCTTTGCTCGTAGTGTGAGAAATGATTCACATTTACCCTTTTTATCCTCACAAACCCTAATTTAAAGTTGACATAAATGCATTGATAAGGTTCAACTGAATGCCTTGTCCAACATCAGTCAACTCACCGGATGATCTAGAGATCTGAATAATCATCTCCAAGCATCTGCAATCAACAATGATCGATCACAGATCTCTCCAAGGGGATTCTGCAAGATTTTGCATGAAGATGCCACCCACTAAGGCCAAATGCCTTATTAGCGGATGAAGGTCCTACACCGGATTCATGTACAGATCCACTAGCTGCTTTAAATTCATCCTTTCTGACCCACATCTTCTCATGCTTGTCTTTGATATACTCTACCTTTGCCTTGCCTTTATCATCAGCTTTGTTCTTGTCTACCAGAGCACTCTTGTTCACATTTTTGCTTCTGCAATATTTTGCAATGTGACCGGTTTTATTGCATGCATGACAAACAATATTCTGCATAGGTCTGAAGTTCATCCGAGTTGGTCTCATCTTGCACTTGTTAGAGATATGTCCAAACATCCCACAAGCATAGCATCTCTTGTTTTGAAATTATTCATTACTTCTATGCACATATTTGACTTGTGACCAAAATTATTGCATATGAAACACTGACCAGTAAAGGTAGGACCATTGTTCATTTTATTCATCCCATTATTCAGTCTACTTCTATATTGATTCACCATATGACCAAATTTATTGCAATTAAATCATCTACAATTGAATTTATGATCATTAGGTTGTCTTACCGGAGGATTCTTGCTCTTCTTGGGATTAGGTTTTGCATTGCTTTGTCTATATTTGGAGGATTCACCTTTCTCAAATCCAATTCCTTGCATGTCTTTTCCATGTCTCTAGCTTTCCAGCATCTCATCAAGCCTTGCTAAGCTAGCATTGAATTTGTCTTTGTATTCATTTGCAATAGCAAGTTCATCTCTTAGGACAACAATTTGTCTATCAAGTTCTTGACCATTATTCCTTGATTGTGTCAACTCAAGTTTCAACTGATCATTCTCATAGGTAAGCTTGAAGCATTCATCTGCTCTTTCCTTCAATTATTGAGTCAAATTCTCTTCATTCTTCTTTTGGTCCTCAATCTCCTTAGTCATCTTCATCACAATAGATTGCATCTCATTCTTCAACACAACATTCTCTCTCTCAAGCTTGTCAACTTTGTCCTAATTCTCTAAGCATTGTTCTTCTTTCTGCTTTAGCTTATCCATCAATTCCTTCCTCTTGTCTCTTGAAGTGTTGACCTAATCTTTCAAATCATTAATGAAGTCTTCTGTTGCATTCAGGTTTCTCTTTAGGGATCTAATCTCATTTCTTGTTGTATCAAGATCCTCAAGTGCCACACTAAGTTGTCTTTGAAAATCGGAATCCATTGATTCAATCTCCCGGACCCTCCTCAATTGGTTAGGCTTCCTTAGAGGAACTAGGCTTTGATACCAATTGTTGGAATCAAGGAACACTGAGAGTGGGGGAGGTGAATTAGTGTTCTATCAGTTATTAAATTTCCTAACTTAACCTTGAACCACCGGAAGCATAAGCATGAAATTGAAATGCAAAAACTCAAAATAATCAACCACAAAATCATAACACCGAGATTTTTACGTGGAAACCCAAATGGGAAAAACCATGGTGGGATTTGAACCCACAATATTATTCCACTATGGCCAGTGGAAAAACAATATTACATGAAGGGGAATGCACTAGCATTCAGGAACACTGCCTAGAGCTTACAACTCAATTACAATAAGGGCTACAACCTCGGAAGGCTCACTTCCTTACAAATCATCTACAATGATGAATTACAATTAAAGAACTCCAAAATAGCATCTAACAATGCCTGGATGAGTTCCAGTTAAGTGCAAAACTCTGACTATACCACCTCTGCTACTCTGTTATGTTTTCCATCTCAGTCGGCTACTGGATGAAGAATGCGCATGTGAAACTATGCCAAAAGGGATTCTTGATCACCACTCGCTCATATTACTTCTGCACTGGTTCTATATATCCGTAATCACAAAATAGACATATATCAGATCGGCCTATAGTGTAACGTGTAGAATTGAGTTGGCTTGCCAAAAGAAAATGTGGATCACCAAAAAGATGATAAAATGATGTCTCTAGGTTGGCCCCATCATCCCATGCATGATTCATAACACCGCAATCACGGAAAAGCTTCTGGACCAAAATTGCTCTGCTCAACCTGAAATATTGGTTAACTGGTTACCGATTCATAACCACTTCCGGTAATCAAGATCTATAGCTACTTGATAGAATTACATGAAGAGTTTCCATCAATGACAACCCTTAAACCAATAATCAAGCATCAACCTACACCAGATGAGTGTCGATTGCCAACAATACAACCCTACTAGGACTCTCTCTCATGGTTGTTGATCTTTATGGTTTATTAAATCTCCTTCCTAGATCTAAGGAGTTAGACACTTAGGTAGTTGAAGAATTCATATTCTCATGAGATCTACATAATGAAACTTCATGTGCCTATAATAGCTAATACTATTTGTAGTTGAATATATCTTTGATTGTAATTGTTGTTATCATGCATCTATGAATATACAAAGTACTATTTTTATTTATATCTTATGTTGATCATAACTGAAGTATACTCAGGGGGGGCACTTGAGGTACACTTCCTCCATTTGTTTATATTATTCAAGTAGATAGTTTATTTCATAGTTAATAGTTGAATGAGATTGAACAATATTGGTGGATTGTATGTTATTCCTACAGCTTGAGAAATTTTAATGAGTTAAAAATATAGTGAATTCAATTTAGTCTTAGCATAATCATTGCCTTTAGTTGTTATCTAGTACTGCACTTGGTAGGAAGTTAGTTAATTCATCTCATAACAATAGGAATCATTAATTTGTTGAATGAAATATTGTTGGAATAGTGAGTAGCCTTCTTTTCCTTGTAATTTGCTTTCTAATCAGATAGATGACAACCTAAGTAATAATGTGATGCATATATTGTGGTGGTCCATTTCAAGTATATGACCCTAGTCCAATAAAATGTATCCAATGTCCATGAGAATTTACTCAATTAGATAAGTTATCTTTGAGTTGTAAGTTGCATAGCTAATAATCATAATTAGATATAAGAATATCTACATTTCTGGCATCATTGTTGGAGATGGTGCCAAGTCATGGTACATACATGGGCTATTTCATTTTTTTTTTAAGTTTTCTTAAAAATTTAATTGTTATTTTTAGAGTATAGGGATTAAAGGGATATTTAAAAAACACTCACTTTACTCACCATTCATAGGCATGATGGATAAAAGGCTTTGCCCCTTGAATGCCTAGAAGGAGGGACTCTCGTGGAAGATTTCTTCTTCTTGATACCCAAACCTTTCAAGCAGCTCTAGTACAAATTCAATACCATTCACCACCATCTTCTCCAACGTCCATAGTAGGCTCTAATTCATCCCATCACTCCACTCCTCACAATTATAGACCCAAAGGTAGGATGGGAGACATGAATCAAAATTTTGACCAAATTGATGAGACTCCAACCTCCTATTTTCTAGTTGTCTAACAAGAAAGGAATATTGCTCTCACAAATATACCACCTTCAACTCTTTCCAATTTCTATGGGCTTATTACTAACGAGCCAAACACATTTCCTTTGTATCTATTTTAACATCCCATGTCATAGTTATGACTATGCTACAAACGCCCATAAGCTAAAATTATTCCCTGCCACTCTTCAGGATGCTACCTTGAGATGGTTCATGAGCTTGGGAAGAGACGATGGATGATTTGGATAGTATGAATATGAAGTTATTGAATAAATACATAGATTATTGCGGGGGGCAAAGACTTGCATGGAGATGATGTCTTTTGCATGAGTCAAAATAAAGATGGGCCATTAGAGGACTATCTTGAATGCTTCCTATTTAGTCTACAAAAGTCTTGACATAACAATCTTTGTGTAGAATCCCTCAAGCATGTTTTTCTTTAAGGAATTGACAAAGATTGTTTGGATGCCTTAAATATAATGGCAGGAGGAGATGCGACTCAAGCTAATTGGAATAACATGTGTCAACTTGTAAGGAATTATTCAAGGTCAACCATCAAAAAGACAAGAAGCATATGAGGACTAGCATCCAAGACTGCTATAGGAGTTTCAAAAATGAAAATTAGTAATTTGTTGTCAAGCATGAAGCAAGATATAATTAATCACATGGCAACTTAGATGGATGCATTGTAAGTAAGAAAGAAGCAAGATGAGGCAGACGCTACTCTCACTGAATATTGTGCATATTGCCACTATATTAAGAGAGAATATAGGTGTAAATGAATTGCTAATATAGAAGTGAGACTTGACTTCAAGGCTTTGGAAGATGAAGATGAACAAGTTTTTTACCTTGCCCAATGAAACCATGAAATCAATGATAAGGTATTCCTCAAGATCCTTTTCTTTATAACATGTCTTACTCAAATTATCCTCCATGGGAAAGTCAGCCATTCTTGGGATGGATGAGCTATGGTTCTTCACCATGGAACACCCAACCTAGGGCATCACCTCCACTCCAAACTTCAGGTCCACCTCCTAATTGGTAGGAACCACACACCAATTGGTAGCAACAACCACAATGGAGGGGTAATCAATCCTATGGAAATCAAAACCTAGGATATCAGCAGTAGCAACATCTGCAGGGACCTCCCATTCAACAATCCATTATGCCTAATCCTGACAATGCTCCCACTCCACCTATAAAGCCTACTAAGCTCCCTTCTCAACATGTACCTAACCTAAATAATTGTCTTGCACAACAGTCATATACTAGTGACATACAACAATTCCCTACTTACGTCCTAGATAATAATGGACATCTTCAGTCTCGAAAAAACCTTACCTACTCCAACATCTCCTCTCATAACATAGATTCAAAAATAAGATGTTTCAATTATTTTCCATCCCTCATCAAATGAACAAGGCCTTATGGAAAGATGAGAGTTCATAGAGAAAACATTCTTGCTAAGTAGCAAGCTCCACCATTTCCTGAAAGGTTAAGTGAGAAGAAAAATGAGCTTACACCTGATTTTGATTTCTTGGTGTAGGATCCTAAATTGTACTTCCTTACAATTTTGTCCTCATTTGGGCCCTCACCTTGGTGTTCTTGTCCTGAGGCTTGATCAGAGCCCTGATTCTACTCGCACCATGCAAATATCTCATAATTTTTAGAATACACATCTCTTGACCCTCTTTTATTAGTCCTTGATTAGTTAGGACCAAAGAACCCAACACTTTGGTCCTCCCAATTAGGGCCCATTTTTGGACCCCTTAACGGTAACAGTATTTTGGCAGGGAACTAGATCCCGTGTTGGCTCATGTTGGAAAATTAATTTGTTTTTCAACAAGCATGTATAAAAGGAGGTCTACCCCTCTCATTTTGATATACAAGAGACCAATTCAAATTCGTATCCACTCAAGAGAGAAAAATTGAGATCTGCATTCAAGTGAGCAAGCAATCGGTCTTCTTTCAAGAATTGGAGCAGAAGTAAGATCAAGATTCAAGCATTGGAGTTGAAATTCATGTTCTATGTTTATGAAGACTTCATGAAACCCTAATTCCTTGTGGAGACAAACAAAACTCCATTAAAAGGTACAACATTAGTGTTTCTGACATTATTCAACATTTCCCTCAAAGGAGATCAATTTCAGTACTGCAATTCAATTACATTTCATTTTTATTTCATGATTAATTCCAAAACGGGGGTTTGACCTAAGGCAAACCCCTATTCCCAACCTATTTCCCTTCTCTACTATGTGCAAGAATAGGTACGAAGTTGCGATCTTCAGAATTGGCTTTATTCACAGAGATGAATAAGTTCCTATTTGGATGGCGAAAAGTACAGAGGACCAGAGTGATGGGCATTATGGTCCTGACATTCAAGAGCTCCTTCTAGGAACAGATCTGAACACTCTTACATTGCTCAAATTTAGGTTCATGGCTCGATATGACGACGGTAGATCATTATTTATGCTTATTTACATCAATTCCAACACATTTGCCCTAATTTCAGCATTTTCAGAGTTTAACTTAAAAGAGGATAACCAACCCCCCAAAGTGAATCTAATAAGTATTCTTAACCCTATCATTACTGATTCATGGTTAGATCTATTTGGTTCACTCCTCTTTTAATGTAATTGTCCCTAAGCCTAAAAATTAGCGATTTTCATACACTTAATCATGGAAACCCTAATTTTTCACCATTACACTTGGAACAACTAAAGAATATCAACATTTTTATTCCTCTATTCCAAGCCATAAAGGATATTCCTATCTATAACAGAAATATTAAAGAATTGTATATTAAGAAGCTAGTTCAGAAAAGGAAGGACACTACAATAATGCATGTTGTGGGAAAGCTAGCAGATATTATGTTAGGGAGGTTTGTTATTCCCAAATATAGTGATCTAGGTAGTCCTATATTTAATGAGACAATCAATGGCAAATTGTTGCCTAATACCTTGATTGACTTAGGAGTTGTCATTATTGTAATGGCAAGGGAGACTATGTAGACTTTATAAATGATAGATTTAAGGCCAACACCCATGATCTTGCAATTATCAGATAGCTCTACAATTAAGCCAGAAGGGATAGTGGAAGATCTTGTCATAACATTTGACTTGTGGGATTACTTAGTGGACTTCATGATTCTACAACCCAAGGCTAGTTTAGGTGGTCACCCCCTCATTCTTGGGAGACCATTTCTTTCCACTGCAAATGATTTCATAGGATGTGGGTCAAGGAAAATGATAATTTCAAATGAAAATGTAACAAATAAGCTAGTCTTGTATACACTAGCCCAACCACACCAATAGTTTGATTAAGTAGTTTGGCCTAATCTAGGGGATGGAGAGGGATATTCATTACACACCCTTATAATTATAGATATAATTCCCACGATAAATTTACAAGATGAAGATACTTCATTGACCCACATAATCAAAAATGACTATCAGTAGGATCCAGATGATTTGACCTTTTTAGTCTTGTAGAGTCATAAAATTGTGACCTTGGCAATTTTTGACTGCATTAGGGTCCTCATGCACATGAGATCAAATCCTCTAGCCTGATTGGAGACCAGAGACTGCTCAACCCTCGTAATCGGTCTCTTCCTTGGCCTATGCACCACCCTGTCTGCACTGTACCCTAGAGAAAGGGGTAAGACAAGGGTGTGGTGCCCCTATCCCCCCTAGGATAGAGGTGTGGCACCCTTTTCCTCCCAGGATAGGGGTGTGGCACCACTGTCCCTGCCCTATTTTGGGGTAGGACCCTTCCCAGGGTTGCATAGAAGGTTGTGCAGTGAGCAGGAAAACTCCTCTAATGTCGGCCTGTGACGATAATCAAATTCATTGACATGTATTTAAGGGGCATTTGTCCTCTCATTTTAATAAGTTCAAAAAGTTGGAAAAAGTTGGATGAGTGGGAAGTTTACATGAGATCAAGCATTCAAGAGAATTCAAGCATTCCTTTCCAGCATTGAGCATTCTCAAGTCTCCCTTCAAGGATAGGTATTGTATTCAAGTCAAGGATTCAACCATTGAAGAGAAGATTTATTCCAACATTCAATTCCACACAAGCATTTCTATCAACATTGCTATCACAACCTCCCTTGAGGTGATTTACAATTCAGTCTTTCATTTACATTTACCTGCAAGTACATTCTTTCATTGCTTGGTTAATTCCAAAATTGGGGTTTGACCTAAAGGCAAACCCCTAATCCCAACCCATTTTCCTCTCTTTTATGTGTGTAGGTTGCAAGTGCGTAGTTATACTTTTAGATTCTGGCTCCATTTGTAGAGGCAGAAAAACCCTTTTCATTTCATGGATTTTTCGGAGGACCGTGTACATTCCAGCCATGGTCCCGACAACTTTTCCTCAAATTCGCAGGGTGACTTCATCTCAACATATTACTGCCAGATCCAGGTGCACAGCTTCATCCCATATTTTGATCTCAAGTTATAATCAGTTCTTTGTCACTTTTACACTACACAATTCAATCAATTCCTTTCCATTTCAAATAGGAAGAGGGGATTAGCTTATCATTCCCATTTCACTCAAAATTGTATCTTCTCCTTTGAAGGTTGAATCTAGTGACTTCTCCTCTCCTATTCCAATGTAATTAGGTGAAAAGTGTTTGAAGGGAAATCCGTAGTGAAACTCTCATCTCTCCTTGGAGGGAAAGGGTAGTTTTCCTCTTGATCTCTCATTCACATTTCACCATATTACATTTTGGTGAACCCAACGTCTTACATGCTTTCCTTTGAACAAAATTGCATATTTTTTCATTTGCAAGTTTAAATTTTCTGTAAACTTAGTGGTTAAATCATTAAAAACCCTAGTTTTTACAATTAAAATTTTGATTTGTAAAAATTGCTTGTGGTTATCTTAGATCTGAAAATTGTTTTGTTTGTCAAATTCAAATTCCTCATTGTCTTGTTCAATTTACAAATCAAATTTACAAAATTAAGAGGTTACTTGTTAAAACCCTAATTTTCAAAAATCATCTTGAACTTGTGCAAAAATTGGATTTCCATTTAATTTTCAGATTTCTGATTGTTCTCAGACTTGTTTTCATTCCTACAATTCAAATTTTCAATTTCCCTCCCTTTTCACAAAATTCAAATTTTAAAATTAAGTGGTTTGGTCATAAAACCTTAATTTTCAAATTTAATTGGATTTTGTGTAAATTTCAAATCAATTTCATTCACATTGAGATTTCTAAACATTTTCCAAGGTGTCCCTATCCATTAGGTTTGACCTTTTTCAAATTTGCAATTCAATTCTTCTTTTTCTTCATGTAGCGTCCTAAAATTGCGACACTTGCAATTTCGACCGCATTTGGGTCTTCACGATGGCGACGCAACACTAAACCTGAATGGAGACCCCGAAACTTGCTCACGACATCAAAAACTGCATTTTCAAGCACCCTGGCCTGAACCTCCTTTGCACCCTGCTGTCCCGGGAGGTGGGACCAGAGCGCCCAGCGCCCTGGTCCCTGGGTCCTATTTTGGGCCCGGTCTCTTTTGGACTTCGAGTCTTTATGTTTGCAAATTGGAAAATTAACTTTCCTGGTCGGCCTAAGGTCGGGAAAATTAGTCTATCAGCCCTAAATGACAAGTATATAAACTACATTTGCCTCTCTCATTTGGGTAAGAAGGACATATGTATACAAGCGTGGAAACTATACTCAAGCATTCAAGCATTCAAGCATTCCTTCAAGCAATTGATCATTTCAAGTCTCCATTCAAGGCTAAGTGTTGCATTCAAGACAAGGATTCAACCATTGAAGAGGAGATCACTTACAACATACTACTACAACATACAACATACAACATCTATACCTTCGCACATAAGGATGCAAACATCCTTACAACAAGGTATTAGTACTTGTTTTACATTACAGACAGTTACATTTACAGCATTGCTCATTTCTTGGTTAATTCCAAAACCGGGGTTTGACCTAAAGGCAAACCCCTAATCCCTAACCCCCCAATCGTCTTCTCTTTTCTGTGTGTAGGTTGTAGGTACGCGGCTAAAATTGAAGATCTGGAATCCTTGTGCAGAGACGAATAGATCCCCCTTCGTTTCGCGGATTTTTCGGAGGACCGCGGCGCCGGGCGCCATCGTCCCGACAACTTTCGTTCAAATTTGCAGGACAGCGCCGTATCGACATTTTACTGCTAATTCCAGGTCCGCAACTTCATCCTATATCCCTATCTCAGTTTATAAGCGAATCTTTGTCACTTTCTATGCATTCCTAGCTTAATTCTTCTATCAACATTCTTTACAAAAGAGGGTAGCCTTGCTTTCTTAACCCTTGAAACACATTTAGCATCCAATCTTGCATTGTGTGGGATTGGATCTTGTGGGTTTCAACCCCTCTTTTGAATGTAAATTCTCTCCCTTAAGTGAAAACCATCAACCCTAGTGAACCTCCCTTCTCTCTCCTTGGAGTTGGAAGAGGGGAGAGCAACTAGGGTTCGATCGCGATTTTCCGCTTTACACTTCAAAACCCTAATAGGGTCTTATTTTTACATTTGAACCTTCATTTCGCCCATCTAGAAATCGTAAAATTCGTTAATTTTTTGGGGTTACCTTTGAAATCATCGTAATATTCATCCTTGAAAATTTTGAAAAAAGCTGGTTGGACCATGTGCATTCCCGCCATGGTGCTCGACTTTTTTCCCAAAATTTCGGGAGACTATTATGACTGTATTTAATAGCCTAAATCCAGAAGATTGGTTAATTTTATCGATTTTTTATCCCTCTAGAATCGGAAATACCTCCAAAATTTAACATTTCAAATTTCAAGAATTTTTTTAAAATTAAAAGGTTAATTGTAATCTGCCTCGATTTTAACAATTCTGATTTTTAAATTAAGTGGTATTCCCTTGGCCCTAATTTTAAAATTCCAATTTCCTTTCATTTTTGGAAATTGTGTCATCATCTTCTTCCAACAAAGTTCAAATTGTATACAACCTAAGTTGGCCTAGCGATGGAGAACTTGTGCTCTTGAAAGAGAGGTCACAAGTTCAAATCCAAAAAGGGGGTAGGGTATGTACACCTTATCGGCTTCGACCCATTACCCATCAAAAAAAAGAAAAAAGTTCAAATTGTTTAATCAGTATTTTTTAAAATTTTATATTAATCAATTTTGTAAGCTTTGCTCCAAAATTCAAAATTGAAATTTTCCCTCTAGTGCATGAGTTTTACCACTATTAGTCCTACCTATCCTATCCTCGTTAGACAAAGCATTAGAATTAAGGCTTCCCAAGGTTTAATTTATTGAGGAGATGAAGCCTAATTTGGGTGACTTCTTTAATGAGGATCATGCTAATTCTTCCCATCCTAATCATGTGCCTATTCATCCCATTGATGAATCCCATGATGAAGAAGAAGCTTTAACTAGGGTTTCTATATATCAACTTTCCACATTTGACAATCAATTTGATAACTTTCAATAATGGATGTCTCAATAATACCCTAATAGTGAAGCTCTTCCATTAATTGAAGGCCTTAAGCACATGATTCAAAGTGATAAGAATGAAATTGATATATTGCATGGCATTTCATATATTATTGATTTTAATGTCATGTCTATCAAGAGTTGTTCTGAAACCCTAGGTTATTCACAACCTTCAACACAAGCCAATCCTTTTATTCCTTTGACTACTCTTATGACTAGTATTCCTACTTTTACCTCCAACATCATGAATACATCAACTCAAAGTGTCATTCCTACAAACATTGGTCATGGGGGTAATCCCTCTTCTTCATTTAATCCTCCATCTTTACCTATGTCTTCCATAAGTATTCTTGTTATTCCTCACCAATCAATGTGACACAAGGGGGCAATTCCTTCAACAACTTTGTTCCTCTTTCAAGTGTCCCTTTTCCTACCCAATCATGACCTATGCATACTTATCATAATTTCCCACCACCTTATTCTTAGTCCATGCCTTCTTTCAATAACATCACACCACCTTCTCAATCAACTATATCTAACATCCATTCTTCTACTGAAGCGACAATTAACAATCTTGCTTAAACTATGTCTTCCTTACAACAACAAATTGTTTCTATGAGTCAATCCAAGTTTAGTGTGCCCACCTTTGATGTTGTGAGCCTACTTTCTCTTGATATTGTTAGATTTGTGCCACCTAAATATGTTGAGATCCCTTAATTAGAATTCTATAATGGAAAAGGTGATCCTCTTACGCATGCCAAAACATTTCAAACCTTGTGTACCGATTTTGCTTATGATCAAAGATTGCTTGCAAAATTGTTTACAAGAACACTAAGAGATAAGGCTTTACAATGGTATTGTTTTTTGCCTTCTTATTCTATCACTTCTTTTCAATAACTAGCAGATGCTTTCATCCAACAATTTCAAAACATTGGTCCTAAAATCACTTTGACTAATTTAATGCATTGTAAACAAGGTGTTAAAGAAAAAGTAACTGATTTCATTGGAAAATATAAGCATTTGTGCGCTCAAATTTATTTTCATGTACCTAATAATGACATTCAAAGAATTTTCATTTCTAATTTACAAAAAGATATCAGATAAAAGCTTCTTTTGTCTTAGTTTACTTCCTTTCGGCAGCTGTGTGCAACACTCCACAATTATCAACTGGTTGTGAGTCAAATGGAGCAATCCACTCCTATGGCTCTGAGTGATAAGGGGGAGAGTGTTCAACAACCGTTTGCGAAGTTAAGACCAACAAAAAGCTTCATCAAGTTAAAAGATACAATCAACAACCACAATGTAAATGCTACAACAGGTGTGCCTTCTATTTCTAAATTTTTCCAAAGAGAAAGACAATTTACTCCTTTGAATGAATTTTTACATAGTATTATGTCTTAGTTGTTGCGCATAAATGTTATCAAACTTCCTCCTATAAAAAAAATTGATCCTTCTAAACTTGAATCCCCTTATTTTGATAACAATTTATTTTGTCAATTTTATCGTCAACCTGGTCATGATACTGAGAAATGTTTCACATTGAAAAATAAGATCCAAGATTTGATTGATAATAATACTATATCTGTGGCAGGTGTGAATGATAAAGGGAATAAATCAATAGCTCCTCCTAATCAAAATCTTAAGATTTTCATTGATCCCTTGCCTTCTCATGCCTCTAACGTTATTGAGATTGTGCCTAATTCTTTCTCTTCTGAGGAATTCACCTCTATGGCTCTAAACTTGGTTAATATGATAGAAACACAAGATACGCCTAAGGATCCTTGTATTACATTTTACCCTAGCGAGACCATTAGAGCACCCGATGGCCCTTTCTACATAGTTGTGAAGGTTAAGGAAATCCCTTGTCATGGTGCCCTATTGATCCCTCTTGCATGGTTAATATCATAATTGAAGAGTATCTTTTTACTTTACGATTGCATAAACCAATATATGATGCCTATAATGTGATTATGAAGTTATATGATGGATTCTCTTGTCCTACCATTGGTTCTATCACCCTTCTTGTTGAAGTTCATACTAAATCCATGGATGTTGACTTTGTTATCATACCCTCTTCTGAGCAATTCCGTGTGAAGTTTGGCAATCCTCGGCTATCTTCCATGAAGGTTAGTGCTTCTCCAATCCACAAGTGTCTGAAATTTCCTCACAAGGGAGAAATCATAACCTTGAACCATATCTTATTTCTTCCATCTGAAAGAAGCCTTGGTGTTCCTATTGATTTCTTTTTGCCTAAACAATTTCAATCTCTTCCATCAAGGAGCGATGCTCTTTTTCAATATTATCAAAAATAGGAGAAAGATATGATCTTATCCTTAAGTCAACCTAGATCTCCAACACTTGACATTCATGTTATTCTTCAAGATTAGGTTTTCCCCCTCATGGATAGAACTAATCTCCCTCCTAAGGAAGATCATCAACCTATTCCTATTGTAATTAGGAAAATAAAAATAAGCATCAAAGCGCATAAATTAGCTAACCACAAAATCTAAAATGCAATGAAAATTCATCCTAATACATTCAATGAAAAAATGAAAGAAAAACGCTAAATTAAATACACAAACCATCACAAGGTGTTTCCTTCATTGACTTCCATTGGCTTTCTTTCTCCTCCAAAGCACATAAATTAGCTAACCATAAAAGCTAAATTGCAATGAAAAGTTATCCTAATACATTCAATGAAAGAATGAAAACAAAACACTAAAATAAATATGCAAACCATTGCAAGGTGTTTCCTTCATTGACTTCCATTGGCTTTCTTTCTCCTCCAAATAGCTTGTTTGTGGATCTCACCTATGAGTGCAATAAATAAGCAAGAAAGCAAGATTGTAAGATGATTTTGACAACACGAGGATACTAGAAAATGTGGTTCCTTCTGATAAGAAAATATTGATAAATTTATAGAAGATTGAAGACAAGATTGGAGAATCAAAATGGATTCAAAAAGATGGCATAAAGCAGCTTTTGACTGGGCATATCTCATTTTTTGAATTTTAAATTGAGATTAAAGAGATATTTTCCAAGAAGATAAATCAAGAAAATCAAAAGTTGACTGGTTACTTCTATTTTCAACTTTAGAAAGATATGAAAATGATTTTTGAAAATCATATAAATCAAATGACGACATACTTTCCATTTTCAAAAATTGGGAGAATATGAGAAAATAGTTTATTTAAATTCGATAATGATTTATTTTAATTTTTAAATCATTTTCTCGATTTATTGCCATTTTTTAATTTCGATGAGGATAATTAGAAATTAATTAAAAAATAAATAAAGATTTGTTTCCATTCTTGATTTTTGGAAGAAGATAATTTAATTATGATGAAATAATTATCTAATTAAATAATTTAAAGAAATTATTCAATTATGAGAAAAATGAAATTGAATTTAATTAAATAATAAAGATTATTTAATTAAAATGGGATTGAACTAATCAAATAATAAAGATTAATCAATTAATGCTAGGAAGTGAATGATTAATGATGGAATGATTTAAATTATTAGGAAAATAGAAAATTTGAATTAGAAGAATGACACTTGATCAATTAATCGATTAGGGCATAAATGTTAGTGAGCTAGTGTGCGCAAGCATGGTGCAATTTTTGGGTGTCTACATTTTCCCCTCTTTGAGGCAATGCGATTATGATCATTGTTTCAAAGAATAATTAAAAAGGTCATGCCCTAGTAGATCGAGAGACGGAGGTAGGATGCCCCCTCAAGAGATTGTTTATGTATGAAAGAAATGAATGATCTCTCGAAAGAAGAGAAGAATGTTAATTGATTGTAAAAAAGGGGTGATTAATATCAAATGAAGAAATTCACAATTGATCAAACAGAATAGATAGCATGAGAATGATTGATTTGATGAATAAATAGAAGGATTGATAGGATAGAAGAAATTTTATCCAGAAGAAATGCAAGTGAGAAGTGAAGAATGATTAATGTGATGAAATCTTGCTTTCACAAATGCAAATAGTAGGTGAGAACCTTTATTTGATATGGAAAAACGGATGCAACGCACCATGGCAATGAAGGCCAGGGCGATAATGCAATCCCTTTGCATAGGACATACATGTTCACAGAAAAGGAATGGTTCAAAAATCTTAAGACATACTTGCCCCATAATGTTATGAAACACTTTGCAAACAGAAGACAAAAATAATAAGGAACCATGAGCCATCCTGACCACTCTAAATCACTTAGTGACATCATCGAGCAACATAGGAACATGGTCAAAGCCAAAAATAAATCAATAAAAAGATAAGACTCGCAAATTCAAACAAGTCAAACAAACATTCTGATCTTCGTTGCCAAAGTGATAGTGTCATGATAAAAGGATGATCATGTTGTCTGGTTTCAGGGAATGCAGTACCCCGTCTAAGACAGTTTACAGTCTGGTTTCGAGTATACCACACCCTGTATAAGACCCATGATAATATTGACAAGGACAAATGATATTGATGTTGATTGATTGACATGACAATTTTGATCAGTTTGAATGTCTGGTTTGATTGAAAAGTTCATTTGTTAATGCATGATTTGTTAAGTGCAGTGTTGTAACATGTTATTCATTTGTTGTCTACACAAATGTTTGTCTATGTACAAAAGGGACAGTTTATTACTGAAATGAAATGAAAGTGATTGTTTTTGGATTTTTTAATGTTTTCCATTTTTTTAGGGTTTTTGAATATATTTGATTTTTAGGGCTTTTTTCAGGACATTAAATGAATGTTTTTGAATTATTTCGGGACATTTTTTATGTTTTTAGATTATTTCAAGATATTTTTTTGATGTGTTTGAATCTTATTATGATTTTACCCCCACTGTCTGGCAAGGCAAGGAATATGACAAATGGATAAACAATCTTGCTGAAATGTTGGTGGATAGAAGGAAGACAAAGGCTATTTATTATGGAGACAAATTGGACTCAACTTCCAATGGCTATCGCGCAATGGGATAAGGGACTCGATATGACAATGTAAGGCAATGGCATGGTATGAGGGACATGTCAAGAGGTTTTTGAAATCATGTTTACATTTTACGTCCTTATGTCAGATCAAGATCAAGGGACAAAACAGAGTGTATGGATAGTCACAAGATATGGATAGGACAAGAAAGATCAAGAATGGATAAGGGACATGAATAAGATAAGGAATATGGACTCGAGGTTGTAATAAGCCAAGGAATATGGACGAAAGGTTGTGATAAGCCAATGGAATATGGATGAAAATTTGTAATAAGCCAATGGATAAATGACCATAAGTTATGATAGACTAAAAGCTTTGAATAGGAAGCATGACGCTCATGAAGATCCTTACCTTTGTCAAGATCAAAGGTGGAAAAGGGGATATGTGCATGAGGGACAATAGGATATGAAGGGTAATAGGACATGATAGGATAATGAAGGGTAATAGGATATGACAGGATAATGAAGGGTAATAGGATATGATAGGATAAAACTTGCCCCCAATTATGACATGCAAGAAGTTCATGGATTAAACATGACGCTTGTTTGCCAGGTTTTCATCATGGTACTTGCCCAAGGCGCCTGTTTGTCAGGTTTTCACCAGAGGACAAAATGATTTTTCTATCTTTTTTTTATTTTTTCTTTTTAGCAGAAAATGGACACATGATAGGGGATGGAAGAAGGACTCGAGTATCTTGTTGTTTGGGTAGTATCCTTGAAAAAAAGACCATGACCTTTAAAAGTATGCTCAAAGACGTTGGTAGGATAATGACATGGAAAATGAGGTGAAACCAAGGCAAGGATTTATGCAAAGGATTGGACCAAAGGGATGGAAGGATGGAAAATATGCATTGGATAATGGATAGGGTATTGGAAGAATTGGGCTTGAGCGGATGGAAATGAAGGCAAGATCAACATTGGCACACACCTTGAGGGGTGATGGGTTGATGGAAGAAGAGTAGATTTTGGATATGGAAATTTTGATGAAGGAATAGCTAGGGATTTTGGGACATAAGGACCAAAAATGTATGAAGGAGGTGATGGAGGAACATATTTCAAAGGTTTGGATGGATGAATAGCAATTTTGGATGCCAAGTTGAATTTTTCTTTTTTATGTTTCAAGGAGTTGCTTAGGAACCCACATTGTTTTGGATTTTTCATGCTTTTGTCGTTCTTTGGAACGCATAGCTTGCACAAGGGATTTAGGAATCCATATATGTTTTGAATTTTCTTTATTTTTCTTAGTGGGTCTTTGTGGCATTTTTGACATTTCTTTTTCTTTTTGGATCATATTTTTCTTTGTTTTGACATGTCGATTAGACTAGACATGTTGATCCTTGAATACATGTGGATTGCTAGACTTGTGACTTTTATGATTGGCATCCAAATTGCTTGGAGGGGGAAAGGAATGTATGGATGGATAGGAATGATATGGAGGTCTTTTTTATGGATGGAAGGTGATCGAAGATGTGTGTCTGTGCTAACCTTGACTAGGGAACAAAGTAATATAAGGACCTAAGATGGATGGAAGGGATGAAGGGGAAGGGATATGTTTGAATTTTGGAGGGATGTTGGATTTAGAAGGGGTACCGACATTTTGAGGAATGTCACTGAGGCCATGACAATTAATATTTTCTTTAACATGAAGGGGTTATTTCTTGTGGAGATCTACCGCTTTGCCTTTATGAATATCTTGACTTGTAGGATACTCTTTGCTTTGGGAAGAAGACGTGAGTCTATTATGAGGTGGACATGATATGAGAGAAATAATGAGACCATGAAGTGGATCAGACTGGACCAAAGTGGATGATTCATGAACATCTTGCTCCAAAATGTTAGCTTCATGAGGGGGATCAGGATCAATGACGAACTCTTCATGAGATAGAATTGGGGGAATAATGGGATCATCAAAAGAAATGAGATCTTGGAGTGGATATGTAGGATTAGGACATGGAGATGGAGTAACAAAGGGATCTTTTGAAGGATTTAAAGGAATGATGGGGTCTTGTGGTGGACACGAATTTGGAATGATACTTTGATCTTAACAAGGAGGAAGATCATTAGATTCCTCTTTAAAGATGCTCAGCTCTTGGATTTCAATGGGATCATCAGAAAGGATGGAGGGGATATCTTGACCTTTCTTAATATGTGGAATGCCAATGGGATTTGAAAGGGCGTTGTGTTCTTGGATAGAATGGACATGAATAAGGGAATCATCGCAAGTGTCTGGGGAGATGGGATCCTGGTCAACAATTGGATGGGGTGATAAGGTTTCAGGATCTTAATCTTGATTTTCTTTAGGACTCATTTCTTCCTACTCTAAATTATCCTCTTGACATGGGGTTAGACTTTTTATATGCATGGGGGATTTTGGCAAGGGATCAATGCTTTGACATGAGGCAGATGGACTTTGAATGGGACTCTCTAAAAGAGAAGAATATAATGGCATTAAATCTTGCATTTTGAAATAGTACAAGGGATTTGTATAAAGACATTGATTAGAACCTATGGCAGACAACCCGCGGGAGGATGTGGTATTTGATGTATCATTTGAAGGTGATGGTGGAAATTTCTCTTATGAATATTTAAGAGATGATATGGGTGGTTCTTGTGAAGCTTCAAAAGGTGTAGGAATAGAGGCCACTGGAGACTCAATAGGTTTATGAGGGGATGATCCATTGCTAGACATGAGCATATGATTTTGATCTTTTTCAGAAAAATCACTTAGGACTCTCTTTAAGAGCTTTGTAATAGAGCCATTTTTCTTTGGAGAAGCATTTGAATCTTTGCGAGGTTTTGATATAGTTGGATTTGTATTTTGAACTTGTTTGAAAGTGACTTGGTTCTGGTTTGGTGTGATGTTTTGCTTTTGAATTGCTAGTTGTAAGTGTTGATATTGACTTGTTGACTGAACTTGGTGTTGATACTTGATAGTTGGTTGAACCATTTGTTGACATTGTGTGTTTGGTTGAGCATATTGTTGAAATTGCGCCATTGATTGTGTTGGTTGGATATGTTGGACCATTAGTTGTGTTGGTTGGAAATGCTGGACTATTGGCTATTATTGTGGGATATGTTGAACCATTGGTTGTTGTTGTTGGATATGTTGTTGATTCGAGACTTGATTGAATGAAATTTGACCAAATGAATTTTGATTTGGGACTTGATAGAAATTTGTTCTTGTTTTTTGAAATTGTTTCACCATCTCTATTTGAGAGATGAGAGCTAGTATGTCTGATTGTTTGATAAGACATTTTACATCAATTGGCGCAAAGTTTGGGTTTGGACCTTGAAATTTTTGAAATTTTTTGGACATTTGCAATCTAATCTTCTCACTATTTTTCACTTTTTGTTCCAAGATCTCTTTTTCTTGAGCTAGTTTTTCCTCCAGTTGTCGTATTTGGACACTTGTTTCATCATAAAAAGTTTGATCAATGTTTCTTTGTTGTTAGGTTAGATAGAATTGTGATTTCCTTGGACCAAAAATTGATTGCATTGTGTTATTCATTGGACCAATCATCAGTTGATATGTCAAACTTTTTTGCATCATAGGAGCTTGGAATCTTGTTTCAATAGACATGTCACTATGCAATGCAATATTTTGGGGGGATTTTAATTTTTAAGGATGATGTATACAACTTATACAACTTAAATGGTTTACAATGCAACTAAATATTTTTGGACATTTTGAATTTTTGGAATGACAATGATATGCAACTAAATGCAACCTTAGAAAATGATAATGCAATCTAAGGTAAGAATGCAACTTATATTTTTTTATTGTTTTTCAAGATTTGGACAAACTCTTAGAATGCAAACCTAAAGATGTGACCCTTAGGAAATTGAAATAAAGTCTAGACCTTAAAACGCCAAAGGACAAAATGAATAGGACAAATTGACAATGTCTCGCCTATATGCTTGGAAGGTAAGCAAGGTTTGACAAAATGATAATGACAAAAGGATAAATGTTGGACAAGGTCAAGAATCCCTAACAACAACTTAGGGTTTAATCTAAAGTTTTGATTTTGTAAGTTTGGCAAACCTAATTTTGAGACTAAATGCAAGAGGACAATGATAATGACAATGACCTAAGGATATGATATGAATATGATATGGTCTCAAGATATGATATGATATGAAAAAATGATATTAACCAAGGATATGAATGGAAATGTTTGACAATGTCAACCTAAGAAAAGACCTAGGGTTTGGACTATGCAATGACAAAGCTAATGTGATAGGGATATGTAAGGACCAATGACTTGAAATATGCAAAATGCAACCCAAGCCAAGACCTAATTTTGGTATGATAATGATAATGAAATGGAGACTTAGGAAAATGATTCCAAATCTAAGTGCAAAGGAATTATGACAACGCAATGGACTAAATATGAAAGGCAGTGTGAATTTCCTAAGACCTAAGTTTGGACTATCGAAATTCTAACCCTAAGTGGCGTGTATTTTGAGACAAGGATTTCCAATTTTTTGACAAGCCACGTTGATAAAAAATTTGCAAATTGTTGGATGAATATTTTGAAGTTTTTTGGACCAAGGTTGACTTTGTTTGAATCTTATTTGGACAATTGAAACTTGTTTTTGACTTGTTGAATGTTGTTTGAACTTTGAAAATAAGGTTGTTTATGATTACTTGTGACAATTATTTTTAATTCAACCTTTTACAAGCATAGAAGACAAGATGTTTGTTTGACTTTGACCCAAGACAATCATGCACCTTCAACAACAAATGCTATGGATAGCAAGGACAATAGTCATTGGATCTCACTTAGTTTCCCAGCTACACCTACTCAAAGCGAATACTTAGATGTTTGACCCCACTGACTCCACTCCATGGCACTCACTTTTCTGGGGCAGCCAAGCATCAGTTCCCATGAAAACTCCCCATGGTGAACTTTGTATCTCTACTAAGATCCGTAAAAGTGTGAGACAACATCAGAGGTCTGACCTCTTGTACCAATGACTAGAAGGTTTTTGGTCTCTAAGCATAAAGGTTTTTGTAGTCAGGGCATCCATTCGGGTGGACATAGATTCGGTGAATTTAATCATCGCTATGCTATTCCAGCACCCGTTGTCTACAACTTTCGTTGCATCCACAATTATATAGAGTGATTGGGAAGAGGTTCATCTTCAACCCCTTCACCACTTAGGGTTGTTCCCTCTCACCAATTCTTGTCAAGGTACCAGACAAATTGGGAGGCAGGACCACTATCTAAAGGTTAAAACACATAAGCAAATAAAAAAAAACATGGCATACATGGTGTTCATTTATCCCTTAGAAAATGAAGTGTGCAACTAAGCTAGAAATTACAAACACATGGTTTCGAATATAAGTCTTTGGCCGCATCCTACAATAAATATGTCAATAGTTTCAATGTTTGTCTTCTCCCAATGAATGCCAAGGTGTTGTACAAAATGATTAGCAACACATATAACCTCTAAGTTGAGTAGAAAAAGTAATATGCAAAAAAAAGCAACATGCAAGCAAAAAGAAAAATAGAAACATGCAAACTAAAAAAAGCAATAGACAAAAAAGCAACATTTAACTAAAAAGCAACAAGCAAAAAACAACATGCAAGCAAAGAAAAGTGACATGTAAATTAAAAAAAAAGAAACATGCAAGCAAAGAAAAGTGACATGCAATAAAAAAAGCTACATGCAAATAAAAAAAAGCAACATGCAATCAAGAAAAAACAACATGCAATGAAAAAAACTACATGCAAATAAAAAAAGCAACATGCAATCAAGAAAAAACAATATGCAATGAAAAAACTACATACAAATAAAAAAAAGCAACATGCAATCAAGAAAAAGTGACATGCAATGAAAAAAGCTACATGCAAATTAAAAAAAGCAACATGTAAATAAAAAGTTGCTTTATGAATTAATCACTTAATTAGACTATGTGCAATTTGTCAACTAAAATGAAAATTAACAGCCTAATTAGATTTTTGTGCAATTTGTAGGAGAAATTCAAGATTAATCCAATATTAATTAGATTCTATGTAAATTTGTTGCATGAAATTAGAGACTAATCCAATCCTAATTAGATTCTAGGTGCAAATTGTTGCATAAAATTGAAAGTTAATCCAGGCCTAATTAAGAACTAAATGAAATTTGTTTATTTAAGTCTTTGATCAATTAAGCCCTGCAACATGCACATTAGCTCTTCCAAAACCTGTACAGAAAGAGTGACAAGAATGGAAACCAATAAATTTGGTCTTCTGAAACCTGTATTTGATAAAAAAAATCTCACAAAAAACATTCAATTAGATGTGTTTCATGCTGGGTTCACCAAATAATGTAATTAGGAAAATGGAAATAAGCATCCAAGCACATAAATTAGCTAACCACAAAAGCTAAAATGCAATGAAAATTTATCCTAATACATTCAATGAAAGAATGAAAACAAAACACTAAAATAAATATACAAACCATCACAAGGTGTTTCCTTCATTGACTTCCATTGGCTTCCTTTCTCCTTCAAATAGCTTGTTTTGTGGATCTCACCTATGAGTGCAATAAATAAGCAAGAAAGCAAGATTGTAAGATGATTTTGACAGCACGAGGATACTAGAAAATGTGGTTCCTTTTCATGAGAAAAGATTGATAAATTTATAGAAGATCGAAGACAAGATTGGAGAATCAAGATGGATTCAAAAAGATGGCATAAAGCAACTTTTGATTGGGCATATCTCATTTTTCGAATTTTAAATTGAGATTAAAGAGATATTTTCCAAGAAGATAAATCAAGAAAATCAGATGTTGACTGGTTACTTCTATTTTCAATTTTAGGAAGATATGAAAATGATTTTTGAAAATCATATAAATCAAATGACAACATACTTTCCATTTTCAAAAATTGGGAGAATGTGAGAAAATAGTTTATTTAAATTGGATAATGATTTATTTTAATTTTTCAATCATTTTCTTGATTTATTGCCATTTTTTAAATTTGGATGAGGATAATTAAAAATTAAATTAAAAATAAATAAAGATTTGTTTCCATTCTTGATTTTTGGAAGAAGATAATTAATATTTTATTAAATAAATAAAAAATTATTTAATTATGATGAAATAATTAGTTAATTAAATAATTTAAAGAAATTATTTAATTATGAGAAAAATTAAATTAAATTTAATTAAATAATAAAGATTATTTAATTAAAATAGGATTGAACTAATCAAATAATAAAGATTATTCAATTGATACTAGGAAGTGAATGATTAATGATGTAATGATTTAAATTATTAGGAAAATAGAAAATTTGAATTAGAAGAATGACACTTGATCAATTAATCGATTAGGGCAGAAATGTTAGTGAGTTAGTGTGCACAAACATGGTGCAATTTTTGGGTGTCTACGCCTATGGATGCGAATTTACCTTCACTTAAGGAGAACAACAATATTCCTCCTAAGGTTAGACGTGTACCTCCTCCTCATGATGGACCTAGTCTCCTTCCTACACCTACCATTCCTCCTTTCTATGGCGTAGTTCCACCTCCTTTCTCTTATCGAGAGAAGAGGCCTATTTCTCCTCTTGTTCAACAAAAAATACCTCAACCTAAACCTTCAACTATCAAGGAGAGAAACATTCCTACTTTTTCAAATATTCCTCCTCCTTCTCAACCTTCCACTAAGACCTGACAGAATCGTTGTGCGAGAGAATCCCGATGAGGACACCACGTTCGATCTCGTGAAACTATCCCTCAAAATACTCAATCTCCTAAGACTCCAACAGTTTACATGATTCCCTTTTCTCCCAAGCAAGATGTTCAACCTACATCTCCAAATTATAAGTTGCACAAAACATGTAATGGTTTTACTCCTATTTGTGTTCTTGCTCTGCTTTCTCTAAACTTTGATGAAGAAAGGGTGAAAATGTTATTCATAATGGCAATACAACTCCTAATGCTTCTAATAGTGAGTATGAATATGTTGATGTGGACAAGCATTTATCAACTGAATTTTCACAAAACCTAATCTTAGCTCCTAGAATCAAACAAAGTGACTTACAACATGAGCATAGTCCTTGTTTGGATCTTGTGATAGCTCCATCTGATGTGCTTGATGTTGCTCCTCTAGTGTGTTGCTCACCTTCCCAAAATAGTGATCAGTAAGATCGGGAGGTGGATGTCATACTAGATTAGCAATATTAGCACTGTAGATCTTCTCCCTCTCTCCTCTCTTGCTCTTTTGTAACTATTCTTCTATGTGTATCCCTATTCTTTTATTGTTCCCTAAATGTCTACTTGGGGACGATGCAAGACACTAAGATAATTTCTTGGTCTCTTTCATGCTGACTCAAAAGATATTCTCTCTTCCCTTTCTTCCAAGGTAGTGTCCTTCTTTGGGGAATGAAGATTATTATATGCATATACATATATGATATACATGAGTTATCATACAACATACTAACCCCGAGGAAAGTGAGACTACCTCATTCTTTGTGTTTTGTGTTCATTATACTTGGGTTTATTCCTTGATTGGGGGCTAAATCCCTGCGGTAACGTGCTTCCTGTCTTATCTCTCTCTTGGGTGTATCCTACCTTAAAGCAATCGCTCTTGATAAGGCGCATGCAATCTCTTTAACGTGGGGGCATACACTTTGCTCATATTTTCCTTCTTTATACTTAGAATTACTTAGTAAACTTTGTTTTTCTTTGTAATCTTTGGTATCCTTGCTTTCATGACTCATGGTGAGGGGAACTTTGCTACTTGCAGTCATGGTTCTTTCCTTCTCGATCTTCCCTTTTAGTTTGTCAATCAAAGTCATAAGATCCTAAGTCCACTGGGGGCTTAGTGCATCTTGCCTCCTTGACGTGGTAAAAGTCTTTCAATCTTATTTCCTTGTACTTTACCGATAGTATTGGCATACGCTCATACTCCTGCTAACGTGGGGGCTAAATGTAGTATCATAAAATTGCAACCCTAGAAAATTTTGACTGCATTAGGGTCCTCATGCATGCAAGATCAAATCCTCTAGCCTAATTGGAGACTGGAGACTGCTCAACCCTCGAAATCAGTCTCTTCCTTGGCCTCTACACCACCCTGTCTGCACTCTACCCTGGAGAAAGGGGTAGGACAGGGGCCTGGTGCCCTTGTCCTACTAGGAAAGGGGCCTGGCGCCCCTGTCCCTACCCTATTTTGGGGTAGGACCCTTCCTAGGGTTGCATAGAAGGTTGTGCAGTAAGCGAGAAAGCTCCCCCTGATGTCAGCCTATGATGAAAATCAAATTCATTGGCATGTATTTAAGGGGCATTTGTCCTCTCATTTGCATAATTTCAACAAGTTGGAAAAAGTTGGATGAGTGGGAAGTTTACATGAGATCAATAATTCAAGAGCTTTCAAGCATTCAAGTATTACTTTCCAACATTGAGCATTCTCAAGTCTCCCTTCAACGCTAGGTGTTGCATTCAAGTCAAGGATTCAACCATTGAAGTGGAGATTGATTCCAACATTCAATTCCACACAATAATTTCTATCAACATTGCTATCACAACCTCCCTTTAGGGATTTACAATTCAGTCTTTCATTTACATCTACTTGCAAGTACTTTCTTTCATTACTTGGTTAATTCCAAAATTGGGGTTTGACCTAAAGGCAAACCCCCAATCCCAAGCCATTTTACTCTCTTTTCTGAGTGTAGGTTGCAAGTGCATAGTTGTACTTTTGGATTTAGACTCCATTTGCAGAGGTGGAAAAACCCTTTTCGTTTCGCAGATTTTTCGGAGGATCATGTACATTCCCGCCATGGTCCCGACAACTTTTCCTCAAATTCACAGGGCGACTTCGTCTCGACATATTACTGCCAAATCCAAGTGCACAGCTTCATCCCATATTCTGATCTTGAGTTATAATTAGTTCTTTGTCACTTTTATACTACATAATTCAATCAATTCCTTTCCATTTCAAATAGGAAGAGGAGATTAGCTTGTCATTCCCATTTCACTCAGAATTATATCTTCTCCTTTGAAGGTTGAATCTAGTGAATTCTCCTCTCCTCTTCTAATGTAATTAGGTGAAAAGTGTTTGAAGGTAAATCCATAGTGAAACTCTCATCTCTCCTTGGAGGGAAAGGGTAGTTTTCCTCTTGATCTCTCATTCACATTTCACCACATTACAAGCCTTTTCATCCTAGCCACTGCATACTCTACTATCTACAACAACAATTGAATGTTACCTCTCTACTTCTACACTACTACATAAGATTTGCCTCATACATCAAATGAGAGGATCACATGCATAAATGTTTCATCGATGAATCTCCTCACTACACAAGTAGAGATAACACCTAGGAAGTATCTCAACATTAACATCCAATTAAGCCAATAACAACAACAAAAACAGTTGACTACTTTATTGTATGAGCACCACTCAGCTTTTGCGTGGGATTATCAAGAAAAGAGAGGGAGTGACCTAAATATTTGCACACACATATATAAAAGAAGGCTACAAATCAGTTAGACAACCACAACGAATAATTAATCTAGTAGTTCAAGAAATAGTCAAGATAGAGTTGTTGAAATTATTGAATGTAAGATTCATATATCCAATCTTAAATAGCCAATGGGTGTCTTTGTTGGTGATTTTTCCTAAAAATGATGGAAAATAGAGAGTCTATGTGGACTATTGATAACTAAATTTAGCAACCAATAAAGATCATTTTCCTCTTCCCTTTATTGATCGAGTCTCCCTAGTTGGTAAGCAATAATTTTCATTTTTTGATGGATTTAGTAGCTACAATCAAATCAAGATAATTGCAAAAGACCAAGACAAAACAATGTTTGCCTTCCCATGGGGAACGTATGCCTACTCGGTTCTTCCTATTGGCCTTTGTGATTCCCCTGCAACATTTCAGAGGGAAGTGCTTAGCATCTTTTCCAATCTCATACATGACTATATGGAAGTCTATATAGATGATTTTACCACATATGGTGATGCTTGTAATCAAGCTATGATAAAATTGCAAAAAGTCCTCCAGAGCTTCCAAGAACATAATCTATCATGGAGCAATGAAAAGTTCTACATGATAATGCAAGGAGTGGTTCTAGGACACTACATTTCTAAGAAGGCAATACAGGTTGATTCAATGAAGATTGCAATGTTAAAGAACCTGCCTGTCCCATAAAAATAGAAGGATTTTAGAAGTTTCCTAGGACATGTTGGATACTACAAGCACTTCATTAAAGACTTCAGTAAAAAATTTGCACCCCTATACACTTTATTGACTAAAGATGTATAATTTCACTGGACTACTCATTGTCAGACAACATTCGATATTCTCAAAGATTTGTTGACTGAAGCATCAATCTTGAGAGGACCAAATTGGACACTTATGTTTCATATTCATACAAATGCATCTAATCATGCAGTGGGAGTAGTTCTAGGACATAAAGAAGGAATAATTGAATATGGAATCTCCTATATTAGCAAGAGCCTGTACGTAGCTAAACTCAACTACACAACGATAGAAAAAGAAATGTTAGCAATCATCTATGCTATCAATAAATTTAGGCATTACATCACTAGATATTAGGCATTTATACATATTTATCAAGCTAAAATAAAATACTTGATGAATAAACCAATTATTAGTTGTAGGTTGGTTAGATGACTACTATTGTTGCAAGAATTTGATATCACAACAGCAGATAAACCTGGAAGGGAAAATATGGTTGTAGGATTCCTTTCTAGGTTGACACATGGAGAAATGGAACCTATTATAAATGACTATTTTCCAAATGAGCATCTTTTTGCACTCTACACTTATACTCTGTGTTATGTTGATATTGACAATTACCTAGTATAAGACAAAACTCCCACTTATCTCTCTCCCAAGGAGAAATTACAATTGGAAGAAAAGAGTCTTCCATATTCATGGATATTAGGATACTTGTTTTATACAAGGCTTGATAATGTCATGAGAAGATACACTAGGGAAGATAAGATCTATGAAATTCTACATGCTTGTCATGATGAACTGGGCAGGGGGCATTTTGTAGAAAAAAGGGCAGCCATGAAAGTGCTAAATACTGGTTATTATTGGTCTTCCTTGCCTAAGTATGCAATTAAGTATAATAAACAATGTGATAGATGTTAGAGGATGGGTATGCCCATGAGATCATATGAGATGCTATTACGCCCTTGACAAATGGGGAATAGATTTGATAAGACCCATAGATCCACCATCAAACATTAAAGAGTGTATCCTAGTCTGCATTGATGGTTGAGGTTCAAGCAATAAAATATATATGAGATAATAAGCTAGCAAAATTTCTCTATGAAGAAATCTTCACCAATTATGGCATCCCTAGGGAGATTGTATCAAATCAGGGGACTCAATTTACCACAACTCTTATTCAAGCAGTCATGAATGGATATCAACTAAGGCACCATAAGTCTACCCCATACCATCCTTAGGCAAATGGGCAGGTTGAGTTAACCAAGAGATAAATAGAAATGATTTTAACAAAGATAGTAGCATTGCACAAGAAGGATTGGGCATCTAGGTTATGAATGACATCTCCAATTTGATTTACACTTCTTCATAATGACTCATAATCATTTTTAGATCATATTTTTTGTAATGACGTAAATTGCACCTCGTGCAATTCCACATCACATACGCATCTTCACTACGAAATGATTGGGAACATTCATTGCTTGTTTGTCCTTTTTTTCATATGGATTGCTCTGTCAGCTTAAAACTTGTATTTTATCGAGCATATTGACCAGTTGACCAATGGACTCTACCACACCATGGAGACGTCCGCACACCGCACTAGCATCTTGCGAATCTGTCAGTCTACAAGTGGCCATTTGAGCGTTATGTCTGCAACCGGAAGAGTTTGTAACACCTCTATTTGCGACCATCAACATTAGGATTCACTTTTTGAGGCTATATCTCATGCATTTTTATAATTGGAAAGGATTCTTGATCATTTATTAGAAGTAACTTGAGCTCTTGGCGTCCATTATCCTTATCATACACATATTTTCTAGTATTTGAAGACCACCATTGTTGCAACTTCTTGGAGAACCTATGGTGCCATGTTCACAAGTGTTGGAGGGAATTTCATTCTCTTTTTTAGTTAATTCACATATTTATAATCTCTCATTTTCAACTCATATATTGCCTTAATTGTCCATTTCTTATCTTTATCATTTTATTTCCTATCGTTTCTATTATGTGGGTTGTCCGTGGAGGTGGAAACACCAAAATGAGGGTCTGACTGAGGTAGACCTCTAAAGACAACCCCCAACATTTTCTTTTCTTATTTGTGTGTAGGTTCATAATTGAAAGGGAAAATATCTTTCTTGCGGGAGGCTTCAATCATGGACTGGTTGTAAGCTTACTCTGTCCTTTCTCACTTTGTTTTAATGTTGTGCATTCCATATTACTTAGCTTAGCTTTTTATTACATCAATTGCTTAGTAGTATAGTCGTATTTGTCATTTATGTATGGTCTATGTACTCTATTCGTACAGGACGACAGTGCATTGCGTTGGTGTTATAGTTCATCGCGCTCGTCCCCATGACAAAGGCTTAGCAGGACCGTCTGGGAGCTGGGTACCTGTAAGAAGTTGTGTCCACTTTTTGGCCAAAAAGTGGAAGTGTTTTCCTTGTTTTTTAGAATTCATCTTGTTTGACGTAAAAATTTGAAGCATTTAAAGAATGAATCTTGAAAAAAGTCAGTAATAGAAAATATAGTGCTCGAAGTCTAGTTTCCAAATATATAATTTATTTTAATACTCAAATCTTAAAAATTAAGTTTGAATAGGCATTACTAAAACCTATAGTTTAAAATTCCTTTTCCAGGACCATACCATACCTGTGTACAACAAGCATAATTTAACCTAAACGAAAGTATTTTTCTGAATCCTTATGGGAAACGATTTGTAACTCACTCACCTTTGATGAGGATATTTTTGGTTATTTTTTTCTGCTTTTTTTTTGCTTAATTTTTTATTGGGAATAATTGTTGTTTTGAAAAACCCTTGTGTACGACAGGCATAATTTGACCTAAACTTAACATTTATTTTTTTATATTTTTTTAAACTGTATATAATTGTCTCTAGTTTGATGCCATAAAATTTGTTTTTCAAAAAACTTAAAGACAAAAATGTTATTAAAAAACTAAAAAACCCTGTTATTTCAAGTTTATGGACCTCTTTCATTAGAAATTATTTTAAAAATAAAAAAATTGATCCATTTTTTTTTTAAAATTACATATTTGGAATCTAGACACTCTCTATTGTAATGGATTTTCATTGTTTAAAAAAATTCTGAAAATTTGGTGTTCAGATATATTTTTGAAGTCATTATTTTGTATCAAGATTGATTTGGCCTTCAAGTTGCAGGTCAAACCAAGTTCAAGCCAAGGGGTCGGCACTCCAAGCCATTTCCCAAACCAAAATCTAAAGGATAAATTGGACCAAAATTCATTTTTTTTACAAACGAGATTCCGTTTTGTTTTTTAAAATAATTAAAAATACATGTAGCAAACAAGATCTCGTTTCTTTCTTTTCCTTTTTTTGTTAGTATTATTTTTTTAATTTATTAAAAATAACTTATGGATACATGAAATATATTTCCCTTTGTCTTTTTCCTTTCTTATACTTTAAGTTATATTTCGTGTATATATTAGTAGGATGTTTGAGAGTGGTTTCAGATCTCTGAGAGTTATAATGCAAATTCTAAATTTTATAAGATCTTATAAATTTTCAGACAATCAAATTCCAGCAATCAACAAGCTCCTATCAACATTTTCTCACTCTCTTTATCTCCCTCAAGCTCTAGACCTATCTCTCTCCATATTACTCTTCCTCTATCCCCACTCCACCTCTCTCCATCTCTCTCCTCTATCTCCCAAAATCTAGATATATCTCTCTACCTCTCACTCACATCCTTAACTCTCTCTCTCTCTCTCTCTCTCTCTCTCTCTCTCTCTCTCTCTCTCTCTCTCTCTCTCTCTCTCTCTCTCTCTCTCTCTCTCTCTCTCTCTCTCTATGCACCTCCCTTCACCCCCTCCCTACCTCTATTTCTCTACATATACCTCTCTATCTCTCTCTCCCTACCTACCTAGTTAAATGTTTAAATGTTATGTATATGTTCTAGTAGTTTTCAATTTTATGGATTGCATTTCAATCTTCAAGACTGCATTATCTCTAGCAAGTTTTTCACATTCATCTGTCTTGTCTTTTAAGACTTGGTTATCAATGCTTTGGTCTTCTTTCTCTTTCAAGTTGTCCATAAGATCCTTTCTCTTTTCTCTAGATGTGTTCACTTTCTCCTTCAAAGATTCAATGAAGTCTTCAACATTGCTCAGATTTCTCCTCAAGTTATTTGACTTCATTTCTTGTTGTATCTAGATCTTCAAGTGCCACAGTGAGTTGTTTTGTAAACTAGAGTCCATTGATTCTCTCTCTCTTGGATCTTCCTCAAGTTGTTAGGCTTCCTCGGAGGAACTAGACTCTGATACCAATGAATCAATGAACACTGAGAGAGGGGAGTGAATCAGTGTTCTGCAATTTATAACTTTCTTTAACTAATTTTTAAACCACCAGATGCAAAAGAATGAAAGTAAAATGCAAAAACTCAACACACACGAGCAAAAAACCAGAGCACCAAAAATTTTACATGGAAACCCAGAAAGGGAAAAACCATGATGGGATTGAGACCCACAATATTATAATACTGTGATCGGGAGTATAATAATATTACAAGGAGAATGCACATGCATTCAGGCACACTTCCTAGAGCTCGCTACTCAATTGCAAAGAAGAGGGCTACAACCCCCAGAGGACTCATTATCCTACAAATGATAATTGATTGTGTGAAATGATGAATAGCATCTACAAATGCCAAAATGCAATTCCAATTAAGCACAAATAATCTTCTTTACTATTTTGGCACACTACTCTGTTATGCTCTGCTCTGTCATATATCGGAGCATAAATCCAAGGATAGTGCACGTGAAATTGTGCACCAATGTTCATACAATCTTCACACACTCACATCAATCACCAAAATTCTCATATAGACCATTCTAATATATCTATAACACTTTATTAGGTCACTAACATGTCGACTTCAAACATATTCGCAAAATATGAAACGTGTAACAAGAAGTCAACTCAATTTGATTACCACTACACATGCAAACCAAAACAAATTGATATTATGCTTTAAACAAGTTGGCACAACAATATTGAACATGACACCAATCAAAAAAAACATCTCAAGATTCCACATAACACGCTATACCAAAATAACCCTGATCTTCTTGAAATATCAGATACCGGATCACCAAAATTATACTAGAATCAACACCGAAAACTAGGATTGCGAACTAAGCAATTCCAATCATCGAATCAACTACCTCTTCCACCGCAAACAAAAATGTGCACCCAAAATTGAGTTCTACTCAATGTACTCATACAACATTGTGTACCACCTTCCAGACTTAAGCAAAATAGGCTTAGGACTTCCGATAGAACGAATTTGCATATACCGGATGATACATCTGATCTGAGTTGCCATCAATGACAACCCCTAAATAATCCTCAATCACTAATCACTTCTAGATCAATGTCTCTTTTCAATAGAGTCGACCCTTTTCTCTTCAAGGGATAGAGTGGCATCAAAATCACCACCCAAAATATAGACCTCATTCCCCAGATTTGAAAGCAAACTAGATAAAAGAGACCATAAATTCCTCCTACAAGTTGTGTTAATAGGGCCATAAATATTTTAAATCTCAATAGAAAAATGTAACGATTTTGAAAAGACTCTTAGCCATTGCCAATGTTTCTCCTGCTTGACTAACACAACATCAATAGTAGACCCATTCCACAAAATGCCTAGCCCTCTAGAAGCACCTTTAGCCTCCATAAAAAGGCTTCCCCACACTTGAAACCTTACTTGAAAGGCTTGTATCTCTACACCTTTTAACTTTGTTTCTTGCATTAATAGTATATCTGGTCTCGACTGATCAAATCATATCTTGATCAATCGTCATTTGTCAAGGGCATTGCAACCCCTGACATTCCACAAAAGCAGCTTCATTGCCTCCAGTAAAAGGCATAACCGTTTCATGATCTCTATTTTGTTTTCCCTTTTGCACTTCTTGCTATTTCCAAATGAAATTTGTTTGGCTTTGGGCCTTTAGTTTTTTTTTCCCCAACCTTTAGTTTAACTTGAGTAGATATTGTTTGATTGAGAGACCTTGTCTCCAAAATACCAATATCTTCTTGAACCCTTAAATCACCCAAATCATCGGCTTCCTCTTCTAGAACAGGTGAATCAGGGACCTCGCTTTCTGCTGACTCCAAATCCTTTATCTCTTCATCGTTAAATTTGAGATATTTGAATATCCTTAAAAATATCAACATCATAAAAAAACACCATCTGCTCCGTCAGTCTCAAAATTTGGGTAAAGACTCCCAATTTCTAGTGGTTCTGTGATTGCTAGATTCAAACCTTTGCTCTAAAAGTGTCACCATTCGAAAGCTTATTTGCACCATTCTCGCACCCCTCATCAAAAGACACCCATTTCTTGGCCTAACACCAAAACCTTTTCATTTTCATCTAAGCTCTTATTGTCCATCACTTTATTGTTAGATTTAGGATCTTCCATACCATTCACCGACATGGAGGTACCCTTTTCATACCCAGAGTCCAAAACAACTTACATTTCATTAAATTAGCTTCGCCTGTCACCTCTGGACAATTACCATCTACATCAACATCATCGTCTGTATCTAAATTAGTTCTCTTTTCTACATCACCATCCTTTTTTAAAGAGGTTTCATGCTCCTTTTCAGCTTCACCTGAGGCTCCCTCTATCAACTTGATCAAAATATCTTGCAAAGTATTCTGCATCAAACCTTGGCCTTAAGGATCCTTCCTGCATTCCCCTTTTGTATGCCCATTTTTTTGCAAATTGGATCAGTAAGATCATCAACCTCTATTGCCTATCAACAAACACCTTTTCTCGATTTCAATTTAACAAATTGGGGAAGGGGATGAATAGACTGCCACAAAATGAAGATTCTGGCATACATGCTAAACTCCTTAACCTCCAATGCTTCATCAACCTTCAATAAAACTCTCAATTTGTTGCCAATCATTTTAGGAGTCTCGATATCCAAATACTCATGGGGTAAGTTATAAAGCTAAATCAAAATGGTGACACTCTCAATCTCTGTCTTTTTTAGATTAAAATTTGGGATCCAATTCTTAATAAAAAAACCTTTGCCCCCCATGAGAAATGGACCACTATTCAAAATCCATTTTGTGTCCTTTTCACAGGGGCAAACAACCAAATAAAAGTCGTTAGAAAGGGTTTTTAAAACATAGGCTTGACCCCAATTTTCATCCACCCAAGATCTAACCCTAGAAAAGGCCAACCAATCCATATTCTATTTCATAAAGAAATCCCTTTTTTTAAACAACTACATCGATTCCTTCCACTCTACATTCTTAATGAGCAGGGAGACAACGCGAGAGTGATCAAAGTTTGTGCATACCTTTTTTGCCACTAGCTCTGCCTCATGTTGTTTAGGTCTCTAAAACTTCTTTTTAATGTATTTGATGTCAACCCTACCTGAGTAAATCTAACCAAACCCCCACCGATTTCGGCTCTATTCTCTGACTTCGATAAACCCCGATTTTCTCACATTTGGAACTCACCTAAAGCTACTTGCATGATCTTGCCATTCTCTAAAGGGTAGTCTCAATTCTCTGTTCTGATAACCTTCAATTCTCCATCCTCTATAGTGTCATACCAGTTGATCCCTGCCATTTCTCTGAAACCCTAGCTCTGCCATTTCTCTTTGTATTGAGCCTTTATCCTTTTATTATGTGTTATCTTGTAGATTTTTTCTTTCTTTAAATTAAAGACCAAAGATGTATTTAATGTTTGTGGGCATGATCATACGTTATCTTTAGCTTGTTGTTTAAATTGTTGAACATTTATTTGTAGTAATGTCTACAATCACCTTCCTCTGCATGCCAAGATAGAGAAAATTAAAGCATGTACAACCCATTTTATTTTGTCCAACGTTTGTGAATCACGACCTTTTTTCTATTAAATGCCTATTTTCTTTGACAAAAATGTAGCCTAAATATGACTTTATATATGATTTTGTAAAAGTGGCTTGATATTTTTTCTTAACTATTTAAAATTTTAAGTTCAATTATAGTGAGGATTAATTCTTCTCGATAATGATATCTCGGGGCATATTTTAAATAGATTTTTCAAAATACAAGCATGGTGATATATATTATATTTTTTAAAAAAACCTAATATACTAAACTAATAATAATATACTTATACTAATTAATATTTAAACAAGTACATAAATTGTTATATTACCTCATGTATCGAGTGACAACAAATCGACTTTTGAATTAAATCGTGTGTATTTTTTTTCATCAATGTTTCAGATCATACTTAAAGATCCATCATCAGGATGAATAGCTAGATAACATAATTAAGAGGATAGTTATAGATTGGTGAGAGTAAATAGAGGTAAGGGAGGGAAGAAAATTGTCCAAGGATAGTTATAGATTGGTGAGAGTAAATAGAGGTTAGGGAGGGAAGAAAATTGTCCAAAAAAATAACTATAATGATGATGATGATGATGATTATTATTATTATTATTATTATTATTATTATTATTATTATTATGTAACCATATTATAACTACATTGCATCTATAATATAACTATATTATAATTATAGTGTAGTTATTTTAATTTTTTTATATAATATACATCAAGAGATATCAAATTTCAAAATATCCAACATTCATATATATGAATAAGATTTACTATTAAAAAATGAAGATTATACATAAAAAAAATTCACAAGTTTATGTATATTTCTACATTATACAAAAAAAAATGGATGAGCTAACTTGGACATATAAATATTTTAATGAGATTGATTTTTTAAATTTTAATAGAGATAAATTTTAAACTTTATTAATATATAATAAAAGAATTTAAATTGTCCAAGGGGTTGAGCTTAACTGGTTAAAACACTGGGTTCTCATTGTGGAGACCCAAGTTCAATTCCCAATAGGGACATCTAAGTGGAATTCTAAGATGTGACTCTTGGCCTTCCATAAGATGGGGAAGGTCTTGGGGTCAATCTAATCAAACATAATAATAATAATAATATTAATAAAAATAATAAAAAAAATCCGGCTACGACCTATTACCTTCAAATTAATCTTTGTAAAGTCCAAGGGATTGAGCTTAACTGGTTAAAACACTGGGTTCTCATTGTGGAGACCCAAGTTCAATTCTCATTGTGGGAAGGTCTTGGGGTCATAATAATAATAATAATAATTCCGGCTACGGCCTATTACTTATCAAAAAAAAAAATAAATAAAAGAATTTAAACTCAATTTAGAGATAAATAAGATATAAATAAGATATAAATAGAAAAATATAATTATTATAAATTATAAATTATAAATTATTTTTAATAATAAATATTTTAATATATTAAAAATTATATATTATTTTTGAAATATTTATATATGATGTAACTTTGATTTTTTGAATTTAGAAATATTAAATTTGTATGTTTAAAATTTAGAAATATATAAATTCTTTTTGGTCTTTCTTAATTGAAAATTAAAAATTTTATATTATTTTGAAATATTTGTGTATGCATGTAACTTTAATTTTTTGAAGTAAGAAACATTATATATGTGTGTGCATGTGGCTTTCATTAAAAAAAAAAACATTACACACACACACACACACACACACACACACAGAGCAGGAATCGGGTATAGCACCCCCTATAAACTACAGTGTGTCGGGAACATTATATATTTGCATATGCATTTTGAATCTTTTAATTTAGAAACATTATATTTTTATGTTTAAAATTTAGAAATTTAGAAATTCTTTTTGAACTTTCTAAATTGAAAAATTAAGATTTGAAAGGGAACTTGATGGTTTTTGTGTTATGTTAGGGTTTTGCTTAATTATGTTTACTATTTGTTTTTCTAAGGTGGGTCTATCATCACACCACATTTATTAAGGGATTTTTTTGGGTTTATTATGGCCTCAACCAACCTCAACCTAGCATTTGATGCTGGTGTTGGAGCTTTGGTGTCTGACGATCATGACACACCCGAACAAACGACCCAAGAAATTTATTCCCAAGGTTTTTCAGGAGGTACGTCGATTAGGTCCCCTAATGTTATTTTGCTTGTGTAAGATTTTGACAGTGCATGCTAGTGGCTTGAGTAGTTTACTTTGATTGGGTATTTTGTAGGGAGGGTTCCACCCAAAAGCATGCTTCGTGAATGGGTCCCCAAGACGGGGCCCCTCATGGGGTCTATATTGGTGATGTCTAGAACCTTACCAAAGGTATTTTTTTTATTTTGCTTTACTAAGTCAAACCATGTTTGAGCCATTTTTCAGCATGGGCCTTCATATGTTAGTTTATCCTCGCTCATTTTCCAGCCATGGTCAACAGACCTTTTTGTCTCTGGCGATAAGAAGATCAAGGTCCCTATTTGGATTGAGTTTCTTGGGATCCCTTTGCCTTGTTGGCCATTTTTGCAAACCATTGCCCAAGTTATTGGCAAGATAGTTTGTGTGGAGCTTGACCGGTTTTATTGTGCACGCTCTCAAAAGAGGGTCTATGTTGAAGTTGATTTGTCTTGTGACCTCAAAGAGACTATTGATATTCAGATATGAGGTCTTTTTGACTTGCAACAAGCGCTTTATCTGAATTTACCCAATAGTTATTTTTGTTGTTAGTCCTCAAAGCACAAGAATAAGGATTGCCCTTTGGTTCCTCCACATGTGAAGGCTCCTTCCAAATATTCTGAGTCTTTGCGCTCATCTAAGGGCCCTAAATCAGATAAAGGTTGGATAACAATTTCTCACAGAGGGAAGAATTATTTGTCGTCTTTGACTTCTCAAAAGCAACAAAGTTATACTACCCCACAACCGTAGTAGCCACAATATCTACATTAGCCGTAAGTGCAATCTATTGCTTCAAACCCTTCTACTTGGGGAAGGAATCTCCTGCTCTCGCGATTGGTGATGGTTCTATTCATAAAACTTGGGTTCTAATGCTTAAACTTGCCTCAATGTTATCCACTCATCCTAACTCTCTCTACTGCTCTCGCAACCCTTCTGGGCGTGTAGAGGTAGGAGATGGAGCTCCAGAAAAAACATAGGGTTGCCTATCCTAGTTTCCAAGCATCATTAGATTTTTGCATAATAGATTATCCTCTCTTGGGGACGAGGATACCATGCATGAATTTGAATCATGAATTGTCTATCATGGAATGTCCAAGGTCTCACTAACATCACCAAAAAGTATTCTATGTAGGATACTAGACTTAAATATCCTATTTTGGATGTGTTTTGTCTTCAAGATATCAAAATTTCTTCTTTCATGCTTGTTGTTGCATGCAAAGTTATTTGGCCAACTAGCCTGATTTTTGCCTCCAATTATTAGGCAAGACGAGGAGGTGTTGTCACTCTTCTTGTGCCACATTGACAATCTTCTATAGAGGCTCATGGGTTAGATCCCACTAAGTGTCTTGTTTGGATCCTTATATTGGTGAACAATCATTCCTTTTGAAAACATTAATGTTTATGTTCCTAATGATGTTGTTGAGTGATCTTTGTTATGGCGGTGGATTGCTAATTCATTGCCACCTACTACTTGGGTGTTGTGCAACGACTTCAATATGGTGGAGGTTGTCACTGAGAAGGAAGGTTTAATTCTCTGTTTGATGGACAACTGGTAAAAAGGACTGTGGTTTCACATGTGCAATAAATTGGGTCTTTTTTATCCCAATATAGACTACCGTGACCCTCAAGGCATTTGGCATATGTGGAGTAATGTTTGAGTTGATACTGATAGAGTTTTTTAATAGCTTAATTGTGCTATGATGATGACACAATATTTTTTGTCTTTTTAGGGACTGTAAAGATCTCCCATTTTTACCTCTCTCAGAGTTTACCCTGTTAGACCACTATCCCATCAAGTTTAGCATTCAATGGAAAGTGGGTCATGTATGACCATCCAAGACTCAACTTTTTATAAATACTTCTTTGTTGAGTCACTATCCCACAATGACCCACATTTAGCGGGTTTGGAATTAAAAAGTCATCCTACTCATCAAGTTAGATGGATTTCTTGGTGGAATGATGTTATTCAAAGAGCAACTCGTTTTCTTCAAATTTATGGCAGACAATTGGCCATGTATCACTGGCAGTCATATGAGGCTACCACCTTGGATCTTCACCATACCATAGAGGCGAGCTTGTGACCAACTCTTTTTCTCCCACCCTGAGAGTTAGAGTTGCTCAACTCTACCATTAGAAGCTTGATAGACATTAGAAGGAGATTGTTGATAGCCATGTCACTCATGGTGCCTAGATCAAGGTTAGGCTTCAGTAGCTTAAGTTTAGGGATTGTGCCTGCAAGGATTTTTTCTTGGCACTTTGTGCACGTCACTCCTCACCTAACATCACAAAAATCAAGGACAAACGATGCTTTCCAAGCTAAAAAACATTCTTGAGGTGTTTGTTTTCCATTATGAGAAGGTCTTCACTACTCAAGATGCTTCACCTAAGTGTGATAGAGCTTTGCAGGATTCCCTCAATGTTGTGCCCTCTTGACTTTTTGAAGCCCAAAAGGTTTTTTGTGATCAATTACTCACCATTGAGGGCCTCAAGGAATATACCTTCTCCATGGCTAATGATAAGGCCTATGGGTGTAATGGCTTTCCTTGTGAATTTTACAAAGCTCTTTGGCCTTGTGTGAGACTTGATTTGCATAAGGTATATTTGGAAGCTTTTCATTGCCAATCCATTGGTTTGTCAATCAATAAAGGAAACATAAAGTTCATACTTAAAGTTGGCGACCTTGAAGACATCTGTAATTGGACGCCTATCACCATGTTGAATGTCTCTTATAAGATCATTGCCAAGGCCCTGGCTTTGAAAATTCATCATTTTCTCTCGTAGATTGTTCACCCTAAGCAGACTAGTTTCATTAAATCTAGATTTATTCAAGACAACATCATTGCACTATGAGAAGGCATGGATTGGGCTCATTGATCTAAGAAGAATGCCATTTTTATCAAGATCAACTTTTTTAAAGCCTATGATAAAATTGAATGACCTTTCATTCTATCCATGTTGGGAGCTCTTGGTTTTGGCCCCCTGTTTATCCAGTTTGTGAAAATGCTTTTTGGGGATGCTTTTACTTGCATCACCATTCATGGCCACTAGTCCTCAACTTTTGGGCTATTCAGATCTGTTCATCAAGGTTTCCCTCTAGCTCCTTGTATGTGTTATCCATTGAGGGATTTGGGTATTTTCTCACTAATACCATTTTTGTAAGATGGGTTAGGGGCATTTTGTTCCCTTAGTCTCCTTCTCAACTTGTCAACGGGTATTTTGCAAATTATACTTTTCTAACCCTAATTGAATATGAACAAAATGTTCAGGAGGCCCTACAATGCCTTGACACCTTTTGTTTAGCCTCTAGGTTTGCTATTCAATGGCATAAACCCCAGTGTTATAAACAATCCATCCTTCCAACCCCTTCTTGGATTCTCTAGTATGGATGGAAGTGGATAGTTCATGGTGAAATATTTCAATTTTTGGGAATCCCCTTTGTTTTCCAGGGATCTCCTCTAGATCTTTGGAATGTGATCCTCACCAGAATTGAGAAGAAGTTGGCTTATTGGATCACTGGACTGCTTTCTGTTGTGGGTAAGTTTTAGATGTATTAAAATATTTTGATAGCCACTAATTTTTACTACTCTTCTTGTTGGGATCCTTCTAAAGTCTCTTATAGTAAGCTTTAAAAACTTCTTAGAGACTTTTTATGGGCCTCATCTATAGACCACCATGGCTCTCACAGAGTGGCCTAGGATTTTTGTTGCCTCACATGAGAGTCTAGTGGCCTTGGGATTCTTTATACTCAAAGATAGGATCTTGATTTATGTTTCAAAAGGATTATACAGGCCATTTCTCGCAATGAAGCCTAGAAAATTCTTCTTCACCACTACATTTCTTCGAGATTCCTTTCTAATGGACCTTCTTGGAAGGGGATGGGCTTTCAAACCCTTCTCACTATAAAGGATGTTATGTGGATAATAGATACTTTTTTGGTCAAAAGTATTTGGCATGCTAGGGAAGTTGTCAAACCTTGGCTTTGGTGGGATAGATTTGGTTTCAGAGATGGTCTCTCTTTCAACCAACATAAAATTTGGTGGTCTCTGCTCATTAAGATTTAGGGGCTCTCCTAGGCCCCTAGTTCGGGCATCTGGAGTTTGTGCTCTGTGATTTCATAAGTGTGGTATTTGTACTCCCAAAGACTTTTTTTCTAGAGCTATCATGAGTCTTTGCTCATGTGAGGATATCATAACTCAGTTCTACCTTGGCTAGCTAGATCAATAGACATTTTATTCTATCATTTCTTCTCTACCTCTAAACATGCTACACATGATGGTATTTATTTAGTGAAACCCTGGTGGAAAGATTGGTGTTGGTTTACCAACACTACCTTTTACAGTTACAAACACCAAATGGGCTATCACTTCTCTTTTCACACTTGCTTATGGTGCCTTCTCTGAACCTTTGATGGTCTTTGTAGTCTTCCCAAATGGTCTGAAGTCACAAGTTCCATAATATTTGGTCTTCTATCTATTAATCCAATCTTGCTCATTTTGCTTTGTGTATTATATCCCAAGGCTTGCCTTTAGAATCTCATCTAAGGCATATGGGTATCCTAGAGCTACATTGTCCTTTCTATGGTTAGCCTAAGACTTTCATTCACCTCTTTTGGTTTTGTCACTATACTCATAACTTGTGGACTTGGATTCATGAATTTTTTGACCCTTTCAGCTAAAACCCTTTTCTTGGTATATGGCCCTTTTGGGGGATTCTCCTCATTATCCCTTTCAAATTTGCTCAAATCTGGCATGCTTTCAGGGTGTAAATTCTCTTCACAATTTGGAAAGATAGGAATGCTATTTTTTTTTCTCACAGCTTTATTGGTATTCATGTGTAGCGTCCTAAAACTGCACCCCTTGCAATTTTTTATTGCATTTGGGTCTTCACCTTAGTGTTTATGTCCCTTAGCCTGATTGAAGACCTAATTATTCTCATATGCATCATAAACATAAAAAAAAAATGATTTTACACTTATCCCGCACCTTGATCCTAGCCTAAAATAGGGCAGGACCAAGTTGTGGTGCCATGGTCCTCCCTAAAATGGGACCCCTCAAACCCCTTTTTCCCATTTCAAATTTGAGTGGGATTTTCACCTTTGTGTCGACTCATGTCGGAAAATTAGTCAATTAACCCAATAAGCAAGTATATAAAGAGGTTTTCCCCTCTCATTTGATCATATACACAATCTATCTATCAATCACATGAGAAAGTATTGAGCACACAAGAGATCAAGCATTCAAGCATTCAAGAGAAATTGAGCATTTCCAGTCTTCCTTCAAGCCTTGAAGGAGCAATACAGTCAAGATTCAAGCATTGAAGTGGAGATCAACATCCTATTTCATGAAACCTTAATTCTATGTGGAGGCAAGCAAAACTTCACAAGGAGGTATAATCATTCCATTTTCAGTCGTGATTCAACATCTCCCTCAAAAGGAGAACAATTCCTTTCAGTCATTTCAATTTCATTTATCTTAGTTTGATGGTTAATTCCAAAATCGGGGTTTGATCGAAGGCAAACCCCTTATTCCCAACCTATTTCCCTTTCTTTCTGTGTGCAAGAAACATGTGTGCAACTGTACTTCTGGAAATGAGCTTCAAATACAGAGACGAAACAACCCTTTTTGGTGTGCAAAAAATTTGGAGGACCAAGAGGTAGCACCACGGTCCCTACTTTTTCGAGGCATTTTCACAGGGCAAATCCGAATCAGCTCATATTTCTTAGATCCAGGTGCACGACAAAATCTCGAATCTGTAGCTCAGTATTTTCTTAGTTTTGTCTTCAATTTCAACACTTTGCCCTAAATCAACATTTCAACTTACAAAAGAGGTAAAATCACATCATGATCAATCAATCCACTAAGTATGTAGTCCTTATCTGATTTGTGATTGAATCTAGTGGATTTCTCCCTTCTTTTGAATGTAAAGGAAATCTCCCCTAAAAGCGAAAATTGGTTTGGTGATTTCTCCTTCTATGTTTCAAATTGCCAAATAAAATTTTCCCTTTTACATTTTGGTGAACTCGACGTGTCTTATGGTTACTTCTAATTTTCATTTTAAGATTTGATTCATATACAATTAATTAATTCATATTTGCAATCATTTTTGAAAAATATAGCTTATGCACTTAATTGTTACATCACTTTCATAGCTAGTCTTCACCTTTACATTTTGACGAACTCGACATGTCCAATGGTTACTTCTGATTTTTGTTTTCAGATATGAGTATGTATGCAATTTGAAATTCAAATTTTCATTTACAAGTTTGATTTCCTTGCAAATTTGAAAAAATTAGAGGTTAATTTCATTAAAACCCTAATTTTCAAATTTGAGCTTGTGAATTGCATAATTTGGGTTAATTGTTTCACATCTGAGTGTTATTGATTTCCAAAATTCAAATTTTCACTTGCAAGTAAAATTTTACATTTAAATTTTAAAATTAAGTGGTTAATTGCAAAAACCCTACTTTTTAAAATTTTAAAAATTTGAGCTTGTGGGTTGTTTAAATTTTGAATTTCCCTATTAAATTTTTTTGTTAATTCCAATTCAAATTCAAATTTGCAATCTTGGATCTAATTTCAAATTTAAATTTGAAAATTAACTGGTTAATTAAAATTACCCTAATTTTTGAATTTAAATTAATCTTATGCATTTCCCAATTCTCAATTAGTTATTCCAATTTTCAAAATTTCAACATTGGCTCTAATTGTAAATTCAAATTTCGAAATTAAGAGGCTCTTTCTACAAGACCCTAATTTTAAATTTAATTTATTGTAGATCATTTAAAATTTAAAATTTAAAATTCAGCATTCCAACTAATTTTAAAATTAAGTGGTTCTTTTTACAAGGCCCTAATTTTAAATTTTCCTTTAGATCACTTTCAATTCAAATTCTAAAAATTAAGAGGTTATTTTAAGCCCTAATTTTAAATTTGAATTTCTATCTCCGAGTGGGTAATTTTAATTTTAAGTTAAGAGGTTATTTCTACATAATCCTAATTTCGATTGCATCACAATTAGTCTCTATCTTTTCAATCAATTTATTCATTTAATTGAGTAATCATTTTCCTATAATTTTGCATTATTCAATTATTTTGCAACTTAGATTCCAAAATTCAAATTTCAAGATTCAAAATTCAAAATTCAAATTTTCAATTTCCCTCCCTTAGTGCATGAGTTTTACTAATATTAGTCCAACCTATAGTATCCCCATGAGAAGAAGTTGTAGAATTAAGGCTTCCCAAGGTTTAATTACCAAGGAGATGGAGCCTAATTTGGATAACTTTTTCAATGAGGATATTTGTGGTTCTTTAAATTCTACATATGTCCCTATCATCATTCTTTAGATAATTCTCATGATGTGGAGGAAACACTAACTAGGGTGTCCATTGACCAATTGGAGAAGATTGACAATCAATCTAAAAATCTTCAACAATGGATGAGTCAACAATACCCGAAAAGTGAAGCTATCCTATTGATTGAAGGATTAAAAAGAATGGTTCATAGTGATAAACTTGGTGTTGATATCTTACATGGTATTGCTCATATTGTTGATTCTAATATTATGCCCATGAAGAGTTGTGCCAAAGCCCAAGGTTATACACAACCTCCTAGTCAAGTTATCATTACATTCCTTTGACTACTCCTATGGCTAGTGTTCTCACATTTACATCAAACATCATGGATACCTCTACACAAAATTTCATACTTACGAATGTTAGTCAAGGGGGCAACTCCTCTTCTTTCATTCCTCCTACCATGAGTCTTCCATTTGTTACCCAATCTTCTCCTATACGTATGAATGTTAGTCAAGGGGGTAAACCCTCTTCTTTCATTCCCCCTACCATGAGTCTTACATTTATTACTCAATCCTCTCCCATACCTACCTATCATAATGTTCCACCTCCTTATTCTCAACCCCCACCTTTCTATGATAATATCCCTCCTTATTCTCAACCTCTTCTTTCATTCAACAATGTTACCCTCCTCAATCCAACATGTCTAATTTCAATTCTTCTACCAAAGCTACCATCAATAGTCTATCCCAAATAGTGTCTTCCTTATAACAAAAAATAGCTTCTATGAATCAATCCAAGTATAATGTGCCCACATTTGATGTAACAAGCCCATTATCCAATAATATTGTCTAATTTGTCCCTCCTAAACATGTGGAAGTTCCTCAATTGGAGCTTTATAATGGAAAAGGTGATCCCTTGACTCATGTTAAAACATTTCAAACTTTATGTAGTGACTTTGCTCACGACCAAAGATTGTTGGCTAAACTGTTTACTAGAACATTAAGGGATAAAGCTTTGCAATCGTATTGTTATTTGCCTCCTTATTCCATCACTTGTTTTCAACAATTGGCTAATTCTTTCATTCAACAATTTCACAATAATATTGGTCCTAAAATCACTTTGACTGATTTGATGCATTGTAAGCAAGGTGTGAAAGAAAAAGTGACTGATTTTATTGGTAGATATAAGCATTTGTATTCTCAAATTTATTTTACTATGCCTGATCAAGATATTCAAAAGATTTTTATTTCTAATTTACAAAAAAACATTAGGGATAAACTTCTCTTTTCTGAGTTTACTTCCTTTACACAATTTTGCGCAATACATCACAACTATCATCTTACTGTGAGTCAATTGGAACAATCATCCTCTTCAACAACTCTGAGTGATAAGGGTGAAAGTGCTCAACAACCTTTTGTGAAGTTCAAACTGAATAAGGGATTCATCAAATCCAATGACAACAACAACACTCAAGTAACAAACGCAACAAATGTGCCTCCTTTGTCCAAATATTTTAGAAAATAATTCACTCCTCTTAATGAATCTTTTCACAATATTATGTCTCAATTGTTACAAAGGAATGTGTTGAAACTTCCCCCTATCAAACCAATTGATCCATCCAAGACATCCTCACCTTACTTTGGTTCCAAAGCCTTTTGCCAATACCATCGTCAACCCGGTCATGACATTGAAAAGTGTTATTCTTTGAGAAGTGAGATCCAAGAGTTGATTGATAACAATACCATATTTGTGGCTGGTGTGAATGATAAAGGAAACAAATCAGTAGTTCCTCCTAATCAAAATATTCAAATTTTCCCTAAACCTTTACCTTCCCATTCCACTAATGTGATTGAGACCAATAATCTTGCACTCTCTCCCAATGATGATGGTCTTGAGTCTAATAATGTGGTGAACCCTGTAGGTAAAAAAGAACCCCCTAAGGACTTGTGCATTACATTTGATCCTAGTGAGACTATTGAAGCACCTGATGGCCCTATTATTTATTTTTATCCCATGGTTAAAAATAACTCTCTAGTCAAAAGTGTAGGGACTTGTGGGTAAAATGTTATTGATCTAATATTTTTATTTTATTTCCTCATGACAAAGAATCAATTTTTTGTTTGTTTCAAAAAAGCTTACAAGTCAAACAACATGCGTGGAGCTATAAAAAATAGTGTTTTGCAAGTTGTATGAAGGACTAAAAGTTCAAAGCAAAAGTCTCCATGTTGCATGAAGGGTGTTCATGTATTAACTTTGAGAGGGAATATTGTTTTAAATGAAAGCACAATCAGAAAGGCTTTAACAACAACATTTGGTTGAGTTACCCTTGGTTTAGTCAATGAGGTGAAGTTGAAGACCCCCTGTAGGAAAGAAGACCTAGTTTTCATGATGGACAAAGCTTTGAAGAAGCAGTTTGAAGAGTTTCAGTGGTGTTCGAAAGGGGAAAAAGATCTTAACAGCATGTTCTCAAGCTCTTCATCACCATGCACATGGATGAAATGAGGTATGCCAGTTTCTCCCATTTGCAACTGTAGTTCTCTATCGTTGCTTGGCAAGCTAAGTGTGTTGCATACATATTTTAATAAGAATATTGGGGTTCTCTCATATTATTCACAGAAGTATAGGTTACATGAGAGCCCATTCAGTATTGATCTTCCATTATTTCACAGTCAAAATCAATAGACCTTGCATTGAACAAGAATGCTTGCGTAATGGCTATTTTCTTGTACATGTATGAGCAATTATATCAGAAAAGATCATTCTTCAATAGCAAGTGTAGCCCTAAAGAAGATCACAACACCAATCTCAAAACCCATGTTGAACGATATATGACCAGTCCTCACAAACATGGAGTAGGTCCAAGAAGATGAGTGCAACCCAAGTCATGCCATCAAAATCATGAGGCTGTAGCAGCATACAGTCATGCAGGTATAACAAAGAAAATACAGTGATAAGTGCAGTCCAAAAAAATCTCTATGGCAAAGTGTATGGCATTGATCAAATCATGACTATTAATTAGAGCCACAAGCTAAATTGATAAAACGGAGAGATATCATTCATTTGTATGGATAAAAGGATAGTTTTGAGAGCCTTACAAATGAACAAGAATACGTTCCCACAACTTTATTTTCTCTTATGGACAACAAAACTAATCTTTTCATCAAGCTTTTCACAGGGGTCTTAATAGGAAATGAGTGCACGAGCAAGTAGCAAGACACCAAAAGTTGCAAGAGTAAAGATCAAAAGATATTCAATTTTGAGACACAATATAATAACACTCGTGGCCTTGTGTCATAGTGAATACATAAACAAATCAAGAAGAATAGTAGCATACAACTTACTATACAAAAGAACATCATCGAAGCAACCATGTTAGTTACAAAGAATACAATCATTGTGCAAAATCATTAAAGGGAAAATATGAATACAATCATGCACCTAGATGCCTTTATCCGATGGCAGGGTTACATTCATGACAAAGGCTATTTCAATGCAAAAAGACCCCTGATGATGAAGCACTAAAATAGTATGTTGACAGTCACAATGGGACTCATTGAGCAGAAGATAGCATCAAGAAAACAATAGGCACAAATCCATGCATAATAGAGGACAATGTTTAGGACAGTATCAATATTTTGTTGCAGGGTTAGAGGGCCTAGAAAAGCACCATCAAGAATGACAGTAAAATGTTTAACAAACAGTCATAATAGTCACAATGTACCATAACAGCTCTTGAAGTCTCAAGTAAAATGAAATATATTGGAGTAATCACAAGGGTATAGTAAAGACAAAGTCTTAGTCCGTAGTGTTGAAAGCAAAGAATGAACAATGAGGTTGTAGTCCCATAAAACACCAAAAATATAATAACACACAAGGAAGATAGTCTATTCATCTTGTTTGCAGTGATAACACAAAATGCAGCCCCAAAAGTTCATTGTGATAGTCAACTAAGTCATGAAGGAAATGCCCAACAACACAATGATAGTCAATGCAACAAAGCACATTTCCATGGTAAAGAAAGTCATGGCTCTAGATATCAAAAGACAGTAAACAATATCATTCTTGAATGAAATAAAGTGCATGCCACAATCCTCATGCAAACATAGACAGTGATATATCAAAGTTTCTAGAACAAAGGGTTTTATGAAGAACACAATTATTAATGTTGTTAAAGATCAGAGGAACAACCTTAGAGCCATCATTATTATCTCAGAGAAAAAACAAACAAAGACAGTCAAGGGACTGTTTGGTTAGAGAACATATCACATAGTAGTAGTCATGAGAGAGTAACAAAGCATGGTGTACACTATTACGAGAATGTTTGCTGATAAATAGACCAGAATGTAGCTTCATGACACTTTTATATTCTTGAGGAAAAGCTACAGATTGTGACCCATAGAAATGCATGAATATATCACATGGTTTCTTAAAAGAAATATATAGTCCCTAGTGCAAAAGTAGTAAATCCATCTATGGTATGAAACAGTCTCAGGGTTGTAAGAGACAATTGGAACAACACCATAAAGTCAACCATTGAGCTAATGAAGACAATGGAGATATGATAGATTAGAGAGCAAAGTTGTTGTCGTGACTGAGATGGATAAGAAGATTGAAGGATACCATGATAATAGTCAAAAGCATGGTCATAACATCATCCACTACTAAGAAGAGTAGCACCCTATAGAATCCAATAAGGTTTGTTGCAGACAAAACAAAAGGATGAGTAGTTCATTGAATCAAAACAAAACAAAGGATAAACCACAGTGAATGAGCCTAGGTTTGTGATATAATCAATCAAATAAGGTCAATGACAATGGGTTTGAAGAGTTCAAGAAATTCAAAAGAGTAGTCCCATCTAATTCATCACAAAAGGGTCATTACCATTAAAGTATAGCTCTTAGCCCCTCAAAGGAGGTCACATAGGAAATACATTATTGAACATCAAAGTATAGCTCATACCATGAGTTTTTGACAGAGATTAGAGATAGTCACAAAAGGCATCAAACAGTGATGTTGCAACATGAATGAAGGGCAATAAGGATAGTAAGAAGCAAACCATCACATGAGCATATATGAATGTAACTATCATTATAGATGACACAGTCAAAAGGGCATGTGATCAAACACAATATTTGGTCGATCACTAACTGTTAAAACTTTCAATTCATAGTGAAGTCATTGCCTCAATCTTGGAGGTCACAACAAAGAGATATAAGAGCCAGGAGATCACAGTTCAATGACAGAGATATACAGTGATGAACAGTGATATCTTTCCAAGCATCTTTCTAGATAAGCACAGTAAGCAGTATTCACTGTTAAAAATCAATGTGAAATGACACGAGCATAGTTACCACAGAGCATATGGAGTATTAAGGCCTCATCACAATGTTAAAAGAGCAGTAATTTGTTGATCTAGACACTTGACTGAGACTACAACAGAGACAATACTAAGGTTAAGGATGGTATAAAAAGTTTTGATAGTGAAATTTTCTTCATGAATTAAATGCATATCTATAGCAGTAGAAGATGACAGTGAGTTATCAAAGAACAATGAATGGAGTAGTCTGAGATCATAGTGGCATAGTGTAAATTTGCAGACCTAGAATGGTTGTAACTTCCTTGAAGTGAATGCTTCAACATATGTCAGTATATTCAAGAAATCATTCATCTAATTGAAGACATAATCCTTGGAGAATGTCATATGGGTTAAGGGAAATCAATGAAGAGAAAAACTTAGAAAACCTACGTAGCATGATGGTAGGTAAACCTCAAGTTCAGATACAAGCTCAAGTATAGAAAGTTATCAATCTGTTAAGTCATCATCAAGATTTTGAGTTTGAGACAAATGAAGGCAAGAGGAACATATTAGAGTTTAGCATCAGTTTGATCATTGAAATAAGGAGTTTTAGATTAGTTTACATCAGTTCTACATCAGTTGAAGACCCACAAAGGCTAACACATCAACTGAGAGGGCTTTTCAAGCAGTCAACCTCTAGTTTGCAGCAGTATAAAGCATCTTTTTGCATGATCTTCATCCAAATTAGACCCCAAACAATAAAGATCATGCAAGTTGGTGGAGATCTCAAGAAAGGAGACTGAGTTAGGATCATCAGTTGGAGCCAACTTCAAAGAGACACAACAATTTATCTTGAGTTGATTTTTAGGGCTTTTTTCCTATAAGTCTTCTTCTTTTCTCTTTTCTCTAGTTCCTTTTTCTCTGCCTTTTTCTTTCAACTGGGCATGAGACATTGTAGCTCATGAAAGCATTTCCAGTTGTAAAGCAACACTTTCAGATTTTCAATAAAAGATAACAACTTTCCTTCTAGATACTTTATGTGTTGTGTTGAATAAAATATTTGATGAAGTTTTTGTGATTCATTGTTATAATTATTTTATTTTCTCTTTCAAACAATATTAATGCAAGAAGATGCATAGTAATTACATGTTATAGATTGTGTTTAGCTATTCTTAGTAGTTTGTAGCTGTAAAAACTCATTGTTTTCCTTCAATCAAACTCTAAAACCAACCCTTTTCTATGAAATATTTATGTGTTACATGCTTTGCTGAGCTGTGACAAACAAGGTTTCTTTTGTTAGGATGTGTTGTGAGTTAGAGAAGTTGATCAATCTTCTAAATATTTTGGTGCATCATCTCTTCGGATAGGTTTCAATTCCAGTTATTCTTCCTATCCCTTTTCCCATCAAGTGAAGTTTGCAGGAGGTTTCATCAAAGAGAACCAGCCCGCTTTGGAGGTTGATTTCCACCATAGGCAACCCACAAGCATGAAAATAATCCCATGTTTCACAAGATTGCTAAGATTTTAGCTGAGCATTCATGGGTGCAATCTTGGTGACAACAGTTTTTGGCACACCCGGTAGGACAGATTGAGCTATCTTAGCTCATAAAAGTTCCATATTTACTCTTGTTTTGGTGTCAACAACAAGGATTCCAACTTTTGGAGGCAAGATCCATACACACCTGGAGACTTTGAGCTCAATACCATTGGTTTCAAGCAGATTTAGTGTTGGTATGTTTCAAAAACATCCTTATATTCTAATTTCCAACTCTTTAAATGCATAAGGCTGACAAGTTTTCATAGAAATCCATATAATTACCCACCATATCATGAGAATGTAGCTCCTACATATCCTTATTAACCATATCATAGTAGAAAAAATGTTGGTTTAAAACAAAATAACACTCTTACAACAGCAAACCAACAAGTTTACCCTACTTACCAACCACCCAACCCTGCTCAATCTTCTCAGCAACCTAATAAAGCCTATAACTAGTCTCAAGCAACCCATAACCAGCTTCTAAATGAAGATTTTGAAGTAAAGGAAATTAAAATTATATTGCAAGGCTTCATAGATTAGATGGAGGAGATCAAGAGCCAACATGAACATAATGAATTGGCTTTCCAAGTTTATCTTAATGAGCAACAGGATGAGTGAGCTTACCAAGCCCACCTTCATGAACAAGAAGAGTTGGCTCTTCAAGCCCAACTTCATAAGCAAGAATTGGAAGCAAAATGTGGGGAGTTTGCAAATCATTTTACAAGAGAGTTAATTACACAGAAAAAGAGATACAAGGAGAAGCTTGCAAAGTTGGAGGCTCTAACAATTCCCCCTCCATTAAAAGAATCTATACTTCAGCAAGAAGCCCATCTACACATTACCTTTCCAAACCCTTTCTTCAGTAAAGAGATTCCTCAATTCAACACTTTGTGCTTCATGCAAAATGAGCCTATACCTGAGCAAGATCAGCTTGCACTACCTCAAGAGCAGCCTCTTGAAGAACCTATATGCCTTCTAGTAGCCCATCAATCTCCACAAATTGACATAGTGCATCCTATTATATCACAAGAGAGTTGTGATAATGAACATGGCAAGCTAGAGAAGCAAATTCAAGAGCAAGAAGTTGATGATCAACAAGAGGATTAGCCTGATTTGTTTAAATAACTTCCAATTTTCTTTGAAGAGCAGGAGGTTGTATGTGGTTCAATGACAACAAATTAACAAGAGCAGTAGAATGAAGATATGAATGAAGGTAATGATGAAGCTTTTGATTTCCTATTTGATGAACTCCCTTGTTTTTATGATCAAGATGAAGAAATTATGCCCATAACAATGGAAAATCAAGTGGCTAAGAAATATGAACAAAGAAATGATAATGATCTTGTACAAGAAGTTGTTGTTCAAGTTGAAAAATTCTTAAATCTGGGCCAGTACCTCAAGAGGAAATTGTTGGCCATTCATCAAACCATGTAGGAAGTTGTCATAAAGACAAATGCAGTCCTTGTATGCAGAAAAGTCAAGAAGATTTGGAGGAGGATGGTTTTTGGGATGATTTAGAAGGTTTTTGTTCTACCTTGGATGTTAAAGTAACACAAAAAGAAGAGGTGATTCATAACTAGCAAGAGAATGATGAGCTAGAAACCATGATTGATGAACCAATTCTTTCCAATCAGTAGATTGAGGTTGAAGAAGCAGTCCATCAAATTGAGACCAGCAAGGAGAGCTCGAGTTTCATTCATACAAGGGGCTATCCTATAAGGCATCTAGTCCATTTGCAAGCCAAGAAGACATTAGAGATCAAGTTCACACCTATGGCCGAGACCTCAATTGAAGAGCATCATTCTCAACTGGCCTATGGTCTTTCAAGCAACAATATGTATGAACAAAATAAAGATGTAATCCACTATGTCTTCATTCATGAAGAAATGTTGTAATTGTTTGTAAAACACCTCTTTATTTTTCATCTCTTCTCAAATGCTCATCGGCATGTAATAAATCACAAGTTGGGAAGAAAAGGTTCTTATTTCCCAAAACTAGTGAATGGTTTTGTGTGACCAAGGTTCATTCTTGGTTAGCGTAGGGTAGAGTAGCTTTTCTTTCAGTCTTTCCCTTCCTCTAAGTGCTCATGCACATCTTTCAGTATTGTTTTTCCAGTTTTTATAGTTAGTTTTGTTGTTGTTCAATGTTTCTAACAGCGAGGTCAAGGTTTGAATCCAAGTTTTCCCAAGCCACATGTAGACTCCTATGCCCAATGAATTGCTAAAGGCTACCGGTCCATCATGTTTGGCAAGCAAACACCCTTGAGAGGTCGCCAAAATGTTCCCTGTTTTTATCCCATGGTTAAAAATATCTCTAGAGTCAAAAGTGTAGGGACCTGTGGGTAAAATGTTATTGATCTAATATTTTAATTTTATTTCCTCATGACAAGAAATCAATTTTTTGTTTGTTTCAAAAAATATTACAAGTCAAACAACATGAGTGGAGCTATAAAAGATAGTGTTTTGCAAATTGTATGAAGGACTAAAAGTTCAAAGCAAAAATCTCCACGTTGCATGGCGGGTGTTCATGTATTACCTTTGAGAAGGAATATTGTTTTAAATGAAAGCACAATCATAAAGGCTTTAACTACTGCATTTGGTTGAGTTACCCTTGGTTTAGTCAATGAGTTGAAGTTGAAGACCCCACGTAGGAAAGAAGCGCTAGTTTTCATGATGGACAAAGCTTTGAAGAGTTTTAGTGGCGTTCAAAAGGGGAAAAAGATCTTAACACAATGTTCTCAAGCTCTTCATCGCCATGCACATGAATGAAATGAGGTATGCCTGTTTCTCCCATTTGCAACTGTAGTTCTATAGCACTGCTTGGCAAGCTAAGCATGTTGTATACATATTTTGATAATAATATTGGGGTTCTCTCATATTATTCATAGAAGTATAGGTTGTGTGAGAGCCCATTCAGTATTGATCTTCCATTATTTCACAGTCAAAATCAATAGACCTTGCATTGAATAAGAATGCTTGTGTAATATATGGCTATTTTCTTGTATGTGTATGAGCAATTATATTAGAAAAGATCATTCTTCAATAGCAAGTGCAGCCCTAAAGAAGATCACAACACCAATCTCAAAACCCATGTTAAATGATATATGGTCAGTCCTCACAAACATGGAGTAGTTCCAAGAAGATGAGTGCAACCCAAGTCACGCCATCAAAATCATGAGGTTGTAGAAGCATACAATCATGAAGGTATAACAAAGAAAATACAATGATAAGTGCAGTCCAACAAAATCTCTATGGCAAAGTGTATAGCATTGATCAAATCACGAGTATCAATTAGAGCCACAAGTTAAAGTGATAAGGGCTAAGAAGATGATATCAATGATAAAACAGAGAGGTATCATTCATTTGTATGGCTAAAAGGATAGTTTTGAGAGCCTTATGAATGAACATGAATACAACTCATAGCCTTATTGTCTATCATGGACAACAAAACTATTATTTTCATCAAGCTTTTGACAAGGGTCTTAATAGGAAATGAGTGCATGAGCAAGTAGAAAGACACCAAAAGCTACAGGAGTAAAGATCAGAAGATATTCAGTTTTGAGACACAGTATAATAACACTCATGGCCTTGTGTCATAGTAAATACATAAAAAATTCAAGAAGAATAGTATCATACAACTTATTATACAAAAGAACATCATCAAAGTAGCCATGTCAGTTATGAAGATTACAACCACTGTGCACAACATTAAAGGGCAGATCTGAATACAATCATGCACCTAGGGGCCTTTATCTAGTGGCAAGATTACATTCATGACAAAGGTTATTTCAATGCAAAGAGACCCATGATGATGAAGCGCTGAAACAATATGTTGATAGTCATAGTGAGACTCATTGAGCATAATATAGCACCAAGAAAACAAAAGGCATAAATCCATGCATAATAGAGAACAGTGTTTAGGACAGTATCAATATTTTATTGTAGGGTTAGAGGGTCTAGGAAAGCACCATCAAGAATGACAGTAAAATGTTTAACACACAATCATAACAGTCACAATGTACCATAGTAGCTCTTGAAGTCTCAAGTAAAAAGGAATGTATTGGAGTAATCACAAGGGTATAGTAAAGACAAAGTCTCAGTCCGTAGTGTTGAAAGCAAAGAAGAATGAAGAATGAGGGTGCAGTCCCATAAAATACCAAAAAGACAATAAACATGCAAGGAAGACAGTCTATTCATCTTGTTTGTAGTGATTACACAAAATGCAGCCCCTAAAGTTCATTGTGATAGTCAACTAAGTCATGAAGGAAAGGCCCAACAACACAATGATAATCAATGCAACAAAGCACATTTCCATGGTAAAGAAAGTCACAGCTCTAGACATCAAAAGACAATAAACAATATCATTCTTCAATGAAATAAAGTGCATGCCACAATCCTCATGCAAACATAGACAGTGATATATCAAAGTTTTTAGAACAAAGGGTTTTATGAAGAACACAGTTAATAATGACGTGTTGGCTTGATGATGATGATATTGATGTAATAGGTTGAGTGATGACTTTTTTGTGTGTTGTCATTGATGGCAACCATGTTTTGTCAGTCATCTAAGTCATTTAGTCCAACCGGTAAAGCCTAACCGGTAGAGGAAGTCGTTAAACAGCGAACTGGTAAATAGTGACAAAGCTATGTTCAAGCGACCGATACAGAAGATGGGAGAAGAGTTAAGTGTTACGGTTTGGTATGCATGTTCATGACATTGGCAAGAGTCTATGACCAGAACCACATCAACAGATTTGATGGAACGAGCGAGTTATGATGTTCTGAGCAGTCAGTCATGAAGAACACAAAACCGGTTGAGCAAAGACACTTAGATCGGTAAATCGGTAGACTTAATGTTTTATTTTTGAGTTAAGTTGTTAGTGGCCGACATGAGTAAAGCGTAATGTGCAAGATTATCTAGATACAATGAACCTAGGAAATTGTTCCAAGGGTTCTTATCCGACTCAGCAGAGTTGTTTATAAAAAGGAGTACATTGTGTGATGATGTATCATAGATGAAATCCATAGTGCGAATTTGATTGTGCGGTGAAAGGTGAAGCTCTTTATTGATGTTTAATCAATGTTAGAAGCAAAACTGAAGCGGATCTAATCAGATACATAGGTGCTATATGCAAATCAGTTAAATTTGTTGTTCCCTAACGGTTGTAGCAAGATAAAATCCTCTCACAAAGTCACTCCTAACCTGGTGCAGTAGGATCCTCACAGGTCCGAAGGTTTAAATCCCTTAACATGGTCACACATTAACTTGTGTTGTTTAAATCCCATAGTTGGGTAGCTCCTAACAGGTTTGGTCCTAACATGCCTTATTGTAAGAGCTCCTAACCGGGCTAAGACACTCCTAACTGGGTGTGCTCCTAACAGAGCAATTGTAAGATCTTAACCAATCAGATCCCTATTTTGCAGATAATTGATCTTGTAGGTACTAATTCCCACAGTGGTTTTTACCATTTGGGTTTCCACATGAAAAACATTGTGTTATGAGTTGCATGTTTTATTGCGTGTTAGCTTATGTGGAACTATTTTCCTTGCATGCTTGTTAAGTTTCAAATTGATAAAAATGGTGATCAGATTTGTGTTGTTGTTTTTGCTTGCACTGATTCACACCCCCCCCACCCTCTTAGTGTGCCTTATAAGTTTATCATGATGTTAAAGATCAGAGGAACAACCTTAGAGACGTTATTATTATCTCAGAGAAAAAACAGACAAAGACACTCAAGGGACTGTTTGGTTAGAGAACAGAGCACATAGTAGCAGTCATGAGAAAGTAACAAAGCATGGTGTACACCATTTGGAGAATATTTGTTGATAAATAGACCAGAATGTAGCTTCATGACACTTTTATATTCTTAAGGAAAAGCTACAGATTGTGACCCATAAAAATGCATGAATATATTGCAAAGTTTCTTAAGGGAAATATATAGTCCCTAGTGCAAAAGCAATAAAGCCATCTACGGTATGAAACAGTTCTAGGGATGTAAAAGACAATTGGAACAACACCATAAAGTCAACCATTGGTCTAATGAAGACAATGGGGATATGATAGATTAGAAAGACAAGTTGCAGTCATGATTGAGACAGATATGAAGATTGAAGGACACCATGATAATAGTCAAAAGCATGGTCATAACAACACCACTACTAAGAAGAGTAGCACCCTATAGAATCCAATAAGGTTTGTTACATACAAAACAAAAGGATGAGTAGTTTATTGAATCAAAATAGAACAAATGATAAACCACAGTGAATGAGCCCAGGTTTGTGGTATAATCAATCAAATAAGGTCAATGACAATGGGTTTGAAGAATTCAAGATATTCAAAAGAGTAGTCCCATCTAATTAATCACAAAAGGGCCATTGTCATTAAAGTACAACTCTCAGCCCCTCAAATGAGGTCACGCATAGGAAATACATTATTGAACATCAAAGTAAAGCTTAGACCATGAGTTTTTGACAGAGATTGGAGGTAGTCACAAAAGGCACCAAACAGTGATGTTGCAGCATGAATGAAGGGGAATAAGGACAGTAAGAAGCAAACCATCACATGTGTATATATAAACGTAACTTTTATTATAGATGACATAGTCAAAAGGGCATATGAGCAAACACAATATCGGATCGATCAGTGACTGTTAAAACTTTCAATTCATAGTGAAGTCATTGCCTCAATCTTGGAGGTCACAACAAAGAGATATAAGAGCCAAGAGATCACAGTTCAACGACAGAGATATACAGTGATGAACAACGATATCTTTCCATGCATCTTTCCAGATAAGCACAGTAAGCAGTATTCAATGTTAAAAATCAATGTGAAATGACACAAGCATAATTACCACAGAGCATATGGAGTATTAAGGCCTCGTCACAATGTTGAAAGAGCAGTAATTTGTTGATCTAAGCACTTGACTAAGACTACAATAGAGACAATACTAAGGTTAAGGATGGTATACAAAGTTATGACAGTGAAATTTTCTTCATGAATTAAATGCATATCTATAGAAAAAGAAGATGACAGTGAGTTATCAAAGAACAATGAATGGAGTAGTCTGAGCTCACAGTGACAAAGTGTAAAGTTGTTGAGCTAGAATGGTTGTAACTTCCTTGAAGTTAATGCTTCAACATATGTCAGTATATTCAAGAAATCATTCATATAATTGAAGACATAATCATTGGAGAATGTCATATGGGTTAAGTCAAATCAATGAAGAGAAAAACTTAGAAAACCTATGTAGCATGAGGGTAGGCAAACCTCAAGTTTAGATACAAGCTCAAGTATACAAAGTCATCAATCTATTAAGTCATCATCAAGCTTTTGAGTTTGAGATAAATGAAGGTAAGAGGAAGGTCTTAGAGTTTAGCATCAGTTTGATCCTTGAAATAAGGATTTTTGGCTCAATTTACAACAATTCTACATCAGTTAAAGACCCACAAAGGCTAACACATCAGTTGAGAGGGCTTTTCAAGAAGTCAACCTCTAGTTTGCAGCAGTCTAAAGCATCTTTTTGCATGCTCTTCCTCTAAATTTGACCCCAAACAATAAAGATTATGCAAGTTGGTGGAGATTTCAAGAAAGGAGACTGAGTTAGGATCATGAGTTGGGGCCAACTTCAAAGAGACACAACAATTCATCTTGAGTTGATTTTTAGGTCTTCTTTCCTATAAGTCTTCTTCTTTTCTTTCTTTTCTCTAGTTCATTTTTCTCTGCCTTTTGCTTTCAGCTGGGCATGAGACATTGTAGCTCAGGGAAGCATTTTCAGTTGTAACAATAACCCTTTCAGATTTTCATTAAAAGATAACAATTTTCCTTCTTGATACTTTATGTGTTGTGTTGAATGGAAGATTTGATGAAGTTTTTGCGATTCATTTTTAGAATTTTTTTATTTTATCTCTTTCAAAAAATATTAATACAAGAAGATGCATAGTAATTACATGTTATAGATTGTGTTCAGCTAGTCTTAGTAGTTTGTAGCTGTGAAAACTCATTGTTTTCCTTCATGCAAACTCTAAAACCAACCCTTTTCTATGAAATATTTGTGTTACATGCTTTGTTGAGTTGTGACAAACAAGGTTTCTTTTGTTAGGATGTGTTGTGAGTTAGTGCAGCTGATCAAGCTTCTAAATCTTTTGGTGCATCACCTCTTTGGATAGGTTTCAATTCCATTTATTCTTCCTATCCCTTTTCCCATCAAGTCAAGTTTGCAGGATGTTTCATCAAAGAGAACCAGCTCGCTCTAGAGGTTGATTTCCACCATAGGCAACCCACAGGTGTGGAAATCATCCCATGTTTCACAAGATTGTTGAGCTTTCAGCTAAGCATTCACGGGTGCAATATTTGTGACGACAGGCCCGTTATATATAACTGGGAAAATCAAAGGCATACCTTCTTGAGGAGTGCTTATTGATCCAGCTTGTATGGTTAATGTGATAACTGAAGAATTTCTTTATACTTTGCAATTGCATCAAGTCATATATGATGATAATGATGTGTTACTTAAAGTTTTTTATGGCTTCTCTTGTCCTGCTATTGGTTCTATCACACTTCCTATTGATGTTGGCACTAAATACTTAGATGTTAAATTTGCTATAATTCCTACATTCGATCAATTTCGTGTGAAGTTGGGACATCCTTGGCTCTCTTCCATGAAAGAGACCGCTTTGTATTGTTCACAAGTGTTTGAAATTTCCTCATAATGATGAAATCATAACTATTAATCATAGCATATATCAACCTATGGTGAGACATGGAAATATTTGTCTTGATTATTTTTTGCTTGAATAATTCCAACCTCTTCAACCTAGAAGTGATGCTCTCTTTAAATCATATCAAAAATGGAAAAATGAGATGATTTTGTCATTGAGTAAACCTACAAATCCAACACTTAGCATTCCTCTTGATGATCAAATACCTCTTCTTGAAGATAAGATTATTCTTCCTCCTAAGGAAAGAAATAATCTTCTTCCCAAAGAGGAATCTATTTCTTCTCTTAAGGATAAGACTACATTTCCTCCTAAGGAAAGCGATATTCCTTTTCCTAAAGAAAAATACATTCCTTCTCCTATGGGTGAGTCCACTCTTCCTCCCAAGGTTATAAATTATCCTTCGAAGTGTCAAGATATTCCTCCTAAGGGTAGACCTATTCCTCCTCATGCTGGACCCGGTCTCCTTCCTACACCTCCCATTCCTCCTTTATATGGTGTGGTTCCGCCTCCTACATCTTACAAAGAGAAGAGACCAACCTCTCCTATTGTTCAACCTAAAAGACCTCAACCAATTCATCCTTCCTTAAAAGAAGAAAAAGAGCATACACCAGTTGAACCTAAACCTTCACAACCTTCGGCTAAAACTAAAAAAAACTGTTGTGCGAGAGAACGTCGATGGAGATGTCGTGCTCGAGCTTGTGAACTTGCTTCCCAAACCATTTCTTCTCTAAAAACACCAGCTATTGACATTATTCCATTTTATTCTAATGACGATGTTCAACCTAATTCTTCAAGACGCAAAATGCTTAATACAAATGATGGTTCAAGTTTTATTCCTACTAGAGCTCCTAATTTTATTAATCTTGATGAAAAAATAGGTGAGAATGTTGTTAATGATGAAAATGTTGATCCTAATACTTCTGATGATGAATATGAATATGTTGATGTTGACAATGATTTATCTAATCAATTTTCAAAAGCATTAATCATATCTCCTAGTAATAGACAAAGTGAATCATCATTAGATGATGGTCCTTGTTTGGAACTAGTGATAGCTCCATCTACCGTGCTTGATGTGGCTCCTCTCGTGTGTTGTCCACCTTCCTGAAACAATAATGAGCAAGATTGGGGGGCAGATGACATGCTTTATTAGCTTGATTAGCAATGTAGATTCTCTCTCTCTCTCTCTCTCTCTCTCTCTCTCTCTCTCTCTCTCTCTCTCTCTCTCTCTCTCTTCTCTTACTTGTTTGTGATCCTTCTATTTGTCTCTCCATTCTTCTATTTGTTGTCCCTAGTGTTGTCTACTTGAGGACGATGCAAAGCATTGAGATCTCTTTTGGTCTCTTCCATGTTGACTCAAAAGGCACATGTGTTCCCTTCTTCAATGGGGGTTTCCTTTATTTGGGGGATGAGGACAATTCTATGCATATATACATGATATACACGAGTTATCATAAAAAGTATACTGACTCCAAAGTTAGGTGAAACCACCTCATGTTTTATATTCTGTGATCATTATCCTTTGATTTTTCCTCTCTTGGGGACTAAATTATTGTGATAACATGCTTGTATTTGTGGGTGTATCCTACCTTAAAGTAATTGCTCCCGATAAGGTGTATGCAATCGCTTTAACGTGGGGGTATACACTCTGCTCAATGATTATCTCTCTTGCATATCTTGATACTCAAAGTTACTCACCTTTTGCTTTGTAATTTTTGGCATTTTTCTTTTCATGACTCGTAGTAAGAGAACCTTACTAGTTGTAGTCATGGTTCTCTCTTTCTCTCTCCCATGATCTTCTCTTTTACCTGGTCATTGAAGTTGTGAGATCCTAAAGTCCAATGGGGGCTTGGTGTATCTTGCCTCCTTGATGAAATTCTTTCAATTTGAACCCTTTGTACTTTACGAAGAGTATGCTTGACTTCATACTCCCGCTAAAGTGGGGGCTAAATGTAAGCATCCTAAAATTGCACCCCTTGCAATTTTTGATCGCATTTAGGTCTTCACCTTAGTGTTTGTGCCCCTTGGTCTGTTTGAAGACCCGATTATGCTCATACACATCATAAACACTAAATTTTTTTATTTTACACTTATCTTGCACCTTGATCCTGGCCTGAAATAGAGTAGGACCAGGGCGTGGTGCCATGATCCTCCCTAAAATGGGACCGCTCAAACCCATTTTCCCATTTCAAATTTGAGCAAAATTTTCACCTTTGTGTTGGCTCATGTTGGGAAATTAGTCAATTAACCTGACAAACAAGTATATAAAGAGGTTTCCCCCTCTCATTTGAACATATACACAATCAATATATCAATCACATGAGCAAGTATTGAGAACACGAGAGATCAAGCATTCAAGCATTCAAGAGAAATTGAACATTTTTAGTCTTCCTTCAATCCTTGGAACAACAATAAAGTCAAGATTCAAGCATTGAAGTAGAGATCAACATCCTATTTTGTGAAACCCTAATTCCATGTGGAGGCAAGCATAACTTCACAAGGAGGTATAATCATTCCATTTTTAGTCATAATTCAACATTCCCTCAAAAGGAGAACATTTCCTTTTAGTCATTTCAATTTAATTTATCTCAATTTCATGGTTAATTCCAAAACCGAGGTTTGACCAAAGGCAACCCCTATTCCCAACCTATTTCCCTTTCTTTTTGAGTGTAGGAAACTGGTGCGCAACTGTACTTCTAGAAATAACCTTCAGATACAAAGACGAAACAACCCTTTTTGGTGTGTAGAAAATTCGGAGGACCAAGAGGCAGTGCCATGGTCCTTGCTTTCTCGGGGAATTTTCATAGGGAAAATCCGAATAAGCTCATATTTCTCTGATCTATGTGCACAACAAAATCCCAAACTTGTAGCTCAGTATTTTCTTAGTTTTGTCTTCAATTTCAACACTTTGCCCTAAATCAACATTTCAACTAACAGAAGAGGGAAAAACACATCATAATCAATTAATCCACTTAGTATTCAATCCTTATCTAATTTGTGATTTAATCTAGTGGATTTATCCCCTCTTTTGAATGTAAAGGAAATCTCCCCTAAAAGCGAAAAATTGATTTGGTTATTTCTCCTTCTATGTTGCAAATTACCAAATCAAATTTTCCCCTTTATATCATGTTTCACTTTTTACCAAAGCCTGTATTTGTAATAATTGTTGGCAAGGGATATTGTTCTGGTGAAGATTGGTGCATGATTGATGCTTAGGAGTTGTCATTGATGGCAACCCAGTTCAGATATCACATTTGGTGTATATTGATTTGACTCACCAGAAGTCATGTTGTTCATAAGTTTGGAAGGTGGAACTTAGTAACTGGTAGAGCATGAAATCATTGTGCATATCCTGATATTGGTGAGGTAACTTTGGTTGCGGTGATTAAGGAAGATTATTCAAGGTTCGAGGCAACTTATCTTGTGATCCTGATATCTGGTGTTGATTTATGAGCAAGATTGAAAGTACGGTATCCGGTAATTCAGTTAGAGCAGAGCTATTTTGCTGTAACATGTGATGCAAAATTGTTGGGTTGATTTCAGTGATTGGTTTCGTGTTCGAGGAGTTTGAGCTAACTTGTATGAAGCTCTCTATCATTTTGTTTGGGTTCACATTTGGATTTGTGGGAAGATTGAGCCAACTTAAGGTTACACATTTTATGTTGTGTGTTATGTGGTTTTTGGAAGTCAACATGGTAAATGAATCATTTTGTTGGTGTGGATATATAAGACCAATTCATTTGAGCATGCTGACATGTGAGAAGAAGGTGAGAATTTTGTATGAGCAAATTTGTGAAGGTTGGTGAATGTGATTGAATATTTTGGTGCTACGGTGTATGACAGTTCATTCATAATTGTAATAATTTGTATTAGCCTGTAAGGCAGTGAGCCTTCCTTCGGGTTGTAGCCCTTTTGTAATTGAGCAGTGAGCTCTAGGCAGTGTGCTTGAATGCAAGTGCTTTCCCCTTATGTAATATTATTATACTTTTGGTCATAGTATAATAATATTGTGGGTTCAAATCCCACCATGGTTTTTTCCTTTCAGAGTTTCCACGTAAAAATCTTGGTGTTATGGTTGTGTGGTTGTTTACTTTATGTTTTTGCATTTTGCTCTCATTCATATGCATCTGGTGGTTTAAGGATCAACTTAATAAGTTTGTAAATTGTAAAACACTGATTCACCTCGTCCCTCTCAGTGTTCATTGATTCCAACAATTGGTATCAGAGCTTAGTTCCTTGGAAGAAGCCTAACAACTTGATGAAGATCTGGAAGATTGAATCAATGGACTCTGGTTTGTAAAGACAACTTAGTGTGGTACTTGAAGATCTTGATGCAACGAGAAAAGAAGCAAGTTCCCTAAAAAATACCTGAATGCAGCTAAAGACTTCATTGAGACACTGAAAGATCAAGTAAGCACTTCTAGAGAAAAAAGAGAAAGGAGTTGATGGACAAACTGAAGGAGAAATAAGAACAAAGCATTCACAATCAAACCCTACAAGACAAGACAAATGAATGTGAGAAGTTGGCTAGAGATAATGCAGTGTTGAAGAATGAGATGCAATCCATTGTGATGAAACTAACAAAGGAGATTGAAGATTGGAAGAAAAATGAAGAAAACCTAACTCAATCATTGAAGGATAGATATGATGAATGTTGCAGATTGAACAATGAGAATGATCAGTTGAAGCTTGAATTGGTGCAATGCAAGAATCATGGACAAGAACTTGAAAGGCATATCATAATCATGAGAGATGAGATTTCTACTGCTAATGAGTACAAAAAAAATTCAAAGCTAGCCTAGCCTGGTTGGATGAGATGCTTGAAAGTCGGAGACATGGGAAAGACATGCGAGGACTAGGATATGAGAAAGGACAATCCTCCGGTTCTGGACAACACAATCATCAATAGAAGAACAAGAAACCTCCGGTAAGACAACCTAATGCCTATAAATTCAATGGTAAATATTTTATTTGTGGTAACTTTAGTCATATGGCAAGTCAATTCAGAAATAAGATGAATAATGGGATGGTGAATAATGGTCCTACCTTTACCGATCAATGTTTCATATGCAACAACTTTGGTCATAAGTCAAATATGTGTAGAATGGTGAACAATTTTTAGAATAAGAGATATTATGCATGTGGAATGTTTGGACACATTGCTAACCAATGCAAGATGAGATCAAATTAGATGAATTTCAAGCCTATGCAAAGAAATGTTGTTTGCTATGTATGCAACAAATACAATCATATTGCAAAAGAAAGAAAATGAACAACAATGGTCTGGTAAACAAGAATAAATCAGATGAAAAGGAAAAAGCTAAAGTGGAAGAGATCAAAGATCAACATAAGAAGATGTGGGTTAAGAAGGAAGATTCAAATGTTCAAAATGGCTCCACACCTGATTCCGGTGGTGGAACCTAATTCGGTAACTAAGGCCTAATGCCTTAGGGGGAAGTATTTCATGCAAATCCTCAAAACCCCCCTTCAGAGATCTATAACTAGTTGAGGATGGTTGCAAATGATGGAGATTAGTTGTGCAGTTGATATCCAGAAGATTTCATGTCTATTGGAGTATCCGGTGATGAATTCTTAAAGATGCAAGGTATTCAGAAGCCTTTAGGGTTGTGCATTTATTACAAATTAAAATTAGGTTTTCGGTGGATAAAAAGGCATTTCAGTCACTCATTCTTCACATTGCAAGCTAAGAGAAAGAGTAGAAGAGCGAAGCAAACAAGATTGAGCAGTGATAACTGAGATTGAAGTGATTGGTCAGAGATTCCTTGTATTTGATTGAGACTGAAAAGGTATTTATCCATTTGAGAGCTATCTTTTCATACCCTAATTTCAAAATGGCATCTACATCTGGTGTTGCGACTCCCTTGGTAGTTGAGATTACTGAGAGAGCAAGGCCCGTGTTCAAAAGACATCCATTCAAATTTGTTGAAAATGATCCAGAAGTTGCTTTTTCCTTTGTTTCATATGGCATATTGCACAATGGGGATATGAGGGCATATATCCACTGCAACATCGAAGAGCTTGGAAATGTGAACATGCTATCACTATATACCAAGCATATGATGGATGGAATGGGAAATTTGAAGCCAGAATTCAGGTCATTGTAGGATAAGGGTTTCATCTAGTTTGTTTATTTCCCAGTGTTTGATGAGCCTGAATGGGTGAGATACATCCTTAGCTAAATCCACGACGAGTTTGTATGGTTGGAGTGACCTCATAAGATCACGAAGCAATCCATTCAAGCATTTACTTATTTGAATGCAACCGGTGAGATCCCCGGTCTGAGAAAAATTCAGAATACAACGATAAACAAAGGTTACCGGATCCTAGCAGGTAGATTTCAGTATCCGGTATTGCTATATTTGCAGCCTATGAGATGCTTAAGGAAGACAAGAGGTATGATCTTCGTGGAGTACTTCTTAGTGAGCTACTAAGCAACATGAAGAAAATAAAACAAGATAAGAAACATGTATTCAAATTTGGTTCCCTGATTGTTTGTTTGGCACTATATTTCTTGAATGAGATCCCCGGTATTGGAAAGGTTCAACGGGCTTATGATAAATCAGTGGTAATTCAAATAAAGGAAGATTTGCAAGGATTAGGTCAAAAATATACTTTGTGGGGATATTTCAAATCATTTCAAGCAATGATGCAAAGTAGAGAAATGATCCCTAAAGATAATGTTGAGAAGTATGAGAAAACAATTTGCTTCATGGTGGGCAAGGATCAATGTCACATGGAGGCAGTTGAGCCAAGGACTGTTTGGATCATGTCCATGGGGTATGAGGTGGATGCAAATACACTTGACACATATGATCAACACTTGTTGAGTCAGTTAGTGGATGATAAGGAAGTAAGGTTCAATACATACAAATAAAAAGACTTTGACTTGCATAAGAAATTCACTGAACCGACAAGAAAGAGGAAAATAAGAAAGGAAGTTGAGGAGCTAGTAGAGCAAATGCATATATCGAAGGAGGTTGTGCAAAGGGCAAGGGAGTAAAATATATTGAAGGAGGAAAACATGGTGAAGCCAAAGACTAAATCGGTCTCTGGTCCTCCCAAGCAGACCAGGCCTAGACAAAGTAAGTCTGCACCTACCTCCGATGTGCAAAAATTTGTTCCTCCACCCAAGCCTCAAACAACATCAACCAATGGAGTAGAGAAGAGAAAGAAAGAGAAATCGACAAGAAAATATGTAGTTGTAGATGATGAGACCGAATCTGATGAAGAGATCAAAGAGGTGAAGAAGACGACCACTTATGTCAGGGTGGTGAAGAAGTCTCAAACCAGTAGTGCCCAGCCATCCGAGAAGCCAAGAGTTGAAGTTGAGCCATCCGGTAGAGCTAGAGCAAGCAAGAAACATAAGTCTGAGGTAGATGAAGCTCTCAAATCCAGTAAAATTGAAGGTACTTATGAAATTGTGCCCCTAATGACCTTGAAAGAATTAATTTATGAAGTCCTTAAAGATGGTAATTTGAAGAATGTGCCTATATATTATGAAAATTTTGATGACAAAGATCAGAGAGCTATAGAAGAGGCAATTGTACAGTACATGTATATTTATAGCTAGACATTAATAGAACTATCATCTATGATCCCCAAAAGCCCGTATGACATTTTGGATGCTAGGAGGCATACATCAAATCTAGAGGATGAAAGGATAAAAGAGTATGTATTAATAAATCTATCCTCTATCATTTCTAAAGATGAAGTTGTTAGACTATTAAAGCTTTCAAAGGAGATATTTTGAAGTAAGAAGAGGGTAAATAAGCTTATGCTAGGCAAGATAGATGAGGTGACCAAAGAAACAAAGACAATTTTGAGACAATTTTTGATAGATCACATAATTGATGTGAATCTGGGAGAGCAATCTCATGACACATCTGTTCCAGAAGTGCATAAAGTTGTTCCTAACAAATAAAAGGATCAATCATCTGAGAAGGCCATTCTGGAAGGGCAGTCAAATGATTAAACCACAATTGATGATGTTGATGTAGTTAAATGATATCTCCGGTGAAGCTGAATAGGAACCTCCTGTAATTGAAGTTGTTTCAAAAAAGGCAGCTGAGGAGACAATTGATGCTGATAAGGATAAGGATGATGGTAATGATGCTAGTGAAGAGGTGGCAAAAAATGAGAAATGAGAGGAGAAGATAGATCAAGCTCCGGTGATAGTGGCAAGAGACACTATACCTCATAAAGGAAAACAAGTTGCTACTGATTTGGATGATTTTGGTCAAGGGCCTATTGATCCGATCTCTTTATCTCTGATTTAAGAATTGAAGTTAGCAACTCTCGCCCAAGCTAAAGCCAAAGAGGACTTACTTAAGTCCCATTCAGTAGACTAAGAGTTGATAACATTGGCAGCAGATGTTTTGGAGAAAATTTTGCCATCTTTCAAACCGAACACATCAGATCCCTCTGGTAAGCTTAAGAGTATGCTGAATGATATAGGTTCTCATTTTGAATCTTTAGAGAAGGCAACAAGCACTAGAATTTTGAATCAATTCAATGCTACGAGATTAAAATAATTTTTGAAGATGATTGAGGATGATAGAGTGAGTTTGGTAACTACATTGAAGGGTATTCAAGATGCACTTGATGAAGGTGGTAATATATACAAGTCATGTCTAATTTTGCCCAAGTTTATAATAGACATTGACAAGAAAATTAGAGAATGTGAAGGGCAACTTGCTGGCATATCACAATCATATGCACCCCAATCAGTCTCGGTTAGCAGTTTTGAACCACAAGTTTTGAGCATTTTGAATAAGATCAAGAGTTTAAACTAGGAGAAGGACAAAATTTTGGCTAGAGTAGGAGAAGTGAGGAGTCTTATCACTCCCGAGATAGATTCTTTAACGAGTAGCATGCAAGATGCTAAAGATGCTCTGAATAAGCTTGTTCTAGCAGACAAACAAGGAGCAGAGATGCACACTTGTCTATTCAGTGAGATGATTGACATTTTAGAGAGCTTGAAGAAGGCACGAGATAACCATTTGCTATCCCTTAGGACAATTTTCGTTGATATTTTTAAATTTTTGTGAGCAACTGTACATGTTCTTGTATATAGTTTTGGGCAAATTCCTATCTTTGGCATTGCTATCAAAGGTGGAGAGAGCAAAGTGAAAAATGGTGTAATTATCAAGGGGAGCTTGTAGATTCTTGGCCAGTTTGAAATTTTGAGGTTTTGCAGGTTTGAGTGTACAATTCATTTTTCACAGTGTTGCCATCAATGCCAAAGGGGGAGATTGTTGGCAAGAGATGCTGTTCCGATGAACATTGGTGCATGATTGATGCTTAGGAGTTGTCATTGATGGCAACCTAGTTCAAATATCACATCTAGTGTATATTGATTTGACTTACCGGAAGTCATATTGTTCATAAGGCATAAGTTTGGAAGGTGGAGCTCAGTAACTGGTAGAGCATGAACTCATTGTGCATATCTTGATATTGGTGATGTAACTTTGGTTGCGATGATTAAGGTAGATGATTCAAGGATTGAGGCAACTTATCTTGTGATCCTGATATCCGATGTTGATTTATGAGCAAGATTGAAGGTCCAATATCCGGTAATTCAGTTAGAGTAGAACTATTTTGGTGTAATGTGTGATGCGGAATTGTTGGGTTGATTTCGGTGATTGGTTTCATGTTCAAGGAGTTTGAGCCGACTTGTATGAATCTCTCTATCATTCTGTTTGGGTTCGCATTTAGATTTGTGGGCGGATTGAGCCGACTTAAGGTTACACGTTTCATGTTGCGTGTTATGCGGTTTTTGGAAGCCAACATGGTAAATGACTCATTTTGTTGGTGAGGATATATAAGACCAATTCATTTGAGCATGCTGACATGTGAGAAGAAGGTGAGAAGTATGTATGAGCGAATTTGTGAAGGTTGGTGAATGTGACTGAGGATTTTGGTGCTCTGGTGTAAGACAGTGTAGGAAAATAGAGTAGAGAGACAGATCAGTTGCAGAAGTTGATCTGAGCCTAACTGGAACTATTTTTTGGCATATTTAGATGCTATACTTTAGTTCATTCATAATTGTAATCATTTATAATAGCCTGTAAGGTAGCGAGCCTTCCTCTGTGTTGTATCTCTTTTGTAATTGAACAACGAGCTCTAAGCAGTGTGCTTGAATGCAAGTGCATTCCCCTTATGTAATATTATCATACTTTTGGCCATAGTATAATAATATTGTGGGTTCAAATCCCACCGTGGTTTTTCCCTTTCAGGGTTTCCACGTAAAAAATCTTGGTGTTATGGTTGTGTGGTTGTTTACTGTATGTTTCTGCATTTTGCTCTCATTCATATGTATCCAGTGGCTTAAGGATCAACTTAATAAGTTTGCAAATTGTAAAACACTTCACCCCCCCTCTCAGTGTTCATTGATTCCAATAATAATGTCATGCTTTAGATTCAAGTGCAAGATAACAAAGGTGCACTAGAGGTGGCCCACCTTCAGATCCTTTTGGATCATTGGGGAAATGCCCCTTGTACAATTGCTAGAGTGCCTCTAGATCCTTCTACTGGTACCTCTATTGAACCCTCAACCTCTTGTGATCAATCTTTGCCCCCGTGGTCACCGACATGGATGTAACTCTTCCACTCGCCACTCTTAGACCTCTTGGTCTTAGGCTCCCTACTGCGAATTTGGTGGTAGCGATGCTTTCAACAAGTGACACTCTGCCTCGTGAGGGTTTTGCTTCCGAGTGGGACTCAGGGGGTGCTAACTCAACCAACAATGGTGCCAATGGGTGGTTGGCTTTAGGTGGTGGCAGTGGTTGGTCAACTTTTGGTGGTGACAACGGTTGGCCTGGTTCTTCTAAAGGCTTTATGCATTTGGCTTTGGTAATATCACCCTCTTAGACGACTCAAGACAAGGAAAAAGACGCTGCTACTAAAGAAGGGTGGTCCCCTTACAGATGATACCCCTAACCTTGCTGATGTATGGGGTCCTAAGGATGATAGAGATCCACCTCCTTTAGCTACTACTCTAGCCGCTTAAGCGTCTGTTTTATGTTTTTTGCTCTCTAGGCTTAGCCCGTGTTGTTATGTTTTTTGTTTATTTGGGCGCTGCCCCGTTTGACTCATGAGAGGTGATCTTGTATCCCCCAACTTTTTTTTTTGAATAGTGTACTTTATCTCTTTTAATGGAAATGACTACTATTCATCAAAAAAATAATTTTTGTTCTTTCCTTTTTCTATCAAGTCTTTCTTTATTTTTATTATTTCTCAAAATTTCATCAATTGATATAAGCATACAATGCCATATCTTATTTTTTTTAATTTATAATTTTAATATTATTTGTAAATATATTTATTATTATTTCATACTTCTTCACATAAATAGTTAATTTAAGATTTCGAGGACAAAAAACATCAAAGTACAATTCCCTAACAACATATTACACCAACATTCCCTTCAAACAACAAAAGAAACTAACCTTTTACTAACACTTATCTAACTATATTCAAAGTAACAACTCCAAACTGCCTATTAAAAAATAAGTAGTCTTCACTGCAATTAAAGAAAAAATAAAACAACATATCTATTAATTAAAAAAATTGAATGTAGTCAAAGAAAAATAAAGCAACACATCCATTAATTAAAAAAATTGAATGTCCAAAGATAAATTAAATCGAAATTCATTACCTATTCATAGAGTTCAATATTTCTCATACATTTGGCCAATAAACGATTGAGATACTCATCCCAACTATGTATAACAATGTCCAAAGCATCAAAACATGCTATTGTGAGTCACTTGCCACAAGAAATTTATCTGAGGTTAGAAAAAATAAAATGAATTACTCAAGGTTCTATTAAGGTTTAGATCTACAAAATTAAGTTGGATGCATAAAATTAAAACAAATGCACATTTAAAAAATGATAAATATACACATAACAATGTTGTTGAAGATGATGGAAATTGATGATATTTTGTGAAGATTTCTAGGGCTAGTTTTTTTTTTTTGTTTTGCACTCCAAGTGGCTTTTAATGAATGTCTGGAGGTGCTCCTATAAGTTGCCTACAAAAAGATTTTTAATTTTTTTTTTTCTAGGAGAAAAGGTTACATCTTGACATTGAAATCCTACCATGAATCTTTGAGTCCTATCGCTTGGATTCTTTGAGAGGACAAACAAAAGAATCTAGTTTTCTTGTATTTGCAATGCCATAGATGATTATAGGCTCTAAAGATGGAGAAATATCAAGCCTTTGTTGTTTAGAAAGTCCAACTTTTGTAGTAGGTTTCATTCTTTGCTAGAAAATTCATTTCATGAAAATAATAGTCAAGCTGAAGCAAAATTTAAGGAAAAGTTTCAAAACTATTAAATATTAAACATAAGGAAAATTTGAAAGGCTATCGTCTAGTATGATAACATACCTATGCAGATGATTGAGGAATCAACAAAATTCTTGAGAAAACTCAACATAAGCTTGTTTAATCTATAAAAAAATGTCACAAAGCTACCAAAGTATTGTGTTACTGGGCTTTACAAATTAAACTCCAATGCTGCCAAAATTTTTAGTGTCTTTAGGGTTAACAAAAAAATCTTTGTATGTAAAACTGCATATAGAAAGTTGCCTCTAATATGAAAAGTTTTGTAAAACTATATATAGAAAGTTGCTTATGATATGCAAAATTTTTGAAACAAAAAATCATTTCTTAAAATGCTACAAATTTATTTTCTAAATCATCTTCACAATCATAAAAATTAAAAAAATTTAAAACAAAAGTAATAGTATTATTGACAAACACTGTTTAATTCATTATGCGAGTATAATATGCCTCAACATAATCAAGTAAAATCAAATTAATAACTATATTCTATTTAATAAAAAAAATTAAATTGACTATCAATTAATAATAGTAAAAAACAACAATAAATTTTTTTTTATTGTAATATTATAAAAACAAATACCATTATTTTTTTTATTTTTATTTATTACATCTCCATTCAGTGTGGGCACCGGTAGGAAAGAATGGAGATAAGAAAACCTCCGGTCTAGCCCAGATCCCTTATGGGATCAGATAACAAAACCAACTGTAAATTTTTACAATTCCTCATCTGAGGATGGTGTCTGTCTTATTTAGACATTTTAGTTTCTTTTGTACATAAAATCTTGCAACACTTTCTGGTTGGATCCATCTTCACAAATATGGCGAATCCACTAATACTTCGAGCTTTTATCCCGAATCTGCAAAACCTTACTGCAACTTACTTTGCCAGACTGTTAGAAGCATAGTAAACATAATAATTTGTAACAATCATTCAATGAATAATAACATCTTTTCTATTTTATGTAAGAGGATTATAGCCTGGATATCCCTTAGCTTGAAACCATCTTAACCTTTTGGGTTTCAATTTAAGAGATTATCCAGGCTACAATTCTGCCTACACTAATGGAAAGGATCAATTTCTAACAGTTCCTTAATTACTTTTAACACAACAGACATCTGATACTCCATAACATAAATAAATTCATATGCATATGTATGTACATTTATATGTCAATATGCGAGATTATCATAGAGTCTGCCAGGATCATGAGTATATACAAATGCACACAGAAATATATATGCCTGGAGATAGGAGTGAAACAACAAAAGAGCAAAGGACCTGTACAGAGTCTTATCCAATAGAACCTTCTACATATCTGTATCCATGATTAAGCCTGGACTGACCACTACTTCCCTCCACAAAACCACTACAAAAAAGGACATGCCATCCATTTCTCAGTAGATTGTAATAACCCGAATGAACCCCACCCGGTAGAGAAAGGGTATCTAAAATCCAAGATAAGTCCAATGCTATGATACTCTATGAAATCCACTGCTGTCCCACAACCAACGAAACAGAAACCTGTGCTATCTGTCCCATACTTAACACAGGGCTTATTTCAATCACTATCCGATGCAAAGAATCTTGAATATCAGAATTCAAAAAGCCAGTAACCTTAGCACGTATACACATAGCCTGGCAGTCTCTAATTGTCATTAGAAGACATCATATATTCCTTATTACAGACTATACCCTCGCTGCCTAGGACAATCTAAACTCAGACAACTTGCATTGGAGGGGAGACCTGCATGTGCCATAGCAGGAATACCCGACTTCTACCAATCACCTTTCTACACTCCTGAAACACCCCTTTCACCCACACACAGGGACAGGTGAGGAGAGATTTATACAAGCACATATGAAGGTTCAAATAAGGATAGATTTGAATATGTTTTTGAATACATATACACATACTCATATATATATAGTTTCTGTATATATATATATATATATATATATATATATATATATATATATATATATATATATATATATATATATATATATATGCGCATGTGTAATTGTATGTGTTTCTATTTACACACACACACACACACACACATACACACACACACACACACACACACACACACACACACACATATATATATATATATATATATATATATATGAGTATATATATATATGTATATATATATGATTGTATATATATACCTATATATATATATATATATATATATATATATTTATATTTATATTTATATGAATACACCATATAACATGAATCAATCCATATGGGATTAACTACAAATATATATATATATATATATATATATATATATATATATATGAGCATATATATATATATATATATTTATCTGAATCTTAGTATACCAAAATGCTGAAATAAGGAAACGGTGACCGCATATCCTAGAACTTATACCTGAGGGACTAGGAGAGGACTTGGAGAGGAGTGATATGAGTTGATGACATGGCCATCGCCAAAATTTAATCCGAGGGAATATCCTTCCTAAAGACATACGAATTACCATCTGCCCCTAAATTTGCTAACTTGTCTGCTATAGAATTACCTTCCCTATAAATATGTTTAACCGAAGTTTCCTCAAAGTATTTGATCAAATCCAGAATTCTTTTTAATTCCGCTTTCAATCTCCAGTTTGACACTTCCCTAGTCCTGACTGCATTTATAGTTAATGTCGAATCACCTTCAATTTCCAGATATTTAATCTTGAGTGATTTAGCTATAATCAGTCCCTCCCGCAATGCTGAAAACTCAGCCATGTTATTTGAAGCCACACCTATGGGCTTATTAATGCTAGCTATTAGATCTCCGTTATCTTGGTGAATAGCACACCCTATACCTGCTACACCAGGGTTCCCACGGGAAGCACCATCAAAGTTTAGCTTAGCCCAGCCCTTTCGGGGGGGAGCCCATTTTGTTAGCTTCCTATCTATCTCAGCCTGTTTACCTCCCTTCCCAATAAACGGGGGAATTATCAAACCCAACCATTTAGATCGAAGAACCTCATCACATCTGGTTAAATTAATAGACTTTTCCTGTGTATGTCTAAGTTTATTATTGATTTTTTCCACAATTGTTGCCTCGATCTTATTTAGAAGGGATTCTACCCTCAATTTTGATTCTTTGAAGATCCGCCTGTTTCTCTCCTTCCATATTTCCCATATGAGGATAGCCGGGGCAATTGTCCACACTAAGTGATATATATCCTTTGTATGAGGAGGTTGCCAGCTAATCAGCCATTCAGAAATGTCCCTAGGTCTCGGAGTCGGCCAACCAAGGCTTGAGCAAAGCCATTCCCAACATCTCTGACTGAAACTACAATTGAGAAGCAGGCGATCCGCATTTTCTTCCTCTGATTCGCATAGAGGGCATCTTGATGGTCCCAAGAATCCTAATTTTGAGAACCAGTCTTTTTTGGAAAGCTGCCCATGAGAAGATACCAGCTTTGGGAAGACCAACGTTATTCCAGCATAGGCTAATCGGAATATTAGGATTGGTTGCAGCTCGACTGAGTTTTAAAAGTGAGTATCCTTCTTTGGCTTTGTAAATGCCCGAAGAGCTACCCGCCCATAATATCTTGTCTTTCCCACTATGTAATGATAAATGCCTATGCCTCAAATTATTCCAGAGGATCTCCTTGTCTGCATTTGTCAAGTTCATCTCATCCAGGGGTTTCCACTCCCAACCCAAAGCGGGATCATTGGAGATAAGCTTGATATAATCCTTAACAAACCTACCCCTGATTGATTTGCAATGTTCTATACCTTCTTCGCTTATACCTATTTTGTCTAAGGCTAAATAGCCCCCCCAAGAGTCTTCCCAGAACAGTGCCTCAGATCCTTCCGCAATATCCCAAGTTAGATAATCCCTGATCACCTCTCTACATTCTATCATAAAATTCCAAACTTTGGATCCCTTGGGTAATATTTCCGTCCTCAATATACTATCAGGGTTGGAGTTAGTAAGATATTTAGCTCTGAGGATCCTTACCCATTTAAGATTTGGTTCCGAGTACATTTTCTAGACTAACTTCGCCCCCAGAGCCATGTTTTGTACCCCCAAATCTTTGATGCCAACTCCCCCTAAACTGATAGGTTGGCTAATTTTATCCCAAGAAATTAATGCAAATTTCTTTTTGTCTGAATCCATATTCCAAAAGAACTTCCTCATCTTTTTTACCATTTCTAGCCGAGCTCCTTTAGGTAATTGCTGGCAGGACATTTGATATATCGGAATAGCCGCCAAAACAGCTTTGAGTAATGTAATCCTCCCAGCCGAAGAGAGGTATTTGTTCTTCCAAGAATTCAACCTGAGATCCATCTTATCAAGGATACCTTTCCATAATGAAATAATATTGTTTCCCTTATCCATCGGAATCCCTAAATATTTACAAGGAAGTTTCCCTCTATCAAACCCTAAGATATTAAAACAAATACCATTATTATTCCAACTTAAAAACTTAAATATTTACCATTATTTAAGAACCACTTTCCTATATTGGTATTATGATAAGTATTAAGTGAGAGAACGACTTTCCCATAAGTATTAAGTGAGAACCGCCTTCACATATTGGTGTGATAAGTATTGACTCATAAATAGCATCTACTGTAGCTTTCGTCCGTCGGCTAAACTCCCCATTGGGTGAAATATGTAAATTGTCTATTTCCGGTTTCTAGAAAAGGGAAAACAACTGAGTTTGGTTTGATTGTTAGCCAAAGCTCTTACTAGATTGATTGATTTGGCTTTAACAACAACGTAAAACACCCACCAAACTCCACAGACACATTTGGCATAATTGATTTGCGTTTGGGAAGAAGAAATAACGAGGAATGGTGAGGTTTGAAGATATCCTTTTCTTGGAATTTGGGAATTAATGGGTAGCATTAGTAATTAAGTTAGATGTTGAAACCTGTGCTTCTTGGGTGAGAGGGGAATTCACAAATTCCAAAGTTGGAAGGAGTGCATTTCGTTGTCAATTTCCCGTTTGACACTTGACGGAGGTTTTTGACTTTACCGCAGGCTGGGCTCTTCAATATTCTCATTTTTCAGGCGCTCATAATCTCAGATCCATTGCTCATGTTGTGCGCGCTATGCCATTGTATTTTTCGTATTGATACCTCTTTCTTTTATCAATCAATCAATCATATGAGTCCTTTCGCCCTTTTGGCCGCACGCTGTGCATGCTCTTTCAGGAGGTACAACTCCTCAGAACACCCATCTGGTAATTCTTGCGCATTTTGAGAGGAGATCTGGAGACCCACTAACTTCAACTGGTATCTTGTGAGATGGTCTACTGGAACTGCCATCTGGGTCATCAAATTACCAACAGAAATCCCAATATAGGGCATACAGGTTTTGACTACTTGACATACAAGGACTTGGGTTCTTTGGGGGGAGGCTAGGTTGAGCGTCAAACCCCTATTGGGTCTATGTGTATATATGTTAATTCTGAATGCCTGGTGGGCTGGTGTGCAAGGGGCAAATTAAATGCCCAGGTCCAGAGAATTGCGGATTTCAGACTACTTGGTAGTTCTGGTATTAGTGCCCCTGGTTAGCCTTGTGATCTTCCGCAGATGGAAGAAGAACTGGGCTGCGAAGAAGGCAGAAATACGGAAGCTGCTTGTATTGGCTGCAGAGGAAGCTGCAAGGGCTGAAGAAGAGGCTGCACAACTCTACACGTCAACTTTTGTAACACGGTATCAGTGCGCTCTCTGTTTCAGTCCTAGCACAACAAGGTGCTCCAGATGCAAGGCTGTCAGATACTGGTTAGTTAAATTTTTTACATTTTTTCTGCTCAATGTTGTTCAATGTAATGAATTAAGAAGATAATACTTTTTATTGTTGTTCATAGCTGATCTAAAATGTGTATCATCCAACATATGGTTATAGTCGCACGACAAGTTACTAAAGCGTTTGCAATCTAGATCCAGTTTTATGCGTCAAATAGAAGTGCAGTAAGAACAAATTTAAACTAAGGTGAAACCAGAGAATATCTAGTTCATGAATGAAGAAAGAGGGAGACATCAAAAAACAACCTTAGAAATGATACCTTGGTGTGGTTGTGTTTTCAGTTCCATTTGGGATCTCTGAGAAAAAGAAGTCATGTCGGTTTCTGTGGAATTCTAGACGATTCATGTCTGGTATTTCCTTTCCGGCACCCATCATTTGAAGTTTTGAACCTTGAAGTGTCATCACATGTATCTCGATCTTGGCTCTAGTAGAGGCAGTGGATATTGTGTTTCACCTCCGAGTTAATTTTTCTATAGCTTATTTAGTTATTTTCCCTTTCACTAAATTTGTACAGCTCCATCTGCTATGGGAGGTCTACTCTTTAGGAATTTGTGTACACACAGAAATATATATTCAACTGAACAATAATCAATGCTATGTGGTTTTAAAACCTTAGCGATTAATGAGTAATGTAAATATGAAAAGACCAACCAAATTAGGGTATTAAACATAAATTTGCAGTGTGTTATATTGAACAATTTGGACACATTGGACATATTTTAAATGTTTAGTATTTTGCCTTTTGATGGAAATAGCATGCACAAAAGTTGAAAGTGAGTGTTTTGTTTAACAGAGTCCAGTAACATGAATATTACATAACCTCCATCAGGAGGGTTATATATGACAATGGTAATAGTAGTTCTGAATATGGAGATATGATATTGGTAAACGTTCTAGTTGTTGAAAAGATGGATCTGTCAACATTTCCCTTCCTGCAAAACTAAGTTAATACAGTATGTTTTGTAGAAGACTTAAAAATCTGCAAACTTATGTTCCATGAAGTCTCGAGGTGAGGGTATGGAAGGGTGGGTCTTGAGGATGGGAGGACCAAGGGCCTACATTTGGGGATGGTGGGATGGTGACGGGTGGTGGTTTGGGGTTGGAGATTCTAGTGGGGTCCAGGGGCACTGCACTTTGTGTGTTCCTTGTAGCGATACAAGGCGGGTCAAGGGGTGGAACCCTTGCCACCTAGTGCAAATTAAGGCCTTTGAAATCACACAAACCTTAATGGTGCACAACATTTTCGCACTTTTCACTTTGTTTTTTTAATTTTTGTAACACCAAGTCATTATTTTTGAAACATGGGAGTGACTTGGAATGAGGTTTAAATACCTATATGCTAATTAATGGATTTTTAGTGACTGCTTAGGGTGTGGGTGGGGCCCATAGACCATTAGGGTTACGGTTAGTGGCACAAGGATCCAATTTGTTGATTTTTTTTAAAAGATGATATTTTTGTTAGAATTTCCAAGGGGGATGCTTGAGCATCTTGGGTATGGTCAAGGGACAGGAGGGAGTCTTCTGAGCATCTCGGAGGTATCTCACCAATGTCTGTAAAATAGGGAATGTCTTGGAAATTTCCCCTCTTTGAGGGGGACATCCTGAAAATGTCCTTGGGTGCTTAATGGGAGTGGTGGGGCAGCAGATGGATGGTCCCCCAAGTATCCATGTCTTTGAAACTTCTTCATCTCGGAAACACTTGGTTTTGGGGGTCATGTCCCTGATAAACAGTGCTGCAAAGCAAATATTGTGGGAAATTGAAAAAGATCTAGTGACCTCCTTGTTAAACAAAGACATTATGAATTCTTGGATCCCAAACAAGGAATTATCACAAGAACATACAAACTACTGAAGATTCACTAGTTATGTTCTCAATAAGGCTTGTCTTGGAGAATTTGGTACCTCTCTGCTGGCACCTTTTGTGGAAAAAATGTGTCAACAATTGGTGGGTAAGACTACTTCATTCATCAAAGATTCAAAAGATATTTTAGCCTTCTTGAAAGGTAAGATTGTTGATGAGAATGACATCTTAATAAGTTTTATGTAGTATCTTTATTCACAAAAAATCCTCTATTTGGTGCCATCATACTGATAAAAAATTTACATATAAGGGGACATCACAGTTTGCTGAGCTTCATCTTAGATGCACTTTCTTGTCTTTTTAGGAACACTTAATAGCAAATTGAAATTGTTGCTATGGGTTCTCCTCTATCACCTATGGTGATAAATGTATACGTGAAAGATTTTGAAGGTAAAGCATTCTCCTCTTTCCATGAACAAAATGGTGGAAGCGTTTTGTGGATGATACAAACATCAGCTGGTCACATGGGATGAAAAGTCTTGAAGAGTTTTTCTTTCATCTCAACAACATATGATCTAGCATCCAATTCACTAAAGAAATTGAGGATAATGGCTCTCTTTCATTACTTGATTTGTTTGTATCAAGAAAGATTGATTGTTCTTTGGCTTGAAGGGTAAACAAAAAAAGTATTCACATTGAGCTCTACCTCCAGGCCTCGTCACATCATCACCCTTCTTAAAAGATAGGGGTTCTTTTCACATTTGCCAATGATGATGGGCATTTGGAATCTTGGATGCATATCATTTTAAGGAAGAGAAACGTTATTTGATAAGTTGTGTGCATGGTGTCTTGGTTGGATGGATGTAGACATTGTAGAGTGCACTATAATTGGATTAATGTGTGCACTATCAATGAATGGGAAGGTCATGAATTGACTGTGAATGGGTCGCAGCTATGGTTCCACTCTCAATTGGGAGACAAAAGCATTGGTATGAAATGAATTAGATTTCAACAATGTTGAAAAGACGATTACTTTTGGGTATCCAATTGGAAGTCTCAATTGTGGATCTTCCTAAGGTTCTTCCATTTAATAATGACATTTCTTTCAATATTGAAAGTATTGTTTGAAAGCACAATATAAAATCAACTTAAATCCCTTAGAATGAAATTGGAAGCATAATCAAATTGATCAAAGATTCTTGATTGGGGTTTATTAGATTGATTTACATGGCATGTCCAATATTTAAGAGATATGAATATTCTTTTAACAAAGGTTTAAGGAGCTTAGCTTAGATATCCATCATGGTAAGTTTAAGAACTCTTCCCTAGTTGAGTGTATATAGGCGAAATCTCATGATATATTTGGAAATAAACAAGAATTCTAGCGAGAATAAAATTACTTGAAGACAAAGCTTAGAGAAATGGTTGATAGTAGTAAATATCCAAACAACATAAAAGGGTTGGAATTGAGTAATTTGTGGAAAGATCATTTGCTTAAAGGTCATTGATAATGTGCTATTGACATCTATTTAATATTATCATTTTGCATAATTAATAAGTATTCAAATTGACTTTGATTTATACGTCTTGTTTATATCTGGTTATCTACATAAGGATTTCTTGTTTATTAAGCCTTTCATTCATCCTCATGATGGTCTAGAATGCTATGGTTCAAGAAGTTGATTCATTGTAAATATTTTTCACAAGTTTTTCTAGAAGCCTTTTTTTTGGTAAATAACTTGGGTTTGTGTTATGTACCTAGGGATATGTATTATGGTGGATGGAGATGCCAACTTGTGGCACACATCACTTTAGTTAGTAATATTGGGTCATGTGGACAACTTGTGTAATTAATTATATTAGGTGTTGAGTAGACATTCATTGGGATTATATTACCCCTCCATTATGTTATTAGGAGGTGGTATATATAGGAGGTTAATATCATTGTAAGGATATGTGTTAATTATGATATTGTGTTTGGGATCTCTCAGAGATATAGCATGGAGTAGCTTCTTCCATAAGAGTTTTGTACAATGTTCCTACCTCAAGGGTTATTCTATTTTTGCATATATGGGATATTAGGGCATCTTGGTCCACAAAAATTGTAATGTCCCCTTTTTGGATTGCTCTAAATCTTGCCCTAAAATCACAAGTTCTATTAAAATAAGAAAAATAACTTTACCAATTAAATGTTGTAAGTAAGATAAATCCTGGTTTAGGTCCTGCAATCATGTTAGACAATATTGGAAATATAATTCATAAAACCAATTATTTCCACAAGGGTTAGGAATCAAACATATAAGTGCCGATATATATAAATAATCATCTTACCCATTAGATAAATCATGAAATATCTATAGTTCATTTTTAGCATTCAACCATAATAGGGGTTGAATGAGGCAGCACGATAGCGTGCCCAAAGCATCCCTCACATTAAGCCCAAGGGTGGATACAACACTCCCTTGGTCCACATGTGGCAGACACTTTAGTCATCCGTCATGGGGTGGCCTACCTAATGGGGGAGCTTGTCTATGCCCTCCCAATTTTTGTTACCTTATTCACCTGCTTATGACTGTGACTTCCCAAACAATCAACTATTGTAGAGGTTGGAGAGGAAACTGCAAAAGGGCATCGGAAAATCCCCCTATCTAAGCCTAAGGGTGGAATGCAATACCCCCTTGGTCACATGTGGCAGACACGTCAATCATCCATCATGTGGTGGCCTACTCAGAAGGGGATCTCGTATCTGCTCTCCCTCCGTGTATTTCCTTACCTCCACATGGTTACTTGTTGGGGGAATAAGTAATTTAATAAATAAGTTAGGAATCTACTTTGTATAGCATCTCTTGTAATTATATATATATGTATATATATATGAGATTATGTATTAAATATATTATCATTAAAATGCATACCCAATACTTGTAGATTACCAGTTTATCTGCCGGTTATTCAATTGTAGTCTGCTGTTGCAAGTTAAGTATATCTGATTTGATGTGATTCCTTTTGATGAAAGCTGTTTTCTGCTCTTACTCGATGAGTGCAGTTTAAATACTGATCTCTGATCTGTTCCATATCCTTCATGAATGCAGATTTATGTATAAGAACTCTGCTCTCTTTCGATTTCCTTCATATACCTCTTCTCTAAATATCTGCTTTACGTCTGCTCTAGAGTGTTCACATTCATATGTTTCTCATTATCTATCTTTTCTTATATTTCTGTTCAGATCTTCTGGTAAGACTGCCTTGAATCAACTTCTAAATCTTCTTTACTTCCCTGATATTTCTGTTCATATCTTCTGGTAAGACTGCCTTGAGTGCAATTATTCCTCTCAAAAGAGGCGACCACAAAGGGAGGTGTTACTTCATTTAATCTCACAAACTCTGTTTGTCTGTTGGCCAGCATTAATCTCATGAAGGAAGGCGACCACTTTATGTTTTCTTATTAATTATGTTTGCTTCATTAAGTATTGAAGTGCTACCATTATAAGGGTCGGCCACATTTAAATGATTAAAACATATTTATAATCTTTTAAGTCTTGGTCGGGCCTTTTGTATTTCCATTAATTACATCGCCTAGAGTTTCTATAAATTTTTGCCTAAACTTCATTTATTAAAGCTGTGATTTTATTCACAGGACAGGGACATACCACAAATCTTGCGTTGTGAGATTTGTCTTCTACATTTGCTTATTACAATTTTTATATGTGTGGATCTTATCAATTTGGCACTTAGGGGTTGCAAAAAAATGTAAGTGTAGGATTTTGGTAACATATAGCTCACCAAATCCATTTTAAAAATAATTTATCTTTCTTGATATCATCTGCTCTTTGAAGAAGTCTTCATAGTTACACATTGTCAATTGTCTCCTTAGATTGTTCTTTTGAAGATGAATCACAACAAATTTTCCCTAATATGATTGCATACTTAGACATTTTATTTTTAGAGTCATATCAATTTCTTGCATACCTTTGAAGAGCCTTGCTTTCCGTTCCATCAATTTGTGGAAGTGGTCCAAGTAGTAGTTTGGAAAGCCTTCACTTGGTTGATAGAGCCGTTGATATCTTGATGCAACATGAATGTGCTAGCCTCCGTAGACAACATGAATGTAGAAATAAGAGCTTGTTATTAAAACAATATTGTAATACTGATATAATGGTCATCTTAGTCATTTAGTTAAGTATTTGGAAACTTTTGTTTATGTCTTTCGTCTTTAGTTAGTTTTAGGAAGTTTACTTTCTATCTTTCATGATTCTATCCTTGATCATTTAAGAGGAAGTTATGGAAATATTGTCTTGTAATTTTCTATATAAGGAGTATTTCCTCTCCTTAATTAATTACAACATTGAATTATCATTTCATGGTATTAGAGCCGGTTTTAGTTTTTTGGCAAATTTCTTATTAAAAAAAAATCATAGCTCACGTACCTAGAAATTTCAATGAAATTTTTGGAATTTTTTATAATTGCTTTTTTTTAATGAAAAAAATCGTTGGTCTTTTTTACCTGAAGTTTTTTGAAAAGAAAAAATTGGGGGATTTTTCAAAGATCACGGGTTTCTTCTTCTGTAGTTTGTAGGCCTGGTTAAATTGTTGATTTGTGTTTGGAATCACAGTTTTTTATTTCTGTAGATCGTGGGCATTGTTTTTTGTATGATCTGGGTTTGTTTTTGCGTGCAGGCTCAGCATTTTTTCCCTTTTTTTTCAGCAGATTCTTTTTGCTGGAAAGCGTGAGAGGGTTTCAGACATTTTTCTCTGCTGATCGCATGATAGGAGGCTTTGTTTTCTGTGAATACTTCTTATATAGAAATTACAAGACGATCTTTCCATAATGGAAATGATCGAGAATAGAAACACGAAAGATAGAAAGTAAACTTCCTAAAACTATCTAAAGACGAAAGACAAATGGAAGTTTCTAAATACTCACTAAATGACTAAGGTGACCATTATATCAATATTACAATATCACTTTAATACCCTCTCAATGGTCATTCTACTAACTAACCTATAGATGTGACATAATTTGCAGGTCATTTGGCCACGAATGCATAGAAGGCTGCCTCCTTCTCCTCCAAACGCTCTATGACATGAGCTTGTTGCTTAGACCCTCCCTCGTTCTATAGAGCTTTTGGATATGACCAAGTTTACCACAATCCTTTCAACATGATGTTGGGTAACGAAGCCATCCCTCCCTTTATCCAGAGACATCAAGACCAGCTTCTCAAATCTCGTGCAAAAAATCCATTATGATTTTTTTTGGGAAAAACTTAGAAAACCTAAAAAATATCAACACCTTTCATGATTTTTTGTGGAAAAAATTAGAAAACCCTCCAACAAAGAAAGAACCCACGATTTTTGTGGGAAAAATTTGTGAAAAAAAAGAAGAAAAACCATGATTTTTGAAGAGAAAATCTGTGCAAAACCCTTCATGATTATTGTGGAGAATATCTTACAAAACTCGAGTCTGTTCAAAATCTTTACTCGCAGCCATCACGAGTAGTAAACAAAAATAAAACTCATTGATTTTTGTGGGAAAAATAAGCAAAACCCTTCCTTGATTTTTTGTAGAAAAAAAAAAAACCCACCATGATTTTTTTTGGAAAAAAATTAGAAACCTTCGATTTGAGAAAACCATATGAAAAATCGTGTCAAAAAAGTTTTGGAAATAAATTCTAGCCTAGGTAGTGAAACCATGAATTAAAAATTCGTCAAATAGTTATCTCTGCACTGATACCATGAAATGATAATTCGATATTCAATAATTACAAAGGAGATTTGATCTCCTTAAATAGAGAAATTACAATCTGTAAAGTGGAAAAATTGGGAGCTTAGCCAATTCACCACTTGAAGGAAGAGGGAATTTACTCACCTCAATTTTCACTTGGAGAAACTTTACATTCAAAAGAGGGGTTGAATCTACTAGATCCTAGCCTAAATGATACAAGGATTGAATACTAAATAGATTGATTGAGTTTGAAATGTGTTTGACCTTCTTTTGTAAATTGAATAGGCAAAGTGCTGAAATTGAAGACAAGGTATGCAAAAACAGTGAGCTACAGATTCGGGATTCAGCCGTGCACCTAGATTTGAGAAGTTTGAGATGATTCGGAGCTACCCTGCGAAATCTGGCAAAAGTTGCAGGGATTGTGTGTCTGGATAGGGGCGCCCTCCTATCGGTCCTTCTAACTTTTGTGCGAGTCGAAAAGGTTTTTTTCGTCTCTGCGAATAAAGCTTAATTCCATAAGTACAACTGTGCACCTGCTTCTACACACAGAAAGAAGAAGAAAGGGGTTGGGAATAGGGGTTTGCCTAAGTCAATCCCCGGTTTGGAATCAACCTTGAATGAAATACTGCAAATACTTGAAATAAATGATGGAAATGTATACCTTCAGATCTACAATAGATGATAATGATGCTTTGCTTCTTAGATGTAACCACATATGTTGTATGAAATGGCATGAACATGACAAAATCCAACACACACACATACTTGCAAATGAATGGTGTAATGTTGCTCCAATGGATGAATGAAAAGTATGCAGCCTTGAAGAATGCTTGATGTAGTCTCCTTGCCTTATAATCGCAATCGTGTACTCGCCTTATGATGATGGTGAATTATGATGCTATCTCAAAATGAGAGGGGAAGACCTCCTTATATACTTGCCCGTCGTTAATTGTTTAATTTTCTGACAAAGGCCGACATAGGGGATTTATTTCCCGCTCACAATTGAAATAGGGCCAAGGGGGAAGGGCCTCAAGATAGGTCCTACCTAGGGAGGACTAGGGCGTGGCGCCCTGGTCCTAACCTAGTTTGGGCTAGGATAAAAGGGCTATGCAAGTTGTAAAGTGAAAAATGAAGTCTGGTTGCATAACAGAGGCATAAACAAGTCCCGATCAAGCATGGGGAAAGAGACCGGTAAGGTGAGGGCCCAAAATGCGGTCAAAATTGCAAGGGGTGCAATTTAAGGATGCTACACAAAGAAAGTTTTTAAAATGGAAATGAAAGATGAAAAGGAAATATCCTAATTAAATAACTAAATGACCATTATAGAAGTATTACATTAGTACTTTAATAGTGGTGTGATGTCAAGGATGTTCTTCTTGCCAATTGATCGGCTTGAGTCTAGAGCAATGAACCCATCTCCTCTATTCCAATGCATGACTCCCCATACATGTTGTTCGCTATACTCCACATCTTCAAAAGCCATATTTGCAACTTTGAATTAGTTATTACTCTCTTTAGATATGTTACAAATGTTTCCGTTACCTTTTTTGCATCGCCCTTTCCACCATTAATATTCTTTTGAATCCTTTTTGCTACCTCCTCCCTTGCTTTCTTTTTGCATTTTCCCTTCTCATTCTTCAAAACCATTGTCATCTTTAGACTTGCACTCTCTATATAGCCAATAGATGCACATGAAACCAATAAAAGCCACCAAACAAGAAAACGATGTGGTTCTTCACAACCAAGAGTGGATCCTTTGATAAATGTTGGTTCATCCTTTCTATCCCATCTAGATAGAAATCATGATTTAAGGCGCCATCGTCCCACAAAATGGAGGTAACCAACATATGTCTTAGCTTAGAGAAGAATGCTATTAATTACCCATCTTAGCACATGAAGTGTGTTGCCTTTGCACTTCAATAAAGGCCACCTTATTGTGGCATGAGATTAGATACCCCCATGTCATCATAACGAAGTACTGTACCATTCTCCTATAATTGTTTATACATGCCCATTATTTATCCTCTCATTCATCATCCCCTTGCAAATCTTGCACTTGAAGTGTTTGTGCCACATTTGGAAATCTAGTTTCCTAAGACTTCACTCCCTTCTCCGCCTTTCAATCCTACACCTTGCTTTGCAATCCCATTTGTGACTCAATTTTCTTCTTATGTTGGTGAAGGAGATTGCCAATTTTTTCCAATTTTTTTCATTGTTATTTTGACTTTTTAAATAATTAGGCCCAAGAAGTATGACTTATGTTTATCGCCTTTCATATGATCTTTGAAATGCTTTGAGTCTTGCTCGACATTGAGTTTTTGCTATCGTCTTCTTGGGCCTACTCCATATTCTACAACATTGCTCTTCCTTCAGTCATATTGTTGGCGTTTATGCCATAATTGAATGCTATGAGAACTAGAGGTTGACCTTTATTATCCTTGAAAGCATAACCATCTTGCTTGACCTAGATTTCAATTCCTTGCATTGTTAAAAATTATTTTTACACATCTCGGTTCTTGAGGTTACCATATGATCTTTTTAGGCTAGACCTCGTGGGCTTTGTATTGCCACTTGTGGAGCCAAAGTGGTTGAGGCCATGCTTCCAGTTTGAATTTTTCTTTTGGACCATTTTCCCTTTCCTTTGAAGCTCAACACTCGTCTCTCTTGCATGATGGCCATGATTCTATCCCATACAATTATCTCTTGTATTTCCTTGTTTTCAAATATTCTACGATTCCTTTTCTAATCAAATATTCCATACAATTAGGGAAGGGTCTGTCTCCCATATTAACATTAGACTGCTTTTTATACTCCTCTTCCATCCTAAAAATAACTCCTTGATGTTGCTAGGGGTGGCCAATTATCACTCTATTTTATCACAAACCATTGCCGTAGTTGTCTCACATAAGAACATGAAAGAAAAAGGTGATAACTTGTTTCAGCTACCTCTTTACACATGATACACCTAGATGACCCCTACAACCCCATGAGTTTCAGCCTGAGGATCGATCCCATGCTGCTGTGCATAAAAGGATATTGGCCATTGGGAGGGTGTGACTCAACCAAATCCTATTGCTAGGAAATGGGGGTTGACCCCCATCTCCTTTGATGATTGGTCCATAAGCTTCTCTTATTGATACGACATTTAATTTACTTTTACTTCAGATGATCTTGTCTTCACTTAACCTGTTTGATAGGTGTAATTTCTTTAAAACGGAAGAGAAGATTACAATTGCCCTCTAGACCTATGGTTGGGGCTTGGAGCTCAATCCATTCTCTCTCTTCTCCCGATTTCTTGATGTAATCCTATACTTGAGTACGCTTAGGAACATGCTTAGGGGTTAAACAACCTCATTCGCTTTCAAATATTTGTCTATCAACCACATGTTTCTTGTAAAGTTCATACTATCCCCTCCGCGAGTTTTCTACCTTGTTCCTCCTCGAGTAGCAGACAATGTATTTTGAGGAAGTTCTATGTACCTGATCCCAATGGATTGCTGTGCTGAAAGAAAATTGAGCCATCCCCAGACTCTTCAATGATGTGTTTTGAATGAATAATTCAACTCCAAAGTTGGTCCTTCTTGGCACACATCCTCCATAGTGATTTCATGCCTAGGGATCTGTTCATTTGTCAGTATCTAAAGCTCAATCTACCAACTTTCTTTTCCTTGCATGCATTTTTCCATCTTATTAGATTTTATTTCCTTCTTTCTACCATGCCACTCATAGGAAGTTTTTCTGAATGCCCATTAGTGCTCTTGCTATCTTGCTTAGGGGTTTGAATGTTAACATTACATAAATAGGGATGGCAGAGAGCAACACCTTTATTAGTTGCATCTTCCCTACTATTGTTAATCATTTTCCTTTCCATGAGCATAATTTATTTTGTACTTTGCCCATCAACGCCCTCCACTCCTCTAGAGTTGCTTTTCCTTTTTATCAGAGGCATACCCAAATGAACTCAGCAGCCTTGCCATTTTGAAACCAAAAGAATGTTGTATATTCAGGGAGTCTTCACTATAGTCCTTAAGTAAATTTCCTACATCTGGGTAATTGAATTTTTGGCCTGCAGTCCTCATTTTATTTTAGGATCCTCTTCATTTCCCCGGCTTCCTTGACTGATGCCTCTTCTAACAAAAGACTATCATCCACGAACTGTAGATGGGTGATATTTTGTGCTCTAGATGATGTTTGCAGTCTTCTAATGTTTTTTATTTTTAAAATCTGCCTTCAGAGCTCTCCCAAGTGATTCTGCTACAATGAGGAATAGAAAAGGAGAGTGGGTCTCCTCGTCTTAAACCATGCTTGGCCCCAATGTAGTCCAAGGGAATGCCATTTGATGAGCAAAGAATGAGGCCATAGATGCCACTATACACCCATTTCTGGCATTCTTCCAAAAACCCAATCTTTTCCACTGCCTACATTAAAAACCCCATGCCACCATGCCATAATCCTTATTCACATCTAATTTTAGAAGCATCGTATCCTTTTTCCTGTGTTTTATGGAGTGGATAGTCTTATGCTATAATTATCTCGTCCAAGAGTTCTCTACCAGCCAAAAATCCACTATGTTCTTTGAAATGATTGCTGCCAAAAGAGGCTTCAGTATGGTTGTTGTTACTTTTATTGCAATTTATAAATTACATTACATGGCAATTGGTTGAAATGTATCAAAATATAAATTGTTGTTTATTTTGGGTATTAGGACTAGGAATGTGTTATTCTAGCTTCTCAACATCAACTTCTTTGATTTGCATTCTTTTGCCTCCAACGACACATCCTTACCCACTATATGCCAGAATTTTTGAAAGAATCCTACATGAAGCCCGTGAGGTCCAGGGGATTTCTTGTCTCCTAAAGAAAAGGCTGCCTTTCTAATATCTTTGATTGTTATAGGTTCCATCAAGGACTCATTTTGTGCTTTGCCAATCACATAGTAGTTAGTACATGTTGCTGAGAATGAAAACTTCGCTTGAGCTGTCTCAGGGGGGCTGACAGTAAATCTTTGTGGAATCTTGTTCCTTCAGCTCTGATAGCTGCAGTATTATCTATTATGTTACCTGAGGGGAGAGTTATTTGATCTATTTTATTCTATTGTTTTCTTATATTTGTTTATCTATTACGTTTCTTCTGCTTTTCATCTTCTTACAAAGATGTATGCCACTATGTTTTGTTCCATTTCCTAACCTCTACCTTGACCACATTCAATACTTTGTGAAGGATGTCTTTCCTATATCCTTTGACTTCTACAAGTCTCTGGGATTTTACTCCTTTATAATTATAGGGAGATTGGCTAGTGATTGGATCCTGTGAAGGGCAACGCTTTCAAATGAAAGGTCACTTGTGTCGAGGCCCATTCCGAGTTGACAAGGTATCTGTCCAACCAAATGTAATGTCCCCATTTTGCGAGCATCAGAGTTTGTAAGAATTAGCCTATCATTTGACCCTCGTAGGCTAATAATTATTGATAGAGGGCCTCGTGTGGCAGTTACTTGGTGATTAGAGACATTACTCTTCAGCTCGATTCAGGTTTTGGCCTTTGCACAGGTTTTTTGACTCAGATTGGCACACTTACTATTTATAGTAAGTTACTATTTTGGGAGAGTCAGGGTTCCTATTAATAGAAAGACACCTAAGCAGAGCTTATTGGCAGTGTCGACCTTGATTGGGCCTTTGCAGCTATTTCTAGACTCAGTTCCACATATTTACTATTTATAGTAAGTCACTATTCAGGGTTTCTATTTTTAGACAGGCATCCAATCACATGGAGAACAGGGAGAGTCGACTCTTGGCTCAGACGGTTTAGCAATCAGACAAGTACATCAAGAGATATTAAAGTTTAAGTGACTTAAGTGATTTATTTAATATTTTAATATTATTATAAAGTTCTAAAGTAACTTTATAATAATAAAGTCACTTTAATATAATAAAGTGCGTTAAGTGAATAATTTAATGTGGGAATAAATCTTTTATCCCACATTGGCCAGGAAGGTGTTTGAGCTCTCTTAAGGAAAGAATAAAAGGAAAGGCAAGAGTTCATTCTCGGCATCCAGTTGATGAATAGTATTTTGATTGATTTTTATTGTGGAGCCTAGGGCTTTCGCAATTTTCTTCTTTGATCATAGGAAACGAAAACTTCCTATTGATAGCAATTTTGAAGGTGTGAAATAACCTCTGAATTATTGCAGTTGTGGGAAAGAATACTTCAGTTCTTTCATTTGTGCAAATTGGTGAAGTTTTCTACAAGGGTTTGAAGTTTATTGTTGAAGAACATTTATAGTTGGTTGTGAATCATCCTTATTTGGCACATGGAGTTATATCATTCTTGTTGGGAGAGATTATCAACAAGTTATTCAAGGTTTTAAGAGCAGATTGCAAGTTATTTCATCCACTGCTACAGTGCCGTGAACAGTGCGCATGAACAGTAACGCGTGAATAGTGAAACGCTACAGTGATATGTGAATAGTAAAATCGCTACAGTATATTGCATCTTAGTTGAGTCTACTCAAGGGTTCTTCAAGGGTTCTAATTGCTGCTCATTTCCAGATTAGTTGCTGTTGTCATGACATTGGAATTTGGGCAGAATTTATAATTGTTGGAGGCCGTACTATAGCAGCAGCAGCCACACATGTTGCTTCACAATTTACATGGTATTTGAGTTGCCACATTACCCACAACGTAGGCGCTTCATTGGATTAGGTTCTCTTGCATTTAATTTCAGTATTTAATAGACATTCGAAGTTGGTTGTATGCTGCCATTGTACTTAGACCTGGGTATTTTGTTTCATATCATATTCAGCTGTCAGCCAAGAGTCTTGGCCCTTTCATATCTGTGGTAATTGGGACATCAATAAAAAAGAGTTGCATATGATATATTTGTAGTATTTATTTCAGTTTGCAAGATAACTGTTTGTCTTAATGTCCCTAGCTGAAAGTCAACATTTCACAATAGGAATTGCATGGCAAATGTTCGATAAAATGCTTATGGCTGTAGCTCTCATTTCCATACTCTAGTTTGCAGCATATGTTATTTGCACTTTCTTTATTCCTTGGTGAAACATCATTGAAAACTCAAGCAAAACCCAAACACTAAAAACATTGAAAAATCAAACAAAGGCAGAAAATTGTGGTTGGTTAGAGTCCACCAGGTGTGGGTTCTTACACCAAATCTGTATACAAGCTTCACCCACTTGCCCATTACACCATGTTTACCAACCTTTTTTGGTTTGATGTCTACTAGAGCCATCTTATAACAGAACTGCTGTACAAGATGGCATTTGTCAGGGGCATTGATGACCCTGACATTCCAGATTTTTACCTTCACATTTATGACCCTGACATTCCAGCTTATGATCTTCATGATTTCTTGGTGGGGGGATGCCCGCACCACCTTGACACAAATTCGTTATTGGCAGCCAGGTGCCTTTTTCTTCATCTTCTTTAGCTGCTGACCTTGCTTTACTTTCTTCCATTCTCCTACCCCTTGGTCTCTCTCCTCCAAGATCAGCAGAGGGTACGGATGGGGTTGCTGTCAAATTACTTGCAGTGCTCCTGGTGACCTTTTTGAAAATCACCGTACCCTTCTTAATGCCTGCCATATCTTCATAAGTTGCTGTAAAGACATCTTCCTTGCTTTCTAATTCCTCAAATTGGTTCTCTGATTTATGTTACATAGTGGATTCCAACGAATCTTCATCACCTTCATCAACCACTGTTTTTATTTGATTTTCCATTCCCTTACTTGACTCCTTGTTTGTCCCCTGATCAACTGGTTCCTCCAGAGTAGTTTGTCTAGTGATGTCCTGAATTTTCCTGTCCCGATCCTGTGTTGACTTATTTTATTTGTTGTCTATAGTTTTCATGGTCCACATTTGTTTGCTGTGGGGTTGTAACCCAGCATTTGATCTATTAGTACATTAAACAACCTTACTGTGTGCTTTAACATATTCAGAAAAAAATTGGAATGACAGGCAATTGTAGTCTAAATCTTGTGTCCAGGTGCACATGGAAGAGACCAGCCTTATAGCTTGTCTGATCAGTTTTTAAGGTCAATCCTGACATATTTGTGGGCATAGGTTTTTGGCACCTTCTTGCCTGTAGAATCGGATTCAAATAAGTATGTTACTAGAGTATTTCCTATTTACTCCAACATCTTCTCCGACCAATATTCTTATGGAAGCTTATATAATCTGATCCATAATGAGATTTCCTCAACTAGCTCTATTAGTGGTTCAAATCCCGTTGACCAAGTGCTGATAAATCTCTCTGCATTGCACATGAACCATGGGCCTCCTTTGAGGATTTTGTTTCTGTCTACTTTTGACTGGAAGGTGATTTGTAAAACCCTTACGCTAGAGAGCTAATTGTTGGTCTTGGACAATTGGCCCAATGCTGTCCCATTCATGATTTAATTTTCTCCATTCTAGGACATATCCCAATGAATGTGGCTATGATCTCAGTCTTCTTTAATGCTTCTATTTGTGCATCTAGCATTTCATCTGAAATTCTTATATATCTTGATTTTTTCAGAAACATTGTTAGGGACGTTAAGTGCTGATATGCAATGGAGTTTTTCTTTTGGTGCATCTAGCATTTCATCTCAAATTCTTATATTTGGATTTTTTCAGAAACATTGATAGGGACATTAAGTGCTGATATGCAATGCAGTTTTTCTTTTGGTGCGGTTTTGTCTGCTTCCTTAAAGGTTCTGCACAAATCTTGATTATGTTTCATGAATTCCTGAATAGCTTGGTATTCTGCTTTATTTTTTCCCAGTATCTTCCTCTCGTTCTTTGTTCCCTTGTCTAAATTCATTGTGTTATACGGTATAGATTTCCTTTGTGTGCCCCTGCATCTGCACTGCCCATTTTTGCTTTCCATCATATTGTCATTGACTTTGACTTCTTAAAAATCACGAGCTTTTTATGTGTGAAAATCACAATAAAATCGCGTTTAAATCCTGAGACGAGAAAAATCGTGTTTTTTAAAAGCGATTTCGAAATCCATTGGTGAAACAGTCAATGGTGGCCGTGGGGTGGGAAATCCATCGGTGATTTAACCTTACACCTTTCCGGAAATGTTTTGTAGGCTGTCGCCACAAGAAATGTCGGGTTTGGGATGGCAGAAATGTTCGCGTTCGATGAAATTCGAGAGGGGTTTTGTAGGCTCGCTTAAAAAGCGATTTCATGCCCTATAATTTGCAGTTGCACGATATTAACTGTATTAGATAATTAGTACAATATAATATAATTTTGTTGTTTTACTTTTATTTTTTACTATTAACATTTAATAATTTACAATTTTAATATTTAGGAATATTTAATTGATTTTTAATTATTAATAAATATAAATTAAAATATTTAAATTAAATTAAATGAAATGAATTTTAAATAAAAAAATTAAATTAAATATTATTTATTTCAAGAATTTTGTGGATATATTATTTATATTTTTTAAAAAACTCAAATTTATATAAACCTAGAATAATCTCCATTTTGTTGAACAAATATAAATGTCACAAAGCATAGACTCTAAAATAACATTTATAAATTTAGTGTATAGGTGTGTTTTTTAGAATATTTTAAGAAATTATATATTTTCAAATGTTCGATAAATTTGCCGATTTTTTGCCGATTCCCGATTTTTAAAAAATTTTCAGCCAAAAGATTTATTGCCGATTAAGATTTTTACATACCAAATTTGAAATCTCTAATATTTTAACCTGTATCAAATAGCCAAATACTTATAATCTTCATCACTGCACACACTGGGCCAAATTGTTTTCTCTTATTCTTCCTACCTATTAGTTTCTTGATTTTTTACATATTTGGTCTCTTCAAGGCTCTTGTTTGGGTTTGCATGTAAGCTGATCTTTGATCTATTCCTTGTGTTTTGTTGTCACTGATTTTATGTGTTGGATGATGCTGTGCTTGTATCCAGTGGTAAGATGATCAGTCCGGATGTGTTAAATGCCTCGGAAATCTTATTTTCCAGAGCTGTTTTGTTCTTGCAATGGTTGCAAAGTTTGCATGCTTTTCCAAGAGAATTGGATATACTAAAGTTTGGATGTGATGTGTATGTAACATTAAACAGTATCTGGTATTGGCCATTTGATGGGTGTGCGATATACTTTTTAAGTTGGTTTGTATGTTTTGACATCTACTCATAATTTTGGATTTGGATTAGATGAGATGTGCACGAATCATTAGACAATATCTGGTACTGGTTGTTTGATGGGCACAAAATATACTCTTTTTAAGTTGATTTGTACACTTTGAAATTTTTCTCATAACTTTGGATCAGATGTATAAACACTAATTCTATTAGTATCAATAGACAATATCTGATACTGACTGTTTGATGGACTTGTAATCTACTTTTTAAAAAAGTTGATATAGACAATTTTTGATATTTTCAAGTAGTTCCTAGCAAACAAAATTCTATTAATAAAATTACTCCTTACAAAAACCTTAATGAGTACTTCTGATGTTTTTATAAACTATGCATGTGTTACATGCTTTGAGGCTTGTTTATGTATGTGCAGTTTTAGGAATTTACTGCTTGGCTAGAGGTTGGAAGATTAATTTTGAACTCGTAACATTCGCATGGTTCAGTGTTGGAGTATGTCATGTTTATGTAGATTTCTCTAATGGTTTACAGATCAATAATACTGCATAACTTTCCTGGAATTCTCCTCAATATAACACTGCATTCTCACATTTTCCAATTTTGACACTTTAATCGTATTTTGGCTATATTTATTTTAAGAAATTTTGGAGCTAGATAACTCAACTATTTATTTTAAGAAATTCTGGAATTACATAACTGAACTATTTAATTTAAGAAATTCCGGACCTACATTACTCGATTATTTAATTTGTGAATGTATGTAGCTACATAACTCAACTATTTAGCTAAAGAAATTCTGGAGCTACGTAACTTGACTATTTAGTTTAAGAAATTTGGGAGCTCCATAAGAAATTCTGGAGCCAATTCAAATTTTCAAAGAATACAAAGTTGGGGATTTTTTAGTGAACAATAAAAGAAAAAGAAATCAAAATGGTGGGGAATTTCATTGAGGAATCAAGGTCGGGCAATATTGACTGTGAATTGTTACTTTTGATGCTAGTGAAACTTAGTTTTGATGAGTAAAGACTCTCTGAAAATGGATATGTACCTTGAACTCTGGAGTCGCAAGTCTCTTTGGCAGAAACATGCCCCCAGCTCGAGGAGCCTATCTATTTGTTCTCCTCTTGCCTCACCATGAGTTTTTTTTCTGATTATGCGAAGGGGGCCAGTTTGTGAAATACAAATTCGTTTTTCAAAAATTGGTTTTCAGCAAGCAAATCCAGACTCAGTTGCTATAACAAATTCTAGAAATTTTCAGGTTACTTTTAAAAAGTTATGTTTCTTATAAATTGTGCTTGCTTGCAGCTCAGGAAAATGCCAAATAGTTCACTGGAGGCAAGGCCACAAATATGAATGTCAGCCACCTGATATTGATGATTCAAATGCTTCTTTGCCACATGTTTCAACTCAAGGAAGAGAAATCGATCTGAATTCTATATCTGAGCCACAATTTTTTAAGTCCATTGATGCTAATGTACAAGGGTTAAGTACCTCATCTAAAGCTTCTGACCAATCAAATGAGTCTATTTCTGAATTTTCTCCTTCAAAAAGATTCGAGGACTCAGCATCAAAGATTGGTCCTGTAATTGCAAATGAAAAACCTGATCCAAATTATGCTATCCCCAAAGTTCTGGATTTCAGTGTTAAATCATCAGTTAACAGTGCCACACATAATGCTTCTTTAGGGGATGCTCTGGTACCCGATGATCCTATTACTGATGTACCAACCCAAAAACTTAGTGTGAGCAACACAAGCACCTCAACTCCTGCAAATAATGTTTTGTCTTCCAAGGTCTTTGCAAGTGATATCCCTGTTTCTAAGGATGAGAGGAATGAGCTTCCTGGATCTGGAATTGCTTTGGACAATGGTTTGGGCTCTAGCAGTTTTGAACGTAAAATTCACAACTCTACAAGCTGTACAGAGAATCTTTGTGTTTCCATGGATGAACCTGATCTTCCAGTTGCTAGAAACAATCCTCCCATATCTGAGGAGCCTGTACATGATAATATTACTTTCAAGGCAGCTAAACATTCTTCTAGCGCTAGTGCCCATGTGGTGAATCCATCTAGATCCTTTAATTCAGCCTCCAGCAATAATGACCGTATGGTGGATTCATCCAGGTCTCTTAATCAATCTCCTAGCACCAGTAAAAATGTCATGGATGATCTAACAGGCAAAAGATCCATGAAGAATATCTCAAATTTTGGAAATCTAGTCACCAGCTCATCTGGCCAGAAGGATTCAACCTCTTTGAATTCAAGATCCTCCTTTAATTCTATGTCCAGAACTGATGTCCATATGGGTGATGCATCTAGCCCTTGCAATCAATCTTCCAGCACCTGTAAGAAAGTGGTGGATAGCCAAACGAGGAAAAGCCCTATCAATAATACCTCAAATTCTGGAGAATCAGTTACCAGCTCCCCTGTCCAGAAGAATTCAGTTCCTTTGGCATCAAGTTCAAAGAGTTCACTGCAGACCAATGATGATTCTTCAAGCTCCACATCCTCTGTTTTTGTAGACAGTACGTCAAAGGTTATGAATACTAAAATAGCAACATCTAAAGTTGAGAATCAAAGGGCTTCAGAAATAAGTGGTACAAGCAAGAGGTCTGTTAGATCTGGTTTTCAACAGTCTTCTCCACTTAAGGAAAGAGCTCCTGTTTGCAGCATATCACGTCAAAAGAATGGCAGCCATGATATAATTTCTTCTAACACTTTCCATACTGTTGTTTCATCTCTTCCCACTGGTAATGCCTTGAAAGCATCTGTCAAAAAAGTTGCACAGCAGCTGAAATCTTCAAAAGCCTTGAAACAATCTTCAACAAAAATTATTAATGAAAGCTCAGGAAAATCGAACCAGGTAATTTTCGAATATTCTAATTAATTCTTTTCAAACTATGGTTGATTTCACTTTTTGCAATGCTACAATTACTACCTAGGTTTGTGCGATACATTTTTTTAGCAGTTTATTGCATATTGACATACAAAAGAGGTCTCGAATTAGATCAAATTTAATAATTTATGTTCACCTGGAACAGAAAGTATGTTTGATTTGTTCTTGTTATGTAATTTTTGCACCTTATATTTATTTTTCTTACACACAGCTTTTGGTTGTCAGACACTGTTTCCATATGAATCCTTTGTCAAACTTTTCAACTGGGACAAGCTTGAATTGCCACCTTGTGGTCTCATCAATTGTGGAAATAGGTATGGTAGTTTCTAGAGACAGTAAGACCCTAATATATTAGTTTATCTTTGCTATCATCGTTCTTTGATTCTTAAATTGTTTATGCACAGACAGATCATGTATTCAGGTTCACCTAAAGACATGATAAATTTGTGTTTATCCATATGGTGACTTGATGTTTAAACTTTCAGAAATGCATATGTTTGAATGAAGCTGCAGATTATAGGCATTAAGGAATATGATATGGTTGCAACAGTGGTCTTCAATTAAAATATTACACAAAGTTTAAACCCTTTTAGTGTAAGAGTGACAAAGAATTCATCTTTGGGCCTTAATTCTCTTATGCTAACATCAAATAACTGTCTTGTAATATGAATTCCCAAATCAAAATTTTGTGGGTTTGGTTAAATATGACATCCATGGTTTGGCCCCCAAATAAATATGGCATTGAATTTCCGCCGACCACTTTTTTTCCTGATGCTCATATTGGATTGCTTAAATCTTATGTGCGCTTTTTAGAATATTTAGAGATCTACAAGCATACGATGGCTTATAAAAATTCTATTAGCCTACTTTTAGGTCCTTTTGCTGCTATTTATTTTATTCCTTGCTGTCTGAAACTATTTAACATCCTCAGTAGACCTCCTCATCTAGCAAGACCTACCAGTATCTTAAACATATTCCTCTCTGAAACAACATCTGTTGCCTGTCCTTTTTGCATCAGAGATTTTTTGAATTAATGGAAGACTCAATCAGAGCTAATTTTTGAGGCCATCTATATGTAGGACAGAATGTTTGGAAGCTTGATGTTTTATGTCTTTAATGAATGAGGTTAGACTGAATAATATAATTTGCGAGCACTTTTTGGCTGTTTAATTGCATAAGTAGTAATGTGAATGCTTTGGTTCAAGCTTTATAAGCACTGTGTAGCTTACTCTCATTTTTTTAAAGCATTTATGCAAGACTCTTATTACCAAGTTTCATTTTGTTTTTTGGCTTTGTAAATCTCAGGCAAGGCAATGGGGCCTTAGTTTGGTGTGAATTGAGCTTGGAGCAAGTTCTTAAGATTTGTAAATAAGGGTCTCACATAGGCCATAATTGTTCTACTAGAAGATTGCCATGTTCTAGGAGTTTGGGTTGTGTTATTTTTGTGAGGGGGATTTTATTTTTTCAACCCCTTATCATTGAAAATGGCTATTGTAGTGAGCATGATATGGTGATTTACAAATGTAAACCAAAATTTTCTTTTGCATCGGTGATTTGTTCTCCAACATTTTATTTGTTTCCAGCCACCTTAATGAATATATTTCTCAGGACTCTTAAAGGAGATGAAATTTGCAGCCAGGTGATTTGGGGATTTAGGTTTCTATGTTTAATGTTGAATGGATTCTACCTCTAATGGTGATCAAGCTTTTTGAATGCTATGTAATTATATCTTATTTCCAAAGGGGAATGTCCTAAATAATATCACAGTTCTTTTCAAACACTGCATTTTCCCCAATTTAGGAATATAAGAAATCTAGAGCACAAAATTTGATTAATCATGAGCTCTAATCATCTGCTAACGTTTAGACTGCTACTTAAGTTGAATTTTCTTTGAGTTCCTAATATGAGTAAGTTGATTCAAGCATAGGTAGTATCTCATTCTTATCAACTGCAGAGCGATGTGCATGATTTGGACTCCTAATTTGTTTGAGAATTTTTCTTTCAATTTAGAGAATACTGGTTCTTTATAGAGAGGAACATATATTTTCCTCAAAGGTAATGTCTTTTATGTTAACATCTTTTACTCTAAGACAATCTTTCCATCCTTACTAAACTACTGATGTACTCTAGTATACTTATTTAATATTTGTGTTTGTGGTCCTCATGTCTTGGCATTAGTTGAGGCTCCCATATGTACAGTTTTTTTCTTACACTTTCTTGTGTGGTGGCTAAAGCTTCTATATACTTATTCCATTTTTCCTAAATCTCAAGCCATACTTTTTAAACTTTTCTTGTTTAAATGATTATCTTTGTAACAACCACTAAACTTAAATAAAGAAAACAGTGAACCAGCTTAACATTTCATAGATGAGTTTGCAACAAACTTAAACTTCAGCTGAAAAAGAATAATAACTAACTGCTTTTCATCGGAATATGAAAACTAACTACTTCAACTGAAAAAGTAGTTAAACTATAAATGAGCAGTTAAAGAAATATACTTCATTTGCTTGAGACAAGAAAGAGATTTCAATAAATAATTTTACTCTAACAAGGAAAACATAAAAGTTCAAAGATTACAATTCATTGAGCTTCCTTCTGATAACTTTGTAACAAGCCTCAACATGGTCTAGAAGAGGGAGAGCATCATCAAGGGCTTTTCCACCCAACCATAGAACTGACAGTCTCTCGCTCACCTTCCGACTGGAAGTGGACCTACCCTTCACAAGGGTAGGAGAGTAAGGGCTAGACCTAGTTGCCATCTTGCCATCTTGCCATCTAACCCTGGTGTTTAGAACCTACAGTTACCTAGTCTGTCACACACTTAACTAGTATGACCATCTGACTAGTAGGTGTATCTGGTTCTTGTGAACTGAAAATCATTTTTACACCTAGCCTTCTCAATAATAGGTACAGCTGACCCACAGTGATACATCAATTAAACCTTATTATCTTGACAGCTGTCAATAACAGGCATAATGACCTTAAGGCTAAATGACCTTAAGGCTAAATGACCTTAAGGATAAATGGCCTGTGCTGTAAATCCTACTCAACTAACCCATGGTCAACAAGGATTCTGCTAAGAACATAATAATTGAAACAGAGAAATGTTTCCAATTGAGTTACATTAAAATTACAGAGCAGTTCATTATTATATTCAGATCAGCATCTCCATCTTGTATCTTAAGACCAATTCCTATTTTAAGGATAAACTCCCTCTCATCTCACATTCTGACTCAGGGATTGAACAGAAAAACTTGGGTAAATGTTACGATTGATACTCTCAATCAAATGACTGAACTTTACATAAAACTATGATGCAGCAAGAATGATCCGCAGAGCAGTTATGTGAAACGCTTATGATTAAGTTCTTATTAATTCAGAGTCCACGAAATTGCTGCTTTGCCATGCCATTAACAGGGTATGCAGACAGCTTTTCATTCTGCTCTCATTCTTTCATAACAGAAGAAATAATCCTCATATAATGCACTAATCGATAATGAAACACATTCAAACTTTCATGTCTTTATTAACAAAACCATAATAGAAATCAATACTGGAAAAATACAACATGCCTGAGCTATGGCAAGATTGACAAGAACTGATTCCTCTGGAAAGACAGACTACCGCTGCTCTATAGAAGACTTCCTCGATGTTCTTACAAGTTTCCTCAGTCTTGAGTCAAGAAGCTAATGGTGTGAGCTTCCAAAGGAAAATATGTGCCAGAGGAAGTTTGCAGAGGTAGCGAATATGTTTCTCTTCTAGAAAGAAGTTGCGATGCAAGAAAAAATAACATCGGAGAGAATGAAGCCCCCACTCAAGTGAATGCCTTGCTAATGTGAATGTGAAGTCCACCAAGAACCTGCTCATGCAAATAGTGCCTTCCATCTTGATTGATGGTGGCTAACAACGTAGACTTGAGAAGTGGTGGGGAGAGTGGGAGTAACATCACCACCCCACCTCTCTCCGAATTAATAAGAAAGCTTCGGTCTACATAGCCGATAGCATAATTCTAATAATGTTTAAAACACAATGAAAATGTATATTCGTGTATAAGTTATATTCATAATTACATCTGTATTTATATGTGTGTATTTATACGTATATTACTTCATAATGATTTGAATGTACGTACATATGTGTGTGTGTGTATAATTAATATGGCTATCCAATAGATAATCAATAAAAATTCAATTTTATTATAATAATATTAAAATTAATCTCAAGGAAAACTGCACACACGCAACTCACAAAGACAATAATAGGATAAGACCGACCGGCTACTGGCTGATAAGGTGAGACAACCACCTAGAAGGCCAAGGTGATGACCAATCAACTTATCTTAAGACTCGGGGCTCAATCCCAAGTTTGGTCTCTTCCGAAGTCTGCAATCCTCTCCTTGATGATACTCTCCTTCCCTCCTGAGGCCAAAGCTTATCCTACATCCACTTGGTTACATGGAAATGGTTAAACTAATCTTATCTTCCATTTATCATATGCATGTATATAAAGAAAAGATAGACATAGCCAACATAATCATTCATGTCTTACTATCAATATATACTAAAGATTACTCATTCACATATGAAAGTAATAAAACATCAATGTTCGGTCATACACACAATTTCCAATCAAAATAAAACCTTTGTCGAAAGAGGGGTGTAACAATCTTAATCCAATGTTTGAGGGGCATTCATGCATCTATAGAGCAAAAATGCAACCTTTTTGACTATATTTTTGCTTTTTTCCATGTTTTTTTTTTCACTTCACATTCTCAATGCATTTGGCAAGCTTTTTTGTCAGAATTGCTGAGCAAAGACTTGGCGAGTCAAATTGACAAGTTTTCCCGCGAGTCATGCCCTTTGTAGGGCAATATTTATAATTTTAAAATGTTTAATACCTTAAAGAAAATAAATTAAATTTTAATATTTAATGTAATTAAATATTAAATGTTTTTTTTTTGATTGGTAATTGGGTCTCCTACGCTTTTGACTGGAGTTTTGAACCAGTGGGATCACATTGGGGGACCCCATCCCTGTGGTTACATTGCCGAGGTATTAACACCTCCTAGGTTTGACTCTTGCGAAATTAACCATACACCTTACTCCTTATTTCTCCATGCTCCTTTATCCCTCCGATCTCCTTATATCTCCCTGCTAGTGCACCACCCTTATCTCTCCGCTACACCGAGCCTGCCACCTTATCTCTCCGTCCATGCACCTTATCCCTCCGATCTCCTCATATTTCCCTGCTCGTGCACCACCCTTATCTCTCCCCTGCACCGAGCCTGCACCTTCCTCCAACACTCACCATCCACCTTCGATCATGCTGCCCAAGTGGGGCCTGCACTGCTACGGCATCATTCGCTGGGGACCCACCGTGTACTGACCTACCGCAGCATCCACATACGTTGGTATTAACACCAACGGAACCTTGCACTAAACCATGTCAGCGATGGTCAAGTCTTTTTGACCCACATCACCTGTGCCACCATCAACTGATTTCCTTTCACGCACATGCCTGAGCGGGGGGAGCAACCTGCAAGGATTCAAACACATCACTCCGCATCAACGCTGATTGCAACTTGCCGTTGCACTGCGGGGTTAACCAATATTAATGTTTTTAAATTTAATATAATATATTAAAATTTTATTTTTTTGAACTACCTACATTTTATCTTTCTTTTAGTGTTTTTAATACTCTTCCTTTCTAGTAGGCCAATGCAGTTTACTTTGCTGTTGTTCAGATCTTTTTTTTTTTGCTTTGCATATCTGTAATATCCTCATACACAGGTCTGTGCTGGCTGTGTATCTTAAACAGTGTTTTTTAAATTTCCTTGTATGAAAATATTTTGCCTAAGTTAAAAAAATATCAAGCATCTACAAACCATGGATAATGGATTTAAAATTAAATATTCAGCATGGAGACTAATGTACTTTTGTTCACACCATGTAGTTTTCTCATACACAGGTCTGTGCTGGTTTTGTTTTCAGCAGTTATTGTAGAATTTCCTTGTATGATTTTATCAATATGTTTCCCTGAATAAAAGTATAGAACATCTACAAACCATAGATAATGGCTTTAAAATGAAAAATCGGCATGAAGTATGATTTAGTATGTGGTATGTACTATTTGTTAACACTGTAATAAGTACTACTGACATGTTACCTAACAGAAAATGGATTTTGCTTCTTGTTTATCAATTGCATTGATTACAAGATACACCATCACATGACTATATATGGAATATTATTGATGCTTCTGTGGCAATTAAAATGACCATTTGTGTTGACTAATGAAATTGAGTTACCTCAACCCAAATAAATGCACACATATTAAACATTGCTGTTTCTTGGTGGGGTTCATATAGAAGTTCTCTAGCCATCAAAAGAAATGATATTTGCGATGTGCAGGAAAGTTAGAGTTAAAACATAATACTGATATACTTGAATGCAAAGTACAGTTTTGGAGTTTGGACTGTGGAATGACAAATGGTTATGAAATGCAACAATTACTTAGTCCTTGGTTCGAAAATGATTGAATGCGACGTGAAACAGAAATGCATAAAACCTTTGCATGTTGAATTGAGGTTTCAGCCTATACAGTTCTTTTGGATTACCTGAGGAACTTGTCTGTGTTTTGCTTGGTGGATGATGTTCCTTTCATTTGTATTTCACAAGGCTATGAATTATTGGAGATATTTTTCTGTCTTTTGTTCCCTAGGAATATCATATGGGGATGTGTATTTATACTGCTTGAGGCACAAGTAAATTCTGATATTGAATATTTAGTATTTACCTACAACTATGTACCTGAATTATATGCACACCACTTTGTTCTTATCTTTGTTAAGATTTAATGGTTCAGCAATGATCAGGGGTTTCAGCTCAATTTGTTATTTGTGTAAAATTTCCATTATTTTGACTTTCTTGGCACAAATTTCTACTTCGTGCAACTTCCAATATGGGAATAATATATGCAGCTAACAATTTGATTTTGTTGGAGAGATTTTTTTCACTCTTGATGAGTCAATTGGACCACCGTATGCAAGGAATTTATTAATTGATTTTTTTGGTTTATTTCACTCATAGATGAGCTTTATAAATGAAAGCAAACTGTTTATTTCCTGTAAATTTTAAAAAGTTGAATAATTTTTCAGGTGATTTCATCTATGTGCTATGCCCATGCAAAATGAACGATTTATTTCTAACAATCTACGTATGATTGACGTTTCATGTGACTTTATCCAGCTGCTATGCCAACGTGGTGCTACAATGTCTGATATTTACACGGCCTGTTGCTGGATATCTACTTCAAGGATCTCATTCAAAAAATTGTATGTTACCTTTCCTTCGTCAGGTCATTCATATATTTTGACAGATGATTTTAGGTGAAATTTGCACTTATGTATATCAGCCATTTTATCTTATGAATATACACAGGATTGTCATTTGGTATGTTGTTGAATCCAGGTCAGAGACGTGAGAGAAATGATTGGTGCTTCATGTGTGAGCTTCAGCAACTTGCTTCCAGGATGAGGGATGGAAAAGGTCCTATTTCACCCTTCAGAATACTATCACAAATACAAAACATTGGCAACCACCTTGGGTATGGGAAAGAAGAGGATGCTCATGAATTTTTAAGGTGAATTAAGTTTTAAGATTGCAGTGTTTACAATGGCTTGTCAGGGCCAGTTCCCATTGTCTCTTGGGTTTTTACTGTATTTTCTACTTTGATATATTTCCATCATGGTTATGCTGATTTTCGTTTTGGTCCTTTGTCATTTTTTTTCCGGAAATTATTTCTGTAAATCTTTGATGCATATTGAAAATGATCTATATGGTTCCTATTGCCAGGTTTGCCATTGATGCAATGCAATCCGTGTGTCTTGCTGAAGCTGATGGAGGGAGGGCAGTTGATCCACTATTGCAAGATACAACGCTTATCCAACAGACATTTGGGGGCTATCTTCAATCAAAAGTAATGACAGTTGAATCGATAAGGATTGTTTTGCAATTATGTTTTGGTGGTTAACAAACAAGAACGACATTTATTTGCTTCAAATTGTTATGCTTTCGTATAGAAAATGTGTAGGACAAAACTACCACTACAATTTAAGGCAGTTAGATTTAAAACAAGATATATTTCTTTTTTTTTGGTACTGCAGATAAAGTGTTTGAAATGCCAATACATATCTGAGCGGTATGATCGCATGATGGATCTGAATGTGGAGATAGAAGGCAATATTGAATCTCTTCAAGATGCACTTGCACAATTCACAGCTCCTGAAATATTGGATGGTGACAATAAGTATAAATGTGACAGGTTAGTCTATATTAAGTTCAGATTGAGATGTTTACCAGTTTTACTACAATCATCCTCTCAGTCCCATATGGTGAAAATTGTTCTTTGAATTTCAGTGCACAATTGCCTTCCTTGCATTTGTTTAATTTTCCAAGAAAACCTAAATTTCTCCAAGTTTTGAAGATGAGAATATTGCTAATGCCTAAAGGTGATAATTCAAAAGGATTCTACCTGCTGACACATATGCTGCTGCATTATCTGTGATGATTTGCACCACATTATCTACCCCCACCTCCATGATGACACGCTCCAACATTCCAGCCAATGTTTCTGCATTTTTCACCTTGTTGGAGGCATCAACAGATTTCAAGAACACTACATTGTCCTTGCAAGCGACCAAAAAATTGATGATGGTGCGCTTCTTGCCATCTGTCCACCCATTAGAAAGAATGGTGCAGCCATAATTTGCCCAATCAATTTTTTGATCCTCCATCACTTCTCTTGCCCTAGCAATTGCATTTGTGAGCAACCTGTAAGTGCAAAGTGAAATTAGGTATTAGTACACAATTTTGATTTAATAAACAAGAAATCTAAAAAATAATTAAAAATGAAATCAAGTGGACTATGTAGTAATTTACTAACCTTCCACTCAAATCCCTGCGAGAAGGGGCCTTGTACCCCTTTCCTGAAACTATCATAGCAGTCACCAAATTCAACCAATAAGCATTCTCCGCCACATTGAATGCAATGTTGTTGAAGTACCAAAAATCATCAACTGCAATGTCAGTTTTCTCATGTACCTCCTTATTCCATCCACTAGCCTCTAATGATGGTTGTGCTCCAGGTGTGTTTCTGGGCACAAAATAATCACCTATTGACCCTGATCGTTGTGATGGAAGTGGAACAGGGCCAGGTACTCTACTAGAGGAAGCAGAAGCAATGGGCGAGCTGATGGTGGGTTTGCGGATACGTGGGCCACACCGAGAGCCCACTATGCCCTCAAGTGCTTCTTCTTCCTCTTCAAGGTCAATAGAAACACCTTGAGATTCAGCTATGGCTGATCTGATGGCTAGCTTTGCCCTCTCCCTTTGCAATTTCTTCTCTTCCCCAGCTGCAAGTAGGGCATTCATTTGTCTTTTTATTTCTTCATTGGTCCCAGGGCATGCTCTAGCATCCTGCCTATCTATTCCTGCAAGGTGGTATTTGAGGCGGTTGATGCCTCCATGAAGTATTCTCTCACACTTTATGCATATAATTGACCCAGGATCGGGTCCCTCATAGGCATACCTCCATGCCCCATCTCTAGCACCTCTAGGACGGGTGCCTATAAATCTAGATGGGCATGGATCTAGTGGCCATTGCTCCCTTGCCATGATTAATGCTTACTTAACCTACACATACAAAGTGCAAAAAAAAATTAACATTTTAGTTAAACAATTTAGCACTAAGCAAACTATCTACATTAGTTTAAATAAATTTAGACATCATTCGAAGTTTTTTTAAAAAAAAAGTAGGGTTTGAATTTTTTTTTGAAAACTAGATTCTTCAAAAAAATTGTGAAAATTCAACAAGACTTGTGTTAAATCTTGTGTAAATAACTTAGAAATGATTTAGACTACCTAGGAATCATTTGTAATCAATCTAAATGCAACAAAAAATAAACAAATTGTTTTAAAAAAGCATAGAAAAAAAAATTAAAAAACTTACCTGGAATCTGATTTTCCTTTCAAATCCCCTTCAAATCCACTTGGAATCACTCAATAACCACCCCAAATCACCTTCCAAGCCTTCCAAATGAGTTTCCCCCTTCTCAGCCCAAAACATAATTGGAAAACAAAAAATAAATGAATTTTAAGCCATTTTCGGCTGTAAAGGAAACGCGGGCGAGTTTTTTTCAAAAACTCGCCAAAAACTCGGCGAGTTTTCCTGGCGAGTAGAAGTCGTTACTACTCGCCAAGCCCAAAAACTCGGCGAGTTTTTGTCACTTGCAGAGTTTTCGGCGAGTGTGTCATCTATGCTTTCATCAATGATAATGGTCAAATTAATGAATTCCTATTTGCTCATGGGTTTCACTTTATAGGTTGTATCGGAGAGATGTGTATCTAATACACTGACCAAGGTAGCTAAGCATGGATAGAAATTGCAAATTCAATGTGAGATAAATTATCATAGAGGGAGGACAATGGGTCCTTGGACGACTAAGAGATTTCTATGTTGGCTAGGTAGATTGGCTAGGTGCTTCATTTGGGATGGATATGGACCATTTTTAAATCTCTTTGTTAGAGATAAGGATGGTAAGAGTTCTACAGGGACATAGCCATGCCCCTTGGTACTTTGTGGGCAATGGCAATGCCCCTTGGTACTTTGTGGGCAATGGCAAAACCCCTTTCCTTAACTCATGTTATTATTTCATTCAATTACCATTCCTCAAATTTGAGCTAAACTTCCAGGTGTCCATGTGTTTCCCAGATTATAGTTGCTTCTTATAGCCATAGTAGAGGTGCATTTTTAGATAAACATTTTGGGGATCTATAAAGGGGTCCCAGACCAAAAGACAATAGAGCAACATGAACAAAACAAAAGAAAAATACCTACATAAACAACCTGTAAATGGGTGTAGCAGGCTTCCACAGATATCATTAAAACAAGCATATCTAAGACCCAAACTAACAATACATAAGACATACGACACCAACAACTAGTAAACGAAATCATGCAGGCAAAATTCCACTGAGTGCATGCACCAACGCCCATTTGTTGAGTCTGAGAAAGATCCCAGTGGGCCTTGGAAGCCATATACCACCATCATACTTTCTGTGTTAGTTGACAATGCCGAAGACCACCACAGATTTGATTATTGTTACCACCAGGTTTGCTGTCATCTCCAACCCATTAAATTCCACCTCTTTAATCATCTCTGCTTGCCTGACCAAGCGTATTAGCGTGTCATTGTCTGACACTGGCAATGCAGACCTCCTAGAAATGTCCGGCATCCCTTTGTGATGAGACACCACCGAATTCCTTATAACCATATGCAGGTCTTGGAAAAATCAGATAGGGTGCTAACATCTTTTATCAGTACCTAAATCTCCTCTTGCATTTCCCTGTTCCACTGGCCGGACCCACTTTCCATAGCAAGCACTGGACCCTGCAACGTCTTCTCTTTCCAAGGCCTCAGCACTGGACCCTGCAACGTCTTCTCTTTCCAAGGCCTCATTAGAAGCTCCATGAGGCTATCCTTCACTTTATTTCAGTATACAGCCTTTATTACTTTATTTTTTTTGAAATACTCCAGAATAGATACATGCGTACACAACATTCCATTGTCTTGAATACTGTCACTATCCAGAATAGAGCTAATTTAAATTACCTTGAGTTTGGCCACATTTGAATGATTGAAGATTCTATTTAATCTATGATCAGAAACCCTTCCCTGTTGAAGAGGTTCCTGTGCTACATCCCTACCAACCATGAGAAAAGCATCAACAGCCAACCACGACAACCACACTGGCACCCCAAGAAAAGCTAAAAATAATAGAACAACAATCCAGGATGAAACACTGGCCATACAACACAATAGATTGCAGTTTCTTGTGTAGTACAGCTATAACAGCTAGTACTAAGATTTATCTGAGTACAAATAGAGGTGAATATTTATCAGAAATACATTAACAAACTGAAATATCTTACTGGACGCTACTGCTTCAGAATAGTGGAGTGAATTGAACGGTTCGCTGCTGTAGTTGTAAAACTGCTGTGCTGCAAACTCTATAAAACTGCTGCGCTGCAATTGGAATAATGCTGATTTCTGATTGTTAAATTGCCTGTAGAAATTTCTAAAGCTTTGTGCATTTTGGAGCTCGAACCACCTATACTGACATTTGGGGGTTTTCGTCCTCAATTTCACTTGAGATGTTCAATAAATTTTGTTCTTGTAAGTCTCACAAACCTTGGGGTTTTTGTGCTTTGGTTTGAATGAACAAGTGTTCAAAATGAGGGCTTGAAGCAAAAATGATTGAATGCTGAATGTGGTAGCCTCCACTTATTTAAGTAGCTCTGTTTAACCCTATGGTGGCGGCTACTATCCTTAAGGTGGTGGCTTCTAGGGTGGTCACCTCCTTACTCTCTTTTATTATTTTCTAATTTCTATAAAAGCAGAGACTTTATCCTAAATGAAGCAGCCACTTTTTGATTCAATATTTTAATATTAGATTAGATATCAGGTGGTTATCTCTTTTTTTGTTTTTTAATTTTTTGGCTAAATATAACTTTTGCAATATTTTAATATTTCTTTTCTAGCTCATTTGTAAGGGGAACGTGACAAACCTCCCTTCCTAAAATTGCCAGACCTTTCCAGACCTTTCCAAGTAACATCTTCTTTGAGAAGATTCTTTCATCTCATCAAGTCTTCTATAATGCTTTTGTTTCTTAACTTCCATTCCTTAATGCCCATAATGGCATTGGGCTCAAGAATTAATTTACCTTCGTAAACCAAAAGTGGTAAAACTGTAGAAGGCACAAGGTTCTTTTCGACCTGCTTGAGGCATGAGACATGGAAGACATTATGGAATTTGTACCCTTTTGGATATTCTAGCTCATATATCACAACTTTAAATCTTTGTACAGTCCTGTTTGGTCCATAAAAACATGGTTTGAGCGTTACTACTCTAGAAGCAAATGGATTGGAGCTTGGTTTGATGTGCCTTACTACCAACAATTCTTGGATTGCCTTTTCTATTTCTTTTTTGTGCATTCATGGATGTCTATAAGGAGTGGTTATGACAGGCTTAGCCTCTCTTGAACAAAATCTCTCGGATGCTGAAGATTAGCTTAAGGATCATTCAAGAAGACTCCAAGGTTCATGAATGTAGGGTCAGTACATGTGGATAAGCTCCGCTGGTTGATGTGATTTTGTTGGAATCACAAGGGGACTTACGTTTGAATGCTTGAATGCTTGATTCATTGGAACTTAAATCATCTGATGTTGCGATTTAGTGATGCTTTTTTTTGTCCTAGACTAACTTGAATTGAAAAAAGGGCAAAAGGAAAGGGTTGAGAGAGTCTATTCTAAGACCTAGAATGTAAGAAGATAGTTGAATGATTAGCTCGAATCCTACTGGGCAAGGTCTCACCATCAAATAGAACAATTTGACACAAGCTCAGTGCAATCTTCTAAGGACATTTCAAAGAAGTTCAAATCATTACTATCAACATTGATCACCATTCAAGTTAATGCATAAGCAATGGACGTATAACGATTCGAAGTTAAGCTCATATCACTCCAGTTGACCACGCAAGGCACACTTACACTCAGCAAGAGGCTAGTGGTATGGACAAAAGGAATCCCACACAAACTCATTCAACAATTTCTTCCATTCAATCTAATCAACATGAAAATAAATTGAGAAGCAAAGAGCTTGCGAGTTGTTGAAATAACAAATCAAATTCACCATAACTTCAATGAAATCAATTGTTCTTTACAACAAGGATTTGACAACAATCTTTGTCTTCTCCTAATCTAACTTCTATTCTAATTGCTATTCTATTTTAATCACTATTAGCTAACTATTAGCTATTGCTATTAAGCTTTACAAATGAAGAGTTTGAGCTTTATAGAGAGCTCATTTACAATGAACGGCTAGGATTCAATCTTCATCAATGGCCAAGATTTTACAATGAAACCCTAATTAAGGTTTGTTACAACATACTCTCCTTAGCCAATGAGAAAATTACATCCAATGAGTGTGGACCAATAGATGTCAAGGGTAGGTACATTAGAGTTCGTGCATCCATGGGTGAGCTTGGTTCATTGAATCTAGACGCGTTGATGTGGACCTCTCTAATTGGTGGATTAGTGACTGGGATGCCACCTCAATCTTGCACTTGTAAACTTGATTTGACTCACCATCATTAAGGGATGTTGGGAGATATCTCTTGATACTCAACATTATTCAGTTGCTCAATGTGATGATTGATGAGAAGCGGACTTTGATTAACTCTTTTGAAACTATCTGCTTCTTCAATCATGTTGATGTAGGTCTTGTGATGACTTTGGTTGACCTTCTCTTGCTCATGATGTACTTTGAGTGGATGATGCACTTGGTTGAATGTAGCTCTTCAATGTACTGAATTTGATTCTTGGATTCCTGAAGGGAATTCAAAATTGTCAAAGATTCTTCCATCATGTAGGTTATCTTTTCTTCATGTACCACGGCCTTGAGGTAGTTGAACGATCTTTCTTTACAGTCGGTGATATCCTCATGCTTCCATGATGTGGTGAGAGCCTTCAAACACTCTGAGATCTTCTCTTCCTTGATGTTCTTGTGTTTGCCGATGAAGCTTCTTCTTGATCTTGCATAGTGGTGATAGGAAGTATTTGTCACGGTCAAGTCATTCCTTCTATCCTTGCTTTGTATATCCTGCCTTATGATGACTGTATGATCTCTCCTTTGCCATCTTATGATCTCTCCATGTCAATATGATAGAATGAGAACCTTGAAGATATCCCACTCTACTGCTTGCAGCTGTTGAATATTTGAAGATTTTCAACCTTGTAGCACTTTGAGTCTTCTTCATGCCCTTGAGGTGTTCTTGATGTTGATGAAGCTTCTTGAAGAGGTCCCCCTTGTATCTTGTCCTTGGTGTTGAAATTTTCTCCTTGAGGTCCTTACTCCAATCTTCCTCCAACCTGGTCCTTTTGATCTCTTTCCTTACTTCCTGCAAAACAAACAAATGGGCATAAAAATATACATGATATATAACCTTTACACACTCCCATTTTGACTTGATCTCTTATTCTATATGTTGCAGGTCTGATATGCGTTTCTATAGGGGAGATTTCTCCTTTTGATAACTGAATTCTCTGTCTGGAAGGTAAACTTAATGTCCTAGGGCAAATCTGGGCTGTCTAATGATGAAGTCCACTAGTTGATATGTCTCCCAGCTGGGTACATTTGGTTCCTCTTGCTATATAATGAATTCGCCTTCCTAAAACATCAGATCTGTATCTTTAATGCTCGAATTTATCTTCCTTGATCATCAGGTCTGCACCTTCAATGTCCAATTTCGCCTTTTGGGTAAAAGGCGGACTTGAACTTTTTTCGTTTTGAATTGGAATTATGTTTGGAGCTAAAATACGTTTGAATTGCTAGCCATGGCCCAAAAGAAGAAATTCGCTCTATGTCCTTAGCAAGGACATGAAAATTTCACTCTGGATCCTTTGCAAGGACATGAAAAAGTTCGCTCTTGGACCTTAGCAAGGACATGAAAAAGTTCGCTCTAGGACCTCTCCAAGGACATTTGCTCTAGGACCTCTCCAAGGACATTCGCTCTAGGACCTTTGTGAGGTACATGTCTTGATAAAAATACGTTTCGGTACTTTGGAAGGTACACAACTTGGAGTTGATCTTTGGTTCGATCCCTTCAATTCTTTTTCACTTAGTTGATTTTATCTTTAAACTCTCCAATCTTTCCATATGAAAGCATCATTAATCTGACCCTTAAGAACACCCATGGAGGAAATTCGCTCTATGACCTCTCCAAGGACATAACTCAAAATTCGCTCTAGGGCCTTTGCAAGGTACATGCTTGAAAATTCGCTCTAGGACCTTGGCAAGGTACATACTTTCAAAAATTCGCTTAAGGACCTTGGTAGGGTACATGACTCATTAGGGAAGTTCAATCTCAAATCTTAATAGGGTACATGACTTCATAAATTTGCTCAAAAACCTCTCCTTCAAAACTCACTCTCAATCTGTACTTGGATACATTCGCCCTTGATATTCAGCTTAGTAAAATTTTTGCTCTGGACCCTTAGGAAGGTACATCAATAAGTCAAAGTTCGCTCTGGACCCTCTCCAAGGACATTCACTTGAAAATTCACTGTAAATCTTGAGTAAGGTACAAGACGGGGTCTAAGGCAGGTTTGCTCCAAGTTTGAGGCAAGGTACAGGGCCTAAATGAAATTCAAGGAGGACACCATTCAAACAACCAAGGCTTTTTCTTGCAACTAGAAATATGATCAGATAACACAAGAAACCTAGGCATGACACGAAGGAATCCTAGATCTACTTTCATGGTCACAACCGACTGTCTTCACTCTACCCTAAGGAGACCAACCTGACTTGATGACCCTCTAGCTACTTGAGAAACTCTATCCCTTCAATGGGGGTCCCCATTTTCAATTGGGCGATGTGTGAATACCTCACAACAGAATCCTTGGGGTTATATCCTTGAAAACCTTACTATGCTGCCCTACAATTGTCTGAATGTCTACTAGGTATGAGTCTCTTTTGGGAGATGATTATGATGAGCTGACGAGACAATTGAAACCCCATGCAATTTGGTTCGTACAAAAGGATCTCTCCATCCTCTTTGAAGTGACAATCCTGGGTGCCCCATCAGACATTCCATTGAGCACTATTTCTTTGTTGCTTGATTTAAATTTGAGCTCTATTGAGTGCTAGTTTTGAGTAAATTCCCAAAGAGACTGTAGCAATTGGACTCTTAAAACCATATCTGTTTCTCCAGGTTAACCACATAGACCTCTTACTGCAAAATCCCCTAAGGTAATACCAAGTTATCTCACTCTTTGTGTGTGAGGAATGGTGGATCCATCCACAACAATAAGATTAAAGCTACTGGAATCTTTTGTCACAAGGCCCCTCTTGGACACCAATTCATCATTGATAAAATTATGTGTGGCCTCACTTTCTATAGGAACAGTGATGTGTTGTCAACATGATTTCATGAACTTTGATGGTATGTAACTTGGGAGCTCTTGAAATTACAACCAAGGTGTTGTTGTTGGTCCCTCCTCTCACTATTTTAGGCGCACATTCTTCTTTTGTGGTTAGTGGCCATAGCTTTTCTGTTTTAGGCTCATCATTGGAGGCAACCTCATCATAATGGATGTGTCCACTACCTAGACAACAGTGGCAGGTGCCCATGGTTATTGACCATTGAAGCATATGACTTCCTTCTCTATTCATTTTCGTAATTCATATCTTTTTAAGGTAGAGGAGAAGATTTTTATCTTTCTTTTCTAAGATTTCCTTTGTTTTGATTGAAAGGAAGTCCTTTGGAGATAAATTTGTTCCTTGGCATTGAAGATTCCAGATCTAGGGCCTTCTTGATTGCATCCTGTAGAACTGTTTGATCAAAGGCTCTAAGCCCTTGAGGGGTTTAACCCTTTGATAAAAATAACTATGATTCTCCTATTTGAAACATTTGACACCATTACTGTTAAACCTCTGAAATTTAGTCAAGAGTCTTCTATTGATCTGTCATGATTCAATCTAACCCTTTGATAAAAATAACTTTAATTCTCCTATTTGAAACATCTGGCACCATTGCTGTTAACCTCTGAAATTTAGTCAAGAGTCTTCTACTGATCTGTCATGATTCAATTGGGCTAGCTCTTTGAAATGAACTTTTGGATACTCCCTTTCAAATCTATCCTATAAGTTCTTCCCAAACTCATCTATGGTGGTGAAAGAGTTGTATCCTTGGGTGATTATCACATGATATGTAATGTACCTTTGCTGTACCTGCCTTGCCTTCCTGAGATTAGGATCAAATTTGATACTCCAAAGGTTTGATTAGGGCAATAAATCGGATCTAGGGTTCCCTGCAACATTATAGACATTGCAATATATATATGTCAGCAATAATAGTAAATTAGTTACATAACTGTTACATAAAAATAGACCCATTCAGGATGTTCGGGATGCTCCAGGTTGGCTGGGCTACCCATCCAAACCCATCCCGTCTCTTAGGGCTCATAGGGCTACCTGAGGATGGGCCCAGCCTACCCCTGGCTGGGACCCTTTATTCCGAATGTGCTAACAAACAGAAAACAGCAGGAAGATAACAAATGTCTACAGGGAACAAAGATTAATGATCTCAAAATATGTGTTACTTGGTTATTATTTATTCATCCTGTTAATTGGAGAGTTGGTTCATTACATCTGGCTTAATTTCAGAAACACGACTGTCATTGATTATTGTTCTTTCCTTAATTCATATTATTGCTTGTGAATTATGTTTATCCTTTTCTATCGATTACTAGAGTACATTTTTATGACCTATAACTGAACCTGATATTGCAGGTTGTATATTTGGTGGGGAAGATATCTTTTGGCATGTTATAGATTTGATTAATTCATGTGGCAAGAATAATTTATTTATTGATCCAAATTTGTGATTGATTAGCAATTAATCTGTACAATTACTTGGATTATGTTCATTCCCATTGATATAAAGGTGAGTTACAGAAAATCCGATTGAATACAATTTGCATATGGGACACTTTCAATGAACGATAATACATGGACGCACTGTGATACCCAGACGGACTGGCCTGGGAACCTAGCAGACTGCCGGCGATGGGGAGGGGGCGCTCTATATGATTAGGCACTGGTTCTTCATCGCTGGGAAGAACCAGTGACTCTCCCTCCGCATCGTACCAGCCTGATACATTCACAGGCTATCCCGTTGGTTGTTTAGGCATCGTAATGAAACTGAATTAATATTATGGCTGAGTAACATGGTTACCTGTTTGCTGATTCTCCTTCCGATTTCCCGTTTTTGCTCCTCTCTCCCCCGTGCTTCCCTTGGTGGCGTGGTTTATACCTTTTTGAAATCATGCGACCCCTTTTTGAAAGCATGGCGTCTTTTCAGAGACGGTTTGGAAATGGATGCATTCTTTCATTAATAATATTAGTTAAGGTGTAAACACATTTAATCGGTCAACATAATTTTATTAATTTGAAATTTGGAAAATATACATATATGTACAAATCTCATACAGTTATGTTTCTCACGATCCCGCTGTCTACACAGGGATATGACATGATACTCGCACACGTGAGCCACCCCTTTAGGTAAGGAGTGGCAAATCTGATAGCCTCATCTTTGATCATTGGGTTTAATAAAAAGCAGGTGTCAATTCTTTGCAACCATGCCTAAGCTGAATATTTGATGGATCGATCATAGGTAGGAACGGTTAATTTGCCAAAGTGATTCTAAAAGTCTCTGGTAGCCTAATATTAAGGGGTCCTTCTTCCTCTCCTTTTTGGTGCATTCCTCATCTGCAAATCGCAGTAATCTTTGAGGGACATATCAGTCTGGAATCCTGGACTAAGATTGTGATATTCTTTGCAATGAACATTCACCATCTCTGGGGATGGGCATTGCCATTCTACTCCTTCCAGCTGTGGTTCTTCCCTTGCTAAGAGTTTAGATCTAGAGATCTTGGGGTTGGAATAGGTGGATTTGAGTTGTTAGGAACCCGACTAATTATTAATTTACTAGCCTCTCCATTGTTGGTCTTGCCTGTATTGTTGTCTCACAGAGTAAGAATTAGAATGGCTATGGAGGCTCTCACTGAATTTCTCTCAAGGCTTCTTGGCTTTGTATGAGTTGAGCTGCAAGTTCTCTCAAGGCCTAATCAGATGATTTTTTTTTTTTATCACCCGTCTTTTTAGCTTCTGTTTCTGTTTCTGAAGTCTGAGAATTCTCTCTCTTTTCTCTTTTTGAGTATTGGAGATCTCTATCACTGTATAGATGAATTTGCCCTACAGGCTGGTAAGATTACTGCCTTGACACCATTGTCATATCTCCTCCTGATTGTTCCGATTATTATGATTGAAAATTTTAGAAAAAAGACATAGAACTCAACGGTATAACCTTATTACCACACCAGAAAAGGTTTTGCAAGCCACCAACTGGAAATTATATGAACTGCCACAGCCAATACCAGACCAGATTTAACAAGAATGATGAGTTATATATATATATTTATATTTAGGAACATGGTAGACTGCAGTTTCCTGCGTAGTACAGCAATAACAGCTGTTACTAAGATTTATTTGAGTACAAGCAGAGGTGAATATTCACCAGAAATATGTTAATCAACAGAAAATCTCTTATTGGATGCTGCTGCCTCTGAATAGTGGAGTGAACTGGACGGCTTGCTGCTGTAGTTGTACTCTTGCAAATTGCAAATTCTGTAAAATTGCTGTGCTGCAACAGGAATGCTGCTAATTTCTGATTGCTAAACTGCCTGTAATTGTTTTTGAAGTTTAATGCAGTTTTGGAGCTGGAATCATTTCCACTGAAATTTGAGGGTTTCTGTCCTCAATTTCATTTGAGATGCTGAAGACTTTTTGAAGTCCTTTGGATTGAATGAACAAGTGTTCCAAATGTGGGCTTGAAGAAAAAATGACTGAGTTCAAAATGGCACTTGGATTGAGAAGGAAGCAGGCCTTCTCCGAAGATTCAACCCCCTTGTGCAAAGTCCCACACTTCGGGGTTGTTTCCATGTTTCAAAAGGTTGCTGAGTTGATAGCTAAGCAAGGGTGCAAGCTTTTGTGATAATAGTTTTTGGCACGCCTGGTGGGATAGACTTTCGATTTAAATGCTAAGGATTTAGTGCTGTTCTTAGTGTCTCATCCTTTAGAGGTAGTCATCTTTCAAGTACTTGGCGGCTCTGCTCACAAGTCCAGTCTCTTGTTCATGACTACTTGTTGACTTCATGCCCAAAATTCATACAAGGGCGTCTTCTAGAGGTAGCTTCCAATTTGTAGAACTCTCATCTTTAGGTTCTAGAAGGTGGAGAGGTAGACCTTCATTGTCACCAGTCAGGGGTGTCAAGGTCGTAAACACTCCATCTCCGAGGTCTCGTTCTACCCCTCCATTTACAAGACCATTACTGTCTAGGGCTCCCACCATTCATATCAATAGACCATTGTTTCATATGGCCAAAAGCAAGTTTTTGTTACTTTCAATGGGGGGAGTCTTTTTATTTTGACCCAATGGAATGATATACCAGTGGCTGCGTTAAAGAGTATACCATACTTCATTGGTGAAACAACCACTACCCCTATTGAGCACATTCAAGACATTGCGAACATCTGCTCCGTCCATAATGTCACTCAAGATGATGTTGCTGTTAAACTCTTAGCCACACCTTTGAATGGAAAAGCTTTGCAGTGGTATAGAGGGTTGCCGTCTAGCTCCATTCACCATTTCGAAGACAAAAGTGATCACCTCTCACTTGTGGAGCAGTTGACTACAATTAAGAGGGCACCTCATGAGTTCATGGGAGATTTGAATTTTAGATTCCAAAAGACATGGAATAGAATTCCTGCCCTAGTGAAGCCATCTCCAAATCATGCCTTCTTGTATTATCCGAGAGCTCTCAACAGCGATATAGCTGTCATGATACAATCAATGGGTGGAGCCTCCCTACTGGATGCATATGACATAGCCATAAGGGCAGAAAATTGTTTGATACAGGCTGGGAAGATAGCTCCAAGGCCTCCAATGCCTCTCTAACTAGAAGCTCCTACTCAACAACCCACCTTGGCTCCTATCCCCATGGCGCTTGCAGGTCAACCATCCACATCCTCTACATCCTCTAATGAGCTCCATGAAGTCAAGACTCTATTGTAAAGCTTTGGCAATGAGTTGGTGACACTAAAGAGGCAACAAGCCCAGCCTTTGAATGGTGTGAACCCCATAGTTGCAAGTAACTCAAAAGCAATAGTTCCAATGCAAAACAACCTCGCCCAAGAGCAAGATTGGTGTCAACCATGCAATCAGCCACACAACCAAGGTGCATGTCAAAATGGAGAGTTTGTCCAAGCCTTAGTAGTGCAAAATGAGTCAACCACCTTTGGCCAACAATATGACCCAAATCAGCCTATTGTTGGCAATTAGGCTCACTTGCAAGGAGATTCTACCTTTGTCAATTGGCAGGAGGTAGAATTTTGTGGTATGAACCAAACAAATGGTGAGTCTATGCTACAATATACAAGGTCAAAGCAGAGAACCATGGAAGTTGCCTCACCTTTAACATTAGCTTAAGCTCCAACGCCCAATGTAGCTGTCCAGGATACAAGCCAAAATACCTTGCAAGGGAGCAAGAGGCAGGAGGAGGCCCAAGTTGTCCAAAGAGCAAAGGTAGACCTTGTAGCCTCAAAGGGGCCTCTAAAATCAGCTGGTGTTCCTTTCAATATAGTAGATCAAATGAAGAAGGCCAACCTCAATGTCACTACGTTGGAGGCTCTTTCCATCCCATCTCAAAGGGATTTGCTCAAGGAGGCACTAAAGGATATCAACCAGTCAGGTGATGAGGCAACAGTCAGCAGGAAGGCAATTTCTACCAGTTTGGTACAACCCAAGGAGGAAGAAGATTCAAGCAAGATCAGCAAGCCTCCCCCCTTCTATCTCTCCTTAATCATAGGAGATAACTTAGTTCACAACTGCATGATAGATTCAGGAGCTAGTAGCTCAGTCATGCCTAAGAAGGTAGCTGATCTTCTTGGCATAGAATATGAACCTGTGACTAAAGGGGTGGTCCAATTGGATGGCACTTCTATCAAGACAATAGGGGTTGTTAAAATATTGAAGTTGACATTGCATGCATGCCCTGATTGCACTGCCTTGCAAGACGTATCAATCATCGACCTCCTTGCCTTCATTGCCATCTGTCTGTCTAGAGACTTCACTGCCAAGATAGGTGGATACCTGTCTTCTGATTGGTCCCACATGCTATTTCGAACAAGGTATGGTACCAAGGTTACCATAAGGGCAGAGCCCATTGTGGAAAACCACATTGAGCCCTACACCCCCAACCCTATAAACATGAATTGCACTTTGCACGAAGAGGGGGAGGAGTGTACTGTCCGTGAGCCTGCTACTCTTTTGCAAGAGGTCCCTGATTGTTTGTTGGATGAATGGGCCAATGCTTTTCAGTTTGATCCACTTGCTGAGACTGAAGAGACTGGGTTTGGTACCTATTGTATCCATGAAGAGGATACTCCTATCCCTAACCTCATCAAGACACAAGGAGATTCAGAGGGGTTATGGAGCATGTTTTTTGATGGTTCAAGAAACATAAACGATGCAGGTGCTGGTGTGATGCTTGTTTCTCCTGAGCAAAAGAAATACTTCTTCTCTTTTAGACTTTAGTTTGGTTGCACCAACAATGTCGCTGAGTATGAAGCCTTGATCCAAGGCCTTCAACTTGCACAAAACAAAAAGATCAGATCTTTGCAAGTATTTGGAGATAGCGAATTGGTTGTTAATCATATCCGAGCTCAAAGTATAACAAAGAACAACCTACTCAAATCATACAAACACAGAGTTTGGGAGTTGATTGAAGGGCTCGAGGCCTTCAACATCCAGAGTATTCCTAGAAGTCAGAACAAGCATGCTGATAGGCTTGTAGTGGTTGGTGCTTAGTTCCACATATCGACGCATGTTGCAAGCGAGAAGGAACAACACATCAGGCTTGTTGTGAGGCTTGCTGTCCCAGACAATCAGGCAAATTGGCAAGTATACGAAAGTGATCAGCAGATTGTTAATTTCTTGCAAAATGAAGCAGAATTTCTGCTAAAAATCAGTCTAAGCTGCAAGACCAATATGGAGATCAAATCATGCAGCTCAACTCCAACAAGTTGCCTAAAGGTCTAGTTACCTTGGAAGGCATTTTCAACTCGGATGATCAATTGAAGAAGAAGATGAACCTGGCTGCAAAGAAGGGTGATTACTAGCCAGTTGTTGTTGCTGAGGGTAGGTCTCTAAATTTGGGCAAGGTATGTTCCTCAACCGAACAAGAGGCTTTTGTTGAGCTTTGTCAAGAATATGATGACATAGTTGCTTGGACCTATGAAGATTTGAAGGGTTTTGACCCTAGCTTAGCCAAACATACTATAGAGCTAAACCCGGATACAAAGCCAGTTAGACAAAAGCAAAGGCCAACCCCAAGATTAGTCACTAATGAGGAAGGAGTTAACCAAGTTCATAGAAGCCAATATCATCTTCCCTATCAAGCACTCCTCCTGGGTGGCCAACCTTGTCCCTGTAAGGAAGAAGAATGGGGAAATCAGACAATGTGTAGACTTTAGGGACCTCAATAGAGCCTCCCTCAAGGATCATTATCCCCTTCCCTCCATGGAGTGGATTCTCCAAAAGGTCAGTGGCTCGAAAAGATTTTCATTCTTGGATGGGTATTCAGGCTACAATCAAATTTTAGTCCAAGAATCAGACCAATACAAGATTGCATTTACTACTAAGTGGGGTACCTATGCTTATTGCAAGATGCCTTTTGGGCTAACCAATGCAGCTGCCACGTTTCAAAGAGCAATGGACATGGCTTTCAAGGGTGTATTAGCAAAGTTTGTGCTTATATACCTTGAAGACATAATTGTTTACTCAAAGCATGTAGTTGACCATCTTGGTCATCTTGAGTAGTTCATGAAATGCAGGGAGTATGGTGTGTCCTTGAACCCTAGCAAGTGTGTATTTGCTACTGATCAAGGAAGATTGCTAGGACACATTATATCCAAAGATGGCCTGACCATTGACCCAGAGCGAGTGGAGGCTATCCTTTCTCTCCCACTCCCCAGTCACAAGAAGGGATTGCAAAGTTTCCTTGGTAGGATCAACTTTGTGAGGAGGTTCATTCCCAACCTTGCCACCATGGTAAAATCCCTCACCTCCATGTTGAAGAAAAAATTGGTTTTTAGTTGGACCATGGAGGGGAGGGCCGGTTTTGAAGAGATTAAACAAGCAATTGCTCAAGCCCCTACCCTTTTCAACCCTAACTATTAAAGGGATTTTGTCCTCTATACCTTCGGAGGAGAATCCAACATCTCAGCTGTCTTAACATAGCTAAACAATGATATTTTGGAGCAACCTATTGCCTTCTTTAGCGAGGGGTTAAAAGACTTTGAGCTTAAGTATAGCTATGTAGAGAAGCAAGTCCTCACTGTTGAAAGGGCATTAAAAAAGTTCAGATATATGCTGTCTAACAACATGATCTAGCTCTTAGTTCCACATGCAAGTGTCAAGGATTTCCTTCTAAACAAGGATATCAATGAGAAGAGGGCTGGGTGGATAACCAAGGTCATGGAATACGACATCAACATCAAGATCACTAAACTTGTAAGAGGAAGGGGCCTATGTGAACAACTTGTCTCATCTTCTGAGACTACTTCAGAGGTTGCCCTTGTGTTACAAGAGGATCAACCAACTAGCAACGACACTCAATTCATTTGGGTAAGTGACATGACCACCTTCTTAATGGAAGGTAGATACCCCCAAGGTTTGGACAGGACCAAAAGAAGACATTTTAGGTTGCAGTCCATCCCCTATGTCTTAGTGGATGGCACCCTTTTTCGAAGAGACTCTAATGGAGTCTTGTTAAGATGTATTGAGCAAAATCAAGTCAGCAAATTGTTAGAAGAATTTCATGATGGCTCTTCAGGGGACCACTTCTTTGCAAGGACTACATCTATCAAAATAATGAGGGCTGCTTATTACTGGCCATCCTTATTCAATGACTCACATAGATGGGTGAAGAATTGCAAGAAATGTGCTTTCTTCTCTGGAAAGCAAAGACTAGCTGCCCTACCTCTTCACCCCATCCGAGTAGATCAACCATTCGCACAATGGGGTTTAGACTTCATTGGCATGATAAATCCACCTTCTAGTGCTGGCCACAAGTGGATCTTGGCCGCAACATACTGCTTCACTAGGTGGACAGAGGCAATTGCATCGAGGGATGCTACCGAGGCCTCAGTATTGGAATTCCTTGATGAAATTGTGACAAGATTCAGTGTCCCATCCACCATCATATTAGATAATGCCAAGGCATTAGTTGAAACCCAAATCAGTTCTTGGGCAGTTAAGCATGGTGTATACTTGAAGACGTCATCCAATTACTACCCTCAGGGTAATGGCTTAGCTGAATCTTCCAACAAAAACCTCATCAGGATAATCAAAAGGACGATCGAAGACAACCAAAGGTCGTGGCATACTAAGTTGAGGACAGCCTTATGGGCTGACAGGATCACACCCAAGAGGGCGATTAGTAACTTCCTTTTCATGCTGGTATATGGGAAAGAAGCAAGCTATCGATTACTAGAGTACATTTTTACGACCTATAACTGAACCTCATATTGTAGGTTGTATATTTGGTGGGGGAGATATCCTTTGGCATGTTATAGATTTGATTAAGTCATGTGGCAAGAATAATTTATTTATTGATCCAAATTTGTGATTGATGAGCAATTAATCTGTACAATTACTTGGATTATGTTCATTCCCATTGATATAAAGGTGAGTTACAGAAAATCCGATTGAATACAATTTGCATATGGGAACACTTTCAACGAACGATAATACATGGACGCACTGTGATACCCAGACAGACTGGCCTGGGAACGTACTAGACTGCCGGTGATGGGGAGGGGGCGCTCTATACGATTAGGCACTGGTTCTTCATCGCTGGGAAGAACCAGTGACTCTCCCTCCGCATCGTACCAGCCTGATACATTCACAGGCTATCCCGTTGGTTGTTTAGGCATTGTAATGAAACTGAATTAATATTATAGCTGAGTAACATGGTTACCTGTTTGCTGATTCTCCTTCCGATTTCCCGTTTTTGCTCCTCTCTCCCTCGTGCTTCCCTTGGTGGCGTGGTTTATACCTTTTTGAAATCACGCGACCCCTTTTTGAAAGCACGGCGTCTCTTCAGAGACGGTTTGGAAATGGATGCATTCTTTCATTAATAATATTAGTTAAGGTGTAAACACATTTAATCGGTCAACTTAATTTTATTAATTTGAAATTTGGAAAATATACATATATGTACAAATCTCATACAGTTATGCTTCTCATGATCTCGCTGTCTACACAGGGATATGACATGATACTCGCACACGTGAGCCACCCCTTTAGGTAAGGAGTGGCAAATCTGATAACCTCATCTTTGATCATTGGGTTTAATAAAAAATAGGTGTCAATTCTTTGCAACCATGCCCAAGCTGAATATTTGATGGATCGATCATAGGTAGGAACGGTTAATTTGCCAACGTGATTCTAAAAGTCTCTGGTAGCCTAATATTGAGGGGTCCTTTTTCCTCTCCTTTTTGGTGCATTCCTCATCTGCAAATCACAGTAATCTTTGAGGGACATATCAGTTTGGAATCCTGGACTAAGATTATGATATTCTTCGCAATGAACATTCACCATCTCTGGGGATGGGCATTGCCATTCTGCTCCTTCCAGCTGTGGTTCTTCCCTTGCTAAGAGTTTAGATCTAGAGATCTTGGGGTTGGAATAGGTGGATCAGGATAATCAAAAGGACGATTAAAGACAACCAAAGGTCGTGGCATACTAAGTTGAGGACAGCTGTATGGGCTAACAGGATCACACCCAAGAGGGCGATTAGTAACTTCCTTGTCATGCTGGTATATGGGAAAGAAGCAAGACTCCCAACTTCCCTAGAGTTACCCTCTCTTGAACTAGCACATCAGCTGGAATTGATAGAAAATGATGCCATGACAATAAGGCTAGCTGAGCTAATGGAGCTGGAGGAGGTTAGAGGTCAGGCTATGCGTACGCTTGAGACTCATCAAAAACAGGTCAAGAGAGTTTTTGACAAAAAGGCTACTAACAGGGTCTTCAAAGAGGGAGATCTAGTTCTAAAGTGGGATGTAGACAGAGCCAAAGCTGGGTGACTCCAAATTTGATGCTATCTGGAGTGGTCCATATGTCATCACTAGCAAGGAAGCCAATGCATTTCATCTCTCCAGGCTTGATGGCGAATTTCTTCCAATCCTAGTGAATGGGATTCATCTCAAGCCCTTCTTCTAAAGAGGGTGTTAATGACTATGTAAATATTAGACTAGAAGTTGTTTTGCTTTCATAAGTGCTTGTGCACCTGCCACATTCTCCTTAAGAGGGCGTGTGCTCTAGTTTCCAGTTTTCCTCGAAGTGATGGTGCACACATGTTTTGGGTCTTTTCAATGACTCAGTGCCCAATGGATGCTCAAGGCTTCTGGACTTTATGCTTAGTAGGCAAGCATCCCGCAGAGGTCGCAAAAAATGTTGTCATTTTATGACACCCTTGGTCCATCAGTGAGGACTGATCAGAGATATGTTCCATGGACCAGCGCTGCCCTAGTTGGATCAAGGAGAAAGTAATGGAATTATGAGGTGTGAAGTGTTGTCTTGTCGGAACTCCGGAACCCTGAGGTTTTGTGATTCCTTCCTTAGCCTCTTCTTCTCTTTACCGGAACTCCGAAACCCCGAGGTTCCGAAGTTCCTTCCTTAGCCTCTTCTTCTCTTTGCCGGAACTCTAGAACCTCTGAGGTTCCGTAGTTCCTTTCCTTAGCCTCCTTTTCTCTTCCCCGGAACTCCGGAACTTCGAGGCTCCAAAGTTCCTTAGCCTAAGTCTTCCCAACTTCCTTCCGGCTTGCAACACTTCCAGATGGCGTGATCAACACTCAAGGCTTTTAATGCTCCAACAACTCTTGCGACTAGTTTTCTATATAAGGCTGTCATGCCTCATTGTAAAGGGTTCTCTCCCTGTTGGCTTGAGCTATTCTATGCTCTTTCATTTCTCTTGAAGACTTGTATATTTTTGCATTTCTGCAATTGTAAGTTTGGCCATTGGCCTTCGAATGAATTGAAATTATCATTCTTGCCTTCCTTCAACTTATGCATGCTGTGTATGTTTCCTTACCTTCATCGTAGGTGAATGTTTTGTGGTTCTTCTCTCATATATGCTGTGTTAATTTATTTCTAAGTGTGACTTGTGGGAAACCTTCTCCCCTCTTGACATTCAACAAGTCCTAACCTCCATACGTGTGTTAAGGTCATTCATGCAACTGAAGTTTGTGCATCTCTTGGGTATTTCAGTTGATTCTTTGTGCCATTTCGGGTGGGGAGAGAAACATCTCTTATCTTGGTACATCATCTCCTTTCATTTTAAGCATTTCGCTCTTCCCTTTTCCTCTGCAAGCTGTTAGGATAGGTTTAGAAGTAAGATTTGAAGTGTTGAGTTGGTTCAACACTTGCACTTGGATTGAGAAGGAAGTCGGCTTTCTTCGGAGATTCAACCCCCTTGTGCAAGGTCCCACACTTTTGGGTTGTTTCCATGTTTCACAAGGTTGCTGAGTTGATATCTCAGCAAGGGTGCAATCTTTTGTGATAGCATTAACCAAAGAAGCTTTAATCGTTTGGGGAATTAATCGGCAAAACAAAAGTATAAGATTTTTTGAAAAAATCGGGAAAAAATCGGATTTACAAAAGAACATAAAAAAATTGCAAAAAAAAATCAAAAACTGCTTTTTTTTTCATATTTAAGGGCATTTCCATAGCATAGAGATATTGTAGGCAAATAAATTAGACACTAAAACACATGAATTGTAGAAAATAGATTTTCATTGTTTATATTCATATCGCTGATTGCATTGCACAAAACATACCACGGTCCACAACATAAATAATATATAGACAGTGATAGATGTCAAAATGTCGATTACAATGTAGTTCAGATTAGAAACATGTAGCAATAGGTGAAAAAATAAGCAGGTGCCCTCGACTTGCAACCAGCTGAATGAAAACCTTATGTAGAGTTCTTGTACCTTCTTGACGCTCTCTACATTTTTTAACAATTTTTTCAAAAAATGTTCAAGTGTACCTCCTTCCTTGTTCAAAGGTGTATACATTTTTATGTATTTCAGTATCCTTAGTTAATGTATACCTCCTTCATATGTTCTCAACGTATCTAACAATTTCATAAAAAGCCAGTTAGACATCATACTTGGAAATTCTTTGAATGTTCTCTACGTTTTTTTGCACAATTTGTTTAAAAAATTGGCGGACATCATACTTTTAGGGCTTTAATTATTATGGACTGAAAAGCTATGTAATAAACAATATCTATTGTTTGGTGAATTCTAAGGTTTAACTTTAAACATGTTTTATCTATTTCAATATCCTTTGTTAACATTTACCTTATCTTGATGACATTTCTTGTATTAAGCATTTGTATGCTGTTTGGACCCTTACAAGTTAATGGAAGACAAATGGAATAGAGTGAATTGGGGGCATCAAGCAAGGGAAACATAAATGGGATTTAAGGATGCTTTCTAGGAATGGAAATGAACGTGATTCTAGAAACAGAGGTGAAAAGATACAAAAAAATTCTAAGGTTTTTGGCTGAATAATTTGCATTTGTGTGAATCAATAATGGAAAGCAAATGGATACATGCTTGTAACTTGGAAGCATAGAGTAAAAGTAAAGTTCGTACTACTGATTGGGATTTGAATATGGACTAGAAATGAAAAGTAACCACAGATAAAGGAAGTACGAAGAAATCCATCTCTTAAAGAAAGTCATGCTTGATACATATCTGTGTTGTCAAGGTTAGTTGTGGTCTATTAAATAAAAAAGGATAAATTAATGGTTATGAAGATAACAATAGTCTAGGAATTAATCCTTTCAAGATTATCATGTGTGCCACCTAGTTACAATAAAGAACTGAAGGAAATAGATTTTTTATCTGTGAATTGAAGTTAGAAGTAATAACTGGATGCATATAATGTATTGCTAAATGCTGAATTTAAAGAATGGATAAGAATGCACTTGTGGATGACATCAATTCAAGTACTACTTAGATATCTTGGATCCGTAGCAAATTAACTTGAAACTTTTTTGTACAAGGTCATCTGTTGTAACCATTGCATAAAAAAAACACCATTTGTAAAAAACTGTCATGCTTTTTCTTTTTTCTTTGGCAGTAGGAATAAAGCGTCTAATATTTTCCTCTCTATCCCTTGTCTGCTTTTTTTACTTAATGCCATACATTGAAAATTCTGTATGATGTTATTTGTAGTCTACATGTTCTTGGATATTTACTTGAATAAATCGTCTATATTTTTCAGCTACTCTTTGATGTTTATGTGCTCGATATCAGAGTAATATCACAAGACATTATTTATGTTATGATTCTTATTTAAAGGCTCTAATTGAATAAGGACAGCTGATTAGCATAAATACTTAACTTGAGGTTTGAGAGTGCTTTCTTGCATTAATCCATTATATGAAAGAACATTTAGAGGCAGCAGCAACATGGGTACATGGATATACTGAGTTGATTATTGTAGTAAATAACAAAATCTGATTCACTCTCGGGAATGAATGGGAGGGTTTATAAGTCATTACCTTGCTATGTAAAGTTTAACCAAGATTACATTTTATTGCCAATTACTCAGGTCTAGAATTATCTCTCTGAAGATTTTAATTTTTCAATTTTTTTTTCTTTTTGACCTAAAGATCATAAACACACTTCTAAACAAGATGGAATCAAATAAGATAAAATCTGTTTCAAGACAACTTATCGAAACTTGTTGCATGAAAGGAAAGAAAGAAATTACATTTAGTTTTAAGGTTACCAGGAGACGGGGTACTTGGAGACTTTGGAGACTGGTACTGGTACTGGTACGACTAATTTTCAAAAATAGGAGACGGGGACTTTTAAAAAAATATAATTTAAGAATTTCCAAAAAATATCATGACAGAACTTTGAAAACAAGAACAGTGGTAAAGTTTAACATTAACTTTAAAACTGAACAAAAATTGAAATTAAAATTGCTTATATTGCTGATACCATAGGCAGTCTAAATTGTTTCGTGAAAGTAAGGTAATATAGATGTTGAGCACACTCAATATTGCCCGCTAAATAGTAAATGCAATTTCTCTTTAGACTATTACAATGAAAAGAAATCAGTCCTCCCCAAAAGTCAACATTGTCAATAGATCCGATCATTATACCTTTGCAGGGGTTTTTGTCTTCCCGCGAAACGGTTTCCTTTTTAGTCATTTCCCTACGACTTTCCTTGTTTTATCTTCTGCAAGCTTATCTTATTTATTTGCTTTATCTTTTTTGCCTTTTTACTGCATTTTGCCCTAAGTTTTCTAGGAGGAGATGTGAATTTTTGGTCGTGAGACTTCAGAGACGACAGGAGATGGCAGCCAAAAGCACCCTATGTGTCAAGAAGTTTCCATCTCCGTCTCCATCTCCGGTACGAGTCTCCAGGTGCAGGAGACGGGTCTCCTGGTAACTATGAGTTTTACTGACCATGGATGACCAAAGTAGGCAAGCAGGGCTGGAAAGTAGAGCCAGGTTCAATGGCATAGCATGAGGGTTATAAAGAACCATAGGAGCTGAAAAAATAAGTAAACACAGACCATGGAGGGCTAAAGCTATGCTGCAAAGTTTTTGTTGTGAATGTCTAGAGGCTGGTTTTGCCGAGCTAAAACTATTGGCCAGCACATAGAAAATGTATTTGTTTTGTACATTCACATTGATGCGAATGTCTAGAGGCGGGTTCTGCTGAGCTAAAACTATTGGCCAGCACATAGAAAATGTATTTGTTTTGTACATTCACAATTCCTTTTCTTTCAATTTATATTTGAAGTTACATGATAGATGGAGTAAGCTCTTTCTTAATACAATATATGATGGCAGGTGCAAATCTTATGTGAAAGCTAGAAAGCAACTGACCGTACATGAAGCTCCCAACATTCTTACTATTGCTCTGAAAAGGTTTCAGGTAATGGGCTTGGATTTTCCTGGAGGCAATGTTTACTCTTTTTCATGTTTCTGAGGGCTTTATTTTCTTTTGTATCAGTCTGGGAAGTTTGGCAAACTCAACAAACGTGTCATTTTTCCTGAAATCCTCAATATGAAACCATACATGAGTGGAACTGGTGACAGACCGCCAACATACAAGCTTTATGCAGTAGTAGTGCATTTAGATATGATGAATGCTTCCTTTTCTGGGCATTATGTATGCTATGTGAAGAATTTGCAAGGGGCCTGGTACAAGATCAATGATTGCAAGGTAAGCCCCCTTGGCACCAATGGTAATTGATATAGTATGCAAAGTGATCTCCACTTTTATGTTCTCAATAGGGGGATAACATATTGAATTCTCTTGATGTGGGTTGTAATTTAATTTAAATTCTGTATTTCAATACTGAATGTCACTCTGAAATTTGAACTCTGTTTATGTCCCACTAACAGAATCTAGAATAATTTTATGGATTCTGTGATTGTCTGATCTTCACTGTCTTGTCTTCCATTTGGATGATTACAAGTCTCTTCTGGTTGTCTGATCTTTAGGTAAAGCAGGTAGAGCTTGATAGAGTACTGTCTCAAGGGGCATATATGCTTCTATACTCAAGGTAAACGGGTTCACTGATTTCACATACTTCCTCAAATTCTCTTCTTTTTATTTTTTTTGCAAGCATGAGCACGATTAAGGAGTAAATCGTAGACCAATTTGCTTCTAATGATTGATTTTTCCTCAGATCTTCACCTCGACCACCAGCTATCATGAGGAATGGGATACTTCCTCCCTCCATGCCAGCAAATGCAGTGCATTGTGAACACGCTGTCAAGACACCAGTGATGCAGAATGGACTTGAAAGGATCAGTGTGCTTGGCACATCTCCAGCGACCTCATGTACAGTTAATTTGGAAGACTATGGGTTTGATTATAATGGAGCCCCTTCATTCAAAGGAGGCAGGATAAAGGGTTCCAGGGACTATGCGGATTGGGCATCCAGTGATTCTGGGTCTCTTTTTAGTTGTTCAGATGAAGCTTCTTGGAGCACTGAGAGCAATAGAGATTCAACGAGTACGGACGATTATGGTGAGACAATATTTGGAGATTCGGGGCGACTCACTTGTACCAGTTCTGGATTGCCTGAGGACCCTTCCATGCTGCATAGTTCCTTTTTTTGCACGAAATCATCTCCTCCTCTTCAAACAGAATATTATTTTCAGAATAATGCATCTTTCCAGGATTCTGTATTTTCAAATCAACATTTCTTTGATGATATATACCACCAAAATAGGGAAACGGATCCAGAAATATCCACTTCCCCATTTACAACTCCCCGGGATACTGATGGGCTACCTGCCTGGCTTAATAACAGTGCTAGCAGCTTTTTTTTCTCCCCATCAGTTCCTTTGGGACATGTAGAAACCAGTTCTGATTCTGAGCCATCTAGCTTAAAAAGTTATTGGTTAGACAGTAGGAGTAACAAAAACAACCATGCAGGATTTTCGCAGTTTCAAAATTCAGTTGGGGCTCCTGGTGCGTCAGAAAGTGGAGCCCTTATGAGTGAAGATTTTTCTGGCACAGTAAAGTCAAAGCACATCAAAGAGAAGTCCATGCCAGAATTTTTGCAAGAACCTGCTAGGTTAAATTTTGATGTACTTTCAAGATCATTCAATGCAACTACTAATTTTGATTATTGTTTGGTACATGACACAAGAACATCAGATTCACTAACCGATTAATTTCTTGGGGTTGACAGTAACTTTATTATAAATGTATATGGAAATTAATTTGCTGAGCCTCTTGCCTTATTTCTGTGAATGGTTTAACAAAAAGTGTTCTTGTTGATTGGACTGAAAGGATATGGTATCGCGTGCTGAGGGAAATAATATTGTAACAGACTACGGTAGGATTTATTTCTTGAGAAAGGGTTTGCAAACACTATTCTGTCAGCAAGGATAATTCAGCAAAATCATTAAAAACCTAGGATATTTATCATAGAAGCAATAGCTTTCGGTAACCATGGTGTGGTGTTGGGGCTGTGCCAGTTTGAACCTGCCAGCCATGTACAGTTTGTTTACCAGAATTTCCTTAAAAAATGTAGTATTTTGAAAACAGCTGGAAAACCACGGTTTTTTTCAATAAATTATAAATAAAAAATAAACTCTGGATTTTTGGCAGTTTTCTCAGTATAATGTAACTAATCTAAAACGTGCATTCTACAAAAACTGTTTTAGGCTGTGTGGTATGGAAAAGCAGCATTTTTGGTCCTTGAAGACTCATGTTGTAATGTATACACCCTACATGATTGAGAATTTGATACTTATTGAGAATTCAAAGTAATTTTCAATATTGAATCTTTATTTGTCTATGTTTAAACTTTTGTTTCCCATTCTATGCAAATATATTTGGCAAAAAATATAGTAGGAATTCCCCTCCCATTCCCCTGCCCCTGTAATCTAACAATATTTTAGCATTTTTTAATCTACCATTGTTTTCCCATTTTATAGTTTAGACCCAAGTGATTGAATTCCATTTACACTTTCAGTCTGCCGTCTAAATGCCATATAAAATTTAAATGGAATACTGCGATGGTTCAATATGCCAAGTCTGTGAATCTGACAAGTACAATATTTGGAACTTGGGACAATTAACATATATGAGTTCCAGATTGCTGGAAGACCCTTATACACTGCCTAGCTTCCTTCTTTGCACAAATCAATCGATTCTCTTCAAACAGTATATAATTTTCAGATTAGTGCATATTTCCAGGATTCTGCATTTTTTAATTTAGCATCTCTTTAACAATATATACCACTAGAATAGGGAAATTGAAATGTCCACTTCCTTAGATATAACTTCGTAGGATACCATGGGCTGCTTGCTTCTGTTAGCAACAGGGCTAGCTTTTATTTTATTTGAATACATAGAAAGTTGAAACCAGTAATTCTGATTCTCACCCATTGGGCATAGGCACTTATTGGTTAGATAATGGGACTAACATATAGAACCCTTTCTTACTGGGTTCTGCAACAACTCTGGTTGAAACGAGATTTGTCCGGACTGGGTATTGGTTATGGTCTGGGTCCAGCATATTTTGCCTAGGTTCCTGCCTTGGGCCTGTGGATCTGGCCTGAGGTAGGACCTGGATGAACCTGAAAAGAAGCTGCCTGGGACATAAAAAAGTTAAGATATACATGGCCTGAGAATGAATACACATGCTTGGGCAAACTGTTGGAGAATGTGCCGAGGACTTAAAAACATGTTCTTTTAATGAAAAAAGGCAAAGGACTTAAATCTTAACAAATGGTTTTCCTTAGTCTTGATTGAGGATGAGGTGCACAAGGCTAGTGGGAGTGGCATTAGCACTGCTTGTAGTTCCAATGAGCCAGCTGATAACTTCAATGCTCTTGTTGACGAGGAACATGATGATTTGTATTGATTTTCCATGTGAACTTTTACCTTTGACATTGAATTATAAATTATCCATGGTGCTCTGTATTTAATTTGTACATTTTGTGCAAATTATTTATGTTTTGAAATTTTATATATATTATAGGACTGAACTCAGCTGTACCAAACATGGTGAAGAAAATCATCAAACTGCTGAACCCAGATATGAACCCTAACTGGCAACATGGATAAAAACCATACAGGCCTTTTGCAATTTCAAAATTCAATTGGGGCTCTCAATGTATCAGATAGCAGAGCCTGTTGTTTGATTTTGTTGCCCAAGCAAATTCACAATACATTGAAGATTAGGTGTTTGCTAGGTTTCTTCAAGAATCTGCTAAGTTGAGATTTGACATACCATCAAGATCACTTAATGTGTAACTACTAAATTTGATTGTTGGTTGGTTCTTTATGCAACATCAGACTTGCTAACAAATTTGTCTATTGGATTTGTCAGATAAATGCAAAGTGCTTTGTTCACTCAAAAGTCTTATTTCTGTGAATGGATGAACATAATGTTCTTGTTCATTGAATTAAGTGGATATTTTACTACTGTTCTTATACCATTATCATTCGTGGAAGGAAATCTCTAACAGACTACAAAAGCTGTAATTTCTTGGAAGAGGGCAGACAAAGTTATTAAAAAATTGTGCCCTTTTCATTTATATCTGAAATATTAGTAAATCACAAGCACTATTATGTCAGCAAGGGAAAGACAACAAAATCTTTAAAACCTTATTGTCAAGGCCTTTGAGAATCCACTTGCTAATATGTTGCAAATTTGGGGTGTTTGCATTTTGTACATGGGACACACAGCAGTGGTGTTACGCTCAATTGATTTGATAACAGCTTTTCTGAAGCCAGGAAAGTTCCTATCATGGTAATCTGAAGAAAATTTCTGAATAAAAGCAAACAAAGAAGACTGTGTTGAAGTACAGCTGTAGTCTAACAGTCTGGAAGAGGGAAAAACATTGATGTTGGATTCTCTTAATTCTGAAATGATGTAAAAATTTGCCCTATTTTCTATGTTAAACGAAATTTCAACTTTAACATCTCAGTTGCGATGCTATCCAGTTCTTGAGGTCAGCATGCAATATAAAAGTTTGATGTGTTTTTGGACTCTCAATTTAATGATGTCCAACACATCTTCATTTGTTTTGACCAGTGATTTTTTCATGTGTGATTTGAAATGATAAAAACATTCTCCTAGATTTTGACAAACGATTCTCTTTTAATAGTTGCATTATCTTTTTGTCAAGATTGTTTTGTATGTCTCCGGATTAACTCTGGGCTTAAAGTCTAATGTAGTGTTAAATGTTCATAAACATTCTTTATGTTTCTATTGTACACCATGTTACATATTTTCTGAAGATGCCTAAGGTCAAGGATCCTAAACCTGCAGAAAAGAGTGAAATTATCCATCATTGACAAGAAACTATCTTATCGGTGCCCCAAAAACTGTAGAGTCCATGGTCTGCCTACAGAGTTCGGATGGTTATCTCTTCTCTAAAATAACATCCCATTTGAAGGCTCTTTCAGGGCTGATAGTAAGCATTTATCCAGACCCCTCCTTTAGAGCACTACTAATCCACTGTTCACTATCAAACTGAAAGCTTTCCACTCAGCCTTTAAACCTGCTTATTGTATAAGATTTTAAGGCAGCAGGAGATACTGCTGGCTAATCTGATCACGAAGACTCTATCCACTTAAAGAAGACTAATAAGGCAATACATAGATAAACCTTTCTCAGGCCACACCAGGTAGTGCAGGAATCTTATTATCTTTCTCGTTGCTGACACCTTTTTGTCCTCATACAAATGCAGAAGTGCTCGACAACCAGAGTTAATGTTCTTGCAATAACAGAGCATGTGAGAATTGAAAGTGGGATCATTGCACTTAATGCCACACCCATGTATTGATAAGTAATACAGAACAGTGTTTGGAGTTGGATACCAGATTCTTCTGTTTGACACAATAGATGCTGCATGGCTAAATTTTTGCAGATGCTAAGGCAATGAAAAAGCAGTCATACGATGCAAAATTCTCAATTGCTTACCCATATCTCTTTCCCACTAGTTTATTTAACATTCCTCTTATGATCATCTACTTTTGTTTCTCAAATTCACCATTCATTCCCTCCCTTTGCGTACCTTCTCACCTGTCTCCCTCCCACGTACACACCCATGCTTCACTCATCAAGCTAGACAAAGTAGAGAACACATATTCCCTCGAGTACATTTGATAAGGGAGTAGGGTTAGTGATGGTACAAGCCAATTAAGGAATAAGACCTTGAAATAGATTGGGTATGCTATGGGAGGAGGATGTGTTGACAATGCACATTTGACTATAATTTGTTGAATCCCATCTGTAACTCGCACTCACGAAATTTGTTCTGTACAGTTTTGGAAGCCAAGATGCAAACCCTCTGATTGACAACTGTCTGCCAATTTATTCCTAGATCGGTTAATAAGAATGGAGACTTGTTGGTGTTTGTTTTATCATCTTCCAAACATTAGAATAAAGTACTCAAAGATAATTTATCCTCTCTTGTAAGGTGGAGTTTGTCATCTTTGAGAACCTTTCATTTGCAGCAGGGCGGACTTGGTAGCACTTAGTAACTTCAAGCTGTAAGGTAGGGCGGACTTGGCTTGTTTCATGTACATCTTTACCTTATACTTGGCGGACTTCCTTAACTTCATGCACCTTCCTCATGGGTGGAGTTCAAGAGATTCATGCACCACCACCTTGCAGATTGGGCGGACTTTATCACTTCCTTGCACCTTCTTCATGAGCGGGGTTCACCAAACTTATGCATATCATACCCTCTCTATCTAGGGCAGACTTTGCTCTTCATGTGACCAAGGTAAGGGTGGACTTTGTCATCTTTATGGCACCAACATCAAGGTGGACTTCACTTCATTCAAGGGAAGGCGGACTCCAACCCTTGCTTGCACTTCAACTCATGATAGGTTGGACTTTGTGAAGATCATGACCTACCTCACCTTTCCCAAGGTGGACTTGAACAAACTTGTGCACCAACATCAAGGCAGACTTCATGAAGATCAGGGTCCTCATGACCAAAACTTGAAATCTCCATAACTTGTGCAAATTTTACCGGATCGTCCTGAAATTTGAAAATTGTGCTTCAATCATTCACTGAATTCCTCGGGATTTTATGTTGGTGTTTGTTTTATCATCTTCCAAACATTAGAATAAAGTACCCAAAGATAATTTATCTTCTTGAAAAATCACTGCTTATGCTAAGATTGCGAGAAGATCATATGGCGATTCTGAGGTTTCTTTAGTCAGGTGTTGACGTGTGGATAAGCTCAATGGGCGTTGTGATTTGCTGGTAATACACAAAGGGACTTACGTTTGGATTGTTCAATTCACAATGAAGGTTTAGACAATGAAGCTCTATCATTTGGGACTTGGATCATGGAAAAATTGAAAAGGAGACGGGTTTAGAAGTTCTAATCTATTCTTAAGAATTCCAGAGACAATATTAACTAGGTGTTCTCGGGAAACCGCACTTTGCTCACCACATTAAGGACAATTAGACAAAGCGGGTGCAATATTCAATGGGTTGTGTTTATGATTGAAGTTCTGGCATACACAGGGATAGGCTAAAACTTACTTTGCACAGTGAAATAGAAATCATCCATTCACCAAAAGTATGAGTGGAGATACACCATTAATTAATACTTATCAAATCCTTCATTCAACTCTAACAACTTTGAAAGCAAATCTAAATTAACTTCTAATTAATGTGTTGAGGAAATTGAAACTATCCTAATCACTCAAATAAGAGAGAATACAAAGCCTTAAGAGAAAGCGCACATGCAATGTATCATTTGAAAAAATGACCTTTACGCAACAATATATTGAAAACCTCACACACCCTCCAAATTAGAGGAGATAGCCTTATATGGTTTTTCAGAAAACAATGAACGGTCGAGATCAAACAGTGATCAAGGGCCCAGATTGAAAGCTACAACCCTAATTAGGGTTTCCCAAAACTAACTACCCCTCGACCAATGAGAAAATTACATTTGGGGCCACTTGTCCTTCTTGCTAAATATGAACCAACAATGAAAATAGAAGGTTGTTGCATTGTGAAGTGTGCCCTTCTAGAAGCTTCTGGATAAGTTAGGTTCATTGAACTTGGACATGCTGACTAGGAATAGTCTGATTGGTTGGAAGATGACGAGGCGCCACCTTAGCGTGTTGGATGTCTTTTCCGAATTCTCCAATTTGTGCGAAGAAATTGGAGAAGAAATTGTCTAAGTATGGAAATTTGATTTGTTCTTGTCACCATTTAATTATAATTGGGAGCTTGTCTTTTAAATTTCTTCAGGAGATTAAACCCTTCAAGAAGTTGGAATTTTATTTAACTTTTCCATCTTCACCAAGTCTGAGAACTTTTCTTTCTTGATGCCTTGAGATTCTTTCAAGTGCCTTGAATTCGAAGAAGAATTCCTCTAGGCCTTCGTCATAATAGGTCTTCCCATACTTAGCCAAATTTTGGCCATCTTTATGCTTAGACGAACCTTGCTTGTGGACTTGTCTTCAATTCTAAATTTGGCTTGAAACTCCATTTGTGCTTTTTGTGATGATCCCGCCTTTAGCTACCAATTTATGTTGCGCGGGAGGAGGGTAAAAAGCTTTGGGTAGCTCCTCATGAGTATAAATTGATATGATCTAAAGTTCAACTTTTTAGACATTCATCGCGTTCAACCATCATCCAAAACCTGCAAAACCAAAAGAAAATAAATGAGAATCCTCATTTTGAGTGTAAACTTTGAAGGTTTGATGGCAAAGTGTGCTCCGATTCTCCACTTCCTCAACACCTTTAGCTTTCAACAAGCTGCGAACACTTAGAAATTTTAGAAACCCTTGAAAACTCATTTTGATTTGAAGGTTTGGGAGTGAAATTTGTCTTTGATTGCTCTGAAAATGAACAACTTAGCCCCAAAATTCATGAAATGAATGTCAAAATCAGATTTGGATATAGGGAAATGTCTGAAAAATAAACTGTTGTGAAAACCAACTCCATTTTTCATGAGAACTTCATCAAAGTTTGAAAACCAGATTGAAAAACTTAACCAATCTGCCTCGAATACCCCTGTCACCTTCAAAATCTAGACAAGAAATGAGTAGAAAGGATGCTTGGTGTGAAAATCTTCACTTCTCCCTCTTCTAAATGCCTTAGAAAAATCCTTGAACTGTTCCTGAAGCTCTGACATAATCTTCTCTTCAAGTATCTTGCTCTCCAAACTCGAACTATTGAAATGAAAGAAATGAATGAAGTATTTGTATAGAGTTTGAATTCTTCATTTAGAAACAAAGAAGATCCTTTTGAATTTTGTTTCTACTTTAGTCTTTAGTCCTTCAAAGCGCAAGAGAAAGTTTCTATATTCATTTCAGTTGAACTCAGTCACTTAGGAAAAGTTCTGATTTTGTTTCTAGTCTGAGTTCAATTCCTTGAGAAAGTTTCCATTTTGATTTAAGTTAATGATTCGAACTCAATCTTCAATTTCTTCCAATTTGAAAACTTTCTAAAAATGCTTTCCCTTTGTCTTTCCAAATTTTTGGAACTTTCTAAATTTAATTCTTTGTTCGAACTTCAATACTTGATAGCTAGGTGGACTTCATGTGATTCTTTCCTCTCGCCCAATAGACTTCGCCAAAATATATTCTCTTTATTTATGATCTTGGGCAGACTTTATGTGATTCTATGCACCACTCACTATCTCCTTTCACCTTAGGGCAGACTTTCCTTGACTCGTTCCTTTTCAACCAAAGGTAGGGCAAACTTTTTGAGAGTTGGGAACCATCAAATGTTGATGTAGGGCGGACTTTTGAGAGTTAGGCACCATCTTCTTATGCTTGAGGTCTTAACCATAGGGCAGACTTTGTTGATCACTATAAGCTTTACTTGTAGCAGGGCGGAGTTTACAAATTTCATGCACCACATTACCTTGCAAATTGGGCGAACTTCACTGATTTGATGCACCATTCAATGTGTTCTAGGCGGACTTGGTAAGGGATGTGTTAACTTCATACCATGTTGTTCTCATTCACTTGGGCAGACTTCATGAAGTTTGTTTCTATTTGCACTTGAGGTAGGGCAGACTTGGAGGGATGTGTACACCATTTACCACCTCCAAGTTGGACTTGACTGATTGCCTAACTTTATACCCTCTCTCTAGAACAAACTTCCTTGATTTCTTAACTCTTTTCCATAGGGCGGACTTGGTGAGAATTGTGCTCTATCTCCATAGGTGGGGTTCATCCAATTCATGCATCTCACTTCAACCAAGGGCAAACTTCATCATCTTTATGACTCATTGCTTGAGGGTAGAGTTTGTCATCTTTGAGAACCTTTCATCTACAATAGGGTGGACTTGGTAGCACTTAGTAACTTCAAGTTGCAAGGTAGGGTAGACTTGGCTTGTTTCATGTACCTCTTTGCCTTATACTTGGCGGACTTCCTTAACTTCATGCACCTTTTTCATGGGCAGAGTTCAAGAGATTCATGCACCATCACCTTACAGAATGGGCGGACTTTATCACTTCCTTGCACCTTCTTCATGAGCGGGGTTCACCAAACTTATGCATATCATACACTCTCTTTCTAGGGCGGACTTTTCTTTTCATGTGACCAAGGTAAGGGCGGACTTTGTCATCTTTATGGCACCAACATCAAGGCGGACTTTACTTCATTCAAGGCAAGGCAAACTTCAACCCTTGCTCACACTTCAACTCATGACAGGGTGGACTTTGTGAAGATCATGACCTACCTCACCTTTCCTAAGGCGAACTTCAACCCTTGCTTGCACTTCAACTCATGATAGGGCGGACTTTGTGAAGATCATGACCTACCTCACCTTTCCCAAGGTGGGCTTGATCAAACTTGTGCACCAACATCAAGGCGGACTTCATGAAGATCAGGAACCTCATGACCAAAACTTGAAATCTCCATAACTTGTGCAAATTTTACTGGATCGCCCTGAAATTTGAAAATTGTGCTTCAATCATTCACTGAATTCCTCAGGATTCCTAAAATTTAGGAGATTAGCTTTTTGGGTCAAAACTTGGATATTAGGAGGAATTTTGTGATTATTTCAATGTATTTTAGTGCGAACAGTGCAAACCCTAGATCCAGTTTCTAAAAATAGAAAAAACAAGGTTCCCTTAAAAAAATAGGAAAAACTTTCTAACAAATATCCATTCCGGGAATCGAGCTAAAAATGCAAAAAATGAAACTTCCTAAAAAATAGGAAAAAGCAAACTTTCTAAAACTAGAAAGTTATCCAAATTAGCTCAAATCAATTGCGATCTTCGTCTTTTGACGATGTCTAGACCCTGTTATCACTTGGCTTGCAAAAACTAACTCATAATGCTCAAAACTCAGGTCGCTTAAAACTGACAAATTTGATGCGAGAGGTCACAAGGGACTAATAAAAACCCTAGAAAGCAGGAAAAAGGGAGGGTCTCCATTTGCAATGGGGCGATGGGTGAAAAAGGTCACAACATCTAGTGGGAACCCGAATAAATGTTCCTGAACATTCGTAGGATAAAATCTATTTCAAACCTAGTATCAAACATTAATTATAGCTAACTTACCCGTCGACTAAGAAGGGTACTAAAAAAGGAAGAGGAATCCTAGATTGTATCAAGATATTTCATCCTTCAATTATAAGTGTGTGCAAATGCATTCATTCTCGTCTCAAAAGACCATTATGACTCTTTGGTTTCATCATATGGTAATTTATAGTTTAAGTGTTATTTTGCCTTAACTCCAAAAGCATCCTTGGATAGAGCCTCGCTGCCAGCGAACGTCTATAGCCCCGACGAGGTTACCTCTATAATCTCACGGAGATTGCTCTACTTCTGGCAATTTGTGTTTTAATTTGAGGGGTACTACACCTATAGAGATTTCCGCACACCCATAAACCAAGTATTTTGATTTTCTTTCTTTTCTTTCTTTTATTCTTTCTTGATATTCTTTTCTTTTCACATATTTCCACACTTTGGCTCGTAAGCAATGAAGCTCACAGTGGGCTTGAGCATTATAGTGGTGCTGAAGTAAGACTTTTGATGAATTTCTTTATGTTTTCTCTTGCCATGACTTCACCTAGGAAAACCAAAATGACTCAGAGAATTTATTAAGTGTGTGAGATATAATGATCGAAGGAATCAGTGCCGAGATACAATAGATGATTCCATTTCTAAGACTTTTGATGAATTTCTTTATGTTTTCTCTTGCCACGACTTCACCTAGGAAAACCAAAATGACGCAAAGAATTTATTAAGTGTGTAAGATATAATGACTGAAAGACTCAGTGTCAAGATACAATAGATGATTCCCTTTCTAGTTAAGTACTAATCCTAACTTTAAGATACTTTAGAAACAATTAATCTAAAAGTCAAAAGCTCTCCACAAATATTTAACAATGGAATACCCCAAACATAACTTGGCAAGGTCAAACCAGTGTGTGCGTGTTAAGCAACATCACCCTTCCGCTAATGGGAATCCTCTTTTAGTTCTAACCTAAAGCACATGAAAGCAAGTGAAAGCATAGAGAACTAACTAACGAAAGAAAACTAATCTAAGAAAGTAGGAACAACACCTAAACTAAGGAAACAAAAGCAACTCAACTAATAAAGCAAGAGAAAAACGAAAGAAACTACTCTAAACAAAAGCAATTTTTTTTTTAGCGAACAACACTTAAAAGACCTAAGTATACACAACTCCTAGCATGATTTCTCAAGATGTGTAGCGACAATAAAGCAACAGTCACAATCTGACGTTTTGCAAAGTTATCTTTAAACTCGGAAAAATATTCTTTCAAAGTACAAATTTGAAACTCAAGCAAAACATCGGGAAAGATTAGTAACTGGGGCAACTCACCCGGACCATGATTAATCCATAAACAAGTTATCTTTCGTGAATCTCCATAATCAAAATGATATTCTATATAGTCAATAGTAGGGAAAGATACAACCTGGTGGTCTTCATTCGCGAACAAGAATTCTTGCTCATCATCCATTGCCTTATTAGGAGGTCAAAGTTGATGGTGAACCACCACTTGCATATGAGACATGCAAATCAATGTCATGTTCTAAACTGGGTGGAGTGTAGCGGGAATTGGAGTCAAAAGGAAATTTGGAAATTTGAAACATTTCATGTGTTGGCTCCTTTTGAATCGCTAACAATGGATCAATCCCCAACCCAAATTGTTCTTCATTTTTTGTCTCAGTCACAGTTACTTGTTCATCAGGTAGCGTTTCATTTGTTTCAATTTCATCTAGCAATTCTTCCATGACTGTGAACATCGGATCAAGTGCCAACGCAAAATGCATTTCATATTTTGCTCTCATCTTGATAGCGCATTGATCGCCAAACATTTCATCTTGTCTCAAGCCACTTATCATTTCTTCGATCTTGAGCGTGCATGAACTAACTTCTTCCTCAAGGACTATTCCTTCTTGAAGTGCACCATCTCTATTTTGAACTAAGTCTTCCATTTTTGGCTCCTGATGATCTTCAATAACTTGCAATTCTGTATATTCATTCGCTTCCATATGCTGAGAGCTTCCTTGGGCGGTTCCCCTTGCTTGGATGTATTCCACTGCTTCTTTAATCTTTATTCCAATGGCCTCTCGTTCTAGTGTGATTTAGGAACAATCTCCATCTACTTGAATGCTTGATTCAATATCTTCTTCTAATTTTCCTCCTTCACAATTTGATGATGCCACGATGCTTTGTTCTCTTGATGCAGGGTTAAGATGCTCATTCCAAATGCATTTCCTTGGCAATTATGATAAGCCTAAGTGACATCTAGCTTGGTTGATGGCCTCTTCACATAGAGAAGAAGTGAATTCTAAATGTGGTTCATTGTGAATCCTACACCAACGAGGAAGCAACATGCCCTTCAAGTGGACATTACATTGTTCTATCTGATTTTGAATTCTAAGTATAAACCTTGTGAAAGGATCATTTCCATTTCCCTCATTGTCAGGCTTTATGCAAATTCTGGTTTTGGAACATCCCAAAAGAATTTTTTTCCTTGTAGAACCAACTCTATCCTTGACAAGAATGCCAAGCAATTGATCTCATAATGCTCAGTCATTTTGTGAATTCGACACCTCCCTGGTATGGCAAATTGTGATAAATTCTTGGGGTGCAGTTGTGCATTCAAATTTTCCCGAATTTGAGTGATGTCCACAAGGGGACTGTCTCGACAACAAGAAATATAAAACGGTCGCCCATCTATAGAGAACTCTCTTTTTTGATTTTCCATTTTCTAATTTTTTTTTTAGATTTTTTAATTTCACTTTTTTGGGATTTTTTGACATAAAAGAGATCTAACATGTCTCTGATTTAGCATTTCAAATTTCATACTGGTTCTCTCCAGCTGAATTTCTCCACTTGTGAAAATAAACGACCAAATGTTCAGCCCTCCTTGTAGCACCATTTTATGTTGGTGTCTGTTTTATCATCTTCCAAACATTAGAATAAAATACCCAAAGATAATTTATCCTCTCTTGAAAAATCACCGCTTATGCTAAGATTGTGAGAAGATCATATGGCGATTCCAAGGTTTCCTTAGTCAGGTCTTGACATGTGGATAAGCTCAATGGGCATTGTGATTTGCTAGTAATACACAAAGGGACTTACATTTGGATTATTCAATTCACAATGAAGGTTTAGACAATGAAGCTCTATCATTTGGGACTTGGATCATGGAAAAACTGAAAAGGAGACAAGGGTTTAAAAGTTCTAATCCATTCCTAAGAATTCCAAAGACGGTATAAACTAGGTGTTCTTTGGAAACAACACTTTGCTTCACCACACTAAGGACAACTACACAAAGTGGGTGTAATCTTCACTGGGTTGTGCTTATGATCGAAGTTTTGGCATACACATGGGATAGGCTCAGACTAACTTTGCACAATGAAATGGAAATCATCCATTCACCAAAAGTATGAGTGGAGATACACCGTTAATTTAATACTTATCAAATCCTTCATTCAACTCTAACAACTTTGAAAGCAAATCTAAATTAACTTCTAATTAATGTGTTGAGGAAATTGAAACCATGCTAATCACTCAAATAACAGAGATTACAAAGCCTTAAGAGAAAGCGCACATGCAATGTATTATTTAAAAAAATGACCTTCACGCAACAATATATCAAAAACCTCACACCCTCCAAATGAGAGGAGGTAGCCTTATATAGTTTTCCAGAAAACAATGAACGGTTGAGATCAAACAATGATGAAGGACCCAGATTGAAAGCTACAACCCTAATTAGTGTTTCCCAAAACTAACTACCCCTCGACCAATGAGAAAATTACATTTGGGGACACTTGTCGTTCTTGCTAAATATGAACCAACAATGAAAATAGAAGGTTGTTGCATTGTGAAGTGTGCCCTTCTAGAAGCTTCTGGATAAGTCAGGTTCATTGAACCTGGACATGTTGACTTGGAACAGTCTGATTGGTTGGAAGATGACGAGGCGCCACCTCAACGCGTTGGATGTCTTTTCCGAATTCTCCAATTTGTGTGAAGAAATTGTCTAAGTATGAAAATTTGATTTCTTCTTGTCACCATTTGATTATGATTGGGAGCTTGTCTTTTAAATTTCTTTGGGAGATGAAATCCTTCAAGAAGTTGGAAATTTATTTAACTTTTCCATCTTCACCAAGTTTGAGAACTTTTCTTTCTTGATGCCTTGAGATTCTTTCAAGTGCCTTGAATTCGGAGAAGAATTCCTCTAGGCCTTCGTCATAATAGCTCTTCCCATACTTAGCCAAATTTTGGCCATCTTTATGCTCAGACGAACCTTGCTTGTGGACTTGTCTTCAATTCTGAATTTGGCCTGAAACTCCATTTGTGCTTCTGTGATGATATCGCTTTCAGCTACCAATTTATGTTTCGCGGGAGGAGGGTAAAAAGCTCTGGATAGCTCCTCGCGAGTATAAATTGATATGATCTAAAGTTTAGCTTTTCAGACATTCACCGTGTTCAACCATCATCCAAAACCTGCAAAACCAAACTAAAATAAATTAGAATCCTCATTTTGAGCGTAAAATTTGAAGGTTTGATGGCAAAGTGTGCTCTGATTCTCCACTTCCTCAACACCTTTAGTTTTTGACAAGCTGCAAACACTTAGAAATTTTAGAAACCCTTGAAAACTCATTTTGATTTGATGGTTTGGGAGTGAAATTTGTCTTTGATTGCTCTGAAAATGAACAACTTAGTCCCAAAAGTCGTGAAATGAATGTCAAAATCAGATTTGGATATAGGGAAATGTCTGAAAAATAAACTAAGTTGTGAAAACCAGCTCCATTTTCCATGAAAATTTCATCAAAATTTGAAAACCAGATTGAAAAACTTAACCAATCTGCCTTGAATACCCCTGTCACCTTCAAAATCTAGACAAGAAATGAGTAGAAAGGATTCTTGGTGTGAAAATCTTCGCTTCTCCCTCTTGTAAATGCCTTAGAAAAATCCTTGAACTGTTCCTGAAGCTTTGAAATAATGTTCTCTTCAAGTATCTTGCTCTCCAAACTCGAATTGTTGAAATTGAAGAAATGAATGCAGTATTTGTATAGAGTTTGAATTCTTCATTTAGAAACAAAGAAGATCCTCTTGAATTTTGTTTCTACTTTAGTCTTTAGTCCTTCAAAGTGCAAGAGAAAGTTTCTAAATTCATTTCAGTTGAACTCAGTCACTTGAGGAATGTTCTGATTTTGTTTCTAGTCTGAGTTCAATTCCTTGAGAAAGTTTCCATTTTGATTTGAGTTCATGATTAGAACTCAATCTTCAATTTCTTCCAATTTGAAAACTTTCTAAAAATGCTTTCCCTTTGTCTTTCCAAATTTTGGAACTTTCTAAAATTAATTCTTTGTTTGAACTTCAATACTTGATAGCTGGGCGGACTTCATGTGATTCTTTCCTCTCGCCCAATGGACTTTGTCATAATATTTCCTCACTATTTCTGAGCTTGGACGAACTTTATGTGATTCTATGCACCACTCACCATCTCCTTTCACCTTAGGGCGAACTTTCCTTGACTTGTTCCTCGTCAACCAAAGGTAGGGTGAACTTTTTGAGAGTTGGGAACCATCAAATGTTGATGTAATGTGGACTTTTGAGAGTTGGGCACCATCTTCTTATGCTTGAGGTCTTAACCATAGGGCAGACTTTGTTGATCACTGTGAGCTTTACTTGCAGCAGGGTGAACTCTACAGATTTCATGCACCACATTACCTTGCAGATTGGGCGGACTTCACTGATTTGATGCACCATTCAATGTGTTCTAGGTGGACTTGGTGAGGGATGTGCACCTCATACTTCCTTGATTTCTTAACTTCATACGATGTTGTTCTCATTCACTTGGGCGGACTTCATGAAGTTTGTTTTTATTTGCTTGAGGTAGGGCAAACTTGGAGGGATGTGTACACCATTTACCAACTCCAAGTCAGACTTGACTGATTACCTAACTTTATACCCTTTCTTTAGGGCATACTTCCTTGATTTCTTAACTTTTTTCCATAGGGCGGACTTGGTGAGAATTGTGCTCTATCTCCATAGGTAGGGTTCATCCAATTCATCTCACTTCAACCAAGGGCGAACTTCATCATATTTATGGCTCATTGATTGAGGGCAGAGTTTGTCATCTTTGAGAACCTTTCATCTGCAATAGGGCATACTTGATAGCACTTAGTAACTTCAAGCTGCAAGGTATGGTGAACTTGGCTTGTTTCATGTATCTCTTTACCTTATACTTGGCGGACTTCCTTAATTTCATGCACCTTCTTCATGGGTGGAGTTCAAGAGATTCATGCACCATCACCTTGCAGATTGGGTAGACTTTATCACTTATGTGCACCTTCTTCATGAGCGGGGTTCACCAAACTTATGTATATCATACCCTCTCTTTCTAGGGCGGACTTTGCTCTTCATGTGACCAAGGTAAGGGCAAACTTTGTCATCTTTATGGCACCAACATCAAGGTGGACTTCACTTCATTTAAGGCAAGGTAGACTTCAACCCTTGCTTGCACTTCAACTCATGATAGGGAAGACTTTGTGAAGATCATGACCTACCTCACCTTTCGCAAGGTGGTTTTGAACAAACTTGTGCACTAAAATCAAGGCGAACTTCATAAAGATCAGGAACCTCCTGACCAAAACTTGAAATCTCCATAACTAGTGCAAATTTTACCGGATCACGCTGAAATTTGAATTTTGTTCTTCATTCACTAAATTCCTAAAATTTAGGAGATTAGCTTTTTGGTTGAAAACATGGATTTTAGGAGGAATTTGCCGATTATTTCAATGTATTTCAGTGAAAACCCTAGATCCACTTTCTAAAAATAGAAAAAGCAAGGTTCCCTTAAAAAAATAGGAAATTTTTTCTAAAAAATAGCCATTCTTGGAATCGAGCTAAAAATGCCAAAAACGAAACTTCCTAAAAAATAGGAAAAAGCAAACTTTCCAAAGCTAGAAAGTTTTCCGAATTAGCTCAAATGAATTGCGATCTTCGTCCTTTGGCCTTTCTAGGCACTTTGACGGTGTCTAGACTCTGTTATCACTTGGATTGCAAAAACTAACTCATAATGCTCAAAACTCAGGTCGCTCAAAACTAACAAACTTGATGCGAGAGGTCACAAGGGAGTAACAAAAACCCTAGAAAGTAGGAAAAAGGGAGGGTCCCCATTTGCAATGGGGCGATGTGTGAAAAAGGTCACAACAAGACCGTTCCATTTTATCAAAATTTGCTTGATCATCTTCCACAATTGCCTTAAGCCACCGTGAAGGAACTCTTTTTGTATTCATAATATTTATTAAAATTTGAGAACTTCCTTCAATGATCACCTTTTCCCAGCAATAATTTAGATGCATTTGAACATTGGTAATGCCTCCTCTTTATTGTTGATAATCCTCCCTTTACAACTAAACATGGTTTCTATTTAGAATACCCATCAAAATTTAGATTAATTAATCCATTGAAGAGGATGAGAGTGGCACCATAAGGATTGAATCTATCCAAAACATTTGTGCAGACCAGATTCAAGAGCCTTGGGTTTATTCAACTTGATCCTGCTAACAAAGAGCTCTTGGATTCTTGACCAAGATGTAATATGTGATAGCTCAGACAGTTGGTTTGCTTTTTGATCACATTTCCTGCTAGCAAAGAGACTTTGTCATTGGAGAACTCGTTGCTTCTTTCTATCCAAATTATTCATACTCAATCTTCTGAAGGACATACGATAGAACACTATTATCAATGTTGGATGGTGAGGATTTCATGAACACAATAGGCGGACAAAGGTTGCCAGTATGGATGGGGAGATGTTTTTGAGATAAAAAATTGAGTTAGTTGGGTATACCATTCAAAAGAACTCCTTATAAATGTTTAAAAAAAGAGAAACTTACAGATGCTTGAATAGGTTGAATGGCTGCTCAATGACAAAATTGGAGGCAAGAAATTAGTTGATTATGAGGAAGAATAGGAGGAGGAAGATGCAGACAATGAGGAGGAAGCTGAGGATGAAGATGAGTAGGACAACGACACGTGGAAGGCAGAAAGTTTGGACAAATCAATTAGTGACAACTTTGACCAAAATGAACCGCTAGAGTTGACCCAAGATGCAATGCTAGAAGATGAAGACAATTGGCAAGGGAAGAGAAAGTGCAATTTTGTCAACTACAGGACCAAGGTGGAAGAATTAGAGGCTCTGAGGAAGAAGGTGTCAAAGATAGAACAAAAGATGGTTAGTGTCTCCAAATTCAATATGAAGGCGATGCATAGCTCCGCTACCTCCATGTGCCTGATGCATAAGAAATTCCTAGGCAATGATATTGAAAAATAATGGAACTGCAATGAACTCTTTAAGTTCCTTACCGATGATTGGAGCCAAGTGCTCAAATAGCCACTGTGTGGCTAGTTTTAGTTCTCTGGGCCTTTGAGTCTTTTCCATTAAGACTTTATTTCGTTTTGCTATCTAGTTAAGACTCTTTATGGTTTTTGATATTTACTGTTAGCTAATGTTAGTTTATGTGCTGTTAATGTTAATGCTATTGATGGGCTGTTAGTGTAAAAGGTCAACACCCTTGTTTTGTTGCTTTTTAATATAAAAACCAAAAGGGTTAGAATGTATACAATCTTTAGATGAAAGAAAAAGAAAAAGTTTTGATATAAGTGATTGGGTCCATATTAGATATTGGTTCATACGATCACACAATGATCTTCATATATAGAGTATTTTTTAATGTGTTTGCTTCCTTGAAAATTATATTAGTTGAATCTCATGAGTCCAACTTGATTTACCATGCCTTGTTACTTGCCACATATTAGCTTACCTTTGCTGGTTTCCCTATGACAATTACACAACTTTTTACCACATTTATCAAGAAGCAAAGGGTTTAATTTTTCTTTTAATTTTGATATTTGTTATGATAATTAGTGATAAGGCATGCCCCTCTCACTTTTGCCCTTCCTTCCACTTTCGAGTTTCTTCCTTCCACCTCCACGTGTACTTCACTTTTGCCAACCTGCCCAAGCTTGCTTGGAATCACCTTGCATAGTTGCTTTGCGCTCAAAAGAAGCACAATTTGTATGCCTCCCAATCTTGCAATCCAAAAAGGCAAAAGTTCCTCAAATCTCTACCCAATGCACCAAAAAGCAAACAACACATCTTTGCAACTTCTAGTCTCAATTTTTATTGGATTTTTTTTCTGGACTTTTTATGATTATTTTGGATTTTTCAGGACTTTTTATGATTTTTTAATTTTTTCAAGACATTTTATGATTTTGTTTTTGATTTTTTCAAGACTTTTTATGATTTTTTTAGATTTTTTCAAGACGTTATGTTTTTTTTTAATTATTAGGATTCCCCTTGTGTATGATGTAATAGATAACTATGCATGCGCTATTTACAGACTGGATGCTGACTTAATGACTCATAACTATTTATCATGGTATGAATGCTTGTATTATGTAGAATTGATGTAAAAGAAATGCACCTTTCCTTTTCAACCAAGGGTGATTATGCAAATCTATCACTTTGTCATACACTAGAGAAATCAAGGTTGTAGAACATTTCAGAGATAATGATTCATTTTGTAATGCCCAAAATTACATGCTTAATGGACATTACACAACCTATTTATCCCACTCAAAACTTATCTAATTTGCAATAATTTTTTTTTAATCACAACATAATGCATTTTTAAAACTAAAAGAAATACTATCTATTAACATGTAACCATCTTAACCAAGATTAAATGTTAAAACAGTAACATAATGCTTCTTTTACTTTACATCATAACATACCCCTTTCTTATTCAATTTGCTCTTTCATGCATAATTTATATTGATATATTTAAATCTACAACTAACTTACCTTGCATAACAAATTATAAATTTGAAAAGACTCGCCCATGTGAAATGTGAAAGTGTATATATAAACTTGATTTGCTTACAATCTTCTGGTCATAATCTTTTGGAATGCATTAATTGCACAAATGAGCCTTGGCAGTCATATTTATACAAATTGTAGATCTGAATATATGTATAACTTATGTAAAATAAATTCAAACTAATAAGGTATATAACTAATCTATAAATGAAACAATTCTAATTTTGTCTACTTAATAAGTTTAAAGTTAACAATATCCTTCCATTTGTTAATAAAGTTATAAAGCAAAGAATGCTCAACATAAAAACAATATGTATCCCATTTGGGCTGTTGCTTAAATTTTTGATAGCCTTTTGGCTATGTAAAGGGTCAACGCCCTAGTTAACGCTTCTTTTTTAATAAAAAACAATATGTATCCCATTTCGTTGTCGAAGGTGCTTCTCTACGGGTCACTTGGCTTCAATTTGTTCTCTCTCTGGACACAAAGGTTCTGCTACTTGGTGGAAGGATGCTACTGTTGATCATTTGACGGTCAATGCTGCTAATACTGATGAATCCTCTCTGGCGGATGACTCCTCCTCCCGGGATGAGGTAGTGCCTCTCACTGCTATTGAAGCTCTTGTTGAACCCCAACAGTGCTACTGAATTGGCCTCCTCTGGCCCTATGACTGTTGTTCCTACTCAACATCATCGATCCACTCCTATCGAATCTGCTCCTGATGCTGTTCTTTTGTAGCAGCCTGCTGATGCTATGCTACAACAGTCTGTTTCCATTATGCTGCAACAACCTCTTGCTGTTGTTGACTGTAACTCTATGGGGCGTTCCCCGCCCAATCCTTCTTTTGATGGTCTTAATGATAGTATTTCCTGGACCATAGTTCGTTGCAGGGGGAAGGGAAAATATTCCTCCCTCCCCCAAATTTGCCTTGGCTCGGATGATTCTCCCCATCTTTGAGCTAGGTTTTGGGTTGTTGCATGTTTGATAGGTTACTTTCACCTATCCCTACTTTGTTGTTTCCTTTACTGCCTTTGGGATATGTTTTTTAAGGGTCAAACACCCTTGTTTGCTGTTTTTGTAAATTTGATAGTCTTGGCTATGTTAAGGGTCAGCACCCTAGTTAACGCTGCTTTATTAATAAAAAATAATGTATAAAACTATCATATTTATCATGTACTTGCATTCTCATGTAATTTTAAATATCCATCTGTACTATTATTGAAGCAATAATTAGTTCATTTATCTCTTACATAAATATACTTTGAATTTACATTCCTATGGGATGAACACTTCTTAGACCACTCCTAAACCTTATTGTTTAATATAAATATAATACCTAAATATATATGCACTTAGTAATTTTCTTCAAATTCATTATTTTAGATTAAGTGAAAAGCAGGTTTTGAAGGGCCCCTGAAACCCTTTACATCAGATTATAAAATAGATAAAGCATTGATAGCCCAACTAGATAGAACAACCAAAAAAATAGGGACCGCCCTAAAGACAACAAGCAACCCATACAAAGAAAGGGCCAGTAAAACCAGCCCAAACAACCAACTACAAGGGCCCTTAAGATTTGCAATTGGCCTTGTGGGAATGAAGAGTCATATCAAAAGAAGGCTCAGACGTCTTTGAATGCTTCCCCTTAACAGTAATCCAACCATCTTCAACTTTAGTTGCCACAACTGACCAATCCGAAGGACCCAACACCGATCTTTCCGGATTGGAAAAAAGAGTGTCAGAAGAGGGAGCAACAATCGTTGTGGGCACAAGATCATAACCAACAGATGGGGCAGAAGTTGTGCCAAAACCCTGTGAGGCAACTGACGGAGTAAGAGATACCATCGTGGACACATGACCACAACCAACATGTGGGGAAAAAGTTGTGTCAACACACAGTGAAACCGGCGGGGTAAGAGACAACAATCCATTTTTAGTAGAGGGGACAACACCATCTTGTATCACAACATCTTTAATCTTAGAAGCATCCTTAGTGGCACCCAAAGAATCTTTCATTGCCAATAAAGAATCTAATCCATCCAAAGTAGAAACCTTAACATCCAATGATTCTTTAGGAGTGTTCAAAGATTTCCTAACCGTATAGTGTCGGTGAGAGGCCCTCGACCACCATGAGGCCGAAGAATTTTTCTTCTGAAGCCCACAATTCCTGGCCGCATGGCCAATTTTGAAGCATCTACAACACCTGAAAGGAATACCCTCATAATCCAAGGTCTAAACCCAACTAACAAAAGAGGAGTTAATGACGATTTCAGCTGGCAGACCCTTAGAACATCTCGCTCAACCATAATGCAAGCAAACGTAGTATGATAAAGCCCATAGGAGTCATTATCCACCATAATGAAGCTCCCAATAGCATCACCAATTTCCTCAAAGAGAGAATCAACCCACAAGTGTAGAGGGCGGTAAGGAAGCTTAACCCATACTAGAATTTTGTTGAACATCTCTGAAAGGGGGTTAAAGTCAGAGTGGCAAGGTTTGGCCAAAAGCGGCATATTATCTTTCTCATAGAAAAAAATTTCACACAGGATTTTTCTTATGTCATTAGCATCCTCAAATTGAGCAACAAAGAAACCTTTAGCCATAGGGAATTTGTGAACTGTACCAAAAATGAGGGGATCCCAGTGCCGGTAAATCCATTTATGCAACTCCAGGAGGTTGGTCCAGATACCCTTGAATCTATAGATAACACTATACTCCGTGAAGACCTTCACATTGTTCTCTATTTCTTGTTTAGACTCCTTATTCACATGAATAGAAACGACACAAGAGACAGGGATAAACCCTCTCCCAACCCCTCTGTGTGAAGAAGGATTAATGCTAATTACCTCAAATTCATTATTAGTGAGGTGGTATTAATGCTAATTACCTCACTAGTATTTGGAACTATATATTTTATGATGACTCATAAGTATACAATTAACCTTCATATGGAAAAGTGATATACTTATTTAAATCATAACCTTAGTTAAAATGGATGACAATGTCATACAATTCCTTTCATTTTCAAAAATAATTACCAGTCATATAAAGGTAATTAAGCCTTAGGATTATAATGATTAGTTTGGTTTCCTACACTTTCTTAATTGCAATATTATAATTTACATCAATAGTTGGACATCACACATTCTATATTTTCATTATTATTATCCTTTGTGTTAATGATATTAACATAGATACCACACTCAATTATTTTAATAGTTGGACATCACACATTCTCAAGAAATGGATATTGAGAAGGATAAGAATAAGGAACTTGAGTAGGAAATGGTCAAGGAGAATCTGAGCAAGGATAAGGAGTGTGCTAGAGAAGGGTTATTTCTGGATAATCTCAAAAACCTATCTCAAGCTAGATTGGGTTTTGACAGGTGGACTTATGAATTTATAAAGAATCTGGAAAAAAATGGGAAGCAGTTGGAAGAGAAAAGGAAGCAAGATGAAAGGGACCAGAAGCAATGGAAGCAAGACATGGAGGAAAAAGCTAAGAAGATGGAAGCTCAGATTGATAATCTGGAGGAAGGAAAAGCGGCAATGAAAAACCTGTTGGGAATGATTCTGGATATCTTGACAACTATCACTAAGAACCTAGAGGAAATCTCTAAGGTCCTTGAAAGCTCCAACTCTCCCAAACCGGCCGTGGACCTTGATATTGATGAAGATGCAATCGAGACTGGGATTGCGGAAAGTACTCCTGGTGGAGCGGCAAAGAGAACAAGGGTGAGCATGAAGAAAGCCGTTGTGGCCTCTTCTAAGGAAATCCCTAAACTTAGGGATAATATTAAAGAACTATATGGGATTAGCAGAAACTTGGCTAATGCATTGAAAAACATAAAGTAGTTCCTTTTTTGTGCTTTGTCTGTTTTGGCTGGTCGTTGTTGGTTTTGTGGGGCTTTTTTGCTAGATTTTGCTAGTTTGTATGCTGGTTTTTCAGATGTTTGTTCCTTCTTGTTTCTTAATGCTCTTTTTTCTTAAGGTTCTTTTGTAAAGGGTTTCAGACACCCTTCAAAACCTGCTTTTACCGTAATAAAAAACATAGATACCAAGCTCAATTATTTTAATAGTAGTCATCGTAAAGACATTAGAATTCCCAACTCTAGAAAAGTTATACTTAGATATTTATTTGCATTAAGGAAGGGAGATCCAATGAAGGACAACCCAACCTTGCAGCTTAAAACATAAACCATGCAAAGCATACTGGTAACCGATAACAAGGTGCCATAAACAACAGAAAGAACAACCTGTAACAACACATAACACATAACCGATAAACACTGTGAATAAATCTTATTACAATCTGAAGAATTATACATGCCACATACTAGATCACAGTCCAGGATACAAACAATGCTTACAATTCAATTACAAGATTCACAGATCATCCCCATATCAAATCGACTTCCGAGAATAGTCTACCAGTTCTACCCTAACCCGGACCTCAGCCTTTTGGCCTCAGTCCTACCAGAGCAGAATCTCGCCAGTTCTACATCTTCACTCAATCTCAAAGCTTTGTCTTCAAACTTCTAACCTCTCTTTGTCCTCAAATGATTCACCAACTTCCATTTATACCGCCCGCAAATAGTTACAACACAATCAAGTCGGCCCAAAGACCAACCGGTTCATGAAACGTGTAACGGTAACATGTCGGCTCAAATCACTAAGAACAATCTCCAAATCATAAAACAATGTGCAAACCTTCGAGAATAGCGACCAATGCCCAAAGAAACACCTCAAACGATCCGCAAGTCATGGAGATCAACTGCAACCCGAAATCATCTTTGCTCAACATACATCTAGGCTAACCTGTAAGAACATATCAACCGGGACAATACCAGAATCCACATATCACCAGAAACAAAGCCAAATGCTATGAAACTCGAACATGATAAAGACCACAAAAACAAGGGAATAAACCCAAAACCACAATACTAAACACTTGAACATGAAGAAATGCCACTCTCTCAAGCAATTCCACTAAAAACTGCCCAATCGGTAAGAACTAGACCGGTGCTCATGTATCAATTTGCATTAACATCTTTAATGTGGATAAGGACAATCGTATTATTTGGCTAGTATAAAATATAGAAGTCTCTTCATTCTAATTACCCATAACCATTTTAATAAGAGTTTTAAAGAAAGATAAAAGGTCAATTTGACAAATTAACAATAATACTTGATTTATACTCTTAGTCTTCTTTCAAAGTAATAGAGCAAGGTAAATAAATAAAGTACTCACCTTCTTGCTATGAGGTTTGTTTCCGACCACTCGCTTCTCTCAAATCTAAGATAGGATTACACTTAGTAAAAAATCATCAGTACAACATAGCACCCTAGCCAAAGAAGCATGAACTTTTAGTCATCATATAAACAAAGCTTTTCCATCCACTATAGGTAAAATAACCATACTTTATCTTTTCAAGCCTTCGTTCATACTAGGTTGATACTGAATATCAACTAAACCACATTGTATTTTCAATTTTGCATTAAGTATAAAGACTCCCAACATAAGACTATTCTACACTATTCTACATGAGCAACATAATCATTAGTAAGATGTAACCATAAAACAAATGTTCATTCCATCATACTTCAACAAAGAATCTTGAAGTAGCTTCAAAATATAAAACATCCATGTCTAGTTATAGGTGGGCATCACACATTCCATCTTTAGGAATTTTTGGATGACCCAACTTAACGCACTGAGTGATCTTAGAATGTGCATTAAGAGAAGAAGAGATATCCTCCATCGAATCTTGAGACTTTTGTCTTCGACTACCTATGTGTGTGCAATTGGGTTTATTCCAACTTATAATCATCAACAACCCTTAGAATCCTATGTAATTAGCTATGTGAGGTATTCTAAACTGAGCCAAAAGCATCCTGGATAGAGCCTCGTTGCCAACAGATGACTATACAAACCAAAGTGAGCCGACGTGCAAGGAAAATAGTCAATTGCACTTATGGAACCATTTTCTTAGCATGTGTTTTATAACAACTTTCTAAATTTTTAAAAAAATCTAAATATCTGCCATCTCCACTAAATGTATTTTCCTTATAATCCACTCTCTTTTTCCTTCAACTTCTGCATTTAGGTTGCATTTTATTATCCCTTTCCACCTTTATGTGTGCTCCACTTTCCCCAACCTGCCTAAGCTTGCTTGAAATCATGTGATATTTTTACAATTAATTATAAAACATCTACCTATAATTTTTGTCAATCAAACTAATTAAATTAGAAATTGGCAATTCTCATTATTTTTTTATTTCATATTTAAATAATATATAAGTTTAGATATCTTAAAAATATTTATTAAAAAATGTTGAGAGATATTAATTTGGAGCTATTTTATTTATTATATACTTGAAGACAAATTTTATGTGCAACTTATATTTTTTTTGATAGAGGATTTTTCATCCACAAAGTTGTTTTATGTGTTACTTAATTTAAAAACAACATATGTACATAAATATTAATATTATTATGTGTAAATTATTGTCAAATTCAAGTTAAATGGTAAGAGTTTTTGTTAACACACTCATACCATCACACTCCACTCCTTGCCATTCTAAAATATCTTTTGACATTGATCATTTAAGCCTCTGTGATAGATGAATTCAAGAAAATTTGAATTAATTTTAATGAAAAGAGGAGTTAATAAGTAGAGGCAATGGTGGCTCCGAATCAAATGGAGGTGGCAGCCAATGAATGTTGAGGCAAAGGTGGTGTGGATTTCCAACAAAATTTCAAATTAAATGCAAAAATTAGGGTTATAAATATTTCAATTCTTCATATATTACACATATATTTTGTAAGGTAAAACAAACAGAAAGCATGAATTGCATGTATTTCATCAGATTGCTTGTACAACTACATACAAATAGTGTGATCTTCAAAAGAGTTTGATTAAAATTTTCAAACATGGTTGATTTCACCACTCTATATCATAATTCGCTGAGATAAAGTGAGAAGATGAATTCACCACCTATTTCAACGATATGTTATAGAAAACTTTTTCCAGACTTAGACAACCTTACAATGTGCTCATTGCTCAAGCAACTGTTTTGTTGATATATTATGTTGCTTTAGATCCTTCAACTTCCATGATTGTAAGGAGGAGAGTACCTCCTGTTACAAATTTGACTAAAGCATACATTGAAGCAATTACAATCAACAAAGAAATGGGACATGTATGCTATCAACCACTGTTAAGTGTTAGAAATCCTAACACAAATAACAAGATGCAAAGGATCAATGACACTTTAACTAACCATACTCCTATGTTGAATTTGGTGCCAGTTCCTTTTCAAAATTTGATGTAACAATCAAGAGATAATCAATCTTTATTATTGCACCCTGAAGCAACCATGACTGAGAAATTCTAATGGAAATACTTTCTTTTCTCAAGATCAAGATAATATGGTCACTAAATCTCAAGAAGAAAAGGAAGATATCAAATAAATAGCCTCTCAACGGAAAAGGCTAACTACTAAAGTCACACAACATAGAAAATCAAATTTCTATTCCAGAAATAATCAATATCAACAAACCAGGAGTTACAATAACTCAAGACCAAATAGGAGTTGGGACACTAAGAGTAACAATGGAGGCATCCCATCACCTTTGGATAACTCAAATTAGTCAGATCAAACACCTACTAAAATAAACTTGGATGATGTAGCTTTACACAATTGGTGTAGGATTCACAAACATTAGTTCACACGTAGAATTAGATTGTTCACAATTTTATTTTTCAAAATGAGGTAGTTAATTGCACTAATTCTAAATAGGATGTGCCTCAAGGTAAATAATTAGTCCCAATAAGTTATGATTCAAACTTAGTTTTAGATAAATTTTATCTTCAGACAAAAAATGAACTTGAGTATGAAATATAAGAGCATCAACACGATCAAAAGAATCACAACTACAACCCCAGAGCAGGAAATAATCCTACCAAAGATCCTTACTACCTCATATCAAGAAATAATCCTCCTAAAGATCCTTTGACATCTTCTATACCTCAAAATAACTTTACCACCCCACCTGACACTCAATCAAGCAACAATTTGAGTGCTCCCAAAGCACAAAATGATTCATTTGCTAATTCACAGGCTACTCAACCATAACCTCAAGTGAGCAAAACTGAGAATCTTGACCCAAATAAATTGGCTAGATACATTATGGAAGAAGTCAAGAAAGTAAAGGTTAGTCCTCCTTTGGTTGAATTACCGGAATTGCCTACAATGAAAAAATCTTCCAAAAAGTCATTAGAAGATCTTCAAGATAACCAGATTTCGAAGCAAACTTCAAATGTACAGAAACCTTTGACTAAAGATACTCATCAATAGTCTAAGAATAAGAGTAATGTCTTCACCTTGGATTCTCAAGTAGCATTTTATAAAGAGAAAACTAAAACTCCACCATTCTTTTTAACTTTACGAATATTTGGCAAGAATCTGCACAATTGCCTAGTTGACTCAAGTGCTTGAAACAATATGATGTCTTTGTCTATTTGCTAGACATTAGGAATATCTCCTTCTAAGCCTTCTAGGAAGGTGGCAAAATTAGATAAAACTAAAGTTAATGTGGTTGGCGAATTAACTCACATTCACATGCATTTGGCCTCTGATCCTAGGATCTAATAGTATATTGATATTCAGGTTGTGGATATCTCTTAATCATATGGAATGCTTCAAGTGGCTGAGAATGGTCAAGGACATTGAATGGACGTGTCAACAAAATTTTCACACATGTGGTTTCCATGGAAAGGGTTAACTAATCAAATTCACATTGAAAGAGAACCTAGAATGAAACATATGATTACTAAGTATAATCAAGACAATGGAATATTATATGTTGAGGTGGAATCTAGAGTGTATAATTGTCAACCTAGGTCATATCAACATGTGTCAATTCAAATCTAAACAAAACACAAAGATCATACAAGGTATACAAATTGTTGATACTTGGCATATTCAAGTTGGAGTTGAGTAAATTTGTCTTTGTTTCACTCTTTCTATTTAAAATTTCAGTAAAGACTTATATGTTCTATGAATATAGGAATATATGGAAGCCAATATAAAGATTGTTCCCTAATCATACATTTGTCATAATCTTGCTGGTTAATCTTTTTGGAAATATCAATATTACATTATTTCCCCAAGCATGTTTGAAATCAATTAGTCTCCTTTGAAGATCACACTGTTTGTATGTAGTTGTGCAAGCTTTTTGGTGAAGTATATGTTCTTTGTGGGATATTTGAAGAATTGAATCTTCAAATTGAATTATTTCGTTCTAACCCTAATATTTTGCATTTTATTTGAGATTTTTGTTGGAACTTAACAAATTTTATGTACAATTTGAAAGTAAATAGGAATGTTTTACATATTTTTAATGACTTGGATGTGCAATGATAATTATTTGAATTTGGAAACTGTAAATTGTGAAGTTTTTTTTCAAACTTGAAAATTCTATGCCATCTTTGCAAATTCTTCTAGATAGTTTGTAAGTGAAAGGGAAGGAGAAACTATTTGTCCCTTTGTGAAAACAGTAAAATACAACGAACCCTAAGTGAATCTAGTACATCAAGACCTAACAATCAGAGCCTTGGGATTGTAAATTCATTTGAATTTATCATATTTTTAAAGAGAGATAGGATTCTATTGTAGAAATCTATATGTGTTTGTATGTTATTAAAACACACATCAACGGGTGGTACCGAATTACCTTCAATCAAGAAAACACACATGTACTTATTAGCTACCTAGGAATTAAATATATTTACTTATGTAAACTTACGGAAAGTGTTGCAATAAAATATTACACTGATGCCCCCTTAAGGGCAACCTTAGAATGAAAATAATGATTTCCAAAAAATAGTGCCATGTTAGGTACTCCTATATAAAAAATGGTCCCTCAAAAGGAGAGAGAGAACACCCCAAGGAAAAGCCTTCTTGACCCTCACCAATTTGTTAGAATTAGATGAGGATGGACATATAGCATTGAAGAGGGTCCTCTTTGTAACATACAACATCTAGAAACTATATGTTTACAAGAAATGAAACATTGAAATGAAATTATAAACATGAGAATTCTAGATAACTTTTTTTTTTGAAACTAAAAGAATGTAAGTATTTGCATAAGCATGATTTCATAAATATAACAAGTACAACATAAAAAGAAGGAGAGATTTAGAGATTACAATTTTCTTGTTACTCATTCTAAACTTTAAATAACCTTTACATTGTTTGGGAGAGGGAAAATATCATTTGGGCGCTTTTCCGCCCAACTACAAACTTGCTAGTCCCTCGTGCCAATTTCAATCGGAAAGGCCCAACCCTTCGCATGGAAGTAAAAGAAGTTGGACTCATGCCATCTGAGATTGGTGCTTGACCCTACTCAATCCCTAGTCAATTACACACCATAGGTCACTCCTGACTACTAGTATGACATATGACTGGGTTGAATAGCTGGATCAAGAAATTGATTGACGCTTATAATAGTTTGTAGCATCACCTTTGCCAAAGGATTTAAGAGTTGCAACATGCCGATGCATGTAGTCATTGTTCATCACCCTACTCAGCAAGACCTAACCTTTCCATCTCATGTGCTAACTACAACTAACTTTGAAGAAGCTTACTGAATGACAATCATGTTTAGACTCAAGTTTTTCATACTAGCTGCATAGCTGCATACTTGTGATGGCATTAACTCATGCAAATAACCATCCGTTAACAATTCTTTTAATAAATCTCAAAGTGCATTCTTGCGCTCATGGGTTAGCAACCTGCTCACCCATGAGTACAAGTATGAAATCCTTCGTTGATAGAAATGCAGATTTACCACCTCTCGTTTTAAAATGTTCCATTCATTATGTGAACAAAACAGTCTTAATTGAAGCAATTGTATTATTTCATAATTTAAATAAGTTTTACTACTGTTGCTCAAGAAGAGTAGCTATGACTATGGCCAATTGCTTCCTTCTCAACACTTGCGGTTATAGCAACGTTTGAGTAGCACAAAGACAATCGAAGCTAATGCTTTTGTTTCTGAGAAGAACCAATATTCTAATTCTAATGTATTTTAGAAATGAAGTTTTCCATGTGTAAAAGAAGAATACCTTCTCATCACTGTATATAGCTTACGAAACTCAAAAACTCACTTAAATTTGATTAATGAAAGCGGTTGGATGCATTTGCCTTTGTTCCATGCAATTTTCATTCTATATTCCCAATTTTTCATTTAAAAGGCGGTACTCCACTTATTCAAAGTTCGAGTTATAAATTTAAATTATCTTTATCATCCTTAAGTCGATTGGCTCTTATCATGAACTCGATGAACTTACGATAATAATATGACTAGTTCATGGAGCATAGCTTCCGTATACGTGGAATACATTACTAAGCCATGCGATAGATAGGGTGACAAAGATTTAAAATAAACCTTTACTTGTTTTTTTGGTTTGTTTGTATGTTTGTGTGTACATATATGTATGTATCTTTTAAACTATGAATATATATGTGGTAAAATTTATATTTTTAATAATAATAAACAAATGACTTCATAAAAGTTCCATTTATCATTAAGAACATATAGAGCTAAGATAAAGACCTCAAAATAGTTCGGTCAAGAGAAATGAATATCGAAATCCAAGACAAGGATAGTAAAACCCTAATCACCTATATTGACTAGTAGGGTTACCTGGCTTAACACTCGCTGACGGTAACAAGTTTATCGCAACTCTACAAGTATCAACTTATAGATAGGATTCAAGATGACATTAAGTCCTGCTTCTTTCACCTCCCAACTTGATGATACTTTCCCTCCCTTCTTGGAGGACGATGATCTCCCTGCATACACTAGGTCAAATTCATGTAGTTAGTTCGAAATCTTGGCATAACTCTATTATTGAATTAACTGATAAAAGAGATAATCAACTCATATATCATAATGATTAAAGCTAGATTATTGACATGTGCATTGCAAATCAACATTCCACAATATTGAGAAACAAGTATTAGTGCATTAAATAACATCAAAATATCTAGGGCACAAGTGCGATGTAACATATCCTTCCCTTTCCCAACCCCCCCTTTGTCAATTTTTGGGTGTTCCCCCCCACTCTTGAGTTTGGGTTGGGTTGTTGCAGGTTTGACGGGTTTTTTGGTGTGTCTAAATCTGTTTGTTTGGGGTTTGTTCCCCTATTTGGTTCGTTTGCTGCCTTTGTGCTGTTATTTTTTCTCATAGCCTCTTGGCTTTGTAAAGGGTCAGTGCCCTAGTTAACGCTGTTTAATTTTTTGATAGCCTTTTGGTCATGTAAAGGGTCAACGCCCTTGTTAACGTTGCTTTTTTGATAAAAAAACATATCCTTCCCCTTGTGAATCATGGTCCTCGATGATTTTAAGTATCCTAAAAGAAAACATGAAGTTCAACATTGTTTATCCAAGCATAATAAGAAAAATAAGTTCAACTGTTATAAACATTAAACAGATGTGGGAATCTTTGGTGGATTTCGTTGTAGTCTTCCTAGATGGAAATGTCCTCAGAGTACTGATCCCACTGGATGTTGCATTGAGTGACTTCTATGTTATGTAAGCGATGATTATGTACCTTGAGTACCCCAATTGTCTCAATCATGACCACTGGGTCTTGTATTAGCAAGGAATTCCAATCGATCATGTGTGCAAAATTAGATATGTACTTTTTAAGATAAGAAACATGAAACATGTCATGCAATCTAGAGAGAGCTAGTGATAAAGCAATTATATAAGCGACTAAGTAGATGATTTGCAGGACCTCCAATGGTCCTACATATCAAGGTGCAAGTTTGGATGAACTTTCGAATTTAATGACACTCTTATTAGGTTTAACCCACATAAGCACTTTCTCTCCCACTTCAAATTGTTTAGGAGTTCACTTAGCATCTGCATATATTTTCTATCAATTGTTAGATTTTTCTAACCTTTTTTTGATCAATTTCACTCGCTCTTCCATTTTTGAGAGAATTTCTAGGTCAAGGGTTATCCTATGTTTCAAATTATCCCAACTCATAGGAGTTCTACACCTCCTTCCATATAGTGCCTCAAATGGTGCCATCTTAATAGATGACTGATAGGAGTTGTTATAAGCAAACTTGACCAAGGGAAGATAATATTCCCACTTGTACTGTTGATCCATGTAGTACATTATTAGAAGATCCTCTAACATCTGATTGACCCTTTCTATTTGGTCATCTATCTCTAGATGATAAGAAGAGCTAATATTTAACTAAGTACCTAAGGATGCAAATTAAGTTTGTTAGAACTTGGATGCCATTTTGGCATCCCTATCTGATATAATCTTTTCAGGTATTCCATGCAGTGTAAATATTTCCTGTACAAACTTGTAGGCAATAGTAGGTGCCCCATCTGTTAGGTTTCCTAGTATGAAGTGGACTACCTTGGTTAATCTATCAACCACTACCAAGATGGCATTATATTTATTCTTGGACATAGGCAATCCTTGGACGAAGTCCATACTAATTATCTGCCATTTTCAGTTGGGAATTGCATTGGATTGTAACAAACTTGCATGGTACTGATGTTCTACTTTACCTCTTTGGCATTCAAGGCAACTAGCCACAAATCTTGCGACATCTTTTTTAATTCCTTTTAAAAGATACAAGGGTTTAGTATCAACTAGGAGTTTAGTAACTCCCAAATGTACAAAATATGGTGCTGAGTGTAACTCTTTCCACACTAGGTTCCTTAATTCAAGGGATTCAGACACATACATCTTGCCTTGATACCTTAGTATCCCATTAGTTTCTATTCGAAAATCCTCATATCTTGGATCTTGAGGGTTAATTTGTAGGGCTTCCTTTGCTTGTTGGTAGTATTTATCCCCCTCTAACTGTTGAAGCAGACGATTCTCAAAATTTTCAAATATTGTGGTTACAATATTAATGTGACAATGTTGGCTCATGACGTCTGCCACCCTCTTTTCCTTCCCTTTGATGTAGCTAATCTAAAATTCATAGTTGAAGATTAATTCCAACCATCGTCTTTGTCATGCATTGAGATTGAGTTGGGTGAAAATGTATTTGAGCCCTTGGTGGTCAGATTGAAGCTCAAATGATTTGCCTAACAAATAGTGACACCACATTTGTAAAGCATGCACTATTGCAGCGAGCTCCAAATCTTGGGGTGCATAGTTTTGTTCATAGTTTTTGAGTTTATAGGATTCATAGGCTATAACTTATCCATTCTGCATTAGGATTCCACCTAGTACTTCCCTTGATGCATCACTTACTACCATAAAATGGCCCTTGTGATCTAGCACTTTTAATATTGGTGTCATGGTCAACTTTTCTTTTAGGAGTTCAAATGCCTTCTGACACTTTTCAGTCCACTCGAATCTCTTCCCCTTCCTCTAAAGTGAAGTGTGATTGGGTAAGGTATGTGTGAGAAGTTTATTACAAACTTCCTGTAATAACTTGCTAGACCCATACAGCTCCTTACTTTGTGAATGTTTCTATGGGTTGACCACTTGGAAATAGCCTTAATTTTCATTGGATCCACAACTATTCCCTTAGTTAAAATGATGTGCCATATATAGTGCAACCCTTTTTTGAAAGAAGGTGCATTTGGATAACTTTTCATACAAGTTGTTTTTAAGTAGGCATTGAAGAATGGTTTGCAGATGTTGAATATGCTCTTATTCATTTCTAGAATATATCAGGATATCTTCTAAGAATACCAATACAAACTTGTTGAGGTAGTCATGAAATAAACTACTCATCAGGTTCATGAATGTTGCTAGGGCATTGGTGAGCCCAAAAGGTATAACAATGAGCTCATAATGTCTATAATGAGTTGTAAAGGCCGTTTTATGGATATCCTCATCCCTAAGTCTTAACTAGTGGTACCTTGAGCACATATCTATTTTGGAGAATACTACAACTCCATGCATTTGATCAAACTGGTCATGGATGCGTGGCAAAGGATATTTATTTTAGATGGTTGATTTGTTCAATATTCTATAGTCGATGCAAAGATAGAGAGTTCCATCCTTCTTTTTGACAAAAATCACCGGCACCCCCCATTGGCGACACACTAGGTCTAATCAAACCCTTATTTTGTAGCTCCTACAATTGTGTTTTTAATTTCTTTAGTTCGACTGTTGTCATACGATAGAGAGTTTTTGATACTGGGGCTGCCCCTGGCACCAATTTGATGGATAAATCAAATATTCTTATGGGTGGCAACCTAGGTAGTTCTTTAGGAAACATGTTTTGGTAGTTTTGAACATAAGGATATCTTTCCTCAAATGACTCCTTTGGATTTCCGCTCTCACTAGATCCTTCTCCATGATGATAACTGGTTTCATACATCATCATGTCATCTTGATATTTTATATAATTTCCTCCATTTTAACTGTGAACACTTGGCAACCCTTCCTCTCACTCTACTTTGATTGGATAGCAGAGTTGTTGCAGTTTGACCTCTCAACGAGTGCCTTGTAGAAGTACTTTATTTCCTAGGTCATCTAAGCACTAAACTGTCTAGTCATAACAGTTAACCTTATCTTTGCGTTGACCCAACCAATTCATACCTAAAATGATGTCATAGGTACCTAAAGATGTCACATAAAGGTTAACTTATGTGGTGAAGCCAGGAAGTTCTACCCTTGCCCCAAATAGGTACTGCTCTACTTGAGCTGTCAATTGGTTGGCATACTCAACAAATCAAGATTTAGCCATGAAGCCAACTCTTTTAGAAAATTTACTAAGCAGTCTAGGAGAAATAAAATTTACAGTAGCTCATGTATCTATTAGTATTGTCATGGGGTTTGCATAAAGTGTACTTGGAGTTTCCACTGGGGTGAACTGGTATTCTACCTGTCGGTTATCCACCATTGCATGAATCCTTTGTTGGAAATTGTTTTGCTATGGTGGCAGAGGATTCCTCTATTGTTGTCCTCCCTATGTTTTCATTGGGCATTGGTTGGCATAATGCTTGTTTCCATAGGTATAGCATCCCCTAGAGGTCCCCTCTTTTTTGAATCTTTGTTATTCCCTTCACCATCCCTTTTGGATTTATCAAATCTATTTCGATCCCCTTGATTGTCTTGCCGACCTCCCTTGAATCCTTTACCATTTTTGTTACCTTACCCATAATTGTCTTCCTTTCTCTTAACATTCTGGGAAGGTTGAGACCAATTACCCTTCTTCTTATTCTTGTCCCTTATAGAATAATCCTTTAAAAGATTTTTTTCCTGTTAGGACAACCATCTCATAGGCTTCATCCATGGATGGAATGGTCAATACATCTATGGATCCCCTTATGCGATTATTAAGACCCATGATAAACTTCTCGATCCTATACTTTTCATCTATTTGGAATTGGGGCACATACTTAAGTAAGCGGGTAAACTTCTCCTAGTAGGCATGTATGGAGAGTTCCCCTTTCCTTAGATCCTAAAATTTTGTCAAGTTTTGTTCAAATAACAACTGAGGCAAGCATCTCTGTCTAAAGATCTCTACAAATTTATACCATGTCACATAGGCTGAATTTAACCTAGCTAGACTTTTTATTTTCCCACTAATCGACGGCCTCTCTAGTCAACTGGTAGGGCCCCTAAATGTTGAACACAAATAGACACTGAGAGGGGGGGGTGAATCAGTGTGTTTTAAAAAATTTAAAATAAATGTGCAGATATTATGACTTTAAGCTAATTGAGAACATACACACAAGAGAACATCACATAACACAAGATTTACGAGGAAAACCCAATATGGGAAAAACCTCGGTGAGAATAGCTGCTGGATTCTATTGCTCCAATCCATCCTCACAATGAATAACGGTTACAATGAGTTTTAGGGCACCAACCCAAGGAGCACCAACCCATGATATTCCGAGCACCAACTCAAGGAGCACCAACCCCTAAATTTTGAGCACCTACTCAAGGAGCACCAACCCCTAATGTTTTATGAGCTACAACTCAAAGGAGCACCTACCCCTACTTTAAGCACCCACTCAGAGATTTACAATGAAGAATAGATTCAAATACAAATTTGATACCTCATTATAAATGAAGTTTTGTAGCACCTTACTGGTTTTCTTTTGCCTTTCCTTTCTCTCTCTGCTCTCTGCACTTTGTTCTGTTACGCTTTTCTTCAACTGCGCTTTCCGTTTTTGCTAGTAACTTTCTCTACTCTTTCCTCTCTGTCTGTTTCTGAACTAGGTTCTCTATCTATCTTCTACTCTAATCAGTTCCCTCCTCTTCCTTTCTACCTTGACTCAACACCTTGCTTCTTCTTGTTGTCTTGGCTTTTTGCACTTTGATAACTGAACTCTTTGCTCTTCTAGCTATGTCTCTGTTCAGATCTTTTTCTTCCTTCAATACTCAACACATCGCTCACTTCACACAACAACAACTAACTAGTGTAGTTGTTCCCCTTTTTTGTTTGTTTCCCACTTTGTCTCAACATGCTCAACTACCTCAATCGAATCATATTAATTGCCTTGTATTAACAACTCTACATCAAGGAATGTTTTTTATTCCACTTAGAGTAATTCATTCTTGTCCTGACATGAATCAGATTGGATTTTCCTTCTTGGATCGAGCACATGCATTAAATGATTCTTTTGTGTTTTCTTCTTTTTGGTCTCTATGCAGTTCACCTTCTACATTAGGTTGTTGCCTTTAGTAAACTTGATCTTCCCAGTGAATCTGATCCAATCACCGCAGATCATCTAGAGCCCATCAAACACCTACTAAAGATTCACCATTAATGTGTTCTTCATGCTCTTTCGACCTACCCTCTAAGGATTGAAAACCACCTCATTAAATCGACCTTCACCTCTGTAAGAATCGACCTCTGCATATCAAATCTCATTGTTGTCCACTTGGTAGCTAGATGTCTTCATTTTTTGCATCCACATTACTTAGTCAATATCGATCAAAAACCACACAAGCCTTTGTATCTATCGGCATGCATCCATGACATAGAATTTATCATTCGCCATTTCAGGTCTGAACTGCTGCAAAGAAATGACGTGAAACAATTTAAAACAAGTTTAAATCTCCACTGTAGATCTGCCTCATGGTCGACAAATCGAATAGTCTTCATTAGTAAAACTGATTTTGACCCCCATGTATGCAAAAGACCTCACTCTCAGCCAATCAGAAAGCTATGCATCGGTCCTGCCTTACAACTCATCTTTGCGGCCCCACCTTCTACCTTGACCGCTCAACATGGACACGTGCAAGCATCACGTGGTGCCACGAAGGTTAACTTCCCTGCATCTTCCATGATGGGATAACAAGAGCCATCAGATATGCTCATACTTTATCTTCCCTGCTGCGGTGACCGTCAACCTTAACAACATAACCATTGAGTGCCTTTTTGATGCGATTAAGACATAGCCGTCTGATTAACCCATGTGCAGAAATTTGTACCTTTAGTAGCTCAGGCTATAACCTATTTCCGCTACCTTAGGACTTAATAAAAATTAGGCTGAACATTAATATGTGAAGGCAAAGGCGACCGCCCACTAGGAAATAAAAATAAGACGCTAGGATTAGGAAAATAACAAAAGACCGACCAAGGAGATTAATGCCTAGGAAAAAGACATGGCCCCGCATAACGACTGGATGACCCTTGGCATAAGTGGAAAAAGGTAACTCAAAAATATAATAGATTGAAGGGTTTTTAACACAGTCTAGATTAAAACACATAAACCCTAAACCCTAGGCTTAAGGGCAATAAAAAAGAAAAAAAATGGATGGAACATAGAAAAGATTGGAACTTGCAATTTTTGTTCATTACACATCTGCATTTTGTCTAACTTTGATAACTTCACAACCCTGATCACTGTACAACCCTGATCACTCTACAACTTGCAACCTTGTTTTCTCTGCAACTTGTTGACATCAATGACAATAATGCCAACAATCTCCCCCTTTGGCATTGATGTCAACACATACATGCATATCTTTCTCGCCCTTTGACAACAATGGCAAAGGGACCTGCAACAGACTGTTATGTGACTTCTAAGAGCAACATGAATACTTTTCATCACTCTCATCACTTTGGGGACTGGCATGAGACTTCTGATAACAACATGAATAAATTTTCATCACTGTCATCTATAGATTCCACTAGATGAACCATTATTACAATATAAAAAGCAACATCAATACTGCTTACACAAATTTCAAACCTCCCCTTGAGACAAACATGAGGTTCAAGGATAAGAAGTGTATAGCAATATACCCCCCCTGAACCATAGACTTCATAAGAATGATTTTAAGTGCTGGAAGAAAGTGGAACAACACCCAATTTTTGTCTCAGATATTCATAGTTGTCTTTAGGTAGTGGCTTGGTGAAAATGTCTGCAACCTACTCACTAGTGGGAACATATTCAAATTTTACCTCTTTCTCAACAACCTTCTCCTTGATAAAATGATACTTAATTGCTATGTGTTTTGTCCTTGAGTGTATAACATGGCTCTTGGATATGCTGATTGCACTTGAATTGTCACACATGATGGGAATAGGATCCAAAAACTCTACCTGAATTTTCTTTAAGGTCTGTTTCCTCCATAGGACTTGAGAACAACATGTGGCAACAACTATATACTCTACTTCAGTTGTGGATAGGAAGATAGAATCTTGCTTCTTGTTGTGCCATGAAATCAACCCATCACTAAGAAAGAATTCTCCACCACTAGTTCTCTTCCTGTCATCTATGCAACCTGCCCAATCAACATCAGTATATGCTTGCAAGGTGAAATCTCCTTTCTTTAGATACCACAAGCCATAACTAAGTGTTCCCTACAGATATTTAAATATTCTTCTAACAACATTTACATGTGATTGCTTCAGAGCAGCTTGAAATATTGCTACCATGCACATTGCTTGCACAATATTTGGCCTTGAAGCTGTTAGGTACAACAAACTAGCAATCATGGATCTATACAAGGTCTGATCAACACTAGGTGACTCATCATCTTTTCTCAACTTGCATCCTGTCACCATGGGGGTACTAACCTGTTTGCTGTCTTCCATCTGAAATTTGTTCAACATGTCTTTATCATATTTGGTTTGATAAATGAATATGCCATTATTCTGCTGTGATATTTGCAAACCAAGAAAATATGTTACCTCTCCAAGAATGCACATCTCAAACTCTGATTGCATATGATCAACAAATTCTTTGCATAGAACATCTATGTTACATCCAAAGATGATGTCATCTACATATACCACAACTATGATCATGTGGTCTTCATCAACCTTGACATATAGGTTGCTATCAACATTTCCCTTTTTGAAACCTTGTTGAATCAAGTATTTATCTAGCTTAGAATACCATGCTCTAGGTACCTTCTTTAGACCATATAATGCTTTCTTCAATACGCATACAAAGTTATCATCTTCATGTAGTTGAAAGCCTTTAGGTTTCTCTATGTAGACCTCTTCTTCAAGATTGCCATTTAAGAATGCAGACTTGACATCCATTTGATATACTTGGTATCCTTTATGGGCTGAGAATGCCAAGAACAATCTGATTGTTTCGTATAGCAACTAGTGCAAAGGTTTCCTCAAAATCTATGCCCTCTACCTAAGCATATGCCTTGCATACTAGCCTTGCCTTGTTCCTTATTACCTTACCTTCTTCATTCATCTTGTTCCTATAGACCCATTTAGTTCCAATGACATTTTTGTCTGCAGGTCTAGGAACCAAATCCCTTATCTTGTTCTTTTCAATACGTTGCAACTCTCCTTCCATTGCATTTATCCACTTTGCACTTTTTCTAGCCTCATCAAATCTTTTGGGTTCCATATCTATCATAAGGCAGATATTGACTTGCTCATTATTTCTTGCTCTCCTTCTTGTTTGCACACCATCATTCTTGTTGCCAATAATTTGATCCTCAGGGTGATTCTTTTGCACATATCTATTAGGGACCTTGCTAGGTGCTTCTTCTTCATGTTCACTCTCAGATTGATCTTTATCTTCAACATATGGTGCTGGAGTAAATGAGTTTTGCCTTCCTTTATACATATCTTCATCCACTTTCACATGAACACTCTCAATTACCTTCTTTAGTCTTTTGTTGAAACACTTGTAGGCCTTGCTATGAGTAGAGTACCCCAAGAAGATTCCTTAATCACTTCTTGAATCAAAACTTCGTAATCCATCTTCATCTCTTTTGACGAAACACTTGCTACCAAACATCTTGAAATACTTGATTGATAGTTTCCTATCATACCATAACTCATAAGGTGTCATTATGCTATTTACTCTTAAGTGCACTCTGTTTAGTGTATATACAATAGTGTGGACTACCTCTTTCCAATAAACATCAGGCAAATTTGCTTCATTCAACATTGTTCTAGCTATATCCTTGACTGTCTTGTTTTTCCTTTCCACAACACTATTTTGCTGTGGTGTCCTAGGGGTAGAAAACTGTATTCTGATTCCATGTATCTCACAGTAGTCTTCAAACTCATTTGATGTGAACTCACCTCCACGGTTTGATCTTAGACATTTCAGTTTGTATCCACTCTCCTTCTCAACCATCTTCCTAGAGATTTTGAATCTTCCATAGGCTTGTGACTTATCTTGCAAGAAAGTGACCCATGTCATTCTTGGCAAATTTTGGATTCTATAATTTTGGTTCATGAGAACATTCATTCTCTTATTGCTTCTAAAAAAGATGGTTTTCTTATTAAGCTTGACCTTGCCAAGGCTTATGATAGAGTGGATTGGTTCCTTTTGAAAAGAATTCTTCAGGCTTTTGGTTTTGATGGTAAATTTTCAGATATCATTTGGCAACTTATCTCTACTCCTTCTATGTCAGTTATTACTAATGGATCTCCCTCTTCATTTTTCAAGCTGACTAGGGGTCTCAGGTAAGGGGATCCTATCTCCCCAATTTTGTTCACCATTTTGGCTGATAGCTTGAGTTGGTTATTGCAGAAGCGGGTGATATCAGGATATATTAAGGGTCTTAGGCCCTCATCTTCCAATATGGTTTGTTCCCATCAACAATTTATGGATGACACTATCCTCCTTGGTGTTGCCTTTGTTCTTGAAGCTAGATCCTTTAAAAGTGCTCTTTAGACTTATTCTAGGGCCTCAGGCCAACTGATCAATTGGAACAAGACATCTATTTTTTTCATTAACACTCCCCTTTGTAGGTAGAGAAAGATTGCAGATATTATTGGATGTTCTATTGGTTCCTTCCCCTCAATCTATTTGGGGCTGCCTTTAGGGGTCTCTCCTCCTGATTCCTTTTGGAGTTCTATTGTGGACATGTTTTTAAAGAAATTGGTTGGGTGGAAAGGGGCTTTATTGAGTCAAGTGGGGAAGTTGCAGGTTCTAAAGGCATCTCTTCAAAATCTTCCTGTCTATGCTCTAAGTTTGCTGATGCTATAGAAAAAAATCAGAAAAGGTTTTTATGGACTAAGGTAGAAGAGAAAAAAAACTTCCTTTGGTTTCTTGGGAAAGGGTTTGCAGCCCTGAGTGTTATGGGGGCCTTGGCTTAAGGACCATAAAAGACTTTAATAATGCTCCATTACCTAAACAAATTTGGAAGTCTTTTTGTGATAGAAAGGACTGGAACTTGGTTTGGTTCAGTAAGTATCTTCAGGATGTTCCGAACATAGCCTCCTTCTTTCAATCCAACCACATCCCTAAGGGTTTGACTATTTGGAATAGCATCCTCAAGGCTAAACATGTTGCTGCTACCGGTGTTGGGTGGGTTCTTGGCAAAGGTAACAATATCTGGTTTTGGGAAGATGTTTGGCTTTTTGATAGATCCCTATGCTGTGATGATAATTTGGTGCCTTTTATGGAGATTTGTAAAAAAATATTTGGATCTTTGGTTAGTCATTATTGGCAGCAATCTTCTTGGGTTAGGATGGAGGATATTGATGTTGTCTTCTCTCCTCTCCAGCAAGCTTTGCTTTCCTTTTTGTGGATCAGGATCATGATGATTTTTTTACTTGGAAGATGACTTCAAATGGTTCACTCTCGGTTGCTTCTGCCATCAAGGTTACGAGTCCTCCCATTCCACATCCTCCTGTGTGGGCCAAAGCCTGGTCTAAGACTCTTATTCCAAAAATCAACATCTTTTTTTGGCTACTTCTTCAAAATAAAATCCTTAATCTAGATAACCTCATGAGGAGAGGTTTTCAATTACCAAATGCGTGTTTTTTGTGCCTTAATGATAGTGAATATGTTTCACATCTTGCTCTCCATTGTCCTTTTACCAATGATATTTGGAGCAGAATCCTTAATCTCTGGAGTATTGATTGGGTCTTTCCTGAGAAGGTGGAAGATTTTTACTCAATGGAAGTGCCCCTCTTCTAATCCCATTTTGAAAAATATTTGGTTGGTTTTATTGCCTTTTGTGTCTTGGCAGGTTTGGAAAGAAAGAAACAATCATATATTAAAAAATGTGACTTGTTCTTCTGAGATTGTTTTTGAAAAAATTTGCAGAGTTGCTAGAGAGAACTTGAACCTGTCTATTGGTGATGTTGGGCCTGTTTCTTCTTCCTATTTCAAGGAGGAGGATAAGATTGTTTCTAGGAAATGGGGGCTTCAAGTTGACATAAGTAACTAAAAAGCTAAAAAGAGTAGGGATGGTATTGTCTGGTACTACCCTCCAGAAGGATGGATGAAAATTAACTTTGATGGTGCTGATAAGGGGAACCCTGGTAGGGCAGGATGTGGGGGTGTTATAAGAGATTCTAATAGGATTTGTGTGGCTGCTATAGCTTCTCCTTCGGGGATTCAATCCAATCACATAGCGGAGGCCATGGGAGTTTTGAAAATCCTCAAAGTTGCTAGACAGTTAAAAATTAATAAAGTTTGGATTGAAGGGGACTCATTAAATATTATTAGATGTCTCAAAAGACTGGGCAAGCCCTCTTGAAATATTAAGAATATCATTCTTAATTCCCTTAAGATTATTGATGACTTTGAGGATTGTATTATAACTCATTTTTAGAGAAGCCAACAGGTGTAAAAACTTCTTTGCTAACTTTGGAGTTAGCTCTATTGCCTCTTTTTCGTAGAAAAATGAAGGTTCATCACCTTTTGAGGTGAGGGTGTACTTATTTTTTGATCAAATTAATGGTTAATTCCTCCTTATCTAGTAATGATTACACCTAACGAGAGTAGGAATGGAAAATATTATATCGATAGGGGGAAGCTTCTAGGCGGGATGATTTGGCTCCTTTTGCACGCTTTCTAGGTTGATTTCACCACAGAGTCTCTTAGCTTTCATTTCCCCTATTTTCACTGTCAAGGCTTTCAGTTTGTGATTGTGATTGATATCTTTGGGTTGGTCATCACTATGGGAGGCAATATCAACAGGAATGAACCCTCGAGTTGCCATGCTTGGAAGAAGGAAAAGAAAATCTGGAGGAGACTGCAAAAGGGAGGGGTGTCTAGTTTCATGGAGAAGCTGCATGGTAAGAAGGATCATGCCTCCAAAGCCTTTGTTAAGGGATGGTCAAAGAAGAAAGTCACCTTGTTCGGCCAAACTATCAAATTGGATGAGGAGTTAATTACGGAGGTGATGGGTATGTCCATGGAAGGTGTGAAGTTCTTTAGGGATCAGAAGCTGTTTGACAGTGCCGTGAAGACCTTCGCTAAATCTGATGTGGAGAGGAATAATCTGGTAAAGTAAAACAAAACTCACTTTACCCCTTTTCAAATTAAACTTTTTTGGAGGAAAATGCCTAGGGAAACTATGGAGTATGTCACTGCCGATGGTAGGTTTACAAAAATCTACAACTATCATTTTGTCCTTTTAAACCATTTTTTCCATGACATTAAGATTTTTGTCCCTTATTATCTTGCCTGTTCTCTGAATGCTAATGTTGTGGATTACATTAAAAATACAAAAGCTAGCCCTCTTGCCCATCAAGGTTTTATCCTCCTGATTTATGAGTACTGCAAGGTCAGGGCAAAGTAAACTCAAAATGACTCCAATGACAATAAGGAGTATGAACCAAGTGTTGATCCTAGGGAGTCTGACTCTGAGGAGGAGGAGAATGCCAGTTCACCTCCTAAGTTGGGTGCTAATTCCATGGCTCATATGTCTGATTCTGAGGAGCAGGGTAAGTCATCTTTGCATGAGTATGAAGCCCAAGATTCTGAGCCGATGAATTTATACTCAGAGGAATTAAAGGACAAGCTAGAATCCATGATTGACATATTGGGCACTACTAGGAGCTCCTCGGTTGATCTTTACCATTTCAACAGGTGGACTTTCCATGAAATTAAGACTTTGCACTTCAAATTAAGAACCACAAATGCCAAAATTGAATAAGGTGAACTTAAGCAGCATAAAGATAGGAAAATGGTGAATAATAAGAGGATGGCCCAAGATACAAAAGATTATGCTACTTGGACTGTGGGGGAAAAAAGTATGGTGTTAGAGATTGTAAAGAAGAATGGTGAGGCAGTTAAACTTTTGAAGAGCGGATATGATAAGAAGAACAATGAGATCAGCCAGAAGATGATGCAAATTGAGGAAGGTATGAAGAAAATAATGGAGAACAGTGTTGCTATGATGAAAGTTTCTAAGGCCAATATGAATGCTTTGGTTTCCAGGCTGGAGAGAATTCATAATGAGAAGAATGTTGTGGATTTGGAAAATGAAGTTGGGGCCTCGAGCTCGAAGATGACTCCTCACACTACTAGGAGAACAAGATAGGGCGCTCAACTGGTGGAAGAGTCTCTTCCACAGGACTTGTTGGACCTTAGAAGTTTCCAAGGCTATGTTGCTACTTGAGAAGGAGGCCTCCTAGGCCTTAGACATTTTTTAAGTAGGTGGTCTATGTTTGTTGTTGTTGCTATCATCTCACTGGCCTTTTGTTGTTCTTTCTGTGGCTGCTGGGTTGTATTGCTTATGGATTGCATCTAGTTTTGTTTCTTAGACCTAGGTTATTTTATGATTCTCTAATGCTTTATCTTTAACTCTTTGATGTAAGGGGTTTCAGGTCCCCTCAAAACCCGTTTTTGCTTAATCAAAAATAAGAGAAGGTAAAGAGATCAATACATAATAACTGAATGCACTACAAAGTCAATGGATCACAACAAGGTATTATCAATAACATCTAATCAACATTCTAAAGGGACGTTCCAACAGATATGTGAAGTCATACAACCCACACACAAACGGAAATAACAATCACAAGATCATATAGTCACTCTAATATTTAATCCTCATATACCATTGACATGCGCAATATGATTCATAAAACAATAAAGCTTGGAAGGACGAGTTGCTGATTAAAATGGAAGAAGATACCAGACTGCGAAAAACATAAACCAAGAGTACACGTACTGTAGATCAGGCAATCCACAAGCTACTTTTGTATTAATCCTTGTAAAAATGAATAACAAAATTCTTCAAGAGTTCATGGGATAGAAATTGCATAAACTAAATTATCTAGCTAAATGGCCTTGAATCATCAATTTGCGGACCCAAAAAATGGGCCAAATTCTACAATTTAGAGAGTTTTACCTTATACTCTAGGAAGGCATCATGCCTATAAACTAGGATTACAAAAAGGGAGGAGTCATAGTCAACATGCAAGTCACTACCTATGAACTCCAGTTAAGTGATACTAAACTGATCCTTAAGGTTCACTTCGAAAATGGTGCTCTAGTAGCAAGAACTTCAAATCATGCAAAAACAATGCTCTAAAAAGAAAGTATTAAAAGCAACATCAGTTGAAGGTTCAGTTGTAGTGGCGGTGACGGTGTTCCAACATGCATTTTCTTTTCACAACTATCTATTTTTCTTTTTATTCTTCTTGTAATTTTGGTAGTTGGTGATGAAGCATTCCATCGAAGAAGCAGGTGGGTCAACGATGTATTGGATTCTAAATTTGGATACTCTAAGTATCTCTTTTACATTTTCTAACCCACTAACTATATAATCAATCATCACTTTTGCACCCTAGCATTGAAATACGACATACATATATCTATTCATTATTTTTATAGTGAATTCTGCAGTGGCTGCAAAATGGTCAGTGGTAAAAGAATCCCATCAGCTAAGTATGGTCTCTTGATGTAGTACTCCTCCTTGCTTAAGGTTATAACCATACTTCCCCAATAATTTAACCAATAGCTGCTCATATTGTTCAAGTGTTTTGAGAAATGGAGGGTGTTCCTTAAGAACCTTGATGTGACATTTCTCCATGATCTCCATTTTTAAATCCATAATATCTATATATGACTGCAAATTACCGACACTCTCCCCTCCTAGCAAGTCTTCTTTTGCAATGATCTTTTCTCCCAATCTTTGAATCTTCATAAGCATCTTATGCAACTGTGAGAGATGGAGGATATGTTGTTCCCACTGCTTGGAACAAGAAACAAGAGCTTTCTCATTGTCACGAGCTTCTGCAAACACCTTCAATGTGTCCTGTAAGAACATTTTAACCTTATCCATTTGTTCTTGAGCCTAGGTCTTAACTATTGTTGGTACTTTCTTCATCTCGTACAATGTTTTTATATCACCTTGAGGGAGCGATGGAATAGATGGTAAGGTATCATCAATTCTGGAATCAAGGGGCTTAGCTATTTCCATAATCCACTGCTTATACTGCCTCAATTGTGCCTTAACCTCTACCTTTGTTTTATATTCCTTCTCCATCCTTGATTGGACAATAGATATTGCAGCAACTAAAGTAGCCATCTCTCCCCACTTCGCCTGCTTGCCTAAGTTAACCTTAGACACTTGATATTTAAGGGTAGCCTGGGATGATCCATCATAATCCTATACTGGTGCTGCTATATTGGCGATTACCTCTCCCGAGTCCGTCCTTGAAAGATGATGAATTGTCTTTGCTCTTTTCACTCTCCTTGGAGATTCTGTAATCGCATTCGGCAAAGTTATATTCTGGAGGATGACCTTTTCCTTCTTCTTGAAAGTGAAACTTAACCATTGAGGTACAGTGTCATCTTGTTCCCCTCCCTACACCGTTACATCCACAGTGATCCTGTGAGCTTCTATATTCCGTTCTTGCTCTTCCTCTTTATGCTCTTCATCTTGTTTCCCTTCATCTTGTTATTCTTCTTGTTGCTTTGGAGGAGTTTGTGGCCTTTGCTAGAGTTGGGCAACTTGTTGAGCAAGACTAGTATGAAGGGCCAGATCTGATTCGGGTTGTTGTTGTCTTGCTATCTCTTCCAACTTCTCAGAAACTTTCTCTCCAAATTCCTTTTCTGTTTCTTCTACATCTCTTTTCCCTTCTCCTCCCAATTGCTGAAGTAATATTTCTTGGTCCTTAGGAGTAAGGACCATCCTTTCATCTTGCTCATCATGTTCATCTTCTGCATCCTGTGCATCCTCTCCTAGAACCTGTACATGAATTTTGACAGTTGTAACTGTACATTTGGTTCTCTTGTAGCTTCTAGTTGCTTCTCCAGTTGAATTGCAACAGGCTCTTCTTGTGGTTCTTTTGATTTCTTTTCAATTTTCCTCCTCTTTGCTACAACTACAATGGGATCATCGTCTTCATCAGAATCTGTCTCAATGTTATGGATGATAACCCATTATTGGGTTGGCATTGAAGGAGATGTAACACATTGTGTTGAAGAAGCAAGAGGAGGTTGTGTTTTAGTAGCTTTTGCTTGAGAGGCACTCGCTTCTGGAGCAATACCTATAGAAGGAACAATGGGAGTTATGGAGGTTTGTGGGATAGCTTGTAATCCTATAGTAATCCCATGTTCAACATCAACTCTTAAGAATTGAGACTCTTTCATTTTGGCATCCAATTGCCTCTTAAGCTCTAGATTATCTATTGGTACCGTTGCCTCCTCAGGATTAGTGGGAGTATTCTTCCTCAAGTCCAACCTCGTCTTTCTTATATATTCTTTGTGGACTTTGGCTTGGGGGTTATTAGTAGCTTTGCCCTTTTTCTTCTCCTTGGTAGTACTTGGTCGGATCCTTAAGCTTAGCAATTGCCTTGTCCTCTCTAGAACCTTTGTAGTAACAATATCAATAGCTAGCTCTTCTTGGTTGGACCATCTAACAGGAGTAAGGGGTCTTTTATCAAATCCCTTTTCTTTGAACAGAGGATCAAGAATCTCAACACCATCCCTTAACTCCTTTGGGATATTTATTTCAATTTCAAAATTTATGATCCGTGACACTGTCAACCTATAATATCCTCTCTCAATTGCCTCAAAGCTATCCTGCAAATTAGCCCAAAAATCCTGTAAAGCTGCCTTGTGACCCTTGTAATAAATATGCGTCATTTATTTCAGCTTACCATATGGGTCATATTGATCCCTTGAGTAATCAAACACTTTTAAGCTCAAATCTTGAAGTTCTTGCTTTGTTGCCTTGGCTTCCTATATATTAGGACATGTATAATGTTCTAGAGAAATGGGCAAAGTAATTCCAGTCTTATGTTTTAGTGTCAACAAGGCCTGTAGGCCCACCAATTACCTAGCATATTCTAAAATAATTATTTTGTTGCTGCAAAATCTTGGTAAAAGAAGAGGATTTCCTGTGAATCCGCTAACCCGTAGATATGTTGATCATTGGTTTTGTAAGAACCAACACCCCCATTCCTTAATCATTTGCATTGCTTCTGGGGTTAGTCTGTATCCTACATCTCCTACCAGTTTTATTATTACAACATAAATAAATGCATCATATCGCCTCCGAATTGCATACCCAAAGATCCTATTACTTTAACTTTTAATAATAGCCAAAGGAATATATTAGAGTTGTGGAACTAAATTTATAAAGTTTTAATGTCACTCAAAGTGCTTATTAACTATTTGTATTACAATTAATTTTCTCCTATATATATATATATATGAGATCACTTTATTAGTTACTAAGAAAATACAAGGAAGAAGTTGTTTTAAAATTACTCAATGTGAGGGTCGCTAGTCTCATGGAACCGCACCATGTATTATCTCACTAATTAATTGATTTATCATATTAGATCAACCACTAATTAAATGTGCTAAAGGTATAATCACAACATAAATATCAAGGGAAAGAGATCTTAGTAAGAGTCTCTAATTTTTTCTAAAACTTCCACATAATGACACACTACACTACTCATATCAAGAACTTTCATGAAGGTTAACTTACACTTGGACTACACTATTCTCATTTATAGGGTATGATAGGTTGTCTATTCTCAATTCCCTTATTACTTAAGGATGATTCCTAATACAAAAATCAATAACAAAAATAAAGGATATCATGGTCTAGGTAACCCTAAATCTCTTCAAGGTTACTACATTAACATATAAACTTTAAGGTTATGGTAAACAATGTCTATTTTATAGTACCCACTAAGCACATTCCGAAGGCACTCCTAAACAAAAGAGTTTACTTATTTCATTTGGTTAAGGTGCACTCAACTAGTTTGACTTCCCCATGGGAATACACTAACCAAGGTCAAAGGACATTACTAGTTTCATATAATACTATAGTATATTACTAAGTTATTAGTAGTATACACAAGTATTTAATGAATAATAGGTTAGCAAAAAATGTTCTAAGAGTTGTAGTTTATTAGAAGGAGCCAATGGGATAACTTAGCTCAAATAGAAATTATGCTTGTAAATAATAACTCATATAAAATAATTATTAAAATAGTATTTAACTCAACAACATTCATTCAATAAGAAATCACAAAGCAATTTTCGCAAGAGGTAGACCTAGCTAGCCTAGTGTTGAAACCTAGCTCTGATACAGGTATGTCATGCCCATGCATCCTTGAGTGGAAACATGACGCAATACAAAACTGAACCTCACTTTTTTTTATTAAAACATTACAAAATAACTCAATTATTAATTTGATAACTAAACAAAAAATATGTTACAAAAATTTGAGATGTAACGATCCAATTATTTTTGATTACGTGAAAAACAGGTTTTGAAGGGACCTGAAACCCTTTACAAATCAAACAAGGGATAGAAATTGATTGCTCAACAAAGAGGAGAGAGCCACAACCAAAAAACAGAGTCTACCCCGAAAGACAACATGCAACCCAACCAAAGGCAGGGCCAGAAAAACCAACCCAAACAACCAACAACAAGGGCCCTCAAGATTTACAACTGGCCTTGTGGGAATGAAGAGTCATATCAAAAGAAGGCTTGGATGTCTTTGAATGCTTCCCCTTTACAGTAATCCATCCTTCTTCAACTTTAGCTACCACAACAAACCAATCCGAAGAACCCAACACCGATCTATTCAGATTGGAAGAAAGAGCATCAGTAGAGGGAGCAACAACTGTTGCGGAAACAGGACCACATCCAACAGATGGGGCAAAAGTTGTATCAGCACACGGTGAAGCAGCCGGCGGGGTAAGAGACAACAAACCATTTTCAGCAGAAGAGACAACAACATCCGGTATCACAACATCTTTAATCACAGAAACATCCTTTGTGGCATCTGAAGAATCTTTCATCGCCATTAAAGAATCCGAACCAACCATAGTAGAAACCCCAACATCCAGCGACTCTTTAGAAGAGTCCAAAGATTTATTTACCGTGTAATGTTGGTATGAGGCCCCCGACCACCATGAAGCCACTGGATTTTTCTTCTCAAGCCCACAATTCCCAACCATTGTAACGATCCATTGTTAAATTAGCTTAACGATTATTATTATTTTATAGAGTGATTTTATCACATAAAATTATTGTTAAGTTAATGTAACTTGGCCTCGCTAGGCGGGCTATGTTAATAGATCCTTGAAGATGATTTTACATCTCAAATTGCATAACATAATTTTTGTTTAATCATCAAAATTAATTAATTGAATTGTTTTGTAGTTTTTTATTCAAAAAAATGTAGTTGAGTTTTGTATTGCATCATGATTCCACTTGAGGGTGGAGGGGCATGGCATTAGTGTATATATATATATATATATATATATATATATATATATATATATATATATATATATATATATATATATATATATATATATATATATATATATATATATATATATATATATATATATATATATATATATATATATATATATGTGCGTGTGTATTAGATTGTGTATGAGTTTTTATGTGTAGATTCAAATCACACTCTGTAGTCCATCATTGGGATAGTAGAGAGCTAAAGGAGACATAAAATTATTACTAGTAGGACTCTAGTGGCCCACTTTGTTCAAAGGTGATAATTGCATGACCTAAATTTTATGGTTATGATATATTGCATGACCTAGATGTACCATAACAACATCAAATTGAACTCTCTTATCATTATACAATTAGATGAATATAGAGAATGAAAATATTTTCCCAAATGAAGGAGATATGTTTAGAAGTAAATATTCATTTATCCATGTTATCAAGTTCTCTCCTTAAAGCTAAAAAGACGTAGTTCCTACTTTACTTAAACCTTGTACTTTGACATAATAGTATAAAGATCTTATATCAAGATAACAGTATGTGCGCAATGCCTTAAATATACATTTTATGGTGGGATAAGTTACCTATAATCAAATAAATAGTATATAAGAGCATCCTTTTACTTAATGATGGAGATATCAATATTTTGTTTTTTGTTTTTCAAAAACATGTAACTCAAAATTTTGTAGTTATAAACATCAATGCTATATAACTTGGTTAGAGTTTTCATATTCAATTTTAGGTCTTTACTAGAGTTTTTAATTAGTTCAATTCCAATTTACCATGAGGACATGACAATATTTTAGGCCTAGGGAAAATGTTAGCAAGTCACAAAACCAACATTAGCATTTTGTGAATTTAGTTAAAAACCTAAAAGGGTAGTTAAGTTTATTCACAAGGGTAGAACAAGAGAGACTATAAGTTATTATAGATTATAGAAAGTATATGGTGACAATATTAGAGGATGTGTTGCGTCTCTTGATAGTGAAAAATATTTAGAGACAAATTTAAGGATGCATCCATCCATACATGTAATCTATATTAGTATCATAATGTATCACGACTATGAGGGATGAATATAGAACGAGGAGAAAAGATAATATGTATTAGAAAGATAAAAGTGTAACATCTTTAAATTTTATGTGATGCGTAAGTATATGCTTACAATATGAAAGACTATATATAAACAAATGACATGAATAAAATAATGAATATTTCTATCTTATGATGTGTGTATGGATGTGTGCTTTCTTTTTCTTATATATTATCTATCACACTAATTTTGGTTTTCTTATTATATCATCATAGGGTTAACTTTCTCACATAGTTAATGTAGACCTTGGGTATATTTTATTGTCAACAAACTAGGAAAACCTTGTTTTATACATGTTCATGCCCACTCAATTTGAAGTTTTCTTAGTGCTCGAGTAAAAAAAAAGATAACTACTAGTTATTGAAACAAATGACTTTCAAGCATGCAATTTAGTACTTGAAGAAGGTGGACTAAGATGCATTGTGTGGTCTAGTCCATGGAGTGGGTTGCAACATGCAACCTATTCTAAGTTGTCGTACAACCTAAGGCAATGGACTACTATAAACTAGATGATCTAGAAAAATAATCTATTGGTGAGTTCTAAAAGGATTCAACTTATGCACCGCATAAATCAAATCAAATACTACAACTATATTTTACAACACATGCAAAACAACACATCATAACATAAAAAATATAAAGACACATAGCGTACACTTTCCTAAATTACAATCCAAGTACATCCACAATTTTTAAGTCAATAATAGATTGGGAAAGTAATGATAAATAACTGAATGACAAAATAATTATAAAGAAGAAGTAAAAATAATAACACCACATAAACACATGGTGTACGACTTTCGATATATCATTATTTGCACTCCTTTAAGTTATTACTGACAACGAACATACAACTATTCTTAAATATCAAATAATTCATCAATTACAAATAAAAATTTACCCACGAATATAGAACAACTATTTATATCAAAATATAAAATTACCATAATTTATTAAATCTTAAACCCCATGAGTTACAAAATAAATAAATACAATCTACAAATCATATAAAGAAAATGGAAGCAACATAATAATTGTGTCTCCGCTATGGAATTTGGTGGGCCATAAGACTGGTTAGTCAATAAAAACGGTAAACGGAAGGACAATAATCGAATCCAAACTGAAGCTTTCCTTCCAACCCCGTTATTCAAAGGAAGACTTTTTCTCTATAAAATATTATAACAATATGAAAATAAACAACTCAATTGAGGTTACGTGTTTAGATTGAGTTATATGTTTTGGGCAAATTAATGGATGAGTAGTCAATTCAACCATCAAATAAATGTCAATTTTTAACATTAATCCACTACAATTTGCACTCAAATATTGAAAAAATGGCAATAATTCACATTACCAAACATTGAATTTGTAAACCCACTTATAGCTATCCATCATTAATCTCTATAAAATTGACTGGTTTAAATTGATGTTGTTTTTCGTCTTATTTTCTTTCGTTTTCATATTCATTTAGGTTATAGTATTAAGACTTGTCATGAGACCACATTTTTTATATATAAGAATAAAATTTTATAAAAAGATGTTGTTATTTAGAATAAAATGAATAAAATATTGATAATAAGGGATGTATTATATAATTCTCCAAAATACATAATTTTGTAATCATATTTTTTTAAAACTAACCAATATGGTTAAGTGCTGAGTCAAAACTGTCAATTTGAAATATCATCAACATTCAACTTCACTTTGCTTATGTAACAACCTTCCTCAACAAATATGATTACAAAACTATGTATAAAGTCTTGCCTAGTTCATCAACACCTTTTTTACTTCCTTTAATCTTGCCACTAATAAAATTACACGCGTCTCTACAAAAATTTCCAAAAGATCCTATGAAAGAGCCATTCTATGTTTACAATGTTAATATTAGTGTTTCATCCTTTTAATGTATCTTCTAACTTTGACTCAAGAATGTACATCCCATGAACATAGACTTCAACTCCGTTTCATTAATTTCCTCTTTGTTTGAGCTAGACTTTAACCTTGAAGCTCATACTTTGCTTCATGTCATTTTGATCATTGCTCATTTTTTTTTGTAAATTTGTGTCTACTTTCATTATTATATCTTCTATCTAATTATCTTCTCTAAATATGTCTCGTATTTGTTGCACATCAACCGTCTTATTAGCATACTGATGATTAGATATGCTTCACCCCTTGGCTCTTTGTTGCCCTTAAGTGATTGTTTGTGTTCTCCCTATGAGTGTAAACAAGGTGCGATTACCATCAAATATACCTCTCTTAGCAACACCCTTAATTTGTTACTACTAGGTCAAGATCACCTTAAATAAATGAATTCATGCTTAGGATTTTCAGCTTGCGATTATCAATTGCAAATTCGGCCCACTTGTCTACAAGTTTGTTGCCTTCCCTATACCAATGTTGTATTGTGAACGGGATAAGATTTTACCAAATTTGTTGTAGAATATTACTAATTTTTCAACTTGTTGAGCAATTGTTCTCATAGAGTTAATTATCACCATAAAATCTTCCTATATTGTTATTTCCTAGATTGTTATTCTCAATACATGCATGTAGGCCTAGCAATAATGCTTGAGCTTCAACTTCATTATAAGTATTGCCTACAAGTTTTTCAGATGTAGCCACAATTACTTCTCCTTATCAATCTCTTATGACTTAGTAAGCCCTAAGTATATTAGGAATATCCTAGGTTCAACTTAAATTATCTATAAGAAATCCATTTCATGTTTACTTTCTATTGACTTTAACCTAATAAACAAGATCCATGACCGATTATTTTTCTTAAATATTTAACTTATTGTTTTCATTTCTATTCAATTCTCCATTTTCATTTTCATTTCCATCTTTCATTTTTTATGCTTATTTAATTTTTAACCCCGTTCTCTACTCTTTCTTTCTTTTTATCAATTGTTTACCTCATCACCACTCTTTTCATTTCTTTATACCCTCCATTAATAACTTATTTTTCTTTCCTCTCTCATTCATCTTAAACTTATATTAATTTTCAATTACATCCATCCTCTTCTTTATATTATCCTTATCCTAACTTTAACCATTTTCACATTATATTTACCTAATATTATATTATATATAGGTCTGATATTGTGATCCAAAACATTGAAAAAGACTGAACATTAAATATTCCTTCTCAAGGGAATGCGAATGCTAATTTAAAACAATAAAATACATTATAATAATGTAGTAGCATAAATTGTTGAGACGGTGGGAGCCAGGGAAGAGTGTAAAGAGTGGATTAGGTAGATTCTCCAGTCTTTTCGCCACGTTGTACTCTTTGAAAGTTAGACAAAGTGGAATTTGAGCCGCCAATTTGCTGTCTCCTTCTATACATTGTATTTAATTGGTTTTGACGTTTATCTATGCAGGCCAAGAATTGCTTTTCAAACCACTGATTGTTATTGTACCTTATCTTTGCCCCTTTATTTGGATTCTATTGCTGCCTTGCACATGTAGTTTTGACTATCACATTTTTTTGTTATATTTTTTCTCATATCTTTACTGAACTTTAAGGATGTTAGTTGTTACATCTTGTTGGGAATTTGCATGTGGAAGAGAGTCCTCTGTTGTTTGAAATAGTGTATAGAAATAAAGAGACAAAGCATTAGATAAGGAGCATATACACTAGATTATTCAATGCTTCTCAAACATCTTTGTATGATTATGGGTATATTTTCAATCTTTTCAAATAGCATTTGATTGTCTAATATGGCTTAATTTTAATCGAGATAAAGACATCCCACAACTTATAGCATGTGTTATCAATGTTTCTTAGTACCATTCAATCTAAATGTTTATGAGTGTGTAAGGGGGAGGGTCTCGACCTACCTCCATAGAATTGGGCGGGGGCTCAGGGCGCCCCTACTATTTGAAGGGCCCCGACCCAATTTGACTGGGGCGTACATTAATGGCAGAGGGTCTCAATATATCTGCGAAGGGCCCCTTTATAGGTTTTTAAGATCATTTTGATAAGATTCAAGGTCATGATTTCAAGTTCAAGGTCACATTTATGCAATTTAGGACAAGACCCATGGTCATGATTTGGACATTCTTTCATTAGTTTTTTAGATGCCATTTTAATGCTACACATAGATGATCAAGGCCACATGTTTCTAGGATATACATGTGACCATGAGCTAAACATTAATTCAATCAAATTTCATATCAATCATAGTATTAAATCCAAATCTAAAATTCAGCTTTATTCTAAAGATACTGTTAGTTAGTTACAAGCATATATCAATGACTAGGATAAAGAAAAAATGCCTACCATTTGTTGGTTATTAGAGTCATCTTGAAAATGTTATGGTCGAAATATGCATTTCAAATGAAACTACAAAATAGTGGATGTTGCTAAAAAGAAAGGCAATGCTATACGCAAGACGGAAGAGATTTATAAAATGACATAATCCAATAATGCTTTGACACATTACCATTAACCCACTAACTATACAAATCTATTATCCCCCCTTTTAAAAAAATTTTTGTATAAATTTTTTAATAAATAATTTATTTTTCTAATCTCACCTCTAAATTCTAATGTTAGATATTGTTTATAATTCTTTAATTAGTTTACCCTAAATTATATTGTAGGGTGTTTTTTATTCCCCTAAATAAATTGATGAATCTAACCCTCAAATCCTTTAGGGTTTTGACCTTCTTCCTCTTTTTTATTTTTGATATGAATTTTATGATATTCTCACTTTAATTTTAGATTTGAGATTTGTGTACTTTCATTGCTTATATTTCATTTTGCTTGTTATTATTGGTTCACATAAATTGGTGAATGCCTTAGGGTTTGATTTTCTAATTTATATTTGAGATATAGCTGTTTTTAATTTTTGAATTATTACATGATATTTTAATTTCACGATGGATCCATACATACTATTTAGTGATGATATTCTTCCTACTATCTATATTAAGAAACTTAAAACGAAGAAATCATTAAATAAATTAAATCTAAAATGCTATTCATGATAGCATGTGGATGCTCTTAGTATCAACATAATGACAACATTCTTTGGATGACTACTCTAACAATGTTACTTTGCATTAAAGGTTGATTGTTGTGAAAACGATGAACAAGAGAATGAATTTATTATTTTCTGGAAGATCAAATGGATGAATGAGATTTGATCTTAATAGATCGATACTTAACTCCACTAATTACAGAGTTGGCAAGGAGAGGTGGATTAGTTAACATAAATTGATGAGGACATTGTTATTTCGATGATAAAATTAATACAAGAGAATATAAATTTAAGTTTTATTAATTTATAAAATGGATAATTAACTCATATTTATAACTAATAAAAAAATATTTAATAGGTGAAAGATCTGAGTTTTCTTTCTTAAGAACCTCCTTTTCTTGATCTTCAACTTGAATATCTTGAAGAACCAAGATATCAATGGGTTCTTCAGGAATGAATTCTTGAGGCTCTTGAACTAAAAGAGGTTGTCTAAAACTCAATAATGCAAATCCGCGAGGCTCTTCTTTAATAGGCTGATTTTGGATGGACTCTTCTTGAATGATCTCTTTATAGGGATGCACTTGTTCAAGAACAGGTTCTTGAAATGATTGACGACTCCTAAAACTTGGAATTTTGAATTTGGGAGATTTAGGAGACTCACATTGTTTAAAGCTTAGTATTTTGATCTCAGAAGCCTCTTCCTTCTCCTTTGCAGCGATCTGTTGCTCAAGATTTTCCTCAAACTGTCTTTTATGCATTTCATGTTGTTGATCCTAGTCCTGGTAAGCCAACTCTTTCTTTTCACCTTTCCTTTTTGGTTGGCACACACTTTGTCGTAACCGATATTCCTCCATAGCTAAATGCAATAGATTTACATTCGTAGGTTGATCTGAGATACGAGGGGCTAATTGGGTCATTAACTCTTGTACCTTGGCAAGCAACATGCTCATAATATTTTCTCTTGCAACAAATTGTTCCTTGACAACAACATTAGAATTTTTTACCTTGTCAACAAATATTTCAAATACCCTCTTTACATCTTCTTCCAACGTTTTCATTTGCTCATCTTTAGTAGCAAGTTATTCGTCTTTAGCAGCCAATAATATCTTGTTTTGTTCATCTTTTGTAGCAAGTTGGTTTGCAAAAATATTTGCAAATTGCTTACCTTGTTCCCCCAATTTTTTCTCATAAAATTGGGCTTGAAGATCTAACTCTTCTTGCACTCTTCTTGCTCATGGAGATAGGCTTGATGAGCCCACTCATCCTGTTGCTGATTTAAATTCTTGCTAATCTCCTCCATCCGCTCAATATAGTCTAGCAATATGTTATTGATGTCTCTAATTCCAAAATTATCATTTTGGAGTTGATTGGAAGATTGAGTAGGGTAGGTGGGTGGTAAGCATGATAATAATGTTGTTTATCTATTGTAATTATATGACTATTTGGATTAACCCTCATTATATGACCCCAGTCCAAGTCCTTGTGGATTAGCTGCCAAGCTATTTTAGTCATTAGAGCCCTGTTGAAGTGCGTGATTTTGTGGATTCCCAAGCCCCCCTTCAATTTTGGGTAGAAGACTTTATCCCAACTAACAAGAGAAAACCTTATTTTCTCTTCCATTCCCATCCAAAGGAAAGTTCTTTGGATGTTTTCTAGCTTATCAACCATGGTGGCATAAATTTTAAAAAGGAAGAGGAAGTGCACCGGAATTCCCTACAATTAAGAGGTCAATAGTTGAAGCTTCCTTGCACTACTAAGATACCTTCCTTTCCACCCTGCCAGCTTTTTTTGAATTTTCTCGAGAATAGAAACCCAAAAGGAATTGGAGACATCCTTGACAGTAAGTGGTAGCCCAAGGTAAGTGTCAGGGAGTGAGGCAATTTGACAACCAAGGATCCCTTGAATTTTAGCTTGAAGTTTATCCTCTGCGTGAAAGAAATAGATGTTGCTTTTATCATAATTAATGTGCTGGCCCAAGGCATTCATATAAAGGTTGAGGAAGGAAATCCATCCCTTAGCCTCAACCATTGAAGAAATCCCCAAAAGAATGGTGTCATCAACAAACTATTGCATAATAGTAGGGGGAATAGTGGAAGTAGGCTCAATTTCCATGAGGGCTCCTTTATTAGTGAGGGAGATAAAAAATCTGGCCAAAACCTCTACCAAAATAATGAAGAGGTAGGGTAACAGAGGGTCACCCTATCGAAGACCCTTGGATGCCCCGAAGGGCTCTTGAGGTATACCATTCATGATGACAGAATAATTTACAGTGTTTATGCATTCCCTAATGAGGTTAAGCAACTTCCCCCCAATACCTAACTTTTGCAAGACTTTTAAAAGAAAACTCCAGTTCACTCTATCATAAGCCTTAAAGATATCAAGTTTCAGAACTATACCAGGTTTACAACTTCTATCCATAGAGTGGATGACTTCATCAGTGGAGATGGTCGCATCGAAAATTTGCCTACTTGGGACAAACCCCTTCTAACTTGGGCTAATCAAAGAATCCAGAAAGGGTTTAAGCCTATTCACCAAGACTTTGGTGAAGATCTTATAGAGAGTGTTACAGAGGCTGATAGGCCGAAAGTCCCTTAGGAGGGTTGGCTCTTGAATTTTAGGAACCAGAGCAATGAAAGTGTTGTTTAACTTCTTGAGCAGTTTTCCAGATCTAAAGAAGTCCTTAGTAGCAAGAACCACATCGATGCCATCCACATCCCAAAAGTCTTGGAAGAAAGACCGAGGGAAGCCATCCAGGCCTGAAGCTTTGAAATACCCCATAGAGAACACTGCATTCCTCACCTCATTGTCAGTAACCGGGGACATAATGAGATCATTGTCTTCCTCAGTGAGGGGAGAAGGAAGGAAATGAAGTAGGTTCTCATCCAAGTGCAGGTCCATAGTTCTTCAATCCTCCCTAAACAAAGAAGAGAAGTAGTCAGTAGCTAGGTTTCCAATACCAACTTTGTGCTTGACATCTTCATTCCGATCATTCTTTAGACAAGTGATGTGATTTCTTCTCTTGTGAGTACTGGTTGATCTATATAAGAAAGTCATATTTTTATCTCCTTCTTTCAACCATTGGACTTGTGATTTCTATTTCCAAAACAACTCCTCCCTAATTGAGTTCTCCTTCCATTTACTTCTTAGATTTGCCTCTTCATGAAGAGAAGCTTTGAGGAGGTCCCCTTTGTCAATTTTCTCCTAAATGGCTGCAAGTTTGGTGTTGAGATCCTTTTTTTGAACAAAAATATCACCGAAAGTGTTTTTGTTCCATCCATGAACATTTATTCTAACTAAGTCTAATTTTTGAGCAACCTGATACATGGGTGTGCCAGAGATATGTGTGTTCCACCAATTTTGATACAATCTTTGAACTCAAGGTGATTATTCCACATGACTTCATATCTAAAGGGGTGACTTTTCCTGACACGTTGAGGGGTGCTCATAAGAAGAAGAGGATTGAGGTCAGAAGCTGTTCTGGGAAGGGTAGAGAGCTTCACATTAAAACCTATACCCCAGTTGCTAAAGATGAGGAGTCGGTCCAATATGACCTCGATGAGGTCATTTCCTTTTCTAAGATTGGACTAGGTGAATCTGTGTCAAATCAAGTCCACATCAAGTAAACCATTCCTATTTATGAAGTCTTCCAAATCGGTCATGTTGTCAGAGTACTTCTGAAGTCCTCCCAATTTTTCAGAGGGGAAGAGGGGAATTAAAACCCCCCGCAATAATCCAATGGGCATTGACATCATTCTAGAGAAGGCAAGAAATATATTTCCAAAGAGAGAGACGACCCAATCTAATGTTTGGGGCATAAACATTGATTAGGAACCAAGATCCCTGGGCATAAGAGAACAAGGAAACAAGAAAGTTGGTCGAGGAAGAGATCAGATTGCCAAAAAACTGCGAGGGGTCCTACATAGTAACCAAACCACCAAAGGCCCGAATGGCATCACTAATAAGAAACTGAGAACCTAGCCAAATTTTACCATCAATAATAGCAAAGGAGGTTTCATTCATTTTAATCTCCTGGAGAAGAAGGACCTCTATTTTCTTTTTAAAAATACAATTCTTCAAGGCGTACTGCTTCTGAGGGTTGTTTAGACCCCTCATATTTCATGATAGAACCTTCATTTCTTTCCTTTGATGGATGTTTCCAAGGTTCACTATCTACCATTAGCAACTTCCCTTGCTGCCTCCTTTTGCCAAGAGAGTCTCTGTGATGATCGACTAGTCTTTGGGTCAGTCCCAACATCAATCTTCACATTTCTTGTCTTGCGCCTTTGTGTGATCTAGCCCTCATCTTGAGGGCATTGAAAACCACTAGAGGAATCTCCAGGGAAGGAGAGGCTCTTACCAAGGGTAGGGGGTCAAGTGCACCTGTCAAACTTGAAGGATGATTCAGGAGTGAAGTCTTGGGGGGGGGGGTGTCCCAATAGACCCAGGAGCAATCAAAGTTGAGGAACCATCTGCAATCTCTCCATCATCTAGAGGAGTCAACGCCTTCGAGGGGGTGGATACCAATAACTCTGAAGAACATAGTCCATTAGTTGATAAAGTATCTTCCTGAGGGGCCAACCTGCAATTTGAATCTGGCAACCCATTAGCCTCCTTGGCAGCTAAGAATAGGAGTTTGTTGATACTCTTCGTAAATGGGTAGTCCTCGTAGTCAGTCCCAAGACATGTCGTGGAAGCTGATTATTTACTAGCCCCCTCATCAACCGCAAGACCTTTGAGCTTGAGGGGATCAGGGTCCTAAGCTTTACACTCAAAGATTATATGACCCACCTTGCGACATTTTAGTACAGCTTCCCAACTTAGACTTAAGCGTAATGAAGTTAGGAATGTTCTTACTAACCATTGCTTGAACGCAAAAGCATGCATAAACTAGGTTGGATTTGGTTCTGGCGATACCGTCTACACCCACAAAGTGCCCGAATGTGTTACCAATCCCTCTGAAGATAAAGTCATCCCAATATTCAAGTGGTAGTCTAGGAAGACATGACCCAAACCGAAGCAGACTTATGAAGGTCAGCAACCGAGTCAAAACCAACCTTCCACCTACAGAGGGACAAGTTGCATTTACCATAGGTACAATAGTCAGAGAGTACCATAACAACATCCTCTTCAACAACAAATTTAAAAAGGAAGAGAGCCCCAAGAATAGCATGAACAGAGACACTCCCCTTTAGTTTCCATTTGTCTGATACCCATTTCCTAACCATCTCAAAAGTGGGATAGAGAGAGAAATTTCCCCACCAAATTATTACTTATGTTGAGCAGAATGTGGTCCATTACTTGTCAGGGAGCTCAATAGTTGTGCCTTCCTTAGTTTGTATACAAATAGGGATCAAGTTGGGATCCACCTCCCCTAGAGAATTTCCAACCAGTGCATTTTTCTATCCTTTGACAGTCGTGCTATCAATAGGGGTCCCTTTGTCCTTTCCCTCATCATAAGTGAAAAATTCTTTGGAGTTAGGGATGGAGTCCATAGTCCTGTTGAGACACGCCATGGTTTTAGGATTGTCGGTAGTCACTTCCTTCAACTCAATTGAACTGGTGAGGGCCCCTTCAGGAGTGACATCCTTTGAAAGGGTAGGAGGAGTAGTGACAAAAATTGTTAGCACTGCAGAGTCCAGAGGGGGTTCAGCTGGCAGACAGAGATGATCCCCACCCAAAGCAGCCACTATGAACATAAAGAGTTCAAAATTAAAAAAACCTTGTAGAGCAGGAGAGTTGCAGCTTTTACCTGAGGATTATAATGTTATATTTTATTGTAGGATAAAGTAATTTGGTATTAACATGAGACACATGAGTAGATAATGAATTTACATCAAGGTGTATATAATATCCTCATCTAAGGAATCACTATATGAAAGGCTATCATGAAATCCATAGCGTGGTTATCTTGAGACAAGTAAAAATGTGATCATCATAAAACACATCATAAAGCATAAAAGAATGTAATTGATTAGAAGAATGGAAATCTACAAACATAAGGTTAACATGAAATATAAAAGTGGTATCATCATTTAAAGGTCTATAAATTTCACACATGTAACTAACTTGAAGATGTACCTTCATCACATAGCATACATTATTTATAAAGGTAATTAGGTGTTTTAGTGGAAATCAATTATCAAAATGATTCCACAAGCTTGTTATATTTGAATCATGAGGGAACAAAACCACTTCTTAATTTAGTCATACTGTAGGGAAGAATATAATATCGTCAGGTATAGAGATTGGAATTTTAGTATTGTCTATTTTTTTTTTATATTAAATATCGAGAGACCAAAATAAGGAGAGTTTATACAAGAATGAGGATGGGAGGCAAAGCCTCAGCCATTAACCAGTGGGATTATCCAACTGAACAAAGACAACCTCCTACAAAAAAAAGAGTTACGAGAGAGAGTATATACAGTGAACCATATACATCAACTAGAGGCTATTGGACACCTATTGCAGAATCTCATCCTGGTTTTCCATCCATGTTGTCCATCCTTGTGGCCCTTCCATCCATACCACTTTCTTCCACTCTAGGACCTGGGTAAACATTTCAAGCTTATCAAAGTAGGGACCTCTATTGTCCCTGAGTTCCTTGATCAGTTTCTTTAGAGCCTCATCGAATGCAGTCTGGATCTCCACAATTCTAACCCATTCAAAGCCATCCTTCATCTCATATATGAACATGGTTGCCCGACCATCCCTGAGGAAACACAACAACTTCTCCCTCTCAACATTCATCAAAAAACATACTTGCACAACAATTTTATAATGTGTGAGTTTCTTAAAAAACCCAGTAAGAGTCTTATCAGTACCTTGGAATTTTTCCTCATTTCTAAGCTTCCAAATAAACCAAAGTATGAAAGAAGAGAGAAATTGCCAAAATAGTTTAGCATCCTTCTTGAGGCCATGAATGAATCCAACAATAATATCAAGAGTACAAACATGTTCGGTAATGGAAATTCCAAACATCATCCAGACCTCTCTGGCAAAAATGCAGTCAAAAAAGATGTGCCGCATAGTCTCAAGCTTCCTACATACAGAGCATAGGTCGAAGGCACCAATGTTATTCCTAATAGGCAGTCTATTCAACATTAGTTGCCACTTGAAGCATTTGATTTTAGGGGGGATGGGGGACTTCCATAGTTTCTCAAATGTTTTCTGCTAAGAAGATGTATTAAGGTCAACATACCAGAGGGAGTTAATATGATTGATCACCGTGGTATCATGAGTGAGCAGTTTGTAGATAGACTTGGCTTTGACCTTGGAGAGGAGGGAGCCATCCTTCCATCAGAATGAGAGGTATCTATGAGCATCTACATCAGTGTTCCTAGGGAGATCTAGACAAGCACAAGCATTTTTAATCATATTGTAGGTTCTCTTATGCGAGGCAAGGAGGCCAAACTTATTGCTAAGGTCCTCCCAGCTAATGAGATTATCATGTTCCAAGATGTCCATGAGGTATTTAATGGCTTTATTATACCAATTCCTAGCAGAGTAGCCTTGGGTTAAAGCGAGGGGTTTAGAGTTATGGTAGAGATTCCACCATATTGACCTTTCCCCATGCAAAGTATTATTACAGTCAATATTAGAGTTGGTAATAAGTTTACACACATGCTCCCAGGCTTTCCAGATGGATTTAAACACCCAAGTGCCTTGAACAGACACAAAGAATCTGCCTGCTATCAGATCACTAAAGGGGAGGGCTTTCCAAGATTTGGCAGACTTGGGGATGCCATTTTGTATGTTATTTCTAACAAGGATCTTCCAGGGTTCTTGTCCTTCCTTGGCATGAAATATCCATTTGGCAGCTAGGGAAACTCCTTGCGTTTTGAGATCCTTAAGTCCCAATCCACCAAGTTTCTTATCTATGTGGCACCAGAGCCATTTGACCGCGTGGGCCTTTCTTTTACCCTTACCATCAGACCAAAGGAAGCACCTGATAGATTTTTGGATCTCATAAACTTGGTATTTACTGAACATCCAGATAGAGGAGTAGTACAAACTATAGGAGGTGAAGATTTTTTGGCAGACTTGGATCCTACTAGCTAGGGATAGAATCCTATTGTCCCATTTATTAAGTTTTTTGTCAATCTTTTCTTTGACCCAAATCCACATATCCTTGAGAGAGGGAGAGACAAAAAAAGGGATACTGAGGTACCTAACTATTTTATTGGGTCCTCCCCATGAGTATCCAACCTGCTGAAGCCAGTCTGGGGGTTCCTCATTCCACCCAAGCAGGATAGACTTGGAATTGGAGATACGAGCACCAGAGGCTCTGCCAAAGGTTGCAAGCTTTTGATTGAGGGAGTCAATGTTATGCCTAGAGAGCTCCAGGAAGAGCGCAGTGTCATCAACAAATTGTATGTTGAGCAATTCAGAGTCATCTGGCATCTTAATGCCATGAACTTTAGGGGATAGAGTATCATCTCTTAGGAGGCAAAAGAGGGCATCTGAGGCAATGACAAATAGAGTAGGGGCGAGGGGGCAACCCTTTCTAATGGATCTAGAAAGAGGAATAGACTAGGAAAGTGATCCATTAACTTCAACCAGGGCGAAGGCATCTTTGAGGAGAATTTGGACATATTTATAGAACTCGCTAGGGAAACCAAAGGCTTTGAGCATCATGAGGATGAAGTCCCATTCCACCCTGTCATAGGCCTTCTCAAAGTCTACAAGGAACATGGCAGTCTATTGATTTGAAGTTTTGGCCCATTCCATAGATTCCCAGCTAGTGATAAGGTTCTCCAAGATATACCTTCCTTTAATGAATCCTGTTTGGGTAGAGCAGATGAACTTGGGAAGGATCTTCTCAAGGCGAGAGGCTAGGGCTTTGGCCAGGATTTTATAAGAAATGTTGAGGAGAGAAATTGGCCTCCAAATTTTTATGAGGGCTTTGTCCCCATCTTTTGGGATAAGTTTAACAATGCCCCTATTGATGGACTCCCCAAGGGTGCCACTATTAAATGCTTTGGTGTATATGTCATAAAGGTCTTTGGTGACCCACTTAATATTGGTTTTGTAAAACTCAGCAGGAATTCCATCGGGGCCTGGGGCCTTATCATCCTTGAGGGATTTAATGGCATCAACAATTTCTATCATAGAGATTTTGGTCTTGAGAGGAAGAGCTTCAGCCTCAGAGATTCTTTTTGGGATAATGTTACTGCACCTATTTCTAGCCTCTTTTGAGGCTTCACTATCTTTCGAGGTAAAGAGGGTTTTATAAAACATTTCAAAAGCATCTTTGATCTCATTGATGTTCAGGAGTTCCTTATCCTCAACTATGATTCTGTCAATTTTTTCTCTATTTTGTTTTTGTTTAAGGAGATTGAAGAAGACTTTAGAGCCTTTATCTCCAAATTTGAGCCAATGATTACGCGCTTTGATGAGGGCACCCTTGATTTTGACTTATTGATGTTTCCTAAGAATGTCTCTAGCCTGAGCTATTCGTTCCACCAGGACAGAGGAGGAAGGATGTAATTGTATTTCATGCTCCAAGGAGTGGAGCCGATTAGTGAGAGGTTTTTCCACAAGCCTGAGATCCTTGGCTTTCTTCTGGCCTATAGTTTGGAATATTTTTTGCCAAGAGGAGACATTTCTGTTCCATCTGAGGGTGTGGGATTGGGGATGTTGAGAGTGTATGTTAAAGAGTCTAACCATTTTAATGGCAGTTAGGGCATCCTTGTCGTTTAGTAGGGATGTATTAAGGATAAACTTCTTATTGAGAGGATTGCTGTTAGGGATGGAGTTCCTAGTATTGATGACAACAATGATAGGGAAATGGTCAGATAAGGTTATTGGCAGAACAACCACCGAGTTCCCCAAGTGGTTAGGGGAGAAGGAGAAGAAATTTTTATTAACATAGAACCTATCTAATCTGGAGTAAATTCGGTTGGGGCCTTGCTGAAAGTTGCACCAAGTGTACCATAGGGTAGAGGATTCAAATTTGCTGCCCTCAAGGGGGTCAAATAGTTGCATGTGTTGTTTAAATCTATCCTAGTGAGGTTTCTATTGGCACTTCCATTCGAAAGGGATACCCCCAGCCTTATCATCTTGGTTTTCAATCATGTTAAAGTCTCCAGCCATGACCTAGGGGATACTTGGAAGGGCTGCCAGCCAATTCCAGAGGAACACTCTTTCCGTATGATCATTAGGTGCATATATAAAACATACCCCAAAACCAAAGCCTCTGATATCCAAGGAGGCCCAAGCCACTCTGTTACAAGGGGAGACGCCCCTATCCCTAATGTGATTTGCCCACTTAGGGTTAATGAGGAGACCAACTCCACCCTTTCCCTTAGGATGATTGGTGCATATTTTGATCGCATCTCTCCAAATAAAATCAAGCGCAGTGTCAAGGGAGAACTCAATAGATTTAAGCTCTTGAAGCATCAAGAAATCTAGATGTTTATGACAATTCAGAAACCTCTTAATAACAAACTTTCTATCAGGCGACTCCAAGCCTCTAATATTCCATGAGATGTATTTCATGAGAAAAGGGGATTAAGAGGGACTGTTTGGGAGACCATTTTGATCTCTAGACTTTTTCTTATTTTTGGAGCCAAAAGGCCTGCCTTTCTTTTTAGCCATGGAGGAACCTTTCATGAGGTCATCATCTTCCTCACTAAGCTCAGTTAGCTCAATTTTACCATCTACAATTTCTACAATGTTCAACCCAGGTACTTGGGAGCCTGAAAATCCAAGGAGCATTGAGCTAGACTTAATGTCCTCTAGTCCCTTATTAGCATAAATGACTTCAATAATATGGTTGTCCTCTATTTCATTTAGTAGATATGCAGTCGTGGGGTTGGAGGTGTTAACATCAGAGGTAGCCTCTGCAAATAATGTGGATTCAGATCGTTTGGGGGTCCCAGACCTGAGCACCATTTTTGCAGGGTTATCACTCATTCTAGCATCACCAACATCACAATCAGGATTCTCTAAATTTTTAACCATATTTTTAACCAGGGAGGTGGTTAGAGTTTGGGAAACTTTTAGTATGTCATCATTCATAGTGATGGGGTATTTGCTACTGGTAGTCAACTGATTAGCAGTTTGATCACCAGCTCGGATTTGATTTAAGGCAAGTTGTTGGGCATTCTTTCATCTCTGCTTTCTTGATGTGACTGTTTGAAAACAATCAGAAGGTGAATCCTCAGAAATTTTGGAGGGAACAGAAGTAGGTTTGAGGGGTTTGGTAGTGGTGTCAACAATCATTGGATTTAATTCAACAGGGATGAGGTTAGGAGCCGAGCTTATGGAGGGATCATCTTAAGGGTTGGTATTGTTTCCAAACGAATGAAGGTTTCTTGGGTTAAGGATCAACTCCTTATTGGAGCTAGGGTTTTCAGATGTTCTTGCTAGGTTAGTATTATTTTTTTGTTTCTTGCGGTTGATGATTGGCTAGTTCTTCCGAAGATGCCCTTCTTTTTTGTACAAAAAACAGGTGTTCAGTCCTCCAAGTATTTCAACAGGGCAAACAAATGTTTCATCATTGATGTTAAGGTTTAGCAAAGGAGGGATGTCGACCCTAGGTTTAATGGATATAAGTATTCTTGCATCAAGGTTAGGGACTAAACGCGTTGTTTCATCAACTGAATTATTATCCCAAATGTTTCCAATACCTGGGGAAGAAAATGCCATGGGAAGGGAGGGACATACTTAAGGATGACCCATCTAGGGCTTGACAACGCAAGAACTTCCTCATTGAGAGCCTCTGAAGACCAGGCTAGGGAATGAAAGGAGGTGTTCCCAACAGTCCAGTATTGTCTTTTAAGAATTTCAACCTAGGATTCATGATTATTAAAAAAGATAATATACAAACCTTTCTAGACTTGCCTACAGAATGAAATCTTAAGCCCTAACTTCAAACTCCAAAGATTATGAAACCAATCATCTAGGAATTTCCTAGGCGGGCATTTCTCAATATTAACACAAGCAAAAAAAATTACAGTATCGCTTAACCTAGTTTTTTTAGAATCAATTTCTTTCAACATTTCATCGTTTGGCGAAATGCAAAAAGAATTCGAGGGCATGGTAGGGCTCTTACCTTCCTCATCGGGTCGTTTGCCTCCAAGAGTCTTAAAAAATCTCGCACTAGGGTGGACTCCATGGGCAAACGGAGCAATGGTCTCAGCAAAGGTTTTCTTTCGGTTTGAGTGAGCCTTCTCAGAAGGTTTAGCAGTCTCGGCAAATGTTTTTGTTTGGCTTGAATGAGCCTACTCGGTGGGTTGAGGAGAATTAATGGCAGCACCATCAGACTCAAGCTCCATTGGGAGCTATAAAGGAGTCACATGAGCGACCAAGGGTGTGATTAATGGTTAGGTTAACATTCAGAAAAAATACATTAAGCACCGAGCAAAAAGTAAATGCAAAACAATAATAATGCAAAACAGTAATAAGGGCACGGAGAGAAGATGCAAACCACGTGGAGGAGATTAAATCCTCCACATCCTCATAGAGTTGGCCATGTCAGATAACACCGGTGATGTTGGAGAGCACACAATTTGCAACAAACGCTCCAAAAAAAAAAAATCGCTCCAAAATTCTCTCTAGAATTCACAGTTCGAAATTTCACAGTCCAGAATTCACAGTCCAGAATTTGCAGTCCAATTTTTGTAGTCTAGAATTCAATCTGCAGACAAGTAGGTCATTAAATTGCGTGATAAGAAGAAGCCACGGTGATGGTAGTAGAAAATGTCCCTTCGTTCCGCTTTTGTGCACTGAAATGTTGGGGTTCGGTTTCTTATTTTTGAATGCCTTTTGCTTAGGGTTTAATCCTGCACATCAAGATATCTGAAGGCAATGATTCAATATTCGTCTCCTCCTCCAAATGCACCTTGCTTACAAATTCTGAAGAACAATCTTCCACCGGATGAATGCCATACATTGGACTTAAACCCCTTACTTCTGTTGTGCGAATTCAATCAAATTTCCATGACAGACAGAACTCACCGCATTTTGTTTTCTATTTTGAGAGAATGACTTAATGAAAGCATATGTGCACAAATATGTGGATACAAAATATGACCAAACACACATACACTCACTAAGCATGTACAAGCCATGATGTGATTAAACATTAGAAAGTGTATGCACTTTTAGAGAATATACATATTATCTTCTAAAGCAATGAAATCTACCATTAGGTTTGAAAAAAGGTTTAAATTTTCCAAGCCTAAGGGTTTGACCTAAAAATCGGGCACCAAAATTTGTGTTCTATGCAAAAATGTGGTATGTTTGAACTTTATCCTTGCCAAACTAATTTAGAATGAAATTTCACAAAACCACTACCAAAATGTCAATCTACTTCTTATATTTCTACCATATAACTTTTTTCAATATTTGCTTAGTTTTTTTTTACTTTTAGTGATGTCTTCATATGCCTCAAATACATTTTTATTACTTATTCATATTTTTGACTTGCTTATCCATATTCAAAAAAAATCTACAATCATTCCATGCTTCATTCTCTACACATTTAACTTTTTTACATTTATTCTTATTATTGTGGAAATTAGGTGAAGTATATGCTCCATGATCAATGTTTTAGGACTCATCCACTTTCAAAAAGAACAAAAAAATATATTAAATAAAATATATTTGTATTACATATGCTTAGCTATCTTTTTGTCAATTGATAAAAAATACTTAACAAAACAAGAAAATAAGGCACACACTAGACACTATGTTATATTTTGATGATAAAATAAGACCATTTTTGTGTGCACTCAATATCTGACACTTTTATTATTAGTCATTTAAAAAAACCTTAAACTAGTATAGAAACAAGATTTAGGGCATTACAATTCTTGTTCACGCATATCAAATTACTTGTCAAAGTTCAAGTTTTGTTGATTTAAAAAAAAGGCTTTTGATGCCCATACCCACAATTATATACCAACAACAGGCCAAATATTATATTGTAAAAATATTGTCATGCAAAATTATTATGGTCAATTATGCAAACCCATGTCAATTCCCATTTAGTTTTTCACCCATTTTGAGAAGTTTTCTTAATGCAATTACATTTAGTTTTATACCCATTTTGAGAAATAGATTAATATAATTAAATATCAACAAATGACACATGAATTGCATTATTAAAATATTATAATAAATTTATAAAAGTAAAACTTTCATACCATTACCAAATCCCATTTAGTTTTGTGCTCATTTTGACAAAAGGGGTCAATATAATTACATTTCATTTTGTGCTCATTTTTGAGAGAATGACTTAATGCAATTGTGTATCAATAAATGTCACACATACATTATATTATTAAAATATTATAATGCAATTTTGTAATGATAAAATTTGCATACCCATACAAATTCTCATTTAGTTATCTACCCATTTTGAGAGAATGACTTAATACAATTACATTTAGTTTTGTGCTCATATTAAGAGAACGACTTAATGCAATTGCATATCAATAAATGACACATATATTTTATCATTAAAATATTAAGTTATGTAATTAAACAGTGAAATTTGCATATGTATGTTGATTCCCATTATTTTTATGTCAATTTTAGAAGAATGACTTACTGTAATTATATAGTTTCAATTGACACACTTGTATAACTTTGGGCTCAATCTCTAAATATATAGAATTATAGCATAATACGTAAGGTTTAAGGATAACATGTTTAAAGGTTTTGAAAGAGTATAATTTAGGGTTTATCATAGCATTTAGGATTTCTTTAATATGTTTAAACCTAAAGAAATGGATTTTTCTATTAAAAAATCTATATAAGCTATAAAAAAAATTACCCTTCCAAGAAAGAGAGAGAAAGAATTGCCATACATAATTGTACGTTAAACCTTCACTTAAGACAATTCAGTATTATTTTATTTGTTTTCTTGTTTAAGCATGGGTTTCTATCTTTGGCTTTGTGATAGTGGATCTCATTTTAACAATAATGTTATAGGCCCCACTATAATTGGTCTCATTTATATTAATTTTTGGCATTCAATTGAAGGTTAATATTTGTTCAATGGTTAAATATTTGGTTAAAGGTTTAGTTTGTGTGGATACTCCATGGTATTCATTCATACAATCTTCAACCGCGGATGAATTTCTATCAAAGGTGGTGTGATTTCTCCAAAATATGTATCCAAGATTTTCATAGTGACCCACAAGTGAGATGCATCTTTATGCTTCTACTCATGTTTGAATATTTACTTTTAATGTTGATAAAGAATGCCCAATTCAATATTATTGAATTTGCTTATCCATGCCATTTCCAATTTAGTGTTGTATCCACCTTGGTGAAATGTCTCAATTGTACTTATAATATTGAGAAGTGGCCCATTATTGTGCTAGGTTAGGCTTATGGACCCATCGCCATCCCTATCCATACAAATTGTATTTCTATTAATACATATTCCCACACATTCATCATTTATGCAACATCATCTCACCCGATTTCACTAAATCCAATACATTTTCCATTTATTCAACCATATGATCCACTATTTCCATACATTGATTACTTACATCAAAATCATAGCCATTATCCATGAGGTTCACTTTCACAAGGCGCGTGATTTTGTCAATATTCAAATTAGTCAAGTTTGAATTATAGTTTTCTTACTCCTTTCTAGTAGTCTTTATGAGTAGACTTAATACACATTTTCTAGGGCACACTTAAACTTTGAGAAATAAAAAAGAAACATCTAGGGTACACTTTTTATTTTTTCCAAAGTGACGGAGAGTTTCAACTTGATATAGACTACTTACATGTTTGTGAATATCATATTTGAATCTTCACTCTAATTTGTAAAGTCAATTCATCTAAGGGTTTGACCTATGAGTACTTGACCTAAAGTTCGAACATATTCCCCAAAGGTGCCTTTAAATAAGCATTAGATGAGAGACTGAACATGCTTCATATGTATGCTTTTTCCTAGTTTAGATATGTGCATTAGAGTTTAAATCTACTACAATAGAGCTCAAATTAGAGGATCTCGATATTAAACCTTTGGGTTTTTGCATCATTCTAATTCTAATACAAACATCATATCAGGGGTAAAAATGTTAAGACATTGACTAAATCAGTTTTGTATAATATCATCGACATGACTCCATCACCAATTCTAAAATTCAATATCATTATCCTTTATATTTAATTTCAAAATATATAATGTAATTATAAAACTAATTAAATTAAATTTAGATAAATGTATTTTTAATGATTAATTTTTTAAATGGATTTGAATGAATCTTTATTAACCAATCTAGCCGTTGATTTTTACAAGATAGACTCTTTTTAATTGCTTGCTAACACAATTGACCAATCCTTATATAATTTATCCAATCAAGGATTAAGATTTTTTTTAATTAAAAAATAATCCAAACCTAGAAATCCATCACCATATAAATATACAAAAAAGTATTGAACCAATCTACAATAATAAACTTAATCTTTAAGCTTAAATAAATTAACTTTTGTGTGTATAATTATCTTAGATTTTTATAAATTGATTTTAGTTTATGTTATGTAATGAACATAACTAATAAGATTGAGATGTTATATTATTAATTGTTAGAAGTTGTTTAGGACTACTAGTGTAAGAACTACTAGTGTTTAAGAATACATTTTAGGATTCATTAAATTCTGGGGGTCACATTCTCTTCAGTTAAACCTCTAGTTGGATCAATTTTATGATTTGAGAGAAATGTTAGAAGACAACAAGTGAACATACAAGGACAAAGGATAATGTGTGCTAATGTAAGTCTTTCATAATATTGTTGAATTCTTTTTATCCCTTTTGGAAATTGAATTCTAAATCTGCTTGGTAGATTCTTAAGTTACCCTAAATGAATGAATGAATTTCTTGAATACAATAATGAAACACAAAAAATAGTATAATCATGTAATATGTAAGATCATAATAATTATTAGGGAATTGGTGAGTTTAAATATGAATTTGAATTTTAAAATTTAATAAATAAGATCCACAATTATAGAAATCAATTATGATAAGTTTGCACTCATGAATACCATCCAAGGTGGTGAATAAAAGATCTAGAGATTAAGATCAAATATCTAGAAATAAGTGATGATAAAATCAAAACATGAAAATGTTAAGAGTTATCAAATTCACACAAGAATATGTTGTTTGTAAACTTGTTATTAATCCTATCCTAGCAAGGTAACTATTATGAGAGATATGTGTTAAGTAGTTATTAGTTATTGCTATTTGTAGCCAACCAAAAGCAATTATTTTTTATTAATGTTGATATTTATTTATTTGAATGCAAACATGCAAATTAATTAGTTGTAACTTTGTATATAATTTATTTGAATGTCTATTATCCAAAGGAATTGAGATCTCGTTATAGCCTTTGTATCACCTAAGGAAAATGTTAATTGTTGCTTTGTTGTAGGTCTTGAAAAAAGTGGTGTATTATCTCTTACAAGTGTACACTAAAATGTCTCAAATTTTTAAATATGTAAGATGCAAACTCATTCCATAAAACTTCAAGGGAATGTACTAGTCCCATACAATATAACCTATTTAATTTGAGCTACTTTTGATAATTATTTAATCTCAACCCGAAGTTGATTGTATGGTATTAGCAAAGAGATTCACACCTATAATTTTAGTAATGTGGGTATGGATTTCTTAGAAAATAAAATCATGATTGACATAAAAAAGTATTGCATGAATTGTTTTTAGGATATCTATGTTTACATATTTGGGAAGCTTATGAGAAGATATAACGATGGCTCTTATAACATGTCTCAAAGATTCAAGCCCAAAGAGGCCCCAAGGCTAATGCCATGTATAAGGATTGCATGATATTCTACTTAGATCTTGTCTACTTTGTTATATTGTTGTGGGTGTTGGGAAATGGAATTCTATGAATAATATTCAATAAAAGAAGTATATTAAAGAAAGTTGGATTTGTCCTTCATATGCTCAAGAATGTACAAAACATAATGCTTACCTTGGAGAAGATTGTGAATTATTATTTATTTAAGGTACAATTTAAGTCTAGCTTTAATAAAGTATTCTATGTACTTTAGAGTCAATGATTATTGCAAGCTTGTGAGTTAGTACTTGTGGATTTTTGCAAGCCTATGAGTTAGTACTTGTGGATTTTTTTGTGTTCTTGGGGGGTCCAATATTTGAATAGGACTTTTGTTATGAATTTGGAAGTTTATCTTTTTAGGTCCGATAACCCTAGGTAGGTGGATGAGCAAGGGAAGAATGTATTATTTCAATTTAATTTTGAGAAATTGAAGGAATGTGATAGTGTGAAAGACTAGGCCTAAATTTGGTATGACTAGAATCTGTAGTAAAGCAAGATGGGTTAAATTTGAAAATGGTGAAGGATTTTAGGATCCCCCTAATACAAGTGTATGAAAATATTTTAGGGAGGAATCTACACCTTATACATTAAAAAATTGGGTCACTTTAATAGTGAACGTTGTATTGTATGTTGTTCTCTACTCATTTTTAGAATAAAGCTAAGATTGTTATTTCAAGCAAAGTGTTAGTATTCCCAAAGATACTGAGAGGGGGGGGTGAATCAGTATCTTGCCGGTTAATAGATTTTTCTTAAATTATTAAATGAATTGCATCTCAAAACAGTATACCGGTAAACAAGAATTAATGCAGTAAATAACAACAACAACCACAACATAGAAAGTACACCATAACACAATATTTTAACGAGGAAACCCGGTGTGGGAAAAACCTCGGTGGGATTTGTGACCCACAATATTCACTTACTGGCCAATAAGTGAATATTACTGTTACAATAGGGGCCTGCACATGCAGGAAGGCCAACTGCCTAAAGCTCACTGCTTAAATACAAAAGAGAAGTCTCACTGACTTACAAAAATGGATTATATAAATCCAATGTCATATACTAATTCGGATCAACGTCTGCTATGCCAGGTTTAGTACCAGTTTAAGCTCTGCAATAATCATAAACCTTACTTTACAATCTGCCTGAATATTCGCACATGATATCCATCTACATATCCTCATTACAAATGTTCTCTAAGATCTCATACTTATATATGAGCCTTATTACAATATGCCTTATCGTCTTACCAAAGATATTACAATTAATTACAAAACATAATAAACAAAAATCCTGTCGGCTAGGGTGCCAGTAATCAATCTTTTCGGTGCCGGTGGAATGTATGCCGATGTAGAGTCTGCCGGTGTCGGTGCCTGCCAGAGTCATGTGATTGTAAGGTTGCCATCAATGAAAATACCTTCAATCACCTACAATTTATCATTGGAGTGTGCATTTGCTAACAATCTCCCCCTTTGGCATTGATGGCAACACTCATGAGAAAAAGCCAAAAAATGTATCCAACAAGTGTTTTACCAAAACTGTCAAAACTGTGTTATCAAAATTGACTGCTCAAAAATGTGTGCTCCCCCTGAGCTAATGATCTCTTTTGTCATATCATTTTTCTCATCCTCTACTACTCCCCCTTTGGCATCAATGACAAAGGCTGTCATTTAATGTCAATTGAGTGTAGTTCCTATTATGATCCTTGTAATCGGTGGGTTAGAATCTGATATAACTCTGCTCAAGCAACATTTAGACTGTTGTAGAATCTCTCATTGTCTTTCAATGCTTCTTCAGTCCTCTGTATTGTACCGGTGAGAAAGTGCATTTTCTCTTTCAGTGTCTTATGTCCTGGAACAAGAGCCTCAGAAATCTCTTTTCTCAAAAAGATTAGGATATCTAGTTTAAGACTTAGTCTACACTTCAGTTCTTTTGCCTTAAACCTTAATCTTTCCTTATCCTTTTCAAGTTTTTCTATTTTTGGTTCAAATCCGGTAATTTCCTGTTCTACTACCATTATTGAATCTGATGGTCCTATCAAGTTGTCAGCAATATCATTGATTTCCTTTTGAGCTATGCTGATTTCTTTGTCTATATCTTTTGTCAAAATGTATGTCTTGCATGTATCTCTGTACAGTTTCTTGAAGTCCAAAATTGTCTTGCCTAGTATCGGTAATAAGGTATCCAAATGTTCCTTATTTTTCTTAACTGTCTCCTCAAAGAATTTTTCCTTCTCTTTGTTCATTTTCTCTCTGAATGTCTCTTCATTGATTTGATCAATTGTCAGTAGGTTGTCGGTTATATAATTAGACAATGTGTCTAATTGGCTCAAAGAATCTTTATTTTCTATGTTACGCTTTGGAGCTATCATCTTCAAAATTGGTAAAGTGTCATCAATAGCCTTATATGCCTGTGCATTACACTCTATTATTTTCTTTATTGAGTCTAATAGCACTTTTGTTACATTAGTAGGCCTAAATTCAGTCATAGATGTTCCGGATGACTGTCCAACTATCTTCACAATCTGCAATCCGTCAGTGGTAGTAATAGCTTTGCTTTCCTCTTTCTTTGGAGGATCTGTTTGAGTTTGCATTTCTACTACCAGAGGTTTGGGCTTGTCAGATGTAGCCGGTGGCACTATCTGAGTATGTACCTGTGAAGAAGCCCATTGCTCTACCTGTTTCTCAATGTTTTCTCAGTGTGAACTTGTTGTTCTGTCGGTTTCTCTGTGTTCTCTCCTGATGGTGTCTCTGTTTATGCCTCTAATGATTTTACTGTGTTATCCATTGCCGGTTTTTCTGATTGAAACTCTGATTTATCTACCAGTTTCTCTTTGTTTACCTCTGTACTGTCTACTGTCGGTGATTCAGTAGATTTTTCAGTCATATCAATTGTCGGTTGCTCAGTAGATACATTAGTGTGTGCACCTGTGGTATTTGCCTTTCCTGTATCCAGGAGATCATTTGATATTTCAGTTTGTTGCTCTTTCACAATTTCAGTGTTATCAACTACAATATTTCCTGCCGATGGCTTTGTTGCACATCCCTCTTGTCAGTTGTTTCCTTATCCACCACAATATTGACTTCCTGTGTGTCAATGTTCATTGTGTATAACACCTCAGAATCAAGGTTGGTGTCCTCATGTGGTGTATCCATACTTTTTGTTGTCGGTGGTGTGTCAATAGTTTGTACCAGTGGAGTATCAGAAGGAGGTGGGGGCAAGTTATCAGTTATCTTTATGCTTGGAGGTCCACCTACCTTTCCTTACCCCTTATCCTTATCTTTTTCCTTTTGATAGACTTTAAAAGTCTTTGGTCTCTTAAGCTCTTCTTGTTTTTCTTTCTCAACAAAAAATATATCCCACTTATCTAATGTGTCTTCTGATATCTCATTAATTATTCCTGACATTAATGCTATATGTCGGTGACCGGTTGAGAATACTATCCGGTTAGCCTCATAGATCAGCTCATCAATCTCTTGAGTTGAGTTCACTGGGTGAACTGGAAGTAGTTTTTCTATTTTGATCTTTTTATCTAATTCCACACTAGCTAACCTTCTAGTTTCTAGCCTTATGTACAAGTCATTTGGTACATCATCAACAATTTCCATAAAAAATTTCTTATAGATATCAAGATGTAGTATAACACTATTCTCTATACTTTCTATTTCATCATTTGAAAGTGTGTTATACAACTTGTTGATGTTTGTGAATTTCCCATCTTCAGTTATCTCATTTAGAAGTTTGTCAAAAGGAGGAATAACCTGTTTCACTTTTCTTTTCTTTGGGGTCAATTTCTTAGCCGGAGGCCTAACTGCCTGTTGTTTTTGTCTTGTCCTTATGGGTGTAGGTGAGGATATCGGTGAGGGTTTTCTCTTTCTTTCTACCCTTTTGAATTCAGTTGGTATCTCACTGTCCAAGGAAGTAGCAACCAATGAAAGATGTGTTTCTGGTTGTAGTCCTTCCAATTCACTCTCCCTAATACCAGTTTTGTTCAATACATCCTCTTTGATTGCTTTGGCCTGTCTTGTTCCTTTCTTGACTATCTGTTCAGTTTTCTTAATCCTTTTCTCTGATTGGATTTTGCTTTCTATGGTTTCAGCATTTCCAAATACTTTTTCTTTCAGTTCCTTAGGGGCTTCTAAGAGGGTTTTTCCATAGGTTTCAGCTATGTTCACATCTGCCTCATATCCCATCTCTGTAACCCAAACAGTCCTAGGGACAGCCGCCTCCATCCAAATTTCATCTTTCTTGATCACAAAGCATATCTCTTTTTGGTATTTGTCAACAATAGATTGAGATAGCCTTATTCTAGTCTTCATCCTAGCCTTCAATGCTTGAAAATGTTCATTTATGTTTTTCTCCCTGTCATCTCCCATATTGTTTAGTATGTCTAGAAGTTGTTTTCCTACAGGTATATCAAAACCAAAGTCTTTTCTGCCAATACTAGGAACTTCCTTACTAATGTACAACATTAAACATACAAGCAGGTTGCCAAATCCGAAAGTCCCTTTCTTATCTCCTTTAATTTTCTTTAAATTGTCTATCAATTCATCTTTTAGCCACTCACATATATCAATCTTTGCATTGTTATTCACCATGTCATATGCACTTTTGATACATAAGCTAGAGACTGAGTTTAGTCGGTTGGCATGTGTAGTCTTGTATCCAAGAATCATGCTAACAAATCTAACATTGATATCTTTTACATCGTTTACTCTCAGGGATCTTTTGTCAAAAGTTGCACCGATTAGGGTCATCACAGTGTCATTTGGAACCTTTTTAGTTTTTTCAGGCCTGCTACCGATGGAGGGTAAGCCTGTCACTGCCCTAACTGCCTCTTTGGTAATCTTATGGATGGAATCCAACCAAAAGAACTCCCCATGTACTCTGCTCAAGATAATCTGTATCACATCCTTAGGAAAATAAGGGATATTGAGAATGTCCACAAAACCTAGGGTTTCCACTATCTTGTGTTCAGGTTTAACATTTCCATTTTCATCACAAATTACAGCTCTATACATGTTCATTATTTCTTCAGCTCCTCATTCCTCAATATGACAATGTATATAGATTCTAGGATCCTCAGCATAAACTACTCCCTTGGGTATTTTTGAAAATGCTCGTAGGGTATCATCCTTCTTCGCAATGATTTTAAACATGGGTCTAGGGCACTTAAAAAATTCAATCATAGTAGGGTTTGCAATGAATTCAGGTGCAGAGGAGGAAGCCATAGTTATAAATACCTTAATCCGCCTTTAGGATGATTTGCTTGGATGACTTGCTTCACTTCTCGCTATGGATGCTTTCGCTCATGATTTTCACGCTCTCTGGTTGTTTGAATGATAAGTGAATGACAAAAGAGCCAAAACAATAGGTTTATAGTGTCATTTCCTTCAACTACCACATTTAATGTCTTCCGGTTAAGTGAAAACTTAACTCATCTACCAGTAAAGAAGTATTTCAACTTCTCATCATCAACTGAGGGTAATCTAGCATGTTTTTCAATTTGTTGTCATACCCTCAAAGGATTATTTCTTAGTTAGATGAAGGATCTCCTACTGGTGGAGTGGTACTTTGTTTTGCCAGTGAAGGAATTGCTTCATTAACATTCATATCTGACTTTCTAATCCATTGTTTTGAAAATTCTTGCTTTACCTCTTCAACCTTTTCTTTACTTTTCAAACTGGGTCCTTTGTTATTTGTCGGTGATGCCTTACTTCTACAAAATTTTGCAATATGTCCAATCTTGTTACAAGCATAACAAGTCGCATTGTTTTTCTGAATAGCTTTTCCATATCCTATGCCGATATGTGTTCTGCATTGATTAGATAAGTGTCCAAATCTTCCACAAATATAACATCTTACATTCATTCTGCAATTATCTGAATTGTGTCCAACTTTGTTGCATTTAGAACATTGACCGATGGGTGCATTGGTGTTCTGATAGTCTCTATGACCATACTTGTTACAGTTAAAGCATTTCCCATTGAATTTGTAAGCATTAGGCTGTCTTACCGGTTTACTATTATCATGATTGTTTGCAGTACCAGAGCGTTCACCAACTTCAAAGCCAACACCATTAGCGTCTCCATTAGGTTTCTGATTTTTCAGCATGTCATCAAGTTCTTCTGAACTTTTCTTGAATTTCTCCTTGTGTTGATTTGCAGTAGTCAACTCATTTTCCAAGATTCCTGTCTATCTCATGAGTTCAGTTCTGTCATTTTGTGTATGCATAAAATTTGTCTTCACCATATCATTTTCATGACCGAGTCTTGTGTTTTCATTTGCAGCATCATTGATTCTTCTAGCTAGATCGTCTTCATTCTTCTTTCTATTTTCAGTGTCTTTACAAAATCTCATGGTCATGTCTTGCATCTCATTTCTCAAAGACATATTCTCTTATTTTAGTTTTCTTACTAGATCATCAAGAGTCTCTTTCTCATCATCATCACTCTGTATCTTCTCATGAAGTTCTCTTCTTTTGTTCCTAGCAATAGTGAGATTCTCTTGAAGTCCTTGAATGATTTCCTGTGCAGCCTTTAGATCATCTTCAAGTTTCATATTCTTCAATTTTTCTGCATCATAGTCTGCAAGAGATGTTTCCAATTGCTTTCTCAAGTTTTCCATCTCTACCGGTGTCAGAATCTTCCTCAAGCTGTTAGGCTTTTGAAAATAGAGGACCAGGCTCTGATAGCAATTGTTAGGATTCCCAAAGATACTGAGAGGGGGGGGGGGGGGGTTGAATCAGTATCTTGCTGGTTAATGGATTTTCTTAACTTATTAAATGAATTGCATCTCAAAATAGTATACCGGTAAACGAGAATTAATGCAATAAATAAGAACAACAACCACAACATAGAAAGCACACCATAACACAATATTTTTAATGAGGAAATCCGGTGTGGGAAAAACCTCGGTGGGATTTGTGACCCATAATATTCGCTTACTGGCCAATAAGTGAATATTACTGTTACAATAGGGGCCTGCACATGCAGGAAGGCCAACTGCCTAAAGCTCACTGCTTAAATACAAAAGAGAAGTCTCATTGACTTACAAAAATGGATTATATAAATCCAATGTCATGTACTACTTCGGATCAACATCTGCTATGCCAGGTTCAGTACCAGTTTAAGCTCTACAATAATCATAAACCTTACTTTACAATCTACCTGAATATTCGCACATGATATCCATCTACATATCCTCATTACAAATATTCTCTAAGATCTCGTACTTATATATGAGCCTTATTACAATATGCCTTGTCAGCTTACCAAAGATATTACAATTAATTACAAAATATAATAAATAAAAATCTTGTCGGCCAGGGTGTTGGTAATCAATCTTTTCGGTGCTGATGAACTGTATGCCGATGTAGAGTCTGTCGGTGCTGGTGCCAGTGCCTGCCAAAGTCATATGATTGTAAGGTTTCCATCAATGACAATACCTTCAATCACCTACAATTTCTCATTGGAGTGTGCATTTGCCAACACGAAGTGTTTTCCTTTTCTATTGATCTTTTAAATCATGTTTGTTGATTTTGTTAAGTTTTAGAATTAGACCCTTTGATTATATTTCATTTTATATTAAATGTTATACTTCCCTAATCATTTGCAATTTATTTTTTCAATTACACCAACTTATCCATCATTTACCAATTGTGCTATTTTAGTCAGTATTTGTGACATTCTACCATTACTTGTATAATTTTATCAGTTGTGCTAATACCTCCATAAAATTGTGGCATTATGCATCATATATGCTACATGTGTTATTTGCATTGTTTCATACGCCATTAATATTAATTTTAACTAGTTTTACACATTTGATTATTTCTACTTCTACACCTCATTAATGCACCTAGAACAACCCCTAGGGACTGAAGAGTTAAATATATATACTATTGACCCTATGTCATCTCACCATTCAAAGACCCACATGTGCTCTACTTGTTGCCTATCAATTAGAATCTTTCCCATCTCACCAACTATTTTGCACTATAGAGACTCTAAAATCTTTAAATCTCTAAACTAAGAGAGTGAAAATGAGTGAAAATGACCCCCCTACCCCCATTTATAACCCTCTAAATCTCCCATTTTCACCATGATTTGCATTGCTTACTCTTCCCACCACCTATCCATCCCATCCTCTCACCTATTTACTCCATTTATCCTTCTATGCACCTTGTTTTTCAATTTTGATCCACTTAACCTGATGTATACTTTCTGTCAAGAGTCCAATCAAAAAATATTTTTTTGCCCGATCTCTCAAGGAGGCATCCTACCTCGATCCTTCAATTACTAGGGTACAAGCTAGCACATCACCAACATTTTTTGTTCTTTGAAACAACACTATAAATACATTGTCTTAAAGAGGGGCAAAATGTAAACACCTAAAATTAATTAACACATTTATGTCTAACCACTTCATCATTTCTCATCAATTCCTCTACCAACATTGATTAAAAAATATTATTTATTTAAGCTAACATGTCCTCTTTTCATAAAAAATAATTAAATAATTTTTAATTATTTCATCAAATTTTCTCATTTATATTAATTGAATAATTTTTATTTATTTATTTAATTAATTCAAATTCTCCCTCCATATTAATTAAATGATTTTAAATTAACATGTCCTAACAAGATTGTCAGATACCTAGGGATACCCTTATCTATCTCCTCTTCTCTAAAGGAAAAGTGGATGTGGGTTAGAGGTAAAATATAAAAGAAAGTAAATAAGTGGAACAATAGATATCTAACGCTTGCTGGAAAAGTGCAAGTTTGTCAAAAGATTCTATCTTCATACATCATTTACCATTCGTCTATCTGGATGTTTTGTAACTATTAGATCCTTCAAATCTAGAAAGTTATAAGGAAGTTCTTATGGTCTGATGGGAAAGGAAACAATAAGATACATTCAGTTAAATGGGATTGGTGTCATATTGAGTAGAGATTGGGAGGGCTTAGAATAAAGGATTTGAGACTCCAAGGGATTGCACTTAATGCAAATTAGATCTTTCAGGCGTTTGAAGGCAGTGAACCATGGAAAGTCTTGGTCAAAAACAACATTATGAGGGTTGTACCTAAGGGGGATAAATCTTGGAAGTCTTTACCCTTTTGTGACCTGGTGGCTAGAGCTTTCCCAGTCTCAGTACATGATTCGTGTGTCTTTAAATCTATCTGTAGGGCCTGGGAAATGATTAGACCATTCATCACCAATAGTAGGGCCAACAAAAATGATCACATTTATGGAGAGAGATCTATCTGGTGGAAGCTTTTCCACTCCTCCAAACCATTTGCGCTTACACAAGGTTGTTCTGTCAAAGCATGGGCTAACAAAGGTATTTGTTGCTTTAATGATATTATTGATAGTGATATGCTTATGAGTTGGGAAGCACTTAGTGCTAAGTATGATCTTTCGGCTTCCCAAAAAAGAACTTACATTATGGTTAAAAATGCTTGTGTTGTTCTCCAGTTGCCTAAAAATTGTAATGTGGATAATAACATATTTACTGCTTATAAATGGAATAATGATATCCTTGTTTCTAATGTTAAGTCTATCATTGTTTATAATACTCTCTCTTATGATGAGTCTATTATCAATCATGCTAATACTTTGTGGTATGTAGATTTATCTTTAAAGCAGTGGCAAAAAGTAGTCACGGGATTATAGAACAATCCTATTGTTCCTAAGAAAAAATGTTTTAAATGGCCGATGTTAATTAACAGGCTTCCTTTCAGGAAAGATCAATCCAATATTTATATGTGCAATATATGTAGAGTGTTTGAATCTGCTAGACACATCTTCTTTGAGTGCATTATTGCTAAAGAAACATGGTTGATGTTTGGTATTTCTATTCCTAACCAGGTTAATATTATGGAAGTTCTTAATGGTTGCATCCATGGTTTGAAAAAAATATACTAATCTATTTTGGCATATTCTTTCGATTGATAGCTTATGGTACATTTGGAAAATTAGAAATGAAGATAATTTCCAAGGTAAAACTAGGGCCCTTACTGAGTCATTTCGTGGACTCACTCTTCATTACATTATTTTGCAGGTCTCTGTAACTATGAGGATAAAGAAGAATGAATTTCTGCAGTTTCTCAAAGATGATCATGCTACTATGTTCATATATGAGCTAGAGAATAGATTTGAATGGAGGTGGGTTGCAGGAGACCACACCTCTTTTGCCATTGCAATGGAGAATCTTGGTGCTGAGATTTGGAAAGCCAAAAACCCAGCAATACAATAGATCTGGATGTTGACTTAGCTGCATGAGGGAAACAAGACAATTTGAATGGAAGGCCCTTTGGGGTGGACAACTTGGATGGAGCCCTGTCAGGATCATCTTCATGAGTGTTGAGATGTTGTTTGGTTCTTTTTGTTTGAACATAAACATTATCTATGAATACTCTTTTTGCTTGGACACATCATAGAATAGGCTATGTATAGGATTATGTTGTCTATAATGTGCATACATAACTATTAGTAGTCATTGATCGGATCCATGTAGGTTAGGATTGTTGGTTTTGAGGCATGACCTCATGTTACTACTGAAGTTATACTTTTTGTCAGTTTACTCTCTATATTTAATATTAAAAAAAAATGATTTTAAATTACTTAATTAATTCATCAAATTATCATTTCCTCTAATCTTAATTGGATAATTTAATTATTTAATTAGCTAGTTATTCCTCCACTATTAAAAAATCATCTTAATTTATTTAATTTATTTTTCTAAAATTATCTCTTTTAAAAATAAAAATAAAAATAATTTATTTATTTTCCCATCATGCACATGAATTATTTATTTAATTCTATTTATAAATTTATGTGCACGCATAACACATCAATTTACTAATAGTCACTCTTAGTCTACTCATCAATCAAATCCACTTAACTCCATGCAATAACTTCACTCATTCATGCAACCAAATAATTGATTCATGCGATCAATTGACTCACTAAATTTATCCTTCATGTCCTCTCCATCATTCTCATTCATTAATTCTTCTAGTTAGTATCCATAATTGGTCAATATTAGGTAGAGCCTATAAATCCAACTATATTCCACTCATTAATCCTCCACAATCTTTGAGCATTCATATAATTATTCTGAACTTGTGATCATTCATCATTGTGCTATCAAGATTATTGCTAATTGTGAGAGAAACCCACATATCTACTACGTCAAATACATAGAATGGAGCAGTATGGAATCATGTGAAGGTATAATTAATGGATTATTTCATTAAATTATTGCATTGATTTCATGATTTATTAAGTGTGCATTAATTATTTCTATTATATTGTTCTTATTTTTTAGAATCCACATTTTCATCATCCACACTTCTTAGTTGGAAGTTGTGATGGTTGATCATGTCCTAGCTCAAAGTATTAATATGATAAAACTCCCAAAGAGATCAAAGTTAATCTCCCCAAATCAAATTTCATAAGTATCAAGGTGCACCATGTATTAAAGTGATAGAAATATATTAATCAAAGTATATCATATGGTAAAGTGAAATAATATGGCATGTATATTAAAGGCTATGAAAAATACACATTAGATACTCAAATATACAAAATTCTTCACAACTTTAAAATAAATTATAATAGTGATTATATCCTCCCAATCAAGTGACCTCATGCTTAAAATGATACATAAAACCTTCCTAAATTACATATAGACACGTGTTAAAACTTAAATAATAAAAATATTTTTGAGAATCATTTTATTAATAATTATTTAACTTGTATACAACAATGTATATGTACTTATTATTACATGAATTTATGTAGACAAATTACACTTAAATTGTCTTCTCTACTCATTATCACAATGTTAACCATACGTGTAGACAAAATTTATGCTCTGAGTAAAATTACTAATTGTTAACCCCTATATGCACAAAATAAAATTAAATTTAAACTATTCTATATGTCCATGCATTCACGTATAGGGAAAATTTTAATTTGTCTAATTTTTTTATTTAGTTGTAAATTTAATTATATGTGTAAAAGATTATTTAAATTATACTTTTCTATCTATAATAGGATTGTCATGTCGATTCAAATTGTCATAGGTCAATAGGTATGTGTTGATAACAACATGAATGAATTTTTTTACTCACACCTTTATACTCAAATACAACACTCCCACCATAGACATCCTCAACAAATAATGAATGTGAGAGGCAGGACACATAATCTATGTGAAAATGATTCCCTATCTAATTTTCTCAAGGATGTCACTTAGGCCCCAAACATTGTGACTTGGCTAACAATGAAATGTCTTATCAATGTATGTAGGAGATTACATTAGTAGGCTCGTGATGTATATGGTCTCTCTATGATATTAATGGTTTTATCAATATTTGTGATTACATCAAAGAGAGGGACACTCAACTATGATGATACCACTTAGTTAAACCTCTTTAGGTCTAATGAACTACATCATATGGAATAATATAAATGTTTGATATCAATGATATGATTGAGCTCCTCTAAAGATAGAGAGGAAATGACATGATACAAATCACATTATGATGAAGATGATTGATGTGGTGTGGAGGAGATACCTGGAAGTCTCAATGAGCTCTTATTTGTGCCCCATTTGAAGATATGGATAAAGTTTGGATGACAACATCAAATAGGCCATCACTTCCCTTTGGGAATTGTGAACCAAAAAGTTAGAAATATGCTCAAACTACGAGGCCCTACCTCGACTCATCCTAGCATTTCAGTGATTTTCATGTTGAGACTATTATGGATGCTTTATTTTTATGCATTATGGATTTAGAACTTATATGATTCCATTATTTGGATAACATTGATGTATATTAGTGCTTCATTTCTATGCATTATGGATATAGAACTTTATATGATTCTAGAAATAGGATAACTTTGAGATGATGTATGTCATTATTGGATTTGTAGGACTTTATTATGATGATAGAAATAGGAATGCATATCGTATATATTGATCAAAATTATGAGGATTATGATAATTGCTTATGTGGATTTATTTGGATATACGATGTATTGATTTGTTTAATGTCAATTGTATGCAGAATGTTTGATGTGTATTCTTATTCATGTGTTTAATATTATATGAGGTTAATTGGAATCACTGATGTGTAATTGAGATGCACGGGAAAATTATCCATGTGACCATAGAAACATTATGGAGAACCAAACCTAGACCTATGTACGTTTGTAAAACCAGGGGTTGTCTATTTGGAGAGACAACACCCTGTATGTATCATATTTTATTCATGAAAGTAAATGTTGCATGTGTGTTAAAGTGTATTTATTAATTTGTTTAAATCCAACAAGAGACAATTTCCATGTGTAATTTTGTAATGTATTTTATTGTGTCACTTAACACATGTGTTGATTAGTGTCTTGATTTTGACTTGTCTCTTGGAGGGAGTTTTTTTCAACCAAAGCCCTTTTCAAACATTTGAGTGTGGTCCCAAATTTGCCTTGGGTAGAGAGTCTTGGGAGTGGTCAACTCAGGTTTGACCCGTAGGTTAACTTCATATGGGTTTCTAAGAGGTCAAATGGTCTCCTAGGGTTAGTTTAAGGGTTTTTCCAAAGGTCCATAGGGTATACCTATGGGTTAGGGGTATTTTTAAACATGTGACTACTCCCATGTGACTGTTTAGTCACCTCAAAAAGTGGTTTTCCCAAGATGAGCGAAAATTCAACTTAGAAGGTTCCTCCTAGGATAGATAACCTTCCTTTCTTGTGTCAGTTTCTCTTCCCCACCTTCTCTTACCTTTTCTCTTTCCAGTTTTAGCAACCTGTAAGAGGTTGGGAAGACCAACCAATAGGGAACTCTCACTCTATCCAAGAGGTTGGGAAGAGTGAGAGAGGCCTTCTTAGGCAAGGATTAAGGACTTAGTGAGTTAATCACCCACTCTCCATCTTTGGAGATCTGGCAATTTTGAAAAGAAGAGTTTTATGATAGAATTTTGGCTAAGTGTTGGAGGGAAGATTTGTGGAATTGGGCTGCTCTTCCTCAAACTAGTTCTAGCAAACCTTTGGGCAGATTGAAGGTTGGTTCATCTTCTTCCTTTCATGTTGTATATGTATGTTTAAAGGATTGCTTGTATGTAAATGTTATTTCTTGTATTTCCTTTGTGAAAGATTATGTGATCTTCCTTTTATTTCTTTTATGCATTTTTCTTGTGTTGGGAGTATCTAAGGCCTTCTACTCTTGGGAGAGTAGAATGGTCTTAGGGGTGGAAGGAGTTTGATAGCCTTAGAGTGAGAGGCTCTCATTATGAAAGTGATCTCAAGGGTTGTTTATGAGACCCTTGCTGCATAGCCTTGTTTTATGCATTCGGGGGTCATAAGGGAAGAAAGTATGGCATGTATGCCTTGGGGGGCATAAGAATGTGGGGTTAATGGACTTATGTTGTATTTTTGGTTGCCATGAGATGGCTTGTGATCTACCATTCTTGTAGTCTCCTCAAGGTATTTGGTCCACTTCCACCCTTGTAAAAACATCACATCTTGTGGTGAAGTTTAGCCTTGGTTGGGAAAGTGCTTGTTGAGTTGTTTCCCTTGCTTGTTTGTGTTTTTTTGAGTGTAACCCGTCTAGGGCTTGGTTCTCCAAGCTTGAGGGTGGCTTCTAGTAAGCCTAGGCTGGGAGGTGAGCTCTCCATGGTCATAGCCTTATGATTTGTATGCAGGTTGCTTGGAAAAGAAAAGAAAAGACAAGCTAAGGGTTACTGGTTTTACTTGAGTTGTAGAAAAAGAATAGGGAATGGGATATTATATTTTAGTTGCAGAAATGTAAATGAAAAGTTACATGTATTTATTTTGAAAAGAAAATGTACTCATTTTATTTAAAGTCCTCGTTTAATAAGAATGAGAGATTAGTTGGGTATCTCACCCATTTGTAATGTTGACAATATTGTATCCTAAGTATTCTCTAAAGAAAAGTATTCTTTGTTAAATTGCTATTGCAAATATATATATATATATATATATATATATATATATATATATATATATATATATATATATATATATATATATATATATATATATATATGTATTTTGGGGTTAAGTTTCTATAGTATAAGTAAAATCTATTACTTTCATTTCTGAAAATTTAAAGAAATACATTCTATCTCTTTGTGCTTTAATTATTTAGGAGAAATAGCCTAATGAAACTATGTTAATTCTACTATCATTTATATTGAACCTGTCATTTTTCCCTCTTAAATAATGCATGAAATATAGAAGGATATGTAAATTTACTTCAAAGAAAATCTAAGTATTGTAAGCTAGAAATAACATTTAGTCCTAGTTATTTGGATTGTGAGAATAATAGTTTGCATTTTAAATGTTTTAAAGTTATTTCTAGGCTTTTTAAATGCTGCTGTAAATTATTTAAATCTATCATTTTATTCATAAAAATATTGCAGAAAATGAATCTAGGAAAAATTAATCTAACTCTAAAGTTACTTTGAAATACTAAAAGCAAGAAATACACTTATATTGATCTGGTAAAAATAGTTTGAATGCAAAAGAAAAGAGAAATCTAGTTAGTCCATATGCTTAGTGGATTTTATTTTCTTATGCACATTAAATTAAAAAAAGGGGACTTATGTTAGTGCTGTCATTTTTTGCCTATAGACAGTCATATGTTAATATAACTGTTGCATCTCCTAATAAAGAAAATAGATCTTGAAGTATATATATACACCTATACACCTATATATATATATTTCACAGTTTAAATGCTAAAAAAAAAATGAAACAGAAAAAAAACTATAGAAGCCTCGGCTCTTGCAGAATACCCGCAGGGCGGCCGACCTGCGCTGTGGGCGGCGACCCCCAGCGGCGGCCATAGCTGCATTATGGGCCGCAACCCACAGTCAGGGTAGCTTCGACACTCCCCTATGGGCAGCGCCCCACAGTGGCAGCGGTAGCCGTGCTGCGGGCCACAACCCACAGCGGCGGCCAAGGCCGCCACTGTGGGTCGTGACTCGTAGACACTGCTGTGGCCATCTCTGTGGGGAGCCAGGGCAAATAGAAAGGAAAACCTCCGCCGCTGCTTCACTCTAGTGCCTCCGCCCAATCTCCCTCTTCAGCCCTGCAAAAAAATAACACAGTCAAGCCCTAACCCGAAATTCGGGTTAGGGCAAGATAAGAAGTTAGGAAGAAAATAGGTAAGAGGGTAGGGTTATTTTAGAATTTCTAGTTAGGGTAGAAACATAAAATAAGTGTAAAAGAAAATGAAGATGCTTTTTAAAAAACAAAAAATTAGTTTAGGTTAGATGGGGATATTTTAAATAATGTTATGTTTAGAAAATTAAAAAAAAGGGGGGGCAAACCCATTCGAATATTAGAATAGGGGTTTTCTCCATTATAATTATTTTATTTATACGTTCATATTTTATATATGTTTTATATAAACATATAGGTATATAAATATTTGAATATGATGTTTAAATTTTAATTCATTGGGAGTTTAATCTTTTAGGAATTTTATAACGATTTTTGTAAGTTATTTGGCTATAGGGGATTATTTTTAGTCCACCTAAATTTAGGATTTTTCCAGATAAAATGTTATAGGGCATTATACATTATGGATTTATTTGGCCATTAGTCGAATTTTTAGACACATTATAATTATTGTTAAAATAAATAATAGGTTTTAATAATCTAAGAGCTAGGACTAATTTATTTAGTTCCTAAAGCAATTAAAGGTTATTGGAAATTAATAATATCTCTTGTCAATTAATTTAGAGATTTTTGTTTAAATTAATTCATTGATTAAAATTGATGAGATAATAATAATTCCTTGGAGAGTTAATATTTCGCATTTAATTTAATTTATTTTCGCATACTTGATTTAGTTGTTTAGATTAACTTTAGTTGGAAAGAATTCAACATAGATAAGACAAGACTTATTATTGCATTTATGTTGAGCTAATTTAATTTTATTAGGTTGATGTTATTTTAAAAAAATGTATTTTTGCTTGTGCCCAAAAATTTGGGCATGACACAAACCATGGGTAAATGTTGGCATCTTAGCACCAACCATCTCTAGAAGTTTTGATGCCTATCATTATCAATGCCAATATGTATCTCTATCACATATTCTACTAACAATTTGTTCCTGTTGAGGTACAAATGAACCTCACCATACAATTATTATGCAAGTTATAATGAAATTTATCCATTATTTAGATAACAACAATTGGCAACTATAAACAAAAGATATATAAATGATGTCATAATGAGGCATGCGATCTAGTACTAAATCTCCCTTCACACTAATTTTATATTTAGTAGAAGGAAAACATTCCTCTCACATGTTTAGGTACAAGTACATTGAGAAATAGTATTAAATTAAATAGTCTTAGAGATAATTTTTATCTCATCCAAACCATGATAGTTCATCTAAAGTGACACCACCATGGGGATGACAAAATATAAATATATTCTAACCTTTATTAGTCTCTATTATTTTATCACAATTAATTTTGTAATATACCACGGTAATAAGGTTTTCTAAATGGCTTCTAAGTTATTATTTATTAGTCAGTTCTATGAAACAATTGATTGTCTATGATAATTTCACTATAAAATAAAATAAAAAACTTGACACTTGTATAAACGATCCTTTAAATGAGTTTAGAAATATACTTAAATAGTTTAATTCTTATAAAATCTATATAAGGTCTCCATTTATAATTAATTTCACATAAGATAATAGTAAGTTAAATTTAATTACTAAATTTAAGAAATTAAAATAATATAATGTACATTGACAGTTATTATCTCAAGTAAAATGATAAAAGATTATCACGATCTCTATAGAGATCACATATTAGAAATCAATTTGTTAGTGCACATGAAATTCAATTTCATGTTTAATTAACGTCATCAACGAGGGGACTCGTGGATTCATGAGTTCATGTTCAACACTTATCTTCCTTTCCTTTAGAAATTTACATTAAATGTTATGTTTGAGTGCAATGTTTTGAAATCCTTCTAGAACATCTATGTGTATAATGAAGCATACAAAAAATATTTATTATTCAAAAGATAAATCACATGTGACAAGGTGTAATTAGGTCCATAATATTCTTATGGTCACTAGGTTTATAAAAATAAACAATCAAAGTATGCATTGAATTCATATAAGAAGTGTAAAGAAAAAAATGGGAATCAAATTATGCGCTAAATTCATAAAAGAAGTGTAAAGAAAACAAGAGAAATCAAACCATTTTGAAAGCTTTACTGCTTTTAATAAAAAGTATAAACCCAACAATCAATAACATATCATCATCTACATATTTATAATCAACAAAAATAATAATTATTTAACATATATAAAGAATCATTTTTAGTACCATCATAATCAAATCATCTAATTTAGTTCCTCCTTAAGGCTTTTAATGTAATGATTTATTGTAAGATAAATTAATTTGAATTACATCAGGGTGTATGTCATCCTCATGTAAGAAATCAATATGTGAAAGGCTATTGTGAATATCCACACTTTGGTTAACTTGAGACAAGTAAAAATGTGATCATCATAAAATGTACATCATGTATAAAAGAAATATAGCTAATTGAAATGGTGAGAATCTATACACATAAGGGAACATGACATATAAGAGAGCTATTATCAGTTAAATGTCTATAAGTGTCACACATGTAATTGATGATGTGAATAGGGTAATATTGTAGAACACAAGATATCACTTAGAGGGGGGATGAATCAGTGATTATAAACAATTTCAAACAATGTGTGCAACTGGTAGGATAATGAAAGCACTAACAAGAAATCACACACAAGAGAACATCACAGAACACTAGCTATATGAGGAAAACCCAATGTGGGAAAAACCTCGGTGAGAAATGTTGTTGGATATCTACTACTCCAATCCAACCTCACAGTGAAATAACAATTTTACAATGTTTAGGGCACCAACCCAAGGAGCACCAACCCCTAGAAATTTATGGGCACCTACCCAAAGGAGCACCAACCCCTGCACTGAGCAGGTCCACTCAGTGAAATAAAATGAGATATAAATCAATACAATGATACACCTAGTTACAAATGAGTTTTGTAACACCTGGAAACTATTCACTCTGTCGGTTAAACTCTTATATGTCACACTACTTCTTTTCTACCGGTCCTCTATTCTTACTATCTGAATCATTTACAACTCAGTTTCAGCCTTGCTGGATTTTCTTTGAAACTCACTTTGTTGTCCTTCACTCTTTTTTGCTCTCTTACCAATTCAAACACTGTCGGTTTAATAGACTGTTATACACTATAACAGTTTACCGGTTACCTTAACCCTTGCCGATTAAACCTTCCTTACTGATACTTCTCCAACACTCGGTCACTTCAATATTTTATTTCACACTCAAACTAATTAACTCTTGCCTCAGATAGATTCACTGTATCATAAATCTCTCATCAAGCATCCTCTATCAACATTCTTAAGTTTTTGATCTGCATATTTATATATATGCTCTCCCATGAAAATAAAAACTCAAACTTCATGCGCTTAGCGTTTTCTTCACCGACCTCAATCTAAATCAAATCGGATCTCATCTTTCATGAATCGACAACCTACAATAGTACAACAAAAAGCTTTGTCATCTTTTATTCTTCCTATGAATGCTTACAATATTTAGCAAATTGAACTCTATTCATCAGTCTTGATTTTGTCGATCACAATAAATGACCTAGCAGTTTCTTTCTCCAGATCAACTAGATGATCAAATATCCTACTTCAATCATGATGTCAAAGAATAAAATCTTTTCCCTTCAATTTTCATTGAGCCACAATCCTTTGCAACTAATCTATGATTTTCACAATCGACATTTAATACGGACATAGTCGGCAACTACTTCACCCACGCACCATTAACCTACCACTGCACATACGCCACCTGGAGTCCATGTGACATCTTTGTCAGCATCTAGCTCACTTGATTGTGTCAGTTCAACTTTGTTCACTGACCGAACATGCTACCAGTATACTAACCGGTTAACCTTCACATCGTGCACTTCACTATTCTGTTAGTTAGGTCATGTTATATCGGACTACACTTACTGGGCTTACTTGCTTACCAGTTGATAGACTTATCGATTGACATCCCATACCAATTGAAATTAACATGCCAACAATCTCCAATATCGGTAACAATATTTTGCATACCGGTTGACATCAATGACAATACAATGCCAACAATCTCCCCCTTTGGTATTGATGTCAACACCCATTATTATAGGGTTAATCTCCAAAACCTAGGCTTACAATATGCACTATCTCCAACTGTGGTTATTTCTCCAACTGACATCACTTTCTCCCCCTTTGACAACAATGATAAAGGGCCAGGACAAATTTATGAGGTCTCCCCATTTGCAAGTAATTCATGAATTACTGTAATTTATCTCCCGATAGCCCAGACTACTTTCCCCTTTCACCCTCTGGTCCAATTTGTGATTTTTATTAAGTATAAATTGAATAGACATTGAAAACAAGCACAAACATGGACTGATGAGTACATTCACCCCGATGAAGTTACTCTCCCGGTCAAGTTGATTGTGACTTTGGTAGATAGACAAATTGAATAGACAAATTCCCAAAGCTTCAAACCTGTAGGTATTGCAGCATAAAATTTTAATTTCTTTTTTGAAACTAAAAATTCTGCCAATCCTATGAATTGAAGAGACAACTGACACAACAATGAAAATCCCAAACAGGCTGGGGATGTGTACTCTCCCCTTGAGTACAACATATGGTCCAAGAGTCAAAAAAGTATAGCTATGAACTCCCCCTGAACCACAGATCCATAACATTTAAGTGCATAAAGCTAGTGAGAAAACTCCTAACTTGTGTGTTATATATTCAAATGTGTTTACCAGTAGAGGTTTTGTGAAGATATCAACAACTTGTTCACCTGTAGAAACATATTCTACCTTCACTTCTTGCTCTGCCCTAAGTACAACATATGGTCCAAGAGTTAAAAATGTATAGCTATGAACTCCCCTGGTTGAACCACATATCTCCATACACATTTAAGTGCATAAAGCTAGTGAGAAAACTCCTAACTTGTGTCTTAGATATTCAAATGTGTTTACCGGTAGAGGTTTTGTGAAGATATCAAGAATTTGTTCACCTTTAGGAACATATTCTACCTTCACTTCTTGCTCTGCAAGCTTCTCTTTGAGAAAGTGGTGTTTGATAGCAATGTGCTTTGTCCTCGAGTGCATAACCGGATTCTTTGAAATGTTAATGGCACTTGAGTTATCACACTGGATTGAAATAGGGTCAGATATTTCTATCTAAATTTCCTTGAGAGTCTGCTTCATCCATAACACCTGAGATCAACATGTAGTAGCAGAAATATATTTTGCCTCGGCAGTAGATAAGGAGACTGAATCATGCTTCTTTTTGTGCCATGAAACTAACTGGTAACCTAAAAAGAATGCACCACCACTTGTTCTTTTTCGATCATCAATACAGCCTGCCCAGTCAGCATCAGTGTAGGCCTGTAAAGTGAAATCTTCTTTCTTTGGATACCATAAGCCATAATTAAGTGTTCCTTGTAAGTACCTGAAGATTCTTCTAACTGCATTCTCATGTGATTGTTTAGGTGTAGCTTGAAATCTTGTCACCATACATGTTGCTCGCATAATATCCATTCTTAAGGTAGTAAGGTATAATAGACTACCAATCATGGATCTATATAGGGTCTGATCCACTTCCGGTGACTCATCAAACTTGCTCAACTTGCATCCGATCACCATGAGGGTACTTACCAGTTTGATGTCTTCCATCTGAAACTTCTTCAACATATCTCTGGTATACTTGGTTTGAGAGATAAATATTCCTTTATCTTGTTGAGAAATTTGCAACCAAGAAAGTATGACAAATCTCCAAGCATTGACATCTCAAACTCTGATTGCATCTGATTAGCAAACTCTTTACACAAGATATCCTTGTTGCCTCTGAATATTATATCATGCACAAAGACAACAACAATAACCAAGTGATTTCCATCTGATTTTATGTACAAATTACTATCTGCACATCCCTTTCTGAAACCTTTCTCCTTAAGATACTTATCCAACCTTGAATGTCATGCTCTTGGAGCCTGCTTTAAACCACACAATGGTTTCTTCAACCGGCATAAAAAATTTTCATCATCATGCAGCAGAAAACCTTCGGGTTGTTCTATCTAGAATTCTTCTTCCAAATTACCATTCAAGAAAGTAGGCTTGACATCCATTTGATATACCTTGTATCCTTTGAAGGCAGAGAATTCTAAGAACATTCTAATAGCCTCAAGTCTTGCAACCCATGCAAATGTTTCATCAAAATCAATTCCTTCTACTTAAAAATACCCTTTGCACACTAACCTTGCTTTATGCCTGACAATATTACCTATTTCATTCATCTTGTTCTGGTAGACCCATTTAGTACCTATGACATTCTTATCTGCTGGTCTAGGAACTAATTCCCAAGTCTTGTTCTTTTTAATTTGTTGTAGCTCTTCTTCCATTGCATCCATCCATTTCTCACTTTTGCTTGCCTCATTGAATGTTTTGGGTTCCATTTCAGTCATGAGACAAAAATTCATGTGTTCATTGTTCCGAGTAAGTCTTCTTCTTGTCTGTACACTGTCACTTTTATTTCCTATAATCTTCTCTTCGGGTGATTTTTCTACACATATCTATTAGGGGTCTTGCTGGTGCTTCTCATAGTTCATTTTCAATTGTCTTCATCATATGAATCATCATACTAGTTTATATGTTCTTATTTGCCTTTATGCAAATTTTCATCAACTCTTACTTGCACACTTTCAATGAATCTTTTTCAATCTTTTATTGTAGCATTTGTAGGCTTTGATGTGAGTAGAGTAACCCAAGAAGATGCATTCATCACTCCTAGAATCAAAACCACCTAAACTATCTTCATCTCTCTTGATGGAGTATTTACTTCCAAACACTTTGAAATATTTAACTGATGGCTTCCGGTCATATCACAGTTCATAAGGTGTCTTTTTGCTATTTGGTCTCAGCTGAACCCGTTTCAATGTATATACAACAATATGTATTGCTTCCTTCTAGTACATATCTAGTATATTTGTCGCATTCAACATAGTTCTTGTCATCTCCTTGACAGTTTGGTTTTTCCTTTCTACAACACCATTTTGTTGTAGTGTTCTTGGGGTTGAATACTGTCTTTTGATTCCATGTCTCTCATAGTAGTCTACAAAATCATTTGATGTGAACTCAGCACCCCGATCTGATCTCAGACACTTCAACTGGCATCCACTTTCCTTCTCAACCATCTTCTGGAATATTTTGAACCTCTCATAAGCTTGTGATTTGTCATGTAGGAAACTGACCCATGTCATTCTTGAGAAATCATTAATGAACAGCATGAAGTATCTCTCACTGGCTAAAGCTCTCATTCTGGTTGGACCACACAGATATGTATGCACAAGTTCTAAGGGCTTTGAGGTATTATTTTCTTTGATCTTGAAGGTTACCTTAGTCTACTTGCCTCTTAGAAATTCATCACAAAAAGTACTTGTCGGTTTGATAATTTGTGGTGTATGTCTCACATAATCTTTCTTGCTTACTTTGACCAAATTATCAAAATTTATATGGCCTAATCTTTTATGCCACATCCAGCTCTCATCTACTTGTCCCATCATGCATTAGGGCTCAAAGCATTCCTTAAGATTGTACATATTTCCATATATCCTTTTACCCTCTGCAACAATCTGTTTGGTACTATCCTTCCTTGTCTCACAACTAATAGAGTTAAATGTGAATTTGTATCCTTTATCACACATTTGACTCACACTTAAAAAATTATGCTTTAATCCTTTCACATAGTATACATCATGTGCTTTTAATTTTCCATCTATGTTCAGAGTACCTTTTGCTTTTATTTTGATGGAAGAGTTGTCTTCAAATGTCACCGAACCTCCATTACAATCATCAAACTTGATGAACTTATTTTCATCTCCGGTCATGTGATTAGAACATCCACTATTTACAACCCATAAATTTATTATTTATCCATGCAGGGAAGTCTGCACAATCAGACTTGATTCTGCTTTATTCTTATCCTTCTCAACCCAAACCGGGTTGGCTTCCTTCTAGTAACTTGCAATTTTTTGCTCCAGTTTTGCTTCTAGTTTCTGATCTAGTACTAACTTATTTTGTTTAGAAGTCCTGAGTTTGCAATGCTTTGCAATGTGGCCAATATTTTGACAATGATAGCATTTCACATTAACATTGAAAGATGAATTTGAAAAACTATTGTAGGATACCGACTGACTTCTCCTACATTCATAACTCTTATGACCAAAACCATTACATTGATAACAAGTGACATTCATCTCTAGGAGTGCAGCAAATTAATTTCTAATTTCAAAACTAATAGAGGGCTTACACAACAAACTACAATCAACAATTCTACTATTAAACTTATTACACCGGTAATAGTAACCATGGAATTTGGGTACATACTGTTGGCATTTTTTATGATTATGTTGTGATTTTCATTGATGGACACACACTTGCTATGAGATCACTTTTTGTATGTATGAGTTATGCTCAATCGGTATTTGTTTCAAACTGGTATTATGTTATAGTCTTTAGACTATCGGTGTCTTGCAGAAAGTGTTTACCAATCTCAAACGACATGAGGACCTCAAGTGGTTCGAGGATCTCAAGCAGAACGGAGCAAAGGAACTAGAAGGGACAGTTATCATTTTCCTAGTCTTCATTTTTGCCAACCGGTAATTTGTTTAATAGTTAAACCAGTATTACTCCGAGTTACCAACTGGTAATCAGTAAAGTTGTATAAACCGGTAATACTCTGTGATGAGTTACCAACTAATATATCTTTGTGATGAGTTACCATCCATCGACACTTTGATGGTGATTTTGTGTCATGTTACCACATGTGTCTAGATACAATGAACCTAGGAACTTGCAATGTAATCCTTTTGGATCGACATGAAATCAGATTCCTTTTAAGGACATCATGTCTAGGGTTTTAGTATGTGTGTAGCTGTTAGGGTTTGTGGTGGTTGATGAGTTCTTGTATGTGCGATCTTAACATAAAAGATCAAGTTTGTGTGTTGTAACAGTGTGGATTTACTGGAGACTGAAGTAATGCTGAAATGCATTAGCAATGAGCTATCATGGATCTAACCAAGTAGACTGTGCTATTTGCTAGATCATTCACTTGTTGATTACTCACATCTTTGACAAGTTAGAAACCCTTAATCGGGTAGGCCCATAAAAGCCTTTGTAAATCCTCTAACAAGGTGATTCACATCTGTGGATCTAAAATCCTCTCACATGGTAGTCTTTAATTGGGCTTATCTCCTAACAAAGATTGAGATTCCTAACAGGATCTATTTTGGTAAAGAACATTGTATGACCTTAACCGGTCCGACCTTAACTGGTCTGGTTACTATTTTGTAGATAGTTACTTGTGAGTTTCATCTCACCGTGGTTTTTCACATTTGGGTTTCCACGTCAAAATCTCTTGTGTTATGGTGATTGTTCTTTTGTGGGTGAATGCCTTACTTGTTGTTTGGTTTGCATTTGTGTTAATCGGTTTGTTAGTTAAACTGTTATACCGATTTACTGGTAGACTGATAAAGTGTTTGAGTTCAGTAATTTTTTGTATACTAATTCACCCCCCCTCTTAGTATTCATCAATTGGTATCAGAGCCAACCTTTCTATAAGTCTAACCACTTGGAAAGAGATATGGGGGAATACACTGTGAGGAAACTTACTCATCAGCTCACTCAAACTGAGCAAGCCTATGATGAACTTAAAGTCAAATATAAGGCCTCTCAGGCAAAAAGAAGAGAGCATGCTAAAAAAATGATAGAGCTAACTGAAAATATCTCTTTTGATGAAGTGGACAGGGAAGCCCTAGTTCAAGAAGTTGAAAAATTGAATGAGTCCAATGCCAACCTAAGAAGGGAACTTGAAGGACTAACTATTAGAATGTGTCCAGAGCTTGAGAACCGGAGGAAAGCTGGAGATCTGGTAAAAGACAAAGATCATGAGATCTCCAAGCTAAAGCAAGAGATCAGTGCACTTACCGCTCATCTTCATGAAAATAAAATGGAAAAGGAAGAAATGCGAGGTGAACTATACATGGCTATTTTTGAGAATGCAACCTTGAAGGAATCCAATGCTGCTATTACCAAAGAACTTACTGAGTTAAAGGAAATACTTGCCAAATTCAATAAGAGCATTGTCAAGCTGGAGCAGAAGCTTGAATCAGCTAAACCGGTAAACAATACCAATGGACTTGGTTTCTCTGAATATGAGGAAGGTGAGACCTCTAGAACAAAAGATGGAGCATCAAAGAAACAACCGGCACCAAATGATAAAGGTAAGAAAAAGTTCAAACCTGTTTGCTTTAATTGTCTCAAGGAAGGACACACTGCTAATGTATGTAGAAGTAAGGCTTACAATAAATTTCCTTATTTTCTAAATGATAAGCCTAGACCCAGTAGATTCAATGGTAATTGTTATGCATGCAACAAGTTTGGGCATAGAGCATTTGAATACAGGTCTGTCATGCACAACACCAGAAGGTATCCTCAAAGGAGTAAAGGAGCTTTTTCTGAACCCTTTGGGAACCAAAACCCAAACCAGTTTAATACCTATAATTATCAGTCATGAAGTAGTGGCTATCAAGTGGCAACTGGATGGAGAGCAACCTGTTTGATCTGTCATGGTAATGGTCACACTACTGCAACATGCAGAAGGAAGAATGGAAACATGAACAATGGACCTTGGAGAGCACCTGGAATGATTTGCTATCATTGCAACAAACCGGGTCATACATCAAGATTCTGCAGAAGGAGAAAGAATATATCGGATGATATACCGGTAAGTCTCGAAGGAAAGATAGATGTTGAAACTGTTCAATTGGATATGAAGAAAACCTGGAAGAAGAAGCCAGGAGAAGTGATTCAAGAAGAACTGGTTTCTGCACCTAGTGTGAAAGTCACTAAGCCGACAAACTAAGCATCAGAAAATCTTAACCGGAGCAAATGGTGAAATATCTCGAACCCCCAATTTAGATCGGGAAAAGACCTTAACCGGTAAGTGATACTTGTCAACTGGAAGAAGACCAGAAACGGTAAAAGGCAAATTAGGGTTTACGCCCTAATAATGGAGCATTTATTATGGTAGGTGGAGAACTTGTTTAAAAGGATTTTTCAAGTCATTTTTCACTTATCAGTTCTCGAGCGATGAAGTTTTTTTTAGAACTGAGCGACGAAAAGCAATTTGGATTGCGATTCGAAGAATTTTCAAAATCTTGAAGAAGAATCAGAAGCGAATATCAATTGGTCAAGTGTAGAACACAAAGCGCTATTTCAACAATCAAAGGAGTGTGTGGCAAACTGTAATTTACAAGCCCTAAATTTTTAATTATGAAGGTATTTCTCAAATTTCTCTATTTATCATGGCTTCTGCATGACACTCTAGCCCTAGTGCACCCGTTGATGTAGTAGACTTCATTCAACAGAAGGCAAAATACAATGCCCTATCTCAAATACCCGCTGGTGTTATAGTGGAGGAAGGCATTTCCGATTACATTGACTGTAAAATTGAAAACTTAGGATCTCTTGTAATCCATTCCCAGTTGAGTTTGTTCTGCAGGAAGGACAAGAAGATTAAACCTGAATTTAGCATCCTAGAAAAGAAGAAGCTTCACAATGCAATCTATTTCCTTGAAGACTTTTTAGATGATCACATCTGCATCATTCTGAGTAGAGTGCACGGTGATAAAATGTACTTAGAGCAGACGCATGACATCACACCGGAAGCGATTCATGTCATCATCGGTTTCTGTAACATCGGTGAAGTGCCAGCCCTAAGGAAGATCAACAAGACGGAAATGACAAGGCTCACTGCTTTTGTGAGCGACCAATGGGGAATGACCATCAATCCGATCAAGGATGATCTGGTCAAAGATGCCTCCATGGTAATAGGTTACTAGACATTTTATGCCAGCAGGATCAACTCTGTCTCTGCTGTAGTGGTAAATGCTGCCTATCGGATGATCATGGAAGATGCATCATTTGACTTATGCACCTGTATGCAAAGGAAACTTCTGGTGAACCTAAAGTCGATTAAACAGGACAATGCCTTGAGATTTAAGTTTGGACAACTATTGGTTGGGTTGTTCTTCTACTTCCAAGGTTACTTCCCAAGAGTCAGAGATATTCAATGATTTGCCGACCAACCGGTTACAAAGAAAATCAAGGAAAGCCTTCAAGCGGTTGGAACCATTTATCCAAAAGTTCTGAACAAATACTTTGATGAGTTCAGACGCAAAATGAGCCAAAGAGTGAGATTATCAGGTGATATTGTCAAGAAATATGAAGATGACATATGCTTCACCATTAGAGTTGATGAGTGCATAATGGAGGTGGTTGAGCCTAGACAGGAAGAAGTGGGGCCAATGGGATATGAGGTAATGTATGTCATGCTAGATTGGTATGCCTCTACCCTACTCACCTTGCCCCTTGATCCAAAGGCAAAGAGAACCGACACCTATTTGGAAAGGGTTACACTGGTTGAAGAACTGTTAGTAAAGAAGGGAAAGGCAGTTCCTTCAATATCGGCATCGGTTACCACAACAAGTCCCAAAGTGACCAAGCGGTCACCAGAAACTGGAAGTTGCACCCACCAAAGTCTTTGAGAGAAAGCGGAAGACAAAAGACACCACACCAGACTCAGAGGACACTATGTCTGAAGAACAGCCTAAGAAGACTAGGCAAACGAGGAAAAAGACAAAGAGTGAACCAACAACATCTACACTGGTAAATATTGATATTTCCTTTCCTCCTACAAACCTTTGACACATTATCAAAGAACTATTAAGAATATTAGAAGAAAATTGCTTAGTGATTTGCAAGAATATTTTGATGATTTCAATGACAATGAGAAAGAGGAAGTTGAACAGGAAGTCATTCAATATTTATGTGTTAATGATCGGTTGCCATCATAAATTAGATCTGTGACACCGGATTCTTTATATAATTCTATAGATAACAAATGGTGCATTGCCATAGAGAAGGAACAAGAAATAAGAGAGGAAATATTTGCACAATATTTTCTTAATGTGTCAAATTCAGAACTTTATGAAACTATGGAAAAATACAAAGGCCTCTTCTTCATGAGAAGAAGGAGACTCTTGTTGCTAGAAGGAAAAGTTTCTGAAGTGGTAAAAGATACCCACTCTCATGCCCAAGCCGCTTTAAGGTTGCATCAAGTGGCTGAAGCCAACAGGAAAGCTGAGGAAGAACTGGCAACCAATAAACTAGATGAGGTATATGACAGTGAAGGAGAATAGGTCACTGATCAAATGGACCCTATTGATGTTGATGCCTTGAATGGTGAAAATGTCACTCCAGGTACACCATCAGAAGTGGTAGGATAGGAAAAATAGGACAAAGAAAAGGCTGCCAAGGAGCAAGCGAAGAAAGAGAAGAAGCAATAGGAAGAAGAAAAGAAGAAATAGGCAGAAGAAGAGAAAAAGAGAAAAGAGGAAGAAAAGAAAAAAGAGGAGGAGAAGAGGAAATGAGAAGAGGAAAAGAAAAGAAAAGAAGAGGAGAAGAAGAAACAAGAGGAAGAGAAGAAGAAGAAGGAAGAAGAAAAGAAAGAAGAAGAGAAACGGTAGGAAGAAGAAAAGAGAAAGGGAGAGGAGAAGAGGAAGCAAGAAGAGGAGAAGAGAAAGGAAGAGGAGAAGAGGAAGCAGGAAGAGGAGAAGAAGAAGCAAGAAGAGGAGAAGAAGAAGAAGGATGAAGAAGAAAAGGAGCGGAAAGAAGAAGGAAGAAGAAGGAAGAAGAGAAAAGAAAGCAAGAAGAAGAGGAGCAAAAGAAGACAGAAGAAGATAAGTTAAGAGCCAAAAAGAAGGAGGAAGCAGCACAAAGCACATAGGTGGAGACCCCAAAGGTAACCAATAGTCAAGCCAAATCAGCTGACATTACCAGTCCCATTGACCTCCAATCTGCTAATGAATCGGAGCTACTACAAAGCATTAAGCTTTCTCAAGAACGCCTAGAGGTGATAAGGAGGAAGAAGGAGTAAGACGTGATCCAAGCTGTAGTGGACACTCTTACTGGTTTGATACCTGATACCAACCTCCCCAGTACCGATTCCTCTCTGGCCCAACTAAAACTCTTATGCATAGTTGTGGAGGACCAGGTACACAGCCTGGAAGAGGTTGTCGAAGTGCATGCCAAGAAGGAGAATCAAAAGGCTTTGAACACTGCCTTGGTGAAAAAGTTACATGAGCTTCGGTCCGATCTGTAGAAGGCATACAAGGACATCAGAGATGCAATGGATGAGGGGAAATTGCTGCTCAGTAAGATATGTCTACCCCATATATTCTGTGATGATGTGCTTTCCCAGAAAGACAAATTGCAAACTGATTTGCAGACATTCATAAGCACCTTCATGACCCCATATGATTCCTTTACCGCTTATGGGCAAACCGTTCACCAGTTTCAACTTCAGGCTACAAGAATTGAGTTGGAGATTAGCAACTAGACCAAGGATTTGTAGGAACTATAATTGGTTCTACTACCAAGACTGCAAATACTTCAAAAGTGCTATCTCAATCTGGATGCCTTGACGGTTACTCAAGAGATGAGTACCTTGGACACCATGGAGGAACAATTATCTTAGATGCAAACAGAGAGTGAGGTTGATACCTCATTACTTGAGTCATGGTCCTTATCCATGAAGCAATTTATGCAGGACTTTAAATCAATTTTTGACAAGTTTCCCTCTTTATTGTCATAAACATTTATTCAGCTAATAGAAATAGGGGTTATTCAGCTATATTTTGTCATTGTTGGCAAAGGGGGAGAAGTATTCTGGTATTTAAAATTTTGATGCATGCTATGTATACTCATGTTTATCTCTGTAAGGAAGTAGTATACATTTTTTTTCTCCAAAGGGATAGTGTATATGCTTAGGGGGAGTATTTTTTATTATGGCATATTTTTTTTGTAAAAACACTTAAACGTCAAAAATTTTCCTAAGTGTTGCCATCAATGCCAAAGGGGGAGATTGTTGGCATTTTTTATGATTATGTTGTGATTGTCATTGATGGACACACACTTTCTATGAGATCACTTTTTATATTTATGAGTTATGCTCAATCGATATTTGTTTCAAACCGGTATTATGTTATAGTCTTTAGACTATCGGTGTCTTGCAGAAAGTGTTTACCAATCTCAAGTGGCATGAGGACCTCAAGCGGTTCAAGGATCTCAAGCGGAATGGAGCAAAGGAACTAGAAGCAGCAGTTATCATTTTCCCAGTCTTCATTTCTGTCAACAGGTAATCTGTTTAATAGTTAAACCGGTATTACTCTGAGTTACAAAATGGTAATCTGTTAAACCAGTATTACTCTGAGTTACTAAACGGTAATCGGTAAAGTTGTATAAACGGGTAATAATCTGTGATGAGTTATCAACCGGTATATCTTTGTGATGAGTTACCATCCACCGACACTTTGACGGTGATTTTGTGTTGTGTTACCAAATGTGTCTAGATACAATGAACCTAGGAACTTGCAATGTAATCCTATTGGACCGACATGAAATCAGATTCCTTTTAAGGACATCATGTCTAGGGTTTTAGTATGTGTGTAGCTGATAGGGTTTGTGGTGGTTGATGAGTTATTGTATGTGCGATCTTAACAAAAAAGATCAAGTATGTGTGTTGTAACAGAGTGTGGATTTATTGAAGACTAAAGTAATGCTGAAATGCATTAGCAATGAGCTATCATGGATCTAACCAAGCAGACTGATCATTCACTTGTTGATTACTCACATCTTTGACAAGTTAGAAACCCTTAACCGAGTAGGCCCAGAAAAGCCTTTGTAAATCCTCTAACAAGGTGATTCACATCTGTGGATCTAAAATCCTCTCACAAGGTAGTCTTTAATCAGACTTATCTCCTAACAGAGATTGAGATTCCTAACAGGATCTGTTCTGGTAAAGAACATTGTATGACCCTAACCGGTCTGGTTACTATTCTGCAGATAGTTACTTGTGAGTTTCATATCACCATGGTTTTTCCCATTTGGGTTTCCACATCAAAATCTCTTGTGTTATGGTGATTGTGCTTCTATGGGTGAATGCCTTACTTGCTGTTTGGTTTGCATTTGTGTTAACCAATTTGTTAGTTAAACTGTTATACCGGTTTACTGGTAGACTGATAAAGTGTTTGAGTTTAGTAATTTTTGGTATACTAATTCACCCCCCCTCTTAGTATTCATCACATACCAATCTTGTTGCATTTGACCGAAAAACCTTTGTCTCATCAGATTTTTTCCTCTCATTCTATTGACTTTCATAAACCCCTCTTCATCAATCTTCAGCTTGCCTTTATAATTTGCATTCTGATATAGAGAGTGAGCCTTCCAGTTCTGAGTATTCTAGTTCACGGGCAAATTTTTTGTAGCTTCAGCATAGGTCTTCTTCTTGGTAGTGTTGTTGACAGTAAAGGTTTGTTTTTCTTTACTCTCACTTGAAGAATTAAACTGTATCATCTTGTCGGATGTGTATTTGTTGTTTGAACTCTATCCTTCTTCAAAACATAAACCAACAGTATCTTTTGAGTGCTTCTGATTACTTAACATTTTGTCCAAGGCTTCACTGTTGCCCTCATACTTGCTCCTCATTTTCAACTCATCCTTTCTCTTTTCAAGCTACTTAGGGAGCCTTAAAATTTCTTCTTCCAAATTATGATACTCCTCTTTCTTTATCAAATTGGAGGATGTAACTTCACATATCCTCTTGGCCTCTTCCAATTGAAGTTTCAAATTAGAAATTGTTTTCTTGGACTAATCCAGGGATTGCCTCAAACGGTCTTGTTCTTCAGCAACAACACCCTTAACCTTCTTGATATCTCTTCTTGTTTTACTCAACTCCTCAAGAGAACTTATGAGCTCACCTTCTAGGTCCACTTCAACTTCAATGCCTTCAACTTCATTATCTTCATCAACTGGTTCATCTAGTGTCATAAAGAGACTGGTTTTCTTTCATCCTCATAGCAGTCATTTTTTGAGGCACTTTCTTCATCTGTGGCATCATCCTTCAAAGTATATAGGTTGTTCTTCTTCTAGTAGCTTCTTCTATCTTGTCATTAGGCATTCTTCTTTTTATCCTTACCCAAAGGTATGTTGGTGTTTTGTTGCTCCTCTCCAACATTCTCACCATAGGGACATTTTGAAGAAAAGTCCCATTTTACCACAGTTAAAACATTTGGGAGGTAATTTTCCTTTGTACTTACCATATCCTCTTTTAATATTCCTTACAGAGTTTGCTACCACTATATCTGAGTCTTCACTAGAGTCTCCATGAGTAATTCTTTCCTTACCCTTTTTGATGGAGTTGAAAGTAGCCACTTTCTTTGAAGTTGCTTCACCTGTTGTTCTCATCTCATAAGCAGTTAGGGACCCAAATAACTCATCCATTGAAAATGTTTCCAGATCCTTGACTTCTTCTATTGCAGAGACCTTTGTGTCATACTTAGATGTGAGTGATCTAAGTGTAATACCCTAAAAATGGTCATCTAAACCATGGGCCCCTAGTCTCAACAACGTCATCAAGGTCCTAACCAAAGGCAATTAAATAAATCTTGAGCACACAATTAATTCCTAAAATCATCAAATGTCACATGGCAAATCAATCACTCAATATTAATTAAATATTTATTTAATCAATTAATCATTCCAAGTAAATCATTTTAAACAATTATCTTATTTATTTTAATTAAATATCCTAGCATATTTAATTAAATAAATCAAATTGCCATAAATCTTCAAAAAAGGAAACAAATCAAGAAAGAGGAATTAATTCAATTAAATAAATCAATTGAGCACAAATCTTCAAAAATGGAAATAAATCAAAAAAGGAATTAATTGACCAAGAAAGGAATTAATTGAGAAAAGAAATCAATTGGAAACAATCTTGAAAAAACAAATTAAAAATTGATAAATAATCTTAGAGAAAGCAATTAAAACAATTAAATATTAAAATTGAATGAAATAGAGAATAAATCAGTTTTTTTCTTGATTTAATCTTAGTTTTAGTTCAGTTTCCTTTAAAACTGAAAAAAGCATCCAATCACATCATTGCACCTAGATTGTGCTTCCTCTTGGAAAATATTGACCGCTCATCATCATTTGATCTCAACCATTGGTTTCTTTCTAAATTTTCTATAAATTCAGGCTCATCTCTCATTCAAAGAGAGGCTGGAGAATATATTGTTATTATACTATTTTTGCTCTAGGATTTCATTGTGATATTGCATATTAATTATTTCATATTGATTAAATCATTTAGTTTAATATTGCAAAAATATTGTTAGATTAATATTGCATCCATCTAGCATTCATCATGTTCATATAGATAAAATCCTTCGTCTTGATGTTGTCTAGTCACTGGTATTGCTTATAATCTGAGAGCAATCTTATACTCGCATCTTTTAGAAGGCAATGGGTTGATTTGTTATGGTTTATTATTCATTGATTATATTTGATTAACCATGCATGTAATGACTTGATTGAAGTGTTGTGCTTATAGATACAGATTCACTTTTCACACACACACTAAGTACCTTTTTGAGAATCACTTCATCAACTATATCCTCTCCAAGTCCTCTAATAGTGTTCAGTGTTTCATCAATTTTGTGAAGATAATTAGCAATCTCTTCATCTTTTATCTTCAAGCCTTCAAGCTGACCTCTTAGTGTTTGCAGTTTAGCCTCCTTAACCTTGACATCTCCTTCAAACAATATTTTCAACTTATCCCAAGTTTCCTTGGTGGATGAATAGTGCATGACCTTAACAAACTCATTATCAGATAGTCCACTAAGAATAGCATACTTGGCGTTGGCATTGTTTTCATACTCCTTCTTAGTATTTGGATCTGTAGGAGGATTATTAGGGCCAGTATACCCATTGTGAACAGACATCCAAACATCAAAACCTAGGGAGGACAAATAGGTTTCCATTATTCTTCTCCAAAAGGCATAGTTGGTACCATCAAATATGGGAGCTTTGGAGGAGGAGGATCCATTCCTTTTCATTATGTTCTTAAACAAGAATCTACCAAAGCTAGAGAAATATTTGACAAATAGGGAACCTAAGGCTCTGATACCAATTGTGGAACACAAGATATCACTGAGAGTGGGGGTGAATTAGTGATTATAAACAATTTCAAATAATGTGTGCAACTAGTAGGATAATGAAAGCACTAACAAGCAATCACACACAAGAGCACATCACATAACACCAGATATATGAGGAAAACCTAATGTGGGAAAAACCTCTGTGAGAAATGTTGTTGGAGATCTACTTCTCCAATCCAGCCTCACAGTGAAATAATAGTTTTACAATGTTTAGGGCACCAACCCAAGGAGCATCAACCCCTAGCAATTTATGGGCACCTACCCAAAGGAGCACCAACCCCTATTCTATTATGAGCACCAACTCGAGGAGAACCAACCCCTACATTGAGCACCCACTCAATGAAATACAATGATATATAAATCAATACAGTGATAAACACCTAGTTACAAATGATTTTTGTAACACCTTGAAACTATTCACTATGCTCGTTAAACTCTTATCTGCCACAATACTTCTTCTTTTCTACCGGTCCTTTGTTCTTACTATTTGAATCCTTTACAACTCAGTTTTAGCCTTGTTGGATCTTCTCTAAAAATCACTTTTCTCTCCTTCACTCTCTGTTTCTCTCTTACTAGTTCAGACACTGTCGGTTTAACGGACTGTTATACTCTATAATAGTTTGTCGGTTAAACCTTCGTTACTGGTACTTCTCCGACCCTCAGTCGCTTTAATATTTTCTATCACACTTACACTGATCAACTCTTACCTCACATATATTCATTGTATCATAAATCTCTCATCAAGCATCCTTTATCAACATTCTTAAGTTTTTAATTTGCATATTTATATATATGCTTTCCCTCCAAAAAAAAAAACTCAAACTTCACATGCTTAGGGTTTTCTTCATCTACCTCAATCTAAATCAAATTGGATCTCCTTTCTTGAATCAACAACCTACAATACTACAAAAAAAGCTCTGTCATCTTTTAATCTTCCTATGAATGTTTACTATATTTAGCAAATTGGACTCTGTTCATCAGTCTTGATTTTGTTGATCACAATAAATGACCTAGCAGTTTCTTTCTCTAGATCAACTAGATGATCAAATATCCTGCTTCGATCATGATGTCAAAGAATAAAATGTTTTCCCTTCAATCTTCTTTGAGCTACAATCCTCTGCAACTGATCCATGATTTTCTTAGTTGACATTTAATATGGACTTAGTCGGCAACTACTTCACCGATGCACCATTCACCTACCACTTCACATTTGCCACCTAGAGTCCACATGAAATCTCTGTCAGCATCCAACTCACTTGATTGTGTTGGTTCAATTTGGTCACCGACCGAACATGCTACCGATATACTAATCGGTTAACCTTCATATCGTGCACTTCACTATTTTTTGGTTAGGTCATGTTATATCAAACTACACTTACTAGGTTTTCTTGTTTACTAGTTGACAGACTTACCGGTTGACATCAACATGCCAACAATCTCCAATGTCGGTAACAATATCTTGCATACTGATTGACATAGTTACTAGTTGAAATCAATGACAATACAATGCCAACAAATATATACCTAACTAGTTCACTAATAGGTTCTAATCACATGCTTAAGTTAACTTAGGTCCCAAGAATCTTTTTGGAAGGTCTTAGTTGTCAATTAGATCTTATCTTATCTTTTTTAAATTTTAATTATTGAGTCATGAATCATTTAATAATTGTCAAGTTTTTTGTCTTAGGAAGATAAATTTATTTGGAGATGGAACTCAAGTGGGGATTTCTCTGTTAAAACTACTTACTATAGTCTTCTAAGGGATAACAAATCTCTTGCTTGGTGGAAGAAAATATAGAACCCCCACCTCATCCCTAAAGTCAACTTCTTCTAGTGGGCCCTCCACAATAAGATCCTCATGTAGGATAACCCATCCAAGAGAGGTTTCTAGTTTCCTAACAGATGTATTATGTGCAAGAATGATGAAGAAAATTCCTCTCATTTGTTCCCACATTGTTCTTTTGCTAAAACCCTTTGGGGAATGGTTTGTCATAAACTCAATCTTTGTTGGATTATGAATGAGAACTCGACTCAATTGTTATAGGAGAAAAAGGGGTTAACTCATAACCCCCTAATTCAGCAGCTTTGGAGGAAAGTTCCACCACATCTAGACTGGAGAATGTGGAAGGAGAGAAATAGTAGGATATTTCATGATACAAAAGCCTCTGTTGAGGTTGTTTTCAAATACTTATTAAAGCTCCTTTTGTATAATATCTATGTTGCTTTTGTTAAACCACCCCCCAACCCTCTCTCCATCGATGATAATGATGTAGCTCTACAATGGAACCTACCATGCTCTTTCACTGCCTTTGATAATTCTAAGCGCTTGCTCAGAATGAATACCAAGTGGACACTACCTACCCTTGGTTTCTTCAAGCGTAACTTTGATGGGGCTTCCAGACTTGGTCTAGCAGCGATAGGAGGAATTTTAAGCTCTTACACTAGGGAGTTAGTGGTTGCTTATGTTGGCAATTTGAATGGTTTGTCTAGCAATCAAGTTGAAGGCGTGGCCCTGGCCTGGGGCCTTCGTATTGCCCTCTCTATTGGAATCGAGGGCATTGTTAAAGAAGGGGACTCTAAACTCATCATTGATGATGTAAAAGGATTGAATAGAATCAACTAGTTGATTGATGGTATCATTAGAGATATTCTTAGAGTCGTCTCAGGTTTTGACTCATTTTTATTGGGCCATGTATCTAGGGAAGGTAATAGGGTTATTGATGCTTTGGTGGCACTTGGGCTTCTAGGGCAGGGCCTCAGATGCTGGAGGAATTATAATTACTTGTCTCTCAATATCAAACTACCCCCTTCAAGGAGAGTATAGAAATCCAATCTCCCATGGATGCCCATCTCCTTGATTTTCCTCGCCCTTTCCATCAAGCTCGCTCTTATCATCGGAAGAGGGAACTTTCAAATTTGAAAAAATATGAGCCTTATGCTAACTAGAACTAACGGTCATATTATGTGGATTTCCAACGAGGCCATGAATTGTGTTGTCCAGCTCACCATCATTTGTTCGCATTTCTTCTATTGGTATCTTTTAATGATGCAGTTCACTCGAGTCACAACACATGTAGAGCCTATGGAGAATTGTGTGCTCAATGAAAGAATTGGGCTTGGAGGGACACGTGGGTTTCCTATTAATGATTACTCCTTAAGCCCCGGTTACAACGTGGAAATTTAATTTCCAATGTCACTTCAAAAGGCTAGAGTTACCTTTTGTACGCTTCTCCTTGTCCAAAGGATAATAATGACAAATATTCTATCTCGATGGCTTGCATGATCTCCAAATTTTTAACATTTATGTTATAAATAATCTCATTTTAACAAAGCATTGTTTTTTGGCTATCTTTTCTGGTACAAATTTTATGTCTGAGGTGTAGGAAAAACATTTGGCCATCAACACTGTTGATCTTGCCACGAGAGGTGATACGGTTCATTATGAGTCGGATAAACCTAACAACTTAAAGAAGGATGCGGTGGTTTGGAACTATTGTGTTGAAGGTGGGGTGGCAGAGTTCATGGAAAAACTGCATGGGCATGATGAGCAACTCTCCATCCAATTTTCAATCTCTTGGAACAATCATAGAGTGGTCATTGGGGGGATTTCCTTTGAAGTCTTTGAGGAAGCCATTGCCTATGCGATTGGCCTACCTCTGGAAGGAAGAAGATGAAATCGAGCAAGTAATGCGGCTAACAACAAAGGCCTCAACAAATTCTTCAAGGGGAAGGAGGCTTCGGTTAAACTTCAAGGCGATTTTGCCAAAGAGGAGCTCAAATAGCTGTGGGATATGGTATGTTTAATGATCATGAAGTATTTTACTCATGAAGGTCACCATAAATTTTTTTATTACTACCATTTGCCCTTGTTAAATTATTTTAGAAACAATGATCTATTATGTTTGCCTTTTTATCTATTACATTCTATGGATAATTCAATCAAAGAGGCCCTAGACCCAAAAAATGAGGACAAACCTCCTATCCCCCTCCACTAGGGTCTGATTTACAAGCTCTATCACTACCATTTGTCTTTATACCCCCCAAGAAATATTATGCTAATTCAACCCCCTTTGCATGCCTCTCAACCTTTGGTGGCTTTTTCAAGTGACATAGCCCCTTCTAGACTTTTCCAACTCTCCAATGAAGCTTTTGCTTCCTCCCAGATTCCCTCTTCCTCTATTACTATTACTTAGTTGAGCCCTCCCACCTTCCCTTCCCCCTCTTCTATGAAGGACATGAAACCCTCTTTCTTTAAGGGTAAGGGTAAATCCAGTGGAAAGCGCAATTGAATTATCATTGATAATTCTATCTCTGAGGAATCAAATGATGAAGACCAAGTGGTATAAATTGAGGGTAGAAGAAGGTCTCGTAGGATTGCCTCTAGGGGTGTGGGTGACAAGTAGGATAAGACCTAGAAATCTGATGAAACTACGGAGGACCTTGACGAGGGTGAGGTTGGAAATATTGCAAATGAACCTATGGGAGATGAGGCTTGTACTTAGAATTTGGATATTGCCAACATGGAGAACCCTGGTCCCCCTCTGGGAATCAATGATTTGAACATAACCAATGAGAAACCTACTGATAATTTTGATGATGGGGCCCCTGAGAGCCTTATGCAAAAGGTGAACCCTAATATTAGGATGGCCTCTGAGGTGGTCATGCAGGCTCAGAATGATGAAGAGGTTGTTGCAGAAGATAGGGACAAGGATGGGAAAAGCGACAAGAATAAGAAGAAGAATAAAAAAGACAAGGGTCCCTCTCCTAAGGAGGAGGAACATCAAGAAATGCATATGGATGAGGATGCAGATCCCAATGATCACCTGAGGGAGGACGAGATGATGACCCTTAATTGTGAAGTTCATGAGTTGAGGAACCACCTCAATAGTTTGGGGGTGAATGAGGAAATTCAAAAGTTGAAACAGGAAATTAGAGAGATTAATAGTTGGTTGGATTCTAGAGACAAGCATCTCATCAACATAAACAAATTTTGCATTTGTATCATGCACAACTTTGCACTGACTCTATGCCTCCTTCATGACAGGATTATTGAAGATGGGGTTGATAAACAAGATAACTAAAAACTCTATAGGTTCCTCTCCAAAGATTGGGCAAAAGTCATAGATATGACTCGGGTCCATAATTTGGCCCCTTAGGTCTTAGTTTGTTGGTCGTTGTTGGGTTCTTTTTCCTGGACTTACGGGGTATGCCCCTGCTGCTTTTTATTTCTGCTAAACTCTCATTGCAAACTTTGTTTTCGTGATGTTTTGATGTTGTTCATGTGTTGTTGATAGTCTATGACTATGTTAAGGGTTAGCGCCCTGGTTAACATTTCTTTACGAATCAAAAACATAAGATTAAGACACATGTCAATCTTTTCTAATCTTATCTCTCAACCTTACCTTTATAAGGAAGGCCTCATATGTACATTTTCAATCATCCATTAGTCATCCATAATAAAACAATATATTCTTTCCATTTTCTCTCTTGTGGAAGGTCATTTTCACTTTGTGGGTGATGCTAGGGTGTGGGGAGTTCATAGTCAACTCCTACATGGTATAAGAGCTGCAAATCTATAACAACCTTCTCAAATATGGGAGATAATCAAGTGTGAGATCTAGTTGGGTGCACTTTGGGATAAAATTTACCTCACCATTGAGACCAAAAGGCATAAAAATACCCATTTCATACATAACACTCCATATTTTGTTGTCTAAAGTTTTTTTGGAATTTTTTTTTGGTGTGATTACCTTAAAATTGATGGCCAAACAACCATCAATAGGACTATGTTAAATTTGATGGCCTCTTTCCCATCATAACAATGCTACCAATGTTGAGCCCAACCCACAAAAATACTATGATAAATTTTATAACCGAAGGACTGCCATTAGGGCTCGTATTTGCCTCTCAAGCCCCCATTAGGAAATTTTCTTCCAAAAGTCATAACATTTGACTTCGATTGGTATAGGTCTCATAGCTAGTTTTTACTATTGGAGAATTTTATTTATGTTTGAAACTAGATCTACATTTTTTTCTCTTCGGCTCATAATTTGTTGCTACAATATCTGATTTTTGTGATTATTGTTCTTTTGAAAAGGTATTCAAAAGCTCTTTCATACCATCCATGTTCTTTTTCCAAATTCAACCTCAAATACATTTTATTTTAATTCTCACCTTGGGGGTATCTTGAAGGATTACTTGTACATATTGTCACTTAGGAAGAAGCTCTTTTGATCAAATCACTTCATATTAGTTCCAAATCATCGATCAATATCTTATTGCTTCAATCGTATTCCAAGGTTTCTCCATAGAGGTTTTTCCAATGTTCCTTGGTAGAAGGACAATCAATCATTTTTGTTTCTTCATAATATTCTAATTTTTCCCTATATTTAAAATCATCTTGTCTTTGTTGATATAATTAAGGTTCCAAACTTTACTCCAAGTGTGCTTCTAGTGCTTCTTTACAGTTGCTTATCTCATTTTCAAGGCTTCATAGTCTCTCTCTTTTCTTCATATAGAGGGATAATTGTATATTTTTGATGGATGTAATTCTTGGGGGTATTATTGAGTCTTCCATCTTTCATCACTTGATTGCATATTTTGTCTCTTTTGGAGAGGAGTTTTGTCCCACTAGATTTTCTCCTTTTCTATATTTGTGAGAGATTGTATTTGTAGATGGGTACCTAACATGGCCTAGTAACTAAGACTCATAATTATCATCATCTTTACATCATTTACATAATCTACTACTCTCTAAGTTGCACTTAAGGGGTGTGTTGGTGTGAATAAGGTATTTTACCTAGTTCACTAGTAGGTCCTATTCACATGCTTAAGTTAACTTAGGTCATAAGAATCTTTCTAGAACGTGTCTTAGTATTCAATTATATCATCTTATATTTTGACATTTAATTATTGAGTCTTAGGTCATTAAATAGTTGTCAAGTTAGTTGTCTCATAAAGTAGGATTAAGACACATGTTACAAACTTGTCTAATCCTATCTCTCAACCTTGCATTTATAAGCAAGGTCTCATATGTACATTTTCAATCATCCATTCAAGCATCCATAGTCAGGAAACTTATTTTTTCCATTTTCTCTCTTGTGAAAGGTCATTTTTTTTGCAAGTGATCTTGGGTTGTGGGGATGTCATGATCAACTCCTAGATAACTAACTTGAAGATGCATCTTGATCACATAGCATTCATCATTCATATAAGGTAACTTAGGTGCTTTAGTGGAAATCAATTATAAAAATGATTCAACCAGCCTATTATATTTGGACCACAATAGAACAAAGCCACTTGGTAATTTACTCTTATTATAGGCAAGATGATTATATATTATCATCAAGGTATAAAAATTAAAAATTTAGTTTAATGCCTATTTAGATTTTTGTTCCCATTTTGAGAATTTGAATTAATGAAAGGGCATGTGTACAAATATGGGGAGCCAAAACATGACCAAAAATGCATACACTTTTGAAACATGCACAAACCATGGTGTGATTAAATAGTAATAATAGATTATATACACTTTTAGAGTTCATACACATTATAACACATACATATTATCTTCTAAACCAACAAAATCCACCATTAAGTTCAGGAAATGTTTGAATTTTCTAAGCCTAAGGTTTGGACTTACAATTTGGTCACCAAAATTTATACAACTTTAGGATACAACCACTTAAAAAAATCAGAAACAAAAATATTCAATAATAAGTATACAACTTGTATTACAAATGCTTCAATATCTTTCCACTAATTGGTAAAAGTATTTAATAAAACAAAAAAATTGAGGGTACATACTACACAATATGTTATATTTTAGTGATAAAATAAAATAATTTTTGTGTGCAATCAATATTTGACCCTCTTATTATTAACCATTTAAATAAAAACTTAGTAATTTAGGTAAACTAGATTTAGAACACTATTATCATGTCAAATTGCTTATCAAAGTTCAAGTTTTGTTGATTTCAATAAAAAATTGGTTTTCGATGCACATACTCACATATTGACAATAGTTCATATGTTATATCATTAAAATATTGTCATGTCAAAATATAATGGTGAAATTTGCATACCCACCTCAACTCCCATTTAGTTTTTTTGTGCATTTTGAGAGAATGTCTCAATATAATTACATATAGTTTTTTACCCATTTTGAGAGTTGGATTAACACAATTACATACTAATAAATGATATGTTAATTATATTTTTAAAATTTTAAGTTATAAAATTATTAAAGAAAAATTCACATACCCAAACTAATTCCCTTTTATTATTGTGCCCATTTTGACAAAAGGGCTCAATGCAATTACATTTCATTTTGACCCTATTTTGAGAGAATAACTTAATGCAATTATATATTGATAACTATCACAAATAAACTATATTATCATGATATTATAATGTAAATTAATAATATTGAAATTTTCATACACATATCAATTCTTGTTTAGTTTTATACCCATTTTTTGATGATGATTTAATACATTTACATATCAACCAATGGTGCACACATTATATCATTAACATATTAAGTTGTGTAATTAAATGGTGAAATTTACACATGCATGTCAATTCCCATTTATTTTTATATCTCTTTTGATAGAACAAGTTACTAAAATTATATATTGTCATGTAATTTAAAGATCATTTCCCAAATCTCTCGAATAAAGGCCCAATAGCTTAGGGTTAAGGATATTTATAATTTAGGGTTTGTTTTACCACTTATTATTTATTTATGTTTAAATATAAAAACAAAAATAAATGGGTTTTTCTATTAAAAAAATCTATATAAAGTATAAAAACTAACCCCTACCCTCCCAAAAAATGGTAAGGGAAAGAATTGTGATACATCATTGCACGTATTCACTAAAAGATGCTTCACTATTTTTTTTTGTTTATTGCCTTGATTGCTATTATAGAATTGATATAGTTCCAACCAAAAATGATATATTAATTTGTGTTCTTCAATAAATTTTTTTTGATTAAGGAACAAAAAGGTTTTCAAGGGATCTAAAACCCTTTTTACAAAACGTTGCTTAAAAAGATAAGCATATTAGAGCCAGCAGCCAAAATAAAGAAAAAAACCAAAAACAAGAGATCAAACAGAAAACTATAGAAAACCTAATTCAAATTCTTGAGCGCCTTCATTTCCTCTGCTTCTAACTGAGTGATGCAGGAGCACTGGTGTGGTTCTTACTGGTTTGGGCAGTTTGCAGTGGAATTGCTCGAGATCTTAGCATTTCTTCATGTTTGAGAGTTTAGTGTTGCTAGTTTAGATTTATTCCCTTGTGTTTGTGGTCTTTTTTGTGTTCGTGGTCTTTGTTGTGTTCGAGTTTCATGGCATTTGGATTTAATCCGGTGAGATATTGATTCTGGTATTGGCCCGGTTGATATGTTCTTACCGGTTAGTTTGGTAGTGTATTGAGCAAAGTTGGATCAGGTTGCGGTTGATCTCTATGACTTGTAGATCATGGAGTTATGTTTCTTGGATCTTTTCTGATGTCCTCGAAAGACCATGTGATGTTTTGTGCATTGGAAGTTGTTCTTAATGATTTGAGTCGACTTGTTATTATTTACATGTTTCATGAACTAGATGGTCTTTGGGATGAGTTGATCAAGTTAATTATTTGCGGATAATATAAATAGAAGTTTATGACTAATTTGAGAGGACAAAAGATAGAAGGTAGAAGACAAAGTTTAGAGATTGAGTGAAGATGTAGAACCGACAAGATTCTGGTTCGGTGGACTAAAGTCGGAAGGTCTGAGGTCTGGATAAGAGTTGAACTGGCAGATTGTTTTCTTTGGCCATTTTGATATGTGGATGATATGTGGATCTTATGTTTGTGTTGTAAGAATTGTTTTTATCCTGGACTATGATCCAACATGTAGCATGTGTAATTCTTTATTCCATTATAAGAATTGTTTATACTGTTTACCAGTTATGTATTCTATGATGTTATCAGTTGTTCTTTCTGCTATATCTGGCATTGTGTTACCAGTTGCTGGTATATCTTGCATGATGTTTGTGTTAGGATACAAGGATGGATTGTCCTTCATTGGATATCCCTAACTTGACTGCATCAAATGGTATAAGAGTTGGTTTGTAAACCTGTTATTGGAGGAAGACCTGGTTATGCACCGATTGGTTGGAGAGGAAGTTGAGGCAACTTGTGGACTTGTTTAGATCACCGAACATGAGGTAGAGCAAGGTTTTCAGGTAGATCATTGATCCTAGATCTTGAGCTTGAGCTTGAGGTAGTTATTGGGTGGAGACTTGAACAGATCACCGATTGAGGCAGGCTGTAGAGTGGACCGGTAGATTGTCGAGCAGAGGCAACCAGAAGTTGTAGTCAGATTGCCAAACCTGTGAGGCAGTTGCAAGTACCTATTGATAGATCACCAAACTAGATCAAGTAATGGGACTCACTTTTCAATTAACCCTGAGAGTTTGATGCAGGAGCACCGGTGTGGTTCTTACTGGTTTGGGCAGTTTGTAGTGGAATTGCTTAAGATCATGGAATTTCTTCATGTTTGAGAGTTTAGCTTGTGGATTTAGATTTATTCCCTTGTGTTTGAGGTCTTTATTGTGTTCGAGTTTCATGACATTTGGATTTGATTTGGTGAGATATCGTTTTGATATTGGCCAGGTTGATATGTTATTACCGGTTAGTTTGGCAGTGTGTTGAGCAAAGTTGGATCGGGTTGCGGTTGATCTTCATGACTTGAGGATTGTGGAGTTATGTTTCTTGGGTCTTTTCCAATGTTCTCAAAAGACTACATGATGTTTTGTGCATTGGAATTTGTTCTTAATGATTTGAGTCGACTTGTTATTATTTACACGTTTCATGAACCGATTGGTTTTTGGGCCGACTTGATCAAGTTATTTATTTGCGGATGGTATAAATAGAAGTTTGTGAATCATTTGAGAGGATATAAGACAAAAGGTAGAATACATAGTTTAGAGATCGAGTGAAGATGTAGAACCAGCAAGATTCTGGTCCGGTGGACTGAAGTCGTAAGGGTTGAGGTCCAAATTAGGGTTGAACTGGCATATTGTTTCCTTTGGCCGATTTGATATGTGGATGATTTGTGGATCTTATATTTGTGTTGTAAGAATTGTTTGTATCCTAGACTACGATCCAACTTGTGGCATGTGTAATTCTTCAATCTGGTATAAAAATTATTTATACTGTTTACCGGTTATGTATTTTGTGATGTTATCGATTGTTCTTTCTACTAATTCTAGCATTATGTTACTGGTTGTCTGTATATATTGCATGATATTTGTGTTAGGTTGTAAGGATGGGATGTTCTTCATTGGATCTCCCTACCTTGACTGCATCATTGAGTCATGTTGAGAGAAATCTTTTTCAAATCTTGAATGTCTTGGTTGGTGGTTTTCTTTTTCAAATTGGCTCTAGTCCTTTTGGAGGGAACTGTGCTCCCTTCTTGATCTTCTCAAGAAAATCCACAACAACCACCACCCCTTCCTGCTAGAGGCCTTCAAGTTTTCCAACCATATTATTGATGTTTTCTTTCGATCTCTTAACAAATTTATGGATGTAGGTCACAAGGTAAATGAGGTTGTCATTGGATTTTTGGTTCTTATTTTCCAATTGTTTAAGTCTACCATCATAATCCTTCTTGAATTTCTCTTCCGGTTTTATAATCTTGTTATCACAATCTTTCCTAATATCATTGAAAGTGCTAACAATCTTTTGCATGGACTCAACAATAGATTTCATTTATTTAATACTCCACTATTCAACACTATAGTTGTCCTATTTAATACTAACAACACAAATCTTTATATCGATATCTTTGATTTTATTGAAGAGCCATTTTTGTATTCTGAAGTAGTCAAACACGGAATCACGGGCTATGGAAAGAACATCATTTGGGTTTTCTCTATCCAAATTAAGAAAGGGGGAATCCACATTGAGATCCATAGGAAAAAAAGTTCTCTTAGTCCTATTAATAACAAGCATAGATTTATCAGGCATGGTATGATAGGATGACCTAGAATCAAAATTAGTTATAGAAACAAAGGAATTTCTACTCTTCTTTGAGCTATGGCCTAACCCCTTTTTCTCCTTTGGCTCAGACTCAGACTCTTCCATATTGGTTTGCCAATCTTCCTCATCAGGGGAGTCACTCCCAAACTCTTTCATCTCAGTATCATAGGAAGAATCGGGGACCCTAGAAGAAGGAGAGGGTTGTGATTTTATATGTTCAAAAATTAATAATAGCATGCCCCCATGAAGGACCAGATTTTTCTTATTTTTATTGTTCTCTTTAATGCTGGAATTAATGTTGCATAAATAAAGGAAAAGAAATATGTACTTTGTGCTAAAAATGGTTCAACAAAACAAAATGGTTCCCAAAATCCCTAGTAAACTCTGTTGGAATCCAAGAACACTAAGAGAGGGGGGGTGAATCAGTGTTCTACCAATAAGATTAATTTTAACCTTATTAGCACAACAACATGACAATCGATATGCATAAAAGAAAATAACAAGAAGTAATAATGCAACCACAAAGATCAACTCCATAACACAAAGATTTATACGTGGAAAACCTCGAGGAAAAACCACGGTGGGATTGGAGACCCACAATATCTATATTGATCAGATGAATAAATATTACATATAAGGGGCCTGCACATATAGGAAGGCAGACTGCCTAGAGTGCATTTCTCACCACAAAAGGAGCCTCAGTGACTACAAGAAATCTTCGGACTATAATCCGGAAATAAGATTGAACTGCAAGAATATAACCTCTTATGCCTGAGTACAGTTCTAGTTAAGCTCAATATCGAAGGTCTTAAACCTTTTACACAAACCCAGTTAGATCACCTATGATCAACCAAATCCTCTGCATATGATTACAACTATATTCGCACATAGATAATCCCATAACCATCCATGACCATGATCTACAAAAAGATCTTACATCATATTTATACAAACCTGGGACTTAAACAATTAGGTCAGCCATCTAAAAGATAATACAATAAATCCATTACATAAACCCGCAAACCATGATAACCCAAGTCGGCCTAAGACCGAAACAACATTATCCAAACAATAAATCCAACTGGTAATGCATCAGGAGAATCCACCAACATGTTACATAAACTGGTCCATAACTTAGGAGAATAACACAAAATAGCATCGGACCTAAAATAGGTCTTCATAAGCCAAATGCAACACCACTGATCAACTGGAACATGAACGTGATAACCATCAACATCCTGAGAACCTTCTAGAAGCCATAAAAACACCACTTATCGAATCCATCAAAATATCTTCAACAAAGCTCTGCCAGTAAAACCCTTACCAGTAACCAAAAGGCTTACTAGAAAATATGATAGCTTCTGAATCACCAGATCCTGAACCAACTGAATGTGAGACACACATGAATGACCGAACCAAACCAATTCCACCAAACTGAGCATACCGGAGAATACTAGATATTATCTCCAGATCAACATCACAATCCAACCACTCTACCAGAACCCGGTAGACAACCAAACAAGCTAGTGATGACATCAATCACAAACATCAATGCAACACATAATCAATTCCTCCAAATTGCCAACAATCTCCCCATTTGGCATTGATGGCAACACTAGATGTGAAAAATATCTAAGTGCCAAGAAATGCCAAATAAATCTCCCCCAATAGAAGACATCCAATCTCCCATAAATGATATATCAATGAAGTTCTGAACCAATTATCTCTGTGCCAATTAACCATCCATAGACCTGAACCAAACTCCCCCAATGGGATACAACCAATCTAAAATTTTGTTCCTCCCCCTTTGACTGATATCTCTGTTAAGTTCTTTTTTTCACATGTATATCTCTCCCCCTTTGACATTAATGCCAAAAATATGATATAAACATCAAAGAAAAACCATAGATCCTCTAAACCACACAACTGACTACACCCCCTGAGTGGTAGCACCAACTCATCAATCCGGAATGAATGATAGTTCTAATAAAGCATATTGGACTGATGTCAATGAGCATCACTTAAGTCTCTATTGGAGGGCTAGAGACCCCCAATCTCTCTCTAAAGTACTCAAATGATTCCTTGGGCAAAGGTTTAGTGAATATATCTACAATTTGCTCTTTAGTATTCACATAAACCAATCTGACCTCATTTTCTTTTATCTTTTCCTTCAAAAAGTTATACTTGATTGATATGTGTTTTGTCTTATAATAAAATATCATATTCTTTGATACGTCAATAACAACAGAGTTATCACAAGGAATAACTACTAGTTCATCATAATCTACCCTTATATCTTTCAACATTTTCTTCATCCATAGAACTTGTGTACAACTAGTAGCAGCAGCAACATACTCAGCTTCAGTAGTAGATAAAGAAGTACATGATTGTTTCTTGATGATCCATGAAACAAGTTGTAGGTAGGAAAATGTGGTGATCAAAACGAATAAATCAAGATTAGATGACCTACATACTAATGACCCTTAGTGCAAGTATAAACTAATTTAAACTAATTTAACTTCCCAAGGGGTGTCCCAATGTCCTCTATCTCATAGGATCTTTAAAGCCAATGTTTTTCTCTCAAATCATTGAGCAAATCACTTAGGAAAGACAACTCCAAGAATGAGTGATATTGTGATCTATGTGCATGAATGCATTCTAAGATCTATATTATATGTTAAAAGCTATAATGATTAAGTTTTGATTAATATGAAAAACATGTTTTCAAGAACCGAAACCTTTAACAAAGGAGATTAAGAAGTATCATCATAGAGTATCCAGACCATAAACACTGCTTACAAAATGATATACTAATCATTATAGCTATTGATATGTTAAAAGCTAAAATAATTAAGTTAAGATGAATATAGTAATATGATAATAAGATTAACAAATTATCCTAACATGATATACAACATGGATATACTATTGATATGAAATGATATGCTTCTAAATGTTTTGATGATATTTTAACAAAGAGAGGCTAATTGCTTAGTAAATTAGACTATAATGTAGATGCATGAAACTTGGATCTTTAGAATGAAGAATGAGAGCTCTATTTATAGGGTAAATAGGGTAATGGAGGATTAAGATTAAATAATCTTAACAATGTCTAGGATTGAAAGTTACTCAATCCATGTTTATAATTTTCACCAATGAAATGGTGACAATTGTCAACAAGAGGTGGCTTGAGAGGAGATGCAAGAGGCATTAAATGCCTAAGAATAAATGAAGGTTACCTTAGGAGGTAAGGCTATGGTTAGGTTAGGGTCATCCATTGGATAAAGATTTTACCAAGGGGTAAACTCTTGTGCAAGGGTTAATAGGATAACTAGGGTATAAGCCACAAGTGCTTGATGAGACCCTTGGGTTAGATGAGGGTTAAGTTAGAGAAAAAGTCTCTAACCATGAGGGGAGGGTTGAGTTAACCATTAATGGTTAGGAAGACTTTGGGGACAAATTTGTAAGAGTCCTTCCAAATTTGGGGGAACTCAACAAGTTAGCTTGTTGAATAAATATAGCTTTAAATTCATTTAGAAGACTTTCCTCCAAATGTTTGAATTGACCTCCTCAAACTTAGGGAAAGGACATGATTAGAGGGATTAAGGCTACTTAAGATAGTCTAGAAGAATCTAGAAGGCTCTAGAAGAGGTTTAGGAGGCAAGTGGGAGATGTAGGAAAATGCGAGTGAGGGGATTTAGGATTTTAATTAAAATAAAATGTTTTATTTCAACTAAAATAGATGCAACTTGCATAAATACAAGTGGGGGGATTTAATTAAATGTAAATTTAATTAAAAGGAAGAAAGGGGAATTAATTAAAAAAAGTGATTTATTTAATTAAAGGATGGAAAAGTTTTAGGTGAATTTTGTTGGCATTATACACTCAGATGAGAATGGTTGATGTTGTCATTGATGGCAACCAACTGGTAATAGGGTTGAAAGGTTATACCAGAAACAGACTTCACCTATTGGCATCGCTAGTCACTACAAGGGTTATTCACATCGGCATTCAGTTACACCGGCAACAGATTATATCGACAGTCCAAGTCGACTTGGAAATAATATTGTTTATGCGAAATGTATTGTAATGTATTATTATATTTGTATGGCCGACATGATGTATTGTAAATAATCATATATGTATGAGATCTTGCAGGTCATTTGCACATATAATACATAATGTAAGGAAGCAGTAATATGTGATAGGTTATGTTAGCGAATAATTGTATATGCACTTTGATGTATTTATCTTAAGAGAGAATAAGAAGCAGAGTAGAGTGAAGCAAGGTTTTGGTAGAGGTATCAGACAAAGCTTAAACCGGTATTGAATCCAGCATTGCAGATGCTATTTTGAGCAGTACATTGCTATTGGATTTAACCATCCAATTGTGTAGTCAATGAGACTCCATTTTTGTTGTTGAGTAGTGAGCTCTAGGCAGTTGGCCTTCCTGCATGTGCAGGCCCCTATTGCACTGAGTAATATTTATTCATATTGGCCAGTGAGTAAATATTATGGATCACAAATCCCACCGAGGTTTTTCCCTTACCGAGTTTCCTTGCCAAAAATATATGTGTTATGGTGTGCATTGATGCTCATTCTTTTGTTTCTCTTTACTGCATTATTATTTGCTTACCGATATATTAATTTGGGTTGTGAAGTTGCAAATAAGTTTGAAATATTTGCAAATAAGTTTAAATCTTTCATTAACCGGTCAGACACTGATTCACCCCCCCCCCCCCCCCCCCCTCTCAGTGTCTTTGGGATTAACCAAGTATCTAACAATTTGTATTAGAGCCTAGTCATCTATTTGCAGAAGCCTAACAACTTGAGGAAGATTCTGAAACCGATATCGATAAAAAGTTTGAGACAACAGTTGGAAGGAGCTCTTGAAGATTTTGATGCAGAAAAATTAAAGAATATCAAACTGGAAGATGAAATCAGATCTTCTCGGGAATTTATCAAAGCACTTCAAGATAACCTGGTTATAGAAAAGAATAAGAGAAATAATTACATGTGCAACTAAAAAACCAAGATGATGAAGAAAAGGAAACTCTCAAAGATATTGCAAAGAAACTAAGATAAGAGAATAGTAACATGAGGAATGAGATGCAAGATTTAACCATGAGACTATGTAAGGATATTGAAGATAGAAAGAGGAATGAAGAAGATTTGGCCATATGACTTAATGAAAGATCAGATGAATCTCTAAGGCTTAGTTATGAAAATGATATGCTTAAAATAGATTTGATTCACATACAACATGACAAAGAGGAACTTATGAGACAATTTAGTACTTTAGAAAGTGAGTCGGTTGCTGCAAATGAATACAAAGACAAATTCAAGAAGAGTTCAAACAAGCTTGATGATATGCTGCAAAGTCAAAAACCTGATGGAGAAATAGTTGGACTTGGATTTGAACATGGAGAAAGTTTTGAAACTAAAAACAATCATGATCACAACAAATCGATATGGCAACCTAATGCTTATAAATTCAATGGCAAATGTTTTAATTGCAACAAATTTGGTCATAGAGAAAATCAATGCAGATTTATGAATAATCAGAATACAAACTCATCCACCGATCAATGTTCCAAATGCAATAAAAATGGTCATAACTCAAACAATTGTAGAATGAATGTGAAATGCTATGTTTGTGGTAGATTTGGACATCTATCTAATCAATGCAGAACTCAAACTGGTCAAGGTTATGGAAAAGTTATTCAAAGAAACAATGTAACTTGTTATGCATGTAACAAGATTGGGCATATTGAAACAAAATTGTAGAAGAAAGAGTGTACCAACAAACAACAAAGGATCTAATGACAAAGGAAAAGAAAAGGTAAATGAAATCAAACAAGAATTCACTAAACAATGGATCAGGAAGAGAGAGATCAGAGGAATGATGAATCTGGCTTTGCACCGATAGAACAAAGTAATCATGCACCGGCCGGAGATTCTTCCTTTAACTAACGAATAATACTTAGGGGTAAGGCAACTAATTGAAGATCATGCATTTACCCTCAGTTGGTGGTAAGAAGTCATATTTCTTCTTTACCGATACATATGTTGAGTATTCACTTAATCGGCGAAGCATTTAATGCGGTTGTAAGTTAACTTTTTGGTTATAAAGCATTTGAATTTCTCATTTCGAATTACCAAAGCATTCAAGCATTTGAAGATCAAAGAAGTTGAGCATCAACATTCTAGAAGTGAAGTAGCAAAGGTCTTTCATGAAATCAAAGGTTTTCACTTGCATTCGATAGTTAAAGGTATTTATCTTACGACATGGCTTCTTCATCCTCCGTTCTTGAATTCATTACAAAACCCTACTATTGTGGAAAATATCAAGCATCCTAGACTAGTCTTTAAGATAATCCCTAAGATAGCTAAGTTGGATGACTCCATTGGCGCATTTTCAAAAATTCCGAAAGGAGTTGCATTTGTTGAAGACCCTAGGGCATACATTCACTGTAACATTGAAGATTTAGGGTATGAGGATATAAAGAACATGTTCATGAATGTTATCACTGACAAACAAGGTGTAGTCAAACCAAAACACAAGGTTGTTGAATATTTAGGGTTCATTACCTTCCTTCACATGCCTGAATTTTTAGAGGAGATTGTCTGTTATGTTCTTAGCAGAGTTCATGGTGAATTTTTGTGGCTAGATTCAGTTTTCAAAATCACCAAGGAAGAAATTAAGGTTGTTACTAGTTTACCTTCTACCGACACTAGGCCTGATAAGAAAAATAAAATTCCAAACAAAGAGGTTATGAATTTAATCGGTGCAACATCAGATAACAGATCACTTAGAGTTAGTGATATAACTAATAACAATGTCAAATATACTAGTATGGTTATTGGATACAAAGTTGCTCATACTAATAGGCTGAATTCTATTTCAAGTTTATGCATTCATAGTTCCTATGAGATGATTATGAACAATTCTAAAATTGACATCTATGAATGGTTGAAAGATGAACTATTAGAAAATCTGGATAAGATCAAAGGTGATAAGAAGGGAACATTCAAGTTTGGGAATTTGATTGTATGCTTAATGCTATATTTCTCAAAGGAGATTCTCGGTATTGGACACAAGAAATTTTTCTATGATATTTCTGTTGGAAAATAGATTAAGGAGGCAATTACCGGCATAGGTTCAGATGGTGACAAACAAGTCAAAGAATACTTCAAGGACTTCCAAGCTAAAATGAGGCAAAGGGAAATAATCCCTCAAAGAATGGATGGGGGAAGTTAGACCTAGAACTATCTAGATAACAAAGATGGGTTATGAAGTGGACTCACACATCTTGGAATATTATGCCAAGATACTCCTAGATTCTCCACCGGAACCCATTGAGAAGATCTTTGGTAATGCTGAAACTATAGAGAGTGATGTTACAATGCAGAAGCAAAGGAAAAAAAGAGACAAAGTAATAAAAATGCTTCGAAGTTTGTTGAAGTTGTTAAGAAGGGCTTGTTGAGACTTGATCCGATGAGAGGTGTTGTTGAATAAGAAATCAAATCAGAACAACAACCAGTAGCACATATTTCTCTTGTGGCTACCTCATCTGATTCTGATAGTGATAAGGCTACATAATTCAAAAGGGTGGATAGAAAGAAAAGAAAACCCTCACTGGCACCTGCTCCATTAGCTAAGAAATCAAGAACACTTAGAAAGAAACAACAGGCTATGAGAGAGCCTAGTGGTCAAAAGAAGAAAGTCACACCAAAGAAGCAACTAGAACTAAAGGTACCTGATACTCTTTCACTGGAAGAACTTATCAATGAAATAACTCAAGAAGGAAATCTTAGTAATGTTACATTACTAAGTTCTATCATTCTTTTATTGATTCTGATAAGGATACCATTGAGGAGAGCATTATTTTGTATCTGGACATATATAAATGTTGGCATTATGTGAACCAGCATGAGCCTTATGTAAACTGGCATGAAGACATAATGATATTGTATGTTGTCATTGATGTCAATATGAGACATAGTGTGAACTGGCACATGAGATAAGTGAAGAAAGAGATACCGACATATGTGTGAACCGGTATATGCCAAAGTGAAGCGGCACATTTGTTCAAAGTGAACTGACATGTAGTTATGGGAACCGGCACATGGAAGCACTGTATGACTATCAGTTGGTAAGGCAGCTTCCACTTCGGGGTTTCCAGTTGGAGTATCTCAAGTCTGTGTGACTCAATCGGTGATCTTTGTGTGATGAGTTAGTAGTATGATGGAGGACAGATCATGTTGCCACGTAAGCTCTGTGAGCGTGAAGGATCTTGCATGAAGAAGACTATTCCTATCTACCTTGGGAATGTGTGAAGTTTGTCAAATAGTGATAACGCGTGATGGGTTATCAGCCGCCATGAAAACGGTGGATAATGGACGATGGAGAATGTCTTGAGATCGACTCAAGAATGGTGCATTCAATGCAGTATGTTTCAACGGTAAGGATCAAACCGTTTGAATTACTCAACCTAATAGGTTTAGGGTTTAGGGTTTTTGCTACCGACCTATATGTTCCCTATAAGGTCGATGTTAGGTTTCTGTCTAAAGTTGTTGGCAAAAAGTTGTGAGTGTGTATCCAACGAAAGTGATACAAGATTCTTGCCAGACCATAAGAGAAAAGAGATACCTGCAAAGTGTATGTGCAGAAGGAAAAGAGGAGCCTAAATGGATCTGTATTAGTATTTAGTACTGTTAACAGATCATTGTAATACTTGTTGATCTCTAACCACTTCAATAGTTGCAAAATCCCCTAACAGGGTAGCCTTAATTGGCTTGATTCAAAATCCCTTAAATCGGGTGGTCTTAACCGGCTTGCTGTAAATCCCTTAACCGGGTAACTCGAAGCTAATGAGTTCTGAGAAGCTAGAGAAGCTTAGGAGATCCTTTTAGCTATTGAGTTCTTAAAATCCTCTAACAAGGTGACCCTACCGGGTTTAACCCTTAACCGGGTGATCCCTAACAGGATCGGTTCCTACCAGAATCTATTGTAATGTTCTTAATTGGACAAGGCTCCTAATAGAGCAGACTTCTAAAGAGTTCAAAAAGTAGCTTGTGGGTATTCATCCCCACCGTGGTTTTTCCTAGTTGGGTTTCCACGTGAAAAATATGTGTGTCATGTGAAATGCTTTTGTCTTGTGATGCTTTGTTTTATCTGATTGCACATGAAGTTTCTATGTTTTATGCTTGACTATAAAATATATTGAACTCACTATTGTGAAGATTTGATGGTTAGGTCTACTAGTTCATGCATGAGAATATTATGATAATGTGGTATTGAGCTAAGAGAAAAGCTTAGTAAGTGATCGGTTCATGACTGATTGAGTTATTCTAGATGCTACCGGTTGCACTTTGTTTTATCGGTATCTCTATTTATCAGTCATTGTGAGTGTTTGTTGTCAAACCGGTTTTGGACTGTATTTGTGTCTGTATTGATTCACCCCCCCCTCGCAGTACCGGTTTGGTACTAGTGGTTCATCATTGAGTTATCAGTAAAAAGGTTTTTATTGAGGTTATAGATGTTCTTCCTAATGATCTATACTTGAGACTCGAAGTAAAGAGAATGTCCATTATGGAGTTAGATAAGAAACTGAAGCTTGAGGCTCTATTAGCGGTTCATCTTGTTAATTCTAAGAAAGAAATAGATGATTTAATGTCCGAAGCTAATAGGACTATTTTTGTGAGTGGTCACCGACAAGTTAGTCTTATGACCGACAGAGTAAAAGAGATTGCAGATGAAATAGTGGATAAGTGGGATATATTCTTTGTTGAGAAAGACAAGACAGAAGAGAAAGATACACAGAAACTTGATAAATCATTTACTAAACTATATCAAAAAGAAGATAAGGGTAATAGTAAGGTTGGCCATGTACCTGACATCACAGTTAAGGACAACTTATCACCACTGGCACAGGACACCCCACCGGTAGTAGCAGAGGCATCGACTGAAATGCAAAATGAGCCTGAAGAAGAGAAGTCAAAGGAAGTGAAAGAAGATGATGTTGATCCTGAGTAAGACATTATATTCACAATGAATGTTGACACTCAGGATATCAATATTGTATTGGACAAGGAAATTGCAGAGGAAAAGAAATTTGAAGCTATAAATGATGAGAAACCTAAATCACCGATGAAGACTGTTGACACTCAACAAAATATTGAGATACTGGCAGAAGCAGAAAAAGAACAAGAATAGACACAATCAGAACCATTAGAGAATAAGAATGAGGATAAGAGTGAAAATAAAGAAGAGAAAGTGGATAAAGAAGAGGTTAAGGTAATTGAACAAGTATCTGGAGAAGAGAAAAAAAATATTGCAGAACCTAGCACTCCTCCCAGCACTTCTACTGTGGATTATAGACTGACAAATGTTACTGATGTATATTAGATTTCATTAAGAAGATAACAGAATGCAATGCCTTAGCATTTAAGGCTATTGATGATTCTTTACCAGTTTTGCAGATGATTGCACTGGCATGCAAGATTGATCACATTGTTGGGTCTATAGGTAAATTGGACACATTGTCCAAATTCATTTCTTCTAACATTCAGACTGTAATAAGATAAATGAGGAGACCATTCGGGAAAGAGTTAAGAAGGAAAAGGAGAATTTCTTTGATAAAATTGTTAGGGTTTCAAGCAGATCCGAAGCAAATATGAACTAACAATTATATGCAGATTTAAATACAAAAGATAAAGGAATAAAATAGGACACAGATAAAACAGAGATTTAACGTGGTTCACCCAGAATGGGTTACGTCCACCATACACAACCATCCAATCTTTCTTATTATCTAGAAAAAATAGTACCTCAACATTCACATGCCTTAAGCATCCCAGCTGCTTATAACATGCATTTTTAGGGCAACAAACAAAGTCGGCCTTTTTAGGGTTTTATTACAATGTCGGTTTTCATCAATAAAAAAATGGCAAAAAAAATTTTCTTGGGGGCTACCGCCTCCGAACTCCCGCACCGGACTTCGTTAATCAGTCACCACATTTCAACAAAAACAACAAAGGATTGCACACAACATATTGATTCATTGCTACTGGCATTGAATTCCACCATTCTGGAATACAAGGAATTATACAAGGAAGTCTGCAAACCTCACCATCTAACACAAGATATTGATGAGTAAATAAAGAAAACACAAAAAGAGATTGATGACATTGCTAACAATATGATTGGTTCTTAAAAAATCACATCAGTTTTGGATCGAGAGATGGCTATTTATGAAGAGAAGATTGAGAAAAGAGAGAGAAAGCAAGGTTGAAGATGAAAACTTGGGAGTTAAAGAACAAACTTGGTCCTAGATTGGATAATTTGTTAACACGTCGAAAAGAGCTATCTAAGGCAACTATTCAAGGAGAAAGATCACCAAAGCAAAAAATGCATTATCTCACCGGGATGATCCGACAGACAGAGACTGTAATTTCTGACAGTACAAAGTTTTTGCAAGGTCTTAACTTGGTTTTGGCAGACATTTTTCAGATTGTACATAACCAGCTACAGGTTTCTAGATAAAATTTGAATTTTGGATTCTTTCGACATCCTTTGTCATTGATGTCAAAGGGGGAGTGGTGTAATGAGAAAAATATACAGAAGGAAATCACTTGCTCAGGGGGATCACTCTCAATTTTTGGACTTCAAATTTTGGATATCAGTTTTGATTTTTCTCATGAGTGTTGCCATCAATGCCAAAGGGGGAGATTGTTGGCATTATACACTCAAATGAGAATGGTTGATGTTGTCATTGATGGAAACCAACTAGTAATAGGGTTCAAAGGTTCTACTAGAAACAGACTTCACCTACCGGCACCGGCAGTCACTACAATGGTTATTCACACCAACATCCAGTTACACCGGCAGCAGATTACATTGGTAGTCCAAGCCAACGTGGAAATAATATTGTTTATGTGAAATGTATTATTATATTTGTATGGCTGGCATGATGTATTGTAAAGACTCATATATGTATGATATCTTGTAGGTCATTTGAACATATGATATGTAATGTAACGAAGCGGTAATATGTGATAGGTTATGTTAGCGAATAATTGTATATGCACTTTTATGTATTTATCTTAAGAGCGAATAAGATGCAGAGCAGAGCGAAGCAAGGTTTTGGTAGAGGTATCAGACAGAGCTTAAACCGATACTGAATCCAGCATTGTAGATGCTATTTTGAGCAGTACATTGTTATTGGATTTAACCATCCAATTGTGTAGCCAGTGAGACTCAATTTTTTTTGTTGAGTAGTGAGCTCTAGGCAGTTGGCCTTCCTGCATGTGTAGGCCCCTATTGTACTGAGTAATATTTATTCATATTAGCCAGTGAGTAAATATTGTGGGTCACAAATCTCACTAAGGTTTTTCCCTTATCGGGTTTCCTCCCCAAAAATAGATGTATTATGGTGTGCATTGATGCTCATTCTTTTGTTTCTCTTTACTGCATTATTATTTGCTTACCGGTATATAAATTTGGGTTGTAAAGTTGCAAATAAGTTTAAATCTTTCATTAAACGGCCAGACACTAATTCACCCCCCCCGTGTCTTGTCTTTGGGATAAACCAAGTATATAACAAATTTAATTAAATAAATTGAATAATTTATTTTAATGAAATAGATGAAAATGAAGAAATTAATTAAACAAGATTTAATTAATAGGGGGATAGGGTTAAAATAAATATTAAATATTTATTTAAGAAAGTGGTCAAATTTATACGTCTACATTTTTTCCCTCTTTCAAGTGACATGTGTGCACATGTTGATTCAAATAAAATCATTGGATATGCTGCCAAAAATTGATTGATATGATGTTGTGTGTCAAAATGTTTGATATGATGCCCCAGATATGAAGAATTGATTTGATATGAAAAGTTGATATGAGACTGATGTCGATATGAGACTAATATGAAACTGATGTCGAGATTCGATATGATGCCCTAGATATGAAGAATTGATTTGATATGAAAAGTTGATATGAAGTTGGTGTCAATATGAGACTGATATGAAATTGATATCGAGATTTGATATGATAATGCCCCCTCGGGAGATCGTTTGTGCACTAAAAGCATGAATGATCTCTCGAAAGAAGAAGAAAGCTATTTGAAAGATAGAAGAGTGGATAGTTGATGCCATGCATGGGTTTGATAAGATTTATGAGATTGATAAGAATGAGATCAAGTCTGGTTTTAGGAATGACGCATCCTATATAAGACAAAGATGATCAAAACGTCTAGTTTCAAGAGCGATATATACTGTATAAGACATGATCAAAATGTTTGGTTTCAGGAAAGATACATCCTGTATAAGACATGATAGAATGGATCAGATGAAATGGATTTATGGAATTGATAAGATTGAGATCAAGTTTGGTTTCAGGAATGACACCTCTTGTATAAGACAAAGATGATCAAAACGTCTGGTTTTGGGAACAATATATTGTATAAGACATGATCAAAACGTAGGGTTTTAGGAAAGATACATCTTGTATAAGACATGATAGATGAGAGTTGGATGAATGATGAAGATATGAAAGTGAAGAAAGATTCCATGATGATGTGATAGATATGCATGTGAGGGATGCAATGATGAATGTGACTAGATGATGATGATGAGATGTATCTGGAAAATGAGATGTAAATGATAATCATAATGATATGAGATGCATATTGAAAATGAGATATAAATGATAATGATAATGATATTAGATGTATAAATGTAGCTAAATGAATGCAACTGAGTATTAAATGCCACTAAGTGATCATTGTAATCTTGTAGTTGTCATTCCTGTTAGTCACTTTGTTTGTGCTCTTTTTGTCATCATTGAGCTTTTGATATATTGAAAGTTAATACAAGCATCATGGTATAATTAAACCATGATGACCTAAGTATAACATACATGATTTTTGATATTGCAAGATGACACAAGCATCGAGGTATAATTGAACCAAGACGACCTAAGTGTTGCTTGTGTAAAACAGACAAGAGTTAACCATTTTTATGTGCAAAATGGAAAATGTCTTCAATGATATGTTTCCAATCATGTCTCAAGACAAATTTGCACCATACGAATGATCGCCTCACAGACATAAAACCAAAGAAAAATATCAGATTCCTTTGTTGCTTCTCTAGCTCAATGCATCCTTGAGTAGCTCAGGAGATCTAATGATTCAGAAATCAAGATACAAATAGTCAAAACTTCATGCCAAATATAAACAAATCATAATTCAGAATAAATCATCTATCATGTGTGTGTTGAAGCTATAGTTGGATAATGATCCTGTTTTCTAGTCCAATAAGTAGTTTTGACAATGGTTTTCTTAGTATGTTGCAATCCTTGTTTGTTGTCTAAATGTTAAAGCGAGATGAATGTTGCCCCCAGTTATGGACACTTATTGATGTGGAATATACATTGATCACCAAGCCATTGTGGGATATGATATGGATAACTATTTAGATAATCAAGGACAGTGACTACACTAAGTATGTTAGGGATAATTTTGCATGTATAAGTGTTCTGCAATGGCTATGGGTTGACATCAGATGGACTAAAGATATGATGTGAGTACCGATAGATAGAGGAGTTGTCCTCTCACATATAGTGTCTATTGCCAGGTTTTCACCACTTGTTTTTATTGCTTTTGTATTTTTTTAATTTTATTTTTTTTTTGTGTTAGAAGGTGCTTGTTTGCCAGGTTTTCACCATAGTGACAATTTTTTGATACTTTTTTTATTTTTTGCTTTTTTGCTTAATTTGTGCATTGGATGATTCAAGTGTACAACTTATTCATATGGATGTTGTTGGTTGGTTCATTGAGCACGTCCCCTTCTAAATTTGACAACTGATATGCTCCAGATCCATAGGCTGATATGATGACAAAGGGTCCCAACCAATTAGGTTCAAATTTCCCCTTCTTCTCTTGGTCTTGCTGATTTTTGGGATTTTCTTTTAGGACTAGATCACCAATTTGGAAAGTCCTTGGGATGAATTTGTGATTATAGCTTCTGCACATTCGTTGTTGATACGTCTTGAGATGGTCATAGGCACGTTGTTGTTTTTCATCAAGAATCTCTAGTTCCTGCAACCTGTTCACTCGATATTCCTCATTTGGTATGAGGCCCTTCAAAGATACTCAGAGAGATAGGATTTCTACCGCAAGAGGCAGAATTGCTTTTGAACCATACACTAATGAATATGGTGTAGCCCATGTGGGTGTGTGGATACTCATTTTGTAGGCCCAAAGTACCGTATTGAGTTGTACATGCTAATCCTTGCGAGCATCATTCACTATTTTCTTGAGGATTTTCAGGATTGTTTTGTTTGATGCTTTTGCTTGGCCATTCCTGTGTGGGTAGTATGGTGTGGAAAAGCGATGTTGTATTTTGAACCATTCACATAGCTCTTGCACATCTTGACTCTTGAAAGGACGTTCATTATCTATGATGATGGAACTAGGAATGTCATATCTACAAATGAGATAGTTGAGGATGAATGATGAGATATGCTTTCCAATCATGGTGGTCATTGGGACTGCTTCGATCCAATTGGTGAAGTACTTTGTGGCGGTGATAATGAACTTATGTTCATTTGAAGAGGAAGGATGAATCTTTCCCACTAGATTAAGTCCCCATTGACAGAAAGGCCAAGATGTGGTGAATGGTTGCAACTCTTGTGCTGGTGCATGTATGAGGTTACCATGAATTTGGCATTTAGGACATTTCCTAGCAAATTGATAGGACTCGCTTTCCATTGTTGGCCAATAATATCCCATTCTCAGAAGTTTCTTGGTGAGAGTAGGACCACTTGAATGTGTACCATAAATACCTTCATGAAGCTCATGTAAGGCGGAGTCAGATTCGTTATGATTAAGGCATCGAAGAAGAGTACCATCTAGACCTCGGTGGTAAAGTGTGTCAGTGATTAAGGTATAGCGGGTGTCTTGTCAAATGAAGCTTCATTTTTGGTTGCGAGATAGGTCGAGTGGGAGGGTATTGTTTTTGAGATAGTCATATATATTCCCGTATAGAGGGGAATCAGAACCGGTCAGGGCATAGATGACTTGGGATGTTGAATTGTCATAGGCTAGGGAAAACAATTGCTCCACCAAGAATTCGTAATGATTTTGTTTATCTAGAATTTGTAGAAGTGAGGTGATAGTGGCCATTGCATGGGAAAATTTGTTCTCCAATCTTGGAATCTGTTGAAAGGCGATGTGCACAAAGTACTTTTTGAAGTCATCCACCATTCTCTTGTAAGGCATTAGCTTATCGTCTTTTATTTGATAGTCATCATTGATCTAATTGATAACTAATTAAGAATCCCCATAGACTCTTAATTCTATGATTCTCTATTTTACAGCTACTTTGATTCCTGTTACCAGGGCTTCATATTCAGCAATGTTGTTGGTGCATGGAAACATTAGTCTATAAGATCTCATAATCGTGTGCCCTTCTGGAGTGATGAACAAGATGCCTGCACCTGATCCATGTTGTGTAGAGGATCTATTAAAGTATAGGGTCCATTTCTAGGGTATGATAGTGAGTACACCCATATCTGTAAATTATACCTGTAGTGGGTGTTGGTCTGGTAGTGGTGCTTCTGCTAGTTGATCTGCAATTGCTTGTCCTTTGATAGCCCATCGTTCAGTGTACTGAATGTCAAAATCACTTAGGATCATAACCCATTTAGCTAATCTTCCTATGAGAGAGGCCTTGCTAAGTAGATACTTGAGAGGATCAATCTTTGCTACCAGCTTGATTGTGTGGGATAACATATAGTGGTGGAAATTTTGAGAAGTAAACACCACTGCTAAGCAAGCCTTTTCAGTGAATGTATAATTGAGTTCATATCCATTCTTCTTATGCTAGTAGTTCCCCCAATGATACTTATATTGTTGATATATAGAGGATAAGTGGCTTGCCTGCTATCAGTGGTACCGAAATTGGTGGATTCATCAGATATTGTTTGAGCTGGTGGAACGAGTCTGCACATTTGTCTTCCCATCTAAAAGGTATATTCTTATGAAGCAGATGATTAAATGGAATACATTTATCTGCTAACTGAGCAATAAATCATCTGATGGATTGTATCCTACCCTATAGAGATCTTAGTTGGCTAATGTTTTTAGGAGGTGGCATCTCCATGATAGTCTGAATCTTTGCTGGATCCACTTTGATGCCTTTTTATGATACAATGTAGCCCAAAGCTTTATCAGATGTGACCCCGAAGACACACTTCTTAAGGTTTCATCTGAGGTTGAATTTCTCCAATCGTTGAAAGATTTTATCTAGGATGTCCAGGTGTTCAAATCTTGTGAATGATTTAGCTAGCAAATCATCCACATAATCCTCCATGAAAGTATTCATCATGTTGTGGAAGATTGTTGTCATGGCTCTTTGATAAGTTGCACTAGCAATTTTCAAGCCAAAAGGCATGGCATTCCAGTAATATGTTCCACATGGACATGTGAATGCAGTCTTATCTTGATCCTCTGGAGCTATCTTGATTTGGTTATAGCTAGAGAAGCCATCCATGAGATATAGCATTGTGTGCCCTGATGTTAGATCAACAATGGTGTTGATGCTTGGTAAAGGAAAGTCATCATTTGGACATGCCTTGTTTAGGTCTCTGAAGTTTGTACAAATCCTTATGCTTTTATCTAGTTTAGAAATTGGTATAATGTTTGAGATCCATTCGGCATAGTCTATAGATTGGATGAATCCGACATCTAATAACCTCTTCAGTTCTGCTTTGACTAATAATGCCACATGTGGATTCATCTTCCTTAATTTATGTTTGACAGGCTAAGCTCCAGTCGTGATGGACAAGTGATGCATGATTAGATTCAGATCTACCCCTGGCATTTCAACATAAGACCAAGCAAAATTGATTTTCTTCTCCATGAAGAATTTAACAAAATCTAGTTTTTCTTTTTCTATGAGTGATTCTGCCAGATGTATGGTTTTGGCTTCCGCTTCAGTGCCAATATTTATTGATTGAGTTGGCTCAATCAAGATTGGTGATCTCTCCTAGTAATGTTCCGGACGAGTGTCAAGTCTCCCATCTTCAGGTGCCTCAAAAAGGTTTTCACTTTCAGATACATCCTTTGTTTTTTATTTTTCTATTTTTGTGATCTGTTGGTACCATTAAATAGTTTTCACCATTAGATCTTTTTTTTTTTTTGCAACTCTGACACTTCGCACTCCCCTGATTGTTGATATCATTATGTGGTTCACTGGTGGAGTATGTTTCTAGGTTGACTGAGAAAAGGTATTGGATAATTGACTCATCGTTTGGAAATATTGGTATATCATGATGTTCGGGTTCTTCCCAGTCTACGAGGTCAGGATATATTAGTGGTAAGGAGTCATTTGGGGGGTTAAGATCAGTTGTTGTAAGTTTCATGATTGATACATCATCATATTTGTTTGGGATATCGGCGAGGTCTATGATATTCTCAAGGTCTTTGATGGTACTCTCCTCAACATTGCCTTGTTTGTATTGTCGCTGCTCATTCTCACTAACCTCATAGATATGTTGTGGTCCGAATTCAAATGATCGAGATCTTGAGCCTTGTTCCTTGTGAGAAATGGGTGTGTATGCATGGATTGTATCCACCTCAATATCTTTATTAATATCATAATAGGTGTCTCACTCATACTCATCAGAATCTATTTCAAAATCATTATCCCAGGTGGCTTCACTGAATCTAACAGGTATGTTGTATGGTGAGAAAAAATCACTGATAATTGACACAAGTTTGGTAGCTTGTTTTGATTCGGGATCAGTGCTTGCTTGTACTCTTTTAATTTGTTCATACATTGTTTCCTTTCTTTGAGTAGCAATTCCCTTAGTTCGTGGATCAACCTTGGTTTGATCAAGTTCTTGTACATGATGTACTTTCTTATAAGAAGCTTCCTCCCTTTGGAAAGCAATTTCTTCTTGTCGCCTCTTGTTTTATTCATGTTTTTTCTCCTTCCTTGTCTTTTCTGTTGCTTGGTGCAGTAATTCTTGCCATGAGTATTCCACATGTTTTTTGTTTTCTTTCCATTGAGGTTTTTTATGGTGATCTTGCTTTAGCACAGGCGGAACATGTTGGCCATACCCAAGTCATGTTTTGTCTTTTGCAATTTGTGAAGGGGGTTGTATGGGTTCTATGATGCCTTCTTGATGCTTGCCAATAGGTCCTTCTCCTTTGTATCCCATTTGTTGCATGATCTGGAACCCATTTTCATATTGTTTTGTTGGTATGACTACTTCTAGGGTAGCAGCTTTGATTTCTTCATCATCCTTGTATAGCCAGCTAAGGATGTATTTATCTTCTAATTCTTCAGCTGCCCATTTGGATAAATTTACCATCAAACTTTGTGATGGGTTGTGCTACCTGATGTCTTGATGTGGAAGGTTGTCCATAAGACCTTGGTAAAGTTAGCAACTTAGATAGACACAAAGGTTAAAAAGAGTACTCCCCCATGCCTTGGTCCTTTATTTTCATTGCTTGAATTTCATGGATAGGGACTTGAGTTCTTCTTGATGGTTGGATGATGAGGAAGCTTGGGCCTCCCTATTGTGTGGAACCAGGCTATCTTGAGATGCCTCCATACCATTGCAGTACTGAAAAGGGTTAGTATCTGCAGATATTGAAATTTCCTATCCATTGTAGGGGAATTTGAGACATTGATGGTTTGTGGAAGGTACCGCTTGTATTTCATGTATCCATGGATGACCCAATATTATATTGTATGTCAAGTCTATGCCCAAGACTTGGCACATTATGTCTCTTTGTACAGGACCTACCTGAATGGGTAGTATCACAATTCCTTTGGATGATCTTTCTTCATCACCATAGGCTTTGATAGTGATTTTATTTTTGGGATCAATATCTCTCTCAAAGAAGCCCAAGGCATGGATAAGCTTTAGAGTACATATATTGAGACCGACTCCTCCATCTATTAATACTCTTTTTACTTGATGTTTATAGACTAAGACCTCAATATGTAGTGGGGTGCTATGTGGATGACTCGAGGAGACATCATCGTGTTCATAAAAAGATATGTTATGTGGCACCGTCATATGGGCCACCATGGCTTGGAATCAATCAATATCCAAATAATTTAGAATGGTTGTTTTGACCAAAGATTGCTTCAAGATATCCTTGTGTTTTGGTGAAAGTGAGCAACTCAAGTATAGATATTTGAGTGGGTGTTCTTTGTAGTTGGTCAACCAAGTTATTGTTTTGATTGTTAAAGGTGTTATTGTTTGATGAACTAACACCTTCCTTAAAGAACTTCAAGGTTCCTTTATTGATGGAAGCTTCCTCTACTTGGATACCATTCTCTATTAATTTTGCAAAAGATGGTATACATTGTAGTTTGAGATGATAACTCATTTCACTGTTCAGATTATCTATGAAGATTTCCATCTTTTCCTTTTTAGGTACATCTCGTGGGTACCTTGCAACCATGCACCTCCATCATTGTAGAAACACCATGAATGTTTCATTGTTCTTTTGTTTTGTATTGCATACATCAAGCATGGTGATCACGTATTGGATATTATAGGAGTATTGTGCTATGAATTTATTCACCAACTCATCAAATGATCTGATGGGAGATGTGAGTTTTGACAACCACTACATTGTTTTTCCTCCCAAACTTATTGATAATAGTTTCATTAAGTACGTGTCATTGTGAGCAAACTCCAAGCTCATAATACAAAATTCCCAAATGTGATCACGCGGATCACTTTTATCATCGTATTTGTCATACTTTGGTATATTTGAATTTGGGGGAAAAAGGTACCATGTTTAATCTCCTATCAAAAGGATAATGACAAATATCTTCTAATGAGTATTGTATCGTGGTTCCTTGTTACATGTCATGCATTTGTCTTTGAAGTGTTTGGAGTTGTTGTGTAAGAACATGTAGGGGTGCATTGGTCCTTCAATGGGGAGTTTCTCCTCGTTCATCAAGATTGTCCTAATTGTGGGTATTGTCTTGTTTGTGAATGTTATCTTGTTCATGGGTGTAATCTCAGTTGCGTATGTTTTCTTGATCATGCATTTCCTCTCCTCTCAGGTGTACTTGATTGTAAGTATAGTTTCTTTCCCTTGTTCATGAAATTATCTCATCCGTATTCCTTAAGTTTTTTTGTGTCAAAATCCTCAGGAATATCGACTCCTTTACTAGTTAGCATGAGGAGATATTTTTTCTTATCCTGTTCTATAAGTCTTTCTATGAGTTTTTGCAAAGCATCATTCTCTTGACATTCTTGGAGAAGCTCTTCGGTGATTGGCGTTTCTTCCATATTTGCATATTCATCAAAAGGATTGGTCTCCCTACGACTCATGCTTGATTATGGTTGTGAATCCTTCTTTTTGTTTCTTTGAGATCGAGTGACAATGGGCATCAATATATCTCTATAGTAGTGAATTCTTCTTCTTCTATTGGGGCTCTTGGTGGAGTTGGTGGCTCAGGTCAAGCTTTGTTGTAAGTGATAAGAAACTTTGGAAACAAGGCGAGATTAATCCTTCCTCCCTTATTAAGGTGTTGGTTGAATGCTACTTTCTGAACGTAAGCCCTACTTCTAAAAGGTTCTTTGTCAAATTCTTTGGTTTTTCCTTGGATATACAACTGCATATGATGTAAGAAAACACGATGTGATTTAAAGAGTTGGCGGTTGATATAGAGAGATTTACTCCTCTTGATAAGTGCCTTAGAACTAGGTTGTCTCTTCTTCAACTTAATCTTTTGATGAAGACTTCTTCTTCTCAAAATATGGGGAGTGATCATACACAAATGATCAATGTTGATTGTTGACATTGGATGGATACTTAGTTTTGGATACTCAAGTCTACTTGTCAAGTAAAGGTCTAGTTTGATTTGCCCTTATGACAAAGTGTGCCAAATGATATGAGTCAAGTTTCATGGTGTAGAAACTTAATTTGACAACTTGAGATATTAACTAGGTATTTGTTTTGATATGATTTGTTGGATGGTGGAACCTTTGAGCACCATTTTTGATACTCCTTAATCTTGTTAGATAAAATCAAATCTCAAGATAGTTGAAGATTTGACATCCCCTTCTAAGGGTGCTTAGTTGGATTTGGAAATTTCTCACTTAAGATCCTTCTTTGCAATTTTTCCTTTTTTGTGTTGGATTTGTCAGAGGACCTAAAAGGGTATCTGAAACTATTAATAAAAATTTCACAAGGTGACTGGTTTGCTCTTTATTTTTTTCCAATCTTGCTCATGCGCTAGAACAAATCCCTGATGCGCTAAAGGATGACCCCAAAGTGATACAAAATATTCCAGATGCACTATTTTCCATGGTTTGATAACACAATTGTTGAATTGGTTATGTGCTAATATGTCCCTCTAAGGCGCTAATGTTTGGTGCAAATGCGCTATAATATGTTTTAGATGCGCTAGGCTGATGCTTCTATGCGCTGCAAAGATGTTGACAAGTGCTATCTGAGTTTTCACCAATATTATACTGATCATATGCTAATGTGAGTGATGGAAGTGCTAATTGTTGGTTGGAATGCACTATCTGATGATCAATATGCTCTAGGATGTTGCTCCTACGCACTAACTATTCTAATAACTTTGTTTTGATGATTTTGCTGAAAGTTTGAGAAATCATTTTTGTGCTTGATGGATGATTTTCTAAAAAATGATTTGAAAACACATTAGACAAAAGTAATAACAATTTGTCTATGCTAAACAAAAAGTGTATGTTCATTTGAGGATGTTTTCAAATCCCCGATGTTTTCACTGGCTTGGATTACAAAGAAGACATATCAAGAAGACTCTTTATTCAAAGTTCATTAATAATATCATAGTCTACTAGTCTTGATACTCCATCAGCTCAAACAACCTTGTCACCCCCTAGGCGGTGTCTTTTTTTTTCCTTTGTCCAGAAATTAACCAAAAGTGAATTGCTTCACAATTGGGTAGTTATCTTGGGAGATATATGGTGAGTGATCTTGGGGGCAGATTCTTCCCCACCCTTGCACTATTATATTGCCAATGTTTGGTAACTGACTCATCTCAAAGCTTCTTCTATGGTTTATAATTAGACTTTTGTTCAATCTTCTATGACAAACTCCCTCGAGAGGATTCCCAACCTTTAGAACAAAGGCTTTATGTATCTTAAAGATACTGGGGGAAGGCTAATCATTGAGCAAAACTGTTGGAGAGTATTTTCATCAGCCTCCACATTTGATTATAGTGGTTTGGAATACTTGGCGATAAAATTGTTTCCCACTTGGGTCATACCCCTCACACTGGCCTTTTCGAGGCTTCGAGAAGGTAGGCCCTCTAAAGGATGCAAGATACTTGAAGTAAAGACAACATCAAAGAGTGGGTTTGACTTTTTGATCACCCGGTTAAGGGGAGAGCATATGCCTACCACTTTCAAGACACTAAGTACACACTTGCTTTTCATCCCATATTGCAATTGTTTTCTAAAAGCTATTCAGAAGACATGTGGTTCTTTTTATCCTGATCAACCAAAGTAAATTCGCCAAATGAATAACAACGATTTTGCAATCTTGAAAGCTTAATGAGGTGAAGATTCTTTTTAAACTCCCAAATGAAAAACGAGGTTCTTTTTAATCAAACCAAAGGAAAATGATGTTTAATTTTAGCCCTTTGCACAAATGGGAACATTTATTTTGTTCTTTTTAGATGCCAAAGAAAGATGATCCTATCTTGCATAAAAGAAAAGATTTGATTTTGTTGTTCTTTTTAACCATGCCAGAAAGAAAGATGAAGTTTGTTTTAGGCACCAAAATAAATCATGAAGATCATTTTAAGTATCGAAAGATGTACGTAGGAAAATGTGGTGATCAAAATGAATAAATTGAGATCAAATGACCTATATATGAATGAGACTCTTAGTGCAAGTATAAACTAATTTAATTCAAACGAATAAATGTACGGTGGGCGCCAAAGATGTACACAGGAAATTGTGGTGATGAAAATGATTAAATAGAGATTAGATGACCTACATACCAATGAGACTCTTAGTGCAAGAATAAACTAATTTAACTTCCCAAGGGGTGTCCCATTGTTCTCTATCTCACAGGATCCCTAAAGCCAACGCTTTGCTTTTAGATCATTGAGCAAATGACTTAGGAATGACAACTCCAAGAACGAGGGATATTGTGATCTATATGCATGAATGCGTTTTAAGATCTATATGATATGTTAAAAGCTATAATGATTAAGTTAAGATCAATATAGTAATATGATAATAAGATTAACAAATTATCCTAACATGATATCGATATACTATTGATATGAAATGAAATGCTTCTAAATGTTATGATGATATTTTAACAAAGAGAGGCTAAAATGCTTTGTAAATTAGACTATAATGTAGATGCATGAAACTTGGATCTTTATAATGAAGAATGAGAGCTCTATTTATAGGAAAAATAGGCAATGGAGGGTTAAGATTGAATAATCTTAACAATGGCTAGGATTGAAAGTTACTCAATCCATATTTACAATTTTCACCAATTAAATGGTGACAATTGTCAACAAGAGGTGGCTTGAGAGGAGATGAAAGAGGTATTAAATTCCTGAGGATACACGAAGGTTACCTTAGGAGGTAAGGATATGGTTAGGTTAGGGTCATCCATTGGATAAATTTTTTACCCAAGGGGTAAACTATTGTACAAGGGTTAATAGGATAACTAGGGTATAAGCCATAAGTGCTTGATGAGACCCTTGGGTAAGATGAGGGTTAAGTTAGAGAGAAATTCTCTAACCATGAGGGGAGGGTTGATTTAACCATTAATGGTTAGGAAGACTTTAGGGACAAATTTGTAAGGGTCCTTCCAAATTTGTGGGAACTCAACAAGTTAGCTTGTTGAAGAAATATAGCTTTAAATGCATTTAGAAGACTTTCCTCCAAATTTGAGAAGTGACCTCCTCAAACTTAGGGAAAGGACATGATTATAGGGATTAAGGCTAATTAAGATAGTTTAGAAGAATCTAGAAGGATCTAGAAGAGGTTTAGGAGGCAAGTGGGAGATGTAGGAAAATGCAAGTGGGGGGGTTTAGGATTTTAATTAAAATAAAATATTTTATTTCAACTAAAATAGATGAAACTTGCATAAATATAAGTGGGGGGATTTAATTAAATGTAAATTTAATTAAAAGGAAGAAAGGGGAATTAATTAAATAAAGTGATTTATTTAATTAAAGACTAGAAAAGGTTTAGGTGAATTTAATTAAATAAATTGAATAATTTATATTAATCAAATAGATGAAAATGAAGAAATTAATTAAATAATATTTAATTAATAGGGGGATAGGGTTAAAATAAATATTAAATATCTATTTAAGAAAGTGGTCAGTTTTATACATCTACACAAGTTTCTTTCCAAGAAAGAGAACTGCACTGGATGTGCTTTTCCAGACATCTATATCTCCACTCCAATCTGCATCTTTATATGCACATACTATAAAGTCATCATCTTTAGGATACCACAAACCATATTCAGTTGTTCCTTGTAAATATCTAAAAATCCTAGCTACTGGAGCAAAAGGTTTTCATCATAATCAATTCCTTCATTCTGAGAATATCCTTTGCAGACCAATCTAGTCATGTTCCTCACAACTTGTCCATCTTCATTCAATATATTCCTCAAAACCCATTTAGTTCCAATAATATTCTTTTTTTTAGGTCAGGGAACTAAAGTCCATGTGTTGTTCTTTTCTATCTGATCTAATTCCTCTTCCATAGCTTTCATCCAACATTCATCCTTATATGCCTCAACTACTGATGCCAATTCAATTTGAGAAATTAAGCATACCTCTTCAACTGCCAACCTTCTCCTTGTCATAACAAATTTTCTCTTAACTCCAATGATCTGATCTTCTAAATGATTCAACCTTACATACCTAGGAGTCTTCCTACTTTCTGTTTCTCTGCTCTGATCTTCAGTTAATGTTGAATTTTCTGATATTGTTGGGGTAACTGGTTCAACATTTTGTTTTGGTGTAGGCATTACCGAATCAATTATGATCATTTCCAATTCTGGTTCTCTTTCATAAGTTTTGATTTGACCTTTGTGTTGGCCATTTAAAGGAATTGATTATATGTTGCATTGATGTTTTGTCATTAATGTCAACACTATCTATTCTAGATGCTTTACCGACACCCTTCTAGTCTCGGTAGGTTGTGGTTTCTGGTTGGTTTGGATCCGGCATGATCCGGTGTGGTCTGGTATGGTTTGGTTGTGGAATTGGCTTATTCATGATACTCATGTTCATATTTCGTAAGTTGGTTTGGGTCTGGTGATCAGATGTTATCCTGCTTTCTTGGAAGCTTGGTTTGTTGTTCTGATGAGGGTTTCACCAGCAGAGATTTGATGAAGACCTTTGATGATATGCATAAGTGGTGTTGGTGGAGCTTTTGGTATGGATTCATGATGTTGTTGGTGATCATATGGATTCAGGATGTTGTTGGTGATCATGTTCAAAACTTGGTGGATGGAGATCATTGCTTTAGCGTGTAGACCTATATTAGGTCCCAGTTGATCTAGGTTATGGACCGACTTAATGAAACGTGTGGATTGGACCTCTCGATGTGTTTTTGAGATGTCTTATGGGTTGAATAGTGTTTGTTTGGTCTAAGGCCAACATGTTTTATAATTATGTAATTGGTTTCTTTTGTGGTGGTCGACCTAATTGTCTATGGTCGGGGGTTTGTATATATATGGTGTAAGATCTCATTGTAGATCATCATGGTTATGGTCAAGGGAATGAGAAATGGATATGTAATGTGTGAATAATGTAATATCATTCAAGTAGAAGATTCAGTCAATCATTGAAGATCGAGTTGGGTTTATGTAAGAGGATTTAGTTCTCTGGTATTGAGCTTAACCGAAAGTGTACTCAGGCATAGGAGATGCTATCTTTGCAGTTCATACCTTCTTTCGGATTGTAGTCTGAATTTCTATGTAGTCAGTGAGACTACTTTTGTGATGGGCAGTGCGCTCTAGGTTGTTGGCCTTCTTGGAAATGCAAGCCCCTCAACTGTAATTCACATACTTACTATAGAAGTATTATCTGATTGTGGGTAGGTTTCCCAGCGCGGTTTTTCCCTTTACAGTGTTTTCCACATATAAATATCGGTGTCATGTGGATGGTATTTATTCTCTGATTAGTGTTTATGCTTAATTGATTTAACTTCTTTTCTGGTATTTGGTTTAAGCATTCCATTATTAATGTTTTAGGCTCCGGTATTAAATTTTTAATTGCTAAATGTTCTGGTAATCTGTGACAACTGATTCACCCCCCCCCCCCCCTTCTAAGTTTTCTTCTGGTTATTTAAACTGTCTAGCAATTGGTATCAAAGCTTTGGTCCTCTCTATAGAAAGCTTAACCATTTGAGGAAGATCCTATGGCAACTAACAGTTCAAGTCCATCCAGTTCATCTAGAGATATCTTTCGAAGAGATATTCCTAGGCTTGATGGAACAAATTACACAGTGTGAAAGATTCAGATGGAGACTCATCTAAGATGTCTTGGCAAGGAGATTTGAGAGATTACATAGAATGGTGTTACACCTCATAATCTGGCATCTGGAAATCCTCCTTCAAAAAACTTGGATAAGGAGCTTGAGAATGATTGTAGAGCAAGAGAAACCCTCCTGTGTGCACTTTCTGATCAACAAATAATGGGATTAACTAATAAATCATCGGGAAAGGCTATATGAGATAAGTTTGAGACTCTTAATGAAGGTGACCATACTATGAAGATTGATAAACTTGATGGTTACCAGGTAAGATATGAAAACCTGAAGATGGAAGAAGATGAAAGGATTGTTGCATTCACAAAAAGGGTAAATGAGATTGTTATGGGAATTCAATGTTGTGGTGGAACTCTGAGTGAAGATGAAATTATTTCTAAAATCCTGAGAGCCCTACCACTGGATTACAAGATGAAGGCTAATGCTATTATTAAGTTGAGAACAATGGATAATACTTCTGTCAACAAAGATACCTTGGTTGGGAAATTATCTACTTTTGAGCTTGAAGAATTTGAACCTTTTGGAGTTGTGAAGACTGAACCTACTTTTCATGCATCTGCATCATCAACTGGTAAGCAAGATTGGAAATATTTATATGCAAAGGAATTGGATGATATGAAGAGAGAAGATGATGAGTTTGAGCAACTTGAAGCACTATTTGCTAGAAGAGTACCTAAAGGACACGTAGGAAGTAATTATGAAGGAAAAACAACTTTTAAATGTTTTGCATGTAATAAGAATGGTCATTTTGCATCTAGATGTCCTAAAAGGAATTCAAGATTTGAAGCAAGAGTTAGAATATCTTTTAAGCCTAACCCTGGATATCATAATAAGTACAAGTATAGGAAAAACATAGACAAATCATGCTACATAGCGGATGAGGAAGGTATTACTGACTCTGATGATGAACCAGCAAAAGACTCTACTAGTGGTTCCAGTAATGGAAAGGAATAGGTGTTCTTGGCTATCAAGGAAGATGTTCTGGCTTTGGAAGAGAAGGCACTTGCTGCTAAAATTGAAGACAAGGATGAATGGGTAATTGATAGTGGATGTTCACATCATATGACTGGAGATAAAGGGAAGTTTCTATCTTTTCAAGAATTTGATGGCGGTCTGGTTAGATTTGGAGATAATAAAGCATGTATGATCAAACCAAAAGGAACTTTATCATTGGATGGTAAGAACAATACTGACAATATTTTGTTGAAGGTTTGAAGCATAATATTTTGAGTGTAGGACAATTGGTGGATAAGGGATTTCAATTACAGTTCAAGGATGGAAAATGCAAAATCATTAACAGATCTATCTTGGAGATTGCAACCTATACATAGAAAAAAGGTAATATATTTCATTTGAATTCCGGTGAGAAGAAATGTTTGATTGCACAAATTGATGAGAGTTGGCTATGGCATAAAAGGATATGTCATGTGAATTTTGATTGCATTGTAAAGATTAGTTCAACTAAGGCAGTTAGAGATATACCTAAAATTGTGAAGCCCTATAATTTGGTATGTAAAGATCAGTTCAATTAAGGTAGTTAGAGATATACCTAATATTGTGAAGCCCTATAGTCTAGTATGTAAAGAATGTCAAGTGGGAAAATAGGTCAGAACCTATTTTAGGAGTATACAAGATAAATCTAATGATGTTCTTGATCTTATTAATACTGATTTGTGTGGCACTGGTAGAGTTAAAAAATTTCAAGGTGATATATATTTCATGCTAATCATTGATGATTATTCTAGAATGGTGTGGGTTACTTTTATAAGGGAGAAATATGAGGCTTTTGAAAAGTTTAAAATCTTTAAAGCTAAAGTGGAAACTAAGACAGGATTGAAGATTAAATGTTTGAGGTTAGATCATGGTGGAGAATTCACATCCGGTGAGTTTAATAACTTTTGTGAGAAGCATGGTATAAGGAGACATTTTTTTGCTCCCAGGACACCTCAGCAAAATGGAGTTGTGGGAAGGAAGAACAAAAATATCTTGGATGCTGCTAGAACAATGATGATGGAAGCTAGTCTACCTCATATCTACTAGAGAGAATCAGTGAGCATAGTGGTTTATACATTCAACATAGTACATATCAAAGGAGAAACCGGTAAGACGCCTTATGAATTATGGTTTGGCAATACACCTACTGTTAAGTATTTTAGAATCTTTGGTTGTAAATGTTATATCAGGAGAGATGATATCATTGGCAAATTTGATCCTAGATGTGATCAAGGCATATTTCTTGGTTATTCTAATGACAACAAAGCATATAGATGTTATAACAAGAGATTGGAGATATTTGTCAAGAGTGCTAATGTCAAGGTGGATGAGCTGAATAGAGGTCAAATCTGAGTTTATGAGAAGGAACCGGTGGTGGAAATGATTATATTTGAACTGGTAGCACCTTTACCAAAATAGAGTGTTGAACCAGCTACTCCAGTAGTATCATAAAATTCAATAGTAAATGAAGAACCGAGAAGAGGAACAGAGAGTCAGAGGACTCCTAGGTATCTGAGATTGAATCATTTAGAAGATCAGATCATTGGGGATAAGAACAATGGAGTGATGACAAGAAGAAGACTGGCAACTAATGAGGTATGTTTAATTTCTCAATATGAACTGGTATCAGTAATTGAAGCATGTAAAGATGAATATTGGTTGAAAGCTATGGAAGAAGAATTAGATTAGATTGGGAAGAATAACACATGGACTTTAGCTCCCCAGCCTAAAAATAAGAATTTTATTGGAACTAAATGGGTTTTTAGGAATAAATTGAATGAGGATGGTCAAGTTCTAAGGAATAAAGCTAGATTGGTTTGTAAAGGATATTCTCAAAAGGAAGGAATTGATTATGGAGAGAGTTTTTCACCTATAGCTAGGATTGAAACTGTAAGATTATTTATTGCCTATGCTGCCCATACGAACTACAAGGTTTATCAGATGGATTTTAAGTGTTCATTTTTAAATGGGGATCTTGATGATGAAGTTTATATTGAGCAACCTGATGGTTTTTCTCTTTCAGGTGATACAAACATGGTTTGCAGGCTAAGGAAAGCTTTATATGGATTGAAACAGGAACCTAGAGCTTGGTATGAAAAGTTGGATAAATATCTTTTGAAGCTTGGTTTTACTAAGGGTAATGCTGATAGTAATTTATATTATAAGATCACTGATGATGATATACTAATTATTGAAGTATTTATTGATGATATTATTTTTGGAGGTGAATAAAAGTTGTGCATGGAATTTTCTAAGAATATGGAGAAAGAATTTGAAATGTCTATGATTGGAGAAATGAAATTTTTCTTAGGTTTGCAGATTACTCAGACTAACAAAGGTATTTTCATCTGTCAAACTAAGTATGCTAGGGAATTATTGAAGAAATTTGGTATGGGAGATTCTAAACTGGTAAGTACTCCTATGGTTACAAGTGAGAAATTGACAAGGAAAGATGTTTCTGCACCGGTAAATTCTACAAGATACAAATCTATGATTGGAGGTCTGCATTATTTGACTCAGACTAGACCTGACATAATGAATGTTATTTGTATTGCATCTAGATTTCAGAGTGATCCTAGAGAAAGTCATGAGAGTGCAGTGAAAAGGATTTTTAGATACTTGCAAGGTACATCTAAATATGGTTTGTGGTACCCTAAGGATGATGGCTTTATGTTATGTGCATATACACATGTTGATTGGGTTGGAGATGTTGATGACCGGAAAAGTACTTTTGGTGGAGCTTTCTTTCTTGGAAAGAAGTTGGTTTCATGGATAAGCAAGAAACAATAATGTACCTCTTTATCTACTATTGAAGTTGAGTATGTTGTTGTTGCTACTAACTGTACACAGGCTCTATGAATGAAGCAAATGTTGAAGGATATCAAAGTGCATTGCACTGGACTGGTAGTTATTCACTGTGATAACTTTGCTGCTATTGACATATCAAAGATTTTGGTATTTCATTCTAAGACAAAGCACATATCTATCAAGTATAACTTTTTGAAGGAGAAGGTGGAAGAAAATGAAGTCAGATTGGTTTATGTGAACACTAAACAACAGATTGCAAATATTTTCACTAAGCCTTTGCCTAAAGAACCATTTGAGTACCTGAGAGATAGGTTAGGGGTTTTTGCTCCTCCAACAGAGAATTGATTGATGATTTTTGGCATCAATACGGTATTTATTATCAGAGATATTATTCATTTCAGCACTGATGTGGGGATGCTACTGCTCAAGAGGATAGGCAACTTTGTGTTTCAATGGAATATGTTTTTGCTTTGATATTTTTGTCAGATTTTTGGCATTGATGTCAAAGGGGGAGAGATATTGATGTGAAAAAGAAAAAAAGGGAGTTGTATACATTAGGGGAGATATATGTGTAATTCAGAAATTTATAGAGATATCATTTACAGGGGGAGTTTGGTCTTTGTTTCAGAACTTCATTGCTATATCTTTGAGTGGGAGATTGTTGGTTGTCTTCCATTGGGGGAGACTTATTTGGCATTTCTTCATACTTAGATGTTTTTCACATCTAGTGTTGCCATCAATGCCAAAGGGGGAGATTATTAGCCATTTGGAGGAATTAATTATGTGTTCCATTGATGTTTTGTCATTGATGTCAACACTAGCTATTTTGGATGCTTTACTGACACCCTTCTGGTCCCGGTAGGTTGAGTGGTTTGGATTCGGCATGATCCAGTATGCTCCGGTATAGTTTTGTTATGGAATTGGCTTGTTCATGATACTCATGTTCATATTCAGTAAGTTGGTTTTGGTATGGTGATTGGATGCTATCCTGCTTGCTTGGAAGCTTGGTTTTTTGTTCCGGCGAGGGTTTCACCAGCAGAGCTTTGATGAAGATCTTTGATTATATGCATAAGTGGTGTTGGTGCAGCTTCTAGTATGGATTCAGGATGTTGTTGGTGATCATATGGATTCGGGATGTTGTTGGTGATCATGTTAAAAAATTGGTGGATATAGATCATTTCTTTGGCATGTGGACCTATATTAGGTCCCGGTTGATCTAGGTTATGGATCGACTTAATGAAATGTGTGGATTTGACCTCTCAATGTGTTTCCAAGATGTCTTATGGATTGAATATTGTTTTTTTGGTCTAAGGCCGACATGTTTTGTAATTATGTAATTAGTTTATTTTCCAGTGGCCGGCTTGATTGTTTATGGTCGAGGGTTTGTATATATATGATGTAAGATCTCAATATAGATCATCATGGTTATGGTCAAGGGAATGGGAAATGGATATGTAATGTGCGAATAATATAATATCATTCAGGCATAGGATTTGGTCGATCATTGGAGATCAAGTTGGGCTTATGTAAGAGGATTTAGTCCTCTGGTATTGAGATTAACCAGAACTCTACTCAAACATAGGAGATGTTATCTTTGCAGTTCATACTTTCTTCCAGATTGTAGTCTAGATTTCTATGTAGTCAGTGAGACTCCTTTTGTTATGAGAAGTGCACTCTAGGTTGTTAACCTTCCTGCAAGTGCAGGCCCCTCAATTTTAATTCACATACTTACTGTAGAAGTACTATCTAATTGTGGGTAGGCTTCCCACTGTGTTTTTTCCATTACAAGATTTTCCATATATAAATCTTGGTGTCATGTGGATGGTAATTATTCTCTGATTATTGTTTATGCTTAATTGATTTAACTGCTATTCTGGTATTTAGTTTAAGCATTCTAGTATTAATGTTTTGGGTTCCGGTATTAAATTTTTAATTGCTAAATGTTCTAGTAATCTGTGACAACTGATTCACCCCCCCTCTCAGTTGTCTTCCAGTTATTTGAACTGTCTAATACTTTGTACTGCTCATCCACCTTGACATTAGTGCTCTCCATAATTCTCTGCAATCTTTTGTTATAACATCTATATGCTTTTCTTTCATTTGAATAACCAATAAATATCACTTCATCACATCTAGGATCAAACTTTCCAATTCACTACCAAAGATTTTGAAATACTTAAGTGTAGGTGTATGACCAAACTACAATTCATAAGGTGACTTACCGGTAAACTAAATCAGATCCAAGATCCAACAAATCTTCGCTGGTTAACCTTTAAACTAACTTCTACAATGTCTAAAACATGCTTTCATACCACTACCGGGGGTAATGCAACATTTGTCATCAATTTATCTCCCCCAAGGCTAATGCCTTAGCTACCAGATGCATTTCTTGATGCCGGTGTAGGAATACCTTGATTTGTTGGATGAACATCCGCAGTATTTGATTCTTTCGATTGATCCTTAGACTTTATAACCCACTTCTTCTCGTTCTCCTTCCGAATATCATCAACTTTTTGCTTTCCCTTTGCATTGGATTTGTCATTTCCTGCTAGTAGGTTTTTGCTTCTGCAAAATTTAGCAATGTGTCCTACTTTGTTTCATGTAATATTATAAGTGACATTTTTCTTTTGAATTGCCTTACTGTAACCTTGACCATTTCTTGACCTACATGGATTAGCCATATGTCCAAACTTTCCACATGCATGACTTTTTACATCCATTCTACAATTCGTTGTCCTATGACCATACTTTTTGCAATTGAAACACTGACCGGTAAATGAATTATTGTTCTAATTGATTCTATTTATGCATTGACTTTCCATATGACCAAACTTATTGCAAATAAAGTATCTACCATTGAATTTAAGTATATTGGGTTGCCTTACCGATTACCTTTGATTTCGGTTGACTGGTGGATTCTCCTGATTGTTCTTATGATCAGATATATCATCGTGATTTCAAGTACTAGAGCTTTCTCCATGCTCAAATCCAAGACCTCTAGTGTCTCCACTGTCCCTTTGATTCTTCAATAATTCATCAAGCTTTGCAAAACTAACCTTGAACTTGTCTTTGTACTCATTTTCAGCATCTAGATCACTTCTTAGGATTGTCATCATTCTTACCAACTCTTGCTCATTGTTCTGAGATTGTACTAATTCGGTTCTCAATATATCATTCTCATGTGCCAACCTAATGCATTTTTCAGATCTTTCTTTTAGAGATTTGACAAGATTTTATTCATTCTTCTTCTGGTCTTCAATCTCCTTGTACATCCTCATGGTTAGGGATTGCATTTCATTCTTCATGACACCATTTTCCTAACTCAACTTCTGGCATAGATCCTTAATAGCATTCTATTCTTCATCATCCTGATTTTATAATTGATCATAGAGTTCTTTCCTTTTGGCTTGAGAAGATGACAACCTCTCTTGCAAAGTAAAGATGAATTCCTTCGCATATCTCAGCTCATCTTGCAACTTCATGTTCTTCAATCTTTTAGCATCATAGTCTTCAAGAGCCACTTCAAGTTCTTTCCTCAAACTCATCTCCATGGATTCTGGATACAGGATCTTCCTCAAGTTGTTAGACTTATTCTAAAGCACCAGGCTTTGATACCAATTGTTGGAATCCAAGAACACTAAGAGGGGGGGTGAATCAGTATTCTACCGATAAGATTAATTTTAACCTTATTGTCACAACAATATAGCAATCAGTATGCATAAAATAAAATAACAAGAAGTAATAATGCAACCACAAAGATCAAAACCATAACATAGAGATTTATACATGGAAAACCTCAAGGAGGAAAAAACACAGTGGGATTGGAGACCCACAATATCTATCCACTAATCAGATGAATAAATACTACATATAAGGGGCCTGCACATGCAGGAAGGCACACTGCCTCTAGCACACTGCTCATCATAGAAGGAGCCTCACTTACTACAAGAAATCTTCAGACTACAATTCGGAAAGAAGATTGAACTACAAGAATAGCATCTATTATACCTGAGTATAGTTCCGATTAAGCTCAATACCTGAGGTCTTAAACCTCTTACACAAAACCTATTAGATCACCTATGATCGACCAAATCCTCTGCATATGATTATAACTTTATTCGTGCATAGATAATCTCATAACCATCCATGACCTTGATCTACAAAGAGATCTTACTTCATAATTATACAAACCCGGGACCTAAACAATTAGGTCAGCCACCTAAAAGTTAATACAATAAATCCATTACATAAACCGGCAAACCAATGATAACCCAAGTCGACCTAAGACCGAAACAACATTATCCGAACAATAAATCCAACCAGTAACTCATCAAGAGCATCCACCAAAAAGTTACATAAACTGGTCCATAACCTAGGAGAATAACATAGAATAACACTAGACCTAAAATAGGCCGCCATAAGCCAAATGCAACACCACCGATCAACTAGAACATGAACATGATAACCATCAACATCTTGAGAAACTTCTAGAAGATGCACCAACACCACTTATCTAATCCATCAAAATATCTTCAACAAAGCTCTACCGATAAAACCCTTACCAGTAACCAAAAGGCTTACTAGAACATATGATAGCTTCTGGATCACCAAATCCTAAACCAACTGAAAGTGACACGCACATGAATGACCGAACCAAAGCAACTCCACCAAACTGAATGTACCGAAGAATACCAGAGATGATCTCTAGATCAACATTACAATCAAACCACTCTACCAGAACCCGTTAGACAACCAAACAAGCTAGTGTTGACATCAATGCAACACATAATCAATTCCTCCAAATTGCCAACAAACCTACCTGTTAGGTCCTGGAGACAACTGAGAGGGGGGGTGAATCAGTTGTCCAATAAATTCAACCAAAATTAACTTAACCAAAACGTAATGCTTAATGTCGGTAAACCAAACTTTATGTCGGTAGACAGTTTTATCAGTTAATTGCAGTATCGGTAAAGATTAATGCATGAAACATAAAGACAATAACATCCACAACACATAACATAAGTATTTGTATATGAAAACCCTGTAAGGGGAAAAACCATGGTGGGAAGCCTTACCCACAATCAAATGATACTACTGCAAATAGTATGTGTGTACAATATGGATTCTGCACATGCAGAAAGGCCAGCTGCTTAGAGATCACTGCTCAATCACAAAATGGGAGTCACACTAACTACAATTGGATGGTTAAATCCAATGATAATGTACTGCATAAAATAGCATCTTCATATGTTGGATTCAGTACCGGTTTAGTTCTGATTATCTTCCTCAAAACCTTCCTTCAACCTTCAAATGATGTCTGCGTGTATAGCTCTTCTTATTTTTGCATATATCCTATTACAATCCTTTTTCCAAATGCATATCAATCTCACAAATGAGATCTTACATTTATACCGAAAGCTAAGACCAAATGAATAGGTCAGCTCACTAAAAGATATTACAATAATTACAAATAAATCAATAAGTGATGCATCAAGTTAGCTCAATGCATTTACAATAATAATAAATCATCTTCAAAACGTGTCGTGCTGATCTGGAATAAATATTCTTGTCAGTGCATAGCCTGGACCTATTTGCCGGTAACAACAAATATGCAAACCCGAATAGATCAATAACCAAATCACCAAAACCAAGTGATCAAATAATGTCTTTGACATAACCAGGTAGTTTCCAAGTCATTCCAGGTGTTGGTGAATAATATAACCTGTTGGTGAACCAAATACCGGTGACTATGTATAATTCTCTGACTTACCAGTGAACAAAACAAAGATCTCCAAGTGCTGATAAGTGTTGACAAGTGTTGACAAGTGTTGACATCAATAACAAAACCATATCAACATATCCAAAATACCAACACTGCCATCTAGGGTTATATATTTCATGAAAATCATAAGCATAGAGTGACAAATAGATTCGATATTACCCGTATCATAGCTAATTTTAGAGACTTTGGCCAATTTATTCCTTTCTTTATCATCTTTGGGGAATTTATTGGCTGTCGCATCCAACAACTATCTATCCTTGTAAATCTTGGCCCCTTCCATAGGTAGACCATAACCACTGCCACAAGTTTTTCATCAATCTTGAAGTCCCTACCAAACAGCTGAATGTGCCCCTCCTTCACACCCTTGGCAAATTTCCAGGTGATGTTTGCATCAAACACATGAAGATTATCAATGAAAGGGGTGAGGCCCCCTCATTTTATAATTCTCCAAATTGTGGCATCTTTTTTAAATTCCCTGCAATCCAGAGGTTCGAACCTTCACCTTTCACCATCCATAGTAGAAGGAATGGTGAATAGACCAATGTGCAGAATGATAGATAGACCAATGTGTAGAATGGCTATATACCAAAAAATATTAGTGATCACCTAGAAAGCGTGTGGTACACTATGGAAATTAAGCATTAAAGTTCTCCACAAACTCATAACACTCCTCACAATAATGGAATTGACCACTATTTCAAGGTATGACATCATTATTCAGTAGATGGGATGCCTTTGTGTTTGAGATAAATCATATCTCAAGAGGCAATTAACATCTGCAGGTACACAATCACTTAGGTGCCATATCATTTCATTATTAGCCCGAACTCCCTCATTAGAAATATAACTCACAAGTCCATTAGCTTCATGGTAGGCATAGGTATTATGAAATTTTTGAAAGGTCCTTAATATATCCAAGGATTTATTAATCCATTTTTCAATAGTCCATGAAGATTTTTGGTGGCCTTTTAAACATTGAATTGTGTTACTAGAGTCACACTCTAACTAAACCATCTTAGCATTAATTTTTTTAGCCATTCTCAAGCCATGGACGGTCGCAACTACTTAAACAAAGTGGTTAGTCTGACATCCCAAGGGGAGTGCCAACACTGAAATTAGCCTTCCATTGTCATCTCTGATCACTCCCCCGCACCCAGCTACCCCAAAATTTCCCTTAACTGCCCTGTAGAAATTGACCTTCACCCAAATAGAAGGAGGAAGATTCCAATGAAGATTATCCTTGGGTTATTTAATTAATCTAAAGATAATGGAGCTATTCACATTGATTTTCCAGTTGAATGCAACCCATGAATCAAATTGAGAGAAAATTTTCTTAGCCTTGTTCGAATATTTTTCTTTGGCTTGTTGAAAGTTTTCCTTAATAGCCCTAATAATTTTACTGGAGATAACATCCAGAGGCAAAGCAACATCCCAGAAGACTCTATTGTTTCATTCTTTCCATATTCCCCACACCAAGTAAGGAAAGGTAACGGACCACAAAAGATTCAAGGCTTGATTAGATGAAGGAGCTATCCATTGGTCAAGAAAGTCCACCACTAAAGGAGCGACCCAGACTAAGTTCCAATTCTAAAGAATAGGACCCCACACCTCACGGGCATAGGAATAGTGTAGAAACAAGTGATATGTAGACTCAGCATCCTTCTGGCAAAAAAACATCAGTTAGGTAAGTAAAAACCTCTTTTACAAAGATTATCAAGACTCGAGATTTTATTTTGGAGCATGATCTAGAAAAAGATGTTGATCTTTGGAATGATGTCTTTGGACCACACTCTAGCTCAAGGGGGAGGTGGGGATAGGGACATATACTGAAGAAAAATAGCCTAAGAAATAGAGAAATCACCCGAGGATGATTTCCTCTATACCAACTGATCATTCTCTTTAAGATTCATTATACATGAATTAAAATATATTTGAAGAGGAAGCAAGTCAGAGCTAATGTCGAGAAGGTTCACCCACTTTACTTCAACATAATAGTTAGTTACCCACATACCAAAACTATCTTTACAATCCAACATAAACTTGCCGAAGGTTGGATTATTAAATAGTGGTTCATGGCCAATCAAGCTATCCTCCCAAAATTTAATCCTTCTTCACGAACCCAATTTCCAACAAATTGCAAACCCAATTATATGCTTAACTTTGATAATATTATTCCAAAGAGTAGATCCCATAGGTATTTCTTGAGATTCAAGTAACTCCTTTAAGGAATCAATATGATGTATATACTTGCTCTTCCAAATAGAATTCCATTCGCCCTTTGTATTAAAAATTCTCCAGAATTGTTTTGCTAGAAGGACCTTATAAAATCTATAAGATTTCTCAACCCAATCCCTCCAAATTTTTTGGGTTTACAGATAGATTCCCAAGCTACAAGAGGCAATATCTTTCTCTCTTTCACTCCTAACCAAAGAAATTTCTTTTGGATTTTCTCAATGGACTAAACAAATTTAACCAGAATTTTGAACAGACTAAGGGCATAAACTAGGAGAGTTTGGAGGGTTGCCTTAAGGAGTTGAATTTTTCCAGCTTGGCTAAGAAGAGTTCTCTTCCAACCAACCAACTTTTTATGAAATTTTAATGATGAAAAATTAAGGTTTCCACCATTAGATGTATGAAAACCTCTAATTTTTACTTGGGGACCATCACTTAGGAATTAGATAGATCTAAATTCTAATCTGATTCTAGGGGGTCTTGAATGTGCCTCTTCCTTTCCTTGAGTTGAATTGATTTATTTAAGATGCTAAAATTAAGGCAAAAAGGTTGAAATTGAAGTAATTATGCACAAACAGTGAGCTACAATCATAGAATTGAGCCACGAACCTAGATCTCGGGATTATAAGAGTATTCAGACCTATTCCCAAAAGGACCTCCTAATTTGTCAGGACCAAGGTGGTGGTCACTCTATTCCTCCATACTTTTCACACTCTAATGGGGGATTGATTCATTGTTATAAATAAAGCTAATTTTGAAGATCACAGCTACGTACGCATTCCTATGCACACTAGAGAAGGGAAATAGGTTGGGAATAGGGGTTTGCCTAAGTCAAACCTCGGTTTAGGAATTAACCTTGAATGAAATATTACAATTACTAAAATAAATAATGGAAAGATATACCTCAGATCTCCAATGATTAATAATGATGCTTTGCTTCATGAATGTAATCACATATTTTGTATGAAATGGCATGAACAAGACAAAACCCTAATCACACACACATGCTTGCATATGAATTTTATAATTTTCTTCGCAATGGTTGAATGAATTAAATGCAATCTTGAAGATATCCGGAAATGCTTGATAATGAACACTTCAATGCTTGAATGCTTTGGGTCGAATGCTTGAATGGATAGATGAAATTAAGTTGATCAAATATCTTTATATATGAGATCCTAGGTCAATTTACCAATTAGGCCGACCTCAAATGGTCACATAGAGCCACCAATTTCATTTCCCATTGAAGAGATAGGTCACATCCTCCCCTCTTAAAAATTGGGTCCCATTGAGGGGAACCAGGGCATTGGGTGCTCGTCCAGGGCCAGGGCACTACCGTTATAGCACTTCTTAATTAGGGACCTCCAGTTAGCCCTAGGGAGAAGGACATAGCCCCAAAGGATCATTTGGAAAGTGTATGTGGTACCAAAACTATAGTTAAGGCACTAAACAGACCTAGATAGGAGATGAGGGGGAAATACACTAAAGTAGGGGCACAAACATGAGGTGTAAATTGGCCCAATGACAATTTACAATGCTACATTTAGCCCCTAGTTTAGCAGGAGTATGAGCCTACGCAAATACTTGCGGTAAAGTAGAAGAAATAGAGATGAAAGAGACGAAATAAGGAGATCAATCACAAGGACTATAAGACATCACTAATTTTGAGGAGCCAAGGCCCCAATTTGTTGGTTCCCAAATTGGGTTTTACACTTATGCAACAACCAAGTTGATCTCTCCACTTCCTATGAGGTTGCCAGCCTCAATTATCAAAAATTTCAAGGACTTGGACGAACTTAACAAGGATACAAGATCCTTCTACACTTTGGGCTCTGCAAGACCTGGGAGGGTGGTCCCTTAATGCATTTACAATCTCTGCACCACACTTGTAAATAACATTAAATAAAGCAGATAATCTCACCAAAAGGCTCAACAACAATTTAAGGAGATGCTAAATGATGGTTAATCATCTATTGATCTACAACTTAAAGTGGAGCAACGAGAATGAACAAATCTTCAAGCTATTACAATTAATGTTTCTCATATGGACTCAACAGAAAAGGAGAATGTTCCTCAACTTGTTGGAGCCATGAGACATTTTAGCTCATAAACACACATACATAAAATAAAAGATATTTCTGTTCAAACAAAGCTCGTAGCAAGAGCTAATGATTTAGACAACAACATTGACTATAAGCACAATTGCTAGTTGTGATTAGTGCCTCATTCCATTGGGCAGCTTGAAACTATGGGAATATAAAATAACATATGACAAGCCTTTATCCAACAACTATTAAATCCACGATAACACTGCCTTACAGTGTATCTCATCAGTGATTTACATCTAGAACTACTTACCTAAATCCTTGCATAAGCTCTATCATTCTGCAACTCTATTTAAGCAATTTAGTTTACCCCTTGGGCCAAAGCATAAACATAAAGTCACATACATCACAACAATGCACTAAATAAAATGAACCCTTGGTTGACTTCCACTCAAAAATTGATAGAATCATACAATGGAGAGAAGCTAGATTTGAACCATATTTTCATTTATTCCAAATGCTACTTCTGCCACATAACACTTTACAATCCATTATTCAAATTCCTGCAAAAAACTTGAACATTGGACTCAATATACAATTTTCTCTACAAAATGCATTACATGTTGCTCAAAATATCCAGTCTACTACATGGATCTAAAACCTCTGGACAAGAGCTACCTATAGACCGTGTACAAGAGAAAAAAATCAGAACCTTTACAACAGAGAAGAAAGAAGAATAAATAGAAGAGAAGAAGACTTCTAATCTGCTCCTACTTTGCCACATGTCTTCTTCAATTTGCCTTGTTGATTACATGTGTCCTATCTCTTTCATCTCTCTACATCTGAAAATATCCTTGCATTTTCAAAATCTGATCTACACTTTCCCAAAATATCTTCTAACTGAAAATATTCTACAGTTTGGCTCTCCTTATGCTTGGACTGAAAAATATCTTCTCTCGTGAATGCATTCCGCACTCACTTTGTATTTTACCATTTCATTACCAAATATCTGCCTTATTTCCACGAAGTACTTTTCACATGAAAAAGATTTCATTTGCTACAATATTCTACTATAGTGAAAATAATTCACTGATATTTTCAATTTTGCCATTAAAGACCAATGCTCACCTATGAATACTTTAGCCCTTTCTGTGAATATATTTTACTTTGGATTCTCCTCATAATGCAAAAGACACATATGCTTTGGGTAAAACCGTTTCCATAGTGAAAATTTTAACCTGTACCTATGCTAACTTTACCCATATAAAGATTTCGTTTGGCATAAAATAATATACTTACTACTATCTCTCTTTATACATCCAAGGAAAATATCATATCTGACAAAATACTTATTTCCCTGTTAGTATCTTAAAACCCCTTAATTCATGAGTAGGTAGATGCTTATTATATTTTCACATATTCAAAGCCTTTTGAAAATATTTTACCTTTGTGAAATCATTTTATTTGTTGCACATTGTCAATTCATTCTCGGCTGCAAATAATCATTATTTTCTATTTGCACATCTCTTTGTGACAAAAAGTATTATTGCATTCCTCCTACTTTTGGGTAAATACTTATGTGGAATCATTTTTCAATTCTTGAAAATATTTGGTGTCAATACTTAAGTTCCACATGAAAATTAATTCCTTCCTTGATGCTAATAATTCAACGGTAGCACTTATATCCCTTTGTAAAATATTTCACTTATGGGCGAAAACATTTAACTGGTGGATATTAACCATTCTCCCCATTTTTCTTTCATTCATTTTACCTGGCATATTTTTTCAACACAAAATTCTACCCATACACAGTAAAATTGTTATCCTTTCTTACTGCAGCAATTCATTATTACCTTTATTAAACCATATTTTAATTTTATATAAAGCCCTTTCACTGCATTATTTAGTCCCTTGTGAAAATATTTTAGCCAATGAAAACCAATATTATTATGATATGACTTCTTTCCTCTGAGTAATTGGCATTTCAGGGATAAATCTCAGCATTTCACACACTGTTGCATGTGTATAATTACTTTACCTTCCTTGGGTAAAATTAATTACCACACTACATCATTATCTCCCTTTTTAACCATCATTTTCTCATGTGAAAGTTTTGCTTTGTTGTGGGTAAAAAATCTTTACCTTGTTACTCTCATTATCACCACCAGTAAAACTCTTCACCAATAACTTCTTATAAAACACACATCCACTGGTGAAATAAAATTTAGAATAGCAATATTTTCATCTTGCACATGAACTATGAAAAAAAAAATACTATTCTCCCAAAGCACATCGTTGACTCATAATTTTGAAAGATTCCTTGTACTGTTCACTTTGTATATTTCCTTGAAATGGCATCTCTCTGATGCATCTATTAAAGAATTCACAAGCCCAACCTGTGATTATGCAACTCTCATTCATGTCCACTATGGAAATTGCAACACAGCTCCCAAATTGACATAAGCACGGAGGACTTTGGCAAAGGTTGTAGTATTTGGCGGTGAACCCACCAAATGCATTTGCTGATAGCTTCTCACATTTTTCAAACAAACCCATTATGTGCAAAATCTGCACTCAATGCATTCCATAAGATGCATCGATTTGAGGCCTTTCTTCAATAGTGAGCATGATTTCTCTATGCTTCCCCATTTTGCTTTAGTATTTCTGCTAAGAGATCTGATGATACATCTGTTGATTACAGTTTACTGAGAGTTTATCTGAAACCATTTTACTAAATTTGCCCTTTGTGAGATGACATTACTTGAAGGTACTCTTAAACAGTTTACAAGTCGTGTCAATGCTTCAAATTTTAAATTCATGTTTAAAGAGCATGTCGAACTACTATATTTGACAAAAATCCTCATGCTTTAGCCCTATGCTTGTCCTCACAATTGCTTGAAAGCTTTCTAAAACCACTTCATTGAATTCACTCTGTGCAAATGTTGCAATCAAACCCCTTCTTACCAAATGCACCTATATTGAGTGCTCTCAAACTGCTTACTCACCTCGTACATGCTTCCTCATTCTGCAATTGAAGCTCCCAATCTGTGGCATTATATGATCACAATTCTTTGAGGCATTCATTTAAAATAGTTAGCACACCCAAACAATGCTTTCCCATTCGGCATGCTTTGTTGGCTGATAATACCTGCAACCATGGTGTCCATGAGACAAAACGGAAACCCTAATGCACCACCGTATTCACAAATTGGGGCATATTCTCTCCTCCTGCAATGCCACAATGGGTAACGTCCCTCCTCTTTTCCATTGTGCAATCACGCGATAGCTAGTATATAATAAAACATGCACGATCATTAACCTTCCAAAAGGAAATAGAAAATCTTTAATTTGCTATTTAATATTTCATGACTCATAAAATTTTAATTAGCCGCATTTTATTTTGATTTTTTACTTTCGGGCCCACCAAATGCTATACACTTTTTCATTTAAAATCATTATAAAATGACTTAAATGACATTTTGGACACCAAATAATATGTTTAATAATGTTATCTCAAAACATTATTAAATAATTTCTTGAACCATTTTCCCAATTTACCGCATATGTAATTATTATTTGAACCATAATAATGATTAAAATAATAAAATATTACCACCGCCCCTCCAAATATAACTTCACTGTTTGGTAAGGCAAGCTGGGTCTCTAGCAGGCCCAACTAAAAAAAAAAATCGTTCTCAAACAACTGGGCCCTAAAACTGATCTGGAACCACTAGAACATCCATTCAGATCAATCATCTACAAAAACTTAATCATTGAAACTTGGTTTTTACTGTTTTGAAAAAACGACCAAAACCACCTTTGTACCCCCGAAAATTGCCTTCAAAAACCACTCAAATGGCCATTTGGGACCATGCCACTTGAAGACACATCCTGATATATTGTTAATCTCCCTGCAAAAACATTTTGCTTGACGATTCCTGAGATGCAAGATATTAATCCCCATAGATCACTAGTTAGTTGTTTTTGCACTGAAACCTGCCAAAAACCTCTTCAAACCCAGTTTCAAAACAATCTTGAAAACATATAAGATGAAATCATGAAGAGATTGAAATTGGCACATACACTCATTTCACTACAAGGAATCTCAAGGACCAATTGGTTTGAGAAAATAATTATCTTGGTGAAAGATATTAATGCTCAAAGTGGCCCACTTGGCCATCCTAAAAAGTTGCATTGGTGAAAACAAATTGAAGCACCTCCAATCACTAATTAGTAAAATGTCTGATGAATACTAAGAGGGGGGGGGTGAATTAGGTAAAACAGTATAGCAGACAAACCGGTTAACACACATGCAAATCAAATAGCTAATAATGCATTCACCCACAGAAGCAAAAACAACATAACACAAGAGATTTTGACGTGGAAACCCAAATGGGAAAAACTACAGTGAGATGGAACTCACAATTAACTATCTGCAGAATAGGAACCAGACCAGTTAAGGTCTTACAATGTTCTTTACCAGAATAGATCCTATTAGGAATCTCAATCTTTGTTAGGAGATAAGTCCGATCAAAGACTACCTTGCTAGAGGATTTTAGATCCACAAATGTGAACCACCTTGTTAGAGGATTTACAAAAGGCTTTTGGGCCTACCTGGTTAAGGGCTACAGACTTGTCAAAGATGTGAGTAATCAACAAGTGTTTGATCTAGCTAGTATCATAGACTGCTTGGTTAGATCCTAGATAGCTCATTCCTAATGCACTCTAGCATTACTCCAGTCTTCTACACATTCATATTCTCTCCAACTCCTCAACCACCTTGAACCCTAGGAACAACATGAACTTTTGCTACAACCACATCAACAACCTAAAACCCTAGACATGATGTCCTTTTAAAGGAATCTGATTTCATGTCGGTCCAATAGGATTACATAACAATTTCCTAGGTTCAATGAACCTGGACATACTTGGTACCACGACACAAAAAGCACCGTTTAGGTGTCCGCACCATCAAACAATCGGTGGATGGTTGATGGTAACTCATCACAAAATGTCGGTTGGTAACTCATCACAGAGTATTATCGGTTCATATAAAATGTCGGTTGCCGGTTTGACAAAAATGAAGACTGTTAAAAATGTGTTATGTCACTTTAATCCCTCGTACCGCTTGGGATCCATGAACTGCTTAGGGTCAACATGTCGCTTCAAACCGGGAAACACATTCTGCAAGACACCAATAGTCTAAAGACTATAATACAACATACCGGTTGGAACAAGTACCGGTTGTGCTCTAACTCATACATATAAAGGAGATCTCAATGCAAGTGTGTGTCCATCAATGACAATCACAACATAAACATCAAAAATGCCAACAATCTCCCCCTTTGGCATTGATAGCAACACTTAGGAAAATAAAATTTTGACATCTAAGTGTATTACAACAAAATCATGCCACTAGAAAAATTGCTCCCCCTAAGAATATACACTATCCCTTTAACAATATAATGTATAACACTTTTGCATATAAAGCATAAACATTGAGATATTCAGAGCATATATCAAAATTTTGATTACCAGATACTTCTCCCAAATAGAATTCTTCTCCCCCTTTGCCAACAATGACAAAGTACAGTTGAACAACCCTGTTTTCATTTGATATAAAAATAATAAAAGTTTATGACAATAAGGAATAATACTTGTCAAAAACAGATTTAAAGTCCTGCAAGAATTGTTTCATCGACAAAGACCAAGACTCAAGTAGGGAGGTGGCTACTTCTTTTTTTGTCTGCATCTGGGAGACCTGTTCTTCCATGGCATCAATTGTGCTCATCTCCTATGTAACTGTTAAGGCATCCAGGTTCAGATAGAACTTCTAAAGAATTTGCAATCGTGGGAGTAGAACCAGTTGTAGCTCCTGCAAATCTCTAGATCGGGTGCTAATCTCTTGCTCCATTTTTGTTGACTGGATGTGAAACTGGTGAATGGTTTGCCCATATGTTGTAAAGGAATCATAAGGTGGCTTGAATGTGCTCATGTAGGACTGCAAGTCCATTTGAAGATTTTTCTTCTGAGCTAGCACATCATCATAGAACATATGGGGTTGGCAGATCTTACTGAGTAGCAGATTCCCCTCATCTAGAGCGTCCCTTATATCCTTTTGTTCTTTCTTCAGTTTAGATCGGAGCTCATTCAACTTCTTCACCAGAGCTATATTAAGAGCTTTTTGATGCTCCTTCTTGACATTTGCCTCTGCTGCCTCTTCTAGGCTCTGCACCTCATCATCCACTACTATGCATAGGAGCTTAAGTTTAGCTAATAATGAATCGGTGTTGGGAAGATTTGTACCAGGTATCAAACCGGTAAGAGTGTCCACAACCACTTGAATTACATCCTGCTCCTTCTTCCTTCGAATAATTTCGAGGTGCTCTTGAGCAAACTTGATGCTTTGTATTAGCTCCGTTTCACTTGCAGACCGGAGATCGATAGGACTAGTGAGATCAACCGATTTAGCTTGGCTCCCGGTTGCCTTCAGAATCTCCATCTTGGTGCTCTTCTCCACTTCTCCTGCCTTGTCCTCTTCCGCTTTCTTCTGCTTCTCTCCTCTTCTCCGCTTCCTTATCCTCCTCTGCTTTGTTCTTCTTTGCTTCTTTCCTTTTCTCTTCTTTGTCCTCCTCTTCCTTCTTCCTTTTCTCTGCTTCTCTCCTCTTCTCCTCTTCTTTTTCTTCCTCTTCCTTCTTCTTCTTCTCTGCTTCCTTCCTCTTTTTCTCTGCTTCCTTCCTCTTTTTCTCTTCCTTGTCTTCCTCTTCTTTCTTTTTCTTTTCATCTTCTTGCTTCTTTTTCTCTTCTTCATCCTTCTTCTTCTTCTCCTCTTCATCTTTCTTCTTCTTCTCTTCTTCATCCTTTTTCTTCTGCTCTTCTTCATCATTTTTCTTCTTCTCTTCTTCATCCTTTTTCCGTTTCTCTTCTTCATCCTTTTTCCTCTGCTCGGCCTCTTCCTTTGCTACTTCTTGTCTATCCTCAGCTTGCTTATCAACCTGTTCAGCCTATTGCTCATGTCTTGTTGTCTCAGATGGTGTTTCTAAAGTAACATCTTCTATGTCCAGGGCATCAACATCAATAGTGTGGACTGGTTCATCAACTGGGTTTCCTTCATCATCAAATGCTTCATCCGGTTTTGTTATAACCGGTTCTTTCTCAACTTTCTGGTTGGCTTCAGCCACTTGATGCATCTTTAGAGCTTGTAGAGCATGAGTGTGTGTATCCTTGAGCACTTCCTTACCCTTCCCTTCTAGTAACAGGAGTCTTCTTCTTCTCATGAAGAAAAGACCTTTGTATTTGTTCAATACATCGAACAATTCCAAATTTGATATATCAGGAAAATGTTCAGCAAAAACTTTTTCTCTTATTTCCTGTTCCTGCTCTATGGCAATGTGCCATTTATTGTCTAAGGACTTATACAAAGAATCTGGTGTTTCAGATCTAATTTTTTGAAGGCGACCAGTCATTAACACATTAATACTGAATTATTTCCTTTTCAACCGCTTCCTTTTCATCATCATTAAAGTCATCAAAATACTCAATTAAATCATGTAGCAATTTTCTCCTAATATTCTTTATTGTTCTTTGACAATGTGTCAAAGGTTTATAGGAGGAGATATCAATATTTACCGGTGCAGATGATGTCGGTTCATTCTTTGTCTTCTTTCTTTTCTATCTCGCCTTCTTGGGCTACTCCTCAGACACAATTTCCTCTGAGTCCAGTGTAGTACTTTTTGTCTTCCTTTTCCTCTCGAAGACTTTAGCCAGTGCTGCTTCCGGTTTCTTCTTGGTCGGTGACCGTTTGGTCACTTTTGGACTTGCTGTTGTAACCGGTGTTGATGCTACAGGCACTACCTTTTCCTTCTTCACTGTAGGTTCTTTTCCTTTCTTTGCAGTGGGTTCCTCGATCGGTGTAACCATTTCCAGATAGGTTCCGGTCCTCTTTGCCTTAGGATCAAGTGGCGAGGCAATAAGGGTAGAGGCATACCCTTCCAGCATATCATTCATCACCTCATAGCCCATTGGCTCCACTTCTTCCATTCTAGGCTCAATAGCCTCCATTATGCATTGATCCACCTTGATGGTGAAACAAATATCGTCCTCATATTTCTTGACGATGTCACCTGATATTCTCATTCTTTGGCTTATTTTCTGTCTGAACTCATCAAAATACTTATTCAGAACATCTGGGTAATCGGTTCCAATTGCTTGAATGCTTTCCTTAATTTGCTTAGTCACCGGTTGGTCAGCAGACCACTGGACATCTCCTACTCCTGGAAAGTAGCCTTGGAAATAGAAGAACAACCCAACCAGTAGTTGTCCAAACTTAAACCTTAGTGCATTATCCTGTTTGATCAACTTCTGATTCAATAGGAGTTGTCTTTGCATACCGGTGCACAGGTCAAATGATGCATCCTCCATTATCATCCGGTAAGTGGCATTCACCGCTGCAGCAGATATAGAGTTAATTCTGGTGGCAGAGAATGTCCGGTAGCCTATCACCCTGCAGGCATACTTAACCAAATCATCCTTGATAGAATTGACTGCCATGCCTCGTGAGTCACTCACTGAACCGGTGAGCTTGGACATTTTAGTTTTGCTTACCGTCCTTAGGGCCAGCACTTCCCCTGTGTTGTAGAAACTGGTGACTACATGAATTGCCTGCGGCGTGATATCATGTGTTCTTTCTAGGTACATCTTGTCACCATGGACTCTGCTCAGAATGATCCTTATATGATCCTCTGTGAAATCCTCCAGGAAGTAAATAGCATTGTGGAGCTTCTCCTTCTCCAAAATATCATACTCCAGTTTGATCTTCTTATCCTTTCCACAAAATAAACCTAACTGGGAGTGGATGGCTAGAGACCCTAGGTCTTCAATCTTGCAATATATGTAGTCATAAATTCCCTCTTCTACTATCACACCAGCTGGGACTTGTGATAGGGCATTATACTTAGACTTTCATTGAATAAAACTTGCAAACTCAGCATATGCACTAGAACTGGTATGAGATGTAGAAGCCATGATAGAAATTTTAAGAACTCGAGAAATACCTTTTGAAACACGTGAATTTAGGGCTTGCAGATTCTCCTTCACTTCACACTCCATTGGTTGCTGAATCACCGCTTTGTGTTCTCCACTTGACCGTTTGCAGTTTGAATTTGAATCTCCTTCGCAGTTTCTCAATATCTCAAAATCTCAGCTCAAATCGCCTTTTCGTCGCTATGCTCTTTGAAAAACTTTTCTTCGCTCGAAAACTGATAGTGAGAAATGATTTGAAAAATCCTTTTAAGCATATTTCTCACCTACCGCAATTAATGCTCCTCCATTAGGGCATAAACCCTAATTTGCCTTTTTACCATTTCTGGTCTTCTACCAAATGACAGGTATCACATACCGGTTAAGGTCTTTTACCAGTGTAAATTGGGGGTTCGAAACATTTCACCGTTTGCTCCCCCTAAGCTTTTCTGAAGCTTAGTTTGTTGGTTCCATGATTTCCACACTAGGTGCAGAAATCGGTTCCTCTTGTAACACTACTGGTTTCTTCTTCCAGGTTTTGTTCATGTCCGCTTGAACAGTGTCAACATCAATGTTTCCTTCCAGAGTGACCAGTATATCATCAAATATGTTCTTTCTTGATCCACAGAATCTGGCAATGTGACTCGGTTTGTTGCAGTGATAGCAGACCAATCCAGGTGCTCTCCAAGGTCCATTGTTCATGTTTCCATTCTTCCTTCTACATGTTGTAGCAGTTTGACCATGACCATAACAGACCATACAGTTTTCTCTCCATCCGGTTGCTGCTTGATAGCCACCCATTCTTTGCTGATGATTGAAGGTACTAAACTAGTTGTGATTTCGGTTCACAAAAGGTTCAGGACCAGCTCTTTGGTCCTCTAAGGATATCTATCAATGTTGTTCATAACTAACCTACATTCAGATGCTCTATGCCCATACTTGTTGCATGCGTAATAGTTACCATTGAGTCTATAGGATCTAGGCTTATTATTTAGGAAATAAGGAAAATTGTTGTAAGCCTTACTCCTGCACACATTTGCAGTATGTCCTTCTTTAAGATAGTTGAAGCAAACAGGTTTAAAATTTTGCTTACCTTTATCCTTTGATGTCAGTTGTTTCTTCGACGTTCTATCATTTGTACCAGAGGTATCACCTTCCTCATGACCGGAATAACCAAGTCCATTGGTATTCTTGACTGGTTTGGCAGATTCAAACTTTTGCTCTAGCTTGATAGTACTCTTATTGAACTTAGCATGTATTTCCTGTGACTCAGAGAGTTCTTTGGAAATAGCAGCATTTGTTTCCAACAGGTTTTCAATCTCAAAGATGGCAATGTTCAGTTCTCCTTGCATGTCTTCATTTTCCACTTTGCTTGCATGGAGTTGAGCAGTTAGGGCACTGATCTCTTGTTTCAGCTTGGAGATCTCATGATCTCTTTCTTTCACCAGATCTTCAGCTTTCCTCTAGTTCTCAAGCTCTTGACACATCCGGATAGTCAGTCCTTCCAACTCCTTTCTCAGGTTGGAGTTTGATTCATTCAACTTATTTACTTCTGCAATTAGAGCTTCCATGTCTGCTTCATCTGAAGAACTATTTTCAGATAGCTACATCAGCTTTTCAGCATGTTCTCTCCTTTTTGCTTGAGATGCCTTGTATTTGACCATAAGATCATCATAGGCTTGCTCAGACTGAGTGAGTTGATGTGTAAGTTCCCTTATAGAGTATTCCCCCATATCTCTTTCCAAGTGGTTAAACTTATAGAAAGGTTGGCTCTGATACCAATTGATGAATACTAAGAGGGGGGGTGAATTAGTATGCCAAAAAATCTTTGCACTTAAACACTTTGCAAGACTAATAGTAAACCGGTAAAATAGTTTAGCAGACAAACCGGTTAACACATATGCAAATCAAATAGCTAATAATGCATTCACCCACATAAGCAAAAACACCATAACACAAGAGATTTTGACGTGGAAACCCAAATGGGAAAAACCATGGTGAGATGGAACTCACAAGTAACTATCTACAGAATAGGAACCAGACTGGTTAGGGTCTTACATTGTTCTTTACCAGAATAGATCCTGTTAGGAATCTCAATCTCCGTTAGGAGATAAGTTCGATCAAAGATTACCTTGCTAGAGGATTTTAGATCCACAAATGTGAACCACCTTGTTAGAGGATTTATAAAAGGCTTTTGAGCCCACCTGGTTAAGGGCTACAGACTTGTCAAAGATGTGAGTAATCAACAAGTGTTTGATCTAGCTAGTAGCACAGACTGCTTGGTTAGATCCTAGATAGCTCGTTCCTAATGCACTCCAGCATTTCTTCAGTCTTCTACACATTCATATTCTCTCCAATTCCTCAACCACCTTAAACCCTAGCAACAACATGAACTTTTGCTACAACCACATCAACAACCTAAAACCCTAGACATGATGTCCTTATAAAGGAATCTGATTTCATGTCGGTCCAATAGGATTACATAACAATTTCCTAGGTTCAATGAACCTCGACATACTTGGTACCACGACACAAAAAGCACTGTTTAGGTGTCCGCACCGTCAAACAATCGGTGGATGGTAACTCATCCCAAAAAGCCAGTTGGTAACTCATCACAGAGTATTATTGGTTCATATAAAATGCCAGTTGCTGGTTTGACAAAAATGAAGATTGGTAAAAATGTGTTATGCCGCTTTAATCCCTCGTACCGCTTGGGATCCACGAACCGCTTGGGGTCAACATGTTGCTTCAGACCGGGAAACACATTCTGCAAGACACCAATAGTCTAAAGACTATAATACAACATACCAGTTGGAACAAATACTGATTGTGCTCTAACTCATACATATAAAGGAGATCTCAATGCAAGTGTGTGTCCATCAATGACAATCACAACATAAACATCAAAAATGCCAACAATGTCAAATCACCATCTCAGGGGCCACCATCTGACACACTAGTACATTTAGGTACCCTGAGTATGTACGCAAGAGGGATTGATCCAATTTGATCACATGTAAAAATTGTTCACTCTTAAAGTTGTCGACTCTACAACATTTGAACATGTTGTTTCTGAAACACTAAAAAAGTCTATATGGAATGAGTCTTGAAAACTAACCAAACGAAGAGCTGGGGGCGAACAAATTGGGTAGATGGTAGGCAAACCTATAGAGAGTCATGGTGTACTACCACTTTTGATTGTAGGTCAACTAGGTGTGAAATACAAAATTCTAAAAAGGGTATTGAACTGTTGCTTGACACTGTCTAATTTGCAGAAAACAACAAATTGCAAATGGTTTGGCTTTGGCAAACAAGTCAAATGAAATCATGGGAATCTAAAAATGAGCAAGGTAGTACATAATTTTGCAGGGAACTCAAAGGGACAAGAACTTCCTCATGACAATTAACAGGGTGCAAGTTATAAGCCTCCAAATTAGGCTACTTAGGCTTTCCTGGAAATGTGAACCATGCAAATTTATGCAAACCCCTAAAAGTAGGTGCATCAAGAACATGTTAAAACTGATTGTAGGAGCTTGCAGATGGATATATGGACTTAATGAAATGTGTCCAACACATTCTCCGAGTGATTTCTCATGAAGTTTACTAGGATCCCAACCTATTAGCTCTCAAAAGGGCCTTCTCTAATAGCTTTTCAGTGGTTTACCTCTTATGCTTTAGCAAATTTTTATATGGCAACCTCAAAGTTTCTTCAAAAATTAGAAGGTGCCAACACAATCTTAGGATCTTCACTCACTCAAACGCGTGGAAGGGAACACAAGACAAAAACAAAAGGCAAACAAAGATAATCAAAGACAAAAAGGAAAAATACAAACAACACAAAAGCTAAAGACCAAAAATAAGACCTCAAGTCAACTAGCCGAAGAGACCTCGATATCAAAATATCTCAACCACTAATATCATTCTTGAAAAATGCCATCTCAAGAACACAATAAATCACATAAAAGATAAAAGCATGCACATCCATGAACTACCAATAGCAAAGCTATAAGTTCATGAGAAGAAGGAAAGAGAGAGCATGGATACACACTAGATGTGTTTTTCTAGGTGATCCATGAGAAGAATGATGAGAAAGGACATATATACACACTCTAGATGTGATTTTCTAGTTTCTCCATGTTGGGGAGGACATTAGGAATAGTCTAGTTGTGTTTTTCTATTTCCAATCATCCTTGTGTTTGCATGTAAGTGATATCTGGTTTCAAGTATATAGCACCTTGTATAAGAGTTTGTTTTTGTAATGGTGGGAAAATGATGAGTGATGGATCAAGAGGAAAACAACCCTTTCCATTGAAGAGAGATGAGAATTTCACTATTGATTATCCTTCAAACACTTTTCACCATTACATTAGGAAGAAGGAGATGATAATTCACTAGATTCAATCTCTCCATACAAAGATGGTAGATTGAATTCTGAATGAATTGGGGAATGCTAAGTTTTTGATTAAGTAAAAACGGGTTTTAAGGGACCTGAAACCTAATTACATTATGAAAGATGAGCATAAAAGAGACGAAACAAAACAGCTGCAAAAGACCAGCACAAAAACTAGTAGCTAAGAAAAAGACAGCAAGAAGCCAACAAGAAGTTGGCCCCAAACCCAGCATTACAAATTAATTGAAAACTTTAATAGATTCCTCAGCATTCTGAACCAAGAGCATCATCTCCTTGGCCGCTTCCCTCAGGTCGTTTCTTTCCTGTCTCAGCTGGCTATCTTTGATTTTGGTCTCCATCCCAGTAGTGTTCTACCTTGTTCTACACCTAGGAATCTGGTGGGTGGAGCTGGAAGTTGGTACATCTTCAATGATTACTAGATTCTTATCCTAATTTTTCCTTTCTAAATGATCCACCAAAGCATTCATGTTTTGTGATGAAACTTTAAGGACCTAGAGACTATGGTTCATGAAGCTTTTCAGAGCCTTCTCGGTGTGGGCAACCCGGGTGTTGATGTTGTCTTTATCCTCCTCGGCCTATTCTTTCAGAATTTTGATAACATCCTCCAGGTGTTTTAAATCCCCTTTGATCAGGTCTTTTTCCACCCAATCCTTTATCTCAATTTCCTCCTCAGCTTCACTGATTTCCGTCTCATCATTCTTTTTCCTAGAGTTTGTGTCCTTAATCAACTTATTAATCTTGTTTTCCAGATCCCTCTGTTTACTTCACATACTAGTTATGTTGTCGACAACCCATTTCTGGAAGTTGAAGGACTCCAGAGTACAGTTACGGGTGGTATTCAAGATAGTGTTCGTAGAATCCCTACCCTGTTCAGTGCCCACAGAGTTAGGATTGTCATCCTCCTTAGAATTTAGAGCAACATTCTTACTGTCTGAGTCCATAGGGTTAGAGTGAGGGTTTTTAGAGTTATCCCCTTCATCCTCTTCACCATTGTTCTCATCCTTTTCATACTCCATTTCAGTTTCAATATCCTTACCCTTTTCCTCCTCCACATCACAGTGCACCTTCGTTTCCTCATGCTCTGTTTCAGCTCTCCTTTTTTTGTGGGTAGGGGCATTAGGTTGATCCTCATCCGAATCAAAATCTTTGCAACTCTCAGAGATATGGGCATTAGTGATTAGGGGGTCATCTTTGGTAGTTCTATCCTTGTCCTTCAAATGTTCATAAATGAGCAATATAAGCCCCTGATGGGCTATAGGGTAAGAGTTAGGCTTTTTAGCGTAGTCAGCAAGACTCTCATTTAGACAAGATGCTAAATAAAAAGGCAGGGATGTTTTAGCCCCATGACAGAAGTGGTTCAAAATTGCAAAGTGATAATTATATATTTTTGTAAATCTACCGTCAATAGTGAGATACTCCATTAAAACCCTTAAAAATTTTTGCCAAAAGGGCTTTACCTTCTGGGGATTGTAGTAGGAGATGTTGTCTTTCTTCACAAACTTTCCCTTCTCATCCTCCGATTTTGGGAAATTTTTAACGCTTCAACTGCATACTTCCAGTCTCTATAGAATTTAGTACCCTCCTTCTGAAGACCCGTGACCTCTGTAACCAGGTTCTCATCAATTTTCCATATCTCCCCAAACAAGGTGACTCTGTTGTTACTCCAACCTCTGGCAAAACCATGTGACACGAAATTTCTACTTCTGTGAAGCTTTTCCATATAGTTAGTAAAGCCGTATCTATGAAGCCTTCTCCAAACCTTTCATTCACTCTTCCAGTTTTCGCATCCTGGGGGCTCATTCCTATTTAAGTTACCCCCCATTTTGAGCTCCAAGTAGAGATACCCACAGCTATAATTCACAGTCCACAGATGAAACCCCAAATGCTTGTAATTTATGGATTTACAGTGCAGAGACTCTTTTGTTATTTTGAAACTTATGTTTATGGCTACACAAACCCAACAATTATTATTATAATCTTCCTCACGCATATAATCATTCAAATGATGCCAAAAAACACTCATTAACTAGCAGTTAATCTGCCCCCAAAATCTGTCTTTGGAATTCGTTCCCCAAAATATAATCATGAGTTTAACTTGACCCATTGATACGATCAAAATATAATTGCTCTTTAACCTCTCTTTTACAATGAGTTTCTCCAATATATTTAACATCATTCTCTAAATTGACCCCTTCATTAGCTAAGAGATCTGCTCCCTTATTGCCTTCTCTTAGAGTATGAGTTATGCTAATACTAACATAGTTATTTAACAAATATTTAGCACTTTTAACTCAGTTAGTAATATTCCAAGAAACAGAGCTTGTACCTTTGAGGGCTTGGATGATGTTTAAGGAGTCCCCTTCGAGCCAGATTTTTTTGAATTTGAATCCCTGAGCAAGTTGGAGGCTTTTTGGCATGGCCAGAGCTTCAGCCACATGATTATTTTGGACCCCAAAAGGAGAAGCAAAAGTTGCAATGCAGACTCCTTGAGCATTTCTGATAACTCCTCCACCACCAGACTTCCCAGGGTTGCCCTTAGCCGCCCCATTGAAATTCACCTTTATCCAATCATGATCAGGAAAATGCAAAATAATATTATCTCTCCTATTCTTATTGTCAGATCTGCAGACTTTATGTATTAGGTTCCATTCAGTGAGGATATCTTTTTCGGGAATGCTAAGTTGATCCCCTCTTCCTTTGTTTGAAATGGAAAGGAATTGATTAAATTATGTAGTGCAAAAGTGACAAAGAATCTATTATAACTTAACATTAGAATATGGGATGAAGTTGTGCACTTGAATTTGACAGTAAAATGTCGAGAGGAAGTCGCCTTGTGAATTTGACAAAAAGTTGTCTGGACTGTGGCAGGAATGTACACGATCCTCTGAAAAATCCATGAAACGAAAAGGGTTTTTCTACCTCTACAAATGAATCCTGAATCTAAAAGTATAGTTGTGCACCTACAACCTACACACAGAAAAGAGAGGGAAATGTGTTGGGATTGGGGGTTTGCCTTTAGGTCAAACCCCAGTTTTGGAATTAACCAAGTAATGAAAGAAAGTACTTGCAAGATGATGTAAATGAAAGACTGAATTGTAAATCACCTAAAAGGAGGTTGTAGTAGCAATGTTGATAGAAATGTTTGTGTGGAATTGAATGTTGAAAGGGATCTCCTCTTCAGTGGTTGAATCCCTGACTTGAATGCAACACCTAGCCTTGAAGGGAGACTTAAGAATGCTCAATGTTGGAAAAGAATGCTTGAATGCTTGATCGCTTATGCAACTTGAATCTCTCCAAATTTGACCTATCCAACTTATTGAATTTCTACTTATGCAAATGAGAGGATGAATGCCTTTTAAATACATGTTAGTAGATTTGAATTTCATCATGGGCCGACATTGGGGGAGTTTCCCACTCACTGCACAACCCACAATGCATGCTCTAGGAAGGTCCTGCCCCAAAATAGGGTAGGGACAGGGGCGTCATGCCCCTGTCCTACCCCTTTCTCCAGGGCAGAGTGCGGAAAGAGTGATGTCAAGGCCAAGGAAGAAGTTGTTTCCACAAGCCAGGAAGTCTTCGGTCTCTGATTAGGCTAGAGGATTCAAGTTTGCATGCATGTGGACCCTAATGCAGTCAAAAATTGCTAGGGTCGCAATTTTAAGACACTACATTTAGCCCCCACTTTAGCGGGAGTATAAGCGTATGCCAATACTGTCGGGTAAAGTACAAGGAAACAAGATTGAAAGACTTTTACCACGTCAAGGAGGCAAGATGCGCCAAACCCCCAATGGACTTAGGATCTTATGACTTCAATTGACAAAGTAAAAGGGGAGATCAAGAAGGGGAGAACCATGACTGCAAATAGTAAAGTTCCCTTCACTATGAGTCATGAAAGCAAGGATACTAAAAATTACAAAGAAAAATAAAGTTCGCTAAGTAAATCTAAGTATCACAAGAAGGAAAGTATGAGCAGAGTGTATGCCCCCATGCTAAAGCAATCGCACGCACCTTATCGGGGGCGATGGCTTTAAGGTAGAATACACCCAAGAGAGAGAGGAGAGAGGGAGCATGTTATCTCAAGGATTTAGCCCCCAATCAAGGTATAAACCCAAGGATAATGAACATAAAACACGAGGTAGTGTCTCTTTCCTCAAAATCAGTATGTTGTATGATAACTCATGTATATCATGTATGTATATGCATATAACAATCTTCATTCCCCAAAGAAGGACACTACCTTAGAAGAAAGAGAAGAGAGGATGTCTTTTGATTCAACATGAAAGAGACCAAGAGAATATCTCAATGATTTGCATCATCCCCAAGTAGACATTAAGGGAACAATAAAAGAACAGGGATACATATTTAAGAATGGTCACAAAAGAGAAAGAAAGAAGAGGGAGAAAGATCTGCAGTGCTAATATTGCTAATCTAGCACAACAACCGCCTCCTGATCTTGTTGATCACTATTTCGGGAAGGCGAGCAACATGCTAGAGGAGCGATATTAAGCATAGTAGATGGAGCTATCACAATATCCAAACAAGGACTATGCTCATGTTGTAATTCACTTTGTTCGATTCGAGGAGCTAGGATTAAACTTTGTGAAAACTCATCCGATAAATGTTTGTCCACATCAACATACTCATACTCACTATCAGAAGCATTAGGAGTTGTATTGCCATTATGAATAACATTTTCATCCATTTCTTCATCAAAGTTTAAAGAAAGAGGAGTAAGAACATGAATAGGAGTAAAACCATCACATGTTTTATGCAACTTATGATTTGGAGATGTTGGTTGAACATATTTCTTAGGAGAAAAGAGAACCATGTCAACTATTGGAGTCTAAGGAGACTAAGTATTTGGAGGGATAGCTTCATGAACTCAAACCTGACATCTTCGTTGGCATTCTCTCGTACAATGATTCCATTGAGTCTTAGTGGAAGGCTGAGAAGAAGGAGGAACATTTGAAAAAGTAGGAATGGTTCTCTCCTTAATAGTGGAAGGTTTAGGTTGAGGTCTTTTTGGTTGAACAAGAGGAGAAGAAGGCCTCTTCTCTCGATAAGAGGAAAGAGGTGGAACTACACCATAGAAAGGTGGAATATTAGGTGTAGGGAGGAGACCAAGTCCATTGTGAGGAGGAGGTATAGGTCTAAACTTAGGAGGAATATTGTTCTTCTTCTTAAGAGAAGGTAAAGTCACATCCATAGGAGTAGATGGACAATTTTCCTTATGAGGGAGATTAGTTCTATCCAAGAGGGGAAGAACCTCATCTTGAAGAATAATAGGAATGTCAAGTGTTGGTGATCTAGTTTGACTTAAAGATAAGATCATATTGTTCTTCCATTTTCGATAAGATTGAAAAAGAGCATCACTCTTTGATGGAAGAGATTGAAACTGCTTAGGCCAAAAGAGATCAATAGGAACACTAGGGCTTCTTTCAGATGGACAAAATAAGCTATGTTCACGGTTATGATTTCTCCATTGTGAGGAAATTTAAGACACTTGTGGATTGGAGAAGCAATAGCCTTCATGGAAGATAGCCAAGGATAGCCCAACTTCACACGGAATTGCTCAGAAGAAGGTATGGTAACAAAGTCAACATCCAAGGATTTACTATGAATTTCAACAGGAAGGGTGATAGAACCAATGGTAGGACAAGAGAAACCATCAAATAACTTCACAACTACATTAGAAGCATCATATAGTGGTTTATGCAATTGTAAAGTGAAAAGATACTCTTCAGTTATGACATTAACCATGCAAGAGGGATCAATCAAGGCACCATAGCAAGGGATATCCTTAACCTTTGCAACTATGTATAAAGGGCCATCGGGTGCTCTAATGGTCTCACTAGGGTCAAATGTAATACAAGGATCCTTAGGCGTATCTTGTGTTTTTACCATATTAACCAAGTTTGGATCCATACATATGAATGCTTCAGAAGTGAGAGAATTAGGCACAATCTCAATAATGTTAGAGGTATGAGATGACAAGGGATCAGTGAAAATATTAATATTTTGATTACGAGGAGCAACTGATTTATTCCCTTTATCATTCACACCTACCACAGATATAGTATTATTATCAATCAAGTCTTGAACCTAATTTTTCAATGCAAAATATTTCTCACTATCATGACGAGGTTGATGATGAAATTGGCAAAAGGAAATGTTATCAAACTAAGGAGATGCAAGTTTGGAAGGATCAACTTGTTTTATAGGAGGAAGTTTGATAACATTTCTATGAAATAACTGAGACATAATTCTATGCAAAGATTCATTCAAAGGAGTAAATTGTCTTTCTCTTTGGAAAAAATTAGAAATAGGAGGCACACCTGTTGTAGCATTCACATGGTTGTTGTTGATTGGATCATTAAACTTGATGAATCTTTTTGTTGGTTTGAACTTCACAAAAGATTGTTGAACACTCTCCCCATTATCACTCGGAGCCATAGGAGTGGATTGCTCCATTTGACTCACAGCCAGTTGACAATTGTGGAGTGTTGCGCACAACTGTGAAAAGGAAGTAAACTCAGATAAGAAAAGTTTTTCCTTGATATCTTTTTGTAAATTAGAAATAAAAATTCTTTGAATATCATTATCAGGCACATGAAAAGAAATTTGAGCACACAAATGCTCATATCTACCAATGAAATCGGTCACTTTTTCTTTAACACCTTGTTTACAATGCATTAAATCAATCAAAGTGATTTTAGGACCAATCTTGTTTTGAAACTCTTGGATGAAATAATTTGCTAGTTGTTGAAAGGAAGTGATAGAATAAGAAGGTAGAGAGAAATACCATTGTAAGGCTTTATCTCTTAGTGTTCTTGTAAACAATTTTGCAAGCAATCGTTGATCATAAGCAAAATCAGTACACAAGGTTTGAAATATTTTGACATGCATAAGAGGATCACCTTTTCCATTATAGAGTTCCAATTGAGGGATCTTAAAATGTTTAGGTGGCATGTCGTTAACAATATCAAGAGAAAGTGGGCTCGCAACATCAAAGGTGGGCACACTAAACTTGGATTGACTCATGGAAGCAATTTGTTGTTGTAAGGAAGACACAGTTTGAGAAAGATTGTTAATTATCATTTCAGTAGAAGAATTAATGTTAGACATAGGTGATTGAGAAGGTGGTGTGATGTTGTTGAAAGAAGGCATGGACTGAGAATAAGGTGGTGGGACATTATGATATGTAGGCATTGGTGATGATTGGGTAGGAAAAGGGACACTTCAAGGAGGAATAAATTTGTTGAATGAATTGCCCCCTTGTGTCACACTGATTGGTTGAGGAATAATAGGAATAGTCATAGAAGACATAGGTATCGATGGAGGACTAAATGAAGAAGAGGGATTTCCCCCATGACCTATGATTGTAGGAATGACATTTTGAGTTGAAGTAGTCATGATGTTAGATGTGAAAGTAGGAATATTAGTCATAGGATTGGTCAAAGCAATAGAGGATTTGACTTGTGTTGAAGGTTGTGAATAACCTAGGGTTTCGGTACAACTCTTGATATGCATGACATTAGAATCAACAATATGTGCAATGCCATGCAATATATCAATTCCATTCTTATCACTTTGAAGCATGTGCTTAATACCTTCAATTAATGGAAGAGCTTCACTATTAGGGTATTCTTGGGACATCCATTGTTGAAAACTGTCAAATTAATTGTCCAATGTAGAAAGTTGATCTAAAGAAACCCTAGTTAAAGCTTCTTCTTTACCATGAGATCCATCAATGGGGTGAATGGGCACATGATTAGGATGGGAATAATTACCATGATTCTCATTAAAGAAGTCACCCAAATTAGGCTCCATCTCCTCGGTAATTAAACTTTGGGAAGCCTTAATTCTAATGCTTCATCTAACGGGGATAGGATAGGTAGGACTAATAGAGGTAAAACTCATGCACTAGAGGGAAAATTTGAATTTTGAATTGTAGAACAAAGCTTACAAAATTGAGTAATGCAAAATTCAATAAAATAATGATTACACAATTTGAACTTTGTTGGGGGAAGAGGATGACACAATTTCCAAAAAGGAAAGGAAATTGGAATTTTAAAATTAGGGCCAAGGGAAGACCACTTAATTTTAATATTATAATTTTTAAAATCAGGGCAGACTATAACTAACCTCTTAATTTTAAAAAATTTCTCGAAAGTTAAAATGTTGAATTTTGAAGGTATCTCCGATTCCAGAGGGATCAAAAGTCCATAAAATCAGCCAATCTTCCAGATTTAGGCTATTAAATACAGTCATAACAGTCCTCAAAATTTCAGGAAAAAAAGTCGAGGATCGTGGTGGGAACGCACATGGTCTAACTAACTTTTTGGAAATTTTTAGGGATGGATATTATGATGATTTTAAAGCTAACCCCCAAAAAATGGCGAATTTTATGATCTCTAGATGGTTGAAATGAAGGCACAAAGGTGAAAATAGGACCCTGTTAGGGTTTTGAAGAAAAAGAGGAATTGAATTGCAATTTTGAAAGGGGTTAAAGCTAGTTGATAAGGACACCTTGAAAAATGTTTATAAACCTGAATGTAACTGAAATTGATTTAAAATTCACACAAACTCCAATTAATTTTAAAAATTAGGGTTTGATGACCTAACTACTTAATTTTGAAATTTTAATTTTGGGAAAAAGGGGGGAATTTGAAAATTTGAATTGTAGGAATGAAGACAAATCCGAGAACAATCAGAAATCTGAAAATTAACTTGAAATCCAATTTTTGCAGAGGTTCAATATGATATTTGAAAATAAGGGTTTTAACTAGTAACCTCTTAATTCTATAAATTTTAATTGCAAATTGAACAAGACAAAGTGGAAATTGAATTTGACAAACAAAGCAATTTTCATATCTAAGATAACCACAAGCAATTTTTATATCTAAGATAAGCACAAGCAATTTTTACAAATCACAAGTTCAATTTTAAATTTAAAAACTAGGGTTTTTAATGATTTAACCACTAAGTTTACAAAAAGTTGAAACTTGTAAATGAAAAATATGAAATTTTGTTCCAAGGAAAGAATGCAAGATGTCAGGTTCACCAAAATGTAACGGTGGGAAAATGTTGAGTGATGGATCAAGAGGAAAACAACCCTTTCCCTCAAAGAGAGATGAGAGTTTCACTATTGATTATCCTTCAAACACTTTTCACCATTACATTAGGAAGAAGGAGATGATAATTCACTAGATTCAATCTCTCCACACAAAGGTGGTAGATTGAATTCTGAATGAATTGGAGAATGCTAAGTTGATCCCCTCTTCCTTTGTTTGAAATGGAAAGGAATTGATTAAATTATGTAGTGCAAAAGTGACAAAGAATTGATTATAACTTGAGATTGAAATATGGGATGAAGTTGTGCACTTGGATTTGGCAGTAAAATGTCGAGACGAAGTCGCCATGCGAATTCGACAAAAACTTGTCCATATCTTGGCAGGAATGTACATGGTCTTCTGAAAAATCTATGAAACGAAAAGGGTTTTCCTGCCTTTGCAAATGAAGCCCGAATCTGAAAGCACAGCTACGCACCTACAACCTACACACAAAAAAGAGAGGGAAATGTGTTGGGATTGGGGGTTTTCCTTTAGGTCAAACCCCAGTTTTGGAATTAACCAAGTAATGAAATAAAGTACTTGCAAGTAGATGTAAATGAAAGACTGAATTGTAAATCACCTCAAGGGAGGTTGTAGTAGAAATGTTGATAGAAATGCTTGTGTGGAATTGAATGTTGAAAGGGATCTCCTCTTCAATGGTTGAATCCTTAACTTGAATGCAACACCTAGCCTTGAAGGGAGACTTGAGAATGTTCAATGCTGGAAATGAATGTTTGAATGCTTGATCGCATATGCAACTTGAATCTCTCCAACTTCAACCTATCCAACTTATTGAATGTCCACTTATACAAATGAGAGGATGGATGCCCCTTAAATACATGTTAGTGGATTTGAATTTCGTCATGGGCCGACATCGGGGGAGTTTCCTACTCATTTCACAACCCACAATGCATGCTCTAGGAAGGTCCTGCCCCAAAATAGGGCAAGGATGAGGGTGCCATGCCTCTGTCCAAGGGGAGATAGGGGTGCCACGCCCCTATCCTACCCCTTTCTCCACGACAAAGTGCGGACAAAGTGATGCGGAGGCCAAGGAAGAAGTTGTTTCCACAAGTCGAGCAGTCTCCAGTCTCCGATCAGGCTAGAGGATTCGAGTTTGCATACATGAGGACCCTAATATAGTCAAAAATTGCTAGGGTCACAATTTTACGACACTACAGTTTCCTCTAGTTTCGATTGCACATTAACCCATTTAAGACATGTAATGCAAATGCAAATATAAATGCCAAGGGGTGGGTCTATTTTTGGGAACATCTTGTTTAAGAGTTTCTTTTCTCTGGTTTCGAGAATGTGTAACCCCGTACAAGATAAATACTTGCCTGGTTTCTAGGACATCTTATGTAATAGTTTGTTTTCTCTTGTTTTGGTGATGTATACCCCGTCTAAGACATATATCAAATGTTGTGTCTGGTTTTGACCGTGAAGCATCTCATATAGGAGTTTGTTTTCTTTGGTTCTGAGTAATAACACCCCGTTTAAGACATGCAAACATATGGTACAATATGATATAATATGTATTCCCCCCCACGCTCAAGATATCAACATAGCCTATGTTGGTGTCTTAAGAAAGCTAGAAACAAGGATACCCACCTTCAACACAAAAGAGATATCCTTGTTGGAGTTAAGGAACACTTAGAGGGGGGATGAATCAGTGTTCTACAAATCATATATTTAACTTGTTCTTTTAAGCGCTTGATAAATTTAATCAAGAGAAGGATACAAGAACAAAAGAACGACAACCACAAAATCATAACACCACAATTTTGTATGTGGAAACCCTATTAGGGGAAAAACCACAGTGGGGATGAACCCACAAAAATGATTTTACTCTGTTAAAAGTATTACAATAGAGAATGTACTTGCATTCAAGCACACTGCCCAAATCTCACTACTCAAGAGGAGGCTCACTGTCTACAGAGTCATTAACAAAAGATTATCAAAATGTTTGAACTAAAAAACAACAGCTATAAATGATAAAATACAGTTCCTCTTAAGCACAATATACGAATTTAATACACTTCATCTCTTACAGTTCTAATATACTGCTCTGTCAAAGATCCAGAGCATAGATCTCTTAATTGTGCACATGAAATTGTGCACACTCTATCACATACTGCATACTATATCTTAAAATAAATATATACATTGATCATTTATATCCGCACCAAGAAATTAGATCCATCGCTAGTTAGCTCATGAGGACTTAGAATATTATTCAAACGTGTATGAACAATCCATTGAATTTGAACTCCAATACTTATACGAACCAAAAATAATTGTTCACTCGTTGCCACAAATGTCAAATAAAACCTCCTGAATCACAAAAACAATCACCAAAACCGCTCCATCAAATCCACACAAAGATCAACTACACAAGTCGACCTGTTCTTTATTGGTAGATCGAAACCTAGTACTTAGAAGATTGTACCTTGCAAAATAATCACCATTGGAGGCCAAAATTATGGAATAAGGTGTTCCAGACATCCATCTACCTTCCCTTAGATCTTCAACACAAAATATTAACCTGAAAAGAAGTACCAACCAAAATATTGAACATTGTTAGATGCTTTGTTCTTAGCTTGTTGGACTTGAACAAATCTCCAATCTGACTTCTGGTATGATCAAGTAATACAATGTGGATGGGTATATTGGAATAGAAGGAATCCAAGAACACTAAGAGGGGGGGGTGAATCAGTGTTCTTTCGGTGATATAAGATTTTACCTTATTATAACATACACATATAAACCGGTAAATGAAGAAACATATAACATGAAGTAAATAAACCAGCCACATAAATGAACACCATAACACATTGAATTTTATACATGGAAAACCTCAAAGAGGAAAAACACTGTGGGATTTGTGACCCATAATATCAAATTCACTATCCATATGAAAGATATTATATAGCATGGGGGCCTACACATGCAGGAAGGCACACTGCCTAGAGCACATTGCTCAACACAAAAGAGTCTCATTGACTACAGGCTTCTGCTGAGATAAAACAATAATGGTGAACTCACAAAATGCATTTGCAATACCAATAAGAGTTCTGGTTATAGCTTTGTTTTGTACTGGTTCATAAACCCTAAACCCTTTTACTAGTATCTCCTATACTCTAAGAAAGCTTTACAAACTATCTACTGACCATTTTATGATATTAATATCACATACAAATGATCTACATACATATCCTTCGCATCACTTTTCTTCTCCACATTCGTTATTCCATTCTCCTATATCAAAATGACCTAATAAACTGACTTATATACCCTTTACAAACAATATGCCTTATGTCGGCTTACAACATGTTATAAAATATATTCAATGTCAGCTCTATACAATAATTATAAAATGATTTTATAAATAAAACCTTTTCCCGGATCCCAGACTGATGTCGGCTTCACTGAAGTGTTGAATGTCAATGCCAGTGCCAGTATCTATCGGTGTATGATTTCTACAGAATCTTGTTGCCATCAATGACAACATATGAATCCAATGAGTGTCAATTGCCAACAATCTCCCCCTTTGGCATTGACAGCAACACTCGTATGAAAAATGGATTCCCTACCAATTCAACTGAGCTAAAACATGCTCCCCTTGAGCTGATTGACCACTTTGATTCATATACTCTTTGTCTAATATCCTCCCCCTATGATTATATACATACTTTCCTTTTCATTTCACTTTTCACATACATATACTCCCCCTTTGACATCAATACCAAAGACCGGTGAAAGAATTGAAAGAATTGTTAGGAATATGTGCAAAAGAATGAATAATTACAGATTACTGACTAGAGCTTTACCAATTTCAAGATTTCTGGATAATCTTTCTCTAGTAACTTTATATAAGTATCCCAGCCGATTTTGAATGTTTCGGATATGGATACAAGTCCACTCAGTAAATGTGTAAGTGATTCTTTATTAGTTACTTCTGCCGATGTGGGCTTCCCAAGCATATCCATGCATTCCCTCTTATGTACACCAAGTGAATCCAATCTTGGACTCACCAAATCTCTGAGACTTCTGGCTCTCTGAATGATCTTATCTCTTTCCTTTTCAAAAGAAAAAATCTAGTTCTCTAAAGTCAAAATTTGTCCATCAATAGATGTTGCAAGTGAAGTTAGTCCATCAAAAGAATTAGCAATATTAGCAATCTTTTCTTGTAACTCTTTTATCCTCTTATCTACATTTGTTGTAAGAATTCTATATTACAACAAACCCTGAAAATGTTAGTACACTGTTTCAAAGAATTTTCAATAAGTATAAGTTTCTCTTCAATCTTCCTCTTTTCTATCTCAATGATTTGATCAAAAGTGGCTTTCTTAGCCAAAGTAAATCTTTCAAGTGATTGCCGATCAGAAATCTGTTGTAATTATTGAAAGTTTTTATAGATGTGCTTTGTCAATGCCTTGATCTTTCTGAAAGGGCTCACTTCATTTTCAATCATACATTCCAGAATCAGTTTGTGCAAAACTATTATTGATTGATATATTATTCCCTTGTCTACAAATCCCTCCTTCATTTGTTTTTGAGAAGCCGTCATCATTAGCTTTGTGGAACTCATCTCAGTGACAGATTTCTTCTCAACTTGAGAAGTGTCAATTGCCAAAAGTTTTGATGAGGAATCAACTGTCGATTGAAAGATCTTGATGACTTCTCAGATAACTGCTAGAAATTTCTTTAGAATGCCTTTGCTCGCTTTTGATTGCTTGTGATTTGCCTTTTCTTTTCTCTAGTTTGTTCGAGTGTTGGGTGAGTGAAAATGAGTTGATTTTCCCTTTTTATCAGTGAGTAAACCCTAATTCTGCATTTTCATAAATGCTTAGCGATGTGCCCTACTGGATGTTGGTTTCATAGTTTTATGTTGGATAAACCTCCATCAATGATCAATACCACTCTCCAAATCTCTTCCGAGGAATATGCAAGATTTGCAATGAATTTGCCAACCCCTAAGGCATCTGCCTCAGTTATTGGTTGAATTTCCTGCCGGTGCAGGAATGCTCTATTCTACCAGTGGAGTTACTAGTGCACTTACCGATGTAGTTGCATCTTCACTTGGTTCTTTAGACTTTCTAACCCATCTCTTGGTGTGATCTTATTGTAATTCATCTACCTTCTTCTTTCCTTTCCGATTTGCTCTGTCATTGCTAACTGGTTTAGTCTTTCTTATGCAGTACTTAGCAATATGACCTATTTTGTTGCATGCATAACATGTAACATTTTTCTTTTGAATTTCTTTGACATATCCAGTGTCATTCCTCGATCTGCATTGGTTAGCCAAATGTCCTAACTTTCCACATGCATGACACTTAACATTTATTCAACAATCTTCTAACTTATGACCATATTTCTTGCAATTTGTGCATTGACTGGAAACTGAATTGTAGTTTTGAATTTCTCTATTTCTACATTGTTTAGCCATATGCCCAAATTTATTACAAACAAAACATCTACCATTTAATTTGTAAGCATTAGATTGCCTTATTGGTTTCCTCTGGTCTGATGAGTTCTACATACCAGTTGATTGTTCAAATACAAGTCCTCTAGAATCTTCATTCTACCTTTGTCTTTTCAATAGATCATCCATCTGTGCAGCACTAATCCTGAATTTTTCTTTATACTCACTTGTGGTATTCAAATCATTTCTCAGAGTCATTATTTGTCTTTCAAGCTCTTGTTCATTATTTTAGGATTGTATCAAATAAGTTTTCAACATATCATTCTCATGAGACAATCTGCCACATTCTTCAATTTTTTTCTTCAAAGATACAACAAGATTTTCTTCCTTCTTCTTTTTGTCCTCAATTTCTTTTGACATCTTCATAGCTAGGTCTTGCATTTCATTCTTCATGATTTTGTTTTGTTGACTCAGCTTCTGACATTGTTCCTTAAGTGCATTTTTCTCTTCATCATCCTGGTTTTACAAAAGTTCCTTCCTCCTAGCTTGAGCAGATGATAACCTTTCTTGGAGAACAAGAATGAATTCATTAGCAGAATTCAATTCATCTTGCAACTTTAAGTTCTTCAACCTTTTAGCATCATAATCCTCAAGTTCCATCTCAAGTTGCTTATCCATAGCCATATTCAATGATTCTGGTTTCAGGAATTCCTCAAGCTGTTAAACTTCCTCTGAGGCACTAGGCTCTGATACCAATTGTTGGAATTGAAGGAATCTAAGAACACTTGGAGGACGGGGTGAATCAATGTTCTGTCGATGATATTAGATTTTACCTTATTATAACATACACATATAAACCAGTAAATGAAGAAACATATAACATGAAGTAAATAAAGCAGCCACATGAATGAACACCATAACACACTAAATTATATATTTGGAAAACCTCAAAGAGGAAAAACCACGGTGGGATTTGTGACCCACAATATCAATTCATTGGCCATATGAAAGATATTAAATAGCATGGGGGCCTACACATGTAGGAAGGCACACTGCCTAGAGAACACTGCTCAACACAAAAGAGTCTCACTGACTACACGCTTTTGCTGAGATAAAACAATAATGGAAAACTTACAAAATGCATCTGTAATGTCAAAAAGAGTTCCAGTTATAGCTTTGTTCTATATCAATTCATAAACCCTAAACCCTTTTACCGATATCTCCTTTACTCTAAGAAAGCTTTACAAACTGTCTACTGACCATTGCATGATATTACTTTCACATACAAATGATCTACATACATATCCTTCGCATCACTTTTATTCTCCACATTCGTTATTACATTCTCCTATATCAAAATGACCTAATAAACTGACTTTTATACCCTTTACAAACAATATGCCTTATGTCGGCTTAAAACATGTTACAAAAGATATTCAATGTCATCTCTATACAATAATTACAAAATTATTTTATAAATAAAACCTTTTCCCGAATCCCAAATTGATGTTGGCTTCACTGAAGTGTTGAATGTCGGTGTCGGTGTCAATGTCGGTATCTGTCGATATTTCTCGGTGTATGCTTTCTACATAATCTTGTTGCAATCAATGACAACATATAAATCCAATGAGTGTCAATTGCCAACATGGTACACTAACTTGGGTTGCCATCACTAACAACACCTGATAAGTTATGTATTGTCTCTTGCCAACAATCTCCCCCTCTGGCATTGATGGAAACACTTGGTGAAAAATGATTGTGTTAGGATCAGTACCACATATGTGCACACACACCAAAATTTAAAAACTCAAAACTCCCCCTAAGATAGATATTTCATTTTTCACTACTCTTCACTCCCCCTTTGACATCAATGGAAAAAGCAGGGATCCACATATCAATATTCATATAAAACTCTATATATAGCAACATATGTACAAATAGACATTCCTATCTTACATGAACTTAAATACATCTACAAAAATATTATTCAATAGTGCCAAATCATTGTCCCAACCTTTCTTTAGGCCCTCCAAAACTGAGATTTGTCCATAAAAGAGAAATGTTTGCATTTCTACCGTCTGAAGATCTGGGGATCACGAGTGACCATTGTTAGGATAATCAGTGAACAACTAAGAGGGGGGGTGAATCAGTTGTTAATAGATTATAACATTTAATCCACTTAATAACCTTTAACCTGATTAAGTACCGGTAAAGCAGAAACAAATACTGGTAAACAATACAACTTAACAATTAAATAGATAATCAATGCAAAGCAACCATACCACATAACACCATGATTTGTATGTGGAAAACCTAGAAAGGGAAAAACCACAATGGGAAGCCTACCCACAGTTAGATGATACTTCTGCAGAAAGTATGTGATACAATGAGGGGCCTGCACATGCAGGAAGGCACACTGCCTAGAGTGTACTGCTCATTACAAAAGAGTCTCACTGACTACAGAGAGGAAACAACCATCTCAAGATAAATGGACTACAATCCAATAGAGTGAACTGCCAGAAATAACATCTACCATGCTTGATTACAGTCCCGATTAAGCTCAATACCGGAGGCCTTTGACCTCTTCCTTAATCCTAATTCGATCACTTATGATCAACCAAGTCTCCTTTGCATATGATATTGCATTTCAAGACCATGAACACTTATTCCATTCCCATACCACACATGCCACTATCTACAATGAGATCTTACATCATTTTACACAAACCCTAAGGCCTAAACCAATTAGGTCGGCCGCCTAAAAGATATTACAATAATATCATTACATAGATCCATATTACAATGATATGTCATGTCGTCTTAAGACCAAAACAACAATAATAAATCCATAAAACATCTGAAACATCTCGGTAACATGTAGAGTACACGTTAACATGATACCGGTCCATAACCTAGATAGGCAACATACCTATTTCGGGTCCACCACGCTAAAGCAATGTCTTCAAGTAGTTGACGCATGATCAAATAACATCTTTAGCATCATAAAATCCATGTAGAAGCTACACCAACACCAATTATGCATCCTGTCAAGATTCATCAGTGAGAGCTCTGTCAGTAAAGCCTTAAACTAGTGTTGATAAGGATTTACTAGAGTGTATGATAGCATCCGATTACCAAGTCAATACCAACTAACCAAAACATTCTCTAGGAGCACGTACCACATGTAACCAAACATATTCCATAGATCCAAACATGTTGGAAGTGTCCAACAGATATTCTCTTCTACCAGTAACACTTGATCTTCTACCAGTAACCAAAACTTGTCGGTCGGTAACCAACCATAACAACTAGTGTTGACATCAATGACAAAACATCAATGCAACACATAATCAATTCATCCAATAATGCCAACAATCTCCCCCTTTGGTATTGATGGCAACACTAGATATGAAAAAACATCTAAGTACCAAGAAATGCCAAACAAGTCTCCCCCTATGGAAGACAACCAACAATCTCCTGAATATCAATAACTCTCCCCCTATGAATGATATCTCTATAAAGTTCTACATTTATTTTTTCACATCATTATCTCTCCCCCTTTGACATCGGTGCCATAAATCTGACAAAACTATCAAATCAATAATGTAAACCTCTGAATCTCAAAGTTGTATACTCCCCTTGAGCAGTAGCACTACTCATCAGTGTCGGAATGAATAATATCTATGATAATACATGTTGGACTGATGACAAATTGCATCAAGCAATTCTCTACTAGAGGGGCAGAAACCCCTAACCTGTCTCTCAAATACTCAAATGATTCCTTAGACAATGGTTTAGTGAATATATCTGCAATCTGTTCTTAAGTGTTCACATAAACCAATTTGAATTCCTTTCCTTCTACTTCATTTTTCAAAAAGTTATACTTTATTGATATATGCTTAGTCTAAGAGTGAAATATTCCATTCTTAGATATGTCAATAGTTGCAGAGTTATCACAATAGATAACTACCAGTTCACTACAATTTACCCTGATATCCTTCAACATTTGCTTCATCCACAAGACTTGAGTGCAATTAGTTGTTGCTGCAACATACTTAGCTTTTATAGTAGATAAAGAAATGCATGACCATTTTTTGTTGATCCATGAAACCAATTTCTTTCCAAGAAAGAAAGCTCCACCTAGTGTGCTCTTCCTGTCATCAATATCTCCTGCCTAATATGAGTCAGTATATGCACATAAAGTGAAATCATCATTTTTAGAATACCATAAACCATATTCTGTTGTTCCTTGCAAATACCGGAATATCCTCTTTACTGCACATTCATGATTTTCTTTAGGATCACTTTGATATCTTGAAAAAATACTTACTGCATTCATAATATCTGATCTAGTCTGAGTTAAATATAACAAACCACCAATCATAGACTTATACCTTGTCGGATTTACCGATGTAGAAGTATCCTTGATAGATAATTTATCACTTGTCACCATAGGAGTACTTACCGATTTGGAATTATCCATACCAAACTTCTTCAACAATTCCCTTAGATACTTAGTTTGACAGATAAAAATTCCTTTATCAGTTTGAGTAATATGCAAACCTAAGAAATTTTTTATCTCACCAATCATGGACATTTCAAATTCATTCTTCATATTGTTAGCAAATTCCATGCACAATTTATCTTCTCCTCCAAAAATGATATCATCAACAAATACTTCAATAATTAAAATATCATTATCAGTGATCTTATAATATAAATTACTATCAGCACCACCTTTAGTAAAACCAAGCTTCAAAAGATATTTATCCAATCTTGCATACCAAGTGTCAGGAGCCTGTTTCAATCCATATAAAGCTTTCTTCAATCTGCAAACCATATCTTTATCATCTGTCAGTGAAAATCCATTAGGTTGCTCAATGTATACTTCTTCTTCAAGTTCACCATTCAAAAATGTACATTTAACATCCATTTGATAAACCTTATAGTTCTTATAAGCTGCATAGGCAATAAATAGTCTAACAGCTTCAATTCTAGCTATCGGTGCAAATGTCTCGCCATAATCAATTCCTTCCATTTGAGAATATCCTTTACAAACCAGTCTAGCCTTGTTTCTTACAACTTGACCATCCTCATTTAGTTTATTCCTAAAAACCCATTTAGTTCCAATAACATTCTTATTTATAGGTCGGGGAACTAAAGTCCAAGTTTCATTCTTTTCTATCTAGTCTAATTCATCTTCCATAGCCTTTAACCAATGTTTATCCTTACAAGCTTCAATAACAATTGCCATTTCAACTTGAGAAATAAGACATACCTCTTCATTTTCCAGTCTTCTTGTCATAACTCCCTTGTTCCTATCTCCAATGATTTAATCTTACATACCTTGGTGTCTTTTGAACTTCAAGTTCATTGCTCTCATCATCATTCATAGTTGAATTTTCTGATTATGTCGGTGTAACTATCTCAGTTTCCTGTATTGATTGAGGCATTGTCGGTTCAGTTATGATCATTTCCACTATCGGTTCCCTGTCATATGGTATAGAATGATTTATGTACTGCACATCTAGGATCAAACTTCTAATTAGAGCATCTCTTTTGATATAGCATTTACTTCCAAAAATTCTGAAATACTTAACAATAGGTGAATATCCAAACCATAATTCATAAGGGGTCTTACCGGTTTCACCTTTGATGTGAACTATGTTGAATGTGTAGACTATTGTACTCACTGCTTCTCTCCAGTAGATATGAGGCAGTTTGGCTTCCATCATCATAGATCTTGTTGCATCCAAAATGGTTTTGTTCTTTCTTTCCACTACTCCATTCTGCTGAGGAGTCTGAGGTGCAGATAACTGTCTCCTGATTCCATTTGTCTCACAATAACTATTAAATTCATGAGAAGTGAACTCACCGCCATGATGTGATCTTAGACATTTGATTTTCAATCCAATTTCTGTTTCAACCTTTTCTCTAAAGATCTTGAATTTCTCAAAAGCTGTAGACTTCTCCTTAAGAAAAGTCACCCACATCATCCTAGAATAGTCATCAATAATCAACATGAAATACCTATCACCTTGAAAGCTTCTAGTCCTTGTTGGACCACATTAGTCAGTGTGAATCAAATCAAGTACATCATTAGATTTATCATGTATGCTCTTAAAAGAAGTTCTAACTTGCTTTCCCAATTGGCATTCCTTACATACTGGATTATGAGGCTTCATAATCTTAGGTATATCTCTAACTGCCTTAGTTGAACTGATCTTAACAATATAATTAAAATTAACATGACACAACCTCTTATGCCATAACCAACTCTCATCAATATGAGAAATCAAACATGTCTTATTACTAGTGTTCAAGTGAAAGATATTACCTCCAGTCTGAATACCGGTTGCAATCTCCAAACTAGTCTTGTTAATATCCAAATCAGTATTATGCTTACCATCCAGAGAAATAATGCCTCTACCTCTGATCATACATGCTTTGTCATCTCCAAATCTGACTTGACCACCATTGTATTCTTGTAGAGACAGAAATTTCCCTTTATCTCCAGTCATATGATGTGAGCATCCACTATCAATTACCCATTCATCCTTATCTTCAACTTTTTCTACCAAGGCCTTTTCTTCATTTATGATAGCCGGTTTCGGTTCATCTTCCTTTAAAGCATAGAACACCCATTCCTTTCCATTACTGGATCCACTAGCAAGGTCTTTTGCCAGTTCATCTCCAGAGTCATCAGTTACTCCTTCCTCATCCGCTATGTATCATTGTTTACTTTTCTTGAATCTATATTTGTTCTAGTTGGGCTTAAATGATATCTTAACTCTTTCCTCAAACCTTGAATTCCTTTCAAGACATCTAGATGCAAAATGAACAATCTTATTACATGAAAAACATTTAAAAGGTGCTTTTCCTTCATACTTACTTCCTGTTGGACCTTCAGGTACTCTTCTAGCAAATAAGGCTTCAAGTTGCTCAAATTCTTCATCTTCTTTCCTCATGTCTTCCAATTATTTTGCATATAAGACTTTCCAATCACTTTTGCTGGTAGATGATGATGATGATGCATGAAAAGCAGGTTCAAACTTTACAACTCCAGAAGATCCAAATTCTTCAAGCTCAAAACCAGATAATTTCCCAATTAGAATGTCTTTGTTAACTGAAGAGTTAGCCATTGTTCTCAACTCATTAATTGTGGTTGCCTTCATCTTGTAAGTCAATGGAAGGGCTCTCAAGACTTTGGAAACTATTTCATCTTCACTCAGAAATCTTCCACAACATTGAATTCCCATAACAATCTCATTTACTCTTTCCATAAACACAACAATTCTTTCATTATCTTCCATCTTCAAGTTTTCATATCTTACCCGGTAACCATCAAGTTTAGCAATTTTGACAATAGGATCACCTTCATTTAGAGTTTTTAATTTGTCCCACATAACATTAGTCGATGATTTATCGGTCAATCCCATGATCTGGTGATCAGTAAGTGCACACAAGAGGGCTTCTCTAGCTCTGCAATCATTTTCAATATTCTTATCCAAGTCTGCAGGAGCAGGATTGCCAGATGCCAGATCATAAGGTGTGTATCCTTTCTCAGTGATCTCCTTAATATCCTTGCCAAGACATCTAAGATGAGGCTCCATTCGAATTTTCCATATCCCATAATTTGTTCCATCAAGCTTAGGGATTTCTGTTCTGAAAATAGTTGTCGATGGATTAGAAGTGTTAGTTTCCATAGGATCTACCTCAAGTGGTTAAGCTTTTGCAAAAGAGGACCAAATATTTGATACCAATTATTAGGATAACCAGTGAACAACTAAGAGGGGGGGGGGTTGAATCAGTTGTTAACAAACTATAACATTTAATCCACTTAATAACCTTTAACCTGATTAAGTACCGGCAAAGTAGAAATAGATACCGGTAAACAATACAACTTAACAATTAAACAGATAATCAATGCAAAGCAACCATACCACATAACACCATGATTTGTATGTGGAAAATCTGGAAAGGGAAAAACCACGGTGGGAAGCGTACCCATAGTTAGATGATACTTCTACAGAAAGTATGTGATACAATGAGGGGCCTGCACAAGCAAGAAGGCACACTACCTAGAGCATACTGCTCATTACAAAAGAGTCTCACTGACTACAGAGAGGCAGCAACCATCTCAAGATAAATGGACTACAATCCAATAGAGTGAACTACCAGAAACAACATCTACCATGCCTGATTATAGTCTCGGTTAAGCTCAATACCAGAGGCCTTTAACCTCTTCCTTAATCCCAATTTGATCACCTATGATCGACCAAGTCTCCTTCGCATATGATATTGCATTTGAAGACCACGAACACTTATTCCATTCCCATACCACACATGTCATGTCCTACAATGAGATCTTACATCATTTTATACAAACCCTAATGCCTAAACCAATTAGCTTGGCCACCTAAAAGATATTACAATAAGATCATTACATATATCCATATTACAATGATATGCCATGTCGGCTTAAGACCAAAACAACAATAATAAATCCATAAAACATCTGAAACATCTCGGTAATGTGTAGAGTACATGTTAACATGATACCGGTCCATGTTAGATTCAATGACAGTCCCAAAGACACTGAGAGGGGGGAGTGAATCAGTGTCTAACTGGTTTCAGAAATATTTAAACTTATTTATAACTTTGCAACCCAAATCAATGTACCGATAAACAAGAATAATGCAATAAAGAGAAATAATAGAGCCAGCATAAATGCACACCTTAACACAATATTTTGGCAAGGAAACCCAATGTGGGAAAAACCTCGATGGGATTTGTGACCCATAATATTTACTCACTAGCCAATATGAATAAATATTACTTACAACATGGGCCTTCACATGCAGGAAGGCCAACAACCTAGAGCTCATCACTCAATAGAAGAGTCTCACTGACTACAAAAAGGATAATTAAATCTAATACAATGTACTACTCAAAATAGCATCTCTAATGCTTGGTTCAGTACCAGTTTAAGCTTAGTCAGATACCTTATCCAAAAACCTTTCATTGTCTTTACATATACCAATAATAATAATCTCCTTCTCTTCTCTCTACAAAATGATCTATAAGATCTCATACATATATGAGTCTTTACAATACATCATGTCGGCTTACAAATAAATAATTACATTTGCAATATAATTCATATAAACAAAACTTTGTCTCATGTCGACCTGAGAGCCAGTATACTTCATTGCCAGTGTAGTCTGGATGTCGGTGAATGTGCTTGTCGGTGTCGGTGTCGGTGTCTGCCGGTGTATGATTTCTGCGATGCCAGTACTTGTATAGAAACCTGCTACCGGTTGGTTACCATCAATGACAACATCAACCATATTCTCATAGAGTGTAGAATTCCAACAATCTCCCCCTTTGGCATTGATGGCAACACTCGTGAGAAAATTCCAAAACTGTTATCCAAAATTAAGTCCAAAATCTGATCCCAAAAAGAGTGTGCTCCCCCTGAGCAAGTGATCTCCTCTATGCATTATTTTTCTCCATACTACTCCCCCTTTGACATCAATGGCAAAGGATGTCAAAAAGAATCAAAGAATACAAAAAATGCTATCTCATAGCCTATAACCGGTTCTGTACAAGTTGAAAAATGTCCGCCAGAATTAGATTTAGGCTCTGCATGAATTTGTTATTGTCAGAAAGAATGGTCTCTGTTTGCTAGATCATGTCGGTCAGATAGTGCATCTGCTGCTCCGGTGACCGTTCTCCTTGAATTGTTGCATTTGATAGCTCAACCTGCTGAGTGATAAGACTGTCCAAGCTTGTACCAAGCTTTCTTTTCAGTGCTCGGGCCTTTAACCTTATCCTTGCTTTCTCTTTCTCAAGTTTTTCTGACTTCTTCTCAAAAACTGCCATTTCCTGTTCAAAAACTGAGATAAGTCCCAAATAACCTATCATATTATCCACAATGTCATCTATTTCCTTTTGTGTCTTCTTAATTTCCTCATCAATATCTTCAGTTAGGTGGTGAGGCTTGCAAGCTTCTCTATACAGCTCCTTATATTCCAAAATTGTTGAGTTAAGTACCGGTAATAGTGAATCCATGTGCTTAGTATAGTCTTTGATAGTTTTCTCAAAGAATTCACCTTTCTCTTTATCTACTCTTTCCTTTACAGTATCATCATTCACCTTATCTATATTTAGAACATTTTCAACAATAAATTTCAACAATGTGTCCAATTTACCTAAAGAATCCTCAATTTAATCTATCTTACAGGTTGGTGAAATCATCTTCAAAATAGGTAACATGTCATCAATAGCCTTAAATGCTAAAGCATTGCAATCTATTATCCTCTTAATAGAATCCAATAGAACATCTGTTACATTGGTGGGTCTGAATTCTCCAGTAGATATGCTTGGTTTTGCAATAGATTTCCTTTCAACAAATACTCACCCAATTACCTTCACTATTTCTTCCTTATTTCCATCGATTGCCTCCTCTTTAGTTACATTTTCAACCGGTTTCTTTGTCTGTGTTAGTATCTCTGCAACTGTCGATTTCTCTATCTCTAGTTTCTTAGTGTTAGTTACCTTATCCTTTGTCGGTTTCTTAGCTTATGTCGGTATCTCAGTGTTCTGAGAGTCAACAGTGTGTATCAGTGACTCAGAGATCTCACTGTTCTTAACATCATCTGCCTTAACCTCTGTAGTCTCTTTATCCACAACAATGTTAATATCTTGTGTATCTACATTCATGGTGAAAATAATTTCAGAATCAGGGTTAGTGTCATCATGAGTTACTTCTTCAGTTGCCTTATCCGTTTGATTGTCTGTATGTACTAGTGTATCTAAAGTTAATGGTGGAGTATCCTGTGTTGGTGGAGGAATGTTATTTGTGACCTTTATAATAGGTATACTACCAATTTTTCTTTTACCTTTGTCCTTCTGGTATACCTTAGCAAAAGATTTGTCCATTTTCTTTCTCTCCCTTTCCTCTTTCTTTTCTTTTTCAACAAAGAATATGTCCCATTTGTCTGCAGTTTCATCAGCAAATTCTTTCACTCTCCCAGCCATTAGGCTAACTTGTTGGTGTCCACTTACAAAAACTGACTGATTTGCTTCATAAATTAGTTCATCAATTTCCTCTTTAGAATTTACAGGGTGTACTACCAATAATGCTTCAACCTTTAACTTTTTATCTAATTCCATCATTGACATTCTCTTAGCTTCTAATCTTAAATACAAGTCATTCAGCAAATCATCTACAACTTCAATCAAAACCTTCTTATAGATGTCTAAATTCAAAATTATACTAGCCTCTATTGTGTCCTTGTCAGAATCTTTGAATGAATGATACAATTTATTTACATTGCAAAGATACTATCTTGTGTTATCTCATTTACCAGTTCCTCTGGTGTAAGGGTATCCGATGTCTTAGTTTGTTGTTTCTTCTTTGGTTTTAACTTCTTCTTGGGCTCCCTTACATCTCACTACTTTTTCCTTAATGTTCTAGCATTTTTAGGTGAAGGAGAAGGTACCGGTGAGGGTTTTCTCTTCTTTCTCTCTACTCTTTTGAAGTTGGCTACTTTTCCACTATCTGTATCTGAAGAAGTGACAACCAGTGAAACATGAGCTTCCGGTTTCAGTCCTTCTAGTTCACTAGCAGATATACCACTCAAGTTCATTACATTTTCCTTAACTTCCTTAGCCATCTTGGATGCATCTCTAATAAACTTTTCTCTTCTTTTTCTCTGCTTCTGCATCAAAAAAACACTCTCAATGGTCTTAGCATTACCAAAAATTTCTTCAGATGGTTCTTTAGGTGCATCAAGAAGTGTTTTAGCATATTCTTCAAGAATATTCAAGTCAATTTCATCTCGTTTGATTACAAAGAAAATTTTCTTATCATACTTATCTACTATGCTCTGTGGTAACCTTTCTCTAGCTATCATCTTAGTTTGGAAGTTTTTGAAGTAGTCTACTATAATGTTGTCACTGTTAGAGCCCCATACTGGTGATAACTTCCATGATTTTCTTGCCTACCGGGATGTCATATCCAAACTCCTTATGACCAATGTCGGGTATCTCTTTGGTGAAGTAAAGCATCAAAAACACAAGTAAGCTGCCAAAACGGAATGCCCCCTTCTTGTCACCCTTAATCTTCTTTAGGTTATCAATCAGTTCATCCTTAAGCCATTCACAGATATCAATCCTAGCATTGTTCTTAACCATCTCATATGCACTATGAATACATAAGCTGGAAACAGAGTTTAATCTATTTGTATGAGTTACTCTATAGCCAAGTACGATGCTCACATATCTCACATTTGCATCAGTAATGTCATTAACCCTAAGAGATTTGTTGTCGGATTGAGCTCTGGTTAAATCCATAACACCCTTGTTAGGTATCTTCTTAGTTTTGTCGGGCCTACTACTAGTTGAGGGTAAACCAGTAACTGCCTTCATTGCTTCCTTTGAGATTTTAAAAATAGAGTCTAGCCGCATAAACTCTCCATGAACTCTGCTTAGTATAAGATGAACTACCTCCTTCAGAAATTCAAGTATGTTCAGTATTTAAACAAATCCTAGGTCTCCTACAATCTTGTGCTCTAGTTTAACCAAACCTTGCTCATTAGAAATAACATCATTGTACATGTTTTTCAAATCATCAGTCCATAAATTTTCTATGTTGTAGTGAATGTAGATTCTAGGGTCTTCGACAAAAGTGACTCCCTTCAAAAATTTTGAAAAAGCTCTGATAGAATCATCTTGCTTGGCAATTTCAGGGATGATCTTAAACATGGGCCTAGGGTGCTTAATGTTTTCTACCATAGTAGGATTTGTAATAAACTTAGTTGTGGAAGATGAAGATGCCATTTAGAAAGATAAATACCTCTTGCTTGAAATCCTTGAGTACCTGAAAATGCTTTGCTGCTTTGCCTTAGAATGCCTTTGCTCAATTTTGCGCTCTCTGAATGCTTGGATGCTTGGTGATTGAAATGAGGGTTTTCCAATGCTTTATAACCAAAAAGTTCTTCAAAAACCGCATTAAATGCTTGTTGGTTAAGTGAAATCTTAACATATCTGTTGGTAAAGAAATGTGTCTTCTTACCATCAACCGAGGGTAGAATGCTTGATTTTAAACTTGTTGCCATACCCCCTAAGGATTATTCCTTAGTTAGATGAATAATATCCTACCAGTGGAGGGTTACTCTGTTCTACCGGTACAGAGACAGATTCATCAACTCCCTGATCTCTCTTCTTAATCCATTGTTTTGAAAATTCTTGCTATATTTCATTTACCTTTTCTTTTCCCTTCTCATCAGATCCTTTATTGTTCGCCAGTATAGTCTTGCTTTACAAAAATTTGCAATATGCCAAATCTTATTACATGCATAACAAGTTACATTATTCCTCTGAATAGATTTTCCATATCCTTGACTGGTTTGTGTTCTGCATTGATTAGATAAATGTCCAAATCTACCACAAACATAGCATTTCACATTCATTCTGCAATTTTCTGAATTGTGACCAACTTTACTGCATTTGGAACTTTAACCGGTGGGTAAGTTTGTATTCTGATTATTTCTAAATCTGCATTGATTTGCTCTATGACCAAATTTGTTGCAAATGAAACATTTCCCATTAAATTTATAAGCATTAGTTTGTCTTACCACTTTACTGTGATCTTGATTATTTGCAGTCCCAAAACTTTCTCCATTTTCAAATCCAAGTCCAATTGTATCTCCATCAGGTTTTTGTCTTTTTAGTATGTCATTAAGTCTTTCTGAAATTTTCTTGAATCTGTCTTTGTGTTCATTTACAGTGATCAACTCATTTTCTAGAATGTCAATTTGTCTCCTAAGGTCCTCTTTATCATGTTGCATGTGAATCAAATTTGTTTTTAGCATATCATTCTCATGACAAAGTCTCAAATTTTCATTTGCTCCATCATTAAGTCTTATAGTCAAGTTTTCTTCATTCTTCTTTTTGTCTTCAATATCCTTACATAGCCTCATGGTTAAATCTTGCATTTCATTCCTCATGTTAGTGTTCTCTTGCCTCAACATGTCTACAATATCACTAAGAGTTTCCTTTTCATCATCATGTTTCTACATTTGCTCATGAAGTTCCTTCCTCTTGTTTTGTGCTATAACCAAGTTCTCTTGAAGTCCTTTAATGAATTCCTTAGCAGTCCTCAGATCATCTTCAAGTTTGATATTCTTCAATTTTTTTGCATCAAAATCTTCAAGAGCTCCTTCCAACATTTTTCTCAAACTCTCCATCAGTACTAGTTTCATATTCTTCCTCAAGCTGTTAGGATTTTGCAAGTAGAGGACCAAGCTCTCATACCAATTGTTAGATTCAATGATAGTCCCAAAGACATTGAGAGGGGGAGTGAATCAGTGTCTAACTGGTTTAAAAAATATTTAAACTTATTTATAACTTTGCAACCCAAATCAATGTATCGGTAAACAAGAAATAATGCAGTAAAGAGAAATAACAGAGACAACATAAATGCACACCTTAACAAAAAAAAAAAATTGCCGAGGAAACCCGGTGTGGGAAAAACCTCAGTGGGATTTGTGACCCACAATATTTACTCACTGGCCAATATGAATAAATGTTACTTACAACATGGGCCTGTATATGCAGGAAGGCCAACAGCCTAGAGCTCACTGCTCAATAGAAGAGTCTCACTAACTACAAAACGGATAATTAAATCCAATACAATGTGTAAAGTTTTGATGCCAATAGTTAATAAGATGAGAGGGGGGGCTGAATCATACAAACTTAACTTGTTCAATATATTCAACAGATTCAACTTCGGTAGCTTATACTTTAGAATATGTAACCAAAACTGTAAAACATTCAAACTCATGAACAGATAACATCACAACACATATAACACCAGATTTAAGGTGGAAACACAAATAGGGAAAAACCACTGTGGGATTTCGGACCCACTAGGAAATATACCCTTCTAGAGTATGCTCGGTTAAAAGCTAATCCTGTTAAATATTACAAACACATTGCTAGATGTGACCCGATTAAGGGATTTCCCTCAGACTTGTTAGAGTCTTGTACTTTGTTATAAGTGACCTTGTCAAAGGATTTCAAACACTCATTTAGAATGTTACCTTGCTAGAGGGTTTACAAATAAGACTGTTAGGTCCACTCAGTTAAGAGATTTGCTATCACTTACAAAATAAATAACAGTAATAAATTATATCTGCAACTTCACATCTGAAATGCTAAAGCAGATTCTATTTTCTCAAAACAATCTTGTCATAAGACTTATCTTGTCCCTTATTGGGCTTGCTGGGCTTCTCAATCTGTTCTTCAATCAGATCTTCAAGCTTCTGAGCTCGGTAAACAATCTTGTAGCATCATTGTGCATACATTTGCCCGCATTCATTGTTTATCAACAATTCCTTATTTATAAACAATTTATAACCGCTTAATCTCCTTGATCACATTTCCCATGATCAATCTTAGCCATCAGATCATCAAACTTTGTCTAGGTTCAATGTATCCTTCGATCTGAAAAATGTTTTACCTTACCTTGGAACTTGCATTCCTTCCTAGGAACTTGTGCTAGGGTATTGCAGTTCAATCTGTGTTGTAGATCTTCCTCTTGATTTTCCATTGTCGTAGATTCTTAACAATCTTCTTGCATGACATACCAATCATTTATTCATCTCCAACTCATCAGGATCCTTCATTAAATAATGATTTTATCCATCCAATGTGATCTATTATAACTCGGTTGTTACTCGGTTAATACTGAACTTCACTTGGTAGACATTCTGCCTTCTTTAACCGATATCGATAACCTTAGGGTTTACCGACTAGGTTCTTAGGGTTTACCGACCAGGTTCTTTGCTCGGTGACATAGTACAGTATTAAACTTATAATCAGCAACATATGTAGGATATCAAAACAATCAAAAACAACATGATCTCATCATAGTCTAACTCGGTAATAGTTTCCCAATGAATAACTTATTTCTCCCCTTCATTATCACATTCTTTCTGTGTCTCTTACCAACCTCTTAATACTCATCAAAACATACTTCTCAAGATATGGCAACATCATACTGAATCTAAAAATCAATTTCTTGACATCAATGACAAAATAATATTATTAAGACAGTAATCATCCTTCTTCAGTTATATCAATAATCTCCAACAACCTTCTCAATATCTTGATTGAAATACCAACAATCTCCTTTCTATTGCAATGCCAACAATCTCCCCCTTTGGCATTGATGGCAAAACCAACTTTAAATGGCAATACCAACTTGATTTGTTCCAACTGATTTGGATTCAGATTGTTGTTAGACTTCTCCTGTTATCCTTGAGTTGTTTAAAAATTCTCCTGAAGTCTTCTCCCCATGTCATTAGTCTTCTAATATTTTCTCCATTTAGTCTTCTCCCCCTTTGACAACAATGCCAAAAAAGAAAAAGAACTAATTCATGATTTCTTCCTTTGTGAAGTAATTTCCTTGTTGTGTTACACATGTATCATCTCAGTCCTGGTCATAGCAACTTGTCTCTATTCACTATTTCCTACACACCTTTAGAAAATCTCCTAAAGTGCATAAATCAACATCAATCCAAAAATAATATTCTATGGAGTCATCGAATTGATGCTTTCACCGAACTCTATTAATGAGTAGAAGATAGGGGTAGGACCCCTAACTTGCTTCTGAGATACTCAAAAGTGTCCCTTGGCAGTGGCTTTGTGAAGATGTCTGCTATTTTCTCCTTTGAACTGATATATTCCGGCACAACTTTCTTCTCTTGAACTTCTTCTCTGAGATAATGATACTTTATAGAGATATGTTTTGTCTTAGAGTGCATTACTGGATTCTTTGAAATGTTAATGGCACTAGTATTATCACAGAATATAGTTACTGGCTTGGTAACTTTCTCATTTATACCTTCCAATAGTTGCCTGATCCATGCTATATTGGTACAATTCAATGTTGCAGCGACATATTCAGCTTCAACTGTTGACTATGAAACGCATCCTTATTTCTTGCTAAGCCAACTTACTAGTCTATCTCCCAAAAATAAAGCTCCACCGCTTGTGTTTTTCCTATCATCAATGTTTCCTGCCCAATCAGCATCGGTATAAACTTTTAAATCAAAATCATTCCTCTTTTCATATACTAAGCCATAGTCTTCAGTGCCTCTCAGGTATCTGAAAATTCTCTTGATTACTGTCATATGGGTTTCTTTGGGATTTGTAGAAAATCTTGCAACTATTCCTACTGCATGTGCTATATCTGGCCTGCTATGAACAACATATTGCAACTTTCCAATCATAGATCGGTAAAGTGTCTCATCAACAGATGCAGATTCATCATTCTTTGATAGTTTACAGTTAGTAGTCATAGGAGTACTTACAGGTTTAGAATCTTCCATTCCAAATTTCTTCAAGATTTCCTTTATGTACTTGGATTGACTAATGAAAAACTCATCTTTCATTTGGAGTATTTGTAAACCTATAAAATACTTTATTTCACCGATTAATGACATCTCAAATTCTTTGCACATTTCATTTCCAAAGTTCTTGCATAGAGAATCATTTCCACAAAAAATAAAATCATCAACAAATATGGCTGAGATCAGTATTCCATTGTCCTCATCATTCATCATGTACATATTGTTGTTTTCACTTATCCTTAAAAATCCAATCTTGATCAAATAAGAGTGCAGTCTTTCATACCATGCTCTAGGTGCTTGTTTCAGACCATATAAAGCTTTGTTCAATTTACATACCTGATCTTTATTCTTGTCTTCAACAAATCCTTCAAGCTGTTCAATATAAACTTCTTCTTCTAGTATACCATTCAAAAATGTAGATTTAACATCCATTTGATATACCTTGAAATTTTTCAAAGCAGCATATGCCAACAATATTCTTACTCCCTCAAGTCTAGCCACAGGTGCAAAATTCTCACCATAATCTATTCCTTCTTCTTGAGCATAACCTTTGCAAACTAGTCTTGCTTTGTTCCGAATGACCTCACCTTTTTCATTTAGCTTGTTTCTCAAAATCCACTTTGTACCGATTACATTTTTGTCCTTCGGTCTTGGGACCAATGTCCATGTTTCATTCTTCTTGATTTGATCAATCTCTTTTGTCATAGCATTTACCCAATCTTCATTGTTAAATGCCTCTTTTACTATTCTCGGTTCAAATTCAAATATCGGGCATGTGTTCTATCTCAGTTTGTTCCTTGTCATCATTGGATCATCCTTATCTCCTATAATTTGACTTGATGCATGATTTCTTCTGACATATTTGGCTAATATAGGCTCGGTAGGCTCTGTATGATCTTCTTCATCACTCGGTAACTGGCTATTATCTTCATTTTCTTCAGCAACTTTCTCGGTAGGATTTCTTAGTTGAACATAAACAAATTCTTCATAATTTTCTGGTTCTTTGGAATTTCCTTCATCATTTCTTTCTGCAAATTCGTCAATTTTCACATTTGCACTTTCTACTATTTTGTTAGATGATTTGATCAGACATTTAAATGCTTTACTTCTAGAAGAATAACCAAGAATTGTTCCTTCCTCACTTTTCTAATCAAACTTTCCATTTCTGTCATCTTTGTGAACATAACATCTACTTCCAAAGATTTTAAAATAACTTACATTAGGTTTCTTGTCATACCAGATTTCATATGGTGTCTTCAAAGTTCCTTTCTTCAGTTGTACTCGGTTTAGGGTGTAAACTGCAATGTTGATTGCTTCTCTCCAAAATGTTTGAGGTACCCTCTTTTCTATCATCAGGGTTCTGGCACAGTCTACAATTGATCTATTTCTTCTTTCAACTATCCCATTTTGTTGTGGAGTTATCGGTGCAGATACTTGCCTTTTTATACCATGATCATTCCAGAATAAGTTAAATTCATCAGAAGTGAACTCTCCTCTATCAGATCTAAGACATTTCAGTTGTCTTCCTGTTTCATTTTCAACTCTTTCCTTGTACCATTTGAACATTTGAAAAGCTTCTGATTTTTCTTTTAAAAACATAACTGACATCATCCTTGAGTAATCATCCACAAATAATATGAAATATTTATCACCATAATGACTTTGAACTTTCATAGGACCACAAAGATTAGTGTGTACAAGATCTAAAATTCCTTTGGAAGTGTAGGACTTACTTGTAAAGCTTGATATTGTCATCTTACCCATCTGGCATCCTCGGCACATAGCATTCTTAGGTTTTTCAAGCTCAGTAGACTTCTTACTCGGTGCTTCTTACTTATTTTGATCATATTATCAAAATTTACATGACAAAACCTTTTATGCCATAACCAGGTATCTTGTATTTTTGCATAGAGACATTTGTTCCGAGTTGAGTCAAGATGAAATGCATTACCTTTTGTTTGTGTCCCAGTAGTAGCCAACTTTCCATGTTTGTCATGAACTTTGACACATCCCTTCTAGAATTTTATTCGGTATCCTATATTGTTTAGCTATGCTACACTCAACAAATTGTATTTCAAACCTTCAACCCTATATACATCATCACATTTAGCATTGTCAAGAAGTGTTATAGATCCTTTACCTTTCACCGGACAAGGTGCATCATTACTAAATCTTACATATCCTCCATCATAGTCTTCTAATTTAACAAACTTGTGTTTATCACCTGTCATGTGATGTGAGCATCCACTGTCTATGATCCAAGAATCATTTTTATTTATGTGAGATATTAGGGCTTTTTCTTCATACCTTTCTTCATCTGATCCATCTTTAATAGCCACATAAACAAATTCCTTTGTACCAGTTTCATCAGATTTATCATCGTTGGATTCCTCATCAGCTACTAGGCATGTCTTTCTATCTCTCCTTTTGAAGTCTCGGTGTCCTTTGTAGTGATTGTCCTTATGTCTGTCTTCTCGGTATTCTCTCTTTTCACTAGATTCTTTGTCAGGGCAATTAGAAGCCATATGTCCTATTTTATCACAATTGAAACATTTCAAAGGTAGCTTTCCTTAATACTTACCTTTGCCTCTCGGTAACCTTCTGGCCAATAGTGCTTCAAACTCTTCTTTCTTTCTGATTTCCTCATACAGTTTGTGTACTTCTTCCATGTTTTTACGAAATCTCTCACTTGCTCCACTGTGATTTCCTTCAAAATACTTATTCATTCTATCATCATAGTCATCAGATTCACCAATATGAAAAGAACTGAATGCAGATTCAACTTTATTTACCGAAGACCCATTGTTATCAAAATTACTTAACTCAAATGCATGTAGCTTACTGATAGTGGCATCCAAAGAGACTGGCATGTTTGGTACAGACCTTAATTCATTGATTGTAGAGACTCGAATGGCATAAGCAGGTAGAAGGGTTCTCAACAACTTACTTGTTACATCCTTTTCTTCAATAGTTCCCCCTGCTCCTTTAATTTGATTGACAATTTCTTTTAACCTTGTACTATATTGTGTTATGTTCTCACCTTCATTCATTCTCATGGATTCAAGTTGTCCTCTTAGACTATCTACTTTTGCTCTCTGAACATGTTCATCACCACCATACACAGATATGAGCCTGGTCCACATTGCTTTTGCATCATTACAGCCTTCTAGATCATTAAACTCTGAGTCAGTCAATGCTTATGTTATTTCAATCATAGCTTAAATATTTTCTTGCTTTGCCTTTATCTTTCCATGGTCATCGGGTTGGTGTTGGGTGCTATGTAATCATTCTCCAAATAACATGTTGCATATTCTCCAATTCCTGATAAATGCAGCTTCGTCCTTTTCTGCCATGTGGAGAAACTTGACTTGTTCAGCTTTGGTGCATCCCTTTTATACATCTTCGGATCTTTGCCTCAAGTACCTTTAAACTTGTCTTCCAGAGTCCAAAGCTCTGATATCAATTGTAAAGTTATGATGCCAATAGTCAATAAGATGAGAGAGGGGGGTGAATCATACAAACTTAACTTGTTCAATATATTCAACAGATTTAACCTCAGTAGCTTATACTTCAGAATATGTAACCAAAACTGTAAAACATTCAAACTCATGAACAGATAACATCACAACACATATAACAACAGATTTAACATGGAAACCCAAATAGGGAAAAAACATTGTGGGATTTTGAACCCACTAAGAAATATACCCTTCTAGAGTATGCTCGGTTAAAAGCTAATCCTGTTAAAGATTACAAACACATTTCTAGATGTGACCCAGTTAAGGGATTTCCCTCAGACTTGTTAGAGTCTTGCACTTTGTTAGAAGTGACCTTGTCAAAGGATTTCAAACACTCATTTAGAATGTTACCTTGCTAGAGGGTTTACAAATAAGACTGTTAGGTCCACTCGGTTAAGAGATTTCCTATCACTTACAAAATAGATAACAATAATAAATTATATCTGCAACTTCACATCTGAAATGTTAAAGCATATTCTATTTGCTCAAAACAATCTTGTCATAAGACTTATCTTGTCCCTTATTGGGCTTGCTGGGCTTCTCAATCTATTCTTCAATTAGATCTTCAAGCTTCTGAGCTCGGTAAACAATCTTGTAGCATCACTGTGCATACATTTGCCCGCATTCATTATTTATCAACAATTCCTTATTTATAAACAATTTCTAACCGCTTAATCTCCTTGATTACATTTCCCATGATCAATCTTAGCCATCAGATCATCAAACTTTGTCTAGGTTCAATGTATCCTTCGATCTGAAAAATGTTTTACCTCACCTTGGAACTTGCATTCCTTCCTTGGAACTTGTGCTAGGGTATTAAGGTTTAATCTGTGTTGTAGATCTTCCTCTTGATTTTCCATTGTCGTAGATTCTTAACAATCTTCTTACATGACATACCAATCATTTATTCATCTCCAGCTCATCAACATCCTTCATTAAATAATGCTTTTATCCATCCAATGTGATATATTATAACTCGGTTGTTACTCGGTTAATACTGAACCTCACTCGGTAGACATTCTGCATTCTTTAACCAATATCAATAACCTTAGGGTTTACCGACTAGGTTCTTAGGGTTTATCGACTAGGTTCTTTGCTCGGTGACATAGTACAGTATTAAACTTATAATCAGCAACATATGTAGGATATCAAAACAATAAAAAACAACATGATCTCATCATTGTCTAACTCGGTAATAGTTGCCCATTGAATAACTTATTTCTCCCCTTCATTATCACATTCTTTTTGTGTCTCTTACCTACCTCTTAATACTCATCAAATCATACTTCTCAAGATATGGCAACATCATACTGAATCAGAAAATCAATTTCTTGACATCAATGACAAAATAATATTAATAAGACAGTAATCATCCTTCTTCAGTTATATCAATAATCTCCAACAACCTTCTAAATATCCCGATTGAAATACCAACAATCTCCTTTCTATTGTAATGCCAACACAATGTATTGCTCAAAATAGCATCTCTAATGCTTGGTTCAGTACCGGTTTAAGCTCAGTCATATACCTTAACCAAAAACCTTTCACTATCTTTACATATACCAATAATAATAATCTCCTTCTCTTCTCTCTACAAAATGATCTATAAGATCTTATACATATATGAGTCTTTACAATACATCATGTTGGCTTACAAATAAATAATTACATTTACAATACAATTCATATTAACAAAACCTTGTCTCATGTCGGCCTGAGAGCCAGTATACTTCATTGTCGGTGTAGTCTGGATGCCAATGAATGTGCCTGCCGATGTATGATGTCTGCGGTACCGGTGCCTGTGTAGAAAGTTGTTACTGATTGGTTGCCATCAATGACAACATCAACCATAAATGCCAATAGTCCATAACCTAGATAGGCACCAGACCTATTATGGGTCCACCATGCCAAAGCAATGTCTTCAAGTAGTTGAAGCACGATCAAAGAACATCTTTTGCATCCTGAAATCCATGTAGAAGTTGCACCAACACTAACTATGCATCTTGTCAAGATTCCTCAGTGAGATCTCTATCGGTAAAGCCTTAAACTAGTGTCGGTAAGGGTTTAACAGAGTGTATGATAACATCCAATTACCAAGCCAATACCAACTAACCAAAACATGCCCCAAGAGCACGTACCACATGTAACCAAACATATTCCATAGATCCAAACATGTCGGAAGTGTCCAACAGATAGTCTCTTCCACCGGTAACCCTTGATCTTCTACTGGTAACCAAAACCTGTTTGTCGGTAACCAACCATAACATCTAGTGTTGACATCAATGACAAAACATCAATGCAACACATAATCAATTCATCCAATAATGCCAACAACCATGGCATCTTGAGCTTCTAATAAGGTACTTGACATTATTTTTAATTTGGGAGCAATCAGACCCCGAAGCTAAAGGAAGTCCTTTACATTTACTGCGGTGTCTCTTGCTCCAAGGACAACACCAATAACCTCAATCTTTTTGTCTTTTATGTCAATTTTTATTTTGACCTCCTTTGGACCTTCATTTCTAGTTGGATCTTGAATCTCCACAGATGACATTGTTTCCATTTTATTTGATTGGTCTGGAGGATTCTGAGTATCCTCAACTTTATCTTCTTTCCATGTCTCCTCTTCATTTGGTTCAACACATCTTCCTTCTCTTTATTCACACCTTCCATTTCTAGAATAGAGAAAACATTTACTTCAACCTATATTCTTGTACATATGGAACAGATGAATCATCACCACCATGGGCTTCTTCTGTGACGACATAAAATTTATTCTTATCCAGAACTGACTTCAAGATTTTCATTGTTTCTTTAACAACTTCATCAGTTTACGCAATCATTAGCTTATTTATTCTAGTTTTGCTCCTAAACTTATTCTTAGTTTCTTTGACTATTTTATTCACTTCCTCTATAGATATCATAGGGCATAGATTGATCAGCACATACTCTTTTAGTCTTTCATCCTCAACCTTAGCACTAACTCTTCTCATCTCTGAAAGGTCGTATAGACTTTTAGGTATCTCAGACATTATTTCAACAAGAGCCCTATTTAAAATGTTTATTTTATAGTGGCTTCCTCAAGAATTATTTTGCTAGCCTCATCAAAGTTGTCATAGCATTCAGACAAAGGCTTCACATTTCCAAACTTGGTAACAACACTTACAACTTCATCAACTAACACAATGGGCTTATTTGAGTCAAATTTCATCTTCTTGCTTACCTTTTCTCCATCAAAGGGTTTGCTACAGAAATCTTCTTGCAACATTAATCTCTGGGAAATATTCTTGCATAGCGCTCTTAACTTATTTTTCTTCAAATGCAAAGTGACAAATGAGAAGGTAAAGTTACCTTTTGTTATTTGCACATCTAACTTTTTGATGTAATAAATGTGCTTGCCCTAAACCTTCCAGATACCTTGTCTTCTCAAACTGTTTTACAAAACATCCTCTGTGGATCTTCAATATCACTTAGTTTCTTTCGGAAATCTTTCCAACTCATCTGCAATACCCCAATATGACTTCTATCAATCTACTAGATTCATGCACCAATAGCTAGCAAGGGGAATAGGATTTTCTTGAAAGCTCCCCCTAGGCCAGAGGCCTTAAATTAATTCCCAGAGGAATTTCAAGCACCAAATTCAGGTGCAGACCCATTTCTTGCATCAATATCACTCTTCTTCACCCATGTCTTGTTCATATGCTTCCTGATCTCATCTACTTTCCCTTTTCCTTTATCATCTTTCTACACACTTTTTTTTTTGTCTATCGAACCCTTCTTGTTCACATTCTTGTTCCTACAAAATCTTGCAGTGTGGTCGGATTTGTTGCAATTGTAACACACAGCATTTCTTTGTCCATACCCGTAATTCACTTTATTTCCTCTTGACTTGCACTGATTAGCAATGTGTCCAAACCTATTGCATGCAAAACATCTAACATTCCCTCTATTGAAAGAGTTATTTATCATACTTTTGCATTCACTTGATTTGTGTCCATACTTATTGCAATTGAAACGTTGACTGGAGAAAGATGGACCATTTAGATTCATTCTACTTCTGCATTGAATAGCTTTATGACCAAATTTATTGCAAATAAAGCAATTACCATTGAAATATGGATACCTTTGAGCAATAGGTTGTCTTACCAAAGACCTTTTAAGTTTGTTCTTCTGATTTCCTAACTTAGGATTGCTTTGACCAGATCTAGAGCTTTTACCTTTCTCAAATCCAAGACCTTGCTTGTCATCTACCTTCTTCTGGTGTTCAAGCAACACATCAAGTTGAGCTGAGCTAATCTTTAACTTCTCCTTGTATTTATTTGCAGTCACAAGTTTATTCCTAAGAATGACAATATATTTCTCAAGTTCTTCCTCATTGTGTTTGGATTCTTGTAGGTCAAGCTTCAATTGACCAATCTCACAATATAGTTTACGACATTCATCAGAACTTTCTTTCAAGGACTGATTAAGATTCTCTTCATTCTTCTTTCTTCCCTCAATTTCCTTGGTCAACCCCATCACTGTAGATTCCATCTCATGTTTTAGGACTGCATTTTCTTTTGCAAGCTTCTCACATTCTTTTGTCTTCTCCTTCAAGGCTTGACTCAGGTGACCATCATCCATGCTTTTGCTTTCTTTCTGCTTTATCTTTTCATAGAGATACTTTCTCTTTTCCTTGGACTTGTTTAGTTTCCCTTTTAATGACTGAATGAAATTCTTAGCATCCTTAAGATTCTCTTGCAATTCCTAGACTTCAGCTTTGGACTGATCAAGATCATCTAGTGCAACTAGGATTTATTGTTCAAGACTACCGAAATTCATTGAATCACCTTCTCAGATCTTCCTCAAGTTGTTGAACTTCCTTTGAGAAACCGGGCTCTGATATCAATTGTTGGAGTTAAGGAACATTGAAAGGGGGGTGAATTAGTGTTCTGCAAATCTTATATTTAACTTGTTCTTTTAAGCACTTAACAAATTTAATCAAGAGAAGGATGCAAGAACAAAAGAACAACAACCACAAAATCATAACACCACAATTTTGTACGTGAAAACCCTATTAGGGGAAAAACCACGGTGGGGATGAACCCACAAAAATGATTGTACTCTATTAAAAGTATTACAATAGAGAATGCACTTGCATTGAGGCACACTGCCCGGAGCTCACTATTCAAGAGGAGGCTCACTACCTATAGAATCATTAACAAAAGATTACCGAAATGTTTGAACTAAAAAAAAACATCTATAAATGCCAAAATACAGTTTCGGTTAAGCACAATATACAGATTTCATACACTTCATCTCTTACTACTCTAATAGACTACTCTATCAAAGATCCAAAGCATAGATCTCTTAATTATGCACATGAAATTGCGCACACTTGAGCACATACCGCATACTATATCTTAAAATGATTAAATACATTAATCATTTATATCCACAACAAGAAATTAGATCAATCGCTAGTCAGCTCATGAAGACTTGGAACATTATTGAAACGTGTATGAACAATCGACTGAATTTGACCTCCAATGCTTATGTGAACCAAAAATAATTTTTCACACATTTTCACAAATGTCGGTAAAACATCTTAGATCACAAAAACAATCACCAAAACCGCTCCATCAAATCCACACAAAGATCAACTCAAAAGCTTGTACCTTGCAAACGAATCACCACAGGAGGCCAAAATTCTCAAATAAGGTGTTCCAAGCATCCATCTACCTTCCCTTATATCCACAACACAAAATATTAACCTGAAAATAAGTACCAACCAAAATACTGAACACTGTCAGATGTTATGTTCTTAGCTTGTCAGACTTGAACAAATCTCCAATCTGACTTTTGGTCTAATCAAATAATGCGATGCGGATGGGTACACTGACTTGGGTTGCCATCAATGACAACACTTGATAAGTTGTGCAATGTCTCTTCCCAACAATCCTTTAGGCAACAATGTTCATAAATCCAAGCTAAAGAGGGAATAATCTTATAAGCAAGGATAAGATAGTTGAAAAAGAGATATCTTGCAACAAGAGTAAAGAGGATCCTTGGACGAGAAGAGACCTTTTCTCAAAACAAATCTACCTCCAAGAGGAGTTCTTGAACAAACATAACATCTTCTACCAAAATAAGGGAAGGAGAACAAGAATGCATACCTTCCCCCTATTGCTAGGTGAAAGGCATTCTTAATGAAGGATAACACACATTTGAACCAATGTGAGAGGTAAGTTTATAATATATATACATTTCCAAGTGAAGAAGAAGTTGTGGCCAAAGACTCACACCTCTTATATAAGATAGAATCCTTGAGGAAACAACAACTTCACACAAGTAATGACATCAAATCATAAGCAAACACCACTCAACAAGGGAAAAGAGAATCCTTAGAAAGGATAGGAGAGAAATCATTTCCCCCCAAGTGTAAGGATGATGAAAAGCATTACTCAACCTCTAAGGAGAGATTAAACATAAGCAAATACACAATATACTCACATGAATAAATATTCAATGCAATAAAAGATATTTATATATGTAAAATGCAACTCTAAAAAAGAGGTAATATTCAAAGAGAAAGAGAGAGAATTAGATTGAAATATCACATATTCCACTTAAGAGAAAGATTAATCATAAAAGACATACTACGCTATGCAAGAAAGGATATGAAAATATAAAAAATGCAACCTCTAAAGAGAATAGTGACACTTTAGATAAAGAGAAAGAAGAATTGTTTTCATTAAGAAGAAATGTTACTACCCCAAGATGTTTGATATTGAAAAAGCATCACCTCTTATGACAAAGTGCCCCCAATTAAATTAACTACTTGTGTCATAGGGTGAAGAGCAACATGAAGGGTGAGAAGATTGCTAAGGCACTACTTTCTCATCAAGAAAGAGAGCAATATCAACCATGTCAAATTGTTCTTGAACAAATTCCTTAAATGCTTTAAATTTTCCAAGAAAATGAGAATCACCGTGATGAAAAAGACAATGCTCGATACCTTATTTATGCTTTTTGCTAAACTTTACGAAAGGAAAAACAACATCCGTATCATACTTTAATTTCCAAAAGATTCTAGTTGCTAATCCTTCTTTATCATCAATAGGATTAGGCCTTGTCTCTTGTGTTATAGGACAATGATTGTTAGAAGAAGAAGGACTATCATCTATGATTTTAACTTTGCCTCTATTAATGAGTCCTTGCATTCCATTTTGAAAATCAGGACAGTCATTAGTAGTGTAATCATTAGTTTGGTGATATGAGCAAAAAGGAGTTTTTGAAGAAGAAGCACTTTTAGATAAATGATAGGTTTTTTGTCTTGCAAGATATCTTCTGGTGCAATCATGACAGGAGGGTCCACAAAGAGAATAGTCAAGACCGTGCAACAAGAGTTAACACAATAGAAGTGACACAATGTGATGGAGGCAATGAAGAAGAAGATTGTATTATATAATGAAAATTAATTAGAAACTACCATCAACATGCAGGCTCACAAGATTTGGCACACAAGCTTGATTACATACATGCCTAAATAAAATATCTGAGCTCAAGAAAGAATGTGAGCCAACTCCAAATCTCCTAATCTTATGATTATTCTTCTATGTTCAAATAATTGATTTCTACATGCTTAATTAAGTTGATTTATATGATCAAGATTAATCCGCATCAACCCAAGATGAAACAAATCTCGATGAACAAGATGTAATGTGTAAAACAACAAAGTTTGCCTCTGCCAAAGAGATCCTTTCAGAAAAAAGCCATAGAATGAAGTGTAGACCCAAGGGAAGGTCGGCCACACGCCAAAGAATGTTGGAAACTATAGACACTTAAAAATAATTATTTTAATTATTCCTCCCATAACTAATTAATTAATTATGTTAATTCAAATTCCTCTCAATATTAATTTAAAAATAATTAATATTGTCACTGTAGCATCATAAATTGTACGCACTTGCTAAAGCAGTACAATTTCACACCTAGTTTAGCACCCGCCTTGGCGCATTGTGCATTTTGCATTGCATTTCCCCTTTACCACTTAATTAATCAAATTAATTAGGTCTAAGGTTCTATTTCATCATCTTCCACATCATAAAGTCAGGCCCTTTTCATTAAAGTGTGCCCCTTTCATTTTATTCCTCCAATACATCATTTAATCAAAAACCCTAATTAGGTCCTATTTTGAACTTGGGGGCTTGATTTCAGGGGTCAAAACATCTCGAAATCACCTATAACTTCGGGATTCTCTCTAAAATCATCATATCCGACGGCCCTGAAAATTTGGTGAAAAGTTGTCGGGACCATGGCGCCCGGAGTGCACACGGTCCCGGACATTTTTCCTGAAATTTTAGGAGCGCGATCCAATCATAAAATAAAGCTTAACCCCAAGAAATTGGCGGGAGATTCAATCTCTAGGTCGGCCAAAAGTTGAAATTAAGACCTAGGGTTTCATATATAAGAGCTCTCTTTCTTCATTCGAAAGGATCCAAATTTTGGTTTCAAGGGACCTTCTATGCAGCGAAAGAGCAGATCTTTGAAGACTTCAACAACATTCAACATCCATCCATCAAGCATTCATCAATTTCATTCATCCATTTAGGGCTTTGAAGGCATTGAAGAGCAATAAGGGATCACCGACTGAAGATTGGCTTGTACCCCTCCCTTGGGGTTGGGTATGATTTCATGTTGTTTTCATGTCTTTGCATAAGCCTCATTATATCACTTGTATTCATGCTTTAGATCTCTCTACATCTTGATTTGGAGCATTTACATTATCATTTACAAGCAATTAGGGTTTACTTTCTAGGTTGCTCTAGTTTGCTTACTTGCATTTTAGGATCTTGCACACACACAAGGTCTGCACACACACTAATTTTACAATACAACTTGGCTATTTGTGGAGGTGGAAATCACCAAAGCGGGGGTTTGACTAAGGCAAAACCCTATATAGCCGCCCACCATACCTTTTCAGATATAAGTGCAGGTTTCGGGATTCAGACGACGCCGCAAGTTGCAGATCCGACGAAAGCAAATGGAGACCGAGCTTCACACTAAATTCCAGAGCAAAAGACCAGGACAGGGGCGTGGGGCACCCTGGTCCTACCAGGACAGGGGTGCTAGGCGCCCTGGTCCCTGGGACAGGGGAGCTGGGCGCCCTGGTCCCTGGGACAGGGGAGCTGGGCGCCCTGGTCCCTCTGTCAGACAGCATTTCCGACAGTTTTCCAAGTTGTAAAATAGCAGTTTCAGGTGCAGTTTCAGGAGCAGAATCAGGACAGTGGCGCCTGCGCCCCCGTCCCGAACATTTTCACTTAGATTTTAACTCCGGGTATGCATCTACATTCTTATTTTGTCCTTGTGTTTACTGATTTCCATTGTTTAACTTCAATTCTGCAATTTTGTTATTAGTTCATACTTGCACTTTGAGGTTAGGAATTGAACTTGCATCATTTTATCTTTCAAATACAACAAAGGAATAGAAACCCTAATAGGTAGCCTGTGGCTCTCTCTTCCACAAAAAGAAGTAGCCAATTGTGTGATACCTCTAGCCTCTTTCATATTCCACAATGTGCGTCAAAAGGTAGGATTAGGACATGTTAGCCTAGTCTCGCTTTTTCCCCTATACATTTTGGTGAACCCAACGTGAACTTATTATTGCTTTCTCTTGCATTGCATTTGTTAGATCTAGATCTAGATTTAGTGTGTTTCATTTTCATTAAAAAAAAAAAAAAAAAGTGTGTGTTTCTTTGTTTCTTTGCATTGTGTGTTTAAATTTTATGCAATCTTTATTTCAAAATGTCAGATTTTTATTTGCAAGATGTTCATATTTATGATGATGTATGCAATTATGTCAATTATGAGTATAGCCAAGATGAATTAGATGAAGCTTTAGATGAGTTTTTGAATCCTAAAGATGCCAAACCTTCATTTTACCAAAGACTCATAAACCTTGTTACTATGCCATTTCGTTGTGATGAGAAAGATAAGTCGAATGGTTCCTCTCAAGGGTACATTCCTATCAACTCTTCCACTGAATCTAGTAACATGGTTGTTTTCAATGATCCTCTCTATGAAGAGATGTCTCCTTTTGAATCAAAAGATAAACCTTTTAATCGATATGATCATGCTTTGTTGGATGATGCTCTTGATGACTTTGTGGCTTTATCAAAATCTTTAAACAAGAACAAAACTTCTAAATTAGTTAACATGATAAACCTAAAAGAGCATAATAAGCCTCTCTTTTAAGTCCAAGGTGCTTATCCTTCTCCCACCTTTCAAGCTCCTAAATCACCTCTCCTTACTGTCCAAGGAGGGTATGGTCATGATTCCTTTCTTACTCCGAATAAACCTATCATCACTGTGCAAGGAAGAAAACCTATGAGTCCTTATAGTTATGCCAAGCAATTAACTAGAGAGAGTTATCATGTGGTTGCCCATACTTATCACACTAGAAATAATAGGCAGCCTAATCCTCCTCCTGTTACTCTAGTTTCTCTTCCTAATCCTCAACCAATTCTTCCACAAGCTCCACGTATTTCACAAGTTCTTAGTAAGGAATATGATCTCATAGATCAACTTAAAGCTACCCCTGCTAAGATATCCCTTTGGGATTTGATTCAAACTTCTTCCGCTCATCACGGGATGTTACAAGATGCCTTGAAAGATTTGAATATTCCTCCACCAAATACATCTAGTAATATAGTGTCTTTGGTTAACTCTGTGATGAATCCTAAAGCTCAAATTGTGTTTACTCAAGATGAATTGCCTACTAGTGAAATTCAACATCAATATGATCCCTTGATGATTGTGGTTATCATAAATGACACTGCTATAAGACGAACACTGGTAGATAATGGCTCTGGCCTTAATGTGTGTAGCATTAATCTATTGCATAAGATGAATGTGGATACATCCCTTATTGAGCCTGACTCTCGTCCTATTCGAGGCTTTGACAATGTGGCTAAGTCTTCATTAGGTATTATCACCTTACCCCTCACAGTGGGGCCTGTTACTTTACCTACTCCTATCCATGTTATGTCGGGAAATCTAACATACAACTTGTTATTAGGGAGAGCTTGGATTCACAGTATGCAAGTTGTCCCCTCTACATTGCATAGACAAGTTAAATTTATTTATAACAATAACACATATACCTTGATAGGTGATACTAATTTCCAAGCTTGTTTGCAAACATCTACTTCCAAAGGGGGTTCTTCTAAGCCTTCCTCTTCTAGTGATGACTCTTTAAACAAGATACCTATCGATGAATCTTCACTCTCTGATGATCAAAATTCTTTGGATGAGTCTGAAACTCCTGAAGAAAATTCTTCTCGACTTGAATCTACACATGAGAAGGCTTTTGATCTTGAGAAGGTTCTCGCAGAAGACGATTGGGGATCTCTTGATTTTAATCCCACCTTTGTAGGTGAGTATAGGGTCCCTTCTAGAGAGCTTAAAGTTGAAAAGAAGGAAGAGGCTAAAAATCAATCAATCTTACCTGAACCTATGAGAAATAATTTTGAGGCCGCCTCTCAAACTTCTTCTCCTCACACCTCTAATTCTGAAGGATTTGATTCTTTGTCTTATGAAAAACTACCTTCTCTTTCTGAAATGGCTGATTGTTATGGTCGTGGTTTTCATATTCTAGCTAAGCATGGGTATCATGGAAATGGTTGTGGCGCTCACGAACAAGGGATAAAGGTTCCTCTCGAGAATAATCTTTATGATGTGACCTTTGGACTTGGTTATAATCCCTACAAATGCACTAAAGCTTCTAAGAGACCATGTATTAGTGTTAATGTCATTTCTATATCTCTACCAATGAGACACCCTGAGTATATTGATGGGGATCCCTCATGTGCCTGTGCTTTGGATGTCTTTCCTACCGATGATGCTTTAGCTGAGTTTTTAGGAGCATATGATACTCTTCCTCGTTATCATCACAATAGGGGATTTCCTTATTGTTTGAACACTGAAGCTTATTTCAGAAAAGAGATTGATAATGATAAGATTGTGGAAGAATTCCCTCAATTAAAGGATACTCCTCAACAAAGTAATCTTCTTATAAGTGACACCATTGATGTTAAGATGGATCCTTGCAATGAAGAAAAAGTTATTAAAATTGGAAAATGTTTGGATGAAGAAGAACAAAAACAATATGCAGATTTATTGCATGAATTCCTTGAGATCTTTGCTTGGACATATTCTGACATGCCTGGTATAGATCCTAAGATTTTTACTCATAATATTGTCTTAGTTCTTGATGCTAAGCCTGTGAAACAAAAGATTCAAAAAATGAATCCTAAGGTAGCTTTGCTTGTTAAAGCTGAGATTGAAAAATTATTGGAGGCTGGATTTATCCGCTCTATTGATTATTCCCCGTGGATTTCAAATATTGTCGTTGTGGCTAAATCAGATAATAAAATAAGAATGTGTACCGACTTTAGAGATTTAAATAAGGCTTCTTTGAAAGATGATTTCCCTCTCCCAAACATTGACATGATAGTCGATTCTACAGCAGGACATGCTTTGTTATCCTTCATGGACGGTTTTTCAGGATACAATCAAATCTTTATTAATCCTCAAGATCAATTCAAAACTGCTTTCACCACTCCTTGGGGTACGTTCTGTTGGGTGATGATGCCTTTTGGGCTTAAAAATGTCGGCGCAACTTATCAACGAGCGATGACCCTTATTTTTCATGATTATATGCACAAGATTTTAGAAGATTATGTTGATGATATTTTAGCCAAATCCATTTTCCGTATAGATCATATTAAGATCCTTCGTCAAATCTTTGAAAGAATTCGTAAATGTCACATGCGCTTAAATCCCCGAAAATGTGTTTTTGGTGTGGATAGTGGAAAACTATTAGGATTTATAGTTTCGCATCGTGGGATTGAGGTGGACACTAAGAAAATAGATGCTATTGTCAACATGCCACCTCCTAGAAATGTGTCTCAACTCAAAAGCTTACAAGGAAAGATTCAAGCTATTCGTAGGTTTGTATCTCAACTTGCGGATTGTACTTTTCCTTTTACTCAACTTCTCAAAAAGAATATCACTTTTCAATGGAATGAAGATTGTTAGCAAGCATTTAAAAATTTAAAAGTATATTTGGCTAATCCTCCTACCCTTCAACCCGCCGAACCTTCTAAGCCCTTTCTTCTTTATACAACTGCTTCCTCTCATGCTCTCGCAGCATTATTGGCACAACATGATAAAGATGGTAAAGAGTGTCCAGTTTATTATATAAGTCGAACCTTACTCGATTATGAGACCCAATATTCTGCGATAGAAAGACAATGCTTGGCCTTGGTGTTTGCGACTCAGAAATTGAGACATTATCTTTTAAATTCAGAAGTCCACGTCATGGTAAAGTTTGATCCTTTGAAGCATCTTTTCTCTAAAATTGATTTATCAGGGCGCCTAGCTAAGTGGGTTATGATGTTAACTGAATTTGACCTTAAATTTGTTTCACAAAGAGCAATTAAAGGGCAAGCGTTGACCGATCACTTAGTTGAGGCCCCTTCACCTTTCTCCTTCCCTAACCCTGAGTCTTTTCCTGACGACTTCATTCTTTGTACAGAGAAAGATGAAACTTGGGAGTTGTACTTTGATGGCTCTAAGTATCGTATGGGATCGGGGGCAGGTGTTGTTCTGATTTCTCCTACAAAGAAATCCATTCCCTTATCTTATCGTCTCAATTTCCTATGTACCAATAACATTGCTAAGTATGAGGCTCTTATAGCAGGAATAAAGGTAGCCTTGGCTTTGAATGTAAAGCACATACATATTTATGGAGATTCTCAATCGATTATAAGACAAGTAACAGGACTGTATCAAGCAAAACAAGACAAATTATCACAATATAAAGACCTTGCTATCTCTTTGTTACAAAAATTCAATTCTTATACCATGGAACCTGTTCCTCGAAAAGATAATCGACATGCAGATGCAATGGCATGTGTGGCTTCTCTTGTATCTTTAGAGGACCCTGTGGTTGATCTTAAATTTGTTATTTACAACCTTATTTCTCCAGCTTTTGTAGATGATTCTAGCCTGGTGACATGCTGTGACTTTATAGACTCAGATGAATGGTATTCGCATATCGTAAGATACTTGACCGATGGTACCTTTCCTGATTCCACCAATAGGAATACTAGGGCTAGAATTCGCAAGTTGTCTGCTAGATATATCATTCTTTCTAATGTTCTTTACCGAAGGGGTTATAATGGTCTTCTCCTTCATTGTCTTAACAAATCAGAAATCCCTATTGCTCTTGAAGAGGCACATTCAGGTGCCTGTGGGGGGCATTTTGGAGGCAAATCCTTGGTTCAAAGGTTGCTTTGTTTGGGATATTATTGGCAAACTATGCAGCAGGATTCTTTTTCATTTGTTAAGAAATGTCATCAATGTCAACAACACAATAATCTGATTCATGCTCCTGCCCAAGAACTTCGTTCTCATGTAGCTTCTTGGCCTTTCTCTGCATGGGGGTTGGATCTCATCGGTAAAATCTCTCCTCCTTCATCTCAAGGACATACTTTCATTATAACCGCAACAGATTACTTTACAAAGTGGGTAGAAGTTGTTCCCCTTCGCTCTACTACTACTGAAGTGATTTGTCAATTTCTTCTAGAAAACATTATTTCTCGATTCGGGATACCTTCCACTATAATCTCAGATAATGGGACATCATTTAAGAACAAGGACGTGAAGAAATTCCTTGAGAAATGTCATATCAAACATCGATTTTCTACACCATACTATCCTCAATCAAATGGTCAAGCCGAATCATCCAATAAGATAATTGAACAAATTCTTCGCAAAACCGTGAATAAGCATGGTAAGGATTGGAGTACTCAGCTAATTTATGCTCTTTGGGCCTACCGAACGAGTGTACGAATTGATACAGGAACCACCCCTTATAATCTTGTTTATGGTGTTGATGCTATTATGCCTTTAGAATTAGAGATTCCATCACTTAGAGTTTCTCTCAAAGGTATAGTAGATGATGACTCTTATAGAGAACAAAGACTTCAATAGCTTGAGATGCTTGATGAACAACGTATAAATGCTCTTGAGCATATTCAAGCGTATCATAAAACCCTAAAACGAAGCTATAATGATAAGGTTATTCAACATTCTTTCTCAGTAGGTGACTTAGTTCTCTATGAGAATCAGCGCAATGTGAATGCCTTACCTGAAGAAAAGGGAAAATTTAGTCCTAATTGGCTTGGACCGTATATTGTTATTGAAGATTATGGATCAAGTTCTTATAAAATAGTGGGTGTAGATGGTACGCCTCTTAAAGAACCTATAAACGCTATGCACTTGCGTAGATACTTTGCTTAATTCCTCATTCCTTATCTTTTATTTCATTTATCTTCTTATCACTTCTTCAAAATTGGATAATATGTTAGCATATCTTTGTTAGAGCAAATAGAATTAAATGATGTTTTGTTTAATCTATATTGCTTTGTTCCTGACAAGCATGTTATGGTTTGTCTTGGATTCATCTATGTAAATTGCAAAAGATTTACATTTTCATTATGCTGGCATATTATACAATGTCTTTATGTGTAAGTAGAATTGTATCATGTTGTGTTTAAATTAACATTACTTATATGATTCTTAGGCTTAACACATTTCTTCTCTATCATCAATGTAGTACTTGATCAAATATTTTATTTTTTATTAAGTCACACATGTATCAATTTAATCATGGAGCATTGAAAAATCAATCACATGGAAATTAAATTTAGAACATACATGTACATCTACCAAATGTATTAACTTTAATCAAAATACACATTGTTTTAGGCATTAAAGATAATGCATTTAAGACAAAGAGAAGCATGTATATATATATGTGTGTGTGTGTGTGTGTGTGTGTGTGTGGATCATATGTTCATATACAAAAGTAGGTCACTATACATCCAAAATGTGACCTACCCTACATCATGAGATCATCTCCTATCCCTAGGGCTAGTGGCTGGAGAGTGACGACTAGACACTCCCTCCTGATCCGGCCGTGAAGGTGGACCCATAGGTGTATAGCGTGATATAGATCATGAATGACTCTGAGAGGAACTCCTACGATCCCTATCCATAAGGATCACGCAATACGAGGTAGCCTCGGTCTAAGCTGCTGCTAGATCACGTTGTGCCCGCTGAAGGTCCTCTGATAGAACTCTCTCTCTCCCTCCATATTTCCACCTGTACTCGAAATGGGAAAAACAAGTCATCATGTCGACCCGCGTTCCCTTGAGGTCTATAAGCAACCTGTGAGGAACTAGGGATCTATGCTGTCATGGAAATATCTGTCACTGCTTGCTGGATCAAGGAATGCCACTCCTGCACATTAGCCGTAGCAGTAGAATAGATTTTGTATTAGTACCATTCTATATCATCAAAACATTAATCAATCAATATAAGCCTACTGTACCTGGATCTCCCTCACGTCAGTAGGGATCGTGATATGGTAGCATCTGTGACTGAGAACTACTAGGCTCCCCACGCTCGAATGATCTGTGCACGATGGGTACGAGTCTCCATATTGCCTCATGTTTCCCCTTTTGGGGAATAAGAGGAGGATCTAAGGCTATGGTATCATCCCCTAAATGGTGGGGAGCTGCATCTGACTCCTCCTCATCATCTCTATCCTCCTCCTCCTCATCATCTCTATCTGTGTCATCCTCCTCTCCTTCCTCCTCCTCCTCCTCGGCACTAGGCTGATCTCTTATGGGTGGATTAGAATCTCCTGCCTCCTCATGACCCTCTCCCTCCTCTGGCTCCTCTGATCTGGATCCCTGATCCTCATCTCGGTCTCCATGTCTCCATGGCCCTGGATGGCCTGTCGGGTGATCTGGTGGAAAGATAGGCCCCGGGTATGTCCTCACAAACCATGAGAGATACCTGCATTGTTCTCTGGGATCTGCAGTATAATCAGTGACCACATCCTGATTGGACCCATCTATATCTGTGATCTTGATATCATCTATCGTAGGTCTCGCTACTGCTCTGGGTCTGGGAAGGACTCGTGAGTGTCAAGTGTAGATGGGTACATTGGCTGGAACACACTGCTCTAGCCCAAACTGCCTCTGTACTCGGTCAAAGTAGAATGGGACTATGATATGTGAGTATCGTCCTCTCAGCAGACAGTTCCTTTGTAAGCATGCTAGCTGCCTCTCCATTCCATCCCATCTGTGCATCCGCAGATATGGTCTCCATACTATCACCTTAGCTGTCAATCTATCAAATGTCACTCTCCAATATAGTAGATCCCCAAATCTCCACTCGCTGGTAAGTGGATAAGCAAACACCCTAGGTCGCTCGCTAGCCGCACTCATCGGATAGCCGACAGGCCTATTGCATGTAAAGTGCTCAAATATCCACACCTGTAGAAGTGTGCATGTCATCAAGCTACAACCCTGTCCAAAAACATACTCCTCGAGGTCATGATAGAGATGTGCAAGCATACTCTGACCCCAGGCATATACTCTCCTATGTCTCTCCATAGCCCTGATGCACCATGTGAGACCCCCATGCATGTGCGTACCTCGCCCATTAGGCCAGACGGCTAGTGCAATGATGGCAATCATAAGACATCTCACGAGGGGCACCTCTCCTGTAGGATGTAAGAGCCAACTGACCATGATGCGACCTATGGTCTCACTCGGCATGACTCTCCCTATGCAGTATACCTGCTCCCTTTGATGGTCCTCCGCTGACTGATCGGTCGTGTATGTCACGGTAGCTCCTTTGATCGGTAGGCGAAGTATGCGGTACACATCCTCAAGTGTAACCGTCATCTCTCCTACTGGAAGCTGGAATGTACATGTGTCAGGATCCCATCGCTCCATGAGTGCCATCAGCGTCGCAGGATGGAATCGAATGGCCGGCATAAGAATCATATACCACAAACCTACTATAGATAATGTATCCCTCTCTGCCTGAGTCAGCCGGGGAATCTGATCTTGCAGACTGCGAAGAATCTGCCCCACCATGTGCTCTCTCATGTATGGGAGACCCTGCAATACAAAAACATCAGTGTAATCAGTACTCAATCATCAAAATCATCTATGCCAAAAATGCAAACTATCGAACATCGAAAGCTAACCCTTGCCAAGTCCTGATTGGGACCATGGCGCCCTGAAAGGACCATGGTGCCCTTCAGGGACCATGGTGCCCTTCAGGGACCATGGTGCCCTTCAGGGACCATGGTGCCCTGATAGGACCATGGCGCCCTGGGTGGGACCCAGGGTCAGATTCCAAGGCTCGCATTCGATCACAGAAACTCAAAGTCAACAGAAATGTAGAAAGTCAAAGTCAAAGTTCAGTCAACTCACCTCGTCCAGTGCCTCATCGCCGATCATGGCCTGTCGCATGATCTCTATCCTCGTGGGATGCTCCGGTCATCGTGAAGGCATTATGATGGCTATGTGGGCTCTGCTGCAATGAACAATACTCAGAAATCAACAAAGTGACAAATGCAATAGTCACTTTCGAGGTATATACTTTCATTCCTTTACCTTTACTTTCAAAACCCTAATTTTCCTCTATCACTCATTTCATCATAACTTGAGTTTGGGAGATGCGATTTTCGAACCGTTTGTTGCGTAGGAATCGTATTTTTGTTCCCTTACTCCCTTGATGTTCCAAAATGTGCTCTGATGAAGCCTCTTTAGTGAACATCTATCATCAATAATCTCTCACACAATTTGTCGTAAGTAAACATGCTACTCTATTTCACCTCCCTAATAAGCAAGCTGAAACAGGGGGGGGCATATAGCTACTCGCAAATTTCATCACTTTCTTTAGTAAGCATTAGGTGATTTTGTGATCTAACGTGTGTTTTGTAAGGTGTGGTTCCTAACTGTGTACTGCAGATACCGCTGGGGGCTTCGTTCGACGGACTTATGGATATATCATTTTTCAAATAATGTTTACTTTCCTGTACTTTAGCTTGCATATGCACGTAGTACTCATATGACCGCTAAAGTGGGGGCTAAATGTAGCGTCGTAAATTGTACACACTTGCTAAAGTAGTACAATTTCACACCTAGTTTAGCACCTGCCTTGGCGCATTGCGCATTTTGCATTGCATTTCCCCTTTAGCACTTAATTAATCAAATTAATTAGGTCTAAGGTTCTATTTCATCATTTTCCACATCATAAAGTCAAGCCCTTTTCATTAAAGTGTGCCCCTTTCATTTTATTCCTCCAATACATCATTTAATCAAAAACCCTAATTAGGTCCTATTTTGAACTTGGGGGCTTGATTTCGGGGGTCAAAACATCTCGAAATCATCTGTAACTTTGGGATTCTCTCTAAAATCATCATATCCGACGGCCCTAAAAATTTGGTTAAAAGTTGTCAGGACCATGGCGCCCGGAGTGCACATAGTCCCGGACATTTTTCCCGAAATTTTAGGAGTGCAATCCAATCATAAAATAAAACTTAACCCCAAGAAATTGGCGGGAGATTCAATCTCTAGGTCGGCCAAAAGTTGAAATTAAGACCTAGGGTTTCATATATAAGAGCTCTCTTTCTTCATTCGAAAGGATCCAAATTTTGGTTTCAAGGGACCTTCTATGCAGCGAAAGAGAAAATCTTTGAAGACTTCAACAACATTCAACATCCATCCATCAAGCATTCATCAATTTCATTCATCCATTTAGGGCTTTGAAGGCATTGAAGAGCAATAAGGGATCACAGACTGAAGATTGGCTTGTACCCCTCCCTTGGGGTTGGGTATGATTTCATGTTGTTTTCATGTCTTTGCATAAGCCTCATTATATCACTTGTATTCATGCTTAGATCTCTTTACATCTTGATTTGGAGCATTTACATTATCATTTACAAGCAATTAGGGTTTACTTTCTAGGTTGCTCTAGTTTGCTTACTTGCATTTTAGGATCTTGCACACACACAAGGTCTGCACACACACTACTTTTATAATACAAATTGGCTATTCGTGGAGGTGGAAATCACCAAAGTGGGGGTTTGACTAAGGAAAAACCCTATATAGCCGCCCACCATACCTTTTCAGATATAAGTGCAGGTTTCGGGATTCGAACGACGCCGCAAGTTGCAGATCCGACGGAAGTAGACGGAGACTGAGCTTCACACTAAATTCCAGAGCAAAAGACCAAGACAGGGGCATGGGGCACCCTGGTCCTGCCAGGACAGGGGCGCTAGGCACCCTGGTCCCTGGGACAGGGGCACTGGGCGCCCTGGTCCCTCTGTCAGACAACATTTCTGACAGTTTTCCAGGTTGTAAAATAGCAGTTTCAGGTGCAGTTTCGGGAGCAAAATCAGGACAGTGGTGCCCGCGCCCCCATCCCGAACATTTTCACTCAGATTTTAACTCTGGGTACGCATCTGCATTCTTATTTTGTCCTTGTGTTTACTACTTTCCATTGTTTAACTTCAATTTTGCAATTTTGTTATTAGTTCATACTTGCACTTTGAGGTTAGGAATTGAACTTGCATCATTTTATCTTTCAAATACAACAAAGGAATAGAAACCCTAATAGGTAGCTCGTGGCTCTCTCTTCCACAAAAAGAAGTAGCCAATTGTGTGATACCTCTAGGCTCTTTCGTATTCCACAATGTGTGTCAAAAGGTAGGATTAGGACATGTTAGCCTTAGTCTCGCTTTTTCCCCTACACAGTCACTATAGCATATGATTGATTTAATAAATCAATCCCTTTCTTTATTCTTCTAAAAAAATCAAATCCTCACAAATCTTCCTCTTAGCTAATTAATTTCAATTAATTAGTTAACCTACATGATTCCTACAAATCATCTTCTTAATTCATTCTTCTAGAAACTCCCTAAACTCACTTAACATTATTCTTCTAATTTTTTATTCCCTCCACTCATTCTCTCTCCTAGTCAAATTCTCCTACAAATATTAATCCCACCTAACATTTCCTCTAATCCCCCTCTTAATGAGTCGTTAATGGTTAATCATCATGATTAGCCACAAAGTCAACTCTTTGTCCTTTTTATCCAGCCACTAGCTTTAAATGCTCTTTTCCTAGGTGAATGTAAGATTTTTGAAATCACACATTCCTCTAGGCATCCCCTCTCCCAAGGAATTTTTAATTCCTCCAATAAATCTTGTGGAGTGTGGAGATACGAAATGACTTTAAGGCATATTTCTTGGTCTCCACACCCTCTCTTGGACCTTGTGTGAGCTCACAAGTAAATCTTAGCCCTTCATCTCGAATTCATCCTAGCCATCTATTTTCCTCTCCTCTTCCTATAAAATAGGGCTCCATCCCTTCATTCAAAACATCTTGAAATCTAGTAAATTGATGCTGCCCTTTTGAGCCCAGGAAATCATCTTGGCAACTTGATCATCTCATCCTTATCATTTTTCAAATCCATTCCATTTGTGCACAACATTGGAGAGTCATCCACATCCAACAATCAAAGGAGCACATCAAGTGGAGCATTATCAAGGGAGGCCTTCACTTCATCAAGCTCAATCCAAAGGAGAAGGTAAAATAGCAAAGCGAAATGGTCTTTTAATGATATTTTAGCATTCTGCATGTTTATTTCGTTATGTTTTGATCATTTGACCTTCAAATCTGTTTTCCCCTCTTCATTTTGGCATGCTCGGTGAGACCCATGTCCCTAAGAACTAATGTTTTTTTTTTAGGTTTTTGTGAGTTGTGAGACGTAGGTTCCAGAATAGCGCGACTGTAAAAAAAAAAATCTTTTTTTTTGCAAGTTCCAGAATAGCGGCTCTGTATTTCTGCGCAACAACTTCTTTTCTGTTTCTGTTGCGTTTTTGTTTCTGTTCTTTTTCTATTTCTGTTTCTGTTTCAGCACAATAGCTCTGCGATTAGCACGAGCATTTTTGTGAGAATTTGAATTCTTGTTATCCGATCTGTTATTTGCTCTGTTATCTGCTCTGTTTAATTATAATCTGTGTGAAAGTAGGAGAGTATGCTCTTGTCTATATAGACAATTAGAAATCTAGACCTTTCACTTTTCTATTTTGTTTAGCGCGACTCTATGCTCTGACCGCAAGAAAGTGTGAAAATAGGAGAGTATGCTCTTATCTATCTAGACAATCAGAAATCCAGACCTTTGACACTTTTCTATCTGTTTAGTGCTACTGTTTGCTTTGTTAATCTGTCTAAAAATTTTAAGCGCTAACTATAGTCTGCATTTCTTTTTTTTTTCATTTCCTATTATCTGCTATCTTTAAAGATAATCTGTTTGACCGCAGGAAAGTGTGAAAGTAGGAGATTATGCTCTTGTCTATCTAGACAATCAGAAATCTAGACCTTTGACATTTTTTTTTATTCTGTTAAATTTAGGGTTTTTGCTCTGTTAAATCTAGGGTTTTTGTCTACTCTGTTAAATCTAAGGTTTAAAAAAAAAATTAAAAAAAATGGGAGTAAATTTTTTTCTATTTTTTCACCATACCTTCTTTATTTTGACTCCATTTTCCTCCAAACTTTACCAGATTCTCCGCATTGCCATTTTCCACATTTTCTTCTTTGGGGGCCTTATCCCAAAAATTCACTTTTTGAAGCCCAAAATCTCATATTTCTCTATTTTTAGGGTTTGTCATAACTCCTTCCCCTTTTATCCTATCACCTCCAAATTTTTCTCATATTATCCATCTCCAACTTTTGCTTCTTTGTCCCTCTTTGACAAATTTTCCCATTCCTTCATCTCTCCTCCAAAATCCTCATTTTTTGCTTGCCTATTCCTTGGAAAGTGGCAAAAACTAAGGAATAGGCAAAAACTTAGTCAAACCCCATTTACCCATCAAAGCTTTCTTCAAATCCATATTTGTCATTAGTAAAAAGTTTTTATTCATGTTTTTCTATTCATTACCAAAAAATTAAAAAAATTAATATTTTTGTCATTTTGTTGTTTTTTGCAGGACGCTTGTTGAAGACTCCATTTTTTTCAAACTACTAATCAAGTTGTTTTGCAGGACGCTTGTTGAAGACTCCATTTTTCAAAACTACTAATCAAGTTATTTTGCAGGTTTCCTAGCTGATTCAACCAAATCTTGTGCATTTATTTAAACTAGGCACCTAGATATTAATTAAAATGGAATGAACTATTGTCTTATGTGTCTTTAAGAAAAGTGTAAAGGTAGGAAAGTATCATTTCGTCTTACTAGATGATCAAAAATCTAGACCCTCCAACCTTTTCTTGTTTGATTGTGTGTTTACCTATAGCGGGCCTGCCCTCCCAACTTGCTCTTTGAGAAGGTAAGAGGGGAACGACCCAAGTGAGTACACCCGGACCTGGGGCTCCCAACTCACTATAATAAATAGGCCATTGACTACGAAAGGGTTAATGGTTGGGGCTATATGAGAGTTCACTCTCACATTGGGTGCTTAGTAGGATCCTAGAGATCTCAATCACGCTTGCGTGACTACTAAGTTCTTGGTGCTTCGTTGGGCCATAGGCCTCAATTGCACTTGCGCAACTTCGAAGGGTAGCTCTTAATAGGAAGACTTACTAAACACCTTGTTCATAGTGGCCAAAAACCGTCTAGTCATTGGTGCAGGAGGTCGGACCTTTGAAGTGGCCCATATTCTTACGGCCCTTAGTAGAGACACAAAGTTTGCCATGAGGAGTTTTCATAGGAATTGATGTTTGGCTGCCCCAAGAAGTGAGTGTCATGGAGGGGAGACAGTGGAGTCAAGCATCTAAGTGTTCGCTCTAGGTAAGCATAGATGGGAAACCAATTGGGATTCAATGACTATTGTCCTTGCCAGCCTTAAGAATGTTGTATATGAGCATGAGTGTCTTTGATATAATATGCATTTGATCACTATGTTTGCTTTGTTTGATACATACTTGCCAAGAGAAGACTAAAAACACATCACTATCCCCAAACACTTTGCAAAAACACTTGTCAAGACACAAACAATTGTCCAAGTCATTACCCACACAAAGTCCAAAATTGCATCAAAGCTCTGTCCATCCCATATTTCATAAGCCTAAGAGAGAAGCTAAGAGTCTGTCATCTCTATCAACATTCAAGTTTGTCCTTTGAAACACCAACTATCATCCAAATCAGGGTGGTCATATCCCTTCATACAACTTGCCATTCGAATCGATCCTTCATGTTCATACCAAAGACAACAGAGTCATAAAATTTCTTCTAAACCATCACTACTATACCTCCTCCATCAACCATCCTCAAATTTCCTAAGTCCTTTCATCACAAATTTCTTAAGTCCTTTCCTCACAAATATCGTGTATGGTTGCAACTTTGATATCAAAAGAAAAAGATGGTTGAACAACAATATGGCATGTCAGACATTGATGTCATATATGAAGATCCCACGCAAGATCATACACAAAGTGGAAAACCTAGCGATCAAGATCAAAGTCAAAATCTTGACATGGTTAACCAAGATGAACTTTGTCCGGAAGTGCAAACTTTCCTAGCGGATTCTTATAACCAAGAGATGATGGAAAAGTTTATTAAACACAATCCTACTACACTTCTAAAAACTCTCCTTGAACATGGAGCTCAACTTCCACCTGAATTTAATAGATCCGCTCTCACCCAACAACCACAAGGAGACCTCGCTCCCACACAAAGTGATGCACCTACTATTCAAACTCAATCAATTGCAGCCCCATCAATCATCCAGGCTCAATCAATGCCACCCGCGGTACCTCCCACCGTCGTCTCCATCCCACCTTATTCCTCCTTACCATCCATACCACTATCAAATCTGATCTCATCCATTCTCCAACAAACTTCTATACCACCTCCTTCTATTCAACCAAAAATTTCTATTCCACAAACTTCTCTTCCTCCCAACAATGTCGCAAATTTTATCTGGGCCGTATTCAATCCCGTCACAACAGTTGGCGGACTGCAACCAACTGTCCCTCAAACCCCAGTGACATCGGTCATCACATCCCACATTCCCACCTCCTCATCATATCAATATATTGGTGGTGGTGCACCTTCTTTGGTTCATCCAATTCTTGGGGCAAATACAATTCATCAATATCAAAGTCCACAACAAGACCTCATCAAGGAAATTCAAGACATGAAGAATATCATCAAGGACATGAAACAAAGGACTAATAAAAGGAAAACTTACTCATTTGAAGAGTTTTTCCCTTGTCCTTATGACCTGTCTATATCAGTTGCACCATATCTCCTGAGATTTGAGATTCCTAAATTCACCAAGTATGAAGGCAAAGGAGACCCCTGCGATCATGTTCGAGAATTTCACATCTTATGCCAAGAAGTCTCCTATAGTGACCTTTATCTTCGCAGACTCTTTCCCAAGAGTCTCACGGGAGATGCCCTGGCATGGTTCTCATCTCTACCATGAGGTTCCATTGTCTATTTTCCAGACTTGGCAAAAAAATTTGTGGCCCACTATGCATACAACATGGGTAATGATGTTTCTATGATGGACCTATGTAATAAAAAACAAAGGCCCAGAGAAACCTTCGCCAATTTCCTACAAAGATGGCGACATCTTATCAAGAAATTCCAGTGGGACATGCCAGAACAACATCAAATTGAATTATTCCAAAAGAACTTGGTGCCTGAACTTTCAAGACCTTTAATATCTCAATGTATCGAATCCTTCCAAAAATTGACAGATAAGGGTCTCGCCCTCGAACGTGTCTTGTTGGAGGAAGGAACCTTGAAACATTACCAGAAATCAACACAAAGTTCTTCCTCTTATTATAACGATGAGCCAAAATTCTGGTCCAAGAACAAAAACGTGGTCAATGATGGTGTAACTGATGCAAAGCAGGTCCAAACCGTGGCCGCTCCCCCAAAATCCACCACCAATAATCATCAATTCAATAATCAAGACAATCCAAATCAATCCAAAAAACCTCACAACAATGTCTCAATCCAGGGATGACCACCCCGGTCGAATAACAGGACTCCAAGAGATTTCACTCCTCTGGCTGAGCCTATTGAAGTGGTGTTTCAAAAACTTGTCCAAGCAGGTGTAGTGGTTTTTCCAATCACTCACCCATTTGACCCCAATCAACCTAAACTAAGATGGTATAATGAAAATGAGTATTGTGAATACCATCGTATCAAGGGACATGATACATGAAAGTGTATGAAACTTAAGATCTACATACAAGATCTCATTGATAGAGGTGAGATTAAAGTAGCAAATGCAAAACCTGGTAATAACAATGACAAACTAAAAATGTACCAGGAACCCTTCCCGAAGCATGATAAAGGAAAAGGCTCATCATCTAATGCAATGGGTTATGTCTACGCTAATCACATAACCGGTTTTGATTTTTTGGTAGGTTGCATTGAACCTGTAGACAATAATGCCAATGTCATAACCATCCAAGGAGTTAATCCTCCCTCTTCCCAAAGCAGACCAAATCTTGCTCGGATAGTCATTCAAGGCGCCACACCTTCCACCTCCCATTTCCAGAATGACTGCAATGCAACTACACGCCAAGGAAGAGTCACCATCCAAGGAGTTCCTCCCCCACCAAACCCCCCACCCATGTCTTCCACCCACTGATATGACCTCCTTGATCAACTTGGGATGACACCCGCACAGATCTCCATTTTGGAACTTCTCAACACCTCCCTGATCCATAAAGAAATTTTGGAACAAGCCCTTCTCCAATCACGCGTTCCAGATAACATCAACGCCACCCAATTCCAAGCCCTCATTGGAAACCTTGCTGCCCAGCAACACATTGTATTTAACTCCAAAGATGCTCCCACAGATGAAGACCATAACAAACCTTTGCACATCGAAGCTCTTATCCACAAGCACAAGGTCAAACGTATCCTAATAAACGGTGGATCCAGGCTTAATCTGTGTACATACAAATTAATAAAACAATTGGGACTTTCTGAGGATCTGATAGACACATCAGGAAAGATCACAATAAAGGCATATGATGATGCAAAAAGAATTTCAAAGGGCATGGTCACCTTACCTCTTCAAGTGGGTCCCATTACAATTGAAACCCCTTGCCAAGTACTAGATCTTGACCTCCCCTACAACATTCTCATCGGGAGGCCATGGATTCATTCCTTGCAGGCCGTACCCTCAACCTATCACCAATGCATCAAATTCCCCTATAACGGAAGAGAGATCACTATCAAAGTTGATCCCCAACCTTTTCAAAATTGCAAACTATTAGAGGGGAAGCATCTATATCATTGCCCACTAAATAGACCCTCGCCAATGCCTCCATCTGACACATCAAATGTTGCCTCCACATCATCCCAACTAGATAATCAAATCAAGATCTTGGACAATGGCTATGGAGAATACAAATTAGAGGGTGTCTTATTAATAGGCAACCTCCCTCTCTCTCCTAAGTCATTTGGCAAACCAAAAGAGATAAAAAAGGACCCAGAACCAGTCATGCAATGCCAAAACACCACCTTCCAGCAATGGGGCCCACTTGATAACGAGAGCCTCGAAGTAGATATCTCTTCATGGTTGTACTGGGAAGAAGATGAAGATCCAACAAGAATATCCAAAGAAATGTACCCAAAAGCATCTGCCATAGTTGAAAAAATGGGTTACAAAGGACACGACCTAGGACCAGAGGAGAAAGGAAGAAAAACACCCATAAATCCTATCTCCTACAGATACAACAGAGGCTTGGGGTACACCCCAGTGCCTAAGATTACTATCACTGGTGCCCCTTCTAGTCTTTCTTCAGATATCGAAAGCGCGGACGAAGAGGATTTCCACGAAATGCCTTATGAATATGAGAAAGATATCTTCTTGATGCTTACATCAATACCATCACCCCCGTAACCCCTCCCACTTCACATGAGCTACATCTTGTCCATCCTGAATTCATTGATTGGGGCCAACGAGACAAACCCACTTTAGATATCTGCACCAACAATAATGCTCTCAGTGCTCTCCTAAAAGTGCAAAATATGGAAGATTGTAACAGAATCGAGGGTATTCAACTACACAAAAAGGGATACTTTGGTAGTCAAGTCAATGCCCTTAGCCACAAAAAAGATAATAAAAGAAAAAGATATGATTCCCTAGGTGAAAACCTCCATGAGGAGCCTTTGGATGAACAAGAAATAAAAACAAAGGGCGTATCTAAAAGTGAAAACCTGGAAAAGGAACTTGACGATGAGGGATTTGACCTCCCTACCATTGCTTACCTTCCACATAACAAATCAAATTTGTTGATAGAAGAAATAGACAGCATCAACATGGGCACCGAGGTCATTTTGAAAAATGTGCTCATTGCCAAATCCTTCATAGAAATCGAGAAATAAGACTTCATCAACTTCCTTACAGAGGTAAAAATCAATTTTGCATGGTCCTATTCCGATATGTCAGGGTTGGACCCTACCTTGGTGGTTCACAATCTCGTCGTCTGCCTAAATGCAAAACCTATAAAACAAAAATTGCACAAAATGCACCCGCATATTGCACTCCTGGTCAGGGCGGAACTCCAAAAGTTGTTAGATGCAGAATTTATCAAACCAATAGATTATGCTGAATGGGTCTCCAACATTGTACCTGTTGGAAAACCTCTTGGGGGCCTCCGCATCTGCACATATTTTTGAGATCTAAATATAGCTTGTCCTAAAGATGATTTCCCACTCCCTAATATAGACATGATTGTGGACCTTACAGCAGGACATGAAATGATATTGCTAATGGATGGGTTTTCTAGATACAACCAAATCAGGATAGCAGATGAGGATCAGCATAAAACTGCATTCACAACACCATGGGGTACCTTCTGTTACCGGGTCATGCCTTTTGGCCTTAAAAATGCTGGAGCTACATATCAATGGGCAATGACAACAATTTTTCATGACCTCTTGCACAAAATTATGAAGGACTATGTGGATGATCTGCTAGGAAAATCCAAGACAAGACAAGAACACATCCCCATTCTAAAACAGATCTTCAAAAGATTGGAAAAATACAAGCTGCGCCTAAATCCCAAAAAGTGTGTGTTTGGCGTCACATCGAGAAAACTACTGGGATTCATTATTTCCTGCAGAGGCATCGAGGTTGATCCCGCAAAGGTAAAAGCTATTATGGAAATGCCTCCGCCAAAAACTCTCAGACAACTGTGCAATCTCCAGGGAAATCTCCAGTCTGTTAGGCATTTCATTTCACAGCTAGCAGACAAGTGCCATCCATTTGCACACCTATTGGGTAAAGACACAAAATTTAAATGGGATTGCCTATGTCAAAAGGCCTTTGAGAAATTAAGAGAATATCTAGCATCACCTCCCGTATTGATGCCTCCTGCTCCTGGAAAACCCCTTATTTTGTATATATGTGCTACTGTAGTGGCATTGGGGGCATTATTGGGGCAAACAGATAATCAAGGGAAGGAACACACCATTTACTACATTAGTCAGACGTTGGTAGGATATGAACTCAATTACACCCCCATTGAAAGAGCATGTTTTGCATTAGTGTTCAGCACATAGAAACTATGACACTATATGCTAAATAATAAGACAAAATTAATTGTTAAAATTGATCCACTTAAATATCTCTTGTCCAAAGCTGCTCTCACTGGCAGAACCGCCAAATGGGTCATTCTCTTAAGCGAGTTTGACATTGAATATGTGGACAAAAAGGCAATCAAGGGACGAGTCATTGCAGATCAGTTGGCTGAAGCTCCACTTCCAAGCGACCATCCTCTTCTCATAGAATTACCAGATGAGTTCATTATGACTGTTACTACATCCTCCACATGGAAATTGTATTTTGATGGCTCCTACACTCAAAATGGATCGAGGGTAGGAATATTATTGGTCACACCTCAAGGAGATGGAATCCCCAAATCATACAAGATAGCCTTTGCATGTACCAATAACATAGTAGAATACAAGGCCCTCATCACAGGTTTACGCTTGCCTAGCCACTGGAAAATAAAGGAATTACAAGTCTATGGCGATTCCCAACTCGTCATAAAACAAGTCGATGAATACCAGACAAAATATGATAAACTCCTTCCCTACCATACCATGGTTGAAGATCTTAAGCAACATTTCACGGCAATCAAGTTTGACCAAATCCCACGAACAAACTACAGGGCTGCAGATGCAATGGCCACCATTGGCTCCCTCCTTCAAATGCCAGCACACAGTTAGAAGTGCAAGTTCTTGGTTGAGCAATTATTTATACTGGCATACGACCTACTAGAGTCTGAAATGGTGTGTGTTCTCGTTGGTCCCGAGTCCCCTTGGTACCAAGAAACCTTCGCTTTCCTCAAAGACAACACCATTCCCCCACACCTCACCAAAACCCAACAGCAAACCTTCATCCGTCGATGTGCCCGTTACACCATCCTTGTAGACACCTTGTTCAGAAGGCATTTTGATGGTTCCCTCCTAAGGTGTTTAGATAAACAAGAAGCAGAATGGGCATTACACAAAGTACATGAGGGTATCTGTGGGGCACACTCAAGTGGACTCACATTGGCTAAAAAACTTTTGAGAACAGGATACTATTGGCCTAAAATGGAAGAAGATGCATACAATTATGTGAAGAAATGCATCCCTTGCCAGCAGCATGGCGACAAGATTCATGCACCGTCACAAGAATTGTAGCCATTCATTACACCATGGCCCTTCTCGCAGTGAGGGCTCGATCTCATTGGGAAAATCCACCTTTCATCTTCCAATAGACATAAATTCATTATCACCGCCACCAAATACTTCACCAAGTGGGTAGAGGCTATCCCTCTTACTTTCACCACCGGCAAGCAAATATCCAAATTCATCCTGAACTACCTAATCTGCCGATATGGCATCCCAAAAGTTATCATCACAGATAATGGTAAACAATTTAAGAACCAGGATGTCAAAGAACTCTGCCAAAAATTCAACATCCAACACCACTTCTCCACTCCATATTACCCCCAAGGCAATGGCCAAGCTGAGGCTTCTAATAAATCCCTAATAAAAATCCTCAAAAAGACAGTCAATGAAGCAGGTTGTGATTAGCACCTCCAAATCCATCTTGCATTGTGGACCTACCGCATCTCCATCCGCACCCCCACAGGTGCCACTCCTTATTCCCTAGTATTTGGTTCCGAAGCCATCCTTCCTCTTGAGATCGAGATCCCCTCTCTAAGGGTATCGCTGCAAAACATCCTACCAAAGGAAGAATACAAAATTGTCCGCTTACAAGAGCTAGAATTGTTAGATGAAAGGTGCCTCAAGGCCTTGAATCATCTCCAGGTATATCAAAACCATTTGCGCATGAGTTATCATAAAAAAGTCAGAACCCGAGAATTCCAAGTTAGTGATCTTGTCCTCATGCAAAATCAGAAAAATCTACAAGAAAGAGAAAAGAAAGGCAAGTTCGAGCCTAATTGGCTTGGACCATATGTAATCACAGCGAAATATGGATTAGGAGCTTATCAGTTGGCTACTCCTGAAGGCGATCCTTTGGATGATCCAATGAATATCATGCACCTCAAAAGATTTTATGCTTAGTCCTCAGAAAGTCTTAAATTGTCAAAAAAAAAAAAAAATCAAGAAATTTTTATTTTTTTTTTAAATGAGAAAAAGATCTTGAAAAAATCGTCACTTTGGTGAAAACCTGGCAAACAGGCACCTTATGACACAAAAAAATTAAAAAAGAAAGAAAAAGAAAGAAAAAACAATTTGTCCATTAGTGAAAACCACTTGGTGGCGCTATGGACAAGTACCTTGGTGAAAACCTCTGTGCAGACGCCAAGGTAAATAACTGGATCCACTGTCTATCATGTCGATACTACAAATCATCTGCCATCCAGCCCACCCATACACAACATTCCTTATTTTTCGCCTCCCAATAAAACATGTGTATGATGATGAAGTCTTCACCTAAGTCATGAACAAGGAATGTCCCATTGAAACTGAGATTTTATGCCTCTGTGTGTAAGCTTCAAGAAGTCTTGAGAAACAACCCCAAGTCCATACTAGTTCTACTCTTGGCAAGAGGTATCATGTGGTCGCAAGGAAGAGACTTGTTAGATTTTGTTAGATCTTTTCATATAGGCTTGCATCTTTTGCCCTATGACTGCCACTATTTACGACTGCCTGGGTTCTTCCATATCCAAGTACATTATGATAGGTGCATACTGGGGTATATTTCATAGTATGGCATGTTTTGGATCCTTCTTGTATAAATCGGTGACCTGGCACTAGTGTTTATCAACACTTACCTTCTCATGTACAAGAGGTATCAGTGTGTTTGAGGGTTTCCTTGCACAAACCCACAACTCTGTATTAGTGTTTCTTAACACTCGCATTGTTGTGTGCAAGAAATTCCCGTTTGTCTACAGAGTCAGTCCATGCCCTGCGTTTCTCATGGCATCCTGATTTCTATAATCAATGGTGCAAGTGACTCAGGGCAACATCAAACTAGGTTGGCTCTCCACATTTGTTGTGCACAAAATCTCACCATCATTCCATCAAATCCTAAACTCAATAATCCCATGGAGTTCTCAATTGCCCCCATTTTCCTCCGCGGTCTCGCATCTCGTATTCTTCTTTCCAAATACCTCACGACTACTTCATATTTGTTCCTCATCTATCCCTTACACCTTAATTTTTCTTCCTCTAATTTTTTTTTCTCACATAATTAATTATGATTCTGATTCATGTCTTATACATGATGTATCCTTCCTGAAACTAGATGCTCTGATCATGTCTTATACGGGATGAACCCTTCCTGAAACCAAACGTTGTGATCTGATCATGTCTTATACAGGATGAATCCTTCCTGAAACTAGACGTTGTGATCAGTCATGTCTTATATAGGATGTATCCTTTCTGAAACCAGACACTCTGATCATGTCTTATACAAGATGAATCCTTCTTGAAACCAGACGTTGTGACCGATCATGTCTTATACATGATGAATCCTTCCTGAAACCAGATGTTGTGATTTGATCATGTCTTACACAGGATGAATCCTTCCTGAAACCAGACATTGTAATCAGTCATGTCTTATACAGGATGTATCCTTCCTGAAACCAGACACTCTGATCATGTCTTATACAAGATGAATCCTTCCTGAAACCAGACACTTTGATCATCTTTGTCTTATACAGGATGAATTCTTCTTGAAACCAGACTGAATCTAGATCTTATCAATCGAATCAAATCAAATCTATCGGGATATCAATTTCGCAAAACTCCAAAGATCAAATACCTCAATTGATCTCCTGAGGGGGCATCACCATACCATAATCTATCAATCAAGAGCCGGGGCATCCTATTAAACCAATATCAACATCAAAACAAGATTATTCTTTGAATCAATGTGTCATCACACCTTGCTTCAAAGAGGGGCAAAATGTAGACACTTAAAAATAATTATTTTAATTATCCCTCGCATAATTAATTAATTGATTATGTTAATTCAAATTCCTCTCAATATTAATTAAATATAATTAATATTGTCACTCTAGCATATGATTGATTTATTTAATTAATCAATCCCTTTCTTTATTCTTCTAAAAAAATCAAATCCTCACAAATCTTCCTCTTAGCTAATTAATTTCAATTAATTAGTTAACCTACATGATTCCTACAAATCATCTTCTTAATTCATTCTTCTAGAAACTCCCTAAACTCACTTAACATTATTCTTCTAATTTTTTATTCTTTCCACTCATTCTCTCTCCTAGTCAAATTCTCCTACAAATATTAATCCCACCTAACATTTCCTCTAATCCCCCTCCTAATGAGTCGTTAATGGTTAATCATCATGATTAGCCACAAAGTCAACTCTTTGTCCTTTTCATCCAACCACTAGCTTTAAATGCTCTTTTCCTAGGTGAATGTAAGATTTTCGAAATCACACATTCCTCTAGGCATCCCCTCTCCCAAGGAATTTTTGATTCCTTTTTATTCCTCCAATCCCCATGATATTTTTTTTTGGAGAATTTTTAATTCCTCCAATGCATCTTGTGGAGTGTGGAGATACGAAATGCCTTTAAGGCATATTTCTTGGTCTCCACACCCTCTCTTGGACCTTGTGTGAGCTCACAAGTAAATCTTATCCCTTCATCTTGAATTCATCCTAGCCATCCGTTTTCCTCTCCTCTTCCTATAAAATAGGGCTCCATCCCTTCATTCAAAACATCTTGAAATTTAGTAAATTTATGCTACCCTTTTGAGCCCAGGAAATCATCTTGGCAACTTGATCATCTCATCCTTATCATTTTTTAAATCCACTCCATTTGTGCACAACATTGGAGAGCCATCCACATCCAGCAATCAAAGGAGCACATCAAGTGGAGCATTATCAAGGGGCGCCTTCACTTCATCAAGCTCAATCTGAAGGAGAAGGTAAAATAGCAAGGTGAAATGGTCTTTTAATGATATTTTAGCATTTTGCATGTTTATTTCGTTATGTTTTGATCATTTGACCTTCAAATCTATTTTCCCCTCTTCAGAAACAATGAATTGAAGCTCCACAAGCTACGAAAGTGATCCGCAAGATTCACCAATAGCCAAGTAGGTCCAAGTGGTTTCGGTGTTCCAAGCCAAAAAACTGTCTTAGATTTCAGAAGCGATAACTTGTCGAAAAAATATCCAAACATACTGCAGACTTAAGATAAGGTAGATGAACATGTCCACAAGCAAAATCTAGCTTCGCAAGATCCGGGGTGCAAATGCAAAGAAACATAGAAATAAATGTTGAAACTGCAAAACAAGAACAAACTGAAAGAAAGTGTTTTTTTGGTTGATGCAAGATTGCCAAGAACCAGGGATGCTCCTCCATCATCTTTGAAATCTTGAATATGAAGGAGCTCATCAATAGGAGAATGACGATAATTTCTTAGGCCTTCTATGTTAGCTTGTGTAGGAGGGTTTATAGGGACTCTAATTCCTTGTTCAAATTTTTCAAGTCCTTGTCCTCTAAATCCTTGTTTTGATATTATGTTAAAGCCACTCCTATAAGAATCTCTTAATTGAAATGAAGGAACATTATAATGAATATCCTTAAAATTTGTAGTGTAACTATGTTTAGAAGGGACAAAGGGACAAGTAGATGAAGAAGGAATATCTTGTAGAGGAGGGTTTTCCTTTCTTTCATCATATGTATCCTCTTTTGTAGATTGGGAAGGAAGATCCTTATCATCTAAGGCCTCATCTTTGCTTATTGTTTTTTATTACGTGAAAAGAAGGTGTTGAAGGGGCCCGAAACCCTTTACGTCAAGTTAGAAAATAGATAAAATATAATAGGTCCAGCTAGATAGAACAAAACAACAAACTGAAACAGTCGGCAGATACAAAAAGCCAACAAGAGAATCAAAAGTAACATAGGGATAGCACATCAACTCCTAAGGGATGACCAAGAGAATAGAACAACAGAACTAAGAAAAATTCTTGAGAAGTTCCACTGCTTATTTTTATATTGGGAGATAAATCATGAATATAATACATGATACCATCTTCTCTACAAATTTTTTTATGACTAAGGCAAGCTTTAGGAGAATAAAGAGGATCTAAAGAGATTGAAACACCAATATATTGATCTTGCCCCCCTTGCACTAAGGTATGTGCATGAGAAGAAGATGGTGTCATGTTTCTCTTAAATGCTTGCGCTCCATTAGAGAGAGATCATTGATAGGAGTATTAACTTGTTCTACATTCACATTATATACCCTAGGAGAAGTACAAGTATTAGGTTTTCCATTAACATCTCTAGGATTGAGATCTACAAAAGATTTAATGTGATTTATATATGCAATGCATTTTCCAAAAAATGTCACAATAAAACAACAAGAATTATAAATTATAAATGAAAGCTTTGAGATCTACTTGATTGAAAGGAAGAAATTTGGAAATTCTAAAAATGTAATATGCAAAAGTGTTATGGATGAAAAGAAGCAAATGTGAAATGGAAGAAGCCATTATCCAACACATGATTATGATAAATATAAGTGAAAAGAAAATTAATCATATGTGAAATAGCAAATAAATCTGATCTATTAAGTGCCATTATTATTTTTTTAATTCAAATCTGAAAATTAAAGTGATGAATTATACAACCCACAAATCCAATTAACCAAAATAAATTAGGGTTTTTATGAATAAACCTTTAAGTTTATGTAATTTGATTCAAACAAGATCTATGAATGCTAATTTGAAATTTAAAATGTTTCCAATAAGATCTAAAACAATTAATCCAAATTAGATAACCTACAAGCTCAATTTTATAATTTAAAAAACTAGGGTTTTTGTGAAATTAACCTCTAAATTTTTTGAAATTCAATTGGAAATTAAACTTTTAAATGTAAATTTTAATTTTAAATTGCATAAATACTTAGATTTAACAACATAAATTGGAATTATAGGTGTAATGTGTTGTGTTCACCAAAATGTAATGGTGAAAAAATAAGGTTTCCACCAGTAGATGTATGAAACCCTTAATTTTTTATTGGGGACCATCACATTAGGGGAAAATAGGAATTAGATAGATCTAAATTTTGACCTAATTCTAGGGGGTCTTGAATGAGCCTCTTCTTTCCCTTAAGTTGAATTAATTTATCGAAGATGTTGAAATTAAGGCAAACAGGTTGAAATTGAAGTAATTATGCACAAACAGTGAGCTACAGTCATCGAAACAAGCCATGAACCTAGATAAGAGTATTCAGACTTGTTCCTAGAAGGAGCTCCTGATTTGTTGGGACCAGGATGGTGGTTTCTCTAGTCCATACTTTTTGCACTCCAATGGGGGATTGATTCATCACTATAAATAAAGATAATTATGAAGATCGCAACTTTGTACCTGTTCCTGTGCACATTAGAGAAGGGAAATAGGTTGGGAATAGGGGTTTGCCTAAGTCAAACCCCATATTAGGAATTAACCTTGAATGAAATATTACAAATACTGAAATAAATAATGGAAAGATATACCTCAGATTTGCAATGACTGATAATGATTCTTTGCTTCTTAAATGCAATCACATATGTTGTATGAAATGGCATGAACAAGATAAAAACCTAATCGCACACACGTGCTTGCATATGAATGTTGTAATTTTCTCTGTAATGATTGAATGAAGGAAATGCAACCTTCAAGATCTCTAAAAATGCTTGATGATGAACAGTCCAATGCTTGAACACTTTAGGTCGAATGCTTGACTGGATAGATGAAATTAAGTTGATCAAATGCCTTTATATATGAGATCCTAGGTCAATTTACCAATTAGATCGACCTCCAACAGTAACATAGAGCCACCAATTTCATTTCCCACCGGAGAGATAGGTCACATCCTCCCCTTAAAAATGGGTCCCACTGAGGGGGACCAAGGTGCTGGGCACTCTAGTCCTTCTCAATCAAGGACATCAAATCAACCCTAGGGAGAAGGACATAACCCCAAAGGATCATTTGAAAGGTGTATGTGGTACCAAAAATGGAGTTAAGGCATTGAACAAACTCGGATAGGAGATGAGGGGAAGATGGACTAAAGTAGGAGCATAAACATGAGGTGTAAATTGGTCAAGTGACAATTTACGATGCTACAAAAAGTTATCAATCAAGGAAAACCAAAAGGAATCTGACACCTTTGAACAAAGAGGCAGACCCAAATATATAACTGGAAAATTACCAATAGCACAATCCAATATATTGGAGATCTTTTTTTGCCTGATCTCAAGAGTTTTAATAAAGTAAAGATAATTTTGGCATAATTGATACATTGACTAGTGGCACTTACATAATCTTCTAAAATTCTTTTAAGAGATCGAGCTTCCCTAATAGAAGAATTCCCCAAAATAATAGTATCATCCACAAATTGATGGTGAGAACAGATAAGTACATCTGAAGAAGGTTTGAGACCTTTCAAACATCCAGAATTCACCATCTTAAGCATGTACCTCCCAAAGGTTTCAACCAAGAAAGTGAAGAGGATAGAAGATAAAGGATATGCTTGTCTAAGGCCCCTCGAAACCTCAAAAAAATAGGAGGGGGAACCATTAATAATCACTACTGACCTAGTAGAGGAAATAAGCTTCCAAACCAAATCAAGAAGTTTTGTATTGAAACCAAATGCCACTAAAACCCAGATAAGGAAGTTTCAACCCACTCGGTCATAGGCTTTGGATAAGTCAAGTTTTAGTAAAAAGCCTTGATGATTAGAATTCTCTAAAGAGTGAATATTCACATGAACAATAATAATGGAATCCAAGATTTTCCTACCAGGAACGAAGCCATTCTGTCGAGCAGCAATGAAGCGAGGCAACACAACAAGCAATCTAGACATAAGAACCTTAGACAAGATTTTGTAGATGGAGTTGTACAAGCTGATGGGGTAAAAATCCTTGAAATAATCCGCACCAGGGAATTTAGGAATAAGAAAAATAAAAGTTGAGTTCAACTCCTTAAGAATCCTTCTAGATCCAAAGAATTCAATGACCGCATTTCCAACATCTTCTGCCACTATCTCCCAAAAGATCTGGAAAAAGAACATTGGGAAACCCTCAAGCCTTGACTAGTGCCTTGTTCCCCTCAAGGATTCAACAACATTTTTAATTTATTCTAAAGAAGGGATGGAAACCAGAATTCTATTGCATTCTTCACTAGCCAACCTGAGGATAGCCTCAATAAACTCCTTTTGCTTAAATTTTCATCTAGTATATCCTTAGAAAAAAATAGATTGGAAAAGAAGCGAACCACTTGCTCCCCGATATCCTCTTCCTTCTCAAATATAGACCCATTCCTTTGAATATGAGATAGTTTAAGAGTAGACATGTGAAAAAACTGGGTATTCCTGTCATCAGAAGCCATTCAAATAGATCTTGATCTCTATTTCCAGAAGTCCTCTTCCTTGAAAATGATGTCATGATATTGAATGAGAATCTCATTTTCCTTAGCCAAATAATCCCCAACATATCCTTCCCTTTGAATTTTTTCTTGGATATCCTTCAACTCTAATTGAATATTATCTTGGATAGGAGAATATTGCCAAAAATTTCTCTGTTCCATTTTTTGTTGTTAGCTTTCACCATTCCTAGTTTTTTAGCCACTCGAAACATAGTAGTACCATCCATCTTGACACTCCACCATTCTTTTATTCCTGAAAAAAATTGAGAATTTTGGGTCCACATTTTTTCAAAATGAAAAGGAGGATTCTTCTTGCCCAAGATAGGCTCCACTTGAAAATAGAGAGAGAAGTGATTGTTGGCAATATAGCATTATAACAGACAATGAAAGATTGTTGGTATTTCATAAGGATATTGAGAAGGTTGTTGATGATTATGGATATAACTAATTAAGGATGTTTATTGTCTTGATATTATTATTTTGTCATTGATGTCAAGAAATTGATTTTCTAATTCAGTATGATGTTGTCATATCTTGAGAAGTATGATTTAAAGATTATAAAGATGTCGGTAAAAGACACAGGAAAGAATATGATGAATAAGGGGATGAATAAGGTATTCAATGGGCAACTATTACCGAGTCAGACAATGATAAGATCATGATGTTTTAGATTGTTTTAACATCATACATATGTTGTAAATTGTAAAGGTTAATACTATACTATGTTATCAAGCAAAGAACCTAGTCGGTAAACCCTAAGGTTATCGCTATCGGTTAATGAAGGCGGAATGTCTATCGAGTGAAGTTTAGTATTCACCGAGTTATTACCGAGTTGTAACCGAGCTATAACAGAATGCATTAAATGTTTGCATGAGTTATTTAATGAAGGAAGCTGATGAGCTGGAACTGATTGAATGATTGGTATGCCGTTATTATAGTTTGTTAACGAATCTAAGGAAAAGGAAAGTCGGCATGAAGATCTACAGCTCATATTGAATCGCAATACCCTGGCACAAGTTCCAAGACATATATGCAAGTTCCTAGGCAGGGTAAAACATTTTCAGATTGAAAGATGTATTGAACCTGGACAAGATCTAAGATCTGATGGCTATGATTGATCATGGGAAACGTGATCAAGGAGATTAAGCGGTTACCTAATTGTTTATAAATAGGAAATTGTTGATAAACAATGTATGCGGGCAAGTGTATGCACAGGGAAGCTACATAGTGATTACCGAGCACAGAAGCTTGAAGACCTGTTTGAATAACAGAGTATAGAAGCCTAGCAAATAGACAAGATTAGTTCTATGTCTAGATTGTATTGAACAAATAGGAATCTGCTTTAGCATTTTAGATGTGAAGTTGCAGATAGATTTTATTACTGTTATTTTGTGAAAGTGACAGAAAATCTCTTAACCAAGTGGACTTAACAGTCTTATTTGTAAAACCCTCTAGCAAGGTGACATTCTGATTGAGTGTTTGAAATCCTTTAACAAGGTCACTTCTAACAAGGTGAAGATCCTAACAGATCTGAGGGAAATCCCTTAACTGGGTCACATCTAGCAATGTGTTTGTAATCTTTAACATGATTTGCTTTTAACCAAGCATACTATAGAAGAGTATATTTCTTAGTGGGTCCGAAATCCCATAGTGGTTTTTCCCTATTTAGGTTTCCACGTTAAATCTGGTGTTATGAGGTTTATGATGTTTATATGCTTTTGAGTTTGCATGTTTAACTATTTTGGTTATATTACTGAAGTATATGTTACCGAGGTTGAATCTAATGTTTTTATGGATGATTAAGTTTGTATGATTCACCCACCCCCTCTCATCTTGTTGGCTATTGGATCTGTACTTATATTAAGTATCAGAACTATCATTTGGTATTAGAGCTTTAGACTCCGAAAGGAAAGTTTAAAGGCACTTGAGTTAAAGATCCAAAGATGTATAAGAGGGATGCACCGAAGCTGAACAAGTCAAGTTTCTCTATATGGCAAAAAAGGATGAAGCTACATCTATCAGGAGTTGGAGAATATGTTGTATACTATCTGGAGAATGATTTTGTTACATCGAGAACCTATCCATTGACTATGGAAGAGATAAAAGCAAAGCAAGAATATATTCAAGCAATGATTGAAATAACATCTGCATTGACCAACACAGAGTTTAATGATCTAGAAGGCTGCAATGATGCAAAGGCTATGTGGGATAAGCTCATATCAGTATATGGAGGAGATGAACATGTTCAAAGAGCAAAAGTAGATAGTCTAAGAGGACAACTTGAATCTATGAGGATGAATGAAGGTGATAACATAACTCAGTACAGTACAAGACTAAAGGAGATTGTCAATCAAATCAAAGGAGAAGGTGGAACTATTGAGGAAAAGGATATAACAAGTAAGTTGTTAAGAACCCTTCTACCAGCTTATGCAATCTGAGTCTCTGCAATCAATGAATTGAGGTTTGTACCTAATATGCCAATTTCTTTAGATGCTACTATTGGTAAGCTACATGCATTTGAGTTAAGTAATTTTGATAATAGTGGATCTTCGGTAAATAAAGTTGAATCTGCATTTAGTTCTTTTCATCTAGATGAATCTAATGATTTCAATGAAAGAAAGCATAAGTAATCTGAAGGAGATCATAGTGCAGCAAGTGAAATATTTTGTAAGAACATGGAGGCAGTACACAAACTGTATGAGGAAATCAGAAAGCAAGAAGAGTTTGAAGCACTATTAGCCAAAAGGTTACCGAGAGGCAAAGGTAAGTATAAAGGAAAACTACCTTTGAAATGTTTCAATTGTGATAAGATAGGACATATGGCTTCTAACTATCCTGATAAAGTTTTTACTGAAAAGGGAGATTACTAAGATGACAGATAGAAAGACAATCATTACAGAGGACACCGAGACTTCAGAAGAAGAGATAGAAAGACATGCCTAATATTTGATGAGGAATCTAACGATGATAAATCAGATGAGACTGATACAGAGGAAGTAGTTTATGTGGCTATCAAAGATGGATCAGATGAAGAAAGTTATGAAGAAAAAGCCCTAATATCTCACATAAACACTAATGATTCTTGGATTATAGATAGTGGATGCTCACATCATATGAAAGGAGATAAACACAAGTTTTTTATTTTAGAAGATTATGATGGAGGCTATGTCAGATTTGGTAATGATGCACCATGTCCCATAAGAGGTAAAGGATCTATAACACTTCTTGATAATGCAAGATGCAATGATGTTTATTAAGTTGAAGGTTTGAAATACAATTTGTTGAGTGTAGCATAGCTAAACAACATAGGTTACCGAATAGAATTTCAGAAGGGAATTGTCAAAGTTCATCACAAGAATGGAAAGTTAGCTGCTATCGGGACACAAACAAAAGGTAACACATTTCACCTTGTTGGTAAACAAATTTGTCACTTTGAAATCTTTTACTATGTGCCCAATGGAGGAGTGACAAAAAGCTCCCAACGGTTGGAGAGATCATTTTGTAGGACACAATCTTCCTCTGCGTTTGAGAGGGGCAGCTCCCTCGTATGATAGGTGTATTTGTATTTTTGAGGATAATTAACCTTGCGAATGAAAACAAAAAATTATTACAAATGGATTTAGAAGGAATCCTCACAAAAAACATACGATCGCCACTTGGATTCCATTGACTTTTAAACCTGTCACTATCAACTCTAGACTACGCATGAGGAGAGAGTGATACAACACATTTAACTTGCATAACGTTTATATATTTCTAAGATACCAAAGAAATTAGTAATGTTATATGACCATTGTCTTCATGAAACTGGGAAAGTAATTTGCAAGCTTGCTATTGCAATATCATACAACAATCACATAACATCAAGCAAATGAACACTTAACAATCATAGGAGCACTCCCAATTTGCCTTGTATTAAAAAATGATGAAATAATACAATCCAAAAATTTTAGCTGTCCCAAAATCATAAAATCCAAAAAAGTCCTTCATTCATCTATGTTTCTAACATTTATAGTCTCTCAAAATAACTACTTCATAACTAACTAATTCTAAGTTAGAAACTAACTCATTTCTGCGCAAATTACAATAAGTTAATAACTAGTACATTTATGCATGGAAATAGTCAACCTATTAACCTTGACTCTATGCTATGAAAATCAGCAATAAACTAAAGACTAACCACGTATCACACTACAAAATAAAATATACAATGATGTGAACATGGTATGGCTTTTCGATATCCTAAAAAACATGCTAATTGACTATTTTCTTCTGTTGAATTGGTACTTTGGCTTTGAATAACTTGTATGCTTTGAGCGCGTCCACCATGAACTTGTACTTGGGAATGATCACATTATCCATTTTTAGTTTGGCAATTGCTTGATTATCTTGAATATTGACCAAATCCCGAAAATATGAAGACATATCACAAGCTTCTAAGGCAACTAAAACAACACTGAGTCTCTTCATCTTATTTGCATCTGACACTTGTACATCTGTTAACTCAGAATTAATTATGTCATGAAACTTGGTCAAGGGAAGTTGCTTGTCCATTTGCTGAAATTGCTCTTTTATCGATACATCACCAATGATATTCATTGTATCTTCTTTAATCTTCATCTTTATTTGTTCACAAGCTATCAAGAGTTTTTGGTATTCATCCAAGCATTGCTTGATATTCTCGATTTTCCAACTTATACTTCAGCACCATGTATGTGACTGATTTTCTTCTTTGTGAAAGAAGACCTTCTCAACAATGAGTACATTCATGTCCATTTTTGCCATCTTTTGGAATTCCTGTAAGGTATCTTGCCAAGACATCTCTTGCTCTTTAGCATTCTTCAATTCTGTTGCAATTTCTTGTTCATGTGCATCCAACTTAGTGTGAATATCTTTGGCCTTCTCAATAAAACCTTGTGCTTCAGATTTCATTTGATTAATCAAATCTTCTAACATTCTACTTTGTTTCCTACATTTGTGTATATCTTCCATTACCTTTTTCTCAATAATTCCTCCAGTGTGTGTCAACTTAGAAGTTGAAGCTGATTCCAATTGTGTATCTGAAGAATCCACAATAGATTTGATGTAGGATGAAAGAACTTGAATTTGCTGCTTAAGTTGATCCTTTGTTTCCTTATCTTTATTTTCTTTATCAATAAGGATAGCTACTGAAATCTGAAAATTATGAACAGCTCCCTCATGTGTTGTAGGACCAAGATCCAATTGTGTCATACTAAAATCAGCCTCATTAGCTTCATTTATATCTTTTTCAACAATTGGCTGAGCTATTTCAACACATAAGTTTCCAGAGGATGGATTAATCCCCAATCTGGATGCAACTTTAGTTTTCTTGGATTTAGCTGTCCTGTGAAGTACATTCGCGACTGCATCAAAACTAGGAGTTACTAGCTGGACATTTCTCTTTTTATTCTGTAAACTCTACTGTAACCAGAATGATGAGGATGATGGCAATGATTCTTGATTGTTCACATATGCAGAGGTTAAAGATGCTAAATTATTTGGGAAGGGCGGAGATTGAATTTCAGCTTGAGCATCGTTTATTTCGACTTCCTCATGAATAGCAAAATCATCCTGTTGGGGTGAAGAAATAATGATAGTTGGTGAAACTGAAGGAAATTGTTGACTTTCAATATTGGGAGGATGTTGGGGTGAAGCGATTTCCAATTCATCTTCAAGTTCTTGAACAAGATTCATTGTTTTTCCCTTTGTCTTTGATCTCTTCTTTTTCATGATAGAGCTGACTTCACATGCCTTGGCAAGATCCTTTCCTTCTTTTGGATCTTCTCCATCGTCACCTCCTTTGGAAACATTTTGGTGTGAACCCATCTTTGGATTAGATCTTTGCAAATTAGTTGGAATGGAAGAATTTCCTTGTGCCCCATTTCTATCCTTCGAGGAATTATCTCTATTTGAAGGTCTAGTTGCCATAGACTCAATCCTCTTGCCTTTAACCCATTCGAAAGTTCTTCGAACCACATAAGCTGACCTTTCTTGAATACTCCTTATTTCTGGAATTGACCAATTGATGGGTGGAAGTGGAAGAAGCTGAATCTTTTCAAAGTAGAAACCATCAACCAAATCAGATTCATCATCTTCAATGCCATTTACATTTATTTCAATTCTATAATCAATTATCTGCTTAATAGAAAATCTCATCCAATCTCTTTTCTGCACTTCAAAATCATCTTCGCAGTCTTGCCAAAAATCTTCCATATCAGGAAAGTGTTCAAATCCGGCACCGAGCTCTAACTCTCCTGTAGCATATCCTTTGCTATCAAAGGGAAATCTCATCTCATAAGGATACAGGTGAATCTTTGCTATAGACCTCTCAATACTCTGTGCATTTGAATGGCTCTCACAGCTATAATAACCAAGTCCAATGGGAAAAGAAATGATACCCTTTCTTTTATTCCGGCAAATTTTGTTGACTTGTGCAATCTGTTGGCAAACTTCAATGAGAACTAACTTATCTTCAACAAACCTTGGCAACATGAGAGGGCAGCCATCATAACCGCCTATCCGAATTTATGTGAACCTTGGAAACTGAATAAAATAACTATCAAATTTCTGAATCAATGCTGCTGCTTCTGAGGATATTCTAAGTGCAATATTTCCCTGCAGTTCTCTTGCTGTCAACATAGTGAAAGCATCATTAATCCTCCTGAAGTGATGATAACTTTCCTCCAGCTATAATTGTGGATGATAATTGTAGATTTGGGTCATATCATCATAAATGCCTTCAACATTTAATCCTGGCCATTTCTTCATCCCAACAATAGCATAGAAGAGGTACGATGTCATGTAGAAGTTATGATTGTCCTTTAGTTTGAGTAACTGATCGCAAAGCTTATCGCTGATAATATCAGCCCAATTAATGAACTGTATGCCCTCACATATGATACTAATGAATAAGAACATCCATCCTTCCAAGTCATTTGAGTCTTCATTTCCCGTGACTCGATTCAAGAAAATCACCATATTAGCGATATCTTCCATCAGCAGAGACCTGTGAATTATTTTGGGAAGTTGTGTTTTTCCTTTCCTTGGCTTTGCTAACCATTTTCTAGCTATGCTATTCAAGCACTGGGTTTCATTATTGATAAAATAACTATCGGCATATTCCTTGTTGATCTCCATGAACTGATCTCTGAAAGGTAACCTGAGAGTTATAGCCATGGAAACTAGATCAAGTTTGGCGATCACGCTACCTTCTACTGTCCTGATTTCTTTTGTCTCTGGATTAAATGCTTTCATGCATTCCAGAACTAACTCTAGACATTGCACTGATGTGGGATATCTTGCTGCATGAGCTAGTCCATTGTCTAATAATCTTTGAGTTGTCAAAGTCTTATCTTCCCGTTCCATTGTTTTCGAGAAGTCTGCAAGATTTACATTTCCCAACTCCAATATCTGAATGCAAACATTTAAGAATGGGAGCATAATCGGGGCTATGGAATTTATATTTCATTATGCCAAAATGAAAATAATACCCACACAACACTAAAATAGGATTGATAACTTTGTCAAAACATTTCATGTGTTTTCTCCATATGTTGAAAGCCTTCTGATATTAGGACATTTCCCATTGCAACATAAATCTTGTTTTGATCATTCGCCTCAACTTTCACCCTGATTTGTGATATCTGGCTACTGGAGTGGTTGCATCAACAAAATTTGACAGAAATTATCTCTGCAACTTGACTGAAAATCCATATCATTTGTCTTTAAAACGCATTTGAGATAATGTCCTGGAGTGATTGATTTCTTCTTATTGTTGGCAAGGAGGATGCTGGAAACAGTCATGAAAATAAAACGTATTATTATTATGCCAAGAGACCACATGACTTTGGGGAATTATATCAATCATTTCATGGCCTGAGACCATGTGACTGTGAGGGATTTTGCCAAACAGTTAACGCGTTGTATCTATGCTTCCAGCATTGTGCACCATCACCACAAGCATGGAATTCTTTGAAAACATTTTGCCAAATCATTCATGTGCGTTGTATCTATGCTTCCATCATTGCCTTCAAACTTGCTAACACAGCTCGCATGCGTTGTCTATGCTCTCTGAATCCTCAAGTGATACCCAGCAATGATCACATTTCATGAGCCCACATTTCTTTGAGGAATTATGTCAAACTTTTTCATGTGTGTTATCTATGCTCTCCCTATGGCATTTCATGAGCCCACATTTCTTCGAGGAAATCTGTCTACCTTTTCACACAATGCTTTGGATAAATGTCAGCTCAAAAGACAAAGATTATAAACACAATGGAGGCTATCATAACAAATAGATTGAGTGGGTGTAAAGTCAAATTCCACATACTTCGCTATCCAACCTGTCGTACAAGATGGAAGCTTAAAAAAAATGCAGTATTGACATTCATCAAGGTATAAAAGAGCATTGTAGTTGCAGCTGCTCTGTACAACAAACTGTAGAAGCCAAGGAAAGATGCGAATAGAGAAGGTGCATTGTCTGTGCAGTCCACATTTCCCACATTTTGTAGCAGTATTAAAAAAACGATATCAAAGACCGATGTTTGCAGCCAATACTTGAGACCACGTGACTGTGAGGAATATGACACCAAATAGTGCACTGCTGAGAGCCGGCCTTCTTTGGGGAATTTTGCCAAACAGTTAACGTGCTTGTCAAATGGTTAACATGAGTTGTCAACGCATTTCCTATGTTTCAAGTATGCATTCAAGAATGCCACGATATTTTGCCAAACGGTTAACATGTGCCACAATGAAAGCTCTCATGATTTGCATTTGTCGAGGGACACATCTCCTTGAGGTGGTTTGTCAAATTGTTAAACGCCATTGCCTCTGCCATTAGATGTAATACTCCAATTCATTTTTATTTATTTTTGGATAGCATGAAACCATCGCATTCCTTAAGACCTCATTGTTGGAATTGAAGCATAAAAGTAAAGAACATTTTTGAAGAGTTCAGTCATGTGTGTTGTCTGTCACTTGATTCACATTCCTTGGAGGAATTCTATCAAACAGTTCTCATGCATTGTCTGTGCATCCATAACCGTAGCATATGTGGAATTCTTGTCAAGCATCTCATGGATATTGTCTATCCTTCCTCATTTTGTAACATTCAAACATGTTACGTATATTGACTATCAGAGTAATTGCGACTACAACATCTGACAAGATTCCCTCTCTTATTCAATGCATTCATGAATGTTCATAACCCGTTCTTTGAATCCTTCTTTTACCTATTGTTTTTCCTTTAATATTTTCCCTTTCTTTGATAAAATCAATAAGAGGTTAAGAATGCTAAAAAATTGAGCATTTCTAACCTTCTTGACAAAGTGGGGCCCGAAAGGTTAAGAAATGGGGTTAGAAATGCTCAAATTTTGAGCATTCTTAACCTTTTGGGGATAGGTTAGAAAAATGGGTTAGAAATGCTCAAAAAGTGAGCATTTCTAACCTTTTTTGGCAAAGGTTAAAAAAAGAGGTTAAGAATACTAAAAAATTGAGCATTTCTAACCTTGAGCTTCACGAACTATCCTTTAGACCTTAGAAACCATTGATCACCGCGAGGAAACAAGGAAGAGTGCAATTGATGCTTTTGAGAAACTTTTTAAGCACAAAAGATTAAACATATTAAAATATTAAATTATTATTTGAGAAATAATGTAAATATTTCAAACATATTGTTTGGCTGACGAAAAAAGGCATAACTTTCAAACGGTAGGGAGCTAGGTCCTGAAATTTGAAACATGTATCAATGAAAGGGAAAAAGGTCAACATGATTATTTACACCTCATGATGAAGCCTAGGATGAGATATTTAATCATTTTGGGGGCAACAGACACCAAAAATGGAAAGTTTAAAATATGACAAAGTATGAATTGGGTTCAGGCGAAAGTTGGCCACATGACATAAAATAACGTTTAGATCCTGACTGTCAAGCAATTTTCCTCAAATTGTGATAGTTCTCAAGATTTTTTCCATTTTTCGGATTCTAACTAGTAATGACCTTGGGCAATGCACTCATTACCTACGCGTAAACACTCATTAGTCCTCTTTCTAACCTTGGGAACAATTTGAAATTCAAGCAATAGGTATGCCAAATATGAGGGCAACACACCTTGACTCAACTCGGAATAAGTGTTTGCATGCAAAGTTAGATGATACCTGGTTATGGTATAAAAGGCTTTGTCATGTAAATTTTGATAATCTTATCAAAATAAGTAAGAAGCACCGAGTAAGAGGTCTACCGAGTCTTGAAAAACCTGAGAACACTATATGTCGAGGATGCCAGATAGGTAAGGTGACAAGATCAAGCTTTACAAGTAAGTCTTACACTTCTAAGGGAATTTTAGATCTAGTGCACACTGATCTTTGTGGTCCTATGAAAGTTCAAAGTTATTATGCTGATAAATATTTCATATTATTTGTGGATGAATATTCAAGGATGATGGCAGTAATGTTTTTAAAAGAAAAATCAGAAGCTTTTCAAATGTTTAAATGGTACAAGGAAAGAGTTGAAAATGAAACAGGAAGACAACTGAAATGTCTTAGATCAGATAGAGGAGGAGAGTTCACATTTGATGAGTTCAACTTATTTTGCAATGATCATGGTATTAAAAGACAAGTCTCTGCACCGAGAACTCCATAGCAGAATGGAATAGCTGAGAGAAGAAACGGATCTATTATGGATTGTGCTAGAACACTGATGATTGAAAAGAAAGTGCCACAAACATTTTGGAGAGAAGCAATAAGCACTGCTATTTACACCTTGAACTGAGTTCAATTGAAGAAAGGTACTTTGAAGACACCATACGAAATCTGGTATGATAAGAAACCTAATGTAAGTTATTTTAAAATATTTGGAAGTAGATGCTATGTTCACAAAGATGATAGAAATGACAAGTTTGATCATAAGAGTGAAGAAGGAACATTTCTAGGTTATTCTTCTAGAAGCAAAGCATTTAAATGTCTGATCAGATCATCTAACAAAATAGTAGAAAGTGCAAATGTGAAAATTGATGAATTTGCAAAAAGAAATGATGAAGGAAATTCCAAGGAACCAGAAGACTATGATGAATTTGTCTATGTTCAACCGAGAAGTCTTATCGAGAAGACTATTGAAGAAAATGAAGAGAATATCCAGTTACCGAGTGATGAAGAAGATCATACAGAGCCTACCGAGCTTGTATTAGCCAAGTATGTCAGAAGACATCATGCACCAAGTCAGATTATAGGAGATAAGGATGATCCAGTGATGGCAAGGAACAAACTGAGACAGAACACATGTTTGATATCTGAATTTGAACCGAGAATAGTGAAAGACGCATTTAAAAGTGAAGATTGGATAAATGCTATGATAGAAGAGATTGATCAAATCAAGAAGAATGACACATAGACACTAATCGCAAGACCAAAGGACAAAAATGTAATTGGTACAAAGTGGATTTTCATAAACAAGCTAAATGAAAAAGGAGAGGTCATTCGAAACAAGGCAAGACTAGTTTGCAAAGGTTATGCTCAAGAAGAAGGAATTGATTATGGTGAAACTTTTGCACCTGTTGCTAAACTTGAAGGAGTAAGAACATTGTTGGTCTATGTTGCTTTCAAAAATTTCAAGGTATATCAAATGGATGTCAAATCTGCATTTCTAAATGGAATATTAGAAGAAGTTTTTATTGAACAACCTGAAGGATTTGTTGAAGACAATAATAAAGATTAGGTATGTAAATTGAACAAAGCTTTATATGGTTTGAAACAAGCACCTAGAGCATGGTATGAAAGATTGCACTCTTATTTGATTAAGATTGGTTTTATAAGGACAAGTGAGAACAACATGTACATGAAGAATGATGATAATGGAATACTGATCTCAGCCATATTTGTTGATGATATTATATTTTGTGGAAATGACTCTTTATGCAAGAACTTTGGAAATGAAATGAACAAAGAATTTGAGATGTCATTAATCAGTGAGATAAAGTATTTTATAGGTTTATAGATACTGCAAATGAAAAATGAGATTTTCATTACTCAATCCAAGTACATAAAGGAAATCTTGAAGAAATTTGGAATGGAGGATTCAAAACCAGTAAGTACTCCTATGACTACCAATTGTAAATTATCAAATAATGATGAATATGCATCTGTTGATGAGACACTTTACCAATCTATGATTGGAAAGCTACAATATGTTGTTCACAGCAGACCAGATATAGCACATGCAGTAGGTATAGTTGCAAGATTCTCTGCAGATCCTAAGGAAACCCACATGACAACAATCAAAAGAATCTTTAGATACTTGAAAGGCACTAAGGATTATGGCTTAGTATATCAGAAAGGAAATGATTTTGATTTAAAAGTTTATACTGATGCTGATTGGACAGGCAACATTGATGACAGAAAAAGCACAAGTGGAGGAGCTTTCTTTTCAAGAGAAAGACTAGTGAGTTGGCTTAGCAAGAAACAAGGATGTGTTTCACAGTCAACAACAGAAGCTGAATATGTTGTTGCAACATTGAATTGTACCAACATTGCATGGATCAAACAATTGTTGGAAGGTATAAATGAGAAAGTTACCGAGCCAGTAACTATATTCTATGACAATACTAGTGCCATTAATATTTCAAAGAATCCTGTTATGCACTCTAAGACAAAGCACATCTCTATCAAATATCATTATCTTAGCGAAGAAGCTCGAGAGAAGAAAGTGGTGTTGGAGTATGTTAGCACAAAGGAACAAATAGCAGATATCTTCACCAAGCCACTACCAAGTGACACTTTTGAATATCTCAAAAGTAAGTTAGGGGTCCTACCCCTATCTTCTACTCACTGACCGAGTTCGGTGAAAGCATCAATCCAATGACTCTATTGAATATCTTTTGGGAGTTGATGCCGATTTATACACTTTAGGATGTTTTCTAAAGGTATACATGAATTATTACATGCCATAATACAGGGAACATGAATTGAAGACAAAATGCTCTAACCAAGACTGAATTGATACACAACAGCAGGAAAATACTTCATACAGAAAGAAATTATGTTTTAGTTCTTTACTTTTTGGCATTGTTGTCAAAGGGGGAGAAGACTAATATCAAGGGAGAAGACTAAGGAGAAGACTAATGAGAAGACTACAGATTGGAAAGAAAACTGAAGAAAACATGAGAAGTCTAATGTATGGGGGAGAGCATTTCAGCATTTCAGAATCACAACAATCCGAACCTTTTAAGGTCAAATCAATTGGTTTTGCCATCAATGCCAAAGGGGGAGATTGTTGGCAATATAGCATTATAATAGACAATGAAAGATTGTTGGCATTTCATAAAGATATTGAGAAGGTTGTTGATGATTATGGATATAACTGATTAAGGATGTTTACTGTCTTGATATTATTATTTTGTCATTGATGTCAAGAAATTGATTTTCTAATTTAGTATGATGTTGCCATATCTCGAGAAGTATGATTTAAAGATTATAAAGATGTCGGTAAAAGACACAAGAAAGAATATGATGAATAAGGGGATGAATAAGGTATTCAATGGGCAACTATTACCGAGTCAGACAATGATGAGATCATGATGTTTTAGATTGTTTTAACATCATACATATGTTGTAAATTGTAAAGGTTAATACTATACTATGTTATCAAGCAAAGAACCTAGTCCGTAAACCCTAAGGTTATTGCTATCGGTTAATGAAGGCAGAATGTCTACCGAGTGAAGTTTAGTATTCACAGAGTTGTTATTGAGTTGTAACCGAGCTATAACATAATGCATTAAATGTTTGCATGAGTTATTTAATGAAGGAAGCTGATGAGCTAGAACTTATTGAATGATTGGTATGCCGTTATTATAGTTTGTTAACGAATCTAAGGAAAATGAAAGTTGGCATGAAGATCTATAGCTCAGATTGAACTGCAATACCCTGGCACAAGTTCCAAGACATATATGCAAGTTCCTAGGCGGGGTAAAACGTTTTCAGATCGAAAGATGCATTGAACCTGGACAAGATCTAAGATCTGATGGCTATGATTGATCATGGGAAATGTGATCAAGGAGATTAAGTGATTGCTTAATTGTTTATAAATAGGAAACTGTTGATAAACAATGTATGCGGGCAAGTGTATGCATAGGGATGCTACATAGTGATTACTGAGCACAGAAGCTTGAAGACCTGTTTGAATAATAGAGTATAGAAGCCCAACAGATAGACAAGATTAGTTCTATGTCTAGATTGTATTGAACAAATAGGAATCTGCTTTAGCATTTTAGATGTGAAGTTGCAGATAGATTTTATTACTGTTATTTTGTGAAAGTGACAGAAAATCTCTTAACCGAGTGGACTTAACAGTCTTATTTGTAAAACCCTCTAGCAAGGTGACATTCTGATTGAGTGTTTGAAATCCTTTAACAAGGTCACTTCTAACAAGGTGAAGATCCTAACAGATCTGAGGGAAATCTCTTAACCGGGTCACATCTAGCAATGTGTTTGTAATCTTTAACAGGATTTGCTTTTAACTGAGCATACTCTATAAGAGTATATTTCTTAGTGGGTCCGAAATCCCATAGTGGTTTTTCCCTATTTGGGTTTCCATGTTAAATCTAGTGTTATGAGGTTTATGATGTTTATATGCTTTTGAGTTTGCATGTTTAACTGTTTTGGTTATATTGCTGAAGTATATGTTACCGAGGTTGAATCTGATGTTTTTATGGATGATTAAGTTTGTATGATTCACCCCCCCCCCCTCTCATCTTGTTGGCTATTGGATCTGTACTTATATTAAGTATCAGAACTATCAGTGATTAGATCCAATTCTAGATAAAGCATTTAAAGAACAAACATAATGAAAGAATTAGTCATTGGATATAAGGGCCCTATCCAATCTCACCTGGATAAGATCCTTACCAACACGTTTGTTAATCCAAGTGTAAGAGGCTCCTTTTAAGTCCAAATTATGGAGACTTTGATTATTTATAAAGTCCATGAGATCTTGTTTATTGTCAACTTGATTTTGAGACCCTCTAAACTTCTCCATCTGTTGCAAGGGAGTGTTAAAATCCCCTATACTGATCCAATTTTCATCCTAGAACTGAGATCTGAAGTCAACCAAATTCTTCCAAAATATCCTCCTAGCTGATTTATTATTGGGCGCATAGATATTAGATAAAATCCAGCCAAAATCATCCCTAATGTGTTTGAATATTATCGTGATGTTGTTGGCATCTTCCAAAAAATTAACACTAGAAATGAAGTTTTGATTCCAAATAATATTAAAACCACCTGAGGCCCCTTCCAAACTATTACAATGAACTCCACAATTCTTGAAAATTTTCATTTTCAAAACTCTATCTCTCTGCATCTTAGTTTCTTGAGTTGTCATAATATCAGGTTTATGGTCTCTGATGAAATTGGACAAAATATCATGCTTGTGAGAGTTGATTAGCCCCCTTATGTTCCAAGACATTATATGCATTTCCTTAATGGTGTATTGCTTAAGAAAATCTTAGGGATAGTTTTCTGAACCCTGCCAACTATGTTCTAAAGAATTTCTTGCTCCCTATGCCATTTTGAGGGTTTTCGACCATAACTTTTGATGTTCCCACAATCCGCCCTTGTCCTATTTCTAGTAGAAACCCCAATTACTAATGCCTTTCTACTCCTCTTTTTCCTTTCCACCTGAAAGAAAGGGTAGCTCATCTTCCATGTTTGTTTCCTCCTAGCTTATGTTCTCTTTACCTAGATCGATCACTCTCCCGATAGGGACCTTCTTTGATAAGATCGAGCTCTCATTTCTAAATTGGGAATTCTTATTACAATTTGCTAAAATATTTGGCTCCACATTCACCATTTCCTCCTCCCGATTGCTAAATGTGGACACCACTATCTGAGAGGAACTTAACTCAGTATCCAAAATGGAACCCACCTCCAGACATCTAGTGTTGGTAGAAAGAAACCATGTTTCCTTTGGAACCTTTTTTATTTCTAGCTCCATATCCTCACCACACCCTCACCTATGTTATTCTCAAGAAGGGGCTCACCATCCTTGGACTTAGAGTGCTTTGACTTCAAAAGATCACTGTTTTCCCCCACTAAAGGTTTTTCATCTGAGTTCTTCTTAGGGAGAGAACCAACATCATTGGGTTCAGACTACCTTTCCCCCTCTTTAGGTAGATCATTATTTTCCCCCACTTTAGATTTTTCACCTATATTCTTCTCAAGAAGAGAAACAACATCGTTGGTCTCAAATGCTTTTCCCCCTCTTTAGGTTTGACTTTCTAGACTTTCATGTTTCCTTCGGTCCTCATATCACCTTTGTTTTGGTTTCTGAAGGGGCATTTTTTAGCCCAATGACCAAACTTCTTGCAGTGGAAACAAACAAAAGGTAAAAACTCAAACTCTACAAGCTTCTCCCACATGCCCAACTTGGAAACTATTTCAATAGAGGAAGGAAGATCCGTTGACTAGATAATTCCATCACAGATTCTTCCAAACACTACCTTTTCCTTTCTACAGTCATGTGATCAATGGAGAGAAGTTCTCCAAAAAAACTAGCAATGCCCTTAAAAATATCTTCATTCCAATACTCCATGGTCAATCCTGGAAGGCACACCGACACAAGGATAGCCTCAAAGGCCGAATCCAAAAGATCCAACTTCAGTGACCATTTCTTTAAAGCTAGAGAAGATTTCCCAATGACCTAGGGACCCCCACACAATATTGCAGATATATCATCTTCACAAGAAAATCCAAAGGAAAAGAAGCCTTTAGGAAGGGTAGACACTTCCACTTGGCCCTTTAGAAGCCATTTTCTTTGAACAAAAGCCCTCACAGTCTCGATATTAGGTCTAGGACCCATAAATTTTCCTACTAAGGAATAAGCCATCAATGAAATATTATAATCAATCACTAAATCAGGAACAAAAATAGAAAACTTACCAGTCTTAAGATCTAAAATTTTGTTTACAGGGGTAAGAGAAGATTTACTTGTTGGCTTTACCCCGAAAAGAGAAACCCATGATTTATGGTTTAACCTTGAGTCATCCTTGAAAGTGGGCTTCCCCCTTTCATTCCCATCTAGAAACTTTGTTCTTGGGAAACTGTCTGTTTCTGACCCACCATGTGTAGATGGGCCCCTACGATCCGAGTTTGGATTTTTTGATACACCCCCTTGGGAAGCACCAATTTATGAGATTCCATTGGAATCCACATGAACAACTTTTTCCTTGTCAAACTTACCTTCTACCTTTGCTTTCAATGCCTTTTGTCCTTTATCATTCCCTAATCCTTCTTTGATTCCTCTAGTTTCGCACTAGCATCTCCACCTCCATTTAAACCTCCAAATTTAAAATTCCCCTTCCCGTCGCTCATCTCACCAGCTCTTCTTCAATAAAATGTTGATCCTATAACTAAGGTAAACTATTGCATTAAATGTCAAGTTCATATGGTGATTTTATCATCAAAGGTAGTGTGATTTGTCCAAAATGTGTACGCGTGATTTTTCATAGTGACCCATAAGTGAGACACACCTTTATGCTTTCATTCATGATTGAATATTTACTTTTCATGTTGGTTGGCAATGCCCATATACTTTAAAGCACGTGGTAATGATAGAGTCACATGCACACCAAAGTGGGGGTAACATTTCATGGAAAAATTTACATACCCATGCCATTTCTAATTTAGTGTTGTGCCCACCTTTGTGGAATTTCTCAATTGTAATTACGTATTGAGAAGTGATACACTATTGTGCTAGGTTATTCTTATGGTCCCCAACCCCATCCCATGCATACCCATCCTATTTCTATTAACACTTATCTCCACACATTCATCATTTATTAAACCTCACCTCACCCCACTTTCACCGAATCCAATAATTTGTCATTTGTTCAACCATATCATCTCTTGTTTCCATAAATTTATTACTTGCATCAAAACCATAGTGTTTATCCTTGAGGTTCATTTTTACAATGCACACAATTTTATCAATATTAAAATTAGTCAAATATGAATTATAATTTTCCTACAACCCCTTTCTACTAGCTATTATGAGTTGATTTAACACACATTTGAATGAGATGCTACAATGTCTTGATATTTAAAGGCATTCAATGTAGCATTAATACACATGGATGATATGTTAAAACTTTTCAAAATTAAAAACTCTAGAGCACACTTTTTAATTTTTCAAAAGAGACCAAGAGTCTCATATTGATATAGACCACTTACATGTTGGCAAATATTGTTTCAATCTTCATTACAATTCATAAAGTTGGTCCAAGGCTTTGGCTTATGAGAAATTAACACTGGAGATTCAACATATTCCTCAAATGTATCTTTAGACATCAAAGTCCATACAAGCTTATTAAGTATTATAGGTTAGAGTGAAGCTTTTCACTAGTTTTATATTTGTGCATTAGAATTCAAATTTGCTACAATTGTGATCAAACTTGAGGACTTGGGGTTAAACCTTTGGGTTTTTTGGACCAATAATAATTCTGATACAAATATCATATTGAGGGTCTTACAATATAAAACATTGTTTGATGCACATAAACATACACAACCGAATCCGGAAGCTACACAAAGAATTACTATGGACCAAGAGTCTTGGATCAATATAGACCACTTACATGTCGGCAAATATTTTCTTTGAATCTTTACTCCAATTCATAAAGTTGGTCCATCTAAGGGTTTGGCCTACGAGAAATTTACCCTAGATATTCAACATATTCCTCAAAGGTGTCTTTAGACATCAAAGTCCTTACAATCTTATTAAGCATTAGAGGTTAGAGTGAACAAGCTTCATTTTTATGCTTTTCACTAGTTTTATATTTGTGCATTAGAGTTCAAATTTGCTATAGTTGTGATCAAACTTGAAGACTTTTAGATTAAACCTTTGATTTTTCACGCTAATTCTAATTCTAATACAATTATCATATCAAAGATCTTATAATTTTAACATTGACAAATTAATTTACATTACATCATTCACATTACTCATTACCAACTTTAATATTCATTACCCTTATCTTTTATATTTAATTTGTTATTATAAACCCAACTAAATTTAATTTAAACAAATGTGTAATTAATGATTATATTTTTTTAAACTAGTAATTATATTTTATATAATATAAATATTTAGAAACATTATTATTATTATTATTATTATTATTATTATTACCAATAGGGTCCTCTTCTCATGGTTTGAAATAGTCAAAATAAAGTGCATATCTAAGAATGAGTGAGCATAAATTCTCCAATAACATTATTATTATTATTTTAATTTGATTCCATTTATGAATAAAAGTAATGCATGGTTTATACGGTACTCATACTTTTGGGAAATTAAAGTAAATGACACGACGATTTTGAACGAGTTTTCTTACCCAATCGAGCACTTTGATTTTTTCAAGGCGACTTTTTTTAATTGCTTGCTACCACAATTGACCAATCCTTATATTTATCCAATCGAGGATTAAGATTATAATCCACACCTCGGAAAACCACCACCATATAAATACACACAAGTGTCGAATCAATCTACAATATTAAAATTGATTTACACTTAAATAAATTAATATTTGTATAGATAATTATCTTAGACTTTTTAAATTGCTTGTATACATTAGTAAACATGAATATAACGTACATAACTAAATTTTGATTAATAAAATTTAGATATATCTTTTAATTTTTGAATATGTGTTAGAAGTAGTAATATTTAACAGCACTTAAAGAGAATTCATTAAATTGTGAGGGTCTGAGTCTTTTCAATTAAATCTTGTGAGGGTATCAGTCTTTTCAATTAAATCTTTAGCGGATCAATTTTATGATTTTGAGAGAAAGATGTAAAGAGAACAAGAAAATATGCAATGGATAGAGGATAATTTGTGCTAATGTAAATCTTTGGAAATATTGTTGAATTCCTTTTAACCCTTTTGCAAATTGAATTATAAATCTATCCAATAGATTCTTGGACTATCTCAAAGGAATGAATGAATGGATTTCTTAAATAGAACAACGAAACACACAAATTAATATAAACATTTATTAGGTAAGCTCAAAGTAATTATAAGGAAGGAATTGGCGAGAGTTTCAATTATGTTGAATTTGACCTCATGAATATCATCCAATGTGATGAATAAAAGATTTAGAGATTAATATCAAATATCTAAAAATACATGATGATAAAATCAAAACATGAAAATGTTATGAGCTACCAAATTCACACAAGAATATGTTGTTTGTAAACTTGTTAGTAATCTCTAGCCTTTATTTGTCATCAACGGTTTAGACCAAACTCTGTGATGCATCATTGAGATGATGGTGGATCACAGAGTGTGATCCAAAACGTTGATGACAAATAAATAATACAAACAAACCAAGAAACAACAAAGATAATCGCATGAATTGTGAAAATTTGACAGCTTTAAGGTAACTATTATGAGATATATGTAAAGTAGTCAGTAGTTATTATTATTTGTAGCCAATCAAAAGCAATTATTTTTCTAGTTAATGTTGATATTTATATATTTGAATGTACACATGCAAATATATTAGCTATACTTTTGTATATAATTTATTTGAATGTCTATTATCCAAAGAAATAGAGATATCGTTATAACCTTCACATCACCAAGGAAAAATGCTATTTGTTGCTTAATTATAGGTCATGAAAAAGTGAAACATTGCCTCTTACAAGTGTACACTAAATTGTCTCGAATTTTCAAATATGTAAAATGTAAATTCATTCCATAAAACTTCAAAGGCATATACTAGTCCTGTACAATGTGTCTAATCTATAATTTGAGCCACTTTTGGTAATTCTTTAATCTCAACCAAAAGTTGACTATGTGGTAACTATATTAGCATATAAGACTCATGCTTATTGTGATTTTAGAAATGTGGGTGTATATTTCTTAGAAAATAAAATAATGATTGACATCACAAATACATGGAAACATTTCATGATATATGGCTTTACATATTTGGGAAATGGCTCTTGTGATGTGTCTTAGAGATTCAAGCCTAAAGAGCCACCCGAGGCTAATGTTGGATATATATAGGTACATGATGTTTTACTTACTTAGATCCTGGTTACTTTGTTATATTGTTGTGGGTGTTGGGTAATGACACTCTAGGAAGAATATTTAACAAAAGAAGCATAAGCAAGTTGGATTTGCCCTTAATAGGTTGAGCATGTATAAAAATTGTGTTTCTCTTGTGGAGATTGTAAATGAATCCTTGTCTACTTAGATAAAATCTAAGTCTAGCTTTAAGAAACATTAAGTATTTTATGTATTCTAAAGCCAAGGATTATTTTTCAGCATATGAGTAAATATTTGTGGATTTTGTTTTTTTGTGCTTTGGGAGGGCCAATACTTGAATAGGTATTTTGTTATGGATTTGGAAGTTTATCCTTTCAGGTCAAATAACCCTAGGTAGGTGGATGAGAAAGGGAAGGATGTTTGATTTTAATTTAATTTCAAGCAATTCAAGGAATGTGATAGTGTGAAAGACTAGGCCTAGTTTTGGTAAGATTATATTTAGTAGTAGGATCAAGCTGGGTTTAATTTGATTATGGTGATGGATTTTAGGATTACCCTAATACAAATGGATGACAAGATTTTTGAGAAGAATCTACAACTTATACTATTGAAAATTTGGGTCACTTTAATAGTGAACATCATAATGTATGTTGTTCTCTGTTTATTTTAGAATAAAGCTAAGGCTATTATTTTGAACAAAGTCTTTTCCTTTTCTATTGATATTTTAAATCATGTTTGTTGATTGTTAAGTTTTAGAACTAGACCCTTTGCTATATTACATGTTACATGCTAGCTAGAAAGTTGTTTACAACAAGCCCATTAGTAGATTTTGTTCTATGGTTTTACATGGGCTACCATAAGCTTCCTCCTAATCACTACTTAAAGGTTTTGATGTAGTTGTTTCTAATAGGTTCACCCCACATTTTTATTTTGCTTTCAAAATTTCACCAGCCACATATTCCACATGCTATTTTCATTTCCATGCCTAGTTCTCATGGTCTCCAATATTATTTCTACATATTGAGCATTCACTTCACAAATATTTATAACATACTTTATTTGATTATTTTAACTTGTGAGGAAAGAAAAAATCATTATTGCTAGTATGATAGCCCTCTTCCTACTCCCCTTGTGGAAATGCTCAACCGTCTAGTAATCTCTATATTGGTATATAATCTTCAATACTTCTCTTTGTCTATTAGTATGGAATTTTTTTAACATGGGTTTATTTTGGGGGTCCTTGTCCTAAGAAAACATGAGTTATATACTTGGTTGTATTTACGAGTAGAATAAGTGAAAATCAATTTTATAGTTCAACAAATTTTATGATAAACCATAATCTATTACTTGAATGGTTGAAACGTGTAATTGATGTGTGGTGATACTTTTTTTCTTGGTGCGTAATACATTTTTTTGCTATAACAAATTGCATTTTTCTTTTTCTTATTGCAAAACCTATGAATGTGTTATTATTTTAATCATTTTTCTTTTCAAAATTTTTAGTCAAATAACATCATGTTGGTGATGTAATGAATGTTCTCATTGTGGATTATGGGCCTACTATGATGACTACAAAATGTCAATCATGTCTCACCACAAGAGAAGGGATACATAGGATGCTCTATCCTTTAACTATAGACAACTTATGGACTAGAGTGACTTCTATAGCTTTGGTGTAGTGTTACTAAGGATAATGGGAAATCTAATAGCTTTGAATATTTTAGTAGAACATTTTCTTATAGGTTATTAGGTATGGTGTATAGATTGCCCATAAAAATAATAATGCTAGTAACATAAAATAAATATTTAATTTATGGTGGATCTTGGAAACGTGGATACTAAATGGGTTAGACATTATTTAGTACACTTCTATGTTGTATGAAATAATGGCATAAAATATTTAATGTGGTGCCATATTGAAAAAGTATTTGTTATCGAGGATACTTAGTACTTGATATTTAATTTTGAGTCCATGATTTAGTGAGCTCATAGTTTTGAGGCATATGGCTATATAGTACCACTTAGTATTTATGTGCAAGCTTATTCTATAAAAGAAAGCACATGAGTAGTTTTTGAGGTAGGCTTGTAGGCTGAGGTTGGCTTGGGCATTCCTTATAGATCATATACATGTTTACAAGAAGCACCAATTGGGATGTGTGACTACATAGTTCCCATTTACTTGTTCACATGGATAAATGCAACTAGGGTGCTTGATGCTTTAAAGGCCTTGCACAAAGACTCTATAAGTGTAGTGTAATCTTATTTCTTGAGATAGTACATTGAGTTGTGTGGATTCTTTTGAAGCTTGATTTTTTCCCTGAGAGGGTTTTCCTAGGGTACATTTGGCTTTATCTTGTGGTATGTTTTGTTATTCTTTTGCTTTGTGAATTCTAAATACTTGTTTTGAGTTTTCATCTTTCATGACTTGGGTTATGAGAAAATTCTATATTTTGTTACAAATTTCTTTCGCATGGAAACTTTTTAAGGTAGGTAAACTTTCCAAGTTAGAGCTAGTTAATACTATAATGATAGACCTTATATAGCATAATGGAGATATTAGTTTTGTGGACATTCTTTGTTTCCATGTAACAATGTCAATATAGCCAACCATTGTGAAAACACTAAAGATGTTGAAGGGCAAGGCTCACATTCCACAAATACTAATCATGTCATCACCTCTCACAAATGAGGGATGTCTCACTAATGAGTATGATGAATCCATTATCTCTAATTCTCTAGCATATTTAATTCTATTTATCAATATCCAATGATCATGACCATTTGCATTTGTGTCTTCTCCATGTCTTTTTAGTAAACTAGTTTTATTAATGTCCATTTTGCAATTTAAGCAAAAAAGCTTGATCTACTTAAAAGTTGCATTTTATAAAAATATTAGTTTCTAGTTCTTTCCTTAATTTAAATCACGTGTTAAATGTTTGAGCATCTTATAACCCTATAAACATTATTTGATTCCAACAGTTGTTGAATGTGATTTTTTTCAATTCCCTTTACTCAATTTAAAGTTAACATCTTAATTGTTATTATTGTGGATAATATTTCTTTTCAATGCAAAAGATGACAAAAATGAAATTACTATTAGAATTAGAGTCTTAATTGTTATTCTTATGAATAATATTCTTTCATGCAAAAGATGACAAAAGTGAAGCTATCATACTTCTTTAACAACATAAATTTTTATTTATTTAAACTTTATTTTGTGTTAAAAATGTCAAGGTCCTCCATGTGATTTTGAAACTTTTCTCATAAAATGTTAGATGCACCTCTCTTCTCCTTCAGTTAAGGTTGAATGCACACGTCTTCATAATTACTCCTCAAATGACATATGCATTCCATAATTGAAAAATATTCTTGATAATGATGACAAATATTGTAGTCAATGTAATATTCGTATTGCAACTAATAATTGTTGCTTCTTGTTGATTCTATAACCTAATCTCTATTTTTATTAATTATTAGTTATTAATAATTGTTAACAAATACATATGAAATTATTACAATAATGAATCAACTTCTCCCATATTTACAAATCCTCTTCTACTTTTCTCAGTATTTAAACAAAATACATTGTATCTAATTATTATTTAAAATATTATACCCCAATCTCTATGTTTATTAATTATTAACAATTAATAAATACATAAATAAACAGATATGACATTATTACATTATCACAAATGAAGATCACATCATTGAACAATGAATCGAATCCCATATTTACAAATTTCTTCTACTTTTCTCATTATTTAATAAAACACAATATATTTAACTGTTATTTAAAATATACTGGTAGGTTTGCTTGGTTGTTGGTCTGACCAGGCCAAGTCTGCAACACTTCAGGATTAGTCTAACCCCAACTTGCCCCAACTCAGAGTTACAAGGACACGCCAAGTAAAAACAAAAAAATTGCTATTTAAAATATTATAATCAAATTCCTATTTTTATTAGTTATTAATAATTGTTGACATATACATAAATAAATGCATATGGAACTATCATGCTATTACAAATAAAGACTCTATCATCCTATAATGAATAAACTCCATATTTACAAAATCATCTTCTACTTTTCTCACTATTTAAAAAAATACAATGTATCTAATTGCTATTTAGAATATTATAACCCAATCTCTACTTTTATTAATCATTAATAATTGTTAACAAATATATTAATAAATGCATATGCACTTATTACATTAGCACAAATGAAGACAACACCATCGAATAATGAATCGACTCCCATGTTTACAAAATCCTTTTCTATTTTTCTCACTATTCAAAAGAAATACAATGTATCTAATTGCTATTTAGAATATTATAACCCAATCTCCACTTTTATTAATCATTAATAATTGTTAACAAATATATAAATAAATGCATATGCAATTATTAGATTAGCATGAACGAAGACTACACCGTCAAATAATGAATCGACTCCCATGTTTACAAATCCTCTTCTACTTTTCTCACTATTCAAAAGAAATACATTATATCTAATTGATATTTAAAATATTATAACCCAATCTCTATTTTTATTAATCATTAATAATTGTTAACAAATTTATAAATAAACTACATTATCACAAATGAAAATCACATCATCAAATAATATATTGACTCCCACGTTTACAAATCCTCTTCTACTTTTCTCACTGTTGAAAAGAAACATTGTATGTAATTATTATGTAAAATATTTTAATCTAATGCATCCAACATAAGAAAGACATAAGAAAGACATAATCAATTAATTTCTAACTTGTAAAGGGACTTTAAACATAAGAAAGTCATCAATTAATTTCTAATTTTAAATGTACCTAAAACATAAGGGAATGGGATGCTCATCATTAGACACACATTAGTGAATAGGTTAGATTTTCAAAAAAATGGAAAACACATATTTTTGGGAATTGAGTGGGGTGTAGAGTGTTAGGTGGGAAAGGGGCAAGGGGGGTTGTGGGGAATAGAAAAAGGTCGGTTGTATGTATAGTTAGATACCTAGTTATTGCTGGTTAATACGAGATAGTCAATCTTTTTAAAGGCGCGCCGACCGAGAAAGGAGAGCTTTTGGTGCCGGAAAACATTAAGAGCGGAAAGGTGAAGGAGTCCAGACAAGCAGTGCCCACCATGTCTGAGAGAGTTTTAGTTTATCTAGGTGAAGAAAAAGATAACGTTCTATGCATTGGGGGTTTGTTTGTTTGAGAGAAAGTACGCTTACAAAGCCTGCAGTTTCAAAAGAAGGAGAAGGCGCTGGTTTTGGCTTTTGCAGGGGGAGAGCGGCAAAGGGAGGGGGAGGGTACGATCCACGTCAGCGATGGGATGTGTCCGATACGCTTGTCTGCAGCCCACACAAATCTCATGTCAGCCCATGTGCAGACAAACGATCAGCGTTTAGCCATCCAGCAACTCTTCTGATTGACCTGCCTGTGCTTTTTGCAGCTACATCTGGAGGTGGGTGAAGGTGAAGACCATTTTTGGGGGACTGTGGGATTGGGAAAGATTGATGATTTAGCGGTGGATTGATTTAGTTTTAATGGTGGATGATTAGAGGAAGAGTAGGGAGGGAGGGAAGGAGGAGGCGTGGAGTGTTGGGCTTGTTTTCTTTTTTGGCCTAGGAGGGCGTGTAGAGGGGCCCAGGCGCCGCCCACTCACCCACCCGGGAGCCTGGATGCACATCAATCCATCTACATTTACATACACCACCGCCACCACCATTCCACAAAGCCCACCTCTTTCTTCAATCTTCCGCCATTACAAAGTACACTTACTTTGCCTTGCCGCCTCCTTGCTTTGCCTGCGCCGCCTATATATATTATATAGAAATGGAGGAATAGGCTTGTTGTGTAGCTGTAGGGCGAGTGATTTGCACATTTGGGAGGGGAGTATAAATATATTAAGGAATACGGATATACAGGATGGGTCCAGGGAGAGGATAAAAAACCCATTGTTTTTTTGGTTGTGGTGGGTTTGCTCGCGAGGGAGAGACAGAGGGTTTGTTTTATAAGGTGATGTTGGCATGGCTGAATACCAAGGAACGCCTTCACATGTGCTGCAACAACAGCAGCAGCAGTTGAAGCAGGAGCAGGAGCAGCAGAGTCAGAGGGGGGAATGCCAGACGTCGGAAGAGGAGAGCCGGAGCAGTGGAGGAGGGTCGCGGAATAGCCAGAGGGAGAATGCCCAAGCTCAACAAGCGTTGCAGATAATACAGTCTTCAGGTGGGGATGGAGGTGCAGGGACTGGAACTGTTGAGGTCGCAAGGAAACCCCGGGGAAGGCCTCCTGGTTCGAAGAATAAGCCTAAGCCTCCTATTATCATTACCCGGGACAGTGAAAATGCTATGCGGCCGCTACTTCTGGAGGTCGCTGGGGGCTGTGATGTGGCCGAGAGTATTGCGCACTTTGCTCGCAGGAGACAGATCGGGGTCTGTGTTATGAGCGGCAATGGAATCGTCTCTAATGTGACGCTGCGTCAGGCAACCAACCCTGGTTCGGCGGCTACTTTTCATGGAAGGTATCAGATTTTGTCTTTGTCGGGGACGTTTTTGCCGGCCCCTTCTTCATCTGGGGGGCTTACCATAAGCTTGGCTGGGACGCAAGGGCAGGTTGTGGGAGGTAGCGTCATGGGGCCTCTTATTGCGTCCGGAGCTGTTATCATCATTGCGGCTTCCTTTATTAACCCTTCTTATCACCGGCTGCCTCTGGAAGATGAGGAGAATGGTTCTGCCCAAATGCAGCAGAGTAACCCAAACCCTCCTGATTTGTCTGCTTCAAGCGGCCATCCGCCCGCCAGTGAGGCCTGTGTCATGGCCATTTACTCTAATCCTATCCATTGCCAGATTCCGCCTGATGCTTTTGCCTGGCCTAACCGTCCGTCTCACTTCTAGCTAAGGATTTGTATACAATTTTGTCTCTTAACTGCAAAGCTGGTGGCAGCCTGATGAAAATATGACGGAAGCCATGGTTTAAGTCAGGCCTGTTGCCTTCTTTACTTTACTGAACTTGATTAAGGATTTCTTTCGTCTCTTATAGCAAAAGCTGGTGGCCGCCTGATGAAAATTTCACGGAAGCCAAGGATTTTAAGTTAGGTCTACAGCCTTCTTTTCTGTATAAAACTCGATTAAGGATTTCTTTTTGTCTCTCACAGCAAAGCTGGTGGCCACTTGATAAAAATTTCACGGAAGCCATGGTTGTTCAGTCAGGCTTGCCGCCTTCTTTTCTCTACTGAAAAAAACACGATTAAAGATTTCTGTGCTCTGCACTTCTCATTTTAATATTTGTATGTCTATATTTTTCTAGATTTGGTTAAAGTAAAGTTGTGAAGCATATGAATGAAGCTTTCTGTGATCTTGTCACGTTTTTGAGGAAATTTTCCATGGTCTAACCCGGTTATCGGTGTGAAGCTATAGCTAGACAGGACCTAAATTAGACGTGGCGGTAAAGATCTTTTACAGTTGTATTCCACTATCGTCCATGGCACGGAAACCTCATCAAAATTTTCAGCACCCTTAGCGTAATACGGCACAATTCAATGAATATGGCCAATCCTTGTCAGCGACCTGCTGTGAGCAGATTATCTCTCTCGTCAAAGATATTTCACGTCAGACGGTGTTTCGTGTTTTGTACCGCATCTGTCAGATGTGCTTAGTGCAATAGGCTGTGGCACTGTACGCGGACACAATGTGCTTGACTGTAAGGCAAGCTCTGTCTTATTGCACTGCAGGGGGTCTGAACGGGGCACTTTTTTCGGGTTTGTAACTTCAATCGCTACCCTTTTAGCAGAAACGCTCTACCAAATCTTGCATTTGTATGCTATTTCATCTGAATTCATGGCTTATTTTATTTAACGGAAGGATTTTTTTTTGGCGTAAACTGAAGAATTCTAGTTCATTGTAAGCTCCATTTTTGCCCGTTTGAATGTTGTTCTGGGCCGCTGAAGCCTTCTCTGAAATGTTGCTTGCCGTTGCATAAGATTATTGTTATTTTTCTGGTTCTAAAACGGCCATGCGGAATGATAAAATTAGGTTTACGGCCATTTGTCATGATATTCTGTTTCGACATATGCATCGTGTGCTCTCCAGACACTAAATGCCGATTGGTGCGGCGACTTTAACTCGTAAATTTCTCTTTTCGTCGGTGGGATTTGTTAAACATGTTGCCTTGCAGCATTTAACACGCGGTATATTTAGAGGTCTGATTTAGAATTGTTGTATTTACCCCGGATGCTTTTGGTTTTCTTATTCTGCGTCGCGACGGTCGTAATTGTGGAATTTCGGAACTTCCGTAGAGCTCGAAAAAGCTTCATTCTCTCTATGATGAGTCTGCGTTCACCGTTAAAATCATCAATTAATTGTGCTTAGATAGAAATTTGTACTAGTTATGTCAGTATTCTATAAAAAGATGATGTATTTGGGAACCTGCAAACTCTGCTTGCACAGTGTAGCAACCCTAGTGGCAAAACAGCATCTGAGCTGATTCAGCGCCAGATAAAGCATCCTATCACGTTGAATCCAGCTTGGATTTTTTATTATTTTTAATTTGGTTTTTGTTAAGACATAGGAAAAGGGAGAACAAGTCAGTCTATTTCATTAAGGAATCTCTTATAAAAATGAGGAAAAAAGGGTTTGCTTTCGTTCGCTTTAGGACTTCAACAAACTTTTTTCACTTTGTTTACATTCATGCACAGAAAAATGTACTTGCAGAATATCTTTTCACAATTCCGAGTTAAATCTGGCAACAGCTTCTAGTTGTTGCACCGCTCACGGATTTTTTGTCACGTCTACGGACCAAATAATCTGGTTACCGTTCAATTGATTTTACTTATGTTATTTGCAAGTTCCTTGGCACGATTCACTTTATTTATGAAAGTTTTTTGCTTTTAGCTGTACTTCGAACTGTCATAGATTTACCAAAATTACTGAACAGTCGGCTTGCATTCTTTGAACGTGGAAAGCATTTAGTAAAAGGCTGCATAGATCGAATAAATGTGCCAAAGTATTCAACAGTTCGGGTACGCTTCCTCTCTTTTTGTTATTATGGATTGTTTAAAACTTAAAATTGCCCGACTTATATAATCTAAAGGTTCAGCTGGCACTAAATTTCTTCAAATTTTCTCCGAGAAGTTTCAGGTCCTGAAAGAAAATTTATCTGTAACCGTGCCAAGTATTCAACAGTTGAGTACTGCTTCCTCTCTTTTTGTTATTCTGGATTGTTCAAAACATAAAAATGCCTGATTTATCTTAAGGCTCAGCTGGCATTGAATTTCATCAATTTTTCTCCGAGGAGTTACAGACCGTGAAAGAAAATAAGTTGTATAAACTGTAAAAAGTAAGAAAATAAGTTTGTATAAACTGTAAAAAGTAAGCAGTTACACGGCGTAGTTTGAGCACATTTGGAGATTCATAGAATTCTAAATGCATATCTTGCGGTTGATTTCCTTATGGATTTGGTGGAAGTTACTGTTTTTGATGGAATCTACATCTTCCTACTCTGATAAATAGGAGCCGAGATCATATTTGCGAATAAGGCTGAAGTGCAACGACTAATTTTTTGGATTTATTGTGATTCTTATCCGTACCAGTACTTTGATTACAAGGTTTATGGACAAAGATTGCCATATTTAGTAAAATTTGTAACAAAAATTGGACGTTTGCAGCAGCCTGTGAAAGAATAAACGGGCAGAGCGAAGCATGATGATTCATGACAGGCCCTTACACCGCCAGCCATGACTCGTGCTTGTCTTCCATCACCTCTAACCTGAAAAGAAAAGCTCTTTCCATTGATTTGACTCGGCCATGGCAGGGGAATCCTGCTAAAATAGCCAGTAAAACTGATGCGCATTTGACCGGATTTTATTTTTTAATTGTTATTTACGGTCAAATGCGCAGCCAGAATACTGGATAGACATTGCCTAGAGAGATTAAACGCACATGGAAGGTTAAGTTTGACAGCTCTTCTGCCTGTCAGTAATTTTTTTCATGCGATTAGCCATTTTTAGCATTTACAACATTCTCTAATACTGGTGATAATCCAGGAACCTTCCATTGTATAAATATGTTTGGAAATGCTGATGATCCTCAAAAAAAAATAACAACTTGTTCTGGATTTTTTTCTGGAATGTCAACAATCAACCTTTCGATTGCATTACTGTTATACAGCCATCAAATTTATTCTTTTGGCGCAGGTCTCAGTCTTCATTTGAATTAATTATGATATGTGCATGTTATGTATCTTCATCTGCATGCACGCGTCTTTTCTGTACGCACGCGCATAGTCTCATCATAACTTGCAAATCCCAAAATGTACTCCCTCTAACCTCTTCTTTATAATAATCTTTGCTGTATAATTTTTTAATTTAAGCTCATACCATCATTACGACTGCTGCTTTCACATATTCTCCCGCAGAAGAGAAAATGGCGAGGACGATTCTTTATTGACAGCCAACTGTTGTTTACAGATTAATCTGATGTCTAATGCAAATTTTCAGGTGGTGTACATAATAATAAATCTCGCTTCCAAACTTGAAACTGAACGTCGTCGCCAAGACACCACCTTCACAAAGCTTCTGTTTTAAGATACTTATAAAAGTTGAGATCGTCTGTATATTTCTTGGGAGTAAATCTGTAGTTGGCGGCATTCTTGCTTTAAGAAAGGTTTATTTGCAGCTTACCAAATGTATTGAGTACAAGTTGGTGACCAGGATATCCTTGTGACGTTCTACATAAGCATATTTTGCCTGTGTACACATTGAATGCCCTTTCAATCTTCATGACAGAAGTAGTTCTGGAAGCATGAAGATTTTCTGATAGATTAGTTGCGTACAGATCCTAGATCCTAGATCCTAGAGTGTGAACAGATCCTAGATTAGTTGCGTACAGTAGGCATGAAATTGGAATTACAGCCCAATGCACGAAAGTTAGTTTGCAATCACAAAGCTGCATCCATATCAAGTAGATTTTATCTTTGTAAAACCATAAATTTTATTTCAGTAAGGTTAAATTAACGATATAATATATATATTCATTTGAGTTTTGATTTGTAACATTTTTTTTTATTAATATTTTGAGTTTCATTTATCCTTCGTTATTCATTATCAGAATGAGTTAGTCATGGAGTATGATTTGATTTGAAATGTTGATGAGTGTAATAAGGCTAAATTAATAATGGAGAAATAATATTTAGATTTAGATTTTCATTTTAATATTTTTTTGTCATCAATGTTTTGGTCAAATTTCATGAAAAAGGAGAATTGTAAATCAATATGACCCAAAATATTGATAAGGTTAAATTAATAGTGAAAAAATAATATATTCATTTGAATTTTGATTTTGTAGCATTTTAAATCATTTTGGATTATATTTTATGATTTGTCCAAGTTAAGTTGAAAAAATAATATATTCATTTGAATTTTGATTTTGTAGCATTTTTTTATCATCAATGCTTTGGATTATATTTTATGATTCGTTTATATTTTATGATTCATTATTTGGACGAGTTGAAGTTGGAGAAGAGAACATGATCCAAAATATTGATGAGTGTAATAAGATTAAATCAATATGATCGGAAATTTCAAGGATAAGGTTAAATTAATAGTGGAACAACAATATATTCATTTGAAATTTGATTTTATAACATTTTTTTATCATCAATGTTATGTTTTGGATCATATTTTATGATTCATTATGAGGATGAGTTAAAGTTGGAGAAGAGAATATGATAGATCATTATATGATCTAAAATGTCAATGACTTTTAATAAGGTTAAATTAATAGTGGAAAAGTAATATATATATTGAAATTTTCGATGCGTAACATCTTTTTATCATCAATGTTTTAAACATATTTCGTGAGAAAGAGAAGAAAATGATAGATCAAAATTATTTGAAATGTCAATTTAACCTTAATAAATAAGGTTAAATTAATAAGGAAAAAAATAATATATTCATTTGAATTTTGATTATGTATTTTAAAAAAATAAAATTTAGATCATATATTTGAATTTTGATTTTGTGATTTTTTTTTTATCATTAATGTTTTGGATCATATTTTATGATTAATTGTCAGGATGAGATAGAGTTTGAGAATTTGAGAAGAGAATGATAGATCATATAGTATGATCCAAAATGTCAATGATTGTAATAAGGTTAAATTAATAGTGGAGAAGTAATATATTCATTTGAAATTTTAGCTGTGTAACATTTTTCATCAATGTTTTAGATCATATTTCATGATTCATTGTCAAGATGAGTTGAAGTTGAGTAGAGAATGAGAAATCATGAAATATGATTCAAATATTGATGACTATAGTAAGATTAAATCAAGGGTGGAGAAATAATATATTTATTCTAGTTTTGATTGTGTAACATTTTTTATCATCAATGTTTTTTTATAATGTTCCATGATTCATTATTTAAGACTGAGTTAAAATTAGAAAGTAGAATTGATGAATCATCAAATAAATTCTAAATGTCAATAAAAAATATTACAAATAAAATATAAAAAATATCACTATGTTGGTAACATGAATTATAAAAATTTCATGTTTTTAATATTCATAAAATGATAATTATAATGCATTATTAACCACAAATAATAAATGAATGAGAAGAGTGTACATTGTGAAGTTGGTAAAAACCTTAAATTCATATAGTGGAGACATATTAATGCTTGGATTGTTGTCAACTTGGGGGGAAAATTGTATTAGCACCTAATACATTTGCAATAGCTCTTAATTTAATAATATTTAGGCCTTGGACATCTATTGTCTTAAAACAATGTATTTAGAAATGTCTTTGAGAATTTTCAAATGAGAGAGAATTAGGATAAAAAATTTAATTGGTTTTATACGTGGAAGATATGAAAGATAATGTAAAACATGTGTTTAATACTTGTAAGTATTGATGCTATTATTTGATGTTATTAATACTTGTCGTTAGGGCAGTAATATTGCAATCAATTGCCATCTGTTTTTGTTAACTTGTTATTATTCAATTGTTTATCCATCAATTAGAACTATGAAATTTTTGTTTCGATATTTTTTAAATTTTTTTTATAAAGTTAAGATGCATGATTTTTAAGTTTCTAAATTATAGAAATTATTTTTTTCCAATCTAATTGGCTTGAAAAATTTACATCTTATTACCAGATTTCACGGATCCACCATGTAAATGATTTTTTTTAGGTAAGTTTTTATATAGGTTTAAGATAATATTTAGTATATTTAGTATGTTTACACATCCACCAAACAAATATTTAACAAATCATCAAAACAAATGTTTAACAAATTATTTAGACATTGTATCTAAATCTATTAAAGCTTTATATAAATAAATAAACATATATAATAAAAAAAATATAAATTAATAATATTATTCTAGTTATCCTCATGCAATAAATTAATAAATAACAACATAATAATAAATATATAAAAAATTTATACAATAATATTATAATATAATAATTAAAATGCAATAGTATAAGAATCCTAATGTTTATATATATGACTCTAAACCTAACTTAATCTTAAATCTAATCATTTATCTCTAAATGAACCTTAACATATTTAACCTAAGCCCAACCTAACACCAACTTTAAACACAATTCTAACTTAACCATAATCCAAACTTAATTTTTGAATACGATAATTAAAATGCAATAATATAAGAATCTTAATTTTTATCTATAAAAGAAAATTTTCGTAATAAAATAAGATTATTTTTAAATAATAAAAATAATAGAATATCTAGAATAACAATATATTATTTATTATAATATTTAAATTATTTTGTAGTTAGGTTAGGGTTATTCCCATGTAATTTAATATTATATCTTATAAGGAATAAAATTAGATATTATAATATATCTTATTATTTTTAATACAATCTCATTTATCAAAATCAAAATACAATACATAATTTTAACCTACAGTGCATATATTTCTAAGTTTCAATTATAATTCAAATGACAATGATTATTTTTAATTTTTAATTATATAAATCAATTCAATTATTTCAAACAACCAAATATAATTACATAGAATTAAAGTCTTATATACTTATCTTATTACATTTATTACTTCATCAAAACGACAAGTATTGATCACTATGTGACACTTATTTGATAATGTTTATATAGTTTTTTCATTTTCTATAAAATTATCACTTTTGTCTTATGATTTGTCTTTCAATATAACATTTAGGTGTTTAATTAAGATATCATGACATGTGAGTTGATAGATAACCTTAAAAATAGTTGCAACTTAGAGTAAATAAGGAAATAATTTGAATATGGGGGATTCGATTGTTGATGTCTTTTCTTTTTTTATCAGTAATATTGAGATTTTTATTAATTACTAATAGAAAGTTTACATTTCAATCTGTCAAAAAAACTTGCGATACCAAACCACCCTTCAAAAAACCATCATTACAAAGCCACCCTCCAAACTACCTTAACACCCCAACCAATAACCCATCATTGTATCAACATACAAAAAATAAATAGTGTGAGCACCCCAAAATGACTCGTTACAGTATCATTCTCGATAATTTTCATTGAAACAGTTCAAACTACCAGAGCAAAACATAGAAAAAGTTAAAGCCAAAACAAAGTAAAGAAACTCCATTAATAGAGCTAACTAGAGGAGGATCTCGAGTCCACACACATCTATTTCCTCGCTCATCCTCCTGCATCTGCACTCGTTCCCACTTCTACAAGGGCTCTAGCCTCCTCAATTGCACGTCGAAAGAATAGCTAGAGGCTCGTTCACCTTCACCATCTCCATCATCATGCTTCTGGTCCTCAGGCATAACCTTCTCCCACTCGCATCCACATCCCCTATTTCCTCACGAGTCTGCCTTATAATTTCTTCCAGTTCCATTATCTGCACATACATTTTAAGTGCCTCCCAACCTCTACTCGTCGTCTCTCTAAACCTAGCCTTCATCTCTTCCCCTCGTCTGAGGAAAGGAATATGTCTACCCCTTAGCTCTTGGTGGTACTCTAGATTACCTTCAGAGACCTCAAACCCTCGACCCGGTACCCCCCACTCCAGCAAAGACTCCAAATTGCTTTGATATTCTGGTGGCACAATCGCTTGTGTAAGCTTGCTCACTTCCACACACGAAGAGCCCAATTCAAGCCCCCACACCATAATAAGGGAGTAAATATCCGCCCTTGTCTGATATTTGTGGCCAATTACCTCCATGTCTTCCCCAAAAGCAACCAGACACTTCTCAGAAACAGTAGATCCTTCGATCGAAACATGCCTTTCAAGCGTCTCTCCGAGACCCGCCCCAAGAATGTCATCAACAATTTGGTGTATTTCAACGTGAAGTTGGCCTCCATTGCACACATCAAACACAAAACCAACTTCACACTGTCAAAAAACCACTTTCGCACACCACAAAAAACTCCCACCAAACACATTGAATATACACTCATTCCCATTACTACTATTAATTGGATTGTCCCAACGTTCACTGCCACTGCAGAGAAATTTGGCATTAATTGCCGATATCAGTTGAGCCAGCCTAATGTCTCGGACATAGAAAACACATCCTTCTCACACATTTCCTCTATCCTCGTAAGTACAAGCTGGTACAGAACGTTTAAACTTGCCATTGAATTGTGGCATCATCTCTTCCCCACCACCTTGTCACAAACTTGTCCAAATCACATGCCACGTTTGATAACACATCCGCTATCACATTCCCACCCCTTCTAATATGAGATATGCAAAATTCTTGGAAATTATTTAATTTTGAACATATCAATGCTATGAATTTATTTAATTTCCAACTTAGGGATGCACCTTTCATAATTACGTCCACCACTACCTTGGAGTTACCGTCCAAATGCACCTTCAGGACATTCATATTAGTGGCCAATTCGACTGCTAATAAGGCAGCCTACACCTCTGCTTCATTATTAGTCATGTCTTGTAACCTCAATGCTCCTTTGAAAAGAATTATCCCTTCCTTATCCCGAGCAACACATCCCACCCCTGAGATGCCCGAGTTACCTCTAAATGCCCCATCAAAATTTATTTTGATCCACCCCTTCTCCGGGATAGACCATACTTCCTCCTTTTGCCATAGATGGTCCCAATGCGAAGAATGCACCCTTGATAACCCATGAACGGGTCATTGTTGATGTCTTTAATTTGTGATAGAATTATATTCTTAATTTAGTCCATTATGAAAAAAGTATGGAAAAGAGTAAAATATTAATTTTCTAATCTTGTTTTTTGTCTCAATTTTGAGATGAAGGTGAATTGTATGGATCATGCACTCATGCACATAGTTTGTACAACAAACCTCAATATCATAAAATCCATTTATATTTTATATTTATATAATTATATCATTCATCAAAAGTAAAAGCAACACAAAGGGCGTAACAATGAGTTTAGAAATGGTAATTGACCTACTAAAGTGTCACTTAAACCAAAATAAAATTAAAGGACACATGAAGGTGTCATTTTAACCAGAAAAAGATTTGTAGGATCATTTACATTCGAATGCAAAGTGTGCTAGTGATGGTGTAGGACTCCCGAAGTTATCACTTAAACCATTTCTATATATAGAATGCATTTCTCTCCTAAATTTTCCTCCTAAATGTTGGATCGTCTCATGCAAAAAAATAATATGGATTAATGAATAAGAATACATATATGTAAAGAAAATATCATCATTTAGGAACATTGTCAAAATTTACCACGTATTGTGTAGTCAACATGTGAATGTATGTGATATGTTAATGAAGCATAATAAAGTGTACAAAAACTCCAACATGGTATAAATAATAGTACCAATAAATTCCTTCATGGGGAAGCAAAACAACATGTCTTTATGCTCATGGAGTTATTGTAAGAGTTTATCCTATTGTTGTCATCGCCGATGTGCTCTTTGAAGCATGGCTTTATAGATCATGTGATCAATGAAGATTTGTTGCTCTAGTGGAATCCCTCATCCTATTAATACCTCCATTGTCGGTGCATTGGTTGCTTTTACGAAGAATGAGATCTATTAACAAAAAACTTGACAAGACATATAAATAATCAATCGCCTAGGTGTTAATAATAATGAAAATATTTATAGGCTAGAAGCTTCTTAATCATAGGAGAGTGACAAGGAGAAGGCTAGAGAGCTAATGGATAGAAGATTGAAGAGTTGATTGAAAGTCAAGATGAGGGGAGAATCAATTAGTCAAAGTGAAAGTTTAGTCAAGACTAGATTGAACGCTTGATCACAACATAAAATAATGTGGATAAATGATTGAAATCGAATCAATTACACGTTTTCCAAAAATAGGGTCACCTCTTTTGAGGGTATGGGTCACCTTTTTCTAGGGTTGGCCTTGTGATGCCTATAATTACCTATGGAAATAAATTTTAACACAATTTTAGAAAAAGAAAAACATCTCTATTATGCTTTCATCACACCTCATATGATATTGCATAATGTGTAGTCAATATTAATGCATGTGCAAAGCATTTAAGAGAATGCATTGCATGAATAAAGATAATTCAAAATGAATGAGTGATGTGAAAACTATCCCCATTCACTCTACAAGGATGGTTACAACTCAAACAGGGAGTAATCAATGTAAAACACCCTTTGATTTTCTATGTTAAGGAGGTTTGTTTGTGCCTCAATGATGCAAACTAGATTAAACCATTAAACTAAGTACCTAATTATATTGGTAATATTATATAAACTCATATGAATTATTGATTAAGGAAAAACATAAATTTATTTTAGTATCATTAAAGTTAAATTAAAAAACTTACAACACATTGATTAATCATTTTTAAAAAATATCTATAGACTGTAAAATTGATCAAATTAAATATATAAAAAAATCACAAATTAAACACGTATTTTGAATTGATATTAATAATTTTGAAAAGATTTAAAACATGTGATATTAAAATATTCAATTAGAGTAAGTTGCAAGTACACATATAATTTATATCTAAATATCTATTTAAATACATATTATTTATATTATATATTAATTATATAATTTCCCTTCAACATTATTGTTGGAGTTATTTATTCAACCCCACAAGCCCATGAATTACCCATAAGAAAAAAAGCTATTACATTTGAAGAGAAGAAGCCATGATTAATACTATACAATCATGAGAGAGAATTGATCCAAAGAGGAATATGATATGTAGACTAACCTATTAAGAAATTGGATAGATTACATTGAATAAATGACTTGCTTTATAGAAAGCAATAAAAACCTAATCTAAAATTAGGCTTCTAAAATTAGCTCAACTAAATGAAGCTATTATTTGTCTAAACTAATAAAAGATTAAAAAAACACCTAAGTTTAGCTTAAGTGAATAAATTAAATTTAAGGACCTAATTATAGAATCAATTAAATAATATCCTAATTACCCCAAGACCCCCCCTTAAGATTAACTTAGGAATAAGCTAAAGAGACAATAATGAATGCATGAACACAAGCATGAATGGGTCTCAACAACAAGGTTTGATTAGCTACCCATGTACAGATCAATACAACTCTCACAAATGGAGAAAACAAGAAAAAACTAGTGGGACAATACTTCTCTCCAAAAGAGAAAAGTAAATGAAAAAGAGTACATGTGACTAAGCATGAAGGACTCCAAATGTCCCCACAAATATTGAATCTATCACATAAGTATAATAAATATCCCCCCATAGGAGCTAGAGAAAATTAGGATATGAATCTCCCCAATAAAGTAGCTCGTGTTCTAATGATGAGAGAGTATAGATCGAACATGATCCACTACCTACAAATATTTCTTCCCTTAGGAAGAAAAAAATCAATTGGATATATGAGAATCCACTCTCATAAATTGGAAGTAGGAATCTAAATCCAAATATTATGTGCCTCTGGAAATTGCTCAAATGTCACCATGTCCATAAAAGATGATTATGCCACAAACCAATAAGGTACATGCCCATTCAATGTAGAAGGTGACAAATATATCAAGACTTTGTGAAAACTGACGAAGATCAAGCACCATGGGCAATGAAAATGGTTTGACAACACGAATGAGGTTATCAATGAAGGGAAGATGAATATCCTCAAAATAATCCTCCAGATCTATAATATGAGTCTCCACAAAGAGATGATATGTTTGTGATATATGAATTCCAAGTAGTTGTGTCTGGAAGAACAATGTCCTATTGTGTTGAATCAATGCGGGTCATGCAAGAGCTAACATCAATGCACGAAAGAATAGAAGATGATGAATAATGAGTGTTGAATAATAATGAACAACAAATACCCTAACTGGTACTGAGAGGGGGGGGGGGGTGAATCAGTACATACAAATTTTTTTCAGCAACTTATCAAGTTAAAACAATGCTAACTGGTTGTCTTCATTATTGAACTCTAACCATGGCAATACTAGTTAAACATAGTAAGACTTCAGACATCATAAACCAGTGAAACTGAACACTTCAAATACATTCAATACTTGATAACTACTTCACCCAGAAACATATGCATGTGGTATCTCAGCAATACCATAACCATTAGCTCTGCATGCATAATCACTCAAACAAAGAATACTTAATCATCATATGAAAAATGCACAACTCATGACACACAGATTTTTCACATGGAAACCCAAATGGGAAAAACCACGGTGGGGATGAATACCCACAAGCTTGTTTTGAACTCTTTTGAAGCTCGCTCTGTTAGGAGCCTAGTCTGGTTAAAGACTTTACAATAAGGTTCTGCTAGGAACCGATCCTGTTAAAGGTCACCCGGTTAAGGGATGGCTATATACCTTGTTAAAGGTTACCTTGCTAGAGGATTTAAAGAATTCAATGAACTTGAGTCACCTGGTTAGAGGTTTTACAATAAGCCTGTTAAAGCTACCCGGAAAAGGGATTTTCCTTCTGTTGAAATGGTTAGAAGACAACAAGTAAAACTTTGATCTGATAACAACACTATATGCTAAGGCAGATCCTTTTCAGTTCCTCTACTCTGTAATCATACTCTGCAGTTTTCACTCATTGGTCTGGCAAGTATCTCATCACTCGGATACACACACAACTTTTGCGAACAACTTACAATAACAAACATCATCCACCTTATAGACAACAATTAGGTCAGTAACACAAACCCTAAACCCTAAGCATCTTAGGTTTACAATTACAAGCGGTCCAATCCTGACCATCCAAATACTTTTCATAGAATGAAACAATCTTAATAAGATCGCAAGTCATTCTACATCGACCATTCTTCACCACACATTAAAAATCAGTAACCCATCACTCTTTCTTCTCATACCTCTAAGAAGAATGTTCATTCTCGAGGTAGACATTTAATGCAGTCGATCTTCATATGCAAGATCCTCAAGTAAATCCGTCACGTGCACAAAAATGATGTGGAATCTTGATCTCTTCCTTATTTCTTAGCTAACTCATCACATAATACCATTGGTTGCATCGCACAAGATAGATTGCCAAACCGGAAACCCTAGAGCCGAGACTACCAACCAGTAGTCACATTTAGTGAAACCCTGACGCCGGTTCACTACATCTCTTCATACCGGTTCACCAATTTCTTCCAATCTTCATATCGGTTCACTTGCACTTATTGACATCATTGACAACGTACATTATCATCATATCATCATCCTTGTTCATCAAATGCCAACAATGAGATGGTATCTCAAAATGAGAAGTGAGAATTGAGAGACAAGTCTTTGATCCATTGCGACATGAAAAACTTGTGATATACTCAAAAATCTAAAAAGTACCATTATCATAGGGTATGTAATTTCCATATGCAAAAGGAATAAGACATTCTATTATAGGATCATATGGAAATGGAGAGATATGATGGTCTCCATAGATCACCCAAAGGCGAGTCCAAAGTGTGTGGGGATAATCAATGTCCAATAATGCACACATAGTGTGAAAACCAACACTAGAAATAATCACTCCTACAACATAGTCATTGATGATCCTCCAAGCATGCTTATTCCTATCTACGACTGGTTGAGGGATGAGTCCATATAGATAAGGTGAAAAATCAAGCCACCTAAGATGTGTCAAGATGCCTTTTTGCCAAGACTCATAGTTGCCCTTTGTTAGGTTGATAACACAAGGATGAATAGAAAAACCCACAATCCTCAAATGAAATAATCAACATCCAACAAACAAGACAATTAAACAGATCCATTTCACGTGCCAAAACATCTAAGTAATCAACTAGATAGTGAAAACACTAAAATCTAAATAAAATATGCCTGGAGCAAAATTTTTTAAAACTACTTATATAGATCTAAAGAGTTCTAAATTACCTTCCATGTTGTAAGAATCACAAAAATCAGAGATCTAGAGTGAAAAGATATAAGCTCAAAATATAAAAATGAAGATCTAACTTTGACTTAATATAATAAAAAATTGGAGACAAATTTGATGATGAGACCATTACTGCTAGAAAGTGCTCAAAATCAGCTTTTCGATGATATCTTGTTTGCCCAATTTTGACAATGTATGCAAAATTTATGACACAAAGAAGAATAGGCTAAATTTAACCAATTGACAACCCGCAAACACGTCCCTTGTGATTTGATTTTTGCAAAATTTTCTCACTTTCCGCAAAAATTAACAGATACCCAAACAATTTTTTGGGGTGATGAACCTAGCCTACAAACCTTTTTTCTAAAAAAATTGCACAAAAAAGTTATGGCCGTATCTTGATTTTGGCTTTTTTGTGCTATTTTTAGCTCCTTTTTTCTTTTTTAATTTTCTTGCAAAATATGATTAATCTTGACAAACTAAGAGCAAACTAGAATGGTTTTTTGTGGCTATGAAGAAAACCGAAAATTTTGTTTTTCTCCAAGATGACTCGATTTTTCTCAAGGTTGGATTTCTCATAAACTAGACAAGAACTTAGTAAATTTGGAGTTGTGATACCATGTTGGAATTATTTTTTCAGCCCCACAAGCTTGTGAATCACCTGCAAGAAAAATACCTATCACATCTGAAGAGAAGAATCCATGATTAATGTTATACAACCATGAGAGAGAATTGATCTAAAGAAAAATTTGATATGTAAATTAACCTATAACAAAATTGGATAAATTACAATGAATGAAAGACTTGCTTTATAGAAAGCAAGAGAAATCTAAAGAAATCTAATCTAAACTTAGGAAACTAAAATTAGCTCAAAGAACTAAAGATTCACCCAACTAAGTGAAGCTATTATTAGCGTAAACTAATAAAAGATTAAAAACACTTAAATTTAGCTTAAGTGAATGAAGTAATTAAAAGACCTAATTATAGAATTAATTAGATAAATGTCTTAATTACCCCAACATGTGATATTAAAATTTTCAATTAGAATAAACTGCAAACATGTATAATTTACATGATGAAACAAAAGAGCACAAGATAAACCCCCCCTCCAAAAAAAAAAAATGACAATTTTGGCACTTTATGAGTAGTGCATGTACAATAGGCCACTTGCAATCAATGGAAAAGTGGACTTGTAATTTGTAATTTAAAACTGCCACAATTAGGCTCTTATAGACTCGAATAAAAAAAAAAAATGATCTCCAAACAATTACAAGTACCAAATGGGTCAAAATTGACCAAATGCTTAAAGTACAATATCCACTCAAAATCACTACAAACTGATGGCAGATTATGAAAGTAAATGAAAAATTATGCACTTTTGAAAAAAAGCGTCACCTAAAAAGGAGGTCCTATGAGCCTGAACGAAGCCTTTGAAGTTGCAAAAATGGGGATTAAATAGGTACAGTCACCAAAAGCTACAAATTGTGAAAACTCTGTCCACCAAAATAAAAAAATAGCACCACCACCATGGAGAGCATGAAAATTAGCTCAAAAAAAAAAAATTGCACCCAAAAAGGAGCTAAAATGAGAGGGTTATGGCCTCTTGAAGTCAGACTGCAAAATCAAAAAGCCAAATGAGAGGGGGCTCCAAATTTGCAAAAAAATGCTGATGCAGTGTTGATGTCAGGATTCAATGAGCTTAAATTTGATGCCCGTCTGGCCGTCGCTAGAACTTCACATCCCCCTACATGATTGTCTGTACCATACGAACATGATGACGTGGCATACCAACTGGGTGTATGGTCGCTGAGTTGGATTGCTGACGTGTCTATCTGTACGCCTATGTGTCAGTCGATGTGGCTTCTGCATGGCAGAGTGATTTGGTGTCGACTGGGCGTTTAGTTGGCTCTGTCGTGGACAAATATTGAGTTGACACGTGTCCTAATAGTCAACATTGATGTGTAGGCTCGACGAATGAATCTCTGCCACATGGCGAGAGGTTGTCGATAGTGTAGAACCGATAGGTGGAGTTTGTAGGAGGAGTTCGACCGACAGGGATGAGCTAATCGGTGGTGCGGAGCTGCTGGGATTGACAGGAAGGACCAACGAAAGGTGGAGCGGCTAGTCGGGGGAGCTGGCCTAAACAATGTCGGTGGGACTTGTCGGAAGGAGCGAGGTCGACAAGAATCTATAGGTGGAACCAAGGTGCCGATGGGGATGAAATCCGGTTCCAGAAACAGTTTGCGGGATCCGACAGAAAATATAATACGGCCCAACAAATATTTTTTGATTTTTTAAATTTAAAAAACTTTTTTATATATTAAAAAAAATGCGAATTGAAAAAATAAATAAGATTTACAATATATATTCACAGAAAAAAGAATTAATATATATATATATATTTTTAAATTCGTACCCTATAGCCTTATAGGCTAAAAAAATTCCTCCAAAGCCCAAAATTTACTCTCCACCAAATATAGGCAAATTTATACTTAAAATTCATGTAAACGGCCTCTCGGACGCAACGATGGTCAAAATCGTCATAGGATGCCTCCAAAATGAGTAGCTCTCCAGATTCGAAAATAGAAACCTCCAAAAGCTCTCCAAAAATGACTACTCAATAAAACCCCAATGGCTCTGATACCATGTAAGAATTTGTTGAAAATAGCCAAGATCAAGAGCACATTGAATAGCACAAAAGAGAGACAAATAAATTTGATGAAAATAAATTGTATTCTAATCAATATGCAAATGAGATCATCTAGATCATTAAGAATTACATACAATGTAGATGAGCCTACTTATAAATGCAAGGCTAAGAGACAAAAGAGCACACAAAGATGACATGTGGCTCAATGAGATGCAAGGGTAGGTAGGAGAAATAATAAAATATTCCACATGAGGTGGATCACCCACTGAAGGTGGAATTATCATCCCACAATAAGTGGGTATAACAAAGTAACAACAATATCACACCATAAAAGGTGAAATTTCTCCTACATACACACTCCCAATGTATGCACATCCCTAAGTGTCTCATATGCAAACTATGATGTTATGCATTTACCTAAGTCAACTTAAGTAAGGTGTAATTATATCCTATATGAATAAATAATTACACCAACAATATATTTGTTATATAATTTCCTTCAACAATATATTACAACACCAAATTTGATTTTATAGATTATTTAGATTATTAATAATATTTATTAAATCCCACTAAACATATGTACTATAACCTAAACATTTTACTCTAATTGAATAAAAGTTTAATAAATGTTTCTTAACTAAAATTTAAAATAAAAGCAAATAAATTTAATCATTTAATATATAAATAAAATATTTTAAATTTTAATAATAATCAAACAAATATTTGTGAACACTTAATTTTCACATCACTAATCAATTAAGTAGAATTAATGTTCTTTATTCATTTAAAAAATGAATTAATCAATTTTTAATAATTAATTAAATAAGTTTATTATTTAGTTAATTATTTGATTTAATTTTTTATATTAAAATAAATATAATCTATTTATTATTTATAAATAAATAATTTAATTAATCTTACATCTTTATTATTCATTTTTACATTACATATTTAAATTTCAATCATTAATATAAATATACCTTTGAAAGCAATCATGATAATGAAAATTTAATAATTTCATCTCAATTAATCATAACTATCTATTTGCAATCAATCTTAACCATTTACCTATCAATTTACTCTAAAAACTAAAACATCTCAACCATCTATATCATTATTACATTTTTAAATCTTGACCGTATATGTATATGTATATGCATATGCATATGGATATGCATATGTATATGTATATGTATATGTAGACACCTAAAAATGTTTCATTGATCACACAATAATTATTCGTTATAATTAATTAAGTAATTCTTTAATTATTTAATTAAGCTAATTATTCTTCTAAATTGACTCAATCATCACATTCAACATTTCAAATTATCGAATTTGTATTCTTTAATTAATTAATCAGTTAACCCTATCTCAAATATTAATTAAATATTATTTATTTAATTAATTACGATTATTTCGTTAATTAAATAATATTTATTATTTAATTAATCCTATTTCTAATGATTAAATAATTTCATTTGAATTATTTAATTAATTAATTTATTCCTCCAATTCCCCAAATTTGAATTTCAAATAATTCCATGTAATTTCATTTTTCTCAAATTCATAACTCCCCAAATGTGGATTTCAATTAATTTCATCTAATTCTAAATCATCAAATTAACATTTCACCAAATCTGCATTTCAATAAATTTTAGTTAATCTCATGTGCATTTCAACATTCGAAACCCGAATCCAAATGCAAATTGAAAATGAAAATCAACTTCAACTTCAAAATCCTACAACACATGTTGAAAATCATAACTGATTGATCAAATCAGTTAACTCAATTAACTCATCAATCACCCCTTTTCACTCTCAATCACCTTTTCTGACTAATCAATCAAGTCAGTCATCTCTCCAATCCATTCAGCCATCTTCTCAATCAATCCAGTCAACTGGCTAATCTATTTAGTTCACTATCCAATCAGTTTAGTTGACAACTCAATCAATCTAAGTTAACAAATCAATTAACTCTGTTAACTGATCAATCTAATTTAGTTGACTCCCAATCAGGACTTGAGTTCAAAATATCTCCCAATCTCTCATGAAAATCTATATGAACAACATCAATTTCTCAAATCAAGCTAGATCGCACTCTTCAAAGCAATTGCCATCTTATGCAAGAAATCCCAGTGCAATACCTGAGAGCCACGCCAACAATTTCGAGAAGAACAATGGAAGTGCAAATGTGGAATAGGGAGTTCAATTAGCATACATCTTTTGTTTCTTGCATTCATTCTATTGCCTTGTGTTTGATTTTAGCTAGATTAGTTAAGGATCTGTGATCATCCTTATTGCCTAATTAGCTTAATTTTATGATTTCAAGCATGAAAACAATGGTAAACCCGACGTGAACTTATAATGACTGATTTATCTTTTTTGATTTTTGTGATTTGCACGATTGTACAGAACAAAAAAATTGAATGCACACTTGCTTTCTCAAAAATTTGCAATTGCACATATTAATGCACAATTGATAGTATTATTATACGCACTTGCTATTATATTAATTCACAATTGCTTTAACTAATGCGCAATTGCACAATCAACCTAGAATTTCAAATTTTATTATCGTTTTGGCTTTAAATGTATTTGCAAGATTAACCCATCAAACTTTTTCAATTCTAGAAAATTTGATTTTTTGTGCATGAAATGTCCCTAACCCCATGGTAGAAAGAGTAACCTTCAAAATTTTAAGTTCCAAAAAGATGAAAGAACACAGGAGACAAAGAAGAGAACATCAAAATCGGATAAAAGCATAAAAGAGATTTCAAGATCTCGAAGAAACAATTGCCCTGTCTCAATATTCACATTATGCACAAGTACCTGGACAGATTCAACATATTTGACGACATTGAGATCATGGGAAACCTGATAATGGATTCAGTCCACGTCAAAATTGACTGACTTCTTTCTTCTGTCTTTTTCCTTTGTTTAAATTAATTTCCAAAAGTGTCAGTTTAAGTGATGCGCAATTGATCTGTCAGAAATTTGCAATTGATCTGACAGTAATTCACATTTGATGACACATTAATTCACATTTGCTAGTATGTTAGTTCGCACTTGCTTAGAAGGTAGTTCACACTTGTTAGAAAAGGTTAGAATGTCTCTGTTTTATTTTCTCTATGTTTTATGTCAGTAATTAGCCCCGTTTCTACAAACAGAGAGGTAAAATTTGTAACCGAGAGGAAGAATTAGGCTAGAAAGCCCACCATGTGCTAACAACCTTTTGATTTTATTGCAGGGGTAGCTTAGACATACTTTCATTTGGTGTTGTTAAAAAGAACAAACAAACAATCTACTTTTTATTTCCTCATCATTGCAATATCAGATAAAATGAACATCGTGTCTTCTTGGAGCAACATCTCCATCTAGCCTAGACAATTTTGCAGTGAAGGTTTAAAAAGAATCCTTGTCTTTTGTGTTTGTGAGGTGATAGGAATATGCTCTCCCCTAAACTAGGTGACCAAAAAGTCAAACCCACCTCTTTCATGCTTTCAGTCAATTTCATGTAAATAGGATAAAACCTTTAGAAGGTCTGCCCTCCCAAGAATCCCATAAGGCCGGTGAGAGGGGAACGACCTAAGTGGGGAACAAGTTTATAGCCAAGTTTACCAACCCACTATAATCAAATGTGGAAATTGATGAAAATCTCGTCCAATGGCAGTGTGCATTGATAACCTTCCCCTAGTATCCTTGTGATGCGAAAATCCTTTGTTCTAAAGGTTGGGAAGCCTCTTGAGGGAGTTTATCTTTCACTGCGCCAAAAATAACCTTTACTAAGAGCCTTAGAAATAGAAGCTTTCAGTTGAGTCAGTAACCAGACACTTATACTATCACAGTGCAAGGGTGGGATATAATCAACCCCCAGGATACTCACCATATATCTCTCAAGATAGCGAGCCAATTGAGGAGTGATCCTCTTTGGTTTAATTTCCAGACAAAGGCAAAAAAATGGGCATACCTTAGGGTGTGACAGGGATATTTGAGCTGACGAAGTATCAAGATGTGGGTTGTGGTAATATTCGTGACCTTTTGACCTTAGGAGAGTCTACTTGATGTGTTATCGAATGAACAAAATTTTATCAAAAACAAAATGAGGTTTTGAAAAAGATCTCAATATCCACAAGGGTTTGAATAAACCCTTTAAATAGTGCTCTCTTTTGGTTATGTCAAGTTGATTTCCATTGCTTTGCTGTTGTGTCTTTGCTACATAATAAAACATTACAAAGTGGAATATCAACCAAGTTTTGTAAAAAACATCAACAAGAATCTCAAACTTAAATAAAACTTCAAGTATAAACATCAAAATCAAACATTGCAACATTCAAGAAATGGAGAAAATTGTACTTTCAGTGATCTTAGGTCCTAGGCATTTAGTCCATACATGGTCTCTTTAGTGTCCTCATAAAGTCCTTGCATAAGTCCTCACTTCACGTAGAAATGGCTTCAATCTTTGTCAAAGATTACATCTATTTAATCATTGCATTATAATAATCTAAGTTCATGTTAGGATTCACCTTGGTCTTGCATATCATAATAGAGTGCATTAGATTCCACATTTACCATCATAGTTTCAAACTCAATACTTGCATAAGTCTGCATTTTGGTTCATCGCTTAATAGAAGTCTTAAGACCATATCCTTTGCATGGGTCTAAGAGGATACAGTGAATTTCCATTTGAACAACCCAATCCTAGACCATACAATGATCAATTAGAAATAATTGATGGTTTGGATAATATTGCGTGGGAGTAAGAATTGATCTTCCTCAGTATGAGGAAGTCGAAGCTGTCATAGATAATGAAATCCAAAAATCTGTCCGCCTTGATGCAAAACTAGAAAAAGAAATCAAGGAACAAAGAGAACAAGAAGAATTTCGACAATTTGTCGAAAAACTAATGGTAGATAGTCCAATCCCTCATCAGAAACCTTAGTAGAGTGTCGTCATTCATAGATTGCACGGATACATAGTCAGTGATTTGCATAAGTCTTGCATCCAACTTAATCTACTATTTACATTTTAGAGGGTCATAGTGAGTCATAGAAAATCAAGATTACTTTGGAGACACATTGATGCCATTAACAAGATCACAAAAAGCTAAGATGGATCCAAACAACGACACCTTGGTCAATCCCACTTGGAATATGGATTTATCTACGAATCAACAATCACAAGGTAGAAGACTTGTAGTGTTACCAACAAACAACAAGAAGATGCCTTCCATAGATGAAATCCACCATAATCTAACACAAGAGGAATTGGAGGCAGCCCAACAAGATCCAACACTTCTCATGGTTTTGAATGCACTCATCCATAATGATAGAGATCAATATCTCACACTTTTAGTTCAAAATGGGGCCAAGTTGCCTCTAGGTATTGACGTGGCCGCAATCTTGCCACCAGGGGTAACATTGACCCAAAATGTGACTCAAGCACCTAGTGTGGTACAAACTCAAGCTGCAACCACTTCAACTCAATCAATAGTTGCATCTTCAAGCACTAGTGTCACATCTCAAACCACACCAGGTGTTTCAATGTCAAGTATGTTGAATACTTCAACCCAAGCTACAACAACCATGGCTCAAAACATTAGTTCTGCAAGTACATTTGAACCTATGGTATTAGTTGCCATTGGATCCACATACAATAGTCAGAATGTGAACCAAGGGTCAACATGAATGAATAGATCAAGTCAACCAAGTGGCAACACACAATTTGCATATTTCACACTGGTGGTCCTAGTGGAATCCAAGGCACGCAATTGCATGGTCAGTCAACATTTCAACAAGCTTCAAGGTACTCAAACACTATTCCTTTTGTGGGAAATACTTATAGGGTCAGCACACCCTTGACCCGAACAACGATCTTGGCTCAACAAGTAGAGAATATCCAAAAGAAGATGACCAACATGCAAACAGTTAATGACAAGAAGAGGTATACTATGGAGGATCTTTGTCCTTATCCTTTTGAAAGGACTTTGTACGTGCTACCTTTTTCGCCACATTTTGAGACTCCAAGTTTTGACAAGTATAGAGGGAAAGGTGATCCACAGGATCATGTCAGATAATTCTTCACAACATGTATAAAAGTGGCCCATGAAGACACATACTTGATGCGCCTATTCCCCAAAAGTCTTGGAGGGACCGCATTGAAATGGTTTTCACATCTACCACCTAAGATTGCTTTATGGGGAGAGTTGGCTAAGCTATTCATCACAAATTTTTCATTCAACATAGACAATCCAGTTACCCTAATGGATCTATGTGCAACTAGACAAAAGGAAGGTGAAGCTTTTTCTACATTCTTACAAAGATGGAGAGCTCTAGACTGCAGATGTATTAGTTAGATTCCCAAAGTTGAGCAAGTAGACATTTTTATTGAGAATCTTTTTCCTCAAGTCAAATATCTATTACAAATGCAATGTATAAGTACTTTCAAAGGAATCACAAAAAGGCATAAATTGTGAGAAGGGTCTGTTAGAGCAAGGAATACTAAAACATTACAAGGATAATGGACCAGCCATGAATACAAGCAATAAAAAGCCTAAGTTTTGGTCTAAGAACAAGAATGTTACAAATGATTGAGTTGTGGATGCCTGTGTTGTTAATAGAGCTGAACCAGTGGGATCAATTCAAGGACTAGTTTATTCTTTCAATAGGAATCAAACTCAAAGCGATAATGCAAATGCCAATACGACTCAGTCAAGCAATCCAAGACCCCCAAGGATCAATGCACCAAAAAGGAATTTCACACCATTGGGGGAACCAATTGAGTTAGCTCTCAAGAAGTTGATACAAAATAATGGCATAACTTTGCCAAATGCTCGACCTTATGAACCTAGTCCATTCAAGCCCGCTTGGTGGAACGACAATGATTTCTGTGAATGCCATCGTTCAAAAGGCCACAAAAAAACAAGTTGTTACAAACTCAAGAACCTGATACAAGACCTTATTGATCAAGGGGATATCACGATGGATGCCAATAAAGGATCAACTAATACATACCACACCATATTCAAGGACCATTTTGTTAAGCATGATAAAGGGAAATCTTTTTAGTTCAAATGCACAAAATAACAATGCAAATTATACCAGTGTTGCATATGATTACGCAATCAATGTAATCAGTGCAAGAGATGACATAGTGGCCACAATTATAGTAAATCCAAGGAGCAAAGATTGTGTTGTTATCACACAAAGATCCAAGGTCACATTGCAAGGGTACCATCAAACCCCCCTCCACCGATAAGTAATTACAATATGATTGATAAACTGAAAAGGACTCCAGCCGAAATTTCATTGTTTGAGTGGCTTCATATCTCACCAGATCATAAGGCAGTCCTAGACAAATCATTACAAGAATTTATTGTTGCCGGAGATATAGATGAGAATATATTTCAATCCATGGTTGGAAACTTGGGAACTTCTAAGGTAGCATTCACTGAACAAGATGCACCTACAGACAGGCCTATGTATAATGATCCCCTATACTTAAAAGCTCTTATTCACAAAAAGAAAGTTTGAAGATTACTCATAGATGGTAGAGCTGGGCTCAATATATGCACCTTGCATCTAATCAAAGCTCTAGGTTACTCTGGACATCATATTGATCCTACCAAGAGAATAATATCAAAGCTTACGATGACGAGGAACACCCCTCCAAGGGTGTAGTAACCTTGTTAGTGCAAGTAGGACCAATTACCATAGATATCACTTTCCAAGTCGTAGATAGAGAATTGGGGTACAAAATGCTACTAGGATGCCCATGGATACATGCCATGCAGACCGCGCCATCAACTTTTCACCAATTTGTCAAGTTCCCTTACAATGGCATTGAGATCACCATACATGGCAATCCAAACCCTTTTCAGCACTGTAATTACCTAAGAGCAAGCACAGATAATCAAGTACCCATCAATTAGGAAGCTCCACTCCACATGCAAATGGAATCCCTAAAGATTGTAGAAACATCAACATCATCATCCTGCACACCTACAACACCTCCTCTTCAAATCAAAGATGAAGGGTGTGGTGAGTACTCATGTTCTGGAACCTTGTCAGTAGGGAAACTATCTCCCAGGTCCTTTAGGAGAACATTACCAAATCTAACAAACAAAGATAAAGGGAAGGAAATTGTCTGTTTTTCTGATTCTTGTTCTTTTATCAGATGGGGAGAACTTAATGAAGAATTTCTAGATGAAGATGTCAATGGCTGGTTGTATAAAGAAGAAAATAACACTCCAAACATCAAAATCCCCTTAGAAAAATATGGTAATGGTTTCAAGATGTTACGACAACATGGTTATGATGGAACCACGGACTTGGGGGCACATGCACAAGGCATCATAGAGCCCAAATTACCTTCAAAAAATCCAAAGAATTGGGGATTAGGGTACACTAGCTTGACAAGGAAAATAAGAATAACTAGACCAGATACCCCAATGATAACAAGTGAAGATCATTACCTTGAATCACCAAGACCAAACAATGCATTACAAACAGTCTTTCAGCCAACATCCCATGTCAATACAGTGATGGACACAGGAATTGCACTAGCATCAGATACTTCCACACCATCACCAAGTAGTACATCAATAGAAATAAGGATATCACCAACAAGAGATGGTAATCCAATATTTCCCATATCTCTTAATCAAGCACTCAATGAAGCTTCTATCATAGAAGAAGAGCTTGCCAATCAAGATACTCTCCCATTCATCATCGATACAACTAGAAATCCTCTTTCTCTAATTGAAGAAATTGATGAATATGAATCAGATAGAGAAACATATATGGAGAGTATAACTAATTCACATGATTATGAGTTTCTATCTACACACAGTTGTAGCACATTTTCAACATTTAGATCTTATAATAACCAACCAGTTGAAGATGACGACATTGAATATAAAGACATACCAATCTTCCCACCATCAGTCAAGTATGTTTTCGATAACAGAATCCACATGATCTCGGAATCATCTTCTCCTTTTGAAGAAACAGATCTTTGTCTCATGTATCCTCATTTAATAGACTGGGGGCAAGAAGGGCAACTGCAATTAGATTGGTTTCAAAATGATGAATTTATAGCTGAATTCTTGGGTGCAATGGATGGACTTCCTTATGATGATAAAAAAGATGGCTTTGCCATAGATCTTGATAGAACTGGATATTTTGGAGAAGCAAGCTCCTCTTCTAATCCAGATGATGAAAATGAACTAGAACATATGATTCACAATAGATTGGAAAACCTTCCCATAGACAAAGAACAATCAACATTACTAGTTGAAGAAACTAAAGAGATCAATATTGGAGATGTTGAGACAATACACAAGATACACCTGGCAAAATCTCTTAATCCAATGGAAAAAGAAAAATTCATTCAATTTTTCACACAAAGGCCAATCAAATTTGCATGGTCTTATTCTGATATGTCAGTGTTAGATACTGAGTTAGTCTTACATCATTTGCCATTACTCCCAGGAGTAAAACTATACAAGGAAAAACTCAGGAAAATGCATCCTCACATAGCTTTGTTAGTCAAGATTGAATTGCAAAAATTGTTAGATGTGGGTTTCATCAGACCCATAGACTACACAAAATGGATCTCTAATCTAGTCCCAGTAACCAAACATACTGGAGGTATCAGAATCTACGTCGACTTCAGGGATCTCAACAAGGCCTACCAAAATGATGATTTTTCACTCTTTAACATAGACATGATAGTGGAATTGGTAGCTAGCAATGAAATGCTATCACTTATGGATGGTTTTTATGGTTATAATCAGATCAAGATTGCACCAGAAGACCAACATAAAATAGCTTTCACTTGTCCATGGGGAGCCTATTGCTGGAATGTGATGCCATTCTGCCTTTAAAATGTTGGTGCTACTTATCAGAGGGCAATGACCACCCTATTTCATGACATGATACACAAAATCATGGAAGACTATGCAGATGATTTACTGGCTAAATCCACAACAAGAGGTGATCATCTGGATATCTTAGCTAAAATATTTGACAGACTTGAGCAATACAATGTTCGCCTAAATACCAAAAATTATGTTTGGGGTAACATCTGGTAAACTCTTGGGATTCATTGTATCAAACCGTGACATAGAAATAGATCCAGAAAAGGTCAAAGCTATACTAGACATCTCGTCACCCACTACGCTCAGGCAATTAAGAAGTCTACAATGGAGACTACAATCCATAAGACACTTCATTGCACAATTGGTAGACAAGTGCCAACTATTTCAACATCTTTTGAAGAAAGGTGTCACATTCAAATGGACAAAACAATGCCAAGAAGCATTTCAAACATTAAAAGAATATCTTTTGTCTACACCAGTTTTGGTATCATCAACACAAGGGAAGCCACTACTTTTGTACATATCAACAACAAATTCCTCCTTAGGTGCTCTCTTGGCACATCATGATGAGAAAGGAAAAAAGAGAGAGTTATCTACTACATCAGTAGAACACTCATTGGATATGAACTCAACTACACACTAATAGAATGAGCATGTCTCGCAGTGATCTTTTCATTTCAAAAGCTAAGACACTATATGTTGAGTCATAAAGTCCCATATCATTGCACACTTTGATCCACTCAAGTACTTGTTGAATAGAGCAACATCAACCAGAAGACTTGCCAAGTGGGTCATGATACTAAGTGAATTCAACATAGAGTATGTCGACAGAAAGGCCATCAAGGGATAGATCATAGTGGACCAACTTGTGGAGGCACCCCTACAAGATAGTCATCCAATGGTTGTAGATTTTCCAAATGAATCAATTTTCACACTTTTAGCACCTACAAACTGGAAATTGTATTTTGACAAATCCTATACAAATCATGGAGCATGGGCAAGAATTCTCTTCATAACTCCTCAAGGAGATTCCATTCCTAAATCATTCAGAATCAGCTTCTCTTGTACCAATAACATAGTTGAATATGAAGCCCTAGTAATAGGACTTCATATTGCCATACATTGGAAAATCATGGAGTTACAAGTCTATGGAGATTCACAACTTATCATCAATCAAGTCAATGATGATTACAATACAAAGGATGACAATATGACACCTTATAAACAGTTGGTGGAAGAATACAAGCAGCAATTCACCAATATAACATTTGAGAAAATCCCAAGAGCACAAAACAAAGTGGCTGACACTATGGCAACAATAGGCTGTCTCTTGGACATGCCTAACAATGGAACTCACTTTGAGTTCATAGTCAAGCAACTTATGGTACCAGCATATGAAATACCATCTATTGAATATGTTTGCATGATAGTGGGAGTTGAATCTCCTTGGTACATAGATGTATATGCATAGCTTCAGGATCAATATATACCTCTTGATCTCTCATGCAATCAAAGAAAAACACTTATCCGGCAAGTTGCAAAATAAAAAATCATTGCTAATACTTTATATAGAAAAGACCTAGATGGTACTTTACCTTGATGTCTCAATGTGGAGGAGGCACAAACTTCCTTGAAAGAATTTCATGATGGGATATGTGGAGAACACTCTTATGGTCCAACACTAGCAAAAAAAATGCTGAGAATCGGGTATTATTGGCCAACAATGGAAAAGGATGCCTACAAGTATGTCCAAAGATGAAGGCAATGCCAAATACATTGAGACCTGATCTATTCACCTACTCAAGATCTTCAACAAATTACATCACCATGGTCATTCTCACAATGGGGATTGGACCTTGTTGGGAAGATAAACCCTACATCCTCCAACTTACACAAGTTCATACTCATAGCTACAGAGTATTTTACTAAATGGGTTGAGGCAATACCTATGACCTACACAACATGCAAAAAAATAGCTAAGTTCATCTTGAATTATATCATCTGCAGATATGGAGTCCCCATGTGCATTGCCACTGACAATGGGCGACCCTTTAAAAATTAAGAAGTGAGTGAAATTTGTGATCAATTCCACATTCAACAACGTTTTGCAACTCCTTATTACCCCCAAAGAAATGGTCAAGCTGAGGCAACAAATAAAACCATATTAAAAAATTTTAAAGAAAATTTTCAACGATGTTGGATGAGACTGGCATCTTCAACTGAATCCATCTCTCTGGGCTTATCAAACTGGTGTCTGCATAGCTAGTGGTTATGTACCTTAATCTTTAGTATGTGGTTCAAAATCCATTTTACCTATCGAGGTAGAATTACCATCACTAAGAGTCTCTCTAAAACACATCATATCAGAGGAAGACTACAAAGTTGCCCAAAATTATTGGATGAAAAATGACAAAGAACTTTGAATCCTTTGCAAGGCTATCAAAACCGAATGAGATGAAGCTATAACAAAAGAGTAAGACCACGTTGGTTTGAAGTAGTGGATATTGTCCTTAAGGAGAATCAAAGGAGTTTCACAAACTACAAAAAACTATGAAAATTTGAACCTAACTGGTTAGGTACTTGTGTCATCACAAAAGTAGTTGGAAATAGCGCTTATCATTTAACAACAATGGAGGGATATCCACTCCCAGATCCCATGAAAAACATGTACCTAAAAAGATATTACATGTAAGGTTTTGGTTAATTTAGCATTTACTTTTTGCATTTGCATATCATTTTCCTTAACGCATTGCATCTCATATAGTTTCTTTCCTAAATGCATCGCATTCTCAATCTTCATAGCATATAATATTTGCTTGAACATATAGTTGCATCAATAAAACAAGGTGATTGTTAAATCATTCACCTGTCCGCATTGAAAGGAGAGAAGGCGATCTCGTTTCCTAAATACTTGTTCATGAAGTCTTTAGGAGGTCTTTAGTCATTTATCTTTGTCACCTTGTGATTAAGCTTTATTCATGGTTGTGTAGAAGTTTCACTATTAAGGCTTGTTACCCAACATCTATCAATTTATATATCTCACACATTAATCACATGCTCTAAGTCATTACAGATGCTTAGTTGGTCATGTGGCTAGTGAAAAATCCAATATTTTGCTTCGGCACCGTTGTAATCGTCATACCCAAGTAGGTTTCATTACTTACAAGTCAAGGCAAGACAATAAAAGAAAGAAAAAAAGTGCTATGCCAAATCAATATCAAAATATCATGGCAAAAATGAGTAAAGATATATAACTAAAATATCATGCAAAAATGTGCAATAAAGCTTGACTAAGGGAACATGCGAATAACTCCATTATGGCTATGGACACCTGCTGGCAATGGAGCAATATTTGAGATATTACGGTGTATAACCTCATCAAAGCCCTAAAAGCTTGCTGGCAGTGAGGCACTATCCAGGTTGCCACATAGGATTACAAGGGTCTGTAATGGTTATAAGGGTGGGAATAAACTTAGAGGCACACACATGGGAAAAAGAAGATCAAAGTTTAAAGAATTGATGGAGAATTTTTATGTGCCTCCATTCATAAATATTCATTACATAGTGTGTTAGGTTGGATGGTTTAAGGTCTTCTAAGAATGGATTGAACTCCTATCTTTGAAACGCTTCGTACCTTTAATCCAATTAGTGCATTTCCGAATGAAAGACACACACGATCATCCTTGTTCAAATAAGAATTGCATCTTCATCACACATCGTGCATTAGCATAAATCATATCAAAAATTCATTGTCTTCGTGTGCATCTTCTAAATCATCATGTCATAATAGGTCTGCATACTGAGGGCATAACTGAAAAAAATCCTAAAAATCATATAAAGTCATGAAAAAATCCTAAAAATCAAATAAAGTCATGAAAAAATCCTAAAAATCAGGTAAAGTCCTAAACAAATCCTAAAAATTGTAAACAGTCTTGAAAAAATCATAAAAATCCTAAAAAATCTTGAAAAAATCATAAAAAGATCCTGAACAAATACCAAAAACATCGAGAAATCAACCAAAAATATTTGAAAATGATCCACAAAACCCAAAAACATCGAAAAATCTCTTAAGAAGAACTAAAAATTGAATACAATCAAAACTGGCAATAAACGTCTTGTGAGAAACAAATACCCCAGCAGATATCTAGCAAACGCTTCGCACGAACTTAAACAAAGGATATAATTATCTTATCAAATGTTTGCAACCTAACTGTTCAAGTCTTATCAATCATCAATATCCATATCAACATAATCATTATCTTGTCTTAAACAAAAGAGGATACACTCGAAATTAGACAGATCAGTCTTAAACGAGGTCCGAAATTTTCTGAAACTAGACATTATCAACCATCACATCAAACAAATTAGAGCAAGGGCACAATCAGTCAAGCTGTTGAGTTTTGTCTAATTTGGTTTTTATCTTTTATCAATTGGCAAAGATCATGTTTCTATGATACTCAAGGATGTCTGAAAGTGACTAGAGGAGCTATGATGAGAATGATCCTTTTCTTTGTTTGTTGTTTGTGGTATGAACCAATGAAGTTCTAGGGCAATTTCTCTAGTAAGTGTTTGTGATAGGAGCATTCGGCTTGTGAATGCCACACATACCTCGACCCCTAGCGCAATTCCTAGAATGGAGGGTTCATTCCTTATCTACTACGTGTTTGTTTCTTGTAATGAGATATCTATACATCTTGGTTCCTTATACATCGATGTACTAAGCTTCATTATTACATAATAAGGCTCAATGCTGATAATGTATTGCACTATGAATAAAGGCAAAGAAGTGTACTCATCACTATGATTCATATCATATCATATTGGTTCTTGATATCAAGTTGACACAGTTGATTCTTCATTTTTAATTTATCTCTTCATCACCTTTTCCAAATCTATCTTTCTTACTAACACTTCTTCTAATTCAAGAGGTACAATCCACAATGTATTCTGACATAACAAAAGCATTCTTATAGGTTTCATATCATTTTAAGTGCATAATAAATTTGCTATTGGTTAATTTGCATTATCACTTAATTACATGTTACTTAGATTCACTTGCGTTATCACCTAGCTTAAATGTATCTTCACCTAGATTTCATTGCATTGGATTCATTCAAATAAATATCATATCATGTAAAATTTATTTTAGTTTCATTATCATATTAATCTATGTCAAAAACATTAGTTGGACAATCATATCATCACATCATCATATTACATAAAATAAAATGCACATAAAATCAAAGAATGTATCACATACATAAAACACATATAGACACGTCATAAAGAATCATACATCATATAAATAAAACATCACATGTAAGACACTGCCAAAATGCAAATCATAAATATCTCAAAAAAGTGTCAGAATACATCAAATCAAGTACAACACAAAGTGTCTCAACTGACACTGCCTCTATCTCCAGGAGGATCCTACTCCAGGATGTCCCAATGATGCCCTAGGAGGACCCATCATGCCTCTGTTGTTCATCTGTCAACTCGTGTATTTGCTATATCCACTCTGAGATCTATAGGCTTGATAAATAGGCTCCCTTTAACCCTCAGGAATGACTCTCTCGTATGCCTATCTATAGTATATAGCCTCCTAAGCAGCAGTAAAAAATTTGTCTAGCTGCGTACATGCATCAGTCCATGGACCAAGCAACTAATCATAAGCATCCCTAGTCACATGTGCCCTTTGCACAACATCATCTCTCTCTCTCTCTCTAGATTCGACCTCTATTAACAATATCCCTATCCCTCTCTCCTGCAATTTGACCCCTCTCAGCAACCACGACAATATATGATCGTTGGAAGTGCTCCCTATCATCCATCCACCTCTGTCTCAAAGTGGAAACTAAATCCTCCAAGCTCCTAATCCAGGCTCTCAAAATCTGCTCATCCTCACCCTCCTCGTCTCCACCTCCCTCTACGATTGACACATCTCCAAACTGCGACATCTCAATGTCCTACCCACTACCATCCTCACCATACCCACCATCACTACCTCCACTACCAGATGACTCTGATAGAGAATCATCTCTCTCACTATCATCTTGGTTAGAGTTGCTCATAGACTCGATGTCTCCACTGATGTCTACATCCTTCTCCCTGTCCTTGTTCTGCCTCCATTGTCATGCATTGCTGTCACAATCAATCCAATCTGACCTCCATCTCATCCTCCACCATCCCACCCTCCACCACCTCTCCCTCTCCCTCTCCCTCTCCCTCTCCCTCTCCCTCTCCCTCTCCCTCTCCCTCCCTGAGGTCTACCATGTCGAATCTGTTGTGCGGTAATAGGAATTGTGGGATCCGTCAATGGCACTGGCATGTGCTGAACCCACCAAGCATCATACTGAGGAGTCGCACTTGGATCTGCAACCTCATCTGACCAACCCCACTGGAAAGGGCAAAGAGCATCAAACTTGACTATAATAACATGAGGTCGTACGCAAGCCCCCTAATTCCCAATCTCTCAATTAATCCGAGCGAAGTAAGCTGTCACATCTGGCATAACCCGTACCTCCCTAAACTGATGGAGTACTTGACCAGGAAGATAAATATCGATAACCCTATGCCTGACAACATCTTGACCAATGAGATATCACTACTTGCAATAAGGTAAATGTTGAGCATCATCAACCCAACCGCGACCATCAAGATATGGTCTCCAAGAAGTAGTGCAAGATATCTATCTGATGTCTCCAGTACAGGGTGTTCCCCGAACCCCTATGTTTGATACCAACTACATATCTGTACGCATATGGCTTCTCATCAACAAGATCAACATGAATCATCGGTCGGAAGATAGCCATATGCTCCCAAGCCCATACCTGGAGAAAAGTGATGCCACAACCAATAAATATCTATTCCAAGTATACAATGGCATGCATCTGATGATATAAAGTGGCTAATAAGCAAGGACCCCAAGCAAAAACACATCTGCCAATAATAATATCTTGGATGACTATCTCATCTGACGGGGAAACCATGTGTCTGTCTATCAGGAATCATTAGGCCAACAACAATAGAGCACAAAATGACAGTCAGGTCATCATAATCCAAATCATCCCATGGGATCTCATATTGACCCCATATAGGTAAGTCCTTTGAGCACTCGAACAAATCACATAGTTCGACAACACCATCATTGCGATCAAATGTAACTGGGGTGCCATCAATAGTAATATGCATAATGCGCCATACATCCTCCAGTGTGACTAATAACCAGTAGTTAAATGGAATGAACAAGTCTTGGAATGCCACTGCTCGATTAAAGCAGTGATCATGGCCTTGTTGGTCATAACCTTTTGCAAGTGCAATATGATACAAGCCCAAGTGTCTGATAAAAGCAGTCTCCTCATCAAGAAGTTCATGACGATGCTCGAGACCATCTGGCCTCGTCTTTCTACCAACCAGGATAGTGTAATGTGCCTACAAGATGAAATACCTAAAAATATCAGATACTATATTCGCAGGATGGAAAATAAACTAAGTCATTTTGGGGCAATCACAAAAACACCAAGTGCGAATCAGATATAATATGAACAATCAAATGTGAATCATTTAGTGCAAATGCACATCAAAAAGAGCAATTGTGCATCATTAAAGTCAATTGTGCATTATTTACATCATATGTAAATTATTACAATCAATTGCGCATTAAGACAATCAAATGCAAACCAAAAAATCAATTGTGCATTACTAATATCAATTGGGCACAAATATAAGCAATTGCGCATATATTGATAGGCAATTGTGCATCAGATAAATTTTTTTCTCTCACAACATTAGGAAAATTTTGAAAAAAAAAAAGCAAAAATGAGCAAACTTTTTCAGAAAACTTACCATGCCTCCAATGTTGGGTGGTCTCTAATATGACCTAACTCAATCCAACAAATGCAACCTCACTCTGTGACCTGCCATCATGCTCCAAAATCACAGGAAAGTACCAAAATCACTGAGATATCTATAAAATTAAATGAATGTAAATGAGCTAATTAGAAAGCCTAATCACTATTTATAGCTCAAAATTAGGGTTTTTACCTATTAATATTCTTTCAAAGTTGTTCGTGAGCGGCATTTTGGTTAAGGGTTAGCGCCTTCCCTTATTTTTCTGCCCACTCTCCCATTTGTTCGTGTGCGTGCCACATGGTAACATGACGTTTCTCTAAGCAACTCACTTTTCTCGCTTTGTGTTGAGGGAATGCAGAGCTGCCGTGTGTTGCAAGTTTCTCCTCGGCATATGTTTTTTGACCCCACAATCTTCTATGTGCTGGTAGGAACACTTGGCATCTCTGTGTTGCATGTTCCGGTTCCCTTTTTGTGTTCGACTTTGAGTCTCCTCTGAGTTATCGCGTGTCCTCTTTTGTGTTTCACAAACAAGAATGTTGTTGGCGTCACGGATTTCTTGTTTTGGCAGGTGCAGGGGTCGCCATGACGTTGTTATAATAACAACATCAAAGGTCATTTTCGATGTTATTGGCATACGCCTTTGTGGATTCCATGCGGGGAGATTCCTAACAGGGAGCGGTTGCTGATTTTTCTTGTGCTTTCCCGTTGTTTGTTAAACGTCAAGGGCTATTTAGAGGCCTTTTTCTGTTGTTTTGGGGGTTCAGACTTTGATAGAGATTATTAGACTTTGGTTCTATGAAATAAGCCTTTATGTTAATTATATTTCATGGATGATAAACATATCAGACTGTGCCTATGGCTTTTGTGGTTATTTTTATTTGAAGCTAAATAGATAAACTTATGTGTTATATTCTAATTCAATGACTTCTATGATATATATTGTGAGACTCTATGGAATAGACTATGTTATTTAACTTGTTATCTGTTAGATGAATGGTGTATGTCATATTATGTTAAATGAAACTTGTCTGATTATCTTTACAAATTTTATTGTGCATGTAGATTGTTGAATGGGCCTTAAAACTGCAAATACTTGGGTTTTTTGTGCCATAAATATTCTAAAAATATTCTGGCGCATCGCCTAATTAATGTAGCTTTTAAGTTTTCTTATTCCCCTTTTCTCTCTCAATTATATGAAGAGTCAACTTCTCAAACCCAGAGGTTATTCAGTGAACTTCACACAAAGGTCCCCCATCACTAAATTTCCCATAAGGCTGTTAGCATATAATGCAAAATTAGTAGTCAACAATTCTTTTTATGGCATGTCCGGTGGGACCTAATTCTTAACAAGCCTAAGCAATTTTATGAGCTAGAGACCTATTACTAGGACTCAAATAGCTTCAAATCCCAGTTTACTTCTACCATCCTTGGTAAGTGTCCTTTCGTCTGCAACCGTGTTCTCTCAGAATTCACCTATTATCCCTGTGGTACCAGTCCTCGTAGTAATGGCTCAGGTCCCCCCCATAAATTTAATGACTTGGAATAGTGGTAGTCCCCTCATTCTTCCTGTTCCACCCACAATATTGGGCCCAATTCCTACCTTTGTGCTAAAAGTTGTCCCTAAAGTCACTAGAGAAGATTACAAGAGACCGGGGGAACACATACATGATGTAGTCGATGTTTGCATAGTCCATAACGTTACAAAGAAAATGTAGCCTTGAGATTGGTTGAAGCTTCATTTAAAAGAAGAGCTTTAGATTGGTATAGGTCTCTTGCTCCTAATTTGATAGCTGATTGGGATCAACTTGGAGACTACTTCTTCGAGAGGTTTTTTGACAAGGCGGATAGATCATTTCTAATGCAGCACCTGATTACTATCAAAAGGGCTCCTCATCAAGCAGTGACAGACTTCAATATGAGGTTCCAAAGGACTTGGTAGAGGATACCGATGTCCGCTCATCCCACTGCAGATATGGCATTGTTTATTTATTTAAAAGCTTTCAATTCAGATATATCTGTGATGATCCAATCTCTTGGAGGCAACACTCTCTTGGATGCATATGACTTGGCAATCTGAGTAGAGAACAATTTAATTGATGCTGGAAAGCTTGCATCACAACCGCTCAAGTAGTTCTTCCCTGAAATATAAAATCAAGTTCTTGAGACTGTCATGCCTAGCACTCCCACACCCCAATCCTTGTATGTATACCCCGATTCCCAACAAGCCAGTACGTCCTCTTTTTCAGTTCTAGCCGTGGAAATCAATGATATGAAAAATTTGTTGAGATCCTTTCCAAATGAGATCATTAACATGAAGAGATCCCAAATTCCTCTTGTTAGACCGCCTTTCCAACAAAATTTCCAAGGAAATAGACCCCCATATCAGTAAAACCAATATACAAACAACCGAGCCTCCTTGAGTTAGGCGAACGAGCAAATAGTTCCAGTGTCCAATCCACTGCAAACCGTCTATCCTAGTACTAGTAAAGAATTGACTATGGGATAGAATAATCTAGCAGATGAAACCAATTCTTGGTGTTTCCCATGTAATAATGCCCATGCCCCAAGAAACTTCTTGAGAGGCAATTTGCAATAGAAAATTGTAGATCAGCGAAGTCAAGGTGCTACCTTAGATGAGTTGTCTTACGCTTCCCCTGGCATAGACAATGCAACCCTCATTGCTTAGATGAAAGGCATATCGATGGAGCAAGAAGTGGAGATAGCTCCAGATCACACTTTATTCTCTTGGATGGAAGATGAGGATACCGTACTCACAAATGATGTAATTACATTGAGTTTGGGAGCCCCCCAAGTGTAGTCAAACTACAACCTTCGATCGAAAAGACGATTCACGGGAGAGTATGTAGGCACACAAGGAAAGTTTGGCTCTTAAAAGGTTCCTGAACAACCTGTGGTTGCTACTGCATATTAGAGGAAGGATTTTATCCCCTATAAGCTGAGAGAAGCAAAAACATCTATGTCGTCAATATTAGATGTCGTAGAGAAGCTAAAGAAAGCCCCGACTAATGTCTCTTTGTGGGATATCCTTAGCATTCTAGAGCAGAAGAATCAGCTGAAAGAAGCTCTGGTAGAAGTTGATTAGAGACTTGCCAACAGGAATGTTGCAAGTCCTTCGCGAGCTAATGAGGAAAAATATGCGACCCTTGCAATGCAATCGCACCTACCAGCTATGTTGACAAATGAGGTTGCACCACCCAGATCCCAAGAAGAGGGTAAGCCTAAACCAAATCATTTCTATTTGACCTTCATTGTGGTAGACAAGTTGTTTCCTAATTCTATGATAGACTCCAATGCTAGCACCACCGTCATGCCAAAACAAATTGTTGAGGTTTTGAACATCAAATATGAACCTCTAAATAGGGGTGTTATGCAACTAGATGGAAACAAAGTTCAAATTGTGGGTTTTACTAAAAGTCTTCCGCTAACACTATTCGCATGTCCTAGCATCATTGTATCCCAAGAAGTAGTAGTTATTAATATCCCCCTGTTTTCGGCCTCTGCCTCTCCCGTGACTTTACTGCTAAGATAGGAGGTTACTTGTCACTGGATTGGTCTCACCTCATTCTCTGTACCTAGCACGGTTCCAAACTCAAAATTCTTTCAGAACCCCTACATACAGAGCATGTATTTGATCAAGCTATGATCAACTTTGAGCCCACCCATACCTCCATCTCTAACAAGGAGAGAAAAAATGTAGAGCTTCTAGAGGATGAAGAGGTGATTGGTGACCTTATACCAGAACAATAAGTTTTCCTTAACGAATTCATAAATTCTGATCCATATTCCAATTACCATGCTACGGGCCTTGGTACCTATTATATTTTTTATGAAGATCAGATTATTCCAAAATTGACTAAGGAACCATTAACCAAGGAGGAGTTGTCTTCTACACTCTATACCTTGCACTTTGATGGTGCTGGATGCAAAGTAGGTTCAAGCGCTAGAGTTTGCCTTACATCACCTTCCGGCAAATAAGTCCTAAGATCTTTCTGCCCGCAGTTTGCTTGTTGAAACAATGAAGCAAAGTATGAGGGACTAATTCAAGGCTTGAGCTTATCAGAGCAGATGGGGATTAAATAATAGAAAGTCTTGGGAGATTTTGAGCTTGTAGTGCACCAAGTTCGAGGGATCTCAAGTGCCAAACATGTCAGTATGAGATCATATCATCACAGGACATGGGATTTGATCAAAAGCTTTGATGCTTTCAACATCCAGAGAATTCCTCAAAAGGAAAATGCAGTCGTTGATCGGATGGCCACTATTGGGTCACAATTTGACCCTACTGCAGATTTGCTTACCAACCCTCATGCGGTCCGCATGTTCATTCGACTAGCTATTCCAGACAATGACACCCATTGGCGGGGATTTGAAAGTGATGAACCAATTGCTTCGTTCATCCAAAAATATGGAGAATTTGTTGATCAAATGTAGCCTAAAGTAAAGGAGGCCTATGGGGATCAAATCATTCAACTGAAATCCAACAAGCTCCCAAATGGACTGATCACCCTCGAGAACCTTTTTGATCATGACGATGCTAAAAGTGACAAACGAAAATTCACAGCTGACAAGGGTGACTACACTAAAATGTTAGTGGGAAATGGGATAACGCTCAAGGTTGGAAATGAGGTTTCTCCAAAAGACAGAGAAAAGTTGGCTCTCTATTGTGATGAATACCTTGGCATGATTGCATGGTCATATGAAAATTTCAAAGGTTATAACTCTAACATCATCTAGCATACCATTGAGCTTGCCGATGGTGCCAAGCCAGTCCGATAGAAGCAAAGGCCTGTCAATCCAAAGATTGAGACTCTGATGGCTCAAGAATTGAAGAAGTTAATAGAGTCCAATATTGTTTATCCCATCAAGCATAGTACATGGGTATCAAATTTAGTACTAGTCATGAAGAAGAATGGGGATATCCGACTATGTGTGGATTTTCGTGACTTAAATCAAGCTTCTCTAAAAGATCGCTACCCTGTACCTCCAATGGAACAATTATTAAGCATTGTGGTTGGGTCTAAAATGTTTTCAATATTGGATGGATTCTTGGGCTATAACCAAGTGTTAGTCAAGGCAGAAGACCAACATAAAACCACATTCACCACTAAATGGGGGAGGTTTGCTTACCAGAAAATGTCGTTTGGATTGTCAAACGTGGGTGCAACCTTTCAGAGGTCTATGGGTTTATCTTTTAAGGATTTGATCAATAAAATTATCCTCATCTACCTGGATTACTTGACTGTGTTTTCATAATACAAAAAAGATCATTTTGATCATCTTGAGCTGTTCTTCCAAAAGTTCTTGGAATTTGGTATTTCTTTGAATCCAAAGAAATGCATCTTTGGATTCCTGCAAGGGAAATTCTTGGGACATGTGGTGTCTAAAGAAGGAGTCTCAATTGACCCAAATCATGTGAAAATGATAAAAGGGTTCCCTCTTCCCATCAACAAGAAGGGTGTTCAGTCATTCTTGGGCATGGTCAATTTTGTTAGCCGTTTCATCTCGGACTTCGCCAGAATGGTAACGCCTATCACACTAATGCTAAAAAGGGACACACATTTTAAATGGACCCCTGAATAAAAAGAGGCATTTGAGAAAATCAAAGGTTCCATTTCATCATATCTAGTCCTCTCAAATCTCGACATGTCTAGGGATTTCATAATGTATGTCTTCTCAAGCAATTACAACATAATCGTGGTGTTAACCTAGAAAGATGCATATCAAAAGGGCGAGCACCCGATAGAATTCCATTCCAAAACACTAAAGGAGTATGAGGCCAAGTACAACTTTGTTGAAAATCAAGCCCTGGCCATAGTCAAAGGCCTAAAAAAATTATGGAACTTCATTGCCTACAATAAGACCACTTTATATGTCGCTAATCCTTTGGTCAGAGAGTATATAATGGAAGGCGATATCACGGAGAAAAGGGATAATTGGATTACTAAGATCTTAGAGTATGACATTGATGTTGGGCCTACTAAGGTAATATGTGGAAAGGGCCTCTGTGAATACATAGCCCAGGAGTCTAGCCCTCAAGAAGTTGAGACTACTACGAAGGAGGTTGCAATGGTCGCCTCTGAACTTGAGAAAGCATGTTGGGTCGAAGACCAAAAACATTTCATGATGACCAGAATCTTCCCAGTTGACTTCCCCCTGAAAAGAAGAGATTCTACAGGATGCAAAATAGTGGATACCGCTTGGTTGAAGGAGTTCTTTTCAAAAGAAATTTTGATGGGATTTTGCTACGCTGTGTAGACAGAGGCCAAGCCCATAAGACCTTACATGAATTTCATCATGGACTCTCAGGGGGCCACTATTCATCGTAAACCACTATCATCAAGATTACTCATGTTGGGTACTTATGGCCTTTGATGTTTAAAGATGCACATGATTTGGTGAGGGAATGAAAGGAATGCCAATATTATAGTGTTAGACGCAGGAATGCAACAATGTCACTTAGACCGATAATGGTAGAAGAGCCATTCACTCAGTGAGGTTTGGATTTCATATGGATGATTAATCCGCCAAGCTCAGTTGGACACAAGTGGATCCTTATGGATACTGATTACTTCACTAGATGGTCTGAAGTTGTACCCCTAAGGAATGCAACAGAAACATAAATACTATAATTTCTAGAGGAAGTAGTATGTCGGTATGGTCCATCGAAGACCATAAGATCGGATGATGTGCGAGCATTCATAGGTTCCCAAGTAACTCAATTTTCTCTCAACCAAGGTATCTATCCGAAGACTTCCTCAAATTATTATCCACAGGGAAATGGCCTAGCTGAGTCTACCAACAAGAACCTAATAAGACTCATCAAAAGGATTGGGTCTAAATACAAAAGGGAATGACATCACCACCTAAGAAGTGCATTATGGGTAGACTAGATCACACCTAAGCAAGTTATCAATAACTCTCCATACAAGTTGGTTTACGACAAAGACACCTTATTCCCCATATCAATGGATATCCCCGCCTTGCAGCTCCTCAAGTCCATGGCAGTGGCCGAGAATGAGCCCATGCAAGTAAGGATAGAAAAACTTATGGAATTGGAAGAGACAAGGGAAGCGGCATTAAAATCACTTCCAAACCACCAACAAACTATCAAGAGATGGTTTGACAAAAAGAAGAGTTTTGACTTAGGGTTCAAGCAGGGTGATCTCGTTTTAAAATATAATGAGAGGGCAGTCAAACCAGGTCAGTACGCAAAGTTTGATGGTTTATGAGAAGGACCCTTTCACATAACAAATTGTAAGGGGTTTAATGCATTCAACCTTGAAAACATGCAAGGGAAGTCTCTCAAAATCCCGGTTAACGGGTTTCATCTTAAGCCTTTCTAGTAAAGCATTAGCATTCTCAATGTAAATAATGTATTATTAGTGTGCCTTATTTATTTAATTATGATTCTTCATGCATTTTAAGGAACAAGAAGTAAACCATAAGATACACCTTGAATAAACAAAAGAAAGTCATTATATTATATAATAGTATCTTTTGTACAATGCATTGAAAAGGCTTGTAGCCTGTAATTTTAGTAGAAGGGTGGTAGATTGTGAAGCAATGTGTGCATGTTTCATTCATCCTCCTCGTCTTTAAGAGATTTAGAGTCATCATCTTCATCACCATCTTCCTCCATCCACTCATGGCCTGAGTCAATGTCTAACTCCTGGGGTATTGATATAAGCACCAGATTCAGAAGAATATGTGGTGTCAGGATCTGCGGGAAGATATAGTCTTGAAACTTGGTGTACCAAGTCGTGCCAGCCAGAGTAGGCATTAGCATATGGACCCAGAGGAGAAACTCCACAACAAGCTCTACATGAAGGTGATGAGCAGACAATTACATTGTCTTTAAACCACCTATAAGTGGGTACCAGTCCACCTCTTCTCCGAAGGAAATAAAGTGTTGCAAATCCGAAGCCAAGGGTAGACCTCTAAAAGGAACAAAATACTCCACAACATCTTCAAGGCCACCCAGAGACTCTAAAGGGAAGAGTGTCTGAGTCAGCTCCATCGTTAGATAGTCGTCTATGATGGCAACTGATGTGAAATGATGTTCTTGATGTTTTGTTTTTCATCTAAGTGATTTAGTTTACTAGAAGACAGGGTTTACCGACAGAGAACTGAAGTCTATGAAATAGGACTCTAACTGATAAAGAAGAGATGTTTTGATTGAATCGGTCAATCGGTGATGATTGGTGATTTACAGTTTGGAAGGTGAGCTTGTATCATGGAAAGGAGTATCTGACCGAAACTGAAACTTGTGAAGATTACCGGAAGGCGTGTTTCAAATTTCTGATGAAGTTTTAGTAAGGTTTAAGATCGGTGAAGAAATCATCAAACCGGTAATAATTTCTATTATGGCGGTGATCGACATCAAGTCTACATGAATTTGGTAACACAGAATAACCCGCATGAAATGATTTGATTGTTGTTTTGGCGTGATTCAAGGAAGAATTTCTTGGGAATCAACGAAACACTTAGTAGAGTGTTTTAAGGTTTTGACTTTGGTACATATCAAATTTTTGTGATGGGTTATGATCAACCAACGGTTCATATTGCATTGTAATTTGTTGTAATGATTTGTATATCGATTTGTGATAATCTCTTATGATTTGTATTGTAAATTCATGATGCAATTAGGGTTTAGTAGCCGACCTAGTTGAGATGGCTATTTAGGATGACACAGTTGATGTTTATGATGTCGATGGTCTTACAGATTGTGTTAATCCGTCCAAGTGAAGTGTGATATTTTCTTAAGAGTTGCAGAGTGTTGAGTATAACTGAATCTAATCAAGCAAGCAGAGAAGTGCAAGTAATAGATCATTTTCTTACTGTTGTTCCCTAACAGTTGCAACACGTAAAATCACTTAATCGGGTAGGTCCTAACATGCCTTAAACATTTAAGTCCCCTAAATAGGCAGCTCTCAAAAGAGTGTTAAATCCTCTGACGAGGTTAATCCTAACAGATCATCAAGCTCCTAACTGGGCTGCTAGGAAAATCCCTTAAGTGGGTGACTCCTAACAGGGTGATGTAGGAGAACCCTTCAAAGGGCTTTCACCATTTGCTTTTGATTGTGTTCTTGCTTCTTTATGAAGCCATTGTATATAAAATAAAGAGCCATGTGCTCATTGGTCCTAGTTAGGGTCCTAGTTGAGGTCTTAGGGTCATAAGTCAAAGATGAGTTTTTCTTGAAAGTAGAGGGTATGTGTGCCTTTGAGGTGTTTAGGGGTCCTTCTTAGGATGGTGGTGTCCTTAGGTTATCCCAATGTGGGTCTAGGAGTCAAGAAAAGCAACATTGGGAAAGTTGCTCAAAAGTTGCAAAAGTTGCATGACAACTTTTAAAAGTTGTCAAGCAACTTTTCCACCATGAGGTCAAAACCTTTAATGTAGTGTGGACAAACCTAATATTGACACACAGACCAAGGAAAGGGTGGTATAAGTAATTACAAACCCTAATTTAATGGGTTGGACGTCATTTATTGTACGGCAAAAGCAAAGTGACTTGATTGTGATTGCAATTTTGTTGCCAGTCGGCACAAATGGAGTAAAAGAAGAAAGTTAATGGATTGATTTTCGAGCAAAAATATGTGGAGTGTCTTGTATAGTGTATCTACTCTCATTGTGAGCAATTAGATTAGGTTTTGTTTTGTAGGTTGTGTGTGTTTGTAAATATTTTATGAATTTGCTTCTCTTTGTCCAGTTTTGGACTGGTTTGTGTCAATGGGTTCATAACTCCATTCCCCATTGTGGAATCACCATGAAACCATGGGGAATGAGAGTACAAACCCTATACTATAGTTCAATGCAAGAAAACCCCTTGGAAATGCAAGGAGGCCAATTAAAGACCCACTCCTAGGCGAGACTGGACAGTGCCCGACTAGGAAGGGTTAAGTTGCAGAGGTCTTGGAGAGCAAGGAAGGTCAGAGGAGGAGGCACCCTTTGGAGGAGTTGCAGAGGGGTGAATGAAGCACCATTGGTGTGAAGGATGAGCTTCCACCAATCCAGACAAGGCGGCAAGAGTACTAAACCTACACTGTGGCCCTGGCAGGCCTAAAAAGCCCTCTTAAAAACCCTTTAAAACCTTAAAATCCACCTAAGGCAGTGTATGAACACTTGGAGGCCTAAAACCTGAAAAATCCTTGAGTTCTTGCTAAATGAATAGCAGGTGTTTTAAGAAGTTTCACAAGAAAGTGCATCATTTGCAAGAGGGATCCCTAAAGGACCGAATAGGAGGCCTAATTGGTCATAATCCTTGTAGCCCTATTTTGTAGGCAAAACACAAAATAGTGAAATTGGTAAGGGGTTGAAAGCTTGAAACCTCTTGGGGGCACATGAATGGGTGGAAAAACCATGTGTTAGACCTAACCTATCCTTTCTAAAACCTGAGAAGGTGTGGAACAAGCCTAACCCTTATTAGCCTAAGTAAGGGTTTCTTGAATCTCATAAGTAGGTGAGACCTTAAGAGTAGTTTTTCAACTTGTTGGTGGGTGGATTGGGCAAGGTCAAGGGATTCCACAAGAAGGGGAAGTCCTAGAGACCCTAGGGGTGGTTAGAGCACCTGGTGATCTAAGGAAAGGATCCAAGAGCATAGACTAAGCTAGTCTATCCCAAACCCCATCCCATCAAATTGGTATCAGGGCAAGTTAAAGATTTGGTGGACCGTGTATGTCTTTGTATTCTGGTGAATCAGTAGGAGAAAGCACAATGGTCACTAATGTAGAGCTGGCTAGGGAGGTAGAAGAGAAGAAGGAGAAGAAAAGACTCCTTGAAGAAGCTATGAGTGAGATAAGGAATAAGCTGCAGGAAGTAGTGGATCAGAGGACACAAGGACCTTGGGGAGAAGACACTAAGGATAAAGGCAAGAAAACTATAGGCATAGATGATATTATACCTAAACTAGATTCCTTGTTCAATGAAGAACCTTTTGTAAAGGCTATTAAGGCTTTGAACACCAAAGCTTTTGAAGGATTGCCACATTTTAGTGGAAGGATGGACATTGATACTGTCATGGAATGGATTGAGGGCATGGAAAACCACTTTGAGTGTGAGGGAGTGACAGAGGCTCAAAAGGTTAAGGTTGCCAAATCAAGACTAAGGGGAGCAGCTTTGACATGGTGGAAGTATCTGCAAGAAGAGAGAGTTAGCATGGGGAAGCTACCTATTGCCAATTGGAAGGCCATGGTGAGTAAGATCAAGGAGAACTACTTACCAGAGGATTATGAAGTCCAAATTCATAAGAATAGATAGGGATTGAATCAAAAAAACCTTGATGTGACCTCCTACATCAAAGAATTTCAAAAGCTTTGCCTTAGATCCAAAGTCCAAGAAGATGAATCTATTAAGGTGGCTAGGTATCTAAGCGGCATAAAGTGGAACATTCAAGAGGAGATAAGCCTATGGAATCCTACTACTGTCCAAAAATGTCATTAGCTTGCTGCCAAGGTTGAAGAGAGGAACAAAAGGAAAGGAGACTCCAATAACAGGGGTAGAGGTAGAGGTAGAGAACAAATGAATCACCGAGGTGGTTACCACAGCAAGGCAAATGAGCAAGGAACCAAGGAGAAGCCAAGTTGACTAAACCTGGCAGTGAAACCAATCTTAGAGGAGGCCATTCTAGAGGAAGAGGGGCACAAGGGGGTCCAAGTAGGGGTAGAGGTACCGACAGAGGTAACCCCTACTTTGCAACTATGAAATGTTACAATTGTGGTCAATTGGGGCACCCGACATATAGATGCCCTGACAAGCCTACCTCATCAAATAGTGGAAAGAGGGTTGCTTATGCACATGAAGACTCTTCAAGCAGCACGACACCTGAGGTGGACCATATTGAATCAGAGATTGGAGAAAATCTAATGTTCAAGAGGGTCTTGATAAGACAACCAGTCAAGAATGAACCTAAGCATAGAAGAACATTGTTTAGGGTGAGATGCAAGATCCTTGGTAAAGTTTGCAAGGTGATAGTTGATTCGGGGTCAACTGATAACATAATATTAGAGGAGGCAACCAAGAAGTTGAAACTCACAAGGATACCCCACACTAACCCATATAAGGTGACATGGTTGAATCATGAGCAGAGTGTGTTGGTCAATGAACAGACTTGGGTAGAGTTTTCTATTGGAGGATACAAGGATAAGATCCTTTGTGATGTGTTACCCATGGATGCCTGTCACCTATTGCTAGGTAGACCCTGGCAATTTGATAGGAAGGTGATCTATGATGGAGAGGAGAACTTCATTTCCTTAGAAGGATAGCAAGACCTTTAAGATTTAGTCTTTGACAGAGAATGAAGAGGGAACTTCAAGAACACCTAGTGTCTTATTGGCTACTGGTAAAGAGTTCTTACACTTGCTACATGAGGAGGAAACAATGAGGTGTGCTATCTTTGTGAAACCAAAGGAGGAGGAAGACAAGTTGCAGGCAAAGATACCCAAGGAGGTGAAGCAAATGTTGCAAGAGTATAAGGACATAGTGAGTGATGGAGCACCTGCAACACTCCCACCAAGAAGGTCTATAAGCCATCAAATAGACTTTGTTCCTGGTGCATCCCTACCTAACAAAGCTACATATAAGCTCACACCTGACCAAAACAAGGAGGTGGCAAGGCAAGTTGAGGAGTTATTGGAACAAGGACTGATTAAGAAGAGCATCAGCCCATGTGCAGTCCTGGTAGTGCTAGCATCAAAGAAAGGAGGCAAGTGGAGACTTTGCACTAACTCAAGGGAAATCAATAAGATCACCATAAGGTATAGGTTTCCTATTCCTAGAATAGAGGATTTGATGGACTGTTTAGGAGGTGCTATGTATTTTACCAAGTTGGACCTTAAAAGTGGTTACACCAGATTAGAATTAAGGAGGGAGATTAGTGGAAGACTGCTTTCAAGACCACAGAAGGATTGTATGAATGGCTTGTGATGCCATTTGGACTCACCAATGCTCCAAGCACCTTCATGAGGTTGATGAATGAGGTGTTAAAAGATTTCACAGGCAGGTTTGTGGTGGTGTACCTAGATGACATTCTCATCTATAGCAGAACCAAAGAGGAGCACCTTGAGCATTTGAGGTTAGTCTTAGAAAGGTTGCATGAGGAGAAGCTATCCATCAACCTAGAGAAGTGTAACTTTTTGAAGCAAGAGCTAGTCTACTTAGGATATGTGGTGTCTAAGGGAACCTTGAAGATGGATCCAAGCAAAGTGGAGGCAATCTTGAATTGGCCTGCACCTAGAATAGGGACTGAAGTTAGGAGTTTCCATGGTTTAGCCCAATTCTATAGGAAGTTTGTGAGGAACTTCAGTGGCATATGTGCACCAGTCCTTGACACCATAAAAGGAGGCCTTAAAACTAAGTTCAAATGGATTGAGCAGGTTGATAAAGCATTTCAATTATTGAAGCAAGAAGTAGACAAAAAACCTATCTTGCTCCTACCTACTTTTGACAAGCTATTTACATTGGAGTTTGATGCAAGTGGAATTGCAGTAGGGGGTGTATTGATTCAAGAGGGAAGACCTGTGGCATTTTTTAGTGAGAAGCCTAATGAAGAAAAGAAGAAGTACTCAGCCTATGACTTAGAGTTGTATGCATTAGTGCAGTCTCTTAAAAAATGGAGGCATTACCTACTCCCAAAGGAATTTGTGGTGTTCACAGACAACCAGGCTTTGAGTTACATTAACACTCAAGAGAAGCTTAGCAATATACATTTGAAATGGATGGAATACCTCCAATCCTTCACCTTCACCATCAAGCATAAGAAGGGGCAACTCAACAAGGTGGCAGATGCTTTAAGCAGGAAGTTGTTGATAGTTCAAGAGTTACAATTGCAGAGCATAGGAATAGAAGGTTTCAAGGACCTCTATGAAGGAGATGAAGACTTCTCGTCAGCTTACAAGGTTTGCAAGGAGTTTGAGAACCATTTCCATGGTGAGTATGCAAATTACACTCTCCAAAATGGTCTCTTGTTCAAAGGTAATCAATTGTGTGTGCCAAGAGGATCCATGAGGGAAAACCTCATCCAATAAAAACACAATGGTAGTTTAAATGGACACTTTGGAATCAACAAAACCTTGGAATTAGTACAGAGGTACTACTATTGGCCAAAGTTACCAAGAGATGTGAAGAAGTATGTGGAGCAATGTGGTGTGTGTCAAAGAGAAAAAGGAGGATCAAGCAATGCTGGTCTCTATCAGCCATTACCGGTCCCAAATAGGCCTTGGGAATGTGTAAGCATGGACTTTGTAGTAGGACTTCCCAAGACAAAGACAGGTATGGACAACATCTATGTGGTAGTAGATAGATTTTCCAAGATGAGCCATTTCATTCCATGTAAAACTACACATGATGCTAGCTATGTTGCACATCTCTTTTTTAAGGAGATTGTGAGGATTCATGGACTCCCTTTAAGCATTATTTCAGATAGGGACAACAAGTTCATGGGCCATTTTTGGCAAGCATTATGGAGGAGACTTGGAACTAATCTCTCATTTAGCTCAGCTTACCATCCACAAACTAATGGTCAAACTGAAGTCATCAATAGAGTGTTAGGCAACTGGTTGAGGTGTTTAACTAAGGAATATGGATAGACATGGGACCTAATCATTCCTCAAGTAGAGTATGCATATAATGATAGTGTGAATAGGACCACTGGTAGAAGTCCTTTTGAGGTTGTCTATGGTAGACATCGAAGAGGAGTGTGTGAACTCAGGGAACTCGGTTCCATGGAGATGAAGAGTGGCCAAGCAGTGGACTTCACTCAAACCATCAAGGAAGTCCAAGAGCAAGTCAAGAAAGCCATCCTTGAATCCACTCAAAAACTGAAGGCCAAAATGGATGAGAAAAGGAGAGAGGTTCAGTTCAAGGTGGGTGACTTTGTGATGGTCCATTTGAGCAAAGCTAGAATGCAAAGTGGCAAGCCTACTAAACTACAAATGAAGAGGGTAGGACCTTGTAGAATTCTGGCAAAATATGGTGAGAACGCTTATAAGGTTGAGCTTCCTTTAGACTTAGCCATTTCACCAGTCTTCAATGTTGCTGATTTGATCATGTACAAGGGTGAGATAGCAGGGGAGACTGAGAACCAAGCCAAGGTATTACAAGACTTGGATATGAATGCCTTACCTGAAGTGAAGCAGCCCATAGAAAAGGAGATTTTGGAGTCAAGAGTGAAGAAGTCTACTAGACACCAGGTCTACATGGAGCTACTTGGGTGGAGGAGAGCAAGTTCAAGAAGCTTGGCATTGATTCGGCTCTTCTCACTCCCCTAATTCCTTAGTTTGTTGCAGAGGGGGAGTATGGTGCAGGAGCACCCTTCAAAGGGCTCCCACCATTTTCTTTTGATTGTGTTATTGCTTCTTTATGAAGCCATTGTATATAAAATAAAGAGCCATGTGCTCATTGGTCCTAGTTAGGGTCCTAGTTGAGGTCTTAGGGTCATAAGTCAAAACCTTTAATGTAGCGTGGACAACCCTAATATGGGCACATAGATTGAGGAAAGGGTGGTATAAGTAATTGCAAACCCTAAGTTAATGGGTTGGACGTCATTTATTGTACGACAAAAGCAAAGTGACTTGACTGTGACTGCAATTTTGTTGCCAGTCGACACAAATGGAGTAAAAGAAGAATGTTAATGGATTGATTTTCAAGAAAAAATATGTGTAGTTTCTTGTATGGTGTATCTAATCTCATTGTGAACAATTAGATTAGGTTTTGTTTTGCAGGTTGTGTGTGTTTGTAAATATTTTGTGAATTTGCTTCTCTCTGTCCAGTTTTGGACTGGTTTGTGTCAATGGGTTCATAACTCCATTCCCCATTGTGGAATCACCATGAAACCATGGGGAATGAGAGTATAGACCCTTTACTATAGTTAAATTCAAGCAGGGCCCTTGGAAATGCAAGGAGGCCAATTAAAGACCCACTCCTAGGCGAGACTGGACAGTGTCTGGCTAGGAAGGGTTAAGTTGCAGAGGTCTTGGACAGCAAGGAAGGTCAGAGGAGGAGGCACCCTTTGGAGGAGTTGCAAAGGGGTGAGTGAAGCACCATTGGTGTGAAGGAGGATCTTCCACCAATCCAGACAAGGTGGCAAGAGTACCAAACCTACACTGTGGCCCTGGCAGGCCTAAAAAATCCTCTTAAAAACCTTAAAATCCACCTAAGGTAGTGTACGGACACTTGGAGGCCTAAAACCTGAAAAATCCTTGAGTTCTTACTAAATGAATAGCAGGTCTTTTAGGAATTTTCACAAGCAAATGCATCGTTTGCAAAGGGAGCCCTAAAGGACCGGATAGGAGGCCTAATTGGTCATAATCCTTATAGCCCTATTTTGTAGGCAAAACACAAAGTAGTGAAATCGGTAAGGGGTTGAAAGCTTGAAACCTCTTGGAGGCACATGAATTGGTGGAAAAACTATATATTAGACCTGACCTATCCTTGCTAAGACCTGGGAAGGTGTGGAACAAGCCTAACCCTTATTAGCCTAAGTAAGGGTTTCTTGAATCTCATGAGTAGGTGAGACCTTAGGAGTAGTTTTTCAACTTATTGGTGGGTGGATTGGGCAAGGTCAGGGGATTCCACAAGCAGGGGAAGTCCTAGAGACCCTAGGGGTGGTTAGAGCACCTGGTGATCCAAGGAAAGGATCCAAGAGCATAGACTAGGCTAGTCTATCCCAAACCCCATCCCATCACAGGGCGTATTGTAAGCTCCTAACAGGGATAAGCTCCTAACAAGGTGTACTTCAAAAGAGTACAAATATTTGTGGGTGCCAACTCCCACCGTAGTTTTCCCCTATTTGGGTTTCCACGTCAAAAACTTATGGTGTTCATGTGTAGAATATTTTTCATGTGATGTTCTTGTTTATGTTTTATTTCATGCATTATTTTCGAGACATTGGTTATGATGTTTTTTCAGAGGTTTATCAGAGGTTACTGGTACTAATAAGAGTTGATAGAGAAAAGTGTTTGATCTGATAGATAAGGATAAAAAGTTGGTAAATGATCAAATCTATATGATTGCTTAAGTGGTGAAATAATTGATTGATGTGGTAAATGATTTGATTAATGTATTAAGCAAATCTGATAAAGAGGTTGTTAGATCTGATAAAAGAAGTTTAGATATTTGTTAAATGGTTTTAGATCTGATATAAGTTTGATTTTGGTTTAAACTTTCAATTGTTCTTAATACTGATTCACCCCCCCTCTCAGTATTAACCGTATCCTCAAAGGATTAACAATTGGTATCAAAGAATTTGGTCCTCTGTGTGCAAAAAGCCTAACTGCTTGAGGAAAAGATTATGAGGAAGTCAATATGATGAAGAAAGAGGGTCCTAAGTTCAACAAGGATAACTACAAGATCTAGAAAGATAGAATGAAGATCTAAATCAAAGGTCTTGGTGCACAATATTGGAAGCAACTTGAAACAACATATGTTGCTCCTACCATTACTCCCTTGACACTGGATGAACTCAGAGAGAAGCAAGATAACATGCAAGCCCTAGAAGCTATTGTAAGTACTTTGTCTAATTTAGAATATATTGATGTTCAAGGATTGGAAACTGCAGGTGAGGTTTGGGAAAAGTTAGAGACAATCTATGGAGGAGATGAGCATGTTCAAAGAGCCAAAGAGGAAAGCTTGAGGGGAAAGTTAGATGACATGAGAATGCTTGAAGGAGAAAATATTGCACAGTATGATTAGAGAATCAAAGAAGTTGTTGGCAGCATAAAGAGTGTTGGAGGTAAAATGGAAGGTGATGCAATAGTAATTAAAATGCTTAGAACTCTTCAACCTTAGTATTCTATAAGAGTATCTGCAATCCAATAACTTAGATCTATTTCAAAGGATAAGGTAATTGTTGATTCATTGATTGGTAAGCTTACAACTTTTGAGTTAAATAGTTTTGATAATAGTGTGACAAAATCTACTGAATCTGTCTTTAAAGCTTTTGTTACCGGTTCATCTGCTAGAAAAGGAAAAGATATATTTCAAAATCATGAGTGCAGGACAAGTCATAGAAGTAACTGGGGAAATGAAGACAATGAAGATCAAGTGATGGAACTTGAGGAACTGTTAGCAAAGAGATTTCGAAGAGGCATTTGTAAGTATAAAGGAAAGCTACCTTTGAAGTGTTTCTCTTGTAGTAAAATTGTTCATATTGTTGCTAACTACCCTAACAATGATAAGAAAGAGAATTTTAGAAGATTTAAAGGAAAGGGCAAGAAATATTGTTATGTTCCAGTATATGAAGGTGTGACTGATGAGGATTCTGAAGATGAGGATGACAATGAATAATTTTTGTTTGTAGCCATGAAGTAGGAACTATCAGATGAAAAGGCACTAGTATCTCATATGGAGAATAGTGATGAATGGATTATAGACAGTGGTTGCTCACACCACATGACCAGAGATAAAAGTAAGTTCATAACCCTTAACAAATTTGGAGGTGTTTTTAGATTTGGAAATAACTCTCCTTGCATGGTGAAAGGTAAAGGTTCAATCTCTCTAAATGGGAAGAGTAATGTTGATGATGTGTTTTGGGTTGATGGTTTTAAACATAATTTTTTAAGCATTGGTCAGCTCAATGATAAAGTTTATTTTCTTGAGTTTAAAAGTGGAGTCTGCAGAATTCTTGGAGGTAATGGTGAACTGATTGCTACCGGGAAGCAAACTAGAGGTAACTTATTCCATTTGAATAGTAATATTAATAATTGTCTGGTTGCAAGAATGGACGACAGTTGGTTGTGGAATAAAAGATGTTGTCATGTTAATTTTGATAACTTGGTTAAGATAAGCAAGTCAAGTGTTGTAAGAGGATTACCACAAATTGTCAAACCAGATAGTGTGATATGCAAAGATTGTCAAATCAGTAAGATGACCTCTATTTCTTTCAAGAGAAAGAATTGTATTTCTGAGAATATTTTAGATTTTGTACATAATGATCTTTGTGGCCCTATGAGAACAAAGAGTTATTACGGTGATAGGTATTTCATGATTTTCAGCGATGACTATTCTAAAATGATGTGGGTGACACTTTTGAGAGAAAAATTAGAAGCATTTAGTAAATTTAAATCATTTAAAGCTCTGGTTGAGAATAAAACCGGTAAGAACTTGAAGTGTTTAAGATCAGACTGAGGAGGTGAATTCACATCTGATGAATTTGTTAAGTATTGTGATGAACATGGTATAAAGAGACAAATATCTACTATGAGGACACCACAAAAGAATGGCATAGGAGAAAGGATGAACAAAACAATAGTTGAAGCTACAAGAACCATGTTATTATAGGGAAATGTATCCAAAATGTTTTGGAGAGAAGTGGTCAGTACTGTTGTATACACTTTAAACTGGGTACTAGTAAAAAGAGGTAACAATGAGACACCCTATGAGATATGGTATGGAAAAATCCCTTGTGTAAGTTATTTCAAAAAATTTGGAAGTCAATGTTTTATTAAGAGAGATAACTACACTCAAAAATTTGATGCAAAATCTGATGAAGGATTTTTTCTTGGTTACTCTTCTAAGAGTAAGGCTTATAAATGTTACAATAAGAGAACTAAGAAAATTGTTGAAATTGCTAATGTAAAAGTTGATATCTATCTGATAAGTCTGAAGGTGCAAGCAGACCAGAACGTGAAAAGGATGATAATGAGGAAAAGTTTGTGATCATTGAACCAAAGGCGAAGAATAATGAAGAACCGACAAATGCAGAATTAGATGCTCAACCGGTAAGTGATGACAATGAGGAAGAAGATGAAGAACCTGATGCATAAGATGTAGAACCGACACGGGCAATGCCTAGATATGTCAGACTGAACCATTCACAAGAGCAGATAATTGGTGATAAGAATGCAAGTGTGCAAACCAGGAGAAAGATCTGAGAGAACTCATGTTTGATATCTACAATTGAACCCAAGTTTGTTAAGGAAGCACTAAAGGATGACTATTGGATGAATGCAATGAATGAGGAATTAGATCAAATTGAGAAGAAGAAGACATGGTCATTTGTTCCTAGAATGGAGGATAAGAATGTAATTGGAACAAAGTGGGTCTTTAGGAATAAATTGGATGAAGAAGGAAGAATTGTAAGAAACAAAGCAAGGTTAGTATGCAAAGGGTATGCTCAAGAAGAAGGTGAGGATTGTGGTGAAACATTTGTACGTATTGCTAGATTAGAAGGTGTAAGGATGCTGTTGGCATTCACTGCATTTAAGGGATTCAAAGTTTATCAAATGGATATCAAATTAGCCTTTCTAAATGGGATTCTAGAAGAAGAAGTATGCATTGAATAGCCGAATGGATTTTCCTTGACTGATGATAAGGACATGCAATGTAAATTGCACAAAGCACTATATGGTCTAAAGCAGGCACCGAGAGCATGGTATGAGAGATTACATGCACATTTAATCAAAATTGGATTCCAATGTACCAATGAAGACAACAAAATTTATTTGAATATTGATGGAGACAATATGTTGATAGCATAAGTGTTTGTAGATGACATAATTTTTGGTGGAAATGATGATATGTGTATGGACTTTCCTGATATAATAAAAAAGGAATTTGAAATGTCTCTAATCAGTGAAATAAAGTTCTTTATTGGCTTACAGGTTTAACAACTAGATGGTGGTATTTTTATTTGTCAAATCAAGTATATCAAAGAGCTGTTGAATTGCCATGGATGACTGCAAACCGCTAGGAACACCGACGGTGATAGGATGCAAGTTATCAAATCAAGATGATTCCCCTATTGTTAGTGAAAAAGAGTACAGATCTATGATTGGCAAGCTACACTATGTTGTTCATAGTAGACCAGATATTGCTCATGTTGTTGGATTAGTGGCTAGATTTCAAAAAGAGCCTAAGGAGAGTCACATGGTGGCTGTGAAGAGAATTTTCTGATATCTCAAAGGCATAGTAGACTATGGTTTATGGTATCCATATAAAGGAGGTTTTACCTTGGATATCTTCACTGATGCTAATTGGGCAAGTAATATGGATGATCAAAAAAGCACAATGAGTGGATCTTTTCTACTTGGTGGAAGATTAGTGGCATGGACGAGCAAGAAACAAACTTGTGTTTCTCAATCTATAGCTGAAGCTAAGTATGTACCCGCATCCATGAATTGCATGTAGGCAATCTGTATGAGACATGTGCCAAAAGGATTCAAGATAGATGTTTGAACCGGTGACTATCTATTGTGATAATACAAGTGCAATAAATATTTCTAAGAATCTTGTACTTCATTCTAGAACCAAGCACATTGAAATGAAGTATCATTTCCTAAGGGAAAGAATTCAAGAAAAATATGTGAAGAGTAAAGATCAATTAGCTAATATCTTTACTAAGCCCTTACTAGAGGCTACCTTTGAGTTTCTTAGAGGTAAACTAGGGGTTAAACCCCTACACCAGAAGAACTAGAATGATGGAGATCCATCAATCCTATGGATTTTATGTTTATGTTTCACTAAGGATTGATGAAGGTGCGGGCTAATCCTTTGGGGGAGCAAGTCTGATGTAAAGTTCTAATTTAATGCTTTTTTATAATTTTTCTGATTTGAGTAGCAAAGATGGTGGAAGAGGCAGTAGCAAAATTGAAGACAAGTGATGCATTTACACCTTTGGCATTGTTGTTAAAGGGGGAGAAGAAAATAAATCATCAGATATGGACGATATGGGAGAAGAAAAGAAAAGATATGAGAGAAGTTGAAGATCAGAAGATTAAATTGAGAGAAGTATTGGTTAAGGGGGAGATGACAAAAGAAGGAGAATCGTCAGATGATGTGATATCGGTAAGCAAGTTGCAGATGATGATGTTACTCTGAATGTATATCTGATTGGTGTTGCCATCAATGCCAAAGGGGGAGATTGTTAACATTTGGCATAACTGATGCAGATGAGGTGATGCAGTTGAGACTTATGAATGCACCAGTAAAGGATAGAAGTCTATTTGTGATGAAGAGATTGAGAGTTTGTGATTAGATGACCTGATCACTTATTTGTGTTGTCATTGATGACAACTAATGTCAAATGATGTTCCTAATGCTTTTTTTTGTCATCTAAGTGATTTGGTTTACTGTCAAAGAACTGAAGTCTATGAAATAGGACTTTAATCGGTAAAGAAGAGATATTTTGATTAAATCGGTCGATCAGCGATGATTGGTGATTTTTGGTTTGGAAGGTGAGCTTGCATCATGGAAAGGAGTATCTGACCAAAACTAGAACTTCTGAAGATTACTAGAAGGCGTGTTTCAAATTTCTAATGAATTTTTGCTAAGGTTTTAGTAGGGTTTAAGACCGGTGAAGAAATCATCAAATCGGTAATGATTTTTATTATGGTGGTGATCGACTACGAGTCTACGTGAAGTTGGTAACATGAAACAACCCATGTGAAATGATTTGATTGTTGTTTTGGCGTGATTCAAGAAAAAATTTCCTGGGAATCAGTGAAACGCTTAGTAGAGTGTTATAAGGTTTTGACTTTGGTACATATTAGATTTTTGTGATGGGTTACAATCAACCAACGGTTGATATTGCATTGTAATTTGTTGTAATGATCTTTATATCGATCTGTGATGATCTCTTATGATTTGTATTGTAAATTTATGATGTAATTAGGGTTTAGTAGCCGACCTAGTTGAGATGGCTATTTAGGATGGCATAGTTGATGTTTATGATGTCGGTGATCTTAGAGATTGTGTTAAGTCATCCAAGTGAAGTGTGAGATCTTTCTGAGAGCTATAGAGTGTTGAGTATAATTAGATCTGATTAAGCAAGTAGAGAAGTGCAAGTAATAGATCATTTTCTTATTGTTGTTCCCTAACAGTTGCAACGGGTTAAATCCCTTAACCGAGTAGGTCCTAACAGGCCTTAAACATTTAAGTCCCCTAATAGGGAAACTCTCAAAAGAGTGTTAAATCCTCTCACAAGGTCGATCCTAATAGATCATCAAGCTCCTAATCAGGTTGCAAGGCAAATCCCTTAATTGGGTGACTCGTAATAGGGTGTATTGTAAGCTCCTAACAGGGCATACTTCAAAAGAGTACAATAATTTGTGGGTGGCAACTCCCACCGTGGTTTTTCCCTAATTTGGGTTTCCACATCAAAAACTTGTGGTGTTCATGTGTGGAATGTTTTTCATGTGATGTTCTTGTTTATGTTTCATTTCATGCATTATTTTTGGGACACCGGTTATGATGTTTTATCAGAGGTTTATCAGAGGTTATTGATACTAATAAGAATTGATAGAGAAAAGTGTTTGATCTGATAGATAAGGATAATAAGTTAGTAAATGATCAAATCTATATGATTTCTTAAGTGGTGAAAGAATTGATTGATGTGGTAAATGATTTGATTAATTTATTAAGAAAATCATATAAAGAGGTTGTTAGATCTGATAAAAGAAGTTGAGATATTTGTTAAATGGTTTTAGATCTGATATAAGTTTGATTTTGGTTTAAAGTTTCAATTGGTCTTAATACTAATTCACCGCCCCTCTCAGTATTAACTGGATCTTTATAGGGTTAACAGTTCATCCCAACATCCACCAGTGAAGCCACGAAGTGGGAGTAGATATCCATGTTGACACGGTATCTGTCTACGTCATCGATAAAATCTTCCTCGAGCATCCATTTAATAGCAACAATGATCAAAGGGTTTTTCCGTTGCATCATACTCTACAACCTCTGGTCCGAAATGTTGCCTATGAAAGTGACATGCATCTTGTTATTGGTAAGCCTAACAGGGGTATCCATAACTCTAGAAACTTCATCGTTAAGCCAGCTGTTGTGCAAAAGAATGTCTGAAAAGACATATTTATAGCTGATTTCCAGCTCTGAGTAATAAATAAAATTAAGAGTTAGCGCCCTCGATCTTTGATGCGAATGTCTTTTGTCGTTACTCATACAAGTGAATGGAGTTGATCCTGTAGGTTGCGTATGTCCTATCCAAAGCCTCGAAAAGAGAAATAACGTACTCAAACGCCACACATATCTTCAAGTATGTCATGTTTAAACCTAGTAGTCCACAAGACTATTTTGGCTCGTGGTAGCTTTGCTAGCTACGTATATTCTCCTTACTGAGGAGATCTATCCGGACAAGCATATCAACTCAAATGGATTGGAATGATGGTGTAGTGGGCTGACATCTTTTCAAAAAACACAATGGTGGAGCTTCTTTCCATTTTAGCATTAATGTCACAGGGAGAAGGAGGTGGCATACGTGTCGACAAACACCTATCATAAATGCCCCCTTTTCGCACACAAATCTAGGCATGTGATACATTTAAGGAAGAAAGTCTCAAAAGCGCACACCATATTTTTATTTTGTATCCCAAGCACCAAAGCCTTTCAAAAGTGTCAAGAAAAGCTTGTCTGCAGAAAAAAGGAGATGGAAGCAAGAACTTAAAATCCTTCCCAGGGTGAGATGTGGGTAGACGTGTACAGGGAAATTTCATATGCCTCCCACGCTATGGGCCCGAAGCCAAGGTAGCCTAGCGCTAAACCCAATTCAAAGATGTCCACTCGCAATCCCATGGTGGTGATAGACTCATTTGAAGAATTCATCGAGCCTGACCTGCACATGCAGCCAAGAGCCCTTAGGAAGGTCGCGTGTGCAAGTATGTTAAATTGTAGAAATGAGCCGCAATCTACAACGTACAAATTCTGGAATAGCAACATTCCTCAATTCTTAGTCCCTATGGTTCCACATTGCCCATAATTTGTGGCCGCATGCGCAAATAGGTTCATGCCAAACTCTCTTTCTATACAGGGCTCCTCTCTGCAGGTCGTTATAACCCTAGAAGCTATTCAGGATATGTTGTGTTATCCTAGAATTGACAGCACAAATATTTTTGACAAAGATGCTATGGAAGAGTATTGGTACTCTAGGTGAGACATTGTTCACTTTTTCCAAGCCGCGTTGAACCAAAGCTTGATCGTTGAGCCTCCAAATTTCACTATGCCCTATAGTGACTTGAGGAAAGGTGATCTTAAGGATATTGCCTCTACCATTGCATTCGTGTGCGGCCATGACAATGACTGGGAAATCATCAATCCCTTGATGGGGTTTCTTTTCAAATGGCAAAAGCAAAAGGAACCGTTCCATATCAACTTCTCTATTTTGAGAGCCAGAGAAATGGTGAGGTAGTTGGCCGAATTCGAGCAGTCACGGCGGTTCAGGTTTGCCTTGTTCTTAGTCCATCTATTTGTGCACTGGAATGTCACTTTCTTTAGTCAATTCATGTGATTGGTTACTCATTATGAGCAAGGAAACAAGATGCATGTGTCCGCCTGGACACCTATCTTGTTAGCCACCTATGACACATACCAATTTTCAGATTGTTTGTTGGCCCCCGTCCTTCATGATTTTGGTGTTATCCCTGAGGAGCCTCTTGCTCAATTTTCTCAAATTCAGGTAAAATGGATGTGTAATCAATGCTCCCACTATGAATGGTTCTTGGGTAGAGATTTTTCTTTTAACTGAGTACATGGCTTTTCTGAGGAGCCTTTCCACTTGCCCACATATGTCACTGAGAGAACCCTGGCCCTTGAAATATTTTGACAGCTGGTGGAGGTCGAGAAAGCTACAGGGTCAGGAAAACACGACACCTCCATAACTGAAGACCACAAGGCTATTGGCCCCATCATTCTTGAGTGAAGGAACATCACTGAGAAGGTCTTGACATCCAAGCTGGTGCAACTCGGCTTGGTAGAAACCGATGATGTATGGAGTTATGACCCGGACAAGTGCATGTCCAACAAATACAGAAAAAACACCATCAAGCATGTGCCACGGAGCTCGTGGGAGGGCTGCACTAACCCGCCAATGAATGACCCGAGCCTTTATGTGGGTCCTAGTGATTTTCCCATCATTGAGTGCCCCTCATGGTTGAATTTCTACTCTCCTTTGCAAAGGCACAACCCGACTAAGCCTATTTCCTGGAACATGCTGCAGGCCATGAAAGATGATTTTTGTCCTAGAAAGAAGAGGGAGCATTTCTGGATCTACTGTCAGGAAACCCAACAACCCAAGGCTAATATTGGAAATGCTCCTTATGAAAAGCATTTTGAAGATGAATGGCAAATGCATGGTGATGATGAAGAAGCGACAAGTGACCAATCCCCACGTGATGACTCATCCCTCGAGGAGGTTCAACGACAAAATATTAAGGTTATAAATGTAGAAGAGCAAGGTACTGAGGCTAATATTTTAGTTCCTTTCACTAGCTCAACTCGGTAGCCACATTCCCAATCTTCAAAGAGACTAGCTAAAAAGAAAACCTCCGACCCCCATCCAAGAAGAAACAATACATGGGTTTTGAAAAGAAGGGTTCATCTTATCGAGTCCTTGCAGCCCCTTCAACCTCTTAGCAAACATCGACTTCCATGGTTGAGGTACGCCCTAATTTTCACTTCTCTCTTCTCAATCTACATCCCCTTCGGAACCCCAAGTTGCACCTATGTTTTCCTAGGTCCCTACTACTCTTACATTAGTACCCGTCAGAACACTGGTTGAACCCCAGGTTGTGTCTTTGCAGGCCGCCTCTTCACTCCCTATCCATAATGTCATTTTCCCTGCAACGTTCTTCTCGCAAATTTCTGCTACAACCCCTATTTCATGTAGGCTTGGTTTTAGAGAATCTACTCCTTCCCCAAATGTCAGTGCAACATCCACTGATCAAGCTTTTTTAGGAATCCCTCCCTTTGTCCCGTTGTTCTCCCCAACCATGCTAGGGAAGCCTATTCAAACCAGCTTTGGTAGCCCCATTTCCTCTTTCCCCTATGTCGTCCCTCCTGGTTCAATGTTTGCAAGTCAAGCTATTTCATCCCTGGATAGTTATTATCAACAAGTCACCTACTCTAAGATTGGATGTATTAACTGAGCTCACAAGAGGAAGGAGAAGGATGGTGCCAAGCCAACCCGACCACATGTGCAGACACATTTCAGTGAGGAGGATGATAATCTCTTCTTTACAAACATGCTCCTAAAGGTCAACAAGTCAGAGGCCCAAATGAAGCTAGATGATTACTCCTTACATGTTGTCTGGTTTGATCTCACAAGCCCTACTACAATGGATAAGGTGGAAATTATGGAAGAAACTTCGAAGGTTGTGTCTTCGGATTTCATCAGGAAGAGTTGTCATCTGGACAAGATGAAAATAGAGCTCAGTCACCTCATAGAATCCTTGGATCATCATAGGAAGGAGGACAAAGATAGGAATGCTGAAATTAACCATTTGTAGGGCCTATTAACTCAAGCCAATTCTGAAAAAGAGAAGTTGCAAGCCACTGTAAATAACATGAGTTCCCAATTGAAGGGGTAAGAGGTGACAAAGAATGTAGCACTAAAGGAATTGAGAGGGAAAGAACAAGAAATACAACAGTTGAAAGCAAATTCCAAAGATGCTACCTAGATTCAAACTTAGTTGCGGGAAGAGGTCCGCCTAAGGAAAGAATATGCTTGGCAATTGAGCGAGGCGCAGGTCACGCTTTCTGAGGAGAGAGCAAAGAGTGGAACAGACATGCATGAGATGCATAGTAGCCTAGAGTAGAATGAGAAGAAACTCCAAGATGCAAAGGGGTTATTGTAGTAGGAGCAAGATCGCATAGCATAACTTCAGGAGTCTTTTCAGGATAGAGGTACCAAGATTCTCGCTTTGGAGCATCAGGTTGCTCGTGAGAAGGACAAATGTAAGGATCTACAAAATGAGATAAGAGAAAAGGATGATAAAATTACACGCTTATCTCATCTTCCCCCCCTTTGGAAGTCCCTCAAGATCTCTCCTCGGTCATGGAAGAATTGTATGTTTCTCATTAGAAGAAGGTTAAGCAGTATTGCCCTTTACTGCAGCCCGTGCTGAGGTTCCTAGGTGAAGCACAATATCTTTGTGCTGGAGTGGGCATTCTTATTGACAAAATTATTCTTTTTATTGGTCCTAAGCTCCCTGTGGTCCAAAGCTTGATTCAGTTGCTATATGCTACTTCAAATGAGGAGTTGGGAGAAAAGGGAGTTGCAGATGACAAACCATTGATCAAGAGGGCCAATCTTTTCATTAATCAACATAAGGCATCCATGCAAACGTCGGCAGCACTTGATTCCTTAAGGATTTCAATTCTAGATATCAAGCAGCGTGTGGAGAAGTTTGTGTCCCTGGGCCTGCCTTCGCCTTTTCCTACAGATGGTTTTGTTCTAGGGATTGGGCAAGTTATGAGCCAAATTGAGAAGTTGCAACAAGATTGGACTTTGCTACAATGCCTTAATAGTCGTATGTCAGTGGAGGAAGTCGAACGACTCCTGCACTTCCTAGCCTAGCTCTATGTACTCTTGAAAATGGTCCACGATGAATCGGCAAGCTTGCCATTCAAGGAAGTGATCTGTCTTACCCTCTGAACATGATTGGCTTCCGTTGCAGTAGGTATTTGATCTACTTTTCCCAATTCAAGCATAAAGTCTGGTCTTTGAACCAACAATTTTGCGTCCTAACATTCCACAAGCAGAATTCCCTTTTGAGTTGCCAAGAAATGCTAATATTCTTTCAAAGTTGTTCGTGAGCGGCATTTTGGTTAAGGGTTAGCACCTTCCCTTGTTATTTGGCCCACTCCCATTCATTCGTACGTGTGTCATGTGGTAACACAACGTTTCTCTAAGCGGCTCGCTTTTCTCGCTTTATGTTGAGGGAACGCAGAGCTGTCGCGTGCCGCAGATTTCTCCTTGGTGTATGTTTTCTAGCCCCACCATCTTTTATGTGTTGGCAGTAACACTTGGCATCTCCATGTTGCTTGTTTCAGTTCCCTTTTTGCATTCAACTTTGGGTCTCCTCAAAGTTTCTGCGTGTCCTCTTTGGTGATTCACGAACCAGAATGTTGTTGGCGTCACGATTTTCTTGTTTTGGCAAGTGCAGGGGTCGCCATGACGCTGTTAGAATAACAACATCAAAGGTTGTTTTGATGTTATTGGCATATGCCTCTATGGATGCCACACGGGGATATTCCTGATAGGGAGCAGTTGTTGAGTTTTCTTGTGCTTTCCTGCTATTTGTTAAAGGTCGAGGGCTATTTAGAGGCCTTTTTTATGTTGTTTTGGGGGTTTAGACTTTGATAGAGATTATTGGACATTGGTTTTATGAAATAAGCCTTTATATTAACTATATTTCATGGATGATAAACATATCAGACTGTGCCTATGGCCTTTATGGTTATTTTTATTTGAAGCTAAATAGATAAATTTTTGTGCTATATTCTAATTCAATGTCTTCTATGATATATGTCGTGAGACTCTACGGATTAGACTATGTTATTTAACTTGTTATCTATTAGATGAATGGTGTGTGTCATATTATATTGAATGAACCTTCTTTGATTATCTTTACAAATTGTATTGTTCATGTAGATTGTTGAATAGGCCTTAAAACTGTAAATACTTGGGTTTTTTGTGCCGCAAATATTCTAAAAATATTCTGGCTCATCGCCTAATTAGTGTAGCTTTTAAGTTTTCTTCTTCCCCTTTTCTCTCCCAATTGTATAAAGAGCCTACTTCTCAAACCCAAAGGTTATTCAGTGAACTTCGAGCAAAGGTCCCCCCATCACTGAATTTCCCATAAGGTTGTTAGCGTATAATGCAAAATTAGTAGTCAACATTACCACTTTGACGACCACGGTCCCCCTGAACTTCAACGCACTTGTAGACCAGTCAAATAGATTTGAAATTACGCAAAAATTCACATGATTTCTCACTAGCATGTTATCAAAAAAATGGTCTCAATTTCTAAAATTTTCAACCACTTTTTCCAAGGGGGCATATTTACACTATAAGTGTCACTGGGGCATACTGGGGTAGAAAATGTTCATTTTCTTTGAAAAAATGTCGTCTCGACATTGTGTCAAAGAGGAGAAACTGTAGACACCTAAAAATGTCTAATTAATCACACACTAATTATTCATCCTAATTAATTAAGTAATTCTTTAATAATTTAATTAAGCTAATTATTCTTCTAGACCGACTCAATCATTACATTCAAAATTTCTAATTATCGAATTTCTATTCTTTAATTAATTAATCAGTTGACCCTATCTCAAATATTAATTAAATATTATTTATTTAATTAATTATGATTATTCCCTTAATTAAATAATCTTTATTATATAATTAATCCCATTTCTAATGATTAAATAATTTCATTTGAATTAATTAGTTTATTTATTTATTCCTCCAATTCCTTAAATTTGAATTTCAAATAATTCCATCTAATTTCATTTCTCTCAAATTCACAATTCCCCAAATGTGGATTTCAATTAATTTCATCTAATTCCAAATCATCAAATTAACATTTCACCAAATCTACATTTCAATAAAATTTAGTTAATCTCATGTGCATTTTAGCATTCGAAAACCAAAACGCAAATGAAAATTGAAAATGAAAATCAAATTCAACTTTAAAATCCTACAACACATGTCAAAAATCATAACTGATTGGTCAAATCAGTTAACTCAGTTAAATCATCAATCACCCCTTTTCACTCTCAATCACCTTTTCTGACTAATCAATCAAATCAGTCATCTCTCCAATCCATTCAGTCATCCCCTCAATCAATCCAGTCAACTGGCTAATCTATTCAGTTCACTATCCAATCAATTTAGTTGAGTACTCAATCAATCTGAGTTAACAAATCAATCAACTCTATTAACTAGTCAATCTAAATCAGTTCACTCCCAATCAAGACTTGAGTTCAAAATCCCTCCCTATCTCTCATGAAAATCTATATAAACAACATCTTCTCAAATCAAGCTAGATCACACTTTTCAAAACAATTGCCATCTTATGCAGGAAATCCCAGTACAATACCTAAGAGCCACACCAACAATTTGGAGAAGAACAATGGAAGCGCAAATGTGGAATATGGATTTTAATTAGCATACATCTTCCATTTCTTGCATTCATTCCTATTGCCTTGTGTTTGATTTTAGCTAGATTAGCTAAGGATCTATGATCGTCCTTATTTCCTAATTAGCTTAATTTTATGATTTCAAGCATGAAAACTATATATATATATATATATTGTTGGAAATATGTTGGATTTGGTTAAGTGTTGTCATTGATGTCAATATTGTATCCCGATTGGAGACTATCTCGGTTGGACCTATCCCGGTTAGTCTTGGTGATCATCTTGGTTTTGGCTATGATTCTGATCCGGTATGATCAAATCTCTGGAATCGGTTTTGGATCCTTACTTTGGATGGTTATATACTTTCTATATTCTGTTGGTTCATAATTTGGTGCTTTGGTTGTTATCACTTTTGGTATTTACCGGTACTAGCTAGCTTCTAGCTTTCTCGGTTAGCTTTATCGGTAAGTGATATTTGGTGTTTTGGTCAAATGATATTGATCTGGCTTATGGAATCAGCTTCTATCACGTTGAAAGTGCTTCTTGATCATATTCTAAGTTTTTGGTGAATTTGCATTGGCAGGCATGCTGTTATGGTGATCCTATTTGGATCCAGTTAGACTTTTTGTGTTACTTCACTAAGGGTTTCTACCGGCTGGTGAAGCGTGTTGGATTTTGGTCTTACCGGAATTTCCAGTGGATGGAATTGTTTGGTTACTTGATTTAGGTCCATTTTAGTTAATTTAAATCATAATATTGGTCTGGTGATACCATGTAATGTAATTTTTATTATTATGGGTTAATGGGTTTAGGGTTTAGCCGACCTTGTCAATAAGGTTGATGATCTGTATTTATAGGTGACTTATTCATGTAATTTGGATATCGATGGGATGTATGGGATGGATGGTTATGTTTGCATTATCAGAGGAAGGTTTATGTGTGATCAAGTGATATATCATTCGATGAAGGTTTTTGTATTATAGGGCAGACATTTGTGCTTAACTGAAACTGTATCAAGCATTAGGAGATGTTACTTTCATAGTTCATTCTTTCCGGATTGTAGTATGATGTTTTTGTAAGTCAGTGAGACTTCTTTTTGTGATGAGCAATGCGCTCTAGGTTGTTGGCCTTTCTGCAAGTGCGGACCCCATTGTAATTTTTCACAATACTATTGCAAAGTATTCATCTAATTGTGGGTAGGGTTTCCCACTGTGGTTTTTCCCTTTGCCGGTTTTCCACGTCAAAATATTGGTGTTGTGTGTACTGATCTTTCATGTTCTATTCTTCATTGTGTTGATTCTTTTGTGCTCTAGTTTAATGGTTTTGATATGCATTAAGTTCTAATTTTTTATGGTAAACTGATTCACCCCCCCCCTCAGTTTACTCCCAGTATCAGATCTGTCTAACATATATATATATTCAAATCAATCCTTCATCAAATAAAGAATTATCTTATTGAACTTGTTGAGTATATGCTTTAGAATTCTTACCTTGATTTTTTTATCAAGTGTTTACCAAAAACCTAACTTATTTTTAGATATTTGTTATTTTAAATTATTTTATCATCTTATTTATTTATTTATTTTCGAAAGTTTATTATTTATAATAGTGTATGCCTGAAAGGTGGTGTCAGTCAATTAACAGCAAAATAACAAACATGCCAATGAAACATTATATGTAAAGAATCTAATGAACAAAACAAGTTAAACAAATAATCCCTCCAAGATGTTCTATTGTTCTCTATCTCCGAGGATTCTTCAAGTCATGGTTTCTCTCATATCATTGAGCAATTGACCTTTAGAATGACAACTTAAAGAACGAGTGATGAGTTGATAAATGATCTATATGCAAATGCAACTAAGATCGCAATATTATGCTATTGATAAAGAGATGCTATGCTAAAATGATATATGCTAAAGATAAAATACTTCTAAATGCTTAAGCCTTACGAGATAAACAAAGAGAGACAAAATATGGATTCTAAGACTAAGAATTGGTGACCTTTCATAATGAAGAAGTGAGTCCTATTTATAGAAGAAATAGGGAATTGGATGGTTAAGATTGAATTATCTTAACAAGGGCTAGGATTGCATGATCCTCAATCCATGTGACACTTTAAAACCAATCCCATGTTGACAAGTGTCAATATGAGAAGGCTTGAGAGGAGAGAGAAAAGACATTAAATGCCTGAGGGGACATGTTGTTTACCCTAGGCGGTTTGGTTAAGGTTGAATTAATAGATAATTCTTTTATCCAAGGGATAAAAGAATGTGCAGGAGTTAAAGGATAATTGTGGTCAAAGCATTGAATGCTCGAAGAGACTTAAGGTTTAAATGGATGGTTGAGTTAGAGAGAAAGTCTCTAACCAAGGATCAATGGTGGGTTAGTTAGATTTAAGCCTTTAATGGTTTATGAAGACTTTGAAGGTTAACTTGTTGAAGAAATAAAGCCTTTAATGCTTTATGAAGACTTTGCATGTTTTTGAGAAGTGACCCCTTCTTAAGGAATGTGCAAATGTTTAGGAGGGGATTAGGCTAATTAGAACGAACTAGAAGGAATTAGAAGAATTTAGAAGATGGGTTAGTGGGCAAGTGGGTTTTGTAGGAAAATGCAAGTGGATTGGATTTTAAGATTTTAATTGGAATAAAAATCATTTATTTCAATTATTAGTGCAACTTGCATTTGACATATTTTTAAATAAATATTAATTTATTTAAATGTGTGAGGGGTTTTTAATTAAATGTAAATTTAATTAAATGTGAAAGGGGGATAAAGCATTAAATGTTTGAAGACTTGAAGGAAGTCATTAAAGGCTTAGGAAGACTCTAGAAGGAAGCCATTAAAGGATTGAAGACTTTGAGGGAAACCATTAAAGGTTTGAGCAGACTCTAGAATGAATCCATTAAAGGTTTCTAGACATTAAAGGAAGCCATTAAAGGCTTGAAGACTCTAGAAGAAAACCATTAAAAGCTTGAAGACTTTAAAGAAAGCCATTAAAGGTTTGAGTGAAAAGGATTAATTAATTAAATATTGAATTTAATTAATAGTTGAAAAATGGATGATAGAATAATTAAATGTGAATTTAATTAATAGCTGGATGGAGGATAATTAAACAAATATAAAATTCATTTAATTAAGCGGACAAAAATAAGTGTCTACAAATAGAAATAATTTTTATTTTTTAAAATTTGAATGCATATTTTTTTCTTATATCATGTATTATACATTTTTATATATATTATAAAGATATGTTAATTACTAACACATTTTTTTTTTTTATAAAATTAAATTATATTTTGATTTATTTTTCATAAATAAAATAGCAACACATATTTTTTCCCCTATTTTCACAACCTTTAAAGAGAATATATAATTTTTATTTTTGTAATTTCATCTATATATGAAGACATGCAAATGAAAATATAAAATATATTATATTTCATTCATATATGACTATATAACTTTTTTTTATTTAGTTAATTACTTTTTTAAAGCACTCATTATTATTTTTTTAATAAATAAACTGTAGACAAGAATTTTTCTCCCACTTGTACATTAATAATAAAAGATTTTATAGATCTACTGTAGAGTATGAAAAATGAACCACTACGAAGAATAACAAATCATATGTGGATTTAAATCTCAACCCTCCATATAGACAAACCTTCGGGTAACATACGACCTCAGAGTTTTTCTACTACTCAGCTAAATGTGTGTTTTATTCAAACATATAAATTTACTAAACTCATTAGACTTCAACAATTGAAAGTATAGACCACAAAGATCTCTTAGGTAGCTCAATGAGCTCTCTGTCCGGAACAAACACATTCGTCGAGGACGACAGTGTAGCATGCTAGCATCTTGTATAGGCAGAGAATAAGAGATACCATAGAAATATACAAAATAATATTTATAAAATTATAAAGGCTAAATAATATTAAAATATAATGCACAATTAATATACAAGACTAAAATATGAATACTAAGTAAGATTAATGATGAAAGAGAGGTTTAAGATATCACTGATAGGTGGTTCTACAGATTTGGCAAAGTTGAAGATTCTCTCTACATGTATCCACACACATAAGACCAAACAAAAAATGGGCGATTGTGTAGAAGTTTTCCTCAACCAAACCCTCGTTTTAGTGTTTCCACTTCCATGGATAACCTTAGACATGATTGAGATAAAAAAGACACAAAGAAAGTAGACAAACAATCTGCTAACCATAACAAGATAATATGTAAAATAAAATTCCCTAGAGAATCACCACTTCCAAGCACAAAATTTGGATAGCCTATTGGTACGATTAAGTGGTGAGAAACTCTAGATTGACAATAATCTCCTTCGAACGATAATAATGTAATAACAAGAATGTCACTGTAACAATGACAATAGTATGATAATGGCATGTATATGGAGTCGTGAGTAAGAGAATGTAAGATAAGTGATGGATGGCAAGAAGAATGTTTGATAATGTTCAAAAGATGGTTTTGGAGGGAAAATTTAGGGTTTAAGCAACAACCAATGACCCTCAACATTGGTGCAGGTTGGAAGAGTTGTTACACTATCGAAATGCAACAAGTGTAAATTTCAACAACTAACGTAATTGTAGAAATTTTTATGATGCTAGTGCAACACACATACATCTGAATGCAATCTAAACCTAATGATCGAGTAACTAGGCATGCAAGGTGGCAATGAATTCTTCAAATGGATTAAGGGTAAAATGCATAATTTTATTGATTGTAACTAAAATGAAGGGTTATGTAATGTGAAATTGTATAAGATGTAATTTATGATATTACATTTTTTCGCCACCTTATCAAGCATAACTATTTGAAAGATAATGCAAGCTAAAATAGAGAGAATAGAGTTGAGAGTGTTATACCCAAGATATGAAGGGGAAGCAGTATCTTCTATCCACATGGAAATTCCCCTAGGGAAGAAACTTGAGTCAATTGAACATAAAGATTGTTAAGTTGTATCATTATATAGACACAAGGCGACATCGATATGCATGGATATCAAATTGTATTATGCTAGGGACCATATGGAGATCCCATCATCCTATGAATACTATAAACTGCATTGTAGGATAACCACAAAAAAATAGACAGACACTCATAAAGACAAAGTCTGGTGGGTAGTTTAATATAGTCACATTTCAAAAAGAATCATAAGAGATCTATAATATGAATATGATAACCCCCCTTTGAATGAATTGAGCTACATAGATTCAAGCATAAGTTAATCTAAGGAGAAGAGATTTTGTGACATGAAACATAATCAAATGTATTCATGGATTGCTACCTTACAATGTATAGCCCATAGCACCCATAATATCAATGAAATAATAGAGAGATAGGGGGATCCAATTATTTGGAGTTAGTAGGATTTGTAGCAGTAGCATGTGTGTGTGTGTGTGTGTGTCTCTCTCTCTCTCTCTCTCTCTCTCTCTCTCTCTCTCTCTCTCTCTCTCTCTCTCTCTCTCTCTCTCTCTCTCTCTCTCTCTCTCTCTCTCTCTCTCTCTCTCTCTCTCTCTCTCTCTCTCTCTCTCTCTCTATATATATATATATATATATATATAAGTTGATATGAATCATCATCATAGTGTTAAATCTTTTGGATTATGAAGAAAGAGAACATAAAGATAAAGTGAAAATAAAAATTTGGGTCAAGATGAAAAAATGCCTAAATGTCTCCAATGCTTTGCATTGTCCTCAAATGCCCCAAACCAATATACAACAAAGAGAAGAATGATGACACAAATAGAAGTAGTGCACGACAAATTTTCTTCTCTATATCTGAGTCCTTGCGAGGGTATCTTGGGTCCTCCAAAGAGCACAAACATATACAAGCAAGTATGGGATATCATAAATAAACAAGAAAACTCTAATATAAAGACACAAAGAGGCATTTCTCTAATTGATTACCTCTAACAAATCATTGACATCCTCCCAATCTTGATTGATCATAGGGGGAATGAGGTTGAGATCGTAAAGGGATAATGAGTAAGGTAGTTCCAGGCATCTCACCTGTAGCAAGAGCTAAGGATAAGGTTGCCTCAACATTCCCATCCAGTAACTCCTATGAGTCAAGAGTCAACAATCTCATAAAAATAGTCAGCAATCTCAGAATATCCTCCAAAGAGTCAAACATACACTTCTCCAAACAAGAGTGGGGTGAGTCAATAGGAGTCAATGATCATAACAAAAGAAGAAAGAGAAGTAGAATTATTATGCTGGAACTTGGGGATAGGGCCTTGCTCAAACTTACACTTAGGCGGTTGAAATTAAATCTTCACATCAACCATGGTAGGTCAAAGAACCCCAAAAAATATAGGATAAAGATGTAGAGAAGAAATAGGAGGAGTAGACAAATTCGTACTAGATACAACATTCATATAGAGTGCATCTATACACTACACAAATGGAGAAATATTATGTAGAGAGGTTATAAGATGCAACTTTAAGGAGGAAGCAATGAATACTTGCACCCTTTTGGGGTGAGGTTCGCCAACATCTCCTAAAGAAGTCATATGTAAGATGGAAGGAGCATAATCAAAAGAAAAGACAACAAAAGCAACAAGAATAGCAGAGGATGTAGGAGCTAAGACAAAATAGGTCCTCAATGCAGCCTCATGTTATTGAGTCATCACCTGTATACAACCCTTATTCTTGCACACAAGTTGGTGCTGACATAGATGAGCACCAAGAATAAAAGGGCCTGAGAAGACTCCATAACATCAAACACTTGTAGACAACAAAGACAACAATATCCATGGAAACTGGTCAAGAGATACCTTGCTTCACTATAAACAAGTCAAAATTTAGAATCATGACAAATGTTGTAGAAACAACCTTAGGTCCCACAAGGACTAACAAATAAATAGACTCCAAAAAAGGAAGATAAATATCATCATGTGTATGGATGGTGGCCTTCAACTCATCAGATCTCATCCTATGCAATCCATTAATAAAATTGTCCTCCTCTATGATCAAATTGACTCTGTAGGCAATATCAACTATAGTCCAACAATGACATTATTATTACTTCAAGCAAGATTGTATAGAGGAGAAGGAATTAGGTGTGAAATATATGTTAGGTAATTTAACCTTTTGACTCAAAGTGGAGATCAAAGTGCTAGTCACCATATTACATATGCACAATCAACATATGGATTAGAAGAAGATGTAGTAATTAAATTTTAAGAATCTGGAGGAAATGGATCTATGTAAATTTGTAACTTATTGTTGGTATTAGCAATAGATTTGTTAAAATTTTATTTTCTATCACCAAGCTAGGTGGTATCACTATCTATGTGGTTTTGGAGTACATGTCTCATCTGTACATAGTGTAATTAACAATCATGTCTAGATACCTAATGATATTGAAATAATTTGGAAGCATCATACCAACTATGAAATGACTTAAATAAAGAGTGGTCTAATATCTGGAAGGGTAATCAAATTATCCTTTAATAGTTTTTAAAGTACACTTAAATAAGAATCAAATAACTTTGTAAATACTTGATTGTGTTGTGACCCGAGTGTACTCCTTAAGGAATAATGATTAGATTATCAACTGATTTTTTTTTTGACCCTCTAGAAGAAGATGCAACTCCAAAATTATTTGTATGTAAGATGAATTAGAAGCCCCAATTTGAGTCAATGTATGCTAATAATCTTGAGGTGGAGTACACAAATTTGTGAAAGAAGGATATTTTACAAAAGAAACTAATTCCATCAACACCGACTAAAAACTACTCGTTAACATCCTCTAAATGTCATGGTTAAGGAGGGAGAAGGGAGAAGATATAGATTGAGAATGATAAATGAAATTAGTCAAAAACTCATTAGGTTACTGCATGCAATGGATAAGATCAGCTATGGTGACCTTTGAGCTAATGTTTTCCTAAAACCTTTTCAAGAAATGGCCCATGAATTGATCAAAAGAATAGATAGACTAATCAAGAAATGAGTAGAGCCACTCCAATATCGTCTTTATAAGGGACCATGGGAATAGTTTAGCTAACAAATGATCTTGATGGTGAAAGTCACTACAAACTTTAGTGAAAGCATTAACATGTAATTTTGGATCACCCTTACTTACCATTGAACTTTTCAAAATTTTGGATCTCAATCCCTCGGTGCATGGGTTCATTCAAGATATGCAAGTCAATAGGTCTGTGATGATATTAGGGAGTAAGAAAGGATTGTGTAGTGGAATTAGCCAAATTGGTGAGCTAAGACTGCATTTGGCCCGTATTTTGTAATATGATGTTTAGAATAGGATTTCTTGGTGGAGGAGGTGGAGGTGGATTACCCATAGTAGTAGAAACATTAGCAATGGATGCATTATGGTATAAGTGATAATGGTAGAGATAACTATAAAATGGGAATGATACCGTGAAGAATTTTGTGAAGGAACACAATTGACCACTGAGAGGGGGTGCATCGAAGAAACTTTAAAACTTGATATTCAACTATGAAAACAATAATAACATAAATACAAGAGGTCAAAAGCACATTCACACATAAGACAAGCACATAATTCCAAATTTATGAGGAAAACCTACGGTGGGGAAAAACCTCAATGAGAAATGTTGCTAGAGTCTACTACTCTAATCCAGCCTCACAGTGAAAATTATTTTTCTTACAATGTTTATGGGCAGCAACCCCTATTTTCATGAGCACCAACTCAAAAGGAGTGACTACCCCTAATCCTGAGCACCCACTCATATAATATACAATATAATATTACATCAACAAGTTGAGCACCTTGTTACAAACTATTTTTGTAGCCCACTGTGTTTTCTCCTACCTTGAAAGATTCAACTCTTTTCCACTCAAGACTTTGTCCTCTACTCTCTATTCTCTACTCTGACCAGAACTTTGTTATATCCTTACTATGTTCTTATGCCTTGTCCTTTGTTCACTCTCTTGGTTTTCTCAGTTTGAATTGCCACTGTGTTTTCCACACTTTACTATTTTGTCCTCTACTCTTTTATTTTTCTGCACACACCCTATTCAAAATACACACCTCTCTATTTTTCTCTATCTACTTTATTCCGCTTACCTACACTTAGTAGTCATCTGAGTACATTGTAGACTTTCCCTCAAGAAGGATAATTCAAAAAGTCTTTTCAATCTTCCAGTAAATTTGTCCCATTGTCTTCTTAGCAGCCATCATTAATTGCATCTTCTTCTGATTTTAGATTGATTCCTGAGTCCATATTACTACAATTAGTAATCTTCAACTACCCTATATCTTGATGTCCTATTGACTGGAGATTATATGATATTCCCATGGTTGTGAGATCATATTCACTGATTCTTTCAAATTTATTTGAGACACTCAACCATCTGCTATTTGTTGTCCAATTAATGCATCCTTCTTTCACTCCTACCTGCGATCATTTCAAATTGGACTGCAAACTACCACATTTGGAGTATTCATGAAAATCATGTTTGCAAGTAAAATCCTCCTTTCATCCAAATGGAAACTTATTCATCCCATGAATTCCATGCCCTCAACATCTCCCTATATGTCATCAGGTTAACTATGGTCAACCACCCATGTGGGCCACTAATGTAGTTATACACTGGTGAGGAGAAACCCATGTTGTTTGGTCTATCTCTTTTGTTGGAGGTATTTTGCCTAGACTCTGCACACGTCACAATAAAGAGGAACCATATCATTATAGCTCCAAAATACTGGCAAGAAATAAATCATGTCCTTCCAAAGAGGATAATTCACACCGAACAAGAAAAAATACTATTGGCTAGACATGTAACATATCACAATGAAAAGAGTCCATGTCGCTATAGTTCTAATGTGCCAATAAGAAGCAATTTGGGTCATGCCAAAAAACAAGGTCACAACAAAAATAAACTTTGTCGGTGAGACATGTGTCAAGTCACAATGAAAAGGAACCTATCGCTACACCACAAAGGGGCGACATGAGCAAAAGTCATCTTGTCGAAGACCAAAGTCATGCCAAAAAAGAAACAAAGTCAACATGACATCTTAGGGTCACAACGAAAAAGACTTATCACCACAACACCAAGGGTCCGGAAAGAGGCAAAAAGAGTCTTGCCGAAAGGCAAAGTCTCATTGATAAGGAACATGTCGACGAGACATATTGAATGTCACATCAAATAAGAAATCATGTCAATAGGATTTTTCTAAAGTCACATAAAAATAGGGGATATTGGTATGATACTAGATATCTTCTCAGCCTGAAAGGATTCTTATCGAAGGAGGAAGTCACAGTGAACTGGAAACCATATCGGAAAGACCCGTCAATGTCTTACCAAAATAGGGATGTGATATAAATCTTGGAGTCTACAAGGCCTGAAAGAGGTCACGTCAAAATGTAAAGTCACAATGATGTGCAAAGGATGTCGAGGAGACATTAAGTAACTCTCACTGAAATACCCAAGCACAACTCACTGTGTAGTAGATATGAAAAAGGCTCCCAGTCAACATGGAGAAGCTCCCATGCGTTAATGCCTCATCTGATCCGACATGAAACCACCTTGAACCTAACACATCTGCAACTCATCTCTTCTTGCATATCATTTGTTCTTCAACTTAACATGTTGACATCAATGACAACACTATGCCAACATTTTGACAAATTGATTCCAGGAGTAAGGGGATTCATAGATGCAATATTAGTGTTACCAAAAAGATACAAAGGATTAACAGTACGATCTGTATCAACCATATTGACACCTCAAGCATTGGGACATTCAAATAAGGACTAGTGATATCCAAATGAATGTCATAAGGATAAGGAAAAATAGATGCATAAGAAGGAACATGTGTCTCGACAATATTAGTCAATGCATGAAGAAACTCAAGACCCCTTCAATCTAAGATTAGTAGATTTCTCAGATTACTGACAATGGGGGCAACTTGAGTGAATAGATTGTAACATTTAAGAAAGTTTTTTAAATCTCTCAAGTTCTCCACTAAGGATTATGCCCACTTAAAGGAGACCTTGTGAGCATATTCATGATCAATAAGAGGAGGAGACTCAAGAGGAGTATTTTTTTTGAGAACTAGGTTAAGAGTTTGAAGTAGAGGAATTCCCAAAGATCGACTAGAGCCAAAAGGATCAAGATTCCCAGAAAATATTGGATTAAGTCTAGTGGGACTATATCAGTTCAGAGATATGCTAGAGCTCTCAAGCTTCTTTTAAATATGCATTCAGAAGTCATAGACTAGGTCATTGATCTCATAGAAGAGTATCACAACACAAAGCCTTGCAAACTTTGGAAAACAAGAGAAGTGGACACGAGAGAAACAAATTTTTTTGAAAGTTTAAAATATTGTTTGAAAATATTTTGCACAAGGTGAGTTCACGTGGGGTTCACCAAAATGTAGAGTATAAAAAGTGAACCACTACAAAGCATAATCAAATCCAAGTGAACCACTACGAATGATAATTGTATCCTTCATTGATTCAAATCTCAACCGTCCACTTAGACAAACCTTCAAATAACTACTATTATGCTTTGCATACTCACTCGTGCATTTTATTTGCTAAAATTCAGGTCCCCCTTGTTTTCCCTTTTTTTTGTTTTGGTTTCTTTCTTTTATTTTTCTTGTTTCTTTTTGCTTCATTTTTTTCCCTCTTGTTTTTCAAATCTCTTAGTCCTAGGTTTTGGAGGTTTTCCCTTTCTTTTCCCAGAATCTCGAGTTCATGGGTTCTCTATTTTCTTTTGTTTTCATTTCCAAAAAAAATCCATTCTAGGTTATCGAGTTTGTAATAGCTTTTGGGCTATTTCAAACCTGGAATCCTAGAATCTTGGGTTTCCTTGTTTGTTTGTTCCCTTTTTTGGAGTTCTAGACTTCCGAGTTTTCCATTTTATGATAGCCTCTTAGGTTGTATCGACCTTGAAACCCAAGGATACTAGATTCTTGAGTCTTTTATGCACTGAGACTCTAGACTCCTCAAACCTCACGACCTTATAGGGTATATTTATACCTCGTTGCTTCTCATTTTCCTCATTTCATGTCTTAAAGCTTTTGTGTGATGAAGATCTGCTACAAAGTGCGATTGTTGGTTGAGTTGATCATTGCAAATTTTGTGTGGTTTTTAGATCTCCTTGGTGCATTTTCTTTCTCGCATTGTTGGTGTGAGGTAGGTTTCTTCCTCCCTCTTTTGTTTTGTTTTTCTTGTTTTACGTTCACATTAGTTTAGGGTTTTTCATGCTTTCCTAGTTTAGAAATAAGTTGGATTTCCTGGTAAATTTGACATTTTAGCCTCATGATCATCGCTTGACCCTTATTTTTGCTCCATGGCTAAATTTTTGCCCTTCAGACTTTAGGGTTTTGGGGTTTTATTCACGTTGTTCTAATTTTTGCAACCTTACCATAGCTAGTTTTGATGTGCATCTTGACTTGAAAATCTCAGAATCCTTAGATCCTAGAGTTTTCTTTGAGATGAGTGGTTAACCTCATAATTCCAAAGATCTTGAGTTGGTCCCTAGCTCTTACTCTTTGACCCCAGGACTCCAGAATCTTGAAATCCCGAAGTCTTAAGAGAGTCCCTATAAGGTTTTGTTTGTCCTTCCATAACCTTGGAACCTCGAGATCTCGAAGTTCTAGAGTTTGTCCTTTTCATAACCTTGGAACCTCGAGATCCTGGAGTTTTAGAGTCTGTCTTTCAAAGTTTACATCAAACCTCGGTATCCATGAATTTTGAAATTTTGGATCTTAAACCTATTGTTCCAACTACCTCCAAAATCTTGGAATCCTGGGTTCCTGGACAATTATAATATCAAACTTCGAAATCCCAAAATTTTGGACTCTAAATCTAGATTACCTCTTTCCTATTTATTAACCCTAGAATCCCAGGTTTCCAAAGTCCCATGCCTTTGTTGAAACTTGACATGGAAATGGTGTAATTTTTTTTTCCTAATAAATGGCAATTATTTGTTTCTCTTTTGCAGATTCAAAAGATCTTATGGAAGTAGTGGATGTCCTAGGAAGCTCGAAGAGAAAAACAAAGACATAAGAAAGGCTTGAAAATATTCCAGTCACTATGAAGTATAAGTACCAAGGCAAGTTAACGCCATCCAAGTTTGAGAATAAGGTTCAATGGATCACTGACATAGAAATTGGTCATGTTGAGCTTGAAGCAATTAAAGAATGAATAAATGGAAGAGATCCTAATAGCACTTGGAGGAGAATTGAAAGGTTCGATTTGGTCAACAACATTGTATTTCCTCAAGCCATGCAAACACTAGAACTAATCCTACCAATTGCATAACATTATGATAAGGGCACAAGACAATGTAGGGATGATAAGAGTGATGGTGTTGTTGATTTGTCACCAAGTATGGTGGCCTTGACCTTCAAAATTCCACAATTTGAGTAGCAATTGCAAACCACAGAAGAAGAAGCTACACAATAAGTGGATTATAACAAAGAATGTCTTAACAATACTTGTATTTTAGAGCCTCGAAAGATGGGGTTGAGGGCAATAGATAATATTTACAGGACTGATTTTTAAAATTCCCCTTGTGACTTAATCATAATGCTAAATAGAGAATTTCGAAAGGAGGAATCGGGGCATTATCATTTGTGGATGTATTATTACATTTATAATATCCTTAAAGGAAAAAACTTCTTTGATTGGACTCAAATTATCTCTGATAACATTCACAAGAATATCTATAGTATGTTGGATACCAACGGTTCTTCATAACCTCTTATGTGGTGTGGCTGGTGGCAAGGAGTGGGGTATATCTTGGACTAAACACTCAAGGGAGATTAGGAGAAGGTCTAGATGATAAAAGTGTATGGGAATTCTATACCTAATTGCCTTTTAATGTAGTAAATGATCATTTCAAGAGTGTAAATGATGCATTCATCTATGCAGTCATTTAAAGGCTTATAGGGAATGTAGGATACAAACTCTCCAAAGAATCAATGGCCCTAGTGGAAACATGGGGGACATGGTTCATTCAGAAACCATGATCAACATACATTAGGTTGAGTGGATGCACAAGAAATCCTTTCCTCCCTTGTTATTGTAGCAACGTAATAGAGCTATTAGAGTTTTCTAGGCAGATTGTAGAGGTATAGTCTTTGATGAAATTGAAACATAAGACAAGAGTGGGCTTCCCATTCACCCTAGAACATTATGAGTGCTCAAATCTATAGACTGCTAAAACAACAATTCATGAGTTACAAGCCTTGAATATCAAAGAACTTGATTATTTTCGCAACCTTTATGACTCATTTAAAAAATTGAAAGCATTAATGCCAAATACATATAAGGGACACGATCCTACATTGGAATATTTTTGGGTAGGGATGCAAGACAATTTTGAAGTGAGAAAGATGAATTTTGTAGATTGACTACATTTTAGATGAGAGTGTTTGATATTGAAGTTGATATCCCAAAAGACTTCTCTGATGATGGGATAATTTTTGACCTAGTATATGAGGAAAAAAAGATATATCAAAATATGTCTCTCTTTGATTAGATGGTTTGAGCCAAAAGATGTGAAAATTGAAAATGTGACTATAGGGGTGATCCAAAGGAGCAGACAATGGATGGGTTTGAGAGTTTAGGGAAATCCACCAAAGAAGAAAGGCAAACGGAAGGCAATACGGAACTCTTAGTCTAGGACTACACATGAATATGTTATAAACAATAGAGGAGATTCAAGAAATCCTACTCCAATTGATGAGGAAGCCTTTAAGTCACCAACTGAGAAGGTAGAGTTGCAACAAAAACTAGATAAGAAAATTAAAGAATCCAAGTCCCTCAAAGTAGGATCAAAACAAGGAGTCACTATTGGTCAAATTGCCACTCCACAAGCTTCTATAGGTCCCATAATGACTACCATATGTATGAATCTAGGAGAAAGAACATCAAAAGGACAAGATCAATAGCTTGAGGTAGCACCTTATCAATCTTAAGTTCCTACAAAAACACAACTACCACTTGCCTCAGAGCAAGTAGAAGTTCATGGCATTCACTCAAATGAGACAAAGTCTGATTAAGAAGTCATTGCAATACTGGCCTAGAAGAAGAATCCAACTCGAGGACAAGAACATACTCCTCTAAGTCAAGACATGGGAGAAACCATATTGGCTCAAATACTATTGATTTGGGAAGATGGTCATCCTCCTCAAACTCCAATGATTGCACAAGAAAAGGATCAACTCCTTGATATCGCTTAGCAAGAAGGGCCTGAACAAAAAGAGGACGCCATGGAAGTAGATGATGAAGAACATAGCCGCTTACTCCTCACACCACAAGATCAAGAAGAGCTCCTTAGGTAGGTAGAGGAAAAGGAGAAGGAAAAGAAGGAGAAAAGAGAGTAGGAAATAGCTAAACAAAGAGATGAAAGACAAGATGAAGCTATGAAAGAATATAAAGAAGAAAAGGATAATTTGTCTTGGCCATCCATGCAAACTAATGAACCAAAAGGTCAAGAGAAATTGAAACCTCGTGTTGAGAAGCAAATACAAGATCATGAGTATGGTTCCCACAACTATACAGTGACTACTTATATTATTCCCCAAGGTAACCAAGGAGACTCTAGTGTGCCTCAATGGTTAAGATTCAATTTTTTAAAGAAAAGGAAAATTGTTCTAACTAAGGTGTTTCTACAGGATGTTATGGCCGAGGCTCTTAGAAAAAGTAAGAAAGCCAAAACTTTACATCATATGCCTAGGAGTGAATTAGGTGAGGTCATGGTGAGCATAGCAACTCTGACACCTGAAAAGGAGGGTGTATAATAGATCCCAGTGGATTACCAAGTCACACAAGTAAATCTAGGCAAACAAACTAAATGGACAGAGATTTCTACTCTAGATGCTACCACCATCACCATTAAGACAAGGATTGAAAAGGAACACAAGTCTAAACAAGAGGCAAAAGCTCAGTTAGAAAAATATAAACTAGTGCTCATGGACTTAGAAACTACTTTGAATTCTAATTCTAGATATTTCCAGGCATCATGTTCAATGCTACCTCAAGAGGAGATCCAATCCTTATACACTGTGAAAGATAAAGCGTCAACTCTAGACTCATGGGCCAATGATTAGTTGGAGAAGGTGAAGATTTTTCTACTCAATGGGATGCTCAATCCTAGAGGAATGAAAAGAAAGTTTGTGTATTGAAGAAGATAAAGGATCCTGGAGAGGATACAATAAAACAAGAAGACTTGCTTGGGGGTGAAGGTCTTGTTTTTTTTCAGGGTTGTATCTACAAGTTGGAGTTTAAGAAAGACATAACTAAGTAGTACAAGACTAAGATGTTGAACGAACATCCCTCCTCCCTAGATTTATTGAAGGTATATGAAGAATAAGTAATAAAGATGCTAGGAGAACATGTACTCACAAGTACACAGGATGGTTTGATTATTCAAGAATCAATTCTTAGGGAGTGGGATCGGTATGTTGCAGACAAGTTCTCCCCAGAGGTTAAGTTTGATAAAACATTGATGGAGAGATACATGTACCTCATATTGTAGTCTTACCAAGCAACCAAGGTGGTGGATGACGTAGTGGATAAAATGGAAGAGTTGACAAAAACTATCAAAGTCCAAATTTTGGATAGAGTGGGTCCTAGATCTACCTTAATCCTCCATCATCTTCTATTTGGAAAACTATGAGAGTTTCAAGAAAAAGAACAAGAAGTAGACATGTGGATAGATTAAGATGTAGTCCTAGTTGTCTCAATAAATAAGGCATGGTTACATTATATTGATACATCTTGGAGTGAATAAAGTAAGAGCTTCATTTTTTGAACAATCTGTCTAGCAGTAGTTCTCCTTGGCATGCATGCTCCCATGAAATCTTTGATGTAGAAATTTGTGTAGAATAAAAAGTGCAACTACTAGTTCTATCTTGCAGAAACATCTCTTTGGGTAGTTGACTTAGACTAGATAACAATAACTTGCATGTTAACTGATGCACTACGAAATGGAGGAAGGTTAGACTAGAACCTATGGTGGAATAACACACAAAAAACCAAGAAACCGTTAATGTTAATCAACCAAAAACTAATCTAAGCAGGCATATCAAAAGAGACACCAAAAACGTGAAAGAATATTTAACTAAGAAAGTAAATATAATGAGACATCTCCAAATGCCTCCTAACATGCTCTTAGCTCCTTCTCCTTTGTTCCTCTCCTCTCCAAGTTCCAAACTAGTGTAGCTCTCAGCAACTTTTTGCACTATGGATGCTTATGGAGGTTCAAGATTGAAATGTTTACTCTAAAATGCTATGCAAATGTGAATAAAAGCTAATATTAGATGCTATGATGCTAAAATGATTTATTTTAGGCCAAAATAACAAGATATTAGTGATTTATGCTAAATGCTCTCTAAAAATCTCTATAACTTAGATGCATACAAGTTTTTAGGATTATGACTATGAATGCTAAATGCGTGAGGCTTGAAAATGAGGAATGTGAGCCCTATTTATAGGTAAAATGGAGCAATGGATGGTTGAGATTGAGTAATCTCAACAAGGGTCAGGATGGAATGATATTCAATCCATGTGATAGCTTTCAACCCAATCCCAGGATGACAAGTGTCAATGTGAGATAGGTTGAGAGGAGAGGGAATAAGCATTAAATGCTTGACATGACCTGAGAGTTAATTTGGGAGTTAAGGTCAAGGTTAGGTTGAATGAATAAATTCTTTATTCAAAGAATAAAGCTTTTATCTAATTGTAAACTCTTGTGTAAAGGCAAAAGGGATAACTATGGTCAAAGCAATAAATGCTTGAGGAGACACATGAGTGCAAGTTGAATTAACCATAAATGGTTATGTAAGAGCCATTAATGGTCATCTAAGAGCCATTAGTGGTTTTGGGAAGACTTTAGAGGTTAGATTGTTGAACACACAAAGCATTAAATGTTTTTCAAAGACTTTGAAGTCTTTGAGAAGTGATTCCAAGTTTCTTAGGAATGTGACAATAATTAGGGGATGGATTAGGCTAATTAGAAAGGGTTTAGAAGGATCTAGAAGGGGGCTTAGGATTGCAAGTAGATTTGGTGGGTGAGGGAAAATAGGATTTTAATTAAAATAAAATTCATTTATTTCAATAAATGGGTGCAAGTTGCATTTGTAGAAAAATGCAAGTGGGGGGGATAAATGATTTAAATAAATATTTTAATTAATTTATTTAAAAGAGGAAAAGGGGATTAAATGAAATAAGTATGATTTATTCATTTAATTGATTGTGAATTTGGTTTAATGAATTAATTAAAATAAATTGAATAATTTATTTAATTAATAGAAGAATGTTTGAAGATGAATTAATTAAATATTAATTTAATTAACTGATGGCTAGTGGATTTTTAATCAAATAAATTTAGGAAATATTCATTTAATTAAACTGGACAAATTTATGTGACTACATTAACTATGTCTCCCCCTAATATGTAGCAAGGTTTTTTGGTGGGATTTATCTTGAGTCTCTAGGATTCAAAGTCTTCTAAATGTAATTTTTTTAGTTCATTGTAAGGATCGACAACTTGATGATTTGAAGCCTCTAGATAGATTTCTTTAAGTTTCATGCTATTTTAATTTCAATTTCAAAATGATAGTTTAACAAAACAATGGTTTTGACTGTTGGTGCTTTGCTGGTACTCATTTCAATATAATTCAAGTTATGGATTTTCTGTCTTGCTAATGTATTCTTCGCAATCCTGGTATTTCTATTAAATTATGCAAATTTGTGATTGAAAGATCAATTTGAATGTTTTCTATTAGGCTTATTTGCTTCATAAATCATTCTACACTTGTTAATGGTGTTTAAGGTTGAAGTGAATTTGTGAGAAGAGAATTTAAAAGTTATAAGTCACTTCATTAGCATGTTGAATTTGACATGTTATATGGATTGTTGTTCTTAAATCTTTCTTCAATCATGTTGATAATACATGTTTAGGTAAATACTGGTGTTGTGTTCTCCTTTGTTTCTTTGATTCACGATTTGTCTTTTGTTTTGAGAATTTAAGTTTCCCTTTTTAGATTTGTTTCCAGCAGGTTCACCCCTTAAGTGGTTAGTAACATCAACACTAAGTTATCCTAGCACAGTTGAGACCCAACTTTAAAAGACCTTGGGAGGTTGAGGATTCCCTATTCCCACCTCTTCTAGGACAAGTTTGTTAGTAGTGGCAAACTTGTGTTGTTTTATCCATCAACAACTACGACCTTCGATTTTGTCTACTACTTAACTAAATGTGTACTTTAATTAAGAATATGAATTTATTTCTCTTCAGACTTCAAAAATCTACAATAAAGAATGCATCGATCACTTGGATGGATAGATAGATGAGATCTCTATCCAAGATGAAAATGTGGGTTGATGACAACAACACAATGCACTAGCACCCTGTATTGACAAAAAATAAGAGCTACCAAAAAAAGACACAACATATTCTACGTAACATTCTAAAGGCTAAAGAATAGGAAAATATAATGCATAGTAAATGTAAAACACTAAAACATGAATGCTAAATAAATTAATGATGAGAGAGAGGTTTGAGATATCACTGTTGGACGCTTCTATAGCTCTTTCAAGGTTGAAGTCTCTCTCTACCTGTGCCTACTAACATAACACCAAAGCAAAAATGTTGTGTCGTTGTGTAGGAGTTTGCCTAAGTCAAACCCCCATTTTTGAGTTTCCACCTCTATGGATCACCTTAGACACGACTGAGATAAAAAAAAAAAAAGGTAGACAAACAATATGCTAATATTATTAAGACAATATGTAAAATAACCCTACAAACTTACCACTCCCAAGCATAGAAGCTAGGTGGCCTAAAAGTGCAATGAAGCAATGAGAAACTCCAAAGTGAAAGTGATCTCCTTCAAATGATAGTAGTATAATAATAAGAATTCCAATGTAACAATGGCAATGGTATGATAATGGTATGCATGTGGTGTTGTGAGTAAGTGAATGCAAGAATGAAACTATAGAATGCAAGAGAAGTGATGGATTGGAATAAGAGTATATGATTATATTCAAAAGATGGTTTTGGAGGCAAACTGGAGGGGTTTAAGCAATAACTAGTGACCATATCTAACACAATTGCAAATATTCATGAGATGATAGCATGATGCATAGATGTCTAGATGCAATCCAAACCTAATGGTTAAGAAATCAGATATGTAATGTGGCAATTGATGCTTTGGATTTAGATTAACGGTAAAATACATAATTATTTTAATTGTAACTAAAGTGAAGGGTTATGGAATTGAAATTGAATAGGGTGCAATTTACAATATTATAGTTACATTTACCCCAATTATTGTTCCCAACTTTAATCAAAAAAGGGACACTATGACCCTTAAGTATTACATTTTTCTCCTTACAATCCAAAATGAAACATCCTTTTCGACACAAAACCTAAAATTCTTGCTTGGAATACTATTATTTACATATTACATATATTATAAAGGAGAACTCACTCTAGCTCCAAATGAAGGTTCTTACAATACATCAAACCCATAAACATGAGTACGTAATTATCCTAAAAGAACCTTAACTCTAAATTACACTTGCACCCTTTGATTCTAATAGATCATTGTTGTCACAAAAGTTGCATCATGTGATGATCAAACTTGATCATCAACCTTATAAAACATGGAAACAATCTCCCAAGTGTGGGACTTACAGAAGTGGTGTTGAGTCTCCGGAGAAGGTCGACTTCCTATTCAATCTGATGTAAGTGTTGAACCAACCCAACACTAATTAATCTATTTTATTAGCTTGACAAAGAAAGGGGAGAAAGAGAGAATGCATGAAAGAAGGGAAATAAGGTTCATACCTAGATTGAATGTCTGATCTCTTGTCTATGACTACACAAAATATCAATAAAACTACCTCGGATATGCATAAAACTCTATCCAAACTATGGCCCTAAGGAAATGTGAAGGTTAGGATTCTTGTGGATGACAAGAGGAACTGCACTTAGTTGACAAATGACATTCAAAGAGGAGGATAACATGGTCACATGACCTAAGACAAAAAAGAAGATGCATTCACATAAGAAGGTAAAGGATTACACAATTTGAGAAAACTAAAAAAAGGCAAGGTAGGCAAGTTTATTCATATGAAGGCAAGGCCTCTTTACAAATCACTGAAACATGTATTCAACTAATCAGAAAGAAAACAAGATCTTGAAGAAAGATACATAAATTGCCTTTATAGTTGAGGCATAACTCAAAACAATGAAACCACAACTTGAAACTCTAACCCCTATAGGGTTAGATTACAAAACATCAGAAGGAAGTTCAGGTCATAGATTGATTTGATGGCATGTGAGTACATCCTGAGAAAAGGTCCATCATCTGGAGAAAAGAAAAATATCCCTACAGAAATGGGAAATCTTTGCAAATGATGTGTTTGAGATGGCATCTATAGGAGCAAAAAAGTCTTCATTCCACACTGAATGACCATGGTGACATCAAAAAATCAGCATGCAAGGTTGTGTCTAGAGTAATGGCAAATATCCTAGTGGTTGAATGCAAAAAAGGAGTAAAGATCAGGCGTCGACTGAGTAGAAAGAACATCTCGACCACTGGGTTGACTACAACCACTGCATGGAAGATTTAAATGCTAATGGCCACTGTAAGTTTAAATTATGGTTGTCAATCTAAGAGATTTACATGAAGATGGATGGGCAAGATCTCTCCATAGTAGCCCCAATTAGGCCCAACAAAAGTTTAAGTGGTTTTCGTCCGATTAGATTTCAAGTGAAAATGGGCAGTCGAGATCACAAACCATTGGATGAGAAAGAGAACTCCAAAAGCATAGTTGAGCACCCAAGTTAGTAGACACACTGCCATCAAAAGAACTTGACACTCAGCCAAGCAGGAAAAGGGGCCTCACCGAATCCCGAGTTGCTGCCATGAAATTGCCACGTCATTCGAGCCCCATCACATCCACCGGCACCAAATAGAGAGAGGTACGAGAGCTCGACACTCGGGCAGGTCAAGAACCTCACTCTGCTGAGTACTAAGTAGCATGAGATGCCCAACCACGTAGGACATAGAAAATCCCTAGGAGAAAGCCATGTCAGCACCACCCGTCCATTGGGGCACACGTAAAAACTAACTTGGCACTCGGTAGGAGGGAAGCTCATCCCACCGAGTCCTGAGAAACTGACCACGTCGGCATCAACTGCAAGCCGGTAGAAACAAATGCAAAGACCAACTTTTCAATGATAAGGGACCCTCCGACCGATCACCCTAAGTGACTTTGACCAACTAAAGAGGTCAACTCAAAATTAGGAAAGAGGAGCCCACCAACCAAATAACAAGCAGTGCAAACACAAGATGGCAAATAACATGATGTGTTATTTTCCCGAGATCATTGGTGTAACTATTGGCATGGGTCAATAAAACTCATGTTATTGACATGTGCATAACCTTCATGTTATGCATGCTAACAAAATAAGGAGCTAACTCTACAAGGGTTGGCATAAAAAATGCCAACATTTCTAGCGACTTAGAGGAGGCCCTAAGCTTTCTTAGGGCAAGACCAGATGTTTTAGATATGTATTGGGCATGAGTCAAAACATGTAAGGAAAGAGACTACCCCTATTCAACAAAATTAAAACTCAACCAATCTGAAGGGACTGACCTGTGCACGAGCACTTATGGAAACTAGAAGACCATAAATTACAAATATTCACAAAATTATACAAAAAGGTCTGCAAATATCCTAAGTACATGCTTTGAGATGTATGTCATTAAGTGCAATGGGAAGACCTTCACTATTTAAACTTGCTAGATTGAAAGAATTAGCCTCCTTGCAGCCTATAATCACATAGGGGCCACTCTATATGGCATCAAATTTTGAGTGCCTACCTAGATTTGATTTGTCAGCATCTCATTTTAGGACAAAATATCCAACTTGGAAGGTCGTCAAAATGGTTTCCTTGTCAAAGTATCTCTATACTTGTCCCTAATGGATATTTAAGGTATTCTTGGCTCTCTCTCTAACCTCTTTAAGATCTGTAAGTTCAACAAACCTTACTGATAAGGCATCATTTTCTAGGAGCTCCAACTGATGTGCTAGGTCTAGAGATGGCAACTCAAGGGATAAGGGAAGCCTTACTTCCCTTCAATATACTAGCATGAAAGGTGAATTTCCCAAAGCTCTTTTGGGAGTAATTTAATTATCCCATTGGGTTGTTCCCAATTTTATGTGTCATGACCTTTGACTGTCTTTGAGAGTCCTCTTGATGAATCTAATGAGATTTTTGTTGGAGGACTCAACTAAACCATTGCCTTGGGGATAATAATTTGATTATTTTTTCATAAACACATCATGTTGGACTGCCCATAGACTAATCTAGGATCCCACAAAGGCCTTAACATTAACTGATATAATTGTGGAAGGGGCTCCAAATCTAGTTGCAATCCCCTCAAGGAATTAAACCACTAAATTTTTTGTTGCATCCTTCAAAGAAAAAACCTTTTTCCACCTTGTGAAGTAGTATGTGGTGGCCAAAATTCACTTGTGGCCTACACTTGATACCGGATTGATAGGGTCATTAAATTCAATCCCCCATTGTGCAAAAGGTTGATCAACAAAGATGGGATGAAGGGGCAGAGCTAATTTGTGTTTGCTTGCAAAGAGTCCACACTCCTTGCACTATCTGACCCACTTGTGAGCATCACTGAATAGAGAAGGCCAATAATATCTTTCCCTTATTATTTTCATGGCTATGGTCCTTTCTGAGAAGTGACCACCTAAGGATCCATTATGAAATTCCTTTAGCAGTCCATTGGTCTGATCACCCTAAATGCACCTTAGCAGGATACCATTTAGGTCCCTTTTGAAGAAAATCTCATCCACCAAAGGCTAGGGGATGGATTGCAACCTGAGATATCTCCTCATGGTTCTATCAAAGTGAGGAGTATAGCTACCATCCCTTAGGAAGACAATCATATCTTGAAACTAATCAAATTGTACATTTTCCTGGTTTTCAATTTGTTCTTCTTCTTGCAGCAAGAGGGAGACCTCTGAACCTTTTATAAAATGTGAATTAAACTACTCATAGAGTCCTCTTCCCTCACTAGTCTAGTAATTTTTATTTCAAGGTCATACTCCATGACCTTTGTGATCCATCCATCTCTTTTCTCACCTATGTCCCTATTGAGAAGGAAATCTTTAACACTGGCATGTGGAACTAGGAGTTGAATCATATTGTTTGAGAGCATGTTCCTAAATTTTTTAATGTTCTCACCACTATGATGACTTTCTTTTCCACATATTTGTACTTGAGTTCATATTCCTTTAGGCCTTTAGTGAAAAAAGCTATGGGTTGCTTCAATCCCTCTTGATTTAAGTGTGTTAGGACAACATATATACTTGCATCTCCTCCCAATGTATAAAGGATGAAAACCTTCTCATACTCTAGATTTACTAAGGTAGGAGCTTGATTGATGGCTTGTTTGATCTGATCAAAGCCCTCTTTCCCTTCATTGGTCTATTTGAAAGGCAGATCCTTCTTGAGCATGGTGGTGAGAGGCTTGACCAAGGCTACAAGGTTTGGAATAAACCCTCTAACAAAGTTGATTCTTCCTAGAAATATTTGAAGAGCTTTCTTGTGATGTGGAAGTAGAAGAGACATAATAGAATCCACTCTCTCTGGGTCTATGTCCATACCATCTTTGGATACAATGTGTCCAAGTAGTTTTCCCTGATCAATGGAAAATTCACACTTGTTGGGGTTAAAAGGCACACCATACTCTCTGCACTTTTTGAATACTTTCTCAATGTGAGAAAAGTGGTATGTTGCATGCTTGGAGTATACAGTAATATCATCAAGATATACTAGTATAAATTATTTTAATACTCCCTTAAAGGTCGTATTCATGGCTCTTTGAAAATTTGCACCTGCATTTGTTAGTCCAAAGGGCATTTTACAATAGGCATAAGTGCCCCAATTAGTAGTAAATGTAGTCTTAAATTGGTTTGATTCATGGACTAGGGTTTGATTATAGCCTAAGTATCCATCCAAGAATGAAAATCTTTCTGAGCCACTATCTTTGGCTAAAATATGTTCCATAGAAGGGAGGGGCTAATTATCTTTAAGGGAGGCTCTATTGAGGTCCCTAAAGTCTATGCACAATCTGATTTCCCCATTCTTCTTCCTAATTAGAACAAGATTATCTACCCAAGAAGAGTGCTTGATTGGAAAAATAATGCTGGATTCTATAAGCTTAAATAGCTCTTTTCCCATCAAAGGCTCAATCTTGGGGTTTATAGGTCTTTTCTTTTGTCTAACTGGCTTAGCATTAGGATCTAATTCTATGGTATGCTGAGCTCAAATAGGGTCAAACCCTTTAAGATCCTCATATGTACAAGAAAAAATATTATTATGCTCTTGACAAAGATTGAAAAAAGTACCTTGATCACTTGGAGAACATACCTTTCCCAAGTTGAGAGCTCTTCCATCAGATATAGGGACTGATTTGCAGTCTCCTTTCTTTCTGACCCAATCCCTTGGGAAGCTTGTTTGAGCTTAGCTGCATAATTTGATCTCCATATTGGTCCTACAACATGATCTACTTCTTATGTGAGAAATCTACTTCATCTTGTAGGAAGCTCACAATCTATTTATCAGAGTCAAAGACCTGCCAATTAACTTGATTATCAGGCACTGCTGGTCTCACTACAAGTCTAATATGTTGCTCTTTCTCTGCTACCATATGAGATGGGATGTCATGTTGAGCACCAATTGTTGCTAATCTATCAACATGCTTGTTCTAATTTCTATGGATACTAGAAATATTAAAGGCCTCAAATCCTACAATTAGATCTCATGCTCTATGTTTGTAAGATCTCAGAAGGTTATTCTTTGTGGTACTCTGAGCTCTCATATGATTAACAACTAACTACTATCTCCATGCACCTTTAATGATTTGATCCCTCTTCTTTGTGCCATTTGGAGACCCAAAATTAAAGCTTCACACTCATCTACATTATTAGTGCGGCAGAAATTATGTTTGAATGAAAAGAAATATTTCTCCCCTCTTTGAGAAATAAGTACACTGGCCCCTGCACCATTTTTGTTCCTTGAACCATCATAGAACATGTGCCACAATCCATGCATGTTATTGTCTTCTTTTGAGATATTGGGGATAGGGGCATCCTCTTCATGGATGCAATAGGTACCTAGGCCTATGGAATAAAACTGAAATGCATTTGCCCACTCATCAAGTAGGCAATCGGGGACTTCCTCCAATTGAGTTGAAGGCTCCCTTATTGAAATTTCTCATTTCTCCTCATGGAGGGTACATTTCATATTGATAGGACTTGGGGTATAGGGATCTATATGATCATTAGCAATAGACTCAACCCTAATGGTTACTTTGGTACCATATCTTGTCCTAAACAACATGTGAGACCAATCAGAAGATAGGTAGCCACCTATCTTAGAAGTGAATTCCCTAGAGAAGCAAATAGCAAAATAAGCAAGGAGGTCAATCAGCAAGATGTCTTGCAACACACTATAGCCCGGGTAGGCATGCAAAATTAGATTTAAATCTTTAATTACCCCCCGCGTGCAGACAGATGTGCCATCAATATTAACCACCCCTCTGGTTATAGGCTCATACTTGATACCTAGGCGATCAGCTACTACCTTAGGAAAAACTGAACTACTAGCCCCACTATCTATCATACAATTGTGAACAATATTATTTCCTATAATTAATGACAGATAAAAGGGGGGAGGCTTACTAATTTTTTTTATTGTCTGCCTCCAAAGGCTGCACTAGGCTTGTAGAAATTGAAGAGCTGCAACCTTGACTTGCCCCTTCTGTATTGTCAATCCCCTTTAGGGCTTCCTGAAGTAGATCTCTTTGAGATGGAATAGCAATAGCATCCCACATAGATGCATTGAGGCTGGCCTTCTTCATATGTTCAACAATATTAAATGGGATGGCAACCTTATTAGAGGTCTTGGTAGAAACAAGGTCTAGTTTTGACATGATAGGAGCCCTAGGTGACTCCCCTTACATAACCTTTTGAATCAAATCCTACTCTTTTTTCAAAGTAGCCACCTTTTTTAGGGTTCTTTGGCATTGTAGTCTTCATGGCAGCCTATAAAGCTTGAGTTGTTGTGGTAGAAGCACTAGGGTCTATGGCCCTCTTTTTTATCTTGTATTGTTGGCCACATTGTCCTCACTTGTCTAATTTATTCCACAAAAATCAGCCTCCTGCCAATTCATTAAAGTTGTATCTCCCTGTGGATGACTAGAGCCATTAGAAAACTATTGCTGCCTTGATGTTGTTATCTCATTTTGTGCCATTAAGGCCTAAGAAAACTCACCATTTTGACATGAGGTTTGATTGTGTGGCTGATTGCATGGAGTACACCAATCTTGTTCTTGAGAAAGATTGTTTTGAATTGGTACTATAGCCTTTGAGGTACTTGCAGCAGAGGGATTCAAGCTATTCAGAGGCCTAGCATTACTCCATTGGTTCTGCCCTTGAAAATTGGATCTTTAATGCTGATAGTTCTGATTTTGTTGTTGTTAAGGCTTATTGTTTTGAAATTGTTGCCTCTTCATTATCACCAACTCATTACTAAGTCCCTGCACCAGAGTCTTAAGCTCTTGCAGCTATAATGGCCATGGAACAGGTGCAGGTGTAAGTAGGTGGCTTATGGAATCCACTGGAATAGGAGGCAAAACATGTTGTTGGGTAGGAGCCTCTAGAAATAAGGGCATTGGAGGCCTAAGAGACAACTTTCCTACCTATAGTAAGCAATTTTCTACCCTTATGGCAGTATCATATGCCCCTGAAAGATTATCTCCTCCCATAGATTGAATCATAGTAGCAATGTCAATATTTAAAGCCTTCAGAAAATACAAAATAACATGGTTTGACAAAGGCTTTACTAATGATGGGATTCTATCCCATGTCTTTTGAAATCTGTAATTAAAATCACCCATGAATTCATGGGGCGCCCTTTTGATTGTAGTTAGCTACTCCATAAGTGACAGATGATCACTTTTGTATTCAAAATGTTTTCACAATTTCTCCCCCAACTCATTCAAATTGTGAATAGAGTTAGGAGCCAGTCCTCTATACCATTGAAGGGCCTTTCCTTTGAATGAGGTAGCAAGAAGCCTCACTACAACATTATCTTCAGTGACATCAAACACAGTGTAGATGCTTGACAAATCCTAGATGTGTTCCTCCAAGGAGGTAGATGTCTCTCTAGTAAAAAAGGGTAAGGCCTTCAAGGTTGTTGTTGGAATGTTATCCATTTGAGTTAGGACTAAGGGGCTACCACCATTAAAGGTGACAAAGGTGTGTGCTCTAGAACCACCATGGAAAATAGTGGCCTATTGATATGAATGGCAGGGTATTTGGGCTGTGATAATCTTATAATAGGAGGGGTAGAATGGGACCTTAGGGGTGTAGATGCTTCTTCTTGAGTTCTCATTGTAGGTGACAAAGAAATCCTACCTCTAGTTCTATTACCTAAATAAGGAAGTTGAATGAATTGAGAAATACCTCTAGATGATGATCCGGTTTGTCCTCTTGGCATAAAATTGCAACTATATCACTGAGAATTTGAATTTGTCCTTAAGAGTCACCAAGTGATTGATTCATTTCCTCCAAAGGCAGGGATGCTAAGAGAAACATTGAATACTTAGCATGAATGTTGAAATAGTTGTCCCACCGGGCATGCCAAAAACTGTTATCACAAAATTTTCACCCTGTGATAATCAATCTTGATCATCAACCTTGTGAAACATGGAAATAACCTCCCAAGTGTGGGACATGCAGAAGTGAGGGTGAGTCTCCAGAGAAGGCCAGCTTCCTATTCAATCTAATGTAAGTGTTGAACCAACCCAAAACTGATTAATCTATTCTATTGGCTTGACAGGGAAAAGGGAGACTGAGGGAATGCATGAAAGAAGGGAAATAAGATTCATACCTAGATTGAATGTCTGATCTCCTGTCTATGACTGCACAAAATATAAATAAAACTACCTCAAATATGCACAAAATTCTATCCAAATTAGGGCCCTAAGGAAATGTGAAGGTTAGGATTCTTGTGGATGACAAGAGGAACTACACTCAGTTCACAAATGGCATTCAAAAAGGAGGATAACACAATTGCATATGACCTAAGACAACAAAGACTATCCATTCACATAGGAAGGTAAAGGATTACACAATTTGTGAAAACTGAAAAAAGGTAAGGTAGGCAAGTTTATTCATATTAAGGCAAGGTTGCTTTACAAATCACTGAAACATGTGTTCAACTAATCAAAAATAAAAGAAGATATTGAAGAAAGATACAAAAATTGCCTGTATAGTAGAGGCATAACTCAAAAAAATGAAACCACAATTGGAAACCCTAACCCCTATAGGGTTAGATTACAAAAAATTAGAAGGAAGATTAGGTCAGAGAATGATCTAATGATGTGTGACTAAAGCCTGAGAAAAGGTCCATCATCCAGAGAAAAGCAAAATATCCCTGCAGAAAGGGGAAATATCTACAAAAGATGTGTCTGACATGGCATCTGCAGGAGCAAAAAAGTCTTCATTCTTTACTAAATGAGCATGGCAACATCAAAAAATTATCCTACAGGGTCATGTCTGGAGTAATGGAAAAAAACTTGGTGCTTGAATACAAAAAATGATTAAATATCGAGCGTCGACTAAGCAGAAAGAATGTCTTGACTATCGGGTCAACAACCACCACTATAGGGAAGATCTTAATACTAACAACCATTGTAGGTTTAACTTCTAGCTATCAATCTGAGAGATTCACATGAAGATGGATGCACAAGATCTCTCCACAATAGCCCCAATTAGGCCCAACAAAATTTTAAGTGGTTGTCATTCGATCAGATTTCAAGAGAAAATGGGTGCCTGAAATCAAGCCACGCAAATCTTCGGATGAGAAAGTTGACCCCATAAGCACAGGTGAGCACTCAAGTCAGTAGACACACAACCATCAAAAGAACTCGACACTCAGCCAAGCAGGAAAATGAGCCTCATCAAGTCCCGAGTTGTTGCCATAATACTGCCACGTCATCTAGGCCCCATTGCATCCATGTCGATACCAAACAAAGAGAGCTCAGGGAGCTCGACATTTGGGCAGGTCAAGAACCTCACCCTGTCGATTCTAGAGTAGTGTGATCTGCCCAGCCATGTAGTACATAGAAACTCCCTAGAAGCAAGCCACGTCGGCACCACCCATCCACTAGGGTCCACGTAAAAAAGAACTCGACACTCGGTAGGAGAGGGAAGCTCATCCCACCGAGTCCTGAGAAACTAACCATGTCAGTATCAATGCAAGCCGGTAGAATCAAATGCAAAGACTAGCCCATTGATGATAAGGGACCCTCTAGCTAGTCACCCTAAGTGACTTTGACCGGCTAAAGAGGTCAACTCAAAATTAGAAAAGAGGAGCCCGCCAGTCGAATAACATGTAGTGCAAACACAAGATGGTGAATAACATGATGTGTTATTCACTTGAGATTGTTGGTGTAACTATTTGCATGGGTCAATAACCCTCGTGTTATTGACCTCTGCATAACCTTTGTGTTATGCACACTAAAAATGGAAGCAGCTACCTTTGGCAGTGTTGGCATCAAAAATGCCAACAATCACTTCTACCCATATATTATGGCAACTTTGCATATGGTTCCATCCATCCATTTTATCTTGGGAGAATAAATTCATCAATAACACATCATTTGACATTTTTTCCTTCTTCCCTCATTTGACTAGGGTCCAACCATTTGTTTTATCCTACCCAATTCTACACTATCTATGTTTTGGTTATTCTATGTTAGAGGTGGATTTTTACTGCATAAAACCATATTATCTTTTGATTTAGCGATAGTGTTGGCTTTAATTAGAGCTAGAGTGGCCATTTTTATGTTTTTTGAAACTTTTATGCCATTAGGTCCCTTTTCTATCTTCTTAGATCTATTGCTCGAGGGGCACACCTCCTCTAGAGCCTTTCTTGGGTCTTTTTCAATTGGCCTAGGCTTGCTTGGCACATCAAACTTACAATTAGCATCCTTTTTTGCAAGAGGAGAATGTGCTAATGTTTGAGGTTAGCCCCTTTGCATAAAGTCATTTGTTTCCTTGAACCAATGAAATTTTTTGAATCTAGGGAGAAGAAAACTTTGAGCATTCCTCCATTTTGTGTCCTTTAGCATAACAACACTTGCACCTAAAATACATTTCTTCGTAATCTAGCATTTTGTTCCAAAACTTGGAGCCACATATGATTTTTACCTCTGTAGGAAATTAATGTATAAGATCCATTACCACAAGAATTTAGAAAATGTAAAAGAAGATCAAATATTAAAAGTAGAATGATTGTTTGAAGATGTCAATCTAAAAATATATTTATTAATAGAGTTACCTATTGTGTATAAGAATGAAGATCCACATAAATGTAATGGTAGGTTTGGTAAGATCACACCCACACTGGAGAAGCTAAATGGTATCTATAAAAGGGTTAAAATTGGGATACCAATGTCCAACAAAAATGAGTTATTCCAACACCCTAATCCCTTTTGTAGTAGTTTAGATTTGTTCTCTAAGAGATTTGACATAAATAATCCCTTAGTTAAGGGCCAGCACAAGTATCACCCTCACTTAAAGGTTGCCGATGTTTTGAAATTTATTTGTTCATATTTGTCAAACTCGACCGAAAGTTTTGAAAGCAACATACCAACATATTACTTTTGTAGTTGTTCCTCCTCCATGGAAAGGGCACCAAGATCAATTGTAGGTGGATGAGTGTAGGGAATATACTTGTCTTGTGTAGTCTAGCCAGAGTCACCATCACTAGGTACTAATCATAAACCATTGATGCGAGAAGATGGAGATACTTGCATTGAAACCCTAGTTTTGGTTGATTGACAGGCTCCTTGTGAATGAGTACTTCCATTGCTCAAGGATAAGAGCATTGTTGAATAGGGGCAAATGGGTGATTTCCCAACCAAGGAGGACACATAATATTTTGCCCCCAAAATGTAGACATTGTAGGAAATTGAAGTGTCATGCAAAATAGAATCTTTACTATTGCAAACCTTAGAACCATTGCTAGGCTCAGAAGAAACTAGGGTATTTTGACCGTCATAAGTAGAATGATTACTAGTGTTGAGAAAATTGGCATTCAAAAGGGTAGGTTCTGGTGAGGAATCCTAGTTGAGCGTTGAGACTAATATATTGATTAATATCAAGGCACCTAATTGAAATTGTTATCAAGAATAGATAGGTTGCTTGAGACTAATATATGCCAACATCTTTGAAAAATTTGTCCTTAAGATATCTATGCTAGTGTTAAAAATGCAATTTTTAATTACTTTAAAGAAAAAAATTTCAAACTTAAAAAAATAAATTAAATGAACATTTTTTGTTTACTCCCATAAGGTTATTTTTTTAAATAAGAGATTTATTGATTTAAAATACTAAATTGATAAAAAAAACACAAATATTTTTATTTTATTTTGAAATTAATTTATTAATACTACAAAATATTTTAATTTAAACCATAATTTTTGTATTTTTTAAATCTTACTTTGCATTCTTTTCATTTTTACCAAATTATATTTGTGTATGGTGAAAATGGATAACAATAATAACAATATTGAAAGGCTAAATGAATCCAACCACTAAACCCTAGCCTAACAATCAACAAAGATCCACCATAACATATGAAGATTACCTAAGACAATGCAAATCAAATGAAACCACAAAGATTATACCAATCACATGTCCAATAGGGTTTTGATCTCCATTCTTCCTATCTCCATTGATCTTGCTTGATATATATTTGCTCTCAGATTTTTGTATGCACAAGAGCTCAACAAAGAACGAAATGTGGTTGCAAGTAGGATCGTAGTGTAGCCAAGTGATCATTAGCATGAGTGATTAGGATGAGTCATTAGGGTGCTTGATTAGGGTTTGATAATGAAGAAAGCATCTCCTTAAATAGAAGACACAATATGAAATGGAGGGTTAAGATTGAGAGGTGTAAAAAGAGAGGTCGGCTAGGATTAGAGGGTAGGTAGAAGAAATAGTAAAATAATGAAAGAGGTAGGTAGTGTAGGAATTAAGAGATGAATGACATGTGTCATGTGTAGAAAAAGCTAATGAATTAATTAAATAAATAAAGATTTATTTAATTAATAGAAGAAGTAGGATAATTAAATAAATAAGATATTTATTTAATTTAGGAAAGGGTAATTTAAATAAATAAATGTATTTATTTAAATGAGAAATAAGGCTAGAAGAGGATAAATTAATTAATTAAATAAATAAAAATTTATTTAATTAATAGAAGAATTAGGCTTAGATAATTAAATAAATAAAATATTTATTTAATTAATCATGACAATTTTGGGTGTCTACAATATTTATTTATCCATATTCCTTTTTAGTTTGATCGGTTGAATCTATTATATTTTTTGTATATTTACATTTAAATTTTTTCTTAAGAAAGATAATTCAAAAAAATAAAAAATTATATTTGTATTTTATATATGTATATTTTTTATTTAATATAATATGCTTATTATTATATTGAATACTTTGACATGTAAATACTTGTTAGTTTTAAAATAAATTATAAGAGTTCCTTAACACACTCATGTTGTTATATTTTATCCTTGGCTAATATTGTAGAACACATTACATATATATTCAAATAAATATTTATTCTCTAAGAATATATTCAAATGGACATATATACATATTACAACCATATATATTTTATAAAAGATGTGTATATCTCAAGAAATGATATAATTGTATTTTTTTATTTTATTAATATATAATTTTATTCCCAAATATATAATTAGACCATTTTAACTATAGTAAATTTTGATTTCTTATAAAAACCAATGTATTTACAACAAATAAAATATTTATTTCTGTACAATCTTTAAATTATCTTTTTAAACGTTTAACAATACAATATGCAAAAATAAAAAACACATAACACATTCACAATCAAGTTTTCAAAATATGGTAGTACATAAGACATCCTCATAATAAGGATTATATTACATTTTTGCGTATTCAAAAAGGGATTCAACCCTCGAATTAAGATTTTATTAAAAAAAATATTTTGTCTTCTTTTATATCTTGACAAATTTACAAAAACAAAGTTTATCATCCAAGTTAATGGAGGCTCACTGACTTTCCAATCATAGGACTTCCCTACAAGTCTTACCCTTGAGCAATGAGGCCCTCATAGAAACCATTTCTTTTTACAATACTACAAAGAGGCATGCACACAATACAACAAAGAGATACACACATTACACACAACACCCATAGGTTTAACAATTCTATCAAATATTAATAAATTAAATCTTTTCAAATATCAACATCCTCTACAATACCACTCAATATCTTCCCATATCTACAATCACAATAAAACCCTATACAACACCTCCAATATAATAGCACATAAAAAAACATAGACACTCAAGGCCAATTCTTTTGTAAATGATGCATATCTCTCCCATCACATGAAAAATATATAAAATGACTAATTCCAAATATTTTTTTACATATAATATATAGGTGTCTATATCATCATACAAAAACTGATACAAAATGGGATCCTAGAGAGCTATGATGAACTCCCTCCCTTGGAGTCGGTTGGCCTCAACGGAATCTAAGCACTTGAAGTACCTGCCCCTAGATCTCCTTGTCTTTTCCCTCCTCCTCCTCGTGGTGTGGGTGGACCCATGACCCTACCACTAGATGTTGCTCTCCTATCCCTACCTATAGTGGTAGAGCGTGAAGCTTTCCTATAGCTCCCCACCCTAAACTCTGCAGGAACTACATCATAATATTGTTGGCAATTGACACTCATATGGTAGTTTTTGGTGGTTTATTATTAGTTTAGGGTTGTCATTGAAGGAAACTCTTCATAGAGACTCGATCCGGTGGTCATAATTTTTCTTATTCAAAAGCAGGTGTTAACCAGTAGTTGATTAACCAGTATTCCAGGGTGAACAAAGCATTTTTGGTCCGGAAGCATTTTGGTGATTGCGGTGCATTGAATCGTGTTTTCATGGATTGGGCCAACATAGACACGTCATTTTTCTATTGTTTTGGTGATCCACATTTATCCTTTGGGATCCGGTCAAGCTGACATGAGACTACACGTTACACTAGCAAGCCGACATGGTAAATGACCTATTTTGTGATTGTCGGTATATAAGTTTGGTGTGGATGATCTTTTTGGTGAAAAAATGTGATTGTATACAAGCAAGTGATGATCAAGAATCCATTTTGGCATAGTTTTGCATGCGCATTCTTGATCCAATAGTCGACTGAGGCTGTGAACAGGGCAGAACAAAGTAGAATGGAGAAGGTGATCCAGTCAGTATATTTAGCACTCAACTGAAACTCATCCAAGCCTTGCAGATGCTATTTCAGAGTTCATTCACTGTAATTCATCATTGTAACTAATTTGTAAGGTTGTGAGCCTTCCCTGAGGGTTGTAGCCTTCTAGGTTATTATAATTGAGCAGTGAGCTCTAGGAGTGTGCCTGAATGCCTGTGCATTCCCATATTGTAATATTGTTTTGCTACTGGCCATAATGGAATATTATTTTGGGTTCAAATTCGACCGTGGTTTTTTCCATTTGGGTTTCTACATAAAAATTTGGTGTTATGCTTTTGTGGTTGATTGTTATATGTTTCTACATTTCAGTTTCAAGTGTTTGCTTCTGGTGGTTTAAAGTTAAGTTTGAAAATATGCTAACCGGTAGATCACTGATTCACCCCCCCTCTTATGTTAGGGTTCCCACAGATACTGAGAGGGGGGGGTGAATCAGTATCTAACCGGTAATGTGATTTTCTTAAAACAGAACATGCAGAACATAAAGTAACAGTATACCGGTATGCAAGAATTAATGTGATTAACAGAACCAAAAACATCCACATGAAAAGAACACCATAACACAAGATGTTTAACGAGGAAACCCGGTGTGGGAAAAACCTCGGTGGGATTTGTGACCCACAATATTCACTTACTGGCCAATAAGAGAATATTACTTACAATAGGGGCCTGCACATGCAGGAAGGCCAACTGCCTAGAGCACGCTGCTCAATAAGAAGTCACACTGACTTACAATGAGGATTATGCAAATCCAATGATTTGTACTTCTTTACAATAGCATATTCAATGCCAGATTCAGTATCGGTTCTTGCTTTGTTCTTTACATATACCCTTGACCTATAATTCGCACATTAGGTCTGCCTAATAATTTTCTTTATGCTTTCTATCCATATCCTACAAATGTCTACAATGATCTCTTTTATATACAAGAGTCATTTTACAATTTGCCAAGTTGGCTTACAATAATAAACAAAATATTACATATCAAAAATCCTGTCGGCCTCTGTGCTGGTATACATCTTTTCTTCTGTGTCGGTGCTGGTGCCGATGTAGAGTGGTCTTGCTGATGCCGGTGCACTGTCTTGCTTGAATAATGCTTTGCTGGTAGAATGTCTTGTCAGTGCCATAGGATTGCAAGGTTGCCTGTGTAATGCTTTGTCGGTATAGTGTCTTGTCGATGCCATAGGATTGCAAGGTTGCCTGTGTAATGCTTTGTCGGTATAGTGTCTTGCCAGTGCCATAGGATTGCAAGGTTGCCATCAATGACAAAACCTTCAATCACACACAATGTCTCATTGGAGTGTCCATATGCCAACAATCTCCCCACAATCTCCCCCTTTGGAATTGATGGCAACACTCATGAGAAATTTCAAAAAGATATCCAAAAATGTGTAGACCAAAAATGTTACCAAAAATGTGAGAACTCCCCCTGAGCATATGATCCATGTGTTTTGAATTTTCTCATCCTACTACTCCCCCTTTGGCATCAATGACAAAGGTTAGTAGAGTTTGTAGTTATACCAATCCATAACCTCAACCTTGTAGCTGGGTAGTTATTATTTGAAAAAGATCTCCCAAAATTAAGTTTATACTATCCATAAACTTCTTACTGTCTTTTATTGTTGTCTCAGTTCTTTTTACTATACCTGTGAGATACTGCAAGTGCTTTGCCAGTGTTTTGCTTCCCTGTGTTAATGCCTCTGAGATTTCCTTCCGCAGAGATGCTAAATAGTCCAATCTTGGACTTAGTTTAGATCTCAAAAGTTTTGCCTTGTTTATTATTGCCTCTTTCTCTCTTTCCAATTTGAGCAATTCTTTCTCAAAATTTTCTATCTTCTCTTCAAAAACTGATAATGAATCAGGTGAGTTGACAAAATTGTCTGCAAGTTTATTTATCTCATCCTGTGCCTTGCTTATCTTTTTGTCAATATCTACAGTCAAAAAGTTTGTTTTACATGTATCTTTATACAGGTTTTTGTACTCTTTTAACAAATTACACAGTTCCGATAGAAGTGTGTCGAACACCCTGTTACACTTCTTTATTCCTTCCTCAAAGAATTTTTGTTTCTCTTTTTCTACAATTTCCTTTACAGATTCTACCTTTGTTTGCTCAAAATTTCCAGAAATATATTTACAAAGTGTATCCAATTGTCCTAAAGAATCTTTATTGTCTATATTACAATTAGGAGCTATTGATTTCAAAAATGGGATTGAATCATCTATCACTTTGTAAGCTTGTGAGCTATAATCAGTTATTTTCTTGATAGATTCAAGTAATACCTCAGTCACATTTGTTGACTTTGACGGTGACCCAAAAAACTGAGTACCGGTGGAAGTGAACATGCTTGTATTGCCCTCTAGTAGGTCTGTTTGTGTCTGCATTTCTTTAAGCACTGGTTTTCCTGCTTCAATTCTTATCGGTGGCATCTGTTCTGGAGCCTTTAGCTCTGTTGGTTCCTCTGTTTGTGTTCTAGATTCCATCTTTTTCTCTGTATCTACTGTCGGTTGCTCTGTATTCCATGTTACCGGAGGCTCTTTGGCTATACCCGATTTATTTGTTGTATCCTTATCTACCACTATGTTGATCTTCTGAGTATCAACATTCACAGTATATAGGACTTCAGGATTAGGATTATTATCCTCTGTATCCATACTCTCAGCTATCGGTTGATCTTCAGTAGTTGTTGTTTTTACCGGTGGAGTATTTAAAGGAGGTGGGGGTAAGTTGTCTCTAATCTTGATACTTGGTGGTCCACCAACTTTACCTTTCCCTCTGTCCTTCTAATATACCTTAATGGGCTTGGGATTCCTATATTCTTCTTGTTTTTCTTTTTCAACCAAGAATATATCCCAACCATCTTCTGTTTCCTCTGAAACCTCTGTAACTCTACCTGGAATCAGTGAAATTTGCCTGTGTGCAGTGGAAAAAACTGTCTGGTTGGCCTGAGCTATCAGATCATCAATTTCTTTAGGTGAGTTTACCAGATATACTGCAAGTAGTTTTTCTATTTTAATTTTCTTATCCAATTCAATTATTCCTTGCCTTCTGGCCTCAAGTCTTTTGTATAGTTCATCAGGAATTTCATTTAAGACTTGCATCAAAAACTTTTTATACATGTCCATGTGTAATATTACACTCTCCTCAACTTGCCCTTTCTCATCATCCGATAGGGTGTCATAAATTTTCCCTATGTTCTTTAGTTTACCTTCCTCTGTGATTTCATTTAACAAAATTTCTAGAGGTGTCAAGTCAGTTGTGGTCTTTTTCTTTTTCTTAGGGGTCACCTTCTTTTTAGGTGTGACCTTTCTGACCGAAGATCTCACAGCTTGTTGCTTCTACCTTGTCCTTCTAGGTGAAGGAGTGGTTGCCGGTGAGGGGTCTCTTTTCCTAACAACTCTTTTGAAAGTTGCTAGCATATCTCCTTCTGAGGAAGTACCTACCGGTGATAGATGAGCTTCAGGTTGTTGGGCCGCCAACTCATCTTCAGTTATGCCGGTTTTCTTTAATACATCTTCCTTTATGGCTTTTGCTTGTCTGGATCCTTTTCTCACAAATGCCTCAACCTTTTTCACTCTTTTCTTTGACTGAATTTGACTTTCTATGGTCTCAGCACTACCAAATACTTCTTCTTTAGGTTCATTGGGGGCTTCCAGAAGTGCTTTGGCATAAGTTTCCACTATGTGGTCATCTGTTTCATACCCCATCTCTGTTACCCAGATTGTCCTAGGGATGACTGCTTCCATCCATATTTCATCCTTTTTTATTACAAAACATATATCATCCTTGTATTTGTTGACAATTTCCTGTGATAGTCTGATTCTTTTGTTCATTCTGACCTTTAGTGCTTGAAAATACTCATTGATATTCTTTTCCTTGTTTTCACCCATGTTGTTGAATAAGTCTGATAATTGTTTTCCTACCGGTATTTCAAATCCAAAATCTTTGTTGCCTATACCGGGAACCTGTTTGGTTATATGTAGCATTAGGCATACAAGTAAATTTCCAAATCTAAAAGTTCCTTTCTTATCCTTCTTGATTTTGGCTAAGTTATCAATCAACTCATCTTTTAACCATTCACATACATCAATTTTCACATTTTCTTTTACCATATCATGAGCACTCTTAATGCATAAACTGGAAACTGAGTTAAGTCTGTTTGCATGAGTTGCTTTGTACCCTAAAATCATGCTAACAAATCTAACATTTATATCGGTCACATCATTAACCCTTAGAGACCTTCTGTCTGATGTTGCACCAGTTAAGTTCATTACTAGGTCATTGGAGACCTTCTTAGTCTTGTCGGGTCTGTTACCGGTGGAAGGTAACCCTGTTACTGCTTTCACAGCATCCTTTGTAATTTTGTGAACTGAATCAAGCCAAAAGAATGAACCATGTACCCTACTTAAAACTATCCTAACCACTTCCTTGGGAAATTCAGGAATGCAGAGGATTTCAGTGAATCCTAGGGTTTCAACAACTTTATGTTCAGGTTTCATATTTCTGGAATTGTCACATATAACAGTGCTATACATGTTTTTAATTTCTTCATCACCTAATTCCTCTATGTTGCAATGAATATACATTCTAGGATCTTCTGCATAAACAACACCTTTTGGAATTTGGGAAAAAGCACTTGTATTGTCATCTTTCTTAGCTACCTCGGGAACTAGCTGAAATATGGGCCTAGGGCATTTTATAACCTCGACTACTATAGGGTTTGCTATGAATTCAAGTGCAAAGGAGGATGCCATGATGATAAATACCTTTTTCTGCCTTTGGATGGATTGATTGCTGAAGTACTTTGCCTCTTTGCTTGAAATGCCTTAGCTCGGAAATCTTCGTGCTCTCTGAAAGTTTGAAATCATGGTGAAATGAAATGGAGCCAAAACCTTATTTTATAAAGTCTTTTCTGCTACCTACCACATTAATTGCTTTCCGGTAATGTATTAGCTTAACTTTATTTGCCAGTAATGAGTGATTTTCAACTTCCTTTTTTTTTTTAACCGAGGGAATATTAGCACATGTGTCATTAGATTGCCAAACCCTCAAGATATTTTTCTTCAATTTGATGAAGAACTTCTTGCCGGTGGAGCACTGCTTTGTCCTGCCGGTGGAGCATTACATTGTCTTGCCGGTGGAGCATTTGTTGGTTCTACCGGTGGAGGAGTATTCCCAATATTTAGATCACCTTTTCTAATCCATTGATTTGAGAATTCTTGCTTAACCTCTTCAACCTTTTCTTTACCTTTCAAGCTAGTACTTTTGTTGTCTACTGGTGTACCTTTACTTCTACAAAATTTAGCAATATGACCAATTTTGTTACATGCATAACAAGTTACATTATTTTTCTGAATAGCTTTCCCATAACCTATGCCGGTTTGTGTTCTGCATTGATTTGATAAATGTCCAAATCTTCCACAAACATAACATCTTACATTCATTCTGCAGTTTTCAGAGTTATGACCAATTTTGTTGCATTTGGAGCATTGACTGGTGGGAGGATTGATATTCTGATAATTCCTAGATCTACATTCATTTGCCCTATGACCATATTTATTGCAGTTAAAGCATTTTCCATTGAATTTGTAAGTATTAGAAGGTCTTACTGGTTTGCTATGATCTTGGGTATTTGCAGTACTGGAGCTTTCTCCAACTTCAAATCCAATTCCAGAAGTGTCACCTTTGGGTTTTTGATTCTTCAATAAGGTACCAAGTTCTTCTGAGCTTTTCTTAATTTTTCTTTGTGTTGATTTGCAGTTTCCAATTCCCTTTCCAAGATTTCTTTTTGTCTCATTAGTTCATTCGAGTCATTCTGAGTATGCATCAGATTTGTCTTCAACATGTCATTCTCATAGCTAAGTCTTGTTTTCTCGTTTGCTGCATCACTTAGTCTTCTGGTCAATTCTTCTTCATTCTTCTTTCTGTCCTCAATCTCTTTGCAAAATCTCATAGTCATATCCTACATTTCATTTTTTGTTGTCATGATCTCTTGTTTCAACTTGCTTATCATATCATTAAGTGATTCCTTTTCATCATTCTCATTTTGCAATTTTTCACAAAGTTCTCTTCTCTTATTTCTTGTAACAGTAAGATTTTCTTGAAGTGCCTGAATAATATCCTGAGCTGCTTTTAAATCATCTTCTAATTTGATATTTTTCAACTTCTCTGCATCATAGTCAATAAGAGCTCCTTCAAGTTGCTTCATCAGATTTTCCATCTTTACCAATGTGAAGATCTTCCTCAAGCTATTAGGCTTCTGAAAATAGAGGACTAGGCTCTGATACCAATTGTTAGGGTTCCCACAGATACTGAGAGGGGGGGGTGAATCAGTATCTGACCGGTAATGTGATTTTCTTAAAACAGAACATGCAGAACATAAAGTAACAGTATACCGGTATGCAAGAATTAATGTGATTAACAGAACCAAAAACATCCACATGAAAAGAACACCATAACACAAGATGTTTAACGTGGAAACCCAGTGTGGGAAAAACCTCGGTGGGATTTGTGACCCACAATATTCACTTGCTGGCCAATAAGAGAATATTACTTACAATAGGGGCCTGCACATGCAGGAAGGCCAATTGCCTAGAGCACACTGCTCAATAAGAAGTCACACTAAATTACAATGAGGATTATGCAAATCCAATGATCTGTACTGCTTTACAATAGCATCTTCAATGCTAGATTCAATATCGGTCCTTGCTCTGTTCTTTACATATAACCTTGACCTATAATTCGCACATTAGGTCTACCTAATAATTTTCTTTATGCTTTCTATCCATATCCTACAAATGTCTACAATGATCTCTTTTATATACAAGAGTCATTTTACAATTTGCCAAGTCAGCTTACAATATAAACAAAATATTACATATCAAAAATCCTGTCGGCCTCTGTGCTGGTATACATCTTTTCTTCTGTGCCGATGTTGGTGTCGGTGTAGAGTGGTCTTGCTGATGCCGATGCACTGTCTTGCTTGAATAATGCTTTGCCGGTAGAATGTCTGGTCAGTGCCATAGGATTGCAAGGTTTCCTATGTAATTCTTTGCCAGTATAGTGTCTTGTCGGTGCCATAGGATTGCAAGGTTGCCTGTGTAATGCTTTGCCGGTATAGTGTCTTGTCTGTGCCATAGGATTGCAAGGTTACCATCAATGACAAAACCTTCAATCACACACAATGTCTCATTGGAGTGTCCATATGCCAACATCTTAGTGGTCCCTGATTTTAACAATTGTATCAAAGCCTAATTCCTTTGAGGAAGCCTAACCGATTGAGGAAGATCTAGGAGATTGAATCAATGGATTTCAGTTTTCATAGACAACTCTGTGTGGCACTTGAGGATCTTGATGCAGCTAGAAATGAGATTTTTACCTTGAAGAAAAACCTAAATGCAGTTGATGATTTCATTAATGACTTGATGGATCAAGCGAACACTTCAAGAGACAAGAGGAAATAATTGACGGACAAGATGAAGGAGAAAGAAGATCAGATCATGGAATACCAAGATAAAACTGATGAAGTTGTTGGCATTATGTGAACTAGTATGAGGACATAATGACATTGTGTGTTGTCATTGATGTCAATATGATGAAGAGAAGAGAACCGATATAACACTGTGAACCGACATTTGTGCCAAAGTGAAGCGGTGTGCTTGTTCAAGGTGAACCGGCATATGGTTATGGGAACTGGCACATGGAAGCGTTGTATGACTACTAGTTGGTAGTCTGAACTTTAGGGTTTCTGGTTGAAGTCTTCAAGCCTGTGTGGCTCAACCGGTGACTTTGTGTGATGAGCTAGCATGACAACGAAGAACAGATCGTGTTGCCACATAAGCGTTGTGTGCATGAAGGATCTTCCATGAAGAAGATTGTTCCTATCTACCTCGAGAATATGCGAAGTCTGTAAATAGTGATAATGTGTGATGGGTTATCAGCCGCCATGAAATTAGTGGAAAACAAACAATGGAGATTAATGCAGTGTGCTCAACGGTCAGGATTGAACCGTTTGAATTCCTTAACCTAATAGGTTTAGGTTTTAGGGTTTATGCTACCGACCTATCTGTTTTCCTATAAGGTCGATGTTGTGACTCTTTCTAGGGTTGTTGGCAAAAGTTGTGTGTGTGTATCCAAGAGAAGAGATACGTGATTCTTTCTGAACTAAAGGAGAGAAGTGATACCTGTAAAGTGTAAGTGCAGAAGGTGGAGAGGAGCTTAAGTGGATCTGCATTGGCATTGAGTGTTGTTACCAGATCATTGTAATACCTGTTGATCTCTAACCACTTCAACAGTTGAGAAATCCCTTAACAGGGGAGCTTTAATAGGCTGGAAGTAAATCCTTTAACAGGGTGACTCAAAACCATTGAGTTCTTGAAATACTCTAACAAGGTAACCTTTAACAGGGTTTAACCCTTAACCGGGTATTCTAGCCATCCCTTAACCGGGTGATCCCTAATAGGATCGGTTCCTAACATAACCCATTGTATCAGTCTTTAACTGGACAAGGCTCCTAACAGAGCGAACTTCTAAAGAGTTCAAAACAATCTTGTGGGTATTCATCCCCACTGTGGTTTTCCCAGTTGGGTTTCCACGTGAAAAATATGTGTGTCATGTGTGATGTCTTTTTCATGTGATGCTATATTGTTTTCTGTCTAGCAATGAATCATGTTGATCTAGTTTCTTATATGTATACCTTTGATGGTAGATTACCTATTCATGCATTAGAGTGAAATGGAAATGAAGTGCTAGATTGTATGAGAAGATAAGTGTCAACTGGTTTATGCTTGTCTCAGTTATTCTAGGTTTTGTCGGTTGTACTCTGTTTAAGGACCGGTGTTACTATTTGTCTGTCAAAGCACAGTGTCTATAGACAAACCAGTTCAAGAGTGTGTTTTTGTCTATACTGATTCACCCCCCCTCTCAGTACCGGTTTGGTACTATTCATTCATCATTGAGTTATCAGAAGTTAACAAGCTTGAAAGAGATAATGTTGCCTTGAAGAAGGAGATGCAATCCATTGTGATGAAGTTGACTAAAGAGATTGAGGACTGAAAGAAGGATGAAGAGAATCTGGCACAATCATTGACAGAAAGAGTTGATGAATGCTTCAGGATTACCTATGAGAATGATAAGTTGAAGCTTGAATTGACATAGTCAAGGAATAATGGTCAAGAACTTGAAAGACAAATTGCTACCAGAAGAGATGAACTTGCTACTGCTAATGACTATAAAGACAAATTCAAAGCTAGCTTAGTAAGGCTTGATGAGATGTTGGAAAATTCAGAGACATGGAAAGGACATGAGATGACTTGGATTTGAGAAAGATGAATCCTTCGGATCAAGGAAAAGCAATGCAAAACCTGATCAAAAGAAGAGCAAGAATCCTCCAATAAGGCAGCCTAATGCTCATAACTTCAATGGTAGATGCTTTACTTGCAATAAATTTGGTCAAATGGTAAATCAATGTGGAAGTAGGATGAATAATGGAATGAACAACGTGAATAATTATCCCACCTTTACCAGTCAGTGTTTCGTGTGTAATAATTTTGGTCACAAGTCAAATATGTGTAGAGCAGTAATGAATAACTTCCAAAAAAAAAGATGCTATGCTTGTGGGATGTTTGAACATATCTCTAACCAATGTAGGATGAGAAAAAATCAAATGAATAGTAGACCTATCCAGAATAATGTTGTTTGTCGTGCATGCAACAAAACTGGTCACATTGCAAAGTACTGCAAAAGCAAGAATAGTGTTCTAGTAGACAAGAGAAAATTAGATGAGAAGAGAAAAGTGAAGGTAGAAGAGATCAGAGACAAGCATGAGAAGATGTGGGTCAGAAAAGATGAATCTAAAGCAGAAAATGGATCTGCACCTAAATACGGTGCAGGATCTTCATCTGGTAAATAGGGCTTTATGCCTTAGGGGGAACTCTTAATGCAAATTCTATCCCCTCTTCAGTAATCTACAATCGAATCCAGAAGGTTGCAGAAGGATTAGATCTGATATGCAGATGTTATCCAGAAGTTTCAGAGAAGATTTGATGCCTTGGTAAGTGACTCTGTGAAAATCACAGTAACCAATTGTAGCATTTGTGTCAATGAAGAATTAGGTTTTTGAAAGACAAAAAGGCATTTGACAGCTTCATTCATCACAATGGGATCAAGCGAATAGTGCAGAGAAGCAGAGCAAAGTGATTTGGTGATTTCCACAGCAATTTCAGTGATCCTAAAGCAAATTTCAAAGCCCGGTTGTAAATCTAGGTATTTATTTGTTCAAGCTTTCAGTTTCTGTAAACCCTAAAATTAGAAATGGCTTCATCTTCAAGTGTTGCTACCCCTTTGGTGGTCGAGATTAAGGACAAGGCTAGACCTGTATTCAAGAAACACCCTTTCAACTCGATTGAGAACGATCTGGAAGGTGCATTTTCTTTGGTACTCTACAACGTGCTTCATAATGAATATATTAGGGCATACATCCACTGTGATGTCGAGGAACTTGGAAATGCAAATATGATAGACCTGTACAACACACACTTGGTAGATAGTTTAGGAAATCTCAAACCCAAGTACAAAGTTCTTCAGGACAAGGGTTTTCTGCAGTTCATTCATTTTGGTTGCTTGATGAAGAAGAGTGGATTTGGTATGTTCTTAGTCAGGTTCATGACGAATTCATATGGCTTTATAGGCCGCACAATATTACCAAACAAGTTATCCAAGCCGTGACATGCCTGAGTGAGTCTGGTGAAGTACCTAGCCTAAGGAAAGTGTTGAATGACACAATGATAGAAACCACTTATTCTAAATTTGACAGCAAATCAATGACCATCAATGACATTTTGGAGAATGGTGTGAAGTTTGCATCAATGGTGGTCAGTTACAAGGTTTACCAGTCAAGAAGACACAACTCAGTCTTCGGTACTGCCATTTACTCTGCATATCAAATGTTGAAAGACGACAAAAGGCATGACCTATACACAATCCTCCTGAATGAGTTATCAAGAAATTTGAAGAAAATTAAGCAAGATAAGAAGCACACCTTCAAATATGGAACTCTTCTTATTTTCTTGGCCTTATACTTCTTGAATGAGATACTTGGTGTTAATTGGAGATACTTAAAATATTCTCTCTTGGGATACTTCAAATCTTTCCAAGCAACAATGAAAGGCAAAGAGAGAATCCCTAAGAAAATTGTGGAAAAGTATGAGCAAACCATTTGCTTCATGGTAGACAAATATCAATGCCAATATGAAGCGAAGGAACCCAAAACTTTATGGATCATACCCATGGGGTATGAAGTTGACTCCATTACACTTGAGGTATATGCTCAACACTTACTGGGTCAACTGGTGGACCCTAAGGAAGAGAGATTCAGAACATTTAAGGAGAAATACCTTGAATTGCATAGACAATTCACTGCACCTACTAGAAAAAGGAAAGTCACAAAGATGGTTGAGGAGGTAGTAGCTCAGATGGGATTCACCCATGAGGAGGTGAAGAAAGAAAGAGAAATATATGCACAAAAAGAGGCCAAAGAGGAAACCAAGAAGCCTAAGATTGATCTAGTTCCCTCCAAGGTCAAACCTAAAGAGACCCAGTCTTCTCCTGCTCTAGTGGTATCATCTTCAGGCCTAGCCCATCCAGGAAAGGTGTATTGAAGTAGAAGGAGAAGCCCAAGAGGACTTATGTTTTTGTGTCTTTGGTGGCTTCTAAAACATAATCTGATGAGAAAGCAGGAAAGTCAAAAAAGAAAGGTGAGTTTGTCAAAGTGGTGAGGAAGTCGTAGTTCGGTGGAGCCCAACAAAGTAAGAAAGAAAAGTTTGATCCTACCCCTATTGGAAGACCTAAGACACAAATAAAGGTTAAAACTCAACCTGTGTCTGGTAATAAACAAGGTCTGCATTTATTCCTTCATTATCTGCAGATCAGTTGACTGATGAGATAATTGTAAATGGCAATCTAAAGAATATTGGAGTGTGTTATGCGAATTTAAATGAGGTTCATCAAAGAAAGATAGAAGAAGTAGTTGTATTATATTTACATAATTTTAGCAAAACATTAATTAAGCTGGAGAAGAGAATTCCCAAGGATTTGTATAATCTTATTGATGCAAGGAGAATGACAGCAAGCAAAACAGACAAAGAAAAGAAAGAGAGAGAGAGAGAGAGAGAGAGAGAGAGAGAGAGAGAACTAATAAATGTTTGCACTTGTATCACTCCTGAAGAAGCCAAGAGGCTTAATGAGGAAGCAAATAAGAAAGAATTTAGAAGCAAAAATAGAGTGAATAGATTAATGATTGGGAAGGTAGAGTAGGTGAGGAAAGAGATAGAGGATATATGGAGAAAAATCATTGAAAATGATCCCCTGTACAAAGATGCATTTAAGTCCTCTCAACCAGAAGAAAAGAAAGGTATTTCTGGTGGTCAGAAGGATGAAACTCAGATTGAGGGACATCTAGAAGATCAAGGTAACACAATACTTGATGTTGAGATCGATGATACCCCTCCAGTGGTGGACAGTCTAGCAGCCCCTAAAACCCAAAAGGATGACACTGCAGCAAGCAGCAACATCGATGCAAAAGATAAAGGGGATGGAGAAGAGAAGAAGGATGTTGGGAGTATAGAGGCTAAGGTCACTAAGGTAGATAAAGACAAAGGAGTATTTGATCCAAAAATTATCATTCCTCTGATTACAGGGACCCCACCTCAAATCCCTATCAATCTAGACGGTCCACTAAAACATGGACAAATGTCTCCTGCAGAAAATCTCATGCTTGCAGCTGTTGTACAAGCCCAAGCTAGTCAGTATCTGGTGAAGTCAGAGTCTAAAGACAAGAAGCTTATTTTGATGTCAATTGATGTTTTACAGAAGGTGGTTGCAAATGTACAGTTGGATTCCAATAAAAGCCCCTCTGGTAAATTGTTGCAATTAGTTAACGGTGTAAATACAATTTTTGATTCTTTAGAGAAGTCTACTACTCAAAAAAAATTAGATAGATTTATGGATGTTAGGATTATTGAGGATGATAGAGTGAGACTAAACAAGAGACTACATATTATTTCTAATGTATTGTTAGAAGGTGGTAAATTATACAAGTCTTGTCTATTTTTTCCTAAATTCACTATAGATATAGACAAGCAGATAGGTGTTTGCTAGGGAAAGCTTGCTAGTATTTTACAATCCTTTGATCCAAATGTAGCTCTAACCAGTAGTGTTGAAGGGAATTTTATAGCTCTAAATGATCAGATATCAAGCCTCCAAGCAGACAAGGACAAAATTTTGAGAAAAGTTGGTGAACTCCGAAACTTGATTGCCCCTCGATTGGACACCATGTTGAGTAATAAGGTAGATTGCATGAAGTAAATGGCCCAGCCTGTGCCATCTGATCTAAAGGAATTAGAAATTCATGCCACTATATTCAGTGCATTCATCACAATTTTAGATAACTTGAAGAGTGGATGGGATACTCACCTAGGAATTTTGAAGACTATTTATGCTGACATCTTCGAGTATTTGTAGAATATATCCGGCAAATATATATGTATATAAGTTTTGGACAGTGCCCCATCCTTAGCATTAATATCAAAGGGGGAGAGGGATGGTGAAAAATATACAGAAGAGTTTAATTATAGATTTCAGAATTCTTTGTCTAAGGGGGAGCCTCGAAAATTCTTTTGAACCAGTGAACAGTGCTCAACACTTAGTCATTTTTCACGAGTGTTGCCATCAATGCCAAAGGAGGAGATTGTTGGCAATTGACAATCATTTGGTACTTTCTAGTAGTTTTTAGTGGTTGATTATTTGTCTAGGGTTGTCATTGATGGAAACTCTTCATAGAGACTCGATCCGGTGGTTGTAATTTTCCTTATTCGGAAGCAGGTGTTAATCGGTATTCCAGGTTGAACAGAGCATTTTTGGTACAAAAGCATTCCGGTGATTGTGGTGCATTGAATCATGTTTTGATTGATTGGGCCGACATAGACACATCATTTTGCTATTATTTTGGTGATCCACATTTATCTTTTGGGATCCAGTCAAGCCGACATGAGACTACATGTTACATTAGTAGGCTGACATGGTAAATGACCTATTTTTTGATTGTCGGTATATAAGTTTCGTGTGGATGATATTTTTGGTGAAAAAATGTGATTTAATGTGAGCAAGTGATGATCAAGAATTAGTTTTGGTGTAGTTTCATGTGCACATTCTTGATCCGGTAGCTGACTAAGACTGTGAACAGGGCAGAATAGAGCAGAACAAAGAAGGTGATCCAGTCAATATATTTAGCACTCAATTGAAACTCATCCAAGCATTGCAGATGCTATTTCAAAGTTCATTCACTGTAATTCATCACTATAACTAATTTTTAAGGTAGTGAGCCTTCCTTGAGGGTTATAGCCTTTTGGGTTATTATAATTGAGCATTGAGCTCTAGGCAGTGTGCCTAAATGCCTATGCATTCCCATATTGTAATATCGTTTTTCTACTAGCCATAGTGGAATAATATTGTGGGTTCAAATCCCACCGTGGTGTTTCCCATTTGGGTTTCCATGTAAAAATATGGTGTTATGCTTTTTTGGTTGATTGTTATATGTTTCTGCATTTCAGTTTTAACTGTTTGCTTCTTGTGGTTTAAAGTTAAGTTTTAAAATTTGCTAACCAGTAGATCACTGATTCACCCCCCTCTCAGTGATCTCTGATTGCAACAAATATAGGTTCCTCTAGTATGATATCTCATCTCCTACCTAGAGGCAGAAAGTGAACCCTGATGATGTCTCCCCTATAGTTGTAGCCCTAGCCACCCTCAACGTCTCCTCAATAGTCATATATCTTTGGATCGCCTTTTCCCTCTCCTGCTGCATGTCTCCTATTTTTCACCTCAATCGAGTCACATCTCTCTCGAGATCGTTGATCTCATCAGCCTATCCCTGTGTGAGCTCTCATAGCATGAGTAGCTCATCCTCCTCCTCATCTCCCCCTAGGCTCACTCTGCCTACTCTCTCTATTATGAAGCACCATGTCCAACCTAACCCTATACATGTACCTATCTAGGAATCTGTAGGACTTTTCCTCCTTTGCCCCTAGGTGGCCATGGTGGTCTGCCTCCCTCTCCACCTCCTTGTCCTATATCCCCGCCTCCCTGTATAGCCTCTACTCTCCCTCCATCTTGTTGTCCCCCTCTGCCTTGGACCATCCTCCTAGCTCTCCCTCTCCTTCATCTCCTCAGTGAACCTCAACCTCCATCCTCATCATCATCGTCCTCCTCTATGGGTGGTATGGGCTCACCTAGATCTGTAAGCCTAGGAAATAGATGGGCTACAAAATAGGTTGTGTACTCATCGTCCATCCTGACATCAATAACATCTGGCAACATATCCCATGGCATACACTTTTGTTTGCCAACTGCATAACCTATTGATCAAGTGCATATCTAGAATGTAAGGAGTCCAACAAATCAGATATCTATTCCTAAAATAGTATGGTAACTCCCTATCATCCTCCTCCCACGCCTCACAATCAAGATAATGCCTCCATGTCACACTATCAATATCATCTATAACACGCCGCCAGTACTCTACCTTTCCAATATGTGGTTGGGAAGTGATCATGCTATATAGATGTACATATGACTGTTTGTATCCTCTAAACCTGAAATGTATCGGCCTAGTCACAACAATGTGCTCATAAACCCACACCTAAAAAAGTGTAACCCCACAACCTAATCCGCAACCACCGAGGTAAACAAATAGGTGCAACTCATGGTATAGATGAGCTAGAATGCATGGCCCCCATGCAAACCTCCTCCTCTCAGTGAGAAGAGTCTCCAATATCCTCCCTCATCTGATAGCCAAACCCCATGTATCCCTATCAAGACATAAGAACCCGTTGATAACCCCTCCCACCACAGCTGCTAGTCTCTGTCTGCTGGAGTACATAACCTCCCAGCTTAGATGTTTTGGTCTCAACTCTAGATCTGGGTCTATAAAGACTTGTTTGAGTGCATCTATGTCTCTCTCCAGGTCATCCTGATCATATACTACGAGATCCCCATTGATCAGCACCTATAGTATCTTGTAGGAATCCTCTAATGTGACTGACATCTCGTCAGTCGGCAAATGAAATGTGAAAGTATCTGAGTGCCACCTCTCTGGAAGAGCAGTTAGCAATCCTATGTTCATCATGATCTCTAGCATATACAACACATGTCTCAAGCCCATCACGTCAATATCATCATGCTCCTCAAAGGTCAACTCTGGTCATAATCATTGAGTCACTGGGAATCTCTCTCATAACTCTAGGTGGGGCAAGTACTCATGCATCCAATTAAATCAATTATGTCAATCCTGGTGGTACTTTTGTTCATGACATAGTGTTACTCCTATCCTAGTGCTTATGTTTATCACATGGCACTACATCCTATTAGTGTATATGTTTATCACATTGCACTTGGTCCTAGTTTTGCTAGAGAACTCACCAAATTTTATTAATTCAATGGCTTATCCTATATTCATCTTAGAAAACCTACATGTTTAGGGAGCCTATTGAGTGAGTCCTCTCAGTAGCTTATCCAATTGGCAACATATGTTTATCACATAATTGTCAATTCTAGCCTATCTTTCATTTATTCTTCCTAGGGCACTAGTTTGATTGTTTCATCTTGACAAGTTATCCAATTGATAGCGTATGTGTTGGAATTTGCATGAAGATTGCATTAATGATATGTTATGTTGTCATTGATGTCAATTGAACCGGTAATGGTATTTATGATATTGTTGATATTGTTATTTTTTATATTGTCTTGTAACCAGTAGGAAGAGCTTTGAGAAAGATGTTGTAAACCGGTATATAAGTATGTGAGTTGAACCGGTAACCGGTGCATAAGGTTAAACCCTTTCTATTTTATGTAACCGGTAAACTCTACTAGTTGTTTTTGTTAAACCCTAACTGATTAAGTTTGCTGAAATGGTTATGTTGGTTTATTATCTGATGATGAGCAGTAATGATGGTGACACGTGTGGTTATTGTATGAAGATAAGTTCGGATTGTTTTGGTGCATTTGTTTGATTGTCTAGGGAATGAGCAAAGTGGATTGCATCTAATGCAAAGCATGTGATTAGTTACAAGTCCGATGAAGCGGTGATCATGGAGCGGTTGGAATTTTCTTAAAGAATGTGTACAAATTGCTATGTAAATCCAATGGTCACACTTGAACTGATTTGTTTATGATCTCTATGAGAGAATTAGGTTTTTGTTGTGTTACTGACCTACTTGATTTGTATTTAAGGTCGATGAAGTTGTTTTGTAAAAGGTGTTGGCAGAAATTAGTTGAGTGCGTGGTTGCCTAACGGGAGAATGGATCTGTAGTTTGAGTAAAGGCAAATTGAAGCTTAAAAGGATCTGATCAAGCAAATGTAGTTCTATTCAGACAAATCAAGAAAAACATGTTCTCTTCTAACAATTACAGCAGAATTGAAATCCCCTAACTGGGTAAGCTCTAACAAGCTTGGTTACTTCTTATATCCTCTAACAAGGTGGTCCATTAGCTTGGATTCTCAAATCCTCTACCGAGGTTACTCTTAACAAGGTATTTTCTTTTTATCAAGGCATTTGTAAACCCCTTAACCGAGTGATTCCTAACAGGATCAATTCTTAACAGGACTTATTGTAAAAGCTTTAATAGGCTTGGCTCCTAACAAGGCAAACTTCAAAAGACTTCAGATAACTATCTTGTGAGTCTCATCTCACCATGGTTTTTACCTATTTGGGTTTTCCATGTATAAACATTTGTGTCATGTGGTAAATGTTTTGTGGTTATGATCTTATTTGTTGATTTGATTAACTACTTAACTATTCTGATAAGGCATGATAACTGGAAGCATTGAGAGATGGAGTGTGTTGATATATGATTAAGCATTTGGATGTTTACAAGATTAAAGTTGTTTACTGTTAAGTTGCTATAACAGTTGACCGGTTGATGTTGAGTATTCTTATGAGTATTGATCTTGACAGTGATATTCTATTGATAACTTTACTTTGTGTGATTGAGTTTGAGTTTGGGAAGTTTGTATTAGTTTTTCAATTTACTAATTCACCCCCTCCTCTCAGTAATCTACCGGATACTTATTCTTTCATCATACCATCAGTATGTTCATCACAAAACTGTTTATCTCAGCCTAATCAAACATAAATGTGTTTCCGCTACACAGACGCAATTTCAACTTACACATATGCACTTTCACAATGTAGACACGCTTGTTCATCACGAACGTGGTTATGTTCGACCTACACGCACTTTCCTATCGCAAAAGCACTTGTTCATCACATATGTACCCAAATCCATACATAGACATGATTATTTGCCTATGTGTACCCTTACTAGACCTAAACGTGTCTTTCCATCACAGACGCGTGCAAACTAGACCTAGACACATTAAAACCCTAAACTATCACTTTCGCATTTTTTCTAAACTACTCTAAAATGCATTAAATGAAGCAATAAATGTAGAAATGTACAAAGTAAGGTCGAGGTACGTACCAACTCACCCATGTCATCTGGCCTCTAGAACCAGACGTGATCAAATCTGTGAATCCTCTTTGCCATCTCTCTTGCTCTATTGACTGCTCTCTAAGCTCTAGGTGCTCTAATCTCCTGGATGTTGTGGATGCAAATGAGATTGTTTTCCTTGTGGTATGTACATATAGGTTGCTTAGCTCTAGTTTTTCCATATCCGTCTCTTTTTCCCACGTGACCTTATCACCCTATCTTGTCAGTCTTTCTAGCCATTTTTTCTTATTGAGAGATTGTTTGCACCTTTTCATCCAATCTCTCGAGGGGGCATATCATTCCCATCTTGGGGCAACTTTATATCAGTTTATCTTCTTTGAGCCGATGCAACAGACTACATTGTCTCAAAGAGGGGCAAAATGGCGATACCTAAAATTGTCCTATTTAATTAAATAGATATTTTTATTTATTTAAATAATTCATTGATCCTCTTCTATCTCTTTTCTCATTTAAATAAATATTTTTCTTTATTTAAATTATCTCTCTCCCTAAATTAAATAAATATTTTTATTTATTTAATTGGTCCCACTTCCTCTATTAATTAAATAAATCTTTATTTATTTAATTAATTCATTATCTTTTTCCTCTATGACACATGTCATTTATCTCTTAATTTTCCTTTACCTACCCCCTTTATTATTTTAATATTTCTTCTACCTACCCTTTAATCTTAGCCGACCATTTGTTTCTTTCACCTATTAAACTTATCCCTCCATTTTCTAAAGCATCTTCTATATAAGAGGATTCTTTCATCATTATCAACCCTAATCAACACTTATGCAATCTGTTGGAAGTGGATTGACTCTGAGAGGGGGGGGTGAATCAGAGTCAATAATCAATTTAACTCTCTTTAATTTTTTCTTACTTTGGAAAACTCTTTTAACACACATATGACACCCTAACTTGTATCGAAGCATGCATTTCTGATTAAACAATATATATAATTGAGTAATCTTGATATGCTTCTTATTGAACTTGTCAAAGCATCAAATTATGACTGGTAGAATTAATTAAAAAACAAAGTGACCAGCATAAAGAATTAAAATTTTGTAGAACAACAATGAAGCATAAATAAATGTATCAGAGCATTCATCTAATGGAACACATAAAGTGGATTAGCACACAACACAGATTTTCATGAGTGGAAAACCCTCTTGGGGTAGAAAAACCACTCGATAAAAGAATATTTTATTATCTCAAGAAGCACCCACTCCTTACACTGTATTTAGAAGTCTCAAACTTCAAGGAGCACCGACCCCTATGTCACAAATGATATCAAGAAAATATCTCCAATTACGAGCACTGATAAATTCAGAAGTGCATCATATTATGCAACTCTCAACTTGTCAATCACTGAACAAGATTAATACAAAAGATGGTCTATCACTGCCATCTCTCTTTTTTTTTTTTTTTTTTTGTTACACCCTGTTATATTCAAGAGATCTATCCTGCATCAAGCAAAACCAACTAACAAAACTTCTTCCTTGACCACGCTCCAAAATCAGGTTCCCAAACTGTAATACGGGTTTTATAGAACTGAATCACAACCGGAATAAAACTATTTTGTGTGTTCATCCTTGAGTAGGGTTACCAAACCCTAACTTAGGTTGGAGTTAATAAAAATTTATCACCAAAATAAATGTACTGCATAGGATCTCTTTAGAAATACTTCTTTCCTTTTTCCAATTTTTGTTTCAAAAAAAATTACTTGTGATTATTTCTTTGGAAGAATATAGTAGCAAGAAAGATATTTTTAATCTTTGCATTTTTGATAACTGGAAAAATACTCAGGACCATCTTTTTCATTTTTTTAAAAAATAGCAGAGTAAACACTTTTATCTTTCTATTTTTTTTCTTCTTTCACTTCCATTTTACTTTTTACCCTTCATGGTTTGACAAGAGAAAACACTTTTATCTTTCTTTCTTTTTTCTTTCACTTCCTTTTTTACTTTTTACCCCTCACGGTTTCACAAAACATACTGCAAAAATAACAATTTGACAATTTGATGCTAAAACAATTGCGAGAAATCCCCACAAAATTAGCCATAAAATATTACCATCTGAAGCATTCATACCTGTAGATTATTAAATCAAAAAATACCACCACTGGTCACTGAACCTACCTTCTTCTCTTCCACAAAAAGTTTCACTATCAATGAATACCAAAAATTAATCTGCTTACACCTGTCCACTATTCACAGAGATAAAGCTATATAGTCACCAAAACCTTTTTGTCATCAAGGACAATGCAGCATAACAAAGGTAACACAATCAACCCTTCTTGCAATCAAGCGACTTCACAACCACAATCTGTTCTTTGTTGAGCTCATGTGCACATATAAAATCTAAGAGAAAATATATCAAACAAGATCAATGGAGATATGAGACAATGGAGATTGAAACCCTACTTGGCATGTGAATGGTAATATTGTTTCAATTAGTGATTTGCATGTTCTTAGGTATCTTCATTTGTGTGTGGTGAATGTTTTATTATAGGACTATGATTATTGTGGTTGGATCTTTGTGGTTTTAAAAAAAATTATCATCATCATTTTTCACCATATACACTCATAAGCTACTGACTCTTCATCTATTTACTCTAGCTTTTGGTTTATTGTATCTTTTCTCTTGTTCTCGTGCCCTATTTCTTCTTATGAGGTTGTCTATGAAGTTTCATAGATCATGAATTGTCATGATACACTAGTATCTTTACTATATGAACCATAACAATCCTTAAAAAATGAACCTAAGACTAACTTGAGGATTATTGACATCATTGAGAGCATTGGACTTATACAATATGCAACATGTTTAAGAAAAAATAATAAATCATACAACCAAAGACCTCCTTCGTTGTTTGTGCTCTCATTCTGGTTATGAGGAAAACCTACGATCTAATATGATAGTGAACAAAAATTGATAATTCGAATGCCACATATCTTTGGACAATCAAAGATATTAATAAAATCCTTTATTCACACAAGGTAGGGTTTTATTTGAGCTTGAAATGACTGCCTTTGGCATTGAAGTTGATTGAAATACTCTGCTTGATCTTAAACTATTGTATGAAACCTTGGAATTTATCCTTACACATCTAAAACTCTGGATTCTTTAGAATATTCGCTCTTGGTGAGTTCTTAATGCTGGAATAGAGGCAAGAAGGGTTTGCATGCAACCAATATTATATAAAACTTCATATTCTCGATGAAAGAGAAAGATGAAAAGATGACTCAATGAAAGACTCAAGGAAACCCTAAAAACAACATGGAGGTTGTGATTTTCTTCTTTTAATTCCCTCTGAACATTAAAATGAACTTTCTCTTGACTCTATGCAACGTGGGAATTATGTTTTTGAAAAAATTGAAATCTTTAACCACAAGAAAGGGTAGATTTAATGTTTTAAAACTTATCCCTATAAACCAAAGGCATTTGATATGATATTTTGACCCTCTTAATCATTTGAAATTTCTTTAAGTACCTCTGGCTCTTTGTAGGGGTTTCTTGACATATAGGTAAAAATAGGTAACTGAGACATTTTGACATCAAAGTCTCTTCAACTAGTTGAGTTATAATTTTATTTTTCTTTAGTACTGATGTTGTTTACTTTATATATGTAATGGTGTAATTTTTAATTAGGGTCAATTAAGACAATAAAACCACTAGCAATCCCAAATTAACCAAAAAAATGGTAGAAAGAGGATTGAAGCCAATAGATCTAGCCCTAATCCAAATAAGGAAAGGGTTGACATTCTGATTGGTTTGCCAAGATTGGGAATGATTATCCTCTTTCTTTGTTGAATTTTGAATGTAGTTGTGAAATTAGGGGGAAATGAAGGATAATTGAAATAAATTGATGAATATGAAATGCTACATATGTCCCCTAGAGCCATAGACTAATATTTGAACAAAATAATAGATTTGAAACATGTTCCCAAAAGTTTGGCCTGATTTTTCATGACCAGGTAGCACAGATCCGCCCTAGTCCTCTAAATTTTGCATTGTCGAAAGTTGAACCTGTTTGTCACTATTGACACTACTGGAACTCTCGAATATAGCTCCCACACCTATTTCATGGACATAGAAAGAGATGAAGAGATTATGTAGATAGGGGTTTTCCCAACTCAAAACCTGGTTTAGGAATTAACATTGAATGAAATAATTCAAATACTAAAATTGATGTTAAGTTGATATACCTCTACTCTGTAATTGTTGATGATGATGTATTGCTCTTTGAATGTAATCGCAAATGTTGAATGTAATGGTATGAAAAACACATGAACATTAAAAACCATAATCACACACATATGCTTGCATGAATATTGATGTAACTTTGCTCCACAATGCTTAAATGATGAATATGCAACCTTGAATCTCTGAAGATGGTTGATGATAAATACTTCACGGATGCACGAATACTTTAGGTAGGTAATGGATGGAGTCTCAAATTTAAAATTAATTGATAGGATGTCTTTATATAGGGTTCCCTAGGTAAATTACTTATTCGGTTGACCTCAAACAGTCATGTCTACCAACAAGGACTGAAAGCCATCATGGAGATAAAGGGCCTACCCCATTTCAAATTTGGGCATGTTTGAGGGGGACTAGGGCGTTTTGGGGTGCCTTGGTCTAGACAAGGGCACTCCACACCCTGGTCCTCCTACAAACATAACCAACACAAAGAGAAATGGGTGAGGGACTTCCAAGATGGGGCCCACCAAATGTTTTTCATGACATCAAAGTTATAGAATAGGGTCAGATCAGTCCTAGAAAGAGGATAGAGATAGGACATGATAAAGTAGGAGCACAAACATGAGGTGTAAATTGGACCGATTAAAATTTAGGATGCTACATTTAGCCCCCACTTTAATGGGAGTATGAGCCTATGCAAATACTTGCAGTAATCTAGAAAGATGAGAGAGAGGAGTAATTTAGGAGTGAGATCACAAGGAGATAAGACATCATTAATTTCAAGGAACCAAGCCCCCAATGTTAGGATCTTAACTCATGAGATCATATACAAGGACACACAAAACAAGACAAAGACAAAAAGGCAAACAAAGACAAAAGACACCACACAAATACTCCAAGTCAACTAGTCGAAGAGATCTTGATAATCAAAATGTCTCAACCAATAATATCATTCTTGGAATGCTATCACAAGAACACATGAGATCGCATAAAAAGAGAAAGAGTATGCATCAAATGATGAACCATGATCTACAAAGAGAAAAACTATGAACTCATGGGGAAGAGAAAAGAGAGGACATGGATGCCACAAGCTAGCAGGTTGTGTTATGCTAGGTGATCCATATTGGGGAGTAGAGTTAGAATGGTCTAGTTGTGTTTTTCCAGTTCCACTCATCTTGTTGCATATGTTGTTGTCTGGTTTTAGGAAGTAAGATTCTCTTATAAGACTTTGTTGATCTAGTTTAGAGCATGCACCAACCTTTATAAGACATGAAATAAAAATGAAAATGTTTCTGGTTTAGGGAACATCTTTTATAAGACTTTGTTGGTCTTGTCTCGAGAATGTATACCATGTATAAGACAAATATATGCCTGGTTTTAGGAGCATCTTGTATAAGAATTTGTTGGTTTGGTTTCAAGAATGTGTACCTTATACAACACATATTAAAATTTTGCATATGGTTTTGAGGATGAAACATTTCGTATAAGACTTTGTTTATCTGCTTTCAAGAATGAATACCTTGTATAACACATACAAAATATAGTACAAAGAGGATGATATGCAATGCCCCCCCACCCCACTTAAGATATCAACATAGTCCTATGTTGATGTCTTAAGGAATCTAGAAACAAGGATACACACCTTCAACACTAGGGAGATATCCTTTTAGGAAGCAATGTTCATAAATCCAAGCTAAAGAGGCATTACTCTTATAAGAAAGGAAAAGATAGTTCAAAAAATGACATCTTGCAACACATGCAAATGGAATCCTTGGAAAGGAAATGATCTTTGCTCAAAGATATCTACCTTCAAGAAGACATTTTTGAACAAAAATAATATCATTGACAAAAAGAAAGGAAGGAGAACAATAATTCATACATTCCTCCTATTCCTAAGTGAAAAGGATTCTTGATAAAGGATGACACACTTTTGACCCAAAGTGAAGGGTTTGGTTAAAATAGATATACATTTCCAAATGAAGAAGAGGTTGTAGACAAGGATACACACCTCTTGCATAAAAGAGAATCCTTGAGCAAACAAACAACTTCACATAAGGAATGGCATCGTATTGTAAGCAAACACCACTCAACAAAGGAAAAATGGATCCTTAGAAAGAATAGGAGAAATCAATGCCCCCAAGCATAGGACAATGAGAAGGATAACACAACCTCCAAAGAGAGATTATTCATAAAAAGATGCACCAATTCAAGCAAAGAAAGGGTTCTATTATCCTTGATTTTGTGTTGCGAAAGTCTAAGGATACCCCACAATTTTTTGCACATTTGTGGTCTAAAATCTCTATGCATAGTTTATGAGACATTGTCATCATAAGCGCGTTTTTCCCCTTTGTTTGTCCCTTTTTCACCAAGTGTGAAATTTAGGTGCAAATCGGGTTTATAAACCCAATTTACACCAAGTGTTTTTTTCTTAAGGTGCATTTTGGGTTTATAAATTCGATTTACACCTCATTATTTCCCTTTTTTGCCCTTAGGTGCAAATTGGGTTTATAAACTTGATTTACACTTCATTCTTTCCCGTTTTTGCCCTCGAGTGCAAATCGAGTTTATAAACTTGATTTACACCTTGACAAGTGCAAATTGGGTTATAAACCAAATTTGCACCTATTAATGACACTTCATGTTATTAATTACCCCATTGCACAAATTGAATAGGAGACTCTTTCTATAGTTTTATGTCTTTTTTCTACCATTTTGGACTGCATTTTTCCTGTTCAATCTTTCTTGAGGTCATGGGAGGAGGATTTGTTGATTCTAGCCCAAATATTTTTCATCTTATATGTGTATTTATTATTTTTATTTATCTTTATTAGAGTTTTGAAAACCTTTTATTTTAAACACATTACTTTCAAATGTTTATCTTGTTTGATTTAATCAGTTTTTCATGCATCCAAAGCATGGTGTCGCATGGGTTCATTGGTCTGAATGACACCATATTCTTAATGTCATTCAGGTCAATGGACCTGGGCGACACCTTTTTTTCCTTCCATTTGTGTTGGTTTTTGTTTATCGCACTTTCCCCTTTGTGGTGTTGGGCAGGGTCGTAGCCCCGCCACACACCATAATTCACAGTGGTGCTTGGTGGGTCTGCGACCCTACCCCATACCATGAATATGCTATACTTGTTGTCATGAAGGATTGCACCCTTGATGTCTAAGTATGAAACCCAACAATCATTTGAAACATGGGAATACTTTTAGGCCTGTGGGTATGCCTATCGTGAAAGTAGACTTCCGGATTACAGGTCGGCTTCCTGTATGATGAATCTCCTGCAAACAACTTTCTGTCAAGAAAAATGATAGAAGGAATACTAAAATTAAACCTATACTATGAGGTGATGCACCAAATATTCGTTATGAGACCTATAACCCCCTAACTCACAAATTATTTCAACTAGTAGACTTTAATTACTCACAACTCAGCTAAAAATGCAGATGCATCAATATTTCATAGAAATGATTGAATTTAGAATCTATTTGAAGGAGAACAAATGGTTCTCACCACTACAAATCATTGAAATCAGCTTGCACAATCTACAACTACACCTGTCATGCAACTACTCACACCAATCATATTTGAATGAGACATAATTAAATGATTTAAAGACAAATCACAATAATAACATCAAATCACTCATCCATAACATAGTACAAAAAGTGTTGAGAAGGAAAATATTGTTATTTTATTGATAAATGAAGGAGTTGTTGTTGTTACAAACTCATAAATGTGAGCTACAATGCCTTCCTTGAGCATGAAAGGGCCTAAAACAGTACACAATCATGTTGAGGAAAAGAAAAGAACTGAGAAATAATAGAGTATAAGAGATGAATATGCTGGCAATTGACACTCATTTGGTTGGTTTCAATATGTTGTCATTGATGGCAACATGTTTCGGCTTCATATTTTGGTTTAGTTGTGTACCGATAGACACTTCACCAAAACCAGCAGGTTGGAAGGAATTCTTTGGTTACCGGCATTGCAGGCCGACATGACTTCATCAGGTTATAAGTATTGGAGGTCGACGTCATTTGGAAGATCTGGCTTCGACAATTTTTTTTGATATTCATGTGTTTATGTTATTGAGCTAACATGTATATTCATATTGTAATTATCTTTGTAAGTCGACATAAGGCATGATGGATTGTAAAGGGGTATGTAGGTTAGTTGATTAGATCATTTTGTATAGAGGCAAGGATATGGATATGTAAGGTTATGGAATGTAATGGAGATGATAAATATATAAAAGAGATCATGTATGTGAGGATATTTATGTAAGAGGGTATTCTGGTTAGGGTTTAGGGTTTCAGACCGGAACAGACAGAGCTTAACCGGAACTATATTTAGGCATAGAAGATGTTATCATTGCAATTCAATCATTTCTCTGGATTGTATTCTGGATTTGTATGTAGTCAGTGAGGCTTCTTTTGTGATTGAGCAGTGTGATCTAAGTTATAAGCCTTCCTACAATTAAAGGCCCCTATATTTTGTAATATCTTTTCATATGGCCAAAGTATTGATATTGTGGGTCACAAATCCCACCATGATTTTTCCTCTTTGAGGTTTTCCACGTATAATTCTTTGTGTTATGGTATTCATTTGTGTGATTGGATTATTGGTTTCAATTCTATATATACCTATATACCGGTTGGTGAATGCATGTTTTAATAAGGTTAAAATTGATAGTTCCTGTAGAACACTGATTCACTCCCCCCCCCTCTCAGTGTTCTTGGACTCCAACAGAATATATAGAAGAGAACTCTAAAAATCTACATGAAGAAACTCTTCGATGGATTTTCCCAAAAATAGTATGCAAAAAAAATGCAAAAATCTACCAAAAATAGTCCCTGATGATGAAAATAGCTCCCAAACTAAAACTGCATGCAACTGCTACTCTAACTGATGTAAGAATTGCCAAAAATAGATAAAAACAAACACCTCCCTCTCTCTGAAGTCTACATGAGGTACTGAGCTACCAAAAATAGCTCTTGAAAAAGTACTTCCCCTCTATGAAAACTGCATGTTGTTCATGCTAAATATATCACATGCACTGAAGAAATCCTTCGGCATAAATCTACACTTATTTTATTCTTTTAAAATAAGCTTATTTTAACACTTTAAAAAAAAAAACAATTCATTTTATTTATTTATTTTTCCGCTTTAATCTTTATATTTGTTTATTCTAATGGTTTGGACAAATTGATATGGTGCCCTGCGAAGAATGGAAAGTACTCTATCAAGGAAGGGTATAAGGCAATTCATCAAATGTCTGTTCAATCCTATTCACAAAGAGCCTACAATTTCTGTTGGAATAATAGTGTTCTTCCCAAGGCAGGGATGTTTGCTTGGCTTGCTCTACATAAGAGAATACTCACCAGTGAGAGACTTGTTAAATTGAATATTGCACATCCATTTGCTTGTGTACTTTGTGGTGAACACAGTGAAATGTTAGATCATCTCCTCCTCCAATGTGATTTTGCTCACTATTGTTGGATGTTTGTGCTTGATAAGCTTTCCTTTAGCACCCCTCTTCCAGATAATATATGGGATTTGTTCCAGTCATGGCCGATCTTATACTCATGCTCTCTTTTTGCATGTATTTGGAAAGTGATCCTATCCATAGTAGTATGGTCACTTTGGTGGGAAAGAAATAAGCGTATTTTTAGAAAGCAAACATCTCCTCTTTCTGAAGTTTTCAATTATATTGAAAAATCAGTATCAGAACTAGTTAATGCTCAAGTTTCAAATTAGTTCAATTCAAATAGGGAATTTACTTCTTGGGATGGTCAAGTTATTAACTGTTGGAAGGGCATCTCTATTCCTGTATCACCCTGTCTTCCGAGAGTGAGAACTAGTAAAATTGATAGGAATAAAGTGAAATGGTGTCCTCTGGACTCAATGCATTTCAAACTAAATTTTGATGGCTCCTCCAAAGGGAACCCAGGTGATGCAGGGATAGGAGTATGCATAAGGGATCACACAGGATGTGTTTTAGCCTTGAAAGTTGCTTTTATTCTGTCGGGTACTAACAACTTTGCAGAGGCATATACTTTACTTGAAGGTATTCTACTAGTAAAAAAACTGAACATCTCATATATACACATTGAAGGTGATTCAGCTATTATTATCAACGCTTGCATAAAGAGAAATATTGATAATTGGCAGATAAGATATTTACTTGAACAAGCATGGACACTAATCCATACATTTACAAACTTCACCATTTCACATGTGTATAGAGAAGGGAACCGGGTTGCAGATCATTTGGCAAATATGGGAAGTTCCAAGGAGGAACTTAATATGATGGGTCCGAATTGTGATTTTGATTCTTATCCAATTCTTAAGGCAAAAATTTTGGAGGATATGGGTACAGGATAATATTACATATAGCTATATAGTGGTCTTTTTCATAATGATATAAATTGGTATGTGTGATATTATAAGTGTAGGGTCCCGTGGTTTTGCTGCATCTGTATATTGTGAAGGGATATCGATTTGAGAAGTCTGCTGGATGGTAAGTTGGATAAATTCATAAGTGAGACAGATTGTGGACTGCTATGTAACTGTGCACAGCCCTCGTGATATTTTGGTTTAGACTGCATCTTGTTCAATACATTACAGAAAACATTCGATACTGGGGGATGTTTTATGACACTCGGTATTCTGGACACTATAAGATATTGTATTTTTTGGCATATTTGAGATTTACATCTCACAACCTTTCTATGTATTGTAGAGCAAGGATCGGAGTTTTTCTTACTGGTTCTTTTCTACGGGAGCTCTTTGAATCAGCTTTATATAATAAAATATATCAAGTGGCACCGCCACCTTGTGTTTTAAAAAAAAAAAAATTTTAAAAATTAGTTAGTCTCTTCTTATAATTTAATGTATTTTATTTCAGATTTCTTTTTGTAATCAAATCTTAAATTAAAATATATTATGCTTTCCTTGAGCATGAAAGGGTCTGAAATAGGCCACAATCATGTCGAGTAAAGAAAGAACTCATTTTCTGAGTTTGTAGTAGCAACAACTCCTTCATTTATCAATAAAATAGCAATATTTTCCTTCTCAACACTTCTTGTATTATGTTATGGATGAGTGATTTGATTTTATTATTGTGATTTGTGTTTAAATCCTTTAATTATGTCTTATTCAAATATGATTGGTGTGAGTAGTTGCATGATAGGTGCAGGTTGTAGATTGTGCAAGCTAATTTCAGTGATTTGTAGTTGTGAGAACCATCTGTTCTCCTTCAACCAAATTCTGAATTCAATCCTTTCTATAAAATGTTGATGCCTTTGCATGTTTAATTGAGTTGTGAGTAACTGAAGTTATTTGTTGAAGGTTTTTGTGAGTTAAGCAGTTTTAGGTCTCAAATACAACATTTGGTGCATCACCTCATAGGATAGGTTTAATTTTAGTATTCCTTCTATCCCTTTTCTCAGAAGAAATTAATTGCAAGAGATTCATCATACAGGAAGCCAACCTATAATTTGGACGTCTACTTTCACTATAGGCATACCCACAGGCTTGAAAGTATTCCCATGTTTCACAGGATTTTTGAGTTTCATACTTAGCCATCACTGGTGCAATCCTTTATGACAAAAATACTCTTTGCATATAGTTTTGTTACCTCTATGGTATGAGGCGGGACCGTACGCTCACCACACACCACACTTTGCAGTGGTGTGTGGTGGGTCTGCGACCCCGCCCTGCACCATGTGAACATATTGTTACCCTTCGCAATGTAGTACCGATTTTGGTGCTTGGTGGGGTTGTAGGCTTGCCATGCACCAAAGCATGGTGTATGGCGGGTTCACAACCCTGCCAAACACCAATGTTTATACTCTTCCCTTAGGTGTAAGGTGGGGTTGTAAACCCGCCCTACACCAATTTGTAAGAGTTGCTAAGGTGTATGACGAGACTATAACCCTGCCCTACACCTAGGTTTGTTTGATGTTTTCTAAAGTGTAATTTGGGTTTATAAACCTGAATTACACCAGATTTTGTATTTTCCCTAAAAGTGTAATTTAGGGTTATAAACCCAAATTACACCTGTTTGCACAAACGTAAATTAGGATTTTAAGCCTGATTTAACTTGGAGATATCAAGCTGCTAAGAGGGTTTTGGAAACCCTAATGGTCTCAAATGCATAATTTTTCAGGAGATTGATTCAATTCAAAATGAACAAAATGGTTGATCAAGTTATACTTTCACAAGGCTGATGGTTTTTCCTAATACAATTTTTCCATTATACAAATGACAGAAGATTCTCCAAGCAAGAAGGCAATGAAGTTCAAGAAGCAAGACCCCAATCCAATCTTCCTGCCTTCTTCGGTCACATCAAATATATATCACATAAGAGATACAAAAATAGGTCATGTTGACCTATCTGAGTTTCTAAAGAGGATTGAGCAACCTTTTGTTGGCAAGAGACACTGTTCCGGTGAAGATCGATGCATGAGAGATGTTTTGGAGTTGTCATTGATGGAAATTCAGTTCAGAAATCATATCCGGTATATGTAGATTTGATTTACCAGAAGGCATAAGTTTGGAAGGTGGAATACAATATTCAACAGAGTATGAGTACAGTGTATAGATCTTGATTTTGGTTGCATATGTTTGGTTGCAGTAATGGAGGCAATTTATTTGAGGTTTGAGGTAGCTTACTTTGTAATCCTTGTATTAGGTGTCATGAGCAAGATTGAAGGTATGGTATCCGGTAATTTAGGAAGAACAGAGCTATTTTGGTGTAACATGTTATGCAGAATCTTTGGGATGAATTCGGTGATTGGTTTTGAGTTTGAGGTGATTGAGCTGACATATGTGAATCTTGTTATCATCTTGTTTAGGTCTGCATATGGATTTGTGGATGAATTGAGTTGACTTGTTGGTACACATTTCATATTGCGTGTTATGCATTTTTGAAAGCCGACATGGGAATTGATTCATTTTGGCAGTGTGGATATATAAGATCAACTTGTATGATCATTTTGGTATGGTACATGTATGGTAGATGTGCGAATATTGATGTGTGATGAGTGAATGAGCATCGGTATGCAGATTTGGTGCTTCGGTATTTGACTGTGAAGTAAAATAGAGAAGATAAGTAGAATTGAGGAAGACAGTCAGATTGAGCTTAACCGAAACTGCTATTTGGCATATGTAGATGCTATTATTTAGTTTAGTCATACTTGTAATCGTTGTAATATATGTAAGGTAGTGAGCCTTCCTCTGGGTTGTAGCCCTCTTTGTTATTGAGCAGTGAGCTCTAGGCAATGTGCCTAAATGCAAGTGCATTCCCTTTTTGTAATATTATCATACTCCTAATCAAAGTATAATAATATTGTGGGTTCAAATCCCATTGTGGTTTTTCCCTTTCCGGGTTTCCAAGTAAAAAATTCTAGTGTTATGGTTTTGTGGTTAATTGGTTTATGTTTCTTCACTTTACTTTCATTCTTATGCATCTGGTGGTTTAAGAATCAGTTTAATAAATTTTTGAATTACAGAACACTAATTCACCCCCCTCTTAGTGTTCATTGATTCCAACACCTTCTTCCTACAACAAAATGGAATTTACTATAAAAAAATGGAATCAATCTAGTGGTAGCTTTCCCTATGTCTTCTCAAGATCGTGAGTTCGTCATGGTGGTTGCAAACCACTTTGATCCAGCTAGTAAGAGTGTAAAAGATGAAACTGGAGATAAGTTGATTAGGCTGGATGAGGACTTCTTCGACACTATTTTTGTGTCCCAACATCAAGAGATACTCAAACATCACAAGGCAATTAGCTCTAGCCTATTTTGATAGAAATTCCGACAAGTGTAGGTGAAACACGAATGAAAAGTGGTTGAAGATTCCAAGGCCTACCATTGCTAGATGGCTGAAAATTCTTCCTAGATGTGACTTCATTGAAGAATTTAATGATTTGGTAACTCTCCTGAGTAGGGTGAAAGATCTTCCCACTTCTAACACCTACTATAAATGGAAGTATCAATATATCTATGTGATCAGACCGAATAAGAAGAAGGTATTCCAGGGAAAACAAATCAGTGATGCCATTTGTGAGCATCTCAAGGTGCCCACTGTAATACCCTAAAAATGGTCATCTAAACCATGGTCCCCTAATCTTGGCAACATCACCAAGGTCCTAACCAAATGCAATTAAATTAACCTTGAGCACCAAATTAATTAATTCTTCAATCATTAATGTCACATGGTAAATTAATCACTTTATATTAATTAAATATTTATTTAATTAATTAAATCATTTCAAGTAAATCATTTTGATCAATTATTCTATTTATTTAATTAAATATCCTAGCACATTTAATTAATAAATAAATTTGCCATTTAAATCACACAAAAAAAGGAATTAATTTAAAGAAAAAGAGGAATTAATTTACAAAAAGAGATTAATCACAAAAAAAGGAATTAATCACAAAAAAAGGAATTAATCTCCAAAAGAAAGAGTTAAATTGAAAACAAAAAAAAAAGAATTAAATTGAGAAAAGAAATCAAACTTAAGATATTATATTTTCTAAAATTGAGATAACTTAGAAATTTCAGAAAATGAATTAAATTGAATTAATCATTTTCTCTAAAATTAAAACTCAAAGATTTTCTTGAGGAAAGAGGTTCAATTGCATTGAAAAGGCTTTTTCTAAATAAAAATATTGAGCAAATTAAAGAAATGTGCATGGAATCAACTAATTTAATTTCAAGTGCATGGAATCAACTAATTTTATCTCCAATGCAAACTCAGACTTATAATCTGAATGCATTCAATCAGGCTATAATTGGAATCTATCTCAAGATTAACTTAATCTGATCTCTCAATTATTTCAATTAACCTGGATTGTGCTTTTTCTTGAGGAATCTCAACCACTCATTGTTAATCGATCTTGACCGTTGGTCTCTCTTTTGAGTCTCTATAAATTCAGCCTTCATCTCTCATTCAAGACACCCTGGAGATTTATTGTTATTGTGCAGTTTTTGCTCTAAAGTCATTGAAAATATTGTGCTTTGAGATTATTGCATCTTAGTTTAGCTTTTTGCATACTTAGTTTAATCATGATTGCTTGAATTCATATAGCTTAATATTCATTCATCTAGCTTAATATTCATTCATTTAGCTTAATATCCATTCATCTGGATTAATATTGCATCCATTTAGCTTAAATCTTGTGCTCATATAGATTAAATCATTCGTCTTGGTGTAGTCTAGTCACTGGTATTGCTTAGACAAATCAAAGAGCAAATCTATACCCGCATCTTTTAGAAGGCAATAGGTCGATTTGTTATGGTTTTTATATTCATGATTATATCTATCTAACCATGCATGAAATGATTTATTGAAGTGTTGTGTCTTACAGCTTGCAAATACTTTATCCACTTTTCACACACATACACACCACTCTTAAGTTCTACATGACCTGCTACTTGGTGTACGTTGCAGCCTCAATGAGACATTTTTCATGTTTATCTTCATCAGGTGGTAGTATGCAAGGTGTTGTGCATGAGTATTACTCCCAGTTGATACTCAAGAATAGTCAAAATCATTTCCAGAGGGTGAATGATGCTTTCTTTGGATACTAAATGTGTATGTTGAATAATAATTTGTACAGTAGAATAGTCTCTAATCATGCCTGGGAGGTGGTGAGTGAATATGGATGCATGTTCCTGCAGTTTCCAACCTTTACATGTCTAAAGGTTGGATGTTTTGATGGTGAACCTTCCATGCTCCCAAGATATCCCTTGGAAAAAATTGTGTTAATGGAGCTAGCTCATCAAATGGTGGTAGTTCATGATGAAGAACACAAATGGACACTAAGAGGGGGGGTGAATCAATGTATTATAAAACTTTACATTCAGTGTGCATATTTTAAGGATGTAATGCAAACATAAATACACACACACAAGAGCACATCACATAACACCAGATGTACGAGGAAAACCCAATGTGGGAAAAACATCGGTGAGAATGGCTATTGGAGTTTACTGCTTCAATCCAGCCTCACAATAAATAACAATTGACAATGTTCAAGGCACCAACCCAAGGAGCACCAACCCGTGAAACTTTAAGGCACCAACCCAAGGTGCACCAACCCCTGATTTAATGAGTACCTACTCAAAGGAGCACCTACCCCTACTTTGAGCACCCACTCAGATATTTACAGTAATTGTTCAAGTTTACAATGCAGTGATAAAGCCTTGTTACAAATGAGTTTTGTAACACTTACAAACCTCTCATATCATGAGAATGACCATCTTTGCCTACTAAAAGTTTTCCTCTATTTTTCTTCCTTCCTCTAGTTATCTTCTTCTCTCTTCTATAGTATTACTCTCTAGAATGCTCTACTTTCTCTTGGCAGAAACACACTCTATCTCTCTCTCAACAACAATGCTCTCAATACTTCACCACTTCAACACACTCTCTTCAGCACTACCTATTTTTTGTCGACTAGTGGAGATATCTTTTTTTCACCTTTTTCTCTTTCTCAATAGCCACACCTACCAACGTCGAATCACATTTACAGCTATTGCTAGATTAGATCAACTCTATACACATCAAATTATTCTTCTACGGTAATCTTGAATATTTTATTCAAGTCGATTGTCTTGGAGGTCTGCAACGCAAGAGATTTTATTCTCTGTCCTAAATAAGATCTCAAATTAGCTGCCTGATTTAAATGTATCGTGTCTATCTTTAGATCATTTTCTATACTTGGATTACTAAGTTTAGTAATCTTCCTCTGTCCAAAATGATTTTCAATCCTTCCTCGAGCCACGCAGCTTGCCTGCAACTTGGTCGCCATTAATGTGTTTTCCATCCTCTTTTGAACTACTATGAAAAGAACGACAACTACCATACTAAAATCCACTGTCACCGACTTTTGCGTATCAAATATCTTCTTCGACCAACCAGGGAGCCATATGTCTCCATTTACTTTGTCTAGATCATTCGGTCAAGGTTGGTTAACCACTATGTAGATCATTTCACCTATTGGCATGCAAACACCTTCTTATTCAGCATCCAAGTCACTTGGTCAATCCTGGTCAATCATCCATGTGGACCTTTGAGTCTATCAGCCTTCAGATATGCTTCAAAGTCAGTCACAATCTTCAATTTTGTCAGCGAAATACCCTTTCATCATTCTGACAAGTGTCCTCTAATTTTCTCTGTACATGCCATGTCATCTAGTCAAACTTGGTCAATGCCCATGTGGACTATCTGGCTTCTCAGATCCATTGAAATTCATATTGTGGCTAACCTTCGTGTTATATACCTCGCATGTATGTTCTACTCATGTGGGATAAGCTTTTGTCATTCTCATTAAACTTTCCTCTTTCTTTGTCAGCCCGCATCATATTTGCATAGTCTCTTAACCCACGCGGGATAAAATTTATTTATGCTAGCAAAGCTTTTCCTTATCCTGTGGGATTTTTCACATCCCATCCTGGTCATGTGGGATAAGCAGGCCCTTCACTTTCTTTTGTTTTCTTATCTCGTGGGCCTACTAACATCATCCTCATCTCATGCGAGATAAGCATCTTCAAGCAATCTCCCTTTTATTTCTTATCCCGCAAGACCATTTCTCTCCAAGTTTCACCACGTGGGATAAGGAGGCGCCTTTTATTTTGTTATCACGTGTGAACCTTGTGTAGCTTCTTACTTCATGCGGGATAAGGTTTCTCTCTTTTGTCTTCATTTGTCCTTGTCTCGCAGGAGCACCGCATAACCATCTGTCTCGTAAGGTTTTCTTCATGGAATGCTTTCACTTGTTATCCCGCACAACATTTTGTGTGCATATTATCTTGTACGAGATAAGGGAATCTGCAATCTTCCCTTTAGTTTCTTATCCCGCGTGACTTTTGTTAGTCACTTTGACACCATGGGATAAGAGAGAACCTCACTCTGCTTTGACCTCTTTTGACTATCTTATCTTGGACAACCATCATTGATCACTTTGGACAATGCGAGATAAGAGGGACCATTTTTTCCAACAAACTTAAGTTATCCTGTGTGACATTTGTTGGACATTTTTTATACTGCAGGATAAGAGGGAATGCCTTGTTAATTGAACATAAGTTATCCTGCACGACAAGCACGTGACCTTTTCCACAATGCTCAACCAACATGATGTGGGATAAGAAGAAACATCATGTGCACCTCATAAGTGTTATCCTACAAGGTCAACACTCTCTCAGGAACGTCGCGAGCTAAGAGGACAACCCGATTGATCCGTCAACAATGTTATCCCACGGGGTCTCTTCCCTGCACATGAACACAACATGGAGCCCTTGAATGCACATGAACCAAATAATTATTTCCACGTGGAAGTCAACTAGGTGATTATTGCCGACATGACCAACATGTGAAGATGATGAATCTAGTCGAAACCCCTGCAACATAACACAATGTGTTATGCGCAACTATTGCTTGCATAACTGCAACCTCCATTGACATCCTTTTGACATAAATGACAATAATGCCAACAATATCCCCCTTTGGCATTGATGTCAATGCACTTGCAATATCATTCATAGACCATGTCTCCAACCATTTGTTGACATTACCATTTCTCCCCCTTTGACAACAATGGCAAAGGGTGTTGCAACCAACTGTCAACTGTGCATGAACGCGTTGTTTGATTTTCTATAGCAATGAATGGAACTTCTAGTTTTGATCATGACACATTTGCAATACATTAGAAATTTCATTTACAACTTCTTGACCTCTGCTACTTGTAACTAGATGAACCATTATTGCAATATAAAAAGCAATGCCATTAATACTTACAAAAAGGATTCAAAAACTCCCCCTGAACTATGGATCTCAAATCAATGCTTTAAGTGCAGAAGGAGGGTGAGACAACACCCAATATTTGTCTCAAGTACTCAAAGCTATCCTTGGGTAGTGGCTTAGTAAATATATTAGCTATTTGCTCACTAGTGGACACATATTCAACTTTCACTTCTTTCTCTGCAACCTTTTCCCTAAGAAAATGATATTTGATTGCAATGTGATTTGTCCTAGAGTGCATGACAGGGTTCTTTGATATATTCATTGCACTTGAGTTGTCACACATGATGGGAATAGGATCCAAAAATTCCACCTAAACGTCCTTGAGAATTTGCTTCATCCACAAAACTTGAGAGCAACATGTAGCAATTGCTATATACTCTGCTTCAGCCGTAGATAAAGAAATAGATTCTTGCTTCTTGTTGTGCCATGAGACCAATATGTCTTCAAGGAAAAAATCTCCACCACTGGTGCTTTTCCTATCATCTATGCAACCTACTCAATCAACATTAGGAAAGGCTTGTAAAGTGAAATCTCTTTTCTTTGGATACCATAAGCCATAAGTAAGTGTTCCTTGCAAATATTTGAATATTCTTCTCACTGCATTAACATGAGATTTCTTAGGGGGAGCTTGAAATTTTGCAACCATACAGACTGCTTGAACTATATCAGGCCTTGATGTTGTAAGATACAACAAGCTTCCAATAATGGATCTATATAAGGTCTAATCAACACTAGGTGACTCATTATCTTTTCTCAACTTGCATCCTATCACCACTGGGGTAATAACCGGTTTGATGTCTTCCATCTAAAATTTCTTCAACATGTCTTTAGCATACTTGGTTTGAGAAATGAATATGCCCTTATTCTGTTGTGATATTTGCAAACCAAGAAAATATGATAACTCTCCAAGCATTGACATCTCAAACTCTGACTGCATCTGATCAACAAATTCTTTGCATAAAACATCTTTATTACCTCCAAAGATGATGTCATCTACATATACTACAACGATGATCATGTGGTCTCCATCTACCTTGATATATGAGTTGTTGTCAGCATTTCCTTTTCTGAAAACTTTTAGATGGAGATACTTATCCAACCTAGAATACCATGCTTTAGGTGCCTTCTTTAGACCATATAATTCTTTCTTCAATCTACAATCAAAAATCTCATCTTCATGCAGCTAAAAACCTTTAGGTTGCTCAATGTAGACCTCTTATACAAGATTGTCATTCAAGAATGCAGATTTGACATCCATTTGATATACTTTATATCCTTTATGGGTTGAGAATGCCAAGAACATTATGATTTCTTCAAGTCTTGCAACTGGTGCAAATGTTTCTTCAAAATATATGCCCTCTACTTGAGCATATCCCTTACATACTAACCTTGCCTTGTTCCTTATTACCTTTCCTTCTTCATTCATCTTGTTCCTATAGACCCATTTTGTCCCGATGACATTTTTGTCTGCTGGTCTAGGAACTAATTCTCAAGTCTTATTATTTTCTATCTATTGCAACTCTTCTTCCATAGCCTTTATCCACTTCTCACTCTTGTTGTCCTCATCATATGTTTTGGGTCCCATCTCAGTCATAAGGCAGAAATTTACTTGCTTAGTGTTCCCTTCTCTCCTTCTAGTTTGTACACCATCATTTTTGTTTCCAATAATTTGATCCTCAGGGTGATTCTTTTGCACATATCTATTTAGGGCTTTGTTAGGTGCTCCTTCTTCATGTTCACTCTCAAATTGATCTTCTTCTTCAATATATGGTTCTTTAGTTTGAGTAATTGAGTTTTTCCTTCCTTTATGTATATCTTCATCTAATTTCGCATGTACACTCTCAATTACCTTCTTTAGTCTATTGTTGAAACACTTGTAGGCCTTGTTGTGAGTACAGTATCCTAAAAAGATACCTTCATAACTTCTTGAATCAAAACTTCCTAATCAATCTTCATCTCTTTTGATGAAGCACTTGCTACCAAACACCTTGAAATACTTGACTGATGGTTTCCTATCATACCATAACTCATAAGGTGCCATTCTACTATTCACTCTCAGTTGAACTCTATTTAATGTGTATACAACAATATGGATTGCTTCTTTCCAATATACATCAGTCGTATTAGCTTCATTCAACATTGTCCTTGCCATCTCCTTGACTATTTTGTTCTTCCTTTCAACAAAATCATTTTGTTGTGGTGTCCTAGGGGCTAAATATTGTCTTCTGATTCCATGTCTCTCATAGTAGTCTTCAAATTCATTTGATGTAAACTCACCTTCATGATCTAATCTTAAACATTTTAGTTTGAATCCACTTTCCTTCTCAACCATCTTCCTAAAGATTTTGAATCTTCCATAGGCTTGAGACTTATCTTGCAAGAAGGTGACCCATGTCACCCTCGAAAAATCATCTATGATGACCATGAAGTATCTTTCTCCATTTAGGGATCTTGTTCTTGTAGGCCCACACAAGATCTAGTGGCCTTGTAGTTGAGTATTCTTTAGTCTTGAAGCTTACTTTAGTTAGCTTTCCTCTTTGACACTCATCAAAAAAGGTGCTTGTTGGTTTGATAGTCTGAGGTATGTGCCTAACATACCCTTTCTTACTTACTTTAACAAGATTATCAAAATTTATATGACCTAGTCTTCTATGCCATAGCCAACTCTCATCAACTTGTCCCATCATACATTGAGACTCAAAGCATTCCTTAAGATTATATATGTTGCCATCTGTCCTTTTTCCTTTAGCAACAAGTTGTCCATTTCTTTCTTTTCTGATTTGACATCCTTTTGAATCAAATGTAAACTTATATCCCTTGTCACACATTTGACTCACACTTAGTAGATTATGCTTCAGACCTTTCACATAGTATACATCATGTGCTTTCAATTTACCATCAATATTGAGACTACCTTTGCCTTTTATTTTTATGGATGACTTGTCTCCAAACCTCATTGAACCACCATTCCAATCTTCCAATTTGATGAATTCATTCTTATCACCAGTCATGTGATTGGAACAACCACTATCTACTACCCACAAGTTTTTCCTTTCAAAATGTAGGGCAGTTTTAACAATCAAACTTTACTCGGCCTTATCTTTATCATTTTCTGCCCAAACTTGTTTCATTTCTTTCTTCTTTTATGTTGTCCCAATCTGTTTTGGTTTTGCATTTGGTTCAGATGTTGACACTGTCTTCTTTTGCTTCACTTTCCTAAGCTTACAATATTTTTCATTGTGCCCCAAGTTTTGACAATGATAGCATTTTACATTTACATTGAATGATGAATTTAAAAATCTATTGTAGGACTAAGATACATTTCTCCTACATTCATAACTTCTATGACCATACCCATTACAATGATAACAAATAACATTCATATCCCTCAAAGCAGCAAATTGATTTCTACTTTTAAAATTAGGAGGAGACCTATACATAAGCTTACAATCATCAATTCTATGACCATAAGTAATACATTTATAGTAGTAGCTATGGAATTGAGGTACACACTAATCATTATCAAATTTGTTTCTCATTTGTCTCCTTGGAGAAGCATAGTTTGGTCTTCTTGAGCTCACCCTTCATGTATCCTTGACCTTCGTGAAGCCTCTATTATCAACATTGGCTTTTCTTTTAGGATCAGCATGTTGGTTCCTTGACTGATTATTTGTAGCAGCAACATATGTCTTCTTCTCATTGGGCTTGCTAACTACAAAGGTTTGTTTAACTTCACTTTCACTTGAAGAGGTGAAGAGTATCTTCATGTTTGATGAATTGTTACTATTAGAACATTGACCAGTCTCAAATCCAACACCCTCTGTGTCTTTGGAGTGTTTTTGTTTTCTCAACATTTTATCCAAAGCATCAGTGTTGCCCACATACTTGATTCTCACCTTGAGTTCATCTTTGCACTTTTCAAGTTCCTTTCTGAGATTCACAATTTCTTCCTCTTTCTTTTGATATTCTTTCTCTTTGTTTTCTAAATCTGATTTAGTCACTTCATACATTCTTCTGGCTTCGTCCAACTAAGTGGTTAAGGCAACAAGATTGCTATTTGATTCTTCAATTTTCTTGTTTAGTAAGTCATGTTCCCTTTTGATGGACTTCTTGTATTTCTTGAACTCTTTTCTTACTTTGTTGAGTTCTTCAAGAGCACAAACCAATTCTCCTTCAAGGTCAACCACAATATCTGCATCTTCTTCCTCACTGTCATCTATATTTTCAGATTGATCACTGCTATGTTTCTTATTAAGAATCTCTTGAGCCATGAAGAAACTAGTTTGTTTTTCATCTTCACTATATTCCTCAACCGACTCACTTTCATCATCAAAGACATCAATATCAATTGAGTAAAGAACCTTCTTCTTTTGAAAATTTCTTCTTCTTGGTTTGTAAAAACTTTTACCCTTATCCCTGATGCCTTCCACATTATTATCTTCCTTCTTCTTATAGGGAAACTTAGCAGCAAAATGTCCTATTTTACCACAGTCAAAGCATTTGAAAGGTAGCTTTCCTCTATACTTGCCTAAACCTTTCTTGAGATTTCTAACAAAGTTAGCTTCAGAAACATCAGAGTCATTTTCATCTTGTTCTTTTCCTTTTTGTGTGGTATTGAAGGCAGCTTCTCTATTTGAAGGTTCAACACTTATTGTTCTCATCTCATAGGGAGACAAAGAGCCAAACAATTCATCCATAGAGAAAGTCTTTAAATATTTAGCTTCCTCAATAACAGAGACCTTTGTGTCCTATTTTGGATTGAGAGATCTGATTATTTTTTTGACAATAACTTCATCTTTGACTTCTTCTCCAAGTCCTCTTATGATATTAATAGTCACATCTACCCATTGGAAATAATCTGCAATCTTGTCTTCTTCCTTCATTTTCAAACCTTCAAACTGAGCTCTAAGATTTTCCATCTTACCCTCCTTCACTTTGACATCTCCTTCATATATATTCTACAGCTTGTCTCAAGTTTCTTTTGTTGATGTATAATGCATGACTTTGACGAACTCTATATCAGACCAACCACTTGATATTGCATTCTTAGCTTTAGCATTATTCTCATATTCCCTTTTAGCATTAGGGTCGGTAGGAGGAACTTGAGAGATAGTATAACCATTTTTTACTGACATCAGACATCAAATCTTAGGGAAGATAGGTAGGTTTCCATTCTTCTACTCTAGAAGGCATAGTTGGTGCCATCAAATACAGGTGCTTTAGAAGATGAGGATCATTCCTAGCCATTGTGTTCACTAACTAGAATCTATCCAAGCTAGAGAAAGCTTTTACTATAGGGGGACCTAGGGCTCTGGTACCAATTGAAGAACACAAATGGACACTGAGAGGGGGGTGAATCGATGCACTTCAAAACTTTAAGCTCAGTGTGCAGATTTTAAGGATGTAATACAAACATAAATACACACACGCAAGAGCACATCACATAACACCAGATGTACGAGGAAAACCCAATGTGGGAAAAACCTTAGTGAGAATAGCTATTGGAGTCTACTGCTCCAATCCAACCTCACAGTAAATAATAGTTTACAATGTTTAGGGCACCAACCCAAGGAGAACTGACCCTTGAAATTTTAGGGCACCAACCCAAGGAGCACCAACCCCTAATTTTATGAGCACCTACCCCTGATCTGAGCACCCACTCAGAGATTTACAATAATTGTTTAAGTTTACAATGCAATGATAAAGCCTTGTTACAAATGAGTTTTATAACACTTACAAATCTCTCATATCATGAGAATGAATTTCTCTGCTTGTTGAAAGTTTTCCTCTATTTTTCCTCCTTCCTCTAGTTATCTTCTTCTCTTCTACAACATTACTCTCCAGAATGCTCTATTCTTGCTCTATTTTCTCTTGGCAGCAACACACTCTATCTCTCTCTCAACAACAACGCTCTCAATACTTCACCACTTCAACACACTCTCTTCAGCATTGTCTATTTTTTGTCGACTAGTGGAGATATCTTTGTTTGCACCTTTTTCATTGTCTCAAAACCCACACCAACCAATATCGAATCACATTTACAGCTACTGCTGGATTAGATCGACTATGTACACATTAGATTCTTCTTCTACTATAATCTTGAATATTTTATTCAAGTCGATTGTCTTGGAGGTCTGTAACTCAAGAGATTTTATTCTCTATCCTGAATAAGATCTCAGATTAGTTGCCTAAATTAAATGCATCCAGTCTATCTTTAGATCATTTTCTATACCTGGATTACTAAGTTTAGTAATCTTTCTCTTCCCAAAACTATTTGCAATCCTTCCTCGAGCCACACAGCCTACTTGTAACTTGGTCGCCATTAATGCATTTTCCATCCTCTATCGACCTACTATGAAAAGATCGACAACTACCATACTAAAATCCACCATCATCGACTTTTACATATCGGATATCTTCTTCGACTAGCTAGGGAGCCATATGTCTCCATTTTCTTTGTCTAGATCATTTGGTCAAGGTTGATTAACCACCATGTACATCATTTCACTTATTGGCATGCAGACATCTTCTTATTCAGTGTCCAAGTCACTTGGTCAATCCTAGTCAATCATCCACATAGACCTCTGAGTCTATCGACCTGCAGAAATGGCTGCAAAGTCAGTCACAAATCTTCAATTCTATCAGCAAAATACCCTTTCATCTTTCTGACAAGTTTCCTCTAATTTTCTTCGTACATGCCACGTCATCTAGTCAAACTTGGTCAATGCCCATATGGACTATTAGGCTACTCAGATCCATTGAACTTAATATTGTGGCTAACCTTCGTGTTATACACCTCGCATGTATGTTTTACTCATGCAGGATGAGCTTCTGTCATTCTCAATAAGCTTTCCTCTTTCTTTCTTAGCCCGCGCCATATTTGCATAGTCTCTTAACCCACATGAGATAATATTTCTTCATGCTAGCAAATCTTTTCCTTATCTCACAGGCTTCTTCACATCCCATCTTGGTCGCATGGGATAAGCAAGCCCTTCACTTTTGTTTTCTTATTTCGTAGGCCTACTGACATCATCCTTGTCTCGTGTGAGATAATCGTCTTCAAGCAATCTCCCTTTGATTTCTTATCCCACGAGACCGTTTCTCTCCAAGTTTCACCATGCAAGATAAGGAGGTGCCTTTTCTTTTGTTATCCCACGCAAACCTTGTGTAGCCTCTTACTTCATGTGGGATAAGGTTTCTCTCTTTTGTCTTTGTTTTTCCTTGTCCCGCGGGACCACCGCTTAACCATCTATCTCGTAAGGTTTTCTTCATGGCATGCTTTCACTTGTTAGCCTGCGCAACATTTTGTGTGCATCTTAGCCTGCATGAGATAAGGGAATCTGCAATCTTCCCTTTAGTTTCTTATCCCGCATGAATTTTTTTAGTCACTTTGACACCATGGGATAAGAGAGAACATCTCTCCGCTTTGACCTCTTTTGACTATCTTATCCTAGACAACCATCGTTGATCACTTTTGATAACACGGGATAAGAGGGACCACTTTGTCCAACAAACTTAAGTTATCTCGCACGACATTTGTTGGTCATTTTTGATACCGCAGGATAAGAGGGACTACCTTGTTCATTGAACATAAGTTATCCCACTTAACAAAAATGTGACATTTTCCACAACACTCAGCCAACGTGTTGTGGGATAAGAAGAAACATCATGTGCACCTCACAAGTGTTATCCCGCGAGGTCAACACTCTCTCTCAGGAATGCCACAAGATAAGAGGATAACCCGATTGATCCATCAACAATGTTATCCCAGAGGGTCTCTTTGCTGCACATGAACACAATATGGAGCCCTCAGATGTACATGAACCAAATCATTGTTTCCATGTGGAAGTCAACTAGGTGATTGTTGCGGACATGACCAACATGTGAAGATGATGAATCTAGTCGGAACCCCTGCAGTATAACACGATGTGTTATGCACAACTACTTCATGCATCACTGCAACCTCCATTGACATCCTTTTAACATCAATGACAATAATACCAACACATGAGGCCCAATCTAGTTCTCATAAAATAGGTTTGAATTTTTGTCTCACTATTGGTATATATTCTATCAACTCAATCTTCAAAGCCAAAGCAATGGAGGAGGAGATGAGAAGAGTTACCATGAGGTTATTCAAAGCCAGGAGGGACTTTGATTACAGAGGGATGAGAAATAAGCTAAAGAAGGCATATGTTCATGTGCATTGAATTGAAGATGTTTGGGTCAATTGTTGAATCAAGCATGATATAAGGAATCTTGATTATTGTCAGTTAAAAGTGGATCAAATTAGGGAGTTCGACCTCGCTGACATCCCAGATGACCTAGAGGATTATGGTAATGTCTTAGACCTTACCTATGTTGATAAGAAAGTCTCTTCTACCCCTTTGCCTCTCATCCAATGGTCACAAAAAGAATCAACTTCAATCAAAGATCAGTTTCGAAGTATTCTTACAAATACAAATGTGTGGATTTCAAGCAAAGGTATTCCATTGAAACCCTTTTCATCTAGCTCCGATGATGACACTGTTGGTCTAGTTGTAAAGAGATAAAAAATCAGAACCAATAATAGATAGGACCCCTCCACTCTTACAAAGGCTCCCAAATTGACGTTCACGGTTGGAACCAAGAAAGAGAAAGCTCAAGGAGAGGCCTCTAATGGTCACGAGACACAAGAGTCTGAGGTACCAAATGAACAATTGGAAGGTGAACAAGAACAAGATGAATTTGATGAAGAAGAGTTTTTGCAAGTAGATAAGTCCTTACCCCAAGTATCTCTTCCTTCACCTACAATTCAAGTTCTTGTTTCTACTTCTGAGTCGTAGCCTCCAGTGGTCACGTGCATTTCTCCTAGAAATGTTATTCATGTTTCTTCTACTAGTGCTAGTGAATCTACCCTAGATACTCCTCATGAAAACATTGAAAATATTTTCTTTTCTTTTATTATGTTATCTGAAGTTTCTACCACCATGTTGGATGATTTTGACAAGTTTATGACCAAATCTTCTCCTAGGTCTAATGAATCATCCCTTGGAAATCATACCAATGTTGTCACAATCACATCTCCTATCGTAACTACCACTATTCAAATTCAGTCAATCCTTCTCAAGATGTAGTGGTAGGTGATGATGATGATTTAACATTACCATCATGGTTATTTTCCAATGCACCAAAGAGAAAGAAGTAGGCAGTTTCTCCTGAAGATTTTGATTTCAGTCAACTTGTTCTCATCAAACCTAAGACTACCAAGAAGGCTAAAACTCTATCAAGGGTGAAGGTTGACAAGCCAAGGAACAAGTATTTTGAAATTTCTATTCCTCCTCCAAACATAGATATCGATAAAATCTAGGAATCGGACTATGTGATCCACCAGATTTAGCTAGGGAAGCAGATTCATGATTTTGTTGCACGGGATGCTTAGTCGGCTTTGGAGGCTCTATTTTCTAGATATGATGAAGATAAAATAAAAAGGATCAACTTAAGGCACAAATTGAGTAGCTCACCTCAATTCTTATCAAAGTAACTAAGTCTTCGAAAGCTATTGAACGAGTGGCTTCATCTCTAGATGAATAGGTTGTGAAAAGGGTTGAACAAGTGGCATCATGGAGTAGAGTCATGAGAATATGGATGGATATGATGTTGAGTTAAGGTACACAACGTATAAGCTTGGCTTTCACCATTGTTAGTAATATTCATGTTGTGATAATAGAGATGGATAGCACCATAGAAGCCTTCTCACAGTAGCTTGAAACACAAGAGAAAGATTTTGAAGCCTGGTTGAAATTTAAAGATTATGATCTCATCCAAAATGTTGTCATCCCTTCACGGTGAATGTATATTGAGTAGTGAGAGGCATTGGAGCATCAGATGAATATCCTAGAATGACTGGTCAAGGATATGAGGAAAGCCCAAAAAGAATGTGCAGATAAGAAGAAAAAAATTGTTGCTAAAATCTCTGAAATTCCACATGCTTTCCATGATGAGAATGAAAAGTTCCTCGATGTTGATGAAATCATTAAGGATTTTAGTTTGCTCGTGACTGCTGAAGTTGATAGAGAGGACTTTTCTTTGTCCTCAATTGATAGATTGTTTGACCTCCGATTCATCTTGGGTTTTCTAGATTCAATTTTGAAGAAATACAAGAAGTGTTGCATTGACTTGGAGGATTCCATCATCAAGGTTAAAATCATTACCATCCATACCTAGGGACCCGATGGAGTTCAAATGAAGAATTCCTTTTAGAAGTTTGAAGAATTCCAGAAGTGAGAGTCGACTTGAGGAAAATGATACTTAGTCATTTTCATGTTTTTCTAGTGGCATTTTGTTATGTCAATCAACACCTCAGGTGCATGTGTTGAGTGCACAAGTCCTAATTCAAATCAAACCCTTCTTTTGACTTAGTCTTAGAATTAGTTATAATTTCCTATTTTCATGTTGCACCCCTCTTCTATATATATGAGGATTATTATTATAATGAGGATCTTTTTTCCATCATTGTTTATACAATGAAACTTTGCCAAAGTGAAGAGCAAATTGGGACTTGGTGTTCATTTGTAAAATTTACAATTTAATCAACAAGGAGATAAGCTTGGCATTCAAACTTTGTTTTGAGAATGAACTTATGTATGGTACAAGTGTTCTTATGTCATTGGTATCATATTTCATTGAATGATTAAAGTTGGATATAGTTCTTGGTGCTAAATATTAAAACACTTTTGAGTATTTACAATTAATATTTGTGTTACTTTAAAAATTCAAGAATTGGAAATTGGTTGAGAGAGGGTTGTTTTAAGTCTTTGAGCTTTTGCAAGTTATCTCTGGAATTTGTATTGGAAAGATAAAAAGTAAAGTCTTTGTGTTGTACGAATTATCTAGTTAGAGTAAAAGATCTTTTAATTTATTTTCAAGTCTTTGAGCTCACAATATATTTGGGATGTAGTGATTGATCGGGATTGGGTATTTAGAAGAATCTTTGAGTTCTTAGTGTGCATAATTCATGTCCCTAGGTCATTTTTTTTAAAAAGGGAAGTAGCGGAAGACTTTGTTCTTTCATGGACACTTTACTTGTTAGTTAGATTAGTTTTAATATTACTGCAAGATTAGAGTTGTTAATTAAGTAAATCAGTTCTTAAAAGAGAATTAAATATAATTGGTTCTAAAAAAAGAGAAACAACTTGTTGTTTCACCCTAGAATAGTGTAAAGTTAGTAGGTAGATAGGATAGAAAATAATTACAATAAAAAGGGGGAGACTTCCCTTACAATTAGGAGAGATCATATCTTTCCTTCTGAGAGATATTATCTCATATGTTTTTGTGAATCTCATATTTTGTAAACCTACATCAATTTACAAAATTTTCACCGAACAGGTCCTAAACAAGGAACACATATGTACTTGCATGAAGGAATATTCAATGCAAGAAAAGACATCAATATATGCTAAATGCAACTCTAAAGAAGAGGTAATCTTCAAAAAGGAGAGAGAGAATTGAATATATATTGTCATTTCCCCACAAACAAGGAAACAAGGAAGAATTATGTTGCTAACCCAAGTATGATTATTATTGAAAAAGCATCACCACTCATGACAAAGGTCCCCCAATGAAGTTTACTACTAGTTTCATAGAGTGAGGAGCAGCATGATAGGGTAAATGGATTATCGACTCACTATCTCTTCACCAAGAAAAAGTGCAAGATTGGTTGTAAGAGTTATGCGAGCTTGATCATACTAGTCTAAAACAAGTATTTTAAAGGATTCACAATTTCTAAAAGAATGAGAATAACAATTATGAAAAAGACAATTCTCATCACATTCCTTATTATTATAAGTATATTTTAGGGAAGGAAACACAACATTCCTATCATACTTCAATCTCCAAAATATTCTTGTAGCTAACATTTATTCACTTTCAATAGGGGTAGGTCTTGTCTCTTGAGATGTAGGACAAGGTTTTCTAGAAGGAGGATTGTCTTCTACTATTTTAATAGTTCCATTATTAATGAGTCCTTATATTTCCTTTTAAAAATTAGGACAATCATTGGCATGACGATCGAGGGTTTGATGATATGGGAAAAAAGGATTATTTGAGGAAGAAGCACCTTTAGATGGATGATAAAGTTTATGTGTTGCAAAATAGTCCTTAAAATTTTGGACCCTAAGGACATCATTCATAGGTGAGTGATGAGGATATCCTAGACAATTTGTACTAACTTGTGAAGGAGGGTTTATGATGCAGTCAAGGTAGGGAGATCCAATGAAGGACATCCCCGTCTTGTAGACTATAACACAAAACACAATGCAAGATACCGATAATTGGTAACACAACACAAGATATAATCGATAAAAAGATAAAGAGCAACCTAGCCGGTAGAAGCAACACATGATATAAATGGTAAACAGATAAATCAATCATTACAACCATTTAAAGAATTACATATGCCTTCAGTGGCTACACATGCTGGACCGCAACCCAGAATTACAAAACAATCCATACAACACAAATCTAAGATTTGTAGATCTTCAACTTGACAAATAGGCCTTTGGTAACAGTCTGCACTGATCCAGACCTCGGTCCATCCAAACTTTAGTCCCCCCGGACCAGAATCTCTCCGAAAACTACATCTTTGCTCGATCTCTTCTTCCTCTGATCTCTATCTTGCAAAATGAATCTCTAAACTTCTTTTTATACCATCTATAAGCGATAACAACTTGATCAAGTTGGCCAAAGACCAACCAGTTCATGATGAAACATGTAAACGATAACATGTCGGCCCAAATCATTAAGAACATCTTCAAAATGCATAAAACTTCGCGCAGTCCTCCAGAAACATCAGACAAGGCCCAAAACAACATCGCTCAATGATCCACAAGTTACGGAAACCACTCACAACCCAAAATCCTCCTTCACCACACACTGCAAGACCAACCGGTAAGAACATACCAATACCGGGCCAATATCGGGATCGACGTCTTATCGGGATAAAATCTAAGTGTCGATTTGAACTACTTCGATGCTCCTGCATCAGACTCTCGAGGTTAATTGAAAGGTGAGTCCCATCACTTGATCTAGTTTGATGATCTATCAGTAGGTACTTGCAACTACCTCAGAGGTTCGGCGGTCTAACTACAGGTTTCAGTTGCCTCTCCTCAATGATCTACCAATCCACCCTGCAACCTGCCTCAGTTCGATGATCTATTCAAGTCTCCACCCACTAATTGCCTCAAGCTCAAGCTCTAGGTTTGGCAGTCTTCTTGCAAGCCTTGCACTTCCTCACGTTCGATGATCTGAACAAATCTACAAGCTGCCTCAACTTCCTTTCCAACCAATCGGTACATAACTGGGTCTTCTTCAATCAATGGGTTCATAAACTCACTCTGATACCAATTGACACAATCAAGGTAGGGAGATCCAATGAAGGAGATCCTTTCCTTGCAGCCTATAACACAAAACACCATGCAAGATACCAACAACCTATAACACAACACAAGATATAACCGATAAATACATAAAGAGCAACCTAGCTGGTAGAAGCAACACGTGATATAACTAGCAAATAGATAAATCAATCATTACAACCATTTAAAGAATTACATGTGCCTTTAGTGGCTACACATGTTGGACCGCAGCCCAGGATTACAAAAAATCCATACAACACAAATCTGAGATCCACAAATCTTCAGCTTGACAAATAGGCCTTCGGTAATAGTCTGCATTGTTTTGCACTGATTCGGACCTCAATCCATCCGGACTTCAATCCCCCTAGACCAGAATCTCTCTAGAAACTACATCTTCTCTCGATCTCTTCTTCCTTCGGTCTCTATCCTACAAAATGAATCTCTAAACTTACCTTTATACAATCCGCAAGCGATAACAACTTGATCAAGTTGGCCAAAGACCAACCGATTCATGATGAAACGTGTAAATGATAACATGTTAGCCCAAATCATCAAGAACATCTTCAAATGCATAAAACTTCACGCGGTCCTCCAGAAACATAGGACAAGGCCCAAAACAACATTGCTCAATGATTTGCAAGTTACGAAAAACCACCCGCAATCAAAAATCATCCTTCACCACACACTGCAAGACCAACCAATAAGAACATACCAATACTGAGATCGATGTCTCACCAGGATCAAATCCAAGTGCCGGTTTGAACTACTTCAGTGCTCCTACATTAGTTTATAGGGACTTTGATTCCTTGTTCATATTTTCCAAGTCCTTGTCCACTATAACCTTGTTTTGAGATTATGTTATAACCACTTCTATAAGAACTTTTTAATTGTGAAGAAGGACCATTATCATGAATCTCTTTAAAATTTGTAGTGTAAGAACATATGGAGGGAACAAAGTGATGATTAGATGAAGAAGGGATATTCTTTGTAGGGAAATTCTCCTTTCTATCACCACTATTCATATCCTCTTTGATAGGTTGGGAAGGAAACTCTTTATCATATAAGGCTTCATCTTTGGTTAATGCTATGTGAGGAGATAGATCATGAATAAAATGTGTAACATCATCTTCTCTACAAATATGTTGATTATAAAGATAAGCTCTATGAGAATAAGGAGGATCTAGAGGGCTTGATACACCGATATTTTGATCTTGCCCCCCTTACACTAGGGTATGTGAATGAGAAGAAGATGGTGCCATGTTTCTCTTCATTGCTTTCTCTCCATTGGAGAGATCATTGATAGGAGTATTGACTCTTTCTTCATCCATATGAGATACCCTAGGATAGGTACAAGTGTTAGCTTTTCCAATATCATCTCTAGGATTGTCATTGTCCACAAAAGATTTTATGTGATGTACATATATAATGCATTTTCTAAAAAAATATCATGATAAAGAAACGTGCAATATGGATAAAAGCTTTGAGATATGATTGGTTAGAAAGAAATATATTCGAAATCCTAAAAGTGCAATATGTAAAACTACTATGAATGAAAAGAAGCAATGTAAAAGAAAAGAAACCATTGTCCAACACATAATTTTGATAGATGCAAGTAAAAAGCAATGTAATCATATGTGAAATTGAAAACAAATCAGATTTGGTAAATGCTATTATGAATGCCTAAAATCAAATCTAAAAAATATAAGCGAAAAATTATGCAACCCACAAGTCAAACTTAGCAAAATAAAGTAGTGTTTTTTTGAATTTAACTTCTAAATTTATGTTTTTAATTAAAAATATGATCTATGAGTGTAAAATTGAAAGCTAAAATGCATACAAATTAGATCTAAGAACACAAATTAGAAATTAGCATGAAAGATGTTGAGTTCACTAAAATGCAATGGTGTACATTTTTGAATTGGGGTCAATTAAGATAATAAAACCACTAGCAATCCCAAATCAACCAAAACAATGCTAACAAGAGGATCAAACCCAATGTATATAGCCCCAATTAAAATAAGGAAAGGGCTGAGATTCTGTTTGGATTCACCTGGATTGAGAATTATTATCCTCTTTCTTAGTTGAATTTGGAATGTAGTTGTGAAATTAGGGAAAATGAGGGATAATTGAAGTAAATTGATGGATACGAAAGTCTATAGATGTCCCATGAAGCCATAGACTGATATTTAGGAAAAATAATAGATTTAGAACTTGTTCCCAAAAGTTTGGCTTGATTTTTTAGGACCAGGTAGCACAAATCTGCCCCGGTCCTCCAAAAAAAAATTCGTCGAAAGATGAACCTTTTGTCACTATCGACGCTATTAGAATTCCCATGTATAGCTTTTATACCTATTTACTGCACATATAAAGAGAGGAAAGGATGTTGTAGATAGGGGTTTTCCTAAGTTAAACACTGGTTTAAGAATTAATCTTGAATGAAATAATGCAAATACTGAAATGAATGTGAAGGAGATATACCTCAAATTTGCAATTGTTGATGATGATGCAATGCTCTTTGAATGTAATCACAAATGTTGAATGTAATGGTGTGACAAACACATGAATATGAAAAACCCTAATCACACACACATGCTTGCATGAAGATTGATGTAACTTTGCTCCACAATTCTTGAATGATGAACATGCAACATTGAATCTTTGAAGATGCTTGATGATAAATACTTCATGGATGCACAATACTTTAGGTAGATAATGGATGGAGTCCTAGACTTAAACTGAATTTATGGAATGTCTTTATATAGGGTTCCATAGGTAAATTACCGAATAGGCTAACCTATAACAGTCATATGTAGCCACGAGGACTGGAAGTCATCAAGGAGATAAAGGACCTCCCTCATTTCAAATTGGGGCCTATTTGAGGGGACTAGGGCATTTTGGGGCACCATGGTCTTCCTACAAACAAGACCAATACAAAGTGAAATGAGAGAGGAACTTCCAAGATGGAGTCCACCAAATGTTGTTCATGAAATCAAAGTTAGAGAATAGGGTCAAATCAGACCTAGAAAGGGGATGAAGATAGGGCATGCTAAAGTAGGAGCACAAACATGAGGTGTAAAATGGACTAGTTACAATTTATGAGGCTAGTATATATTTGAGGTATTTACATGGATTGATAAGATCCTAAGCTTGGGGACTTGAACATCCCTCAAACTTAGTGTCATCCTATCGCTAGCTTGTCTTTCTCTCTAATGCTCTATCTCTTTATTTTTAGTTTTTAGTGAGTATGAGAATAAGTTCATACTCTCACTAAAGTGGGGGATAAATATAGTGTATAAGTTTTAACCCATTACAATTTCACACTCCTCATTGGGCCTTTACTTTAATGTGCCTTCTCCTATGTCATGCCAAGCTTATTTTGGGTTCTATCTTATTTTAAATTTCAAGGTACTTAATTCTATACTTAAATATCATCAATCCAAATTTAAATTCTAGATCCAACATTAAGGCACTATTATCTCGCTTCTCTAAAAATTGGGGCCTATTTTATTGGGTCATAAGGCACAATGATTAATATTTTTTTGTCAAAATTTTGGGAGAGTAACTTGTTGGCCTTAACATTGCTAAATCTGGTCTCAAATTTTGGATATGACCATTGTTAGACGGCCAAAATGCAATATAAGACATCACCTTTAATTCATTTGGATCATCTTTCATACCTAGCAATTCTATCATTCCAATTAGAGAACAAATATTCTTCTTTGGAGAACAGATCTAAGTACAAGGAGCATCAAGCTACAAAAAGTTGTCTTCAAGTATGTTTGTATGATGGATTTTGTTATGACTTATCATGTTATTGCATCAACACTTGGAGGACTTATCTAAGGAACATTGCATCATCAACAAAATGTATAATAATCTCATTTCAACATTTCTCTCAAATTTAGCCTCTACCATACTAGGGGTAAGCTATCTTTTCAAAATTGTTGTAGTGGAGGTTAACACCTACACGGGCTTTGACTAGGCAAGTTGGTGCAGGAGCACCCAAGACAAGATTGGCCACCATGAGGCCATAATGAGGATTTATGTGATAATTAAGTCTATGAGGTTAAAATGTCCATTTTATATTTTAAACATGGATAATAATTCCATTTGGAGTCATCAAACTCATGTAATGAGTCATTTTGTAATAAGTTGTCAAAATTGCCATGTTGGGCAAATAATGTCAAAATGAGTAATGTAACGGGGTTCAATGGGTAGAATAGGTTTTTAAAGAGAATTTTAAGTTTCATAAGGTCTTTTATGACCATATTAATGTAATAAAGTTGATTAGAAAGTGTCAAGATGCAAAAAGATTAAAAACTTGTCAATTGACAACTAAAAGTGTCAATTTGACAATAAATTAAAGTTGTAAACACCCAAAAGTGGTTGTATGGGCGGTTAAGAGTTGGTTTTCAGTTTTCATGAAGGGAAGAGGTTTAAATATGTTTATAATGATCCAAAATGAAGGGGTAGAGGGTCTGATTTGATTGGCATTGTAAGAATTTGTGGTTTGGCAATAAAAATACAAGGTTTTCCTTGCAATTTTGGTCTAAAATCTGCACTTTATTGGTCTGAAACTCTTCTTCTTTGCTTCATTTTTTATTGGAAATGGATTTGTAAATGTAGAGGGGTGTTTTTAATATCATTTGATACTATTATTGAAGGTTTTACATTCAAATCCGATACACTTCTATTTGTTGTCCTAAAATCTGTTGTAGGTGATTGTTTTTGGGAAGTTTTGAGAGTCACAATGCAAATGTGACCCGTTCCACTTTATGTGGTTGTTGTTTCTTGTGGAATGGGTCAAAAATATTGTATTATATGTATCTATAACCTTACATGTGCAGGGAATAATGTGGAGATGAAGTGTTGATAGCCTAGGCTAAGAGATTGAGTGAGGAAAAGCATGAAAATGGAGGCATGAGTATAGCAGCAAAAGATCTACCTTAAGGAGGTAGTGTTTTTATGTGAAACAGTGTTAGGGGATGGTAAATTAATTTTGAATACCAAGTTTCAAGATATAGAAGTGAGTTTTGGGGTTTGAACAAGGAGGCCCTAGTTTTTTAGGCCTAAAAAGGGGGGTTTAGTATCTAACCTATCAAATGATTGTGTATTGTCTTGAAAACTGAAAAATATATAGTTTTGGAACATTTTTCAAGACTTTTTTTTTGTTTTTTGTTGTATTTGTACCGTTTGTTGGTACTTGTTTTGGAAAAGAGGGCTAATTGGGCCTAGTTGGTGTGTAGCAGGGTGTTGGTCTGAGTATTTCGTCCAAAAGAACCATAGTTTATTTTCACATATGTAAGGTAACTTCCAAAAGGGTATCAAGATATGCAATTTATTTGTCAATTTTTATGAAATTATTTTGAGTAAATGTCAGAATACCCGCTGAATAAGGCTACTAGGAAAATGGCCTATTTAGGGACCCGGGTAAGGGTTTGAGAGAGAACCAGTTGATAGGGTGAGTGAAGCATATTGGGTAAAGTGGAATAGCATATGTTGAGACCCTAGGAAGTGTTGGAACAAGTTGGTGAGGTTGAGAGTTCTATTTGGGCATCTTGGTGAAGCCTAGTGAAGGAAGGTGAAACAAGAAGAGTTGAGTTTTTGAAGAAGACAGAATGATAAGTTGCAATGTAATTGTGGGAGGGTCCATGATTCTCTGCATCATAGTGGTATCAAAGCAAGGTAGTAGGTCCTTGTAGATTTCAGATTGAATACTGAGAGATAAAAGAGGAAACCATCATGGAAGAAGATGAAGAAATGAGGGCAAGGTATGCTCAGGGGCACTCTATATTCCGGACACAATGCAAATGTAGAGGTAAGGTATGCAAGGATGTTTTTAGAAGTGGTTCTTTTAAAAATATAGTCTCAGTAGAGATGGTTGAGAAGTTTAACTTTCCAAGGACACCTCTTGAGTCACCTTTCAGAGCATATGGGGTAAGCAATGATCAATGGGTTGATGTTAAAGAGAAAGCATATGTTTCTTTCAACATCGGTTCATATTATGATACTATTGTATGAGATATTATGCCTTTGAGTGATTGTCATATGATCTTGGGTAGAGTATGACAATTTTGTGTTAAAGCCCTACATGATGGTAGAGAAAATGCATATGTTATTAACAAGAATGGGAAAAAGTTTGTGATGACATCATTGCAGGATGACAAGGCAGCGTGGGGAATGTCAAGGATAATGTTGATTGCAAGAAGAGAGTCCCTAAGGTATGAGGAGCATAAGGATGAAGAAAAGATAGAGATAGAAGACACTTATAGGCTTGAAGAAGACAAGGTAGACTCTAAGTAATAGGAAGAAGATGCAAAGAGCAAGTATGAGGTGAAGGAGAATAAGGAAATGTATATGGTGAAAATGGATTCAATAATGATGAAAGACTAAATAAATTCAACCACAAAACCCTAGCCTAACAATAACAAAAATCCACCATAACATATGAAGATTACCTAAGACAATGCAAATCAAATGAAATCACAAATATTATACCATCACATGTCCAATAGGGTTTGGATCTCCATTCTTCCTATCTCCATTGATCTTGCTTGATATATTTTCTCTCAGATTTTATATGCACAAGAGCTCAACAAAGAACGGAATGTGGTTGTAAGTAGGATCGCATATGAAAGTGCAAAGTGTAGTGTAGTCAATTGATCAAGTAGTTAGTTAGGGGTTGATAATGAAGGAAGAGTCTTCTTATATAGAAGACTCTATATGAAATGGAGGGATAAGATTGAGAGGTGTAAAAGGAGGTCGGCTATGATTAGAGGGTAGGTAAAGAAAATAATAAAATAATGAAAGGGGAGATAGTGTATGAATTAAGAGATGAATGACATGTGTCATAGGTAGAAAAGGCTAATGAATTAATTAAATAAATAAAGATTTATTTAATTAATAGAAGAAGTCGGATAATTAAATAAATAAAATATTTATTTAATTTACGAAAAGGATAATTTAAATAAATAAATAAATTTATTTAAATGAGAAATAAGGCTAGAAGAGGATAAATGAATTAATTAAATAAATAAAGATTTATTTAATTAATAGAAGAATTAGGCTAAAATAATTAAATAAATAAAGATATTTATTCAATTAGACATGACAATTTTAGGTGTCTACATTTTGCCCCTCTTTGAGACAATGCGGCTTGTCGCGTTGTTTCAAAGAAGATAAGATGAACTGATATAAAGTTGCCCCAAGATGGGAATGATATGCCCCCTCGAGAGAATGGATGAAAATGTCTGAAAAGATCGCAGACAATCTCTCGATAAGAAAGAAAGGCTAGAATGGACTAATCGGATAGAGTGACAGAGTCATGGGATAAAGAAGACTAACTCGGGAAACGAGGGCTAAGACTAGGGCTAGGGCAGTCTATAAAATAGACCACGAGGGGAAAACATCCTCATTGTCATCCACACATTCATGAGATCAGAGTGCAGAGCGAGATAGAGCAGCAGCAGTCAGCAGCGATGGCATTGGTTGACAGATTCGATCGCGTTCGCCGATATCAGAGGCCAACAGATGCAGGAGAGTCAGTAAGTACCGCAAAACCTCCTTGTACTTTGTTGCAATAAATGTTGTCATAAATGCATGCTAGGTAGCACAATAAATGCGCTTTTAGGATAATGTCAAAAATGTCCAATACGTGTAGGTGCGTCTGTGTTGGTGCCAGGTGCGTCTATGGTGGCTAGGCACGTCTGTGTTTGTGCCAGGCACGTCTGTGCCAGAAAAGGCATCTGTGCAGGATGCGATCGCGTCTGCGCTATGCAGGCGTGTTTGTGCTAGGCAAGCATGTTTATGCAAGACAGGCACGTCTGTGTAGAGCATAGGCACGTCTGTGTATTTCAGGCGCATCTGTGCAAAATAGGCGCATTTATGTAGTCTCTAAGCGCGTTTATGTCATGAAAGTGTGTTTGTGTCCAAAAATGTGAATTTGTGTCTTCTAGGTCAAATTGGCAATTCTGTGATGAACATACACTGTCGATTGATAAGCTGCTGAGAGGATACACCCAAGCAGGTCCTCTAAGGAAGACTAGGATAGCAAATAGGGCTAGGATTGACAATTTTGTGATAGAACATATGTTGTCAATTAGGAAACTACTCAAGCGAATTCACTCAAGCAGAGGCCCTAGGATAGGATAGATCAATGCACTTTGTGATGAACAATGAGTACCAAGACATAGTACTTTGTGATGAACAAGGAGTACCAATAGGAGCAACACTTTGTGATGAACAGTGACTACAAATATGAGAAGCACTTTGTGATGAACAGGGAGTGCAAAACACGTAGTACTTTGTGATGAACAAGGAGTACCACAAGGATAAAAGCAACACTTTGTGATGAACAGTGAGTGTCACTAGGATATAAGCAACACTTTGTGATGAATAGTGAGTGTCACTAGGATAGAGTACCATGTGCACTTAGATAAAAAGTAGCATTTTGTGATGAATAGTGAATGCCACTATGACTGATATGATTGATTTGCTTGACTGCAAGAGTATTTGCCTATGCTGGAGTCGCGAGAGAGATTCCTATCGACTCAGATGTTGTGACCAGAGTTGACATTCAAGGAAAGAGCTGCCATTGAGGGCATGGGTTTGCAATACATTATGTATATGCCTGAGTTTCGAGCGAACATGGGTTTGTTGACCGCGCTAGCTAAGAGATGGCACTCTGAGACGTGCACTTTCCATTTGCCGATGGGTGAGATGACAGTCACCTTGGAGGATGTATATAGGATTCTAAGGATACCAATCGATGGGGAGCTGATTCCTTACGATTGAGAGGGAGATAGGGAGGCCCTGAGATGAGTGTTTCAGGATCCCGGATTAGAGATGAGGGTTGGACATGTGGCATGGGACACGATGACAGTGACAGGACTAGCACTACCAGCAATGCTAGGGGGAGTGATCAGTGGGTTCCTGTGTCCACACAGGGCGACACAAGGGTTGGATGTGGGTTGGGGGAGCACCTTGGAGACACTGGTTACACAGCACACCAGATATGCCTAGAAACCGTGTGTGTTGGCACACTTGTATTATGAGCTGCATCAGTTTGTGTATCATGAATCCGTAGGATTGGGCTGCGGAATTACATTGCTGCAGGTATGGGCCTATGAGCATCTGCCGGTTACCCAACCGATACATTTCAGGGGCAGGGGTCATGGACGCGGCTTTGTTCATCTGTATGACATGATCACATCACAACCACGGATTGGTAGGTTGGAGCATTAGCGTCGAGTCCTAGATGAGATAGACACTGTGATATGGAGGTCGTACCTTGGGTGCGAGCAGTGGGAGGAGGACGCAGTGGATCTACCGTATACTTTCCGGAGTAGATATCTGATTGGGCGGACGCCCTATGTTTTGGAGAGACAATTGATTGACATAGTATGCAAGCAGTTTGGCCATATTCAGCAGATGCCACGGGGTTTTGAGATGTATACTCGGACAGTCAGATATCAGGCACACTTTGGGCCATTATTGTCGTATGATCAGGCCATGACGCAGCTAGCAGAGATGGTGTCGATGCCATGGGTAATGTGGTCAGATATTGAGGATGCAGGCATGGATGTTGAGTACACGGCGTATTGGGCTGAGCATCCCTTTCCACGATTGACAGACCCAAGGGAGCTTCTAGAGGGAGATAGGGTTGGAGATGAGGATGATGATGGAGATGGTGGGGGGAGAGGCCGATGGAGGAGGCGGGGTGCTATTGGAGAGAGGAGGGTGGTTCCACAGAGAGAGGGTGGGAAGGAGAGATAGGCTCGGGTGGTGAGGGGTTGTGGTGGATTGCCGCTACAGGTGCCAGTAGCATAGGGTCCTAGACAGGTGCAGAGATAGGGACAGAGGTAGGTACAGGTACAGGCACATGCACCAGTACAGGGGGAGCCACAGGCAGAGGCACAGGAAGAGGCACAAGGGGTGGAGGCAGAGGAGGATGAGTTGGTTGAGCTGAGGGAGATCTGCTAGGGACAGGCAGATGAGATTCAGGACCTGGAGAGGGAGATAGCCAGTCTCAGGAGGCGACTGAGGGAGACAAAGCATGAGCGAGATCAGGCTATCCAGCGCTATATTGAGGCTAAGACAGTGTTGAGGGCTGGGAGGCAGGTATTAGAGGATACAGAGGTGGGATATGCCTATGTTCTATGGGCAGGGGAGGAGATAGGTTACTGGCGAGACCTATATTACGGGGCAGTGCCACCAGAGCAACGCGCGAGGAGCTTCTGCAGACCATCGCGGACAACGACAGCTACGGGAGGGAGCTAAAGGAGACAGGCATCCAGCGGTGGGGTTATGGGTCCTCCACCACCACCAGATAGAGGGGACAGGAGGGATGATCCTGGGGTGGGTCCTTCTAGGGCTTAGACTCTGTCGAGGCTAGGCAGCTCTGAGGGAGGGAGTTCATCATAGCCATAGAGGGCTCTCTATGTATCAGTATTGTACCATTTTGTATGATGATGCAGACACCTTCGGGTGATTGTAACCATATGATTTTGACATCATTGTATCATGACACTTTATATATATATATATATGAGATGATTCATCTTTGCAGCAGTTATATGCATGTGTACCTATGTGATGAGATGTTTCATGATGTATGTTTCTATGTGATTCTTATGATATGGATGCAAATATGTACATAATGAAATGCAATATTTGTGATCTTTTATGTTTTATATGTTATGCAAATGCAAAATGTTGAATGTATGAGATGCAAATGAATATGATAATGCAAATGACTATTTACATGATGAGAATGTAAAATGTGCTAACATGTGTTGTGTGCAGGATTTAATGCAATTGTGGTATCTATATGTATGTATGAAATTCTTATATGTGGTAATGCAGGTGAAACTACATGAAATGCAAATATTTTTGGCGTGTCATTATACTCAGTCATGTGATAGCAGGCTACACGGACTCGGGAAGGATGATGGAAGTCAATCAAGAAAGGGGGCTGGAAGATAGAAGATATGAAAGTGAAAAGAGCTTCTTGTGCATTATCATCATTGAGCTTTATTATGGCAAGTAGGTTATGACAATCGAGGCATATGTTTGACCCAGAAAGTCATTGTACCTGTTTGCATGGAGATAAGACAGTCACAAACAAGGAATGCCCCAGTTCATACTAGACTCACAGTGTCCTCTTATCCTTGGACAAGTCATAGCATTACTAAGAGACAATCCACAAACAACAAAAGAAAAATAGGTGACAATACCCAATCCTCGCCTTTCTAGTCAAAGACATCCTGGAGATAAAAATCTCCAGTCATAGACATCCTAGAAAAGCTAAAAGACATGTCACCAAAAAGATAAAATCAAAAGAAAACCAAGACTCGACACCAACATCCACTGTAGTTTTTAGTGTCTCTTGTCACTTGTATAAGTCTTATTTGATTGTGGTCAGAATGTTTACTTTCACAAAAATGATAGATAGCACTGAACCATAATGTTGTCTGAGTCTGTTGAAAGATTTGATTTGTTGAAGCCCATTGTTGTTGTTGTGTCTCATCTAAAACTAGATAAATCCATGAAACTGATACTTTATTGTGGAGAAGATGAAACTTTATTGTGGATTGTGATGCAAATGTTTCTTTATTGCGGATTGTGCGTGAATAGATCAAAGGAAGCTGGAAGAAACTATACTCCTCAAAAACATGTGATGCTCTCAGTTCCACACCCATCACTAGACGTAGGATTTGCCTTAGCCACAGATAGGATCTGATTTATTATGGATGGAAAGGAAGTGAAAAAGGAGGTTTATTATGAATGGTGAACCAATCTTGGGTAGATCAATAACAAACCATGATGGGAATGTGTAAGTTTATTATGAACGAATAAGTTGTGAGTGTGTACAAAGTGAAAGGATGAAAGTGAATCCTGAAGGAGGGAGGAGCAATGTCTCTACGCATGGCGCTGGTGACCCAATTTTCACCATGGTACTTTCCCAGGGCACCACCAAAGTGGTTTTCACCGTTGGACGAAATTATTTCTCTTTACTTTTTTCAATTTTTCATTTTTTATTTTTTATTTTTTTTATTTTTTTTTATATTTTTGAATTTTTTTGTGTTTTTGACATTAGGATACTCTGAAGAGCTATGTGTAAAACCTGTGAAGATGCATGTTGTTGATAGGATCCTCCAAAGGTTCACCCTCTGTAGTTGAGAGCTGATATGCTCCAGATCCATATGCTGTTGTGATGATGTAAGGACCAAGCCACTTTGGTTTGAACTTGCCCTTCTTCTCTCTATCTTGCTGGTTTTTGGGGTTTTCTCTAAGAACCAAATCACCTACCTCAAATGTACGAGGCTTGACTTTGTGATTGTAGCTGCGACTCATTCATTGTTGATAAGCCTTGAGATGATTAAAAGAAGTTTGTCTTCGTTCATCCAACAGTTCAAGTTCTTGTAAGCGAAAGACCCTATAGTCTTCATCACTGATGATGTTTTGCAAAGAGACTCGTAAAGAGGGTAACTCAACCTCAATAGGCAAGATAGCTTCAACACCATAAACAAGTGAATAAGGTGTAGCTCCTGTAGGTGTGTGGACGCTTGTGCGGTAGGCCCAAAGTGCAGGATTAAGTTGGATATGCCAATTACGGCCAACGTCGTCGACTATCTTTTTTAAGATTTTAAGGATTGTTTTATTAGATGCCTCAGCTTGACCGTTACCTTGAGGGTAATATGGTGTGGAGAAACGATGGGAAATATGGAAGCGGTCACAAAGTTCACGAACATCCTGAATTTTGAAGGGATGCCCGTTATCGGTGATAATGGAAACAGGAATACCGTATTGACAAATGATATAGTTGAGAATGAATGTAGCAATTTGTTTTCCAGTGACTTGCATGAGATGCACGACTTCGATCCATTTTGTGAAATACTCTATGGCAGTGATAATGAATTTATGACCGTTGGAGGATGGAGGGTGAATCTTGCCTATGAGATCGAGTCCCCACTAACAAAAGGGCCAAGGAGTCACAATTGGTTGAAGTTCCTGCGCTGGTGCATGGATGAGGTCTCCATGAAGTTGACATTGCTTACATTTCTTGACAAACTGATATGAGTCTTTTTCCATATTGGGCTAGTAATATCCAATCCTCATGAGTTTCTTGGCTAAGGTAGGACCACTTGAATGTGGACCACATATCCCTTCATGTACTTCATGTAATGCAATCTGAGCTTCGTTACTTTCCAAACATCTAAGAAGAGTGCCATCTAGACCTCGACGGTATAGGATATCGACTAAAATGACGTATCGGGAAGATTGGCGAATGAAAGTGCGACATTGGTTATTGGATAAGTCAGGAGGAAGGGTATTATCACGAAGGTATGTGAAGATGGAACCATATAACTGGGACTCAGGACCGACGACACATATCATCTCAATAGGAGTGATTTGATATGAGGGAACCAAAAGGTTATCCACCAAGAACTTATAGCAGGTCTCATTCGGGGATAGATCGATTAGTGAAGCAATTGTAGCCATGGCATCTGCGGCTCGATTCTACTCTCTTGGTATCTGCTCAAAGTCTATTTTTGTGAAATGTTATTTCAGGTCATCCACCATTCTTTTGTAAGGCATTAATTTCTCATCCTTTGTTTGGTAATCATCAGTTTCTTGACGGATTACAAGTTGAGAGTCCCCAAAAACATGAAGTTTATGGATCTTCCACTGAACTGCAATCCGTAATCCAATTGTTAATGCCTCATATTCTGCTATATTATTAGTGCAGGGAAATGATAATCGATATGATTTTGGCATAGAATCCCCTTGAGGAGTTATGAAGAGGATGCCAGCTCCTGCCCCATGCTGTGTGTATGAGCCGTCAAAGTATAGTTGCCATGGCTTTGTATGTGACATTGTTAAAATGGATTCTGATGCTCTGCTAAATGGACAAGGTTAGCAAATGACAAACAACACAAGACACAAGAAAATCGTTAGTGTTAGTCAATCAAAAACTAATCTAAACAGGCATATCAAAAGAGATACTAAATGTAGCATCCTAAAATTGTGACACATGCAATTTCGACTGCATTTGGGTCTTCACGATGGCGATGCAACACGAAACCTGAATGGAGACCCCGAAACTTGTTCATGACATCAAAAACTGCATTTTTCAGCACCCTGGCCTGATCCTCCTTGCACCTTGCTGTCCCTGGAGGTGGGACCATGGCGCCCAGCGCCCTGGTCCTTCAGGACTAGGGCGCCCAGTGCCCTGGTCCCCCAGGACCATGGCACCCAGTGCCCTGGTCCCTGGCCCTATTTTGGGCCCGGTCTCTTATGGGGCTTCGGGTCTTTAAGTTTGCAAATTGGAAAATATTGTTTCCTGGTCGGCCCAAGGTCAGGAAAATCAGTCTATCAGCCCTAATTGACAAGTATATAAACTACATTTCCTCTCCCATTTGGGGAGGTGGGAAAAGAAAGACATATGTGTGCAAAAGGCGGAAGCAATATTCAAACATTCAAGCATTCAAGCATTCAAGCATTCAAGCATTCAAGCATTCAAGCATTCCTTCAAGCAATTGATCATTCTAAGTCTCCATTCAAGGCTAAGTGTTGCATTCAAGACAAGGATTCAACCATTGAAGAGGAGATCACATACAACATACAACATACTACATACATTACACCTTCGCATGTAAGAATACAAACATTCTTACAACAAGGTATCAGTACTTGTTTACATTACAAACATTTACATTTACAACATTCTCATTTCTTGGTTAATTCCAAAACCGGGGTTTGACCTAAAGGCAAACCACTCATCCCTAACCCCCCAATCATCCTCTCTTTTTTGTGTGTAGGTTGCAGGTACGCGGCTGTAATTGAAGATCTGGAATCCTTGTGCAGAGACGAACAGATCCACCTTCGTTTCGCGGATTTTTCGGAGGACCGTGTGCACGCCGGACGCCATCGTCCCGTCAACTTTCGCTCAAATTTGCAGAACAGCACCGTCTTGACATTTTACTACTAATTCCAGGTCCGCAACTTCATCCTGTATCTCTATCTCTGTTTAGAAGCGAATCTTTCCTACTTTACATGCATTCTTAGTTCAATCATCCTATCTACAATTCTTTACAAAAGAGGGTATCCTTGATGTCTTAACCCTTGAAACTCATTCAGAATCCAATCTTGCATTGTGTGGGATTGGATCTTGTGGGTTTCAACCCCTCTTTTGAATGTAAAGTCTCTCCTAAGTGAAAACCATCAACCCTAGTGACTCTCCCTTCTCTCTCCTCGGAGTTGGGGAGGGGAGAACAACTAGGGTTCGATTTTTCCGCTTTACATTTTGGTGAACCCGACGTGAACATCCTCATTCTGATTATTCATGGTTAGATCTGAAAAATTTGCTTCCTTAATTACATTTCCATGTTTGATCTTTTGCAAATTTTATAGGTTAATTGCATAAAAACCCTAAAATTTTATTTTTAGTAATTGAGCTTGTGAAATGTTTAATTGTTAATGCTTGTTTCAGATCTACCCTTCTATTGCAAATTGTCAATTCATATTTGTGCTTTAATTCTGAAAATTAAGTGGTTAAGTGTCAAAACCCTAATTTTTAAAACCTCCTTGATTCAACCTTTGACTGATAATTTCACTGATCAAAACATCTCCAAGTCGGTTGTAACTTTGGATTCCGCAATAAAATCACAATATCTTTCATCCCTGAAAATTTGGAAAAAAGTTGCGAGGACCGTGTGCACCCCGAGCGCCATCGTCCCCGACATTTTTTCCGAAATTTTGGGAGCTAGATCTTACTGTATTTTTCTGCTAAAATCCAGAATTTTGGTTGATTTTATCAATTTTAACACCTTCAAAATTAAATTCAAAGTTGGTCTAGCGATTGCTTGGATTGAGGCTTCTAATCATTCAAAAATTGTTGAAATTAAAATTCATATCAAAATTGTGTTTCTTACAGTCCTAAATCTGAAAAGTGTGTTAGCATTCATTCAAAATTTCAGTGTTTTATTCAAATTTTTGTAGTTTGTGACTTTTGAAATTAAGTGTTTACTTGCAACAACTTTGATTTCCACTTTCAAATTTGAATTTTGCATAAAATCGAGTCAACTTTTAAATTTCAAAACCTGCATTGCTTTCAGTATTCCTTCTAAAATTATAAAATTCAAAATTTCAGTTTCCCCCTCTTTTTCAAAATTCAAATTTTACATTTTTCAACAATCTTGGTAGGGTTCAATTTTGAGATTACAACTTTAATTTGGCCTATCTACAGATCGTAAAATCACTCAATTTTTTCAGATTAGCTTTAAAATCATCATAACTTTCATCCCTGAAAATTTCGAAAAAAGTTGCGAGGATCGTGTGCACTCCGTTCGCCACGGTCCCGGACATTTTTTCCAAAATTTTGGGAGATTGTCCTGATTGCATTTAACAGCTTAAATCTAGGAGATTGGCTGATTTTATTGAAATTTGCTACCTCTAAAATTCAAAATCTTCTCTCTTTCTTTAGTGCATGAGTTTTACAACAATAAGCCCTACTTACACTATTCCTGTTAGACGAAGCCTTAGAATTAAGTCTTTCCAAGGTGTAATTACCGAGGAGATGGAACCTAATTTGAATGGCCTTTTTAACGAGGACATGGGTAATTCCTCTAATCCTCTTAATGATGAATAAGCTCTCCATGAGGTTTCTGTAGAACAACTTTCAAAATTGGATAACCAATTTGATGATTTTCGACAATGGATGTCTCAAGAATACCCTGATAGTGAAACTCTTTCCTTAATTGAGGGTCTAAAACGTATGGTTCAAAGTGATAAGAATGGAATTGATATTTTGCGTGGTATTGCACACATTGTGGATTCGAATGTGATGCCTATGAAAAGTTGTGCCAAAACCTTAGGTTATACACAACCTCTTACTCAAGTCAATCATTCTATTCCTTTGACGACTCCTATTGCTAGTATACCTACTTTTACATCAAACATAATGACTACTTCAACACAAGATATTCCCCCTATGATCACCAGTCATGGGGGCAATCCCTCTTCTTCAATCAACCCTCTTCCTTCATTCAATCCAAATTCTTCATTCATTCCTTCAATAAGTGTTCCTATTATATCTCCACAAATGAACATGACGCAAGGGGGCAACTCATTTAACCATTCCATTCCTCCTTGTAGTGTTCCTCCTTTCCAATCATCTCCTATGACTAACTATCATAGTGTCCCACCACCTTACTCTCTACCTTCTTTCAATAACATAACACCTCCATCACAATCTAACACGTCTAATATGAACTCTTCGACTGAAGCGACCATTAACAATCTTGCACAAACAGTCTCTTCTTTACAGCAACAAATTGCCTCTATGAATCAATCTAAGTTTAGTGTGCCCACATTTGATGTTGCGAGCCCACTTTCTCTTGACATTGTTCAAGCCATCCCCCCTAAACATGTTGAAATTCCACATTTGGAGCTTTATAATGGTAAGGGTGATCCTCTAACACATGTTAAGACATTTCAAACAATATGTACCGATTTTGCTTATGACCAAAGGTTGCTTGCAAAACTGTTTACTAGAACATTAAGAGATAAAGCCCTACAATGGTATTGCTCGTTGCCTTCTTATTCTATTTCTTCTTTCGAACAACTTGCAAATGCTTTTATTCAACAATTTCAAAACAATATAAGTCCTAAAGTTACTTTGATTGATTTAATGCATTGTAAACAAGGTGTTAAAAAAAGAGTGACTAATTTCATTGGTAGATATAAGCATTTGTATGCTCAAATTTCTTTTCCAGTACCTGACAATGATATTCAAAGAATCTTTATTTCTAATTTACAAAAAGATATTAGAGAAAAACTTATGTTTTCTGAGTTTACTTCTTTCCAACAGTTGTGCGCAACTCTTCACAATTATCAACTGACTGTGAGTCAAATAGAACAAGCAAATCCTATGGCTCTGAGTGATAAGGGTGATAGTAGTCAACAACCATTTGGGAAGTTTAAACCAAACAGAGAGTCAATTAAGTTCAATGAAAACATCATCAACAACAATGTGAATGCAGCATCAGGTGTGCCTCCTATTTCTAAGTTTTTCAAGAAAGAAAGAAAGTTTACTCCTTTGAATGAATCATTGCATAGTATTATGAATAAGTTATTGGAACAAAATGTGCTTACTCTTCCTCCTATAAGGCAAATAGATCCTGCAAAGATTAATTCACCCTATTTTGATAACAAATCTTTTTGTCAATTTCATCGTCAACCTGGGCATGATACTGAAAAATGCTTTGCTTTAAAGGGTAAAATTCAAGATTTGATTGATAATAATACTATCTCTGTTTCTGGTGTGAATGATAAAGGCAACAAATCTGTAGCTCCCCCAAACCAAAATCATCAGATTTTTACTGATCCATTGCCTTCTCATACCTCTAATGCGATTGATACTACTGATTCCTCTGTCTCACCTGATGATCTTGTGTCTATGACTCCGAATGTGATTAACTTTGTAGAGCAGCAGAAAATCCCTAAAGAACCTTCTATCACATTTGATTCTAGTGAAACTATCAGGGCACCTGATGGTCCTTTATATATAGTTGCAAAAGTCAAGAACACACCTTGTCGTGGAGTGCTTATTGATCCTTCTTGTATGATTAATGTCATTACTGAGGAATTTCTTTTTACTTTGCAATTGAATCAAGTGATCTATGACGAAACAAATGTGGTTGTGAAATTATTTGATGCATTTTCTTCTCCTGCAATTGGTTCTATTACATTACCTATTGAGGTCCATAACAAATCCCTTGATGTGGACTTTGCTATTATTCCACCATCCGAACAATTTCGTGTGAAGCTAGGCTATCCTTGGCTATCTTCCATGAAAGCTATTACTGCTCCTATTCACAAGTGTTTGAAATTTCCCCATAATGGTGAAGTTGTTACTGTCAATCATAGTCTCTTTAAACCAGCTGAAAGAACTTCTAACGTTCCTATTGATTACTTTTGGCCTAAACAATTCCAATCTCTTCCTCCGCGATGTGATCATCTTTTCAAATCTTATCAAAAGTGGAAAAAAGATATGATCCTATCTCTAAGTGAACCTAGAACACCCAAACTTGACATTCCTATCATTCTTGAGAAGGAAGTTCTTCCTTTGAAAGATAAAACCAATGTCTTTCCCCAAGAAGATTCCCAACCCATCCCTATGGATGTGACTATGCCTATATCTAATAAACTTCCTAAAAGTAGACCTATACCTCCTCGTCATGATGGGCTTGGTCTCCTTCCTAAACCAAATATTCCTCCCTTATATGGAGCAGTTCCTCCGCCTTCCTCTTATGGAGATAAGAGACCTTCCTCTTCTCCTATTGTTCAACCTAAGAGACCACAACCTAAACACCCGAGTGATAAGGATGAGAACATTCCTCCTCCTCACTCTCCTCAACTTCCTACTAAGACTAGACGAAATCGTTCTGCACGTGAACGCCAACGAAAGCATAGTCTTAAAGCTCAGGCAGCTACTTCTCAAACTTTGCAATCCCCAAAAACACCTTCAGCCAGTATTATTCCATTTTCTCCTCAGCTGACAATTGAGCCAAAATCTCCTAAACATAAGATGCATGATGGTCTTGATCCTGTGCGAGTTAAAGATCCTATTTTTATAAATCTTGATGATGATATAGATTAAAATGTTATTCATGATGAAAATGTTACTCCTGTTCATTCTGACAGTGAATATGAATATGTTGATGTTGATAACCATTTATCTAACGCATTTTCTAAAGCACTTATCCTAGCTCCTAGACAAGAACACCGTGGCTTGGGATATGAACATAGCCCTTGTTTGGATCTTGTGATAGCTCCATCTGCTGTGTTGGATGTTCCTCCTCTAGCATGTTTCCTACCTTCCCGAAATATTGATCAGCAAGATCGGGGGGTAGATGACGTGCTAGACTAGTTCATTAGCATAGCAGATTATCTCCTCCTCTCTTGATCTTTTGTTACTTCTTCTATGTGTTATTCTCATTCTTCTATTTGTTGTCCTTAGTGTTGTCTACTTGAGGATGATGCAAAGCATTGAGATCTCTTTTCGTCTCTCTCATGTTGACTCAAAAGACACATGTGTTCCCTTCTTCTAGGTGACCTTCCTTGATTGGGGAATGAAGAACAATTATGCATACATACATATGATATACATGAATTATCATACAACATACTGACCCCGAGGAAAGCGAAGTCACCTTGTGCTTTGTGTTTTGTGTCTATTATCCTTGGGCTTATCTCACACTTGGGGGCTAAATCCTTGTGATAACGTGCTTCTTTCTCATTTCTTATATGTATCACTACCTTAAAGCAATCACCCCCAGTGAGGCATGTGCGATCGCTTTAACGTAGGGGGGCATACATCCCGTTCATATCTTTTCAAGATACTTGAAAATTTCTTGACAAATTTAGCTTTGCCTTGAAAATTTTTGATATCTTTCTTGCATGACTCATAGTGAGGGAACCTTACTACTGACAGTCATGGTTCTCCCTCGTGATCTTCCCTTTTACTTTGTCAATCAAAGTCGTCAGATCCTTAGTCCACTGGGGGCTTGGTGTATCTTGCCTCCTTGACGTGGTGAAAGTCTTTCAATGTTGTTTCCTTGTACTTTATCAGAAGTATGAGCGTACGCTTATACTCCCGCTAAAGTGGGGGCTAAATGTAGCGTCCTAAAATTGCGACACTTGCAATTTCGACTGCATTTGGGTCTTCACAATGGCGATGCAACACAGAACCTGAATGGAGACCCTGAAACTTGTTCATGACATCAAAAACTGCATTTTTCAACACCCTGGCCTGATCCTCCTTACACCCTGCTGTCCCTGGAGGTGGGACCATGGCGCCCAGCGCCCTGGTCCCTAGCCCTATTTTGGGCCCGGTCTCTTATGGGGCTTCGGGTCTTTAAGTTTGCAAATTGGAAAATATTGTTTCCTGGTCGGCCCAAGGTCGGGAAAATCAATCTATCAGCCCTAATTGACAAGTATATAAACTACATTTCCTCTCCCATTTGGGGAGGTGGGAAAAGAAAGACATATGTGTGCAAAAGGCGGAAGTAATATTCAAACATTCAAGCATTCAAGCATTCCAGCATTCCTTCAAGCAATTGATCATTCTAAGTCTCCATTCAAGGCTAAGTGTTGCATTTAAGACAAGGATTCAACCATTGAAGAGGAGATCACATACAACATACAACATACTACATACATTACACCTTCGCATGTAAGAATACAAACATTCTTACAACAAGGTATCAGTACTTGTTTACATTACAAACATTTACATTTACAACATTCTCATTTCTTGGTTAATTCCAAAACTGGGGTTTGACCTAAAGGCAAACCCCTCATCCCTAACCCCCCAATTGTCCTCTCTTTTTTGTGTGTAGGTTGCAAGTACGCGGCTGTAATTGAAGATCTGGAATCCTTGTGTAGAGACGAACAGATCCACCTTCGTTTCGCGGATTTTTCGGAGGACCGTGTGCACGCCGGGTGCCATCGTCCCGTCAACTTTCGCTCAAATTTGCAGAACAGCACCGTCTCGACATTTTACTGCTAATTCCAGGTCCACAGCTTCATCCTGTATCTCTATCTTTATTTATAAGCGAATCTTTCCTACTTTACATGCATTCTTAGTTCAATCATCCTATCTACAATTCTTTACAAAAGAGGGTATCCTTGATGTCTTAACCCTTGAAACTCATTCAGAATCCAATCTTGCATTATGTGGGATTGGATCTTGTGGGTTTCAACCCCTCTTTTGAATGTAAAGTCTCTCCTAAGTGAAAACCATCAACCCTAGTGACTCTCCCTTTTCTCTCCTCGGAGTTGGGAAGGGGAGAACAACTAGGGTTCGATTTTTCCGCTTTACACTAAAATCATGCTAATATATCTAACAAATGAAACAAAGATAATAAGGCATCTCCAAATGCCTCTTAGCATGCTCTTAGCTCCTTCTCCCTTATTCCTCTCCTCTCCAAGTTCCAAAATAGTGTAGCTCTCAGCAGCTTTTTGCACTATGGATGCTTATGGAGGATTGAGATTTTAGTATTGTGCTCCAAATGTAAAATGAAAAGCTAAAATACTAGATGTTGTTGAAATGATTGATTTTAACCAAAATAACAAGATTTTAGTTTACTATGCTAAATGCTCTCTAAAATGCCTATAGGTTAAATGCATACAAGTTTTCAGGATTTGGATTATGAAGAAATGGGCTCTATTTATAAGGAAAATGGAGCAATGGATGGTTGAGATTGAGCAATCTCAACAAGGGTCAGGATTGAATGATTTCAAATCCATGTGAGGGCTTTCAACCCAATCTCAGGATGACAAGTGTCAATGTGAGATAGGTTGAGAGGAGAGGGAATAAGCATTAAATGCTTGACATGACTTTGAGAGTTAAAGTCAAGGTTAATTGAATAAATAAACTCTTTATTCAAAGAATAAAGCCTTTATCCAATGGATAAACTCTTGTGCAAAGACAAGAATGATAAATATTGTCAAAGTAATAAATGCTTGGGGGGACAAGTTTGAAATAACCATAAATGGTTATGTAAGAGCCATAAATGGTCATGTAAGAGTCATTAGTGGTTTTTTGAAGACTTTGGGGGTTAATTTGTTGAACACACAAAGCATTAAATGTTTTTCAAAGACTTTTGAAGTCTTTGAGAAGTGACTCCATTTTGCTTAGGAATGTGACAATAATTAGGGGATGGATTAGGCTAATTAGGAAGGGGTTTAGAAGAATCTAGAAGGGGATTAGATTTTGCAAGTGGATTTGGTGGGTGAGGGAAAATAGGATTTTTAAAATAAAAATTCATTTATTCCAATAAATATGTGCAAGCTGCATTTGTAGGAAAATGCAAGTGGGGCGGGATAATGATTTAAATAAATATTTTTATTTAATTTATTTAAAAGAGGAATAGGGGCATTTAATTAAATAAATAGATTTTATTTATTTAATTGATTGGAATTTGGTTTAATGAATTAATTAAAATAAATTGAATAATTTATTTAATTAATAGGAGAATGTTTGGAGAATAAATTAATTAAATATTAATTTAATTAACTGATGGCTAGTGGATTTTTAATCAAATAAATAGCGAATATTTATTTAATTAAGTCAGATAGATTTGTGTGACTTCATTTGCCCCTCTTTGAAATGGTGCGGTTTATCGCGTCATTTCAAAGAAAGAAAAACTGGTGTGAAAAAATGCCCCATAAAATGTAAATTTAATGGGTGGTATGCCCCCTCGAGAGATGGGCCGAAAAATTTCGAAAAATCGGGCGATCTCTCAAAAAAGAATGAAAATTGGCAGGGTGTTAAAAGAGAAGAAGTGAGCAATATGGGTGAAAAATAGAAGAAATTGGAAGAAAAATGGAGAAATGGGGGGGCTCGGGAAGTTCACAAGGACCACGGTGGTGAGCGGGGGGAAATTACGGGGACGGCGAAGGGTATAAATGGGGTGAAAGGGATGAAAACAGGATCATTTGTGATCGCGACCAGTGTGAAACCAGAGCTCTGATAGTGACCTTTTGGAGGAGCGAGCAGTAGTCAGGATGCCGATACCGATTACCGAGCACAAATTTGAGCGAGTCCGATGGTTCCAGGGGCCAAACGACTACGGACCAGCGGTACGCAAATTGGAATTTTAAATTTTTATGCATTTTTTATAGGCTTTTTACTGAGTCTAAGTCGAGTCAGAGCAAGAGCGCTGAAACTATGGTTTTGGTGCTTTTGCTCCATGAACTAGCGCTATGGTGCCACAATGGCGCTATTGACCTATTGTTTGAGTGCTTTTGAAATGTTTTAGCGCTATTGTATGCATGTTTAGATGCTATTGATTAATAAGCGCTATTGAGTGTTTAATTGAACGCTATTGATCTGAATTAGCGCTAATGTGTATTTGTTTTAGCGCATTTGTAGTTTGAGCGCTATTGGACAGCTAATTGAGCGCTTTTGCTAGGGTTATAACGCTATTGTTGAGAAACTAGCGCTTTTGTTGGTAAAATAGTGTTTTTGTTTTAGGATAAAGAGATGCCCCAGTTTGGATGAAGAAAATCTCCTTATGCCAATGATGGATGGATGGCGATGTGAAGTGGGAGTTGTTTTGAACCATAGCAACCTGATGAGACTTAGGTCATTTTTAGGATAAATGTCTGTTGAAGTCTAGGTGGCCATGATTGCTTACTTGTTGAAACCCGAAGATACTTGATCAAAGTATCTATTGATAGTCTAGGTTTAAACTTAAGAAAGTTTGAAAACAAAACAACTGATGATAGTTGATGAATGTCCATGTGTAGGAGGAGCTAGGCGTGTTGCAGTTACGCAAGAGACATCCTGTGACACAGGGGTTGCGGGATCGATTGACAGAGGCAGAGAGAGATTGCATTGCTGCTACTGGATTGTATGAGGTGATGCACATGCCCATGATTCAGATGAATCACGGTTTGATCACAACATTAGCCGAGCAGTGGCACAGCGAGACGTGCACCTTCCATCTGGCATAGGGGGAGATGACAGTGACCCTAGAGGATGTGTGGAGCATCCTGCGGATTCTGATTCGGGGGGAGCTGGTCATATATGACAGATCCTAGGGGACCCTTGTAGTTCAGAGATTTTTTGATGAGGACGTTTTTATTGACGATGGCTCTACTGCCTGGGAGGAGATAGCGGTGTTATATGAGCCTCTACCAGCAGTGTTATCAGGTATCATGGGAGGACTTCTTTGTCCAGATAGGCGATCACATGGTTTGGTCGTGGGGTGGGGGCAGGTGATTGAGATGATGATTACCGAGGGGACCCGATTTGCGTGGGGTTCGTGCGTACTGGCGCACCTGTACCAGGAGCTCCATGAGGTGGTTTACCGGGGGAGGGGTTCCTTAGCAGTGGGAGTGACGTTGTTGCATATTTGGACCTGGGAGCACCTACCAGTGACTCGACCAGTGAATCTGAGGTTCCATGCAGTAGATCAGCCGTATATGTTCATGTATAGCGGCATGATGAGTCAGCCCCACCTAGAGAAGTTAGAGTGGTGGCGACGGGCACTCGACGATCTAGATGCAGTGATATGGCGACCATACTTGGAGTGTGAGCCATGGGATGATGATGCAAAGGCACTGCCTTATGTTTTTATGATCTGATTCCTCATTGGGAGGACCTCATACCATGTGGAGAGACAGGTGCCCGGGAGAGTGCTGAGACAGTTTGGATGGCAGTAGGGACTGCCTAGTGGATCAGGGGAGTATGCACGGGTGATTCAGGAGAGGTATGCATGGGGGCCAGGGATGGAGATGGAGGAGGGCAGGTAGAGGAGGTGGAGGTGGAGGTGGAGGTGGAGGAGGTGGTGGGTTGGGGATGCGGAGTCAGCGGAGAGGGAGAGGTCGACTGCCTCTACGGATAGCATAGGGACCATTGATACAGGGAGGAGTTCGGCTGGGTGGGAGGGGGATGGAGAGAGAGATCCCGATGGACAGAGGGGAGGGAACTACTGGAGAGGGTGCTACAGGTGAGGCGGCTATGGATACCGGGGAGGGAGCCACTAGAGATCTTCGAGATCATATGATAGCACATTTGTAGACCCGGATAGAGGATTTGGAGGCGGAGGTGGTGGCTAGGGATGTGCAGCTATTTGCACGGGAGTCAGAGCTGGCGGTGGTGCTGCAGGAGAGGGATAGTGCAGTGGAGAGATTGGCAGAGCTGCAGGAGAGAGTCCGGATTGGAGTAGGAGCACAGGGGCCTACAGGGGAGGTGATGAGGGAGATGCGGCGAGCACAGGCGGAGATAGACTACTAGCGGGGTTTATATGAGCAGGTGGTGCCAGTTAGTCAACAAGCTCTTAGCTATTCTCAAATGCGGCAAGCTAGATCAGAGCAATCACAGAGGGTGCAGAGCAGTGGGGGTGTGATGGGTCCTCTGCGGAGGGAGAGATCAGGGGATGCAGGAGTGAGTGGGGGTTTGATGAGGCCTCCACAGAGAGAAGGAGCAGGTGGTGCAGACACCAGTGGGGGAGCAGGTGGCGATGGTGGTACAGCATCTGGCCAGAGTGGCATTTGAGAGAGCATTTTTTGCATAGATGTATTGTATCATTTGTTATTTTTTGGACTGTATCTTGGATGGCTCTTGGTAGCCGATTGTGTAGACTTCATTGTACTCTGATATATGAGATGATATATATGAGGAGATCCCATATTTTGATGATATGCAGTTGATATGTATGGATGTTTATGCAGGATGATGAGTGATTGCTAAGATGGATATGTGTATATGTATGCATTTGATGAGATGTTTCTTATATGCATGTTTTTATGATGATTTATGATGTGGGATACTGACATATGAATGCAGGTTTATATATGTATGATTTGTTTGATTTTTGATGTAATGCTTTATGTATGTAATGCCATGATGATGATGTATGCTTATGATGATTTATGAACAGGATTTTGGTGTTTCCTATGCAATGATAATTTATGCGATGATGTTAATGTAATGGTTGAATGAATGATTCTATGTATGGATATGCATCTAGATGTTTTTAGATGATTGTAATATGGATAAACAAAATGTAAAGTACAAATGTTTATATGATAATGTCAAAATAAATGCCTATATATATATATATATATAATGGTATGAACCAATGTTTGGAAACAAATGGATTTATGATTCTAAATGCATAAATATGCTTAAGTAAAAAATGATAATGTGATGATAATACAACTCCTGGTTTTAATAACTGCACCTTTAATGCAATTTAAAAAGAGGATAATGAATGCAATGTGAATGAATCCTAAAAAAATGAGCATAATAAGATACTTAATAATGGAGAATGAATGCACCTTTTAACTATAAATGAATGTATGCAATGATAAATGATAAAGGATAATAAAATGATGATGGATAACTAACACTAAATGAATGCCTAGCAAATGATTTAAAACAATCAAAGATAATTTTATGCCACGAATGAATCTAATTATTTATGATTGATGTAATGATGCAAATGATTAATGAATACTAATGCCAAAAAATGAACTATATGCAATATTAAGTTAAAAATGACATGAAGGGACTTAATGCAAGATGCACCTAAATGCGATGATGATATGACCATGAGGAATGCAAGGTTTTTAAGACTTTGCATGATGCATTGATGATGTATCAAAGTACTCGGTCATGATTGTATCCAAGACCAGCTTTAATGGTCACTTTTGCCTAAAAAGCCTACATATGAATGAATGAATGGATGGGTGATATGCAACGGAATGCAAGATATAAACAGATGAGATGAAATGACGATCCATAGTGCTCTATTTTCATCATTAAGCTTTAAAATGTTGGAAGAGAATACAAGCATCTTGACATAATGATTCAAGATGACCTGAGTATTCCTTACATGGATTTTTATATAGCAAGTTAATACAAACGACTTGATATAAGGGTCAAGTCGACCAGAGTATTGCTTGCGGAACAGACAAGGATTATCTCCGTTCATGCATGACTCGGATCGTCCTCCTTGATCTTAGGCTGATCATATCCTGAGACAAGTGCATATCGTATTAAGAGATAAAAACCTATATCCAAATTGGATGAGGGGGAAGGAACCAAAGGAAGAGCATTGTTCCTGCAAACAAACAATATATACATAAAGAATAAAGAATAAGGATCCTTGGTAATGGTTCATGCTCATATGGTCGAGGTATACACTGTAGTCAGCAAGCCGTAATGATCTATGACTGCATTTGGCATAAGATCACGTAGCTTGGTGAACTTCCCACATAGACACCATTAGTACATGCCCCAGAACTTCATCGGAAATAATGTGCAAATGATACAAAACAATGCTGAAAGATCCCGATACAGATAAATGAATGATTGTACTCACAAATCAACCAAGTATTTGATAGCTTAACATAATTTTCTTGTCAAAGAAAATGTCACTTTTTGTCTTTGTTTTGGTAAGGAAGGATGCATCCTTGTTTGAAAGACAATTTCCGATTTGTTGATGTCGATTGTTTTGGTCAATTTTGAGAAGTGATCATTGTGCGAGGATTTTTTCAATGCTTGTTTGGTATTTGCACGGATGAGTATGTACAATGTGTTGCCATGTTTTTGTGTGATTTTTGATGTTTTTTGATGTTTTTGGATTTTGGATTGTTTTGAATGTTTTTGGATTTTGAAGTGTTTTGGATGTTTTTGGATTTTGAATTGTTTTGAATGTTTGTGGATTTTGTGAGATAGTTTTAAATGAAGAACTTTAATGAATCACAAGACAATGTAGAATCCACTTCCATCAATAGGTTAAAGGCATTGCCCCCAGTTTTTAGACATGACTATAAAAAAGCAGGATGCAGGATGCATGCAGTACTTTCTTGGATTTGTAGATTTATAACAAGCCATGGTTGATGGATGGATGTGTGTATGTATGAATGTGATCGCAACAAGCCTGAAAGATACTGGAGCCATTGTCTTTACGAGTGGCACTTGTTTGCCAGGTTTTCACCATCGCACTTACCCAAGGTGCCACCGGAGTGGTTGTTCACCGTTTTGGATGCATGATTTTTCTTTACCATTTTTTTTTTTAATGTTTTTGTATTTCTTCAGGACATTTTTCTAAATGTTTTTGGTATTTTCTGGTATGCAGGGGAGCCTGATGCTCTATTCAGCTTAAGTATAAAACCTTTTGAGGTGCATGTTGTTGATTGGATCTGCAAGCGGTTCTCCTTCTGATGTAGCCAACTGATATGCCCCGGACCCGAATACAGCAGTGACAACGTATGGGCCCAGCCAGTTTGATTCAAACTTGCCCTGATGTTCTCTGTTTGGTTGGTTGCGAGGATTCTCTCGGAGAACAAGATCACCTACCTCAAATGTATGAGATCTAACTTGGTGATTGTAGCTTCTACTCATGCGCTGCTGATAGGCTTTGAGGTGATTGTATGCAGCTTGTCGCTTCTCATCAAGTAACTCTAAGTCCTGAAGATAGGAGACTCTGTATGTTTCATCATCTATTAGATTATGCAAGGAAACCCGTAATGATGGTATCTCAACCTCAATAGGCAAGATAGCTTCTGCACCATAGACCAATGAATAAGGAGTTGCACCTGTAGGGGTTCGAATGCTAGTTCGATATGCCCATAGTGCTGGATTTAGTTGAACATGCCAATCACGGCCGGCATCATTGACTGTCTTCTTTAGGATCCTCAATATGTTTTTATTGGATGCTTCGGCCTGACCATTTCCTTGTGGGTAATAGGGAGTGGAAAAGCGGTGTTGGATATGAAATTTCTCACAAAGTTCACGGACATCCTGATTTTTGAAAGGAAGACCATTATCTGTGATGATGGACATGGGTACACCATACCGGTAGATAATGTAATTGAGGATGAATGAGGCGATCTGCTTGCCGGTGACTTGGGTAAGTGGAACAGCTTCGATCCACTTTGTGAAATATTCGATGGCGGTAATAATGAATTTATGGTCGTTGGATGAAGATGGATGGAATTTACCCACAAGGTCAAGGCCCCATTGGCAAAAAGGCCATGGTGTTGTGATTGGTTGCATTTCCTGGGCTGGTGCATGTATCAGGTCGCCATGAACTTGACATTTCTTGCATTTTCTGACAAAGTAGTAGGAATATTTTTCCATAGATGGCCAATAGTATCCATTGCGCTGGAGTTTCTTGGCTAGTGACGGACCACTTGAGTGAGTCCCACATATTCCTTCATGTATCTCTTCCAAGGCCTTTGTTATCTCATCTTGTTCCAAACATCGAAGGAGAGTACCATCAAGACTGCATCGGTATAGGGTTTCAGCAATAATGGTATATTGAGCAGTTTGGCGAATGAAAGTTTTACGTTGGTTATTTGATTGGTTGGGAGGAAGGGTGTGATCACGGAGATAGGTGTAGAACTCACCATACCATGGGGATTCAGAACCGACAAGGCGACATATCATTTCGGATTCGGGGATATCATAAGCGAGAATCCAAAGCTTTTCTACCAAGAACTCATAGCGTGTTGAATTCTGTGGAAGATCTAGGAGAGATGCGATGGTAGCCATAGTGTCAACAGCTCGATTCTGATCTCTTGGTATCTGCTCAAAAGTGATAGTAGTAAATGATGTCTTTAGAGTGTCCACCATTTGCTTATATGGCATGAGTTTATCATCCTTGGTCTGATATTCATCAGTTGCTTGTCGAATGACCAGTTGTGAGTCGCCATATACTTGCAGTTCTTGTAATTTCCATTGTACGGCTAGCCTGAGTCCTGTGATCAAGGCCTCATACTCTGCTATGTTGTTGGTGCATGGAAATGTGAGCCTATAAGACTTCGGGATGCTATCACCTTGAGGTGTGATAAATAGAATGCCTGCCCCCGAGCCATGCCTAGTGTATGAACCATCAAAGTATAATTTCCATGGTTGTGTTGTTGTGATCATGAATATCTCTTCATCTGGAAAATTGGAAATGAGAGGATGATCGCCTATGAGAGGCGCATCGACCAACTGATCTGTAGTAACTTGACCTTTGATAGCTTTACGATCTACATACTCGATGTCAAATTCACTTAGAATCATCACCCATTTGGCCAAGCGACCTGTCAATGCTACTTTGCTGAGTAAATACTTGAGTGGATCAATCTTTGCAATGAGTTGTACTTTGTGTGTTAACAGATAGTGCCTCAGTTTAGTAGCTGCTTAGATTACTGCTAGGCAAGCTCGCTCAATAGGTGTGTAATTGAGTTCATAGCCCACCAGTGTGCGAGAGATGTAGGAAACAACACACTCTTTTCCTTCTGTATTATGTTGTGCCAATAGTACACCCAATGTTGTACTTGTTGTTGAGATATAGAGTAACAACGGTCTACTTGGTTCTGGTGGCATCAGCAATGGTGGATTCATGAGATAGTCTTTAAGCATCTGAAATGCTTGCTGGCATCTGGCATCCCATTGAAAGCGGATGTTCTTGTGTAGCAAGTGTGTGAATGGGTGACACTTATCAGCCAATTGTGCAATGAATCTTCGGATGGATTGAAGCCACCCTTGTAATGTCCTTAGCTAACTGATATTCTTTGGTGGTGGCATGTCCATGATTGCTTTTACCTTTGCTAGGTCAACCTCAATACCTTTGCTTGAGACAATGTATCCTAAAACCTTCCCGGAGGTTTCTCCAAAGACACATTTCTTTGGGTTGAGTCAAACATGGTATTGTTCCAGTCTATCAAAGATTTTATCTAAGATGTGGAGATGCCCTTTTCTGGTGAGTGATTTTGCTAGTAAGTCATCAACATAATCTTCCTTCATAGTATGCATCATGTCATGGAAGATGGTGGTCATTGCTCTTTGATAGGTTGCTCCTGCATTCTTGAGACCGAAAGGCATTACATTCTAGCAATATGTGCCCCATGGACAGGTGAAGGTTGTCTTATGTTGGTCCTCTGGTGCGATCTTTATCTGATTGTATCCTGAAAAGCCATCCATGAGTGAAAGCATGGCATGTCCTGCTGTCAGATCCACTATGATGTCGATATTTGGTAAGGGGAAGTCATCCTTAGGACATTCTTTATTTAGATCTCTGAAGTCAGTACAAATGCGGATGCCCCCTTTTGGTTTGCCGATAGACACAATATTGGAGATCCATTCTGCATAATCAATTGGCCTAATGAAACCAACATCTAGAAGTTTCTTGAGTTGTGTTTTGACTAGTATGGCAATTTGAGGATGCATCTTATGAAGCTTCTGCTTGACAGGTTTGGCTCCTTCTGCTACGATGAGGTGATGCATGACTAAATCAGGATCAAGCCGAGGCATGTCCGCATATGACCATGCAAAGTTGATCTGATGCTTCTGGAAGAACTCTATAAATTTAGGTTGTTCCTCTGGAGTGAGAAGAGATGCCAGATGTATGAGATGAGAATTTTCAGGAGTCCCCACATTGTATTCTTTGGTTTCCTCGATGAGAATCATTGATCGTTCATGTTGTGCATTAGCAGGGAGAATGTCAAACCCTTCATCCTCAAGCGCCTCTGAGAGGTTTTCACCATTAGATACGCTCTTTCTTTTTACTTTTGCCAGATCAAACAGTGCCACAGTGTGGTTTTCACTGGAAGATCCATGTTTTATTGTTATATTTTTGCAGCTGAAAGGTTTGGCATCTGCCCCGAAGTATGCTGCGCTATTAAGTTCAATGGCGAATCCAGCTTTGTGATCCCCGCTTGGTAGGTTATCCCTTAATTCCAAAAATTCAATGATGGCCTCATCATTTTGGAAGAAGTCCAGACATGGGGGATTTGGTTGGTTCCATTCGATGAGTTCAGGGTGGATAATGGGCATTACTTCATCAATCAGATTAAGTGCGTTAGATGTGGCAGTGAGGGTTAAGACATTATGGTGAAGGTCGTTGATGGTACTCTCCTTGTCAGAATCAGGCGTAGGATGAGATGTAGGGTCTGTGGAAGATGTTTCCAGCTCAGGAACCCAAGAGGTCTTTATCTGTGCTTCTCCGTAAACAGGGATGTCTTTGCGTGGTGGAGGTAGTGATGTGTCTTCCTCATCTGAAGTGTTAAGCTGTACAGAATCAAATTCCCACTCATGTGAGTTGGTCTCTGAGTCACTTTCCAGCATCCGATTACTATACCATACTGGGATGTCTTTTGAGTTAAATAATGCAGGTGTGATTGGTTGATGTACCTTTGTAGTGATTGGTGTTGCAGGAAGGTTGATGGGGATTAAAGAATCTGGTACAAGGAGTATTGGTAATATTGACTCAGTGGCTTCTGCTGGAACTGTTGGTGCCATAGATGTTGTTGTGGGTTCTCATACAGTTGGTGCTGCTAATGGGACTACTGGTTTGTTTGGTGGGATGAGTGGCATTGGTGATGGTTGTGCTGGGATTTTGAGCTTCGGTGGGGTAGCTGCAATGGTGTTTGATGTTACTCTGATAATAAAAGGTGTCCTTTTTGCACTAGGCTGACAAAATGGTTTGCTGGGTTTTCCTTTGAATTTGAGTTTAGGAAAGATCTCTTTTTCAAAGCCTAGGCCTGTATTACCTTTGGGCTTTAATTCTGGCAGCAGAGGTTCATGTCGTCCTTATTTGCAATATCCTAAAGCACTCTGACCATCATACCCCATTCTTTGCATAATGAGGAGACCTTTGTCATACTGATCCGTAGGAAGTTTAACTTGTGGTATATCAGTGGTAATGGGATCTTTATAGATCCATTCCGCTAAGTCCTCATCTTGGGTTTCTTCTTCTTGACTCTTTCCAAGGATGAAAGGCGTCAAAGCACATGCAGGCGTGATTAGTGGTTGTTGGAGTAACTGCTGTGGTTTACCATGTGTTCTAGGAGAAGTGGGCATTTGTCCCACACAAAAGAGTTAACTCAAGTTGTATTCCCCAGGACCTTCCTCTGCTATCTTCATCTTAAGCTTTTCTTGCTTGGGTATAGTGGTGTTTGAACTGGCAAGAGAGGCGGGACTTATATATGATGTGGAGGAAATGGCTTCTCTATTATTAGGAACGGTAATCTCTGGTTGATGGTTGATATTATGACAGTATGCAAAGGGATTTGCATCACCCAGGATTGTGATCTCTGCACCGTTATGTGGGAACTTGATACATTGATGGTAGGTAGATGGAACGGCTTGCATGGCATGTATCCAAGGTCTCCCTAATAATAGATTGTATGGTAGAGGAAGGTCCAGAACCTGACAGATGATGTGCTTTATCATGGGGCCTACTCGGATTGGTAGTACCACAACTCCTTTAGAGGAACGCTCTGCATCATCATAGGCTTTGATTGTGATCTTCTTGCGAGGATCCACTGATTCTATGGCATATCCCAATGCTGTGACCAACTGTAGTGTACAAATATTTAGGCTTGCCCCATTATCGATCAAGACTCGCTTGATCCTATGCTGGTTGATAAAGCCTTCAATGTGTAGCGAAGCGTTATGAGGTTGTTGGAAGGAAGAGTTGTCACTTTTGGAAAAAGTGAGACAAGGTGATGACTTTAGACTTCCAACCATGGCTTGAAATTGGTTTGTATTCAGGTTTGTAGGGACTGACGCCTCTTGGAGGGCTTGATCCAAGATAGTTTTATGAGATGGCGATAGGCGCAATAGCTCTAAATTGGATATAAGCGTAGGTGTTTTGTCTAATTGTTCCACAAGATTGTATTACTTTGGGATGGAGGTGGTGCCTTGTGGAGCTGCCTTTATGATGACCTTGCCACGACGTGTAACAACATTGCAATTTGAGTTGGGATTTTTGAAGGTTATAGTTGCAACTTGTTCACTGGCATCATATAGATGATTTACAGTATAGTTATACGTAGCCTGTGTATAATCTGTGGTATCAGTGCCTTGCCTGGAAGTGGAAGGACCCCTTTGATCTTGTGATGGAAGTGGATTTTTGAACATCAGATGATCATTATTGGTTGTTTTTGGGTCATGTCCTTCAATTTCAATTTCTCCTCGATCAATAAGATCCTGAATGAGATCTTTCAATCAGTGAAAATTACTTGTCTTGTGTCCTCTTCCTTGGTGGAAATCATAGTGTTCAGTATCTCTCCACCATGCAGGTTTGACCTGAGGCTCATAGTTTGATAGTTTAGGTAGAGTGACCAAATTTTGAGAAATGAGTTGTCGCAATACTGTTTCAATGGGTTCCCTTAAGGGAGTGTATGTGCGTTTTTGTTTTTGCTGACGAGGTCTTGGTTCATCATGAGATGTGATGCGACCTTGATTGGAAGGAACATTTGTGTTATTCTAAGGTGGAGGATTCTGTCCTGCAAACCGAACCACAGGTTGTGCACTTTGTATAGTCCTGGCATCCACAACCCCATCGTTGACGATATTCTTGTTTTTGTTCTAGAAGCTTGGTTTATCACTATTGAAGCATGGGCAAGGACCATCCTTTGGTTCATTATAGATTTTGATGAGTCCTTTCTTGATGAGGGCCTGCTCACATTTCAAACCCTTGGTGATCATATCATTAAAAGAGTATGTGTCTTTGACATCTAGGTGAAATTCCATTTCTTTATTTAAGTTGGAAATGAATATTTCCATTAGCTCTCGTTCAGGTAACTGAAGAGAACGTCTGCTAGACATTTGGCGCCATCGTTGCAGGAATACTAAGAATAGTTCACCTGGTTTTTGTTTGGTGTTGCATAGATCAGCCATGGTGATGTCGCGTTCAATGTTATGAGAGTAATGAGTGAGGAATTTCTAGATAAGTTCCTCAAATGTTCTAATGCCACCTGATAGTTGGGAAAACCATGATGTGGTTGTTCCTCCCAAGCTTTGGGGAAAAAGGCGCATTAGGTATGTGTCTTCATATGCCACTTCGAGACAAGCGGAATGAAATTCTCTGACATGATCGCGGGGATCCCCCTTTCCTCTATATTTTTCAAATTTGGGTGTTTTTAATCCTCGTGGAAAGGGTGGCATATAAATATTCCGATCAAAAGGATAGGGACAAATGTCATTGAGTGAGAATTGGTTAGTCTTGACACCACTATGAAGTTGTTGGGCGAGATTCTCGACTTGTTGCCGCAACATCTTCATTTCATTTGGAGGAGGTGGTGGGTTACCTTGAGGAATGCTATATCTGATGGGATCTCTACCTCTTTCCTCTTCATGGCGACTTTGTCTTTCTAATGCTTGTCTTAATTGGGCAAGATCAAAGTCAGAGGGGAGTTTTGCTCCTTCTTGAGCGAGCTTTAAAAAGTGAGCATCTGCATTGCTCCTGAGTATTTCATCAAACAGTCTATTAAAGAGAGGGTTATGTTGAGCCCTTTCTATTGTTGCAGGAGTAGGAGTACTTGGGTTTTCGTCATTCGCATTTCCTCCAAGTGTTTTTGAAACTCATTGAGATTTTCCTCTTCTTCTTCTTCCATTTCTATTTCTCATTGCCTTGACTATGATCAGGTTTGGGCCATTTTGTTTTACAAGCTTTTGTTGAAGTTGTGTGAAAATGATGATGAGTTGTTTGATGAAGTGAAAGATTGATGGTTGGTGAATTGTGTTGCACGTGGATCTCTAGCACTTTTAAGGTGGATGTAACCGAAATTCCTTCTTTGAATTGCTTGTTTGTTTGATAAGTTTTGATGTGATAAGGTGTAGAGAAATCTGAGATGTGTTACAGATTTAACTACCTAGTAATGAGAGGATTCACTCATGAACTAGTTTTAACCTGCGTAGATGTGTCTCTTAGGATGAGCTTATCCTAGATGTAGAAACAATCTAAAAAGTGATGTGATGTGTTTGATTCAAGCAATATCTAAAAAGAGAACTTGGGACAAGAACTTCTTAATGTTTTGAGAGTTGGGACAGATTGATGATGAAGTGATGATGTATGAGTAAGATAATGGATGAAATGTTTTCAAATTCAATAAAAACTTTGTGTCACAAATGGGACAAACTCTACCTCTTCTCTTTTAGGTGTTGGTGGTATTTCTTGAGCTGTGTTGTATGTGATACAGACGTTTGGGAAAAATTTGAGATTAATCTTACCTCCTTGGTTTTTGTGATAACTCAGAGCTCTATATTGCATAAAAGCTCTGGGGTTCAATGATTCTGAATCAAATTCATTTGTTTTGCCTTGAAGGTAGAGGCGTATGTGACGCAGAAAAACCCTATGGGAGACAAAGATTTGTCTATTTATATAGAAGAATTTCCTCCTTTTGATCAAAGCCTTTGAGCTTAATGGTTTTCTTTTCAAGTTGATATTCTGATGACGCTTCTTCTTTTGCAAGATGTGAAAAATGGTCATAAAATTTGACTCTTTGTTGTTTGCACTTTGTTTTTGATGTGTTTGGTTGGATGAATACTTTGTTTTTTGAAGTGATTTTCTGATTTTTCTTTGACAAGAAAACAAAGCAAGCACACAAACACCAGAATGTTGCCCCCAAAGGCACAAATGAGTATGGGTCTAGATCAACCCAATCCTTGGACTTCTTATGACCCTTTCCTTTAAGTGTATTTTAAGGTGTATTTCCAAAGCTTGAAGTCGGCTCAATTTGCACTTGGTCTTTAAAATGAACACACTTCAAACACTTTTTATCCCTAAGGTCAAATGGCCAGTTGTGATAAATTTAGCCCACATCTTGATATTTCTTCGACTTTGGTACTACATACCTTATGAATCCCGCCTTGGCAGGTAAGGATGTGATATACTAAGTCTTGCACGAGCATAACAAATAGATGATCCCTATGATGGGGGAGTCACCACTTTTATCAAACCAGAAGTGACTTTTCAAAAAGCTATGTTTCTACTCAAGGAAATATGTATGGTGAGTATCTTGGGAGCAAAACCATCTATGCTCTTGCACTAAATTATATCGCAAATATCCTTAATCAATAGAATGGGTGGGCTACTACTTAAAGGTGTTTAGTCATGTTCGATGTTTTTGGACATAAGTTCATTCTACAGTGACTCACTTAAGAGCCTTGTAACTGGTGGTGGGGCCCATTTGTCCTTTCAGCCAGTTACACTATAGGAACAGCTATACCCAAGGCTACAGCTTTCGCTCTCACCTGATTTCTATAGCGACTCGAAGGATTTACCGCGCGAGGTTGTTCCCAAGAGTGATGTGTCTCTTAGCAGGCCTCTCTTAAAAAGATAAAATTTTGAGTGTTACTAACACTTTTCTCTTGCACCTAGGACCATGAAAGCCAAGGGAGAGGATAGTGTGTGTTAGAAGTGGGACCACTCGACCGACTTTTTGCACAAGTGTGCCAAACACAAAAAACACTTGTTCTTTTTAATCTGCCATTGCAATGTGATCTAACTATTTGGAGATGTTGCTCCAACAGTCATGGTGTTCTTTTTAACTTTAATGGCACAATGTGTTGTAATCTAGAAATTGGAAATCCTGGTCAACTAAATTTGAAGCACGTATAAAGAAAGATCACTTTGCCAAAAAAAAAAGTTTTTAAACAAGTTGATTGTGTATTTTATGTGCACCAAAAATAGAAGTGTGGATTGCAAATTCTTTTGATGCAAGAAAAATAGATTTGTTGATTTTAAGCCCCAAATGAAGTGTGTTTCCTAACTTGCAAGAAAACAAATGTTTGTCTTGTTCAATTTTAATGCACCAAAGACAAGTGACCCTAACTAGAAAGCAAGGAAATTTTATTTGTTCAAGTTTTAAAGCACCAAAAAGAAATTTTGTGATTTTTAATAGTGAGTTTTAAACCTGCACAAACAACAACTGGTTAGTAAAATCCTTTTTTTTTTGGGGGGGGGGGGGGCTTCCACAAGCCTAAAAACTTTCACTTTTTCGATTACAAGGTGCTTTTTACAATGTTCTGTTGCAATAGCGCTAGTCTGTGTTTGAACAGAGGCGCTATTTAACACAAACACGCTAAAAGAAAGGGAAAGACAGAGAAGGCAAAAGCGACGAAATAGGGTGAATAGCGCCAAAACAATGTCAAACGCGCCAAAACAGTGTCAAAAGCGCTGAAATTGATACAATAGCGCTATTGTAAGAACAATAGCGCTAAAACCATAAGTATCGATAGCGCTAGAACGAGTTCAATAGCGCCAAAGCGCAACCTGTGTGACATTTTCAACATTCAAACATGTTATTGGTTAAAAAAAATGATCTTTTTGGTGTTTGGATTCACGTCGGGTTCACCAAATGATGCTCTGCTAAATGGACAAGGTTAGCAAATGACAAACAACACAAGACACAAGAAAATCATTAGTGTTAGTCAATCAAAAACTAATCTAAACAGGCATATCAAAAGAGATACTAAAATCATGCTAATATATCTAACAAATGAAACAAAGATAATAAGGCATCTCCAAATGCCTCTTAGCATGCTCTTAGCTCCTTCTCCCTTGTTCCTCTCAAAATAGTGTAGCTCTCAGTAGCTTTTTGCACTATGGATGCTTATGGAGGATTGAAATTTTAGTATTGTGCTCCAAATGTAAAATGAAGAGCTAAAATACTAGATGCTATTGAAATGATTGATTTTAACCAAAATAACAAGATTTTAGTTTACTATGCTAAATGCTCTCTAAAATGCCTATAGGTTAAATGCATACAAGTTTTCAGGATCTGGATTATGAAGAAATGGGCTCTATTTATAGAGAAAATGGAGCAATGGATGGTTGAGATTGAGCAATCTCAACAAGGGTCAGGATTGAATGATTTCAAATCCATGTGAGGGCTTTCAACCCAATCTCAGGATGACAAGTGTCAATGTGAGATAGGTTGAGAGGAGAGGGAATAAGAATTAAATGCTTGACATGACTTTGAGAGTTAAAGTCAAGGTTAATTGAATAAATAAACTCTTTATTCAAAGAATAAAGCCTTTATCCAATGGATAAACTCTTGTGCAAAGACAAGAATGATAAATATGGTCAAAGCAATAAATGCTTGGGGGGACAAGTTTGAAATAACCATAAATGGTTATGTAAGAGCCATAAATGGTCATGTAAGAGCCATTAGTGGTTTTTTGAAGACTTTGGGGGTTAATTTGTTGAACACACAAAGCATTAAATGCTTTTCAAAGACTTTTAAAGTCTTTGAGAAGTGACTCCATTTTGCTTAGGAATGTGACAATAATTAGGGGATGGATTAGGCTAATTAGGAAGGGGTTTAGAAGAATCTAGAAGGGGATTAGATTTTGCAAGTGGATTTGGTGGGTGAGGGAAAATAGGATTTTTAAAATAAAAATTCATTTATTCCAATAAATATGTGCAAGTTGCATTTGTAGGAAAATGCAAGTGGGGGGGGATAATGATTTAAATAAATGTTTTTATTTAATTTATTTAAAAAAAGAATAGGGGGATTTAATTAAATAAATAGATTTTATTTATTTAATTGATTGAAATTTGGTTTAATGAATTAATTAAAATAAATTGAATAATTTATTTAATTAATAAGAGAATGTTTGGAGAATAAATTAATTAAATATTAATTTAATTAACTGATGGCTAATGGATTTTTAATCAAATAAATAGCAAATATTTATTTAATTAAGCCAGACAGATTTGTGTGACTACAGATTCATCTGGAAATTCTGAAGTTAGAGGAACATCATCTATCATGGGGGCATCTGCTAACTGATCTGTGATAGCTTGTCCTTTTATTGTTTTTCTATCCACATACTTGATGTCGAATTCACTCAGGATCATTACCCATTTGGCTAGTCGCTCAGTAAGCGTTGCTTTATTGAGAAGGTATTTCAATGGATCGATCCTTGCAACCAACTTAGTCTTATGAGTTAGCATGTAATGTCCTAATTTCTGCGAAGAAAAGACCACAGCGAGACATGCACGCTCAACTAGTATGTAGTTTAGCTCATATCCCACCAATGTGCGACTGATATAGTATACTACCTTTTTTTTGCCCTCAGCAACTTGTTGTGCCAAGAGTGCCCCCAGTGCTATTGGAGTAGTTGATATGTATAGTAATAAAGGCTGATCTGGAACTTGTGGCATCAGAACTGGCGGATTCAGAAGATAATCTTTGAGTATCTGGAAAGCCTGTTGACAGTTATCATCCCATTTGAATTGAATGTTTTTATGTAGCAAGTGCTGAAAGGGATTACATTTATCTGCAAGTTGTGCTATGAATCTTCGTATGGACTGGAATCTCCCTTGTAAAGATCAAAGCTGACTGATGTTTCGTGGTGGTTGCATCTCTAGGATGGCCTTGACTTTTGCTGGATCGGCTTCGATTCCTCTTTTTGATACAATGAATCCTAGGAGCTTCCCAGAGGTTACTCCAAAGACACATTTCTTGGAGTTTAATCTTACTTTGTATTTTTCCAACCGATCAAAGATGACTGAAAGTATGTCCAAATGTGTATCTCTATCTACTGATTTGCCCAAGAGGTCGTCAACATAATCTTCCATAGTAACGTGCATGAGATCATAAAAGATAGTAGTCATGGCTCTTTGGTATGTAGCGCTTGCATTTTTTAACCCGAAAGGCATGACATTCCAGCAGAAGGTTCCCCAAGGACAAGTGAATGTTGTTTTGTGTTGATCCTCGAATAGATCTTTATTTGATTATAACCAAAGAATCCATCCATCAACGATAACATTTCATGACCTACTGTGAGATCTACAATCAAATCCATGTTTGGTAATGGGAAGTCATCCTTAGGACAAGCTTTGTTGATGTCTCTGAAATCTGTACATATTCTGATACTACAATCTGGTTTACTGACAGGCACCAAGTTGGAAATCCATTTGGGATAATCAATTGGGCATATGAATCCGACATCCAATAATTTCTCAAGCTCTGCTTTGACTAATAATGTGACTTATGGATGCATCTTTCTTAATTTATGTTTCACTGGTTTTGCCCCCGGTTTAACTATCAAATGGTGCATTACCAAATCCGGATCCAATCCAGGAATATCAGCGTATGACCATGCAAAGTTGATTTGTCGTTCCGTGAAGAAACTTATGAATTTTGACCTTTCTGACTCTGTCAAAGATTGAGCCAGGAATATGTTGTGTGGAACTTCTTCTGTACCAATGTTTGTTTTGATAGTCTCCTCTACCAACATGGATGACTTTTCCTCATATGATGCTGGGAGAATGTCGAGCCTTCCATCTTCGAGTGCCTCAGAGAGGTTTTCGCCCTCAAATACGTCCTTTCTTTTTACTTTTTTGGGGTCAGATAGCGCCACAGTGTGGTTTTCGCCATAAGACCCTTGGTTTGTTTTTATTTTTATATTTTTGCGACTAGAAGGCCCGACACCCTCACCGAAATATGCCACGCTATTGAGTTCTATAGTGTATCCTGCTTTATGGTCCCCAGGGGGGAAGATCATCTCGTATGCCCAGATAGTCAATAAAAGCTTCATCATTCTGGAATGTGTCAAACTGTGCAGGTCCTTCATGATCCCAGTCAATAAGTTGGTGGTGGACAAGGGGAAGGCCTTTTATGTCTTTTAAGTTAGCGGGGCTAAGAGTGAAGATGCAGTTATTTTCAGGTATGTCGAGGTAGTTATCAAGGTCATCATTGGCACTCTCCTCATCAGTCTCGATCGTGAACGAATCCAAATTATCATCACTAGTAGCGCATTCTAGGACAGGTGTTCTCATTCTATGTGATTTCAACCTAGGACCTAGAGACAAGGACTATGTGGAATCCTCAGGGGTTGTTTCTTGACCAACTTTGAATTTTTCATAAAATTCCTCTTCTTCTGTGGGTTAGTCACTGAAGGATTTGTCTGAACCCCATTCCCATTCGTTGGATTCTGTGGAATACCGATTCTCTTGTTGAATTTTGGCAGCTTTGATTTGTAATGCTTCTTCTATCCTTTGAGTGTGGACCTTGGAAGTCATGAAGCCAAGTCCTTTCGAGCGTTCCTTTTTGAATGTTAATTCAGGTTGTAAAGGTTCAACGATGCCTTCCTTTCTTAACCCAAGAGGGCTTTTGCCATCATACCCAAATTTTTGTAGGATCTTGAAACCTTTGTCATATTTCTCACATGGTATACTGATGTGATCTTGTGTATCATTTTCAAGGTCTTTGTAAAGCATTTTGTATAAGTCTTCCTCTTCCAGTTCACCCCATCTTTGAAAGATAGTAGGGTCCCATTTGAGTACAATGATAGATACATGTTTATTAGGATGTGGTCTTCCATATTCTTTTGGTGAACTCATGACTTGTTGTAAGCACATGGTCTGATTTAAAGTGTATTCACCCATGCCCTTGTCCTAAAATTTGCCTTTAAGCTTGCCTTGTTTTGATGTCGAAGGTTTTAATGACTCAGGATCAATGTATGCCAAAGAAGGAACAGTTTCACGATTACTGGGAATGATGGTCTCAATTTTTGATCTCAAGTTATTATAGTATATGAACGGATTAGGATCACCATTAACTGTTATTTCAACTCCATTGTGAGGAAACTTGATGCATTAGTGATATGTAGATGGAACTGCCCTCATTTCATGAATCCAAGGACGTCCTAGCAATATGTTGTATGTGAGATCTAGGTCTAGGACTTGAAAAACCACATCCTTCGTAACTGGCCCAACTCTGAGAGGCAAGGTGACTATGCCTTTGGATGAATGCTCTTCATCATCATATGCCTTGATGGTAATTTTGTTTGTAGAATTCACAACTTTATCAGAATATCCCAATTGTTTAATAGTGCTCAACGTACAAATGTTTAGACCTGTTCCTCCATTTATCAGGACTCATTTAATTCTATGTTTGTGTATGAAGGTTTCAATGTGTAGTGGTGCATTATGTGGCTGACTTACGGAGGCGTCATCAGCTTCTGTGAATGTAAGAGAGTGTGGAATGGAAAGGTATCCCACCATGGCTTGAAACTGGTCCACGTTCAGATCAGTAGGAAAAGCAGTGTCTCTCAAAATTTTGTCAAGAATAGCTTTATGTGCAGGGGATATGCGTAAGAGCTCAAGGATGGAGATAAGCGCAGGTGTTTTCCCTAACTTCTCTGCAAGGTCGTATTCAGGATTGGTCGATGAGAAGGTGGTGTTTTTAGCTGGAGCACCTTGCAAAGTGAATTTACCTCGACAGGTTGTAACATGACATTTAGAGGTAGGTTCAGAAGAAGATTCAATTCCTTTTAGGACAATCTTGGGTCTCTGGGTAGAATTCTCAGGGTTTTTGTCCTTGATGATAATAGTAGAGACATAATTATTCATCGAAATGTGATTGATAGTTGAATCATAGTTATAGGATGCTCTGGTATAGTTGGTTTGGTCATCTATGGCTGCAGCTTTTCCCTTGTCATGCTTTGGGAATGGTTCCTTAAACATCTCATGTTCTTGATTGGATGAGTGTCCTTCAATCTCAATGTCACCTCTATCAATGAGATCTTGTATGATGTTCTTCAGTCGATGACAATTTCCTGTTTTATGACCCTTGCTCTTATGGAATTCGTAATACTCATCATCATTCCACCAATTTGGTTTGACCTTTGGCTCATATGGAGGAAAATTTGGAATTGTGATTACTTTGTTTTCCACTAGCTTCTTGAAGACTGACTCAAGTGGCTCTCCCAATGGGGTGTACTTCCTTCGTGACCTAAAAGGTGTTTGAGTATTCACTTGATTATGTGTAGAACTTAATCCCGAAAAAATGATTTTGGGTCGCACTGTATTGGCATCAACAACACCATCATTGACTATGTTCTTGTTTTTATTCCAAAATCTTGGCTTGTCTTTTCCTTTAAAGTCATCTTTGTTTTCCTTGAATATCTTAATGACTCCTTGTTCAATTAGGACCTTTTCTGTCGCTAAGCCTTTTTCAATGACGTCCTTGAAGGTGGACAAACAAGCTTTCCTTAGATCATAGCCAATGTCTTTGTTAACATTCTAGGTGAACATTTCTACCATTTGTTTTTGTGGAATTTCACAAGAGCATCTGCTAGCTAGATTTCTCCATCTTTGTAAAAATGATGAAAAAGATTCTCCATCCTTTTGCTTGGTGTTGCACAAAGTAGTGACTGATATGTCTGTCTCTATGTTGTGGGAGAAACGTTAAATAAATGTCTCTGCTAAGTCACCCCATGACTTAATACCAGGTGGAAGTTGGGAGAACCATTCCATAGCTTGATCACCTAGGCTTTGTGGGAATAATCTCATCAAATATGTCTCTTCTGAAGCTACCTCAATGCAAGCTATGAAAAACTGTCTTATGTGTGCCTTAGGATCCCCTTTTCCTCTATACTTATCAAACTTAGGTGTCACAAAGTGTGTAGGAAAAGGAGGCATTGGAATGCTCTTGCCAAATGGATAAGGACATATGTCTCTCATTGTGTATGTTGGCTTTGGTGTATTTATGTCCTCCATTTTCTTTTGTAAGTCCCTGATTTGTTGCTCCAAATTGTTCTTAGGTGGAGATCGACTTCTTGGACCATACCCCATGCTTGAGGCACCAATTGGAGGAGGAGCATGTTGCATATATGGATGATATTGATCATACACATGTTCATATGGAGGAGGTCTATAATGATGTTGCGTATATGGACCACTTGGCATAGATTCATGTTGAGGAACGAAATATCTGCTTTGTCCATGTATACCATACTCTACATGCATGTCATGTTCTAATGTGTTGCCCCCAAATTTGAGACGGGGTTTCCTTGTGTCCAAATTTTGAGCATGCCTTTGAATATCCAATTGCTTTGGTGGTTGATCCTTAGCATTGGTATGTGATTGAGCATATTTTTCTATATAAGACTTCCATAATGGTCTGCGAAGGTGAGTATCATATGCTTGACCATGTGTGTATGGGACCTCTGGTTTTTGAAACAAAGATGATAGTGATTTAGGCACCATATGTGGTCCTCTATTGCCTCCACTATTAGGCCTCCTTTGATCCATGTTGGAGTGAGATTGTTGCAAAGGTCTATGTTCCATTATTTGAGACATGTCAAAATCATGAGGGATCTTGGCTCCACTTTGTGCCATCACTTGTAAGAAGTATTGTCTATCTCTCCTTATTATTTCCTCAACCAATCGATTGAAATGGGGATTCATAATGGTGTCTTCCACTTCTGCTGAATGTACTGAAATGTTGTCCATATTGTCATTGTGTGTATCATTGTTGTTTGTAGTGTCCATGTGCTCAACATTTGGAATGTTTCTATAGGCATCCATGTCAGGTAATGTAGTATGATCAGAATTGAAAAAGATATCATTGTCATACTCATAGGAGCTCATGTTTGCGGACTCTTGAGCCTCTTTAGTTTCTCTCCTAGATTTTTGGGAACGGGTTTCAACCATGAACTAGGTCTTGACCAAGATGTGTGAGACTAGATGAAGATGGAAAAGAGTATGGAAGACCAAGAGTTGGATGGAATGTAAATGAATCTGAGGTTTACTTGCAATGTCTAAAGTGTAAGATCAAGTATGTATGTAGTAGAGTAGGTGTGGCTTCCAAAGAGATGATAGTTTCTCTTGATGAGGTAAGTTGACCTTGACTCTAAGTAAGACCAAATGGGACCCAAAGGTGATAGACCTTGATGAGGGACCACTTAGCAAAATGTTGTTGTATGTAGTGTGTTGACAAAGTATGATGAGGACAAGCAAGTGACCTTTTGACTCAAGTTTAGACAAATGTGAATGTAATGTAAGGTGTAAAGCAATGATGGACTTTGTGAGACCCAAAGACACATTGAATGCTAGAAAACCTGGAGAAATAACCTAGGAAGCTCAAGAATTCTGTAACTGACTGTGTTTGTTTGCTGGACTGTAAAAAAATTTCAATTCTGAACACAGACGCGCCTGTATACTGCATAGACGCGATTTTCGGACACAGACGTGGTTCTGTTTAACACAGACGCATTTCTGAGATTTTGTAAATGCAATGTTGATTCTGAGAACACGGACGCGTTTCTTCCCTTCACAGACGCGGTTATACGACACAGACGCTATTATGTCAGACACAGACGCATTTCTGCAAAATTTGTGCAATTTTTTCCAATCTGTGAAGTTGCTTTGTTGTGACCAAATCTAAATGTTTGACTGTTTTTCATGACAAGAGGACACAGTGTTGATGAGGACTCAATGTTTGCAAGTGTCTAGACTCAAAAATATGATTCAAAGAAAGTGTGTTGTTTGATGTAAAAATGTTTTGCATACACTTGAAGACACAAAAGACACAATGTTTTAATGTTTGGTCTTGAATGTTTGAATGTTCAAAATAAGTCAAGCACAATTCTTATGGCTGGCCAAGATAATAGTTGTTGATCCCACATGGGGTTTTACCCCCAAGGCTACGCTATTCAAAGCGGATACTTAGATGCTTGACCCCACTGGCTCCACCCTCGGCACTCACTTCTCAGGGCAGCCAAGCATCAGTCCCCACAAAAACTCCTTGTGGTGAACTTTGTATCTCTACTAAGAACCTTATGTGTGTGAGCCGCTACCAGAGGTCCGACCTCCTGCCCCAACAACTAGAAGGATTTGGGCTTCTAAAACAAAAAGGTGCTAGTAAGGGCATCCGCTCGTGTGGCCATACATGTGGCACTTTCAGCTCTATAAAAATAGAAGGCTCCCAACTGGTAGGGGTTACGCCCTACAAATGATCAAATAAATTTGATCAAACGAGTTTATGGGGAGACATAGTGTCGGTATGAACTAATCAACACACGTTATTCATAGTTTTCACCATGAATACAGTTATTTATAGTGGTTTGGAAGAAGATGGCTTTTCTTTTTCTACCACTTGGGTCGTTCTCTCCTCACTAGTAGTCCTAATGACCACACGGGGAGACAGGCCCTCTGAAGATTAAACAAAAAGAGCCTATTGCTCAAGACACAAAAGACAATGATTCAATTTTAAAGCACCAATTGAAGTGTTTGCTAGTCTATGAAAATAAGGCACACAATAAAAATCCAAAAACCCTTGCCAAGGTCCTGCAACAAAGATTTGTTAGTAGTTTGGATTGTTTGAAATAATCACCCCTTCCTGCAAGCACACAAGTTAGGTAAATTTTAGATCTAAAAGACTTTGTGAAAATAGGGGCCTTCAACAAAATGATTTTTCTCTCAAGACAAGTTGCACCAATTTCGTTAGCTAGATTTGAAGATGTTAGCTCAAAATAAACTAGATCTGAAAAACCGAATGATTAAAAACTAAATCAATAAAAAAAAAACCCCTAAAAATGAAATCAGTGCGTACAGACGCGGGTGCAATATGCAGATGCCACTTTGGGACACAGACGCGCTTCTGTGAGACACAGATGTGGCTCCATAACACAGACACAACTTCTGGACTCAGATGCACCTACAAACCCCACAGACGCGACTGGAGATCACAGATGTGATTTCCGGAATCTGCAAAAAAGAAGAAGATGAAACAGTATCGTCAACGCAGACGCGATTCCAGATGTCACAGATGCGACAGAAAATCACAAACGCGGTCCGGAAGTGCACAGACGCGAGACAAAACCAAAAACGCGATCCGAAAGTACGTAGACACGAAAATATCAAAATGTTGTCGAAAATGCCAGATCTGCAACTTCAAGACACAAAATCTGCAAACAAGGATGTTAAATGCAAAAGGGACAAGAGTCCTACCGGGCGTGCCAAAATGTATATGGTGAAAATGGATTCAATAATGATGAAAGACTAAATGAATTCAACCACAAAACCCTAGCCTAACAATAACAAAAATCCACCATAACATATGAAGATTACCTAAGACAATGCAAATCAAATGAAATCACAAATATTATACCATCACATGTCCAATAAGGTTTGGATCTCCATTCCTCCTATCTCCATTGATCTTGCTTGATATATTTGCTCTTAGATTTTATATGCACATGAGCTCAACAAAGAACGGAATATGGTTGTAAGTAGGATCGCATATGAAGGTGCAAAGCGTAGTGTAGTCAATTGATCAAGTAGTTGGTTAGGGTTTGATAATGAAGGAAGAGTCTCCTTATATAGAAGACTCTATATGAAATGGAGGGATAAGATTGAGAGGTGTAAAAGGAGGTCGGCTATGATTAGAGGGTAGGTAAAGAAAATAATAAAATAATGAAAGGGGAGGTAGAGTATGAATTAAGAGATGAATGACATGTGTCATAGGTAGAAAAGGCTAATGAATTAATTAATTAAATAAAGATTTATTTAATTAATAGAAGAAGTCGGATAATTAAATAAATAAAATATTTATTTAATTTAGGAAAAGGATAATTTAAAAAAATAAATATATTTATTTAAATGAGAAATAAGGCTAGAAGAGGATAAATGAATTAATTAAATAAATAAAGATTTATTTAATTAATAGAAGAATTAGGCTAAAATAATTAAATAAATAAAGATATTTATTTAATTAGACATGACAATTTTAGGTGTCTACAGGAAGCAATCCTTGAGAAGAAGCAAAGCGAGATTGTGCAGATGAAGAATCCATTGATAGGACGTGCATCATGTCAGTTAGATGATATGAAAGATTGCAGTTCAGATAAGTCAGAGGTAGATGACATAGATGTTGGTGATGGCAACAAGGGTTCAATTCTTGAAGGACTTGAGTATGAAAAAGTGATTTTGATTGGGACAATGGAATGTCCTTTGGATGGAGTAAAGGGTATAGTACAACAAAGTACCCCTATGATAGTGAATTGTGAGACTAATGATGTAGCCTTGAAGTTGGATGGAGAGTTGGTATGCCAAGAGAAATGGTATGAGATGAGGAATGAGTTGGTAAGGGAAGTTGAGTTAGTTGATAAGATGATGATGGGCTATGAGAAGGCTAGAGAAAGTGTGAGTTCTCCTAGCATGGAGATGAAATATGTTAATGATAAGACTATGAGTTGTCTTTGGGTGGTAAGTCTGATTGTTTTGCAGATGTATGCTATTGTGAAAGAGATTCAAAACATGGTGAAGATGATGGATGTTGGTAGAAGTCAGATGGTGGAAGGGGCATGCTATTGCTTCTTGATTTTGTTGATTTTGATAATGAATAAGAAACCAAGAGTGAAGATTAAGGTAAAGAGTCAGAGTATCAAATGTTTTGGCATATGTGAAGATGTAGGTCAGATAGAGAGCATATGGGAGCAACCTAATCAAAGCATGGAGGAGAAGATTCAAGAGGAAAAAGTAACAATGAGGGGTACAAGAGATAAAGCATGGATGGGAAGTCAAGAGAATGACAAATACAAACCCAAGGTGCAGATGAGAACACTAAAAGGGAAAGATGGTGCAGATTTTATGTTTGTTTGTTATTGCAGGTGCACCATTTCCAAGAGACTTGGAAATTTTTGAGGCGGGGAGTATGGTGCAAGAGCACCCAAGACAAGATTGGCCACCATGAGGCCATAATGAGGATTTATGTGATAATTAAGTCTATAAGGTTAAAATGACCATTTGATAATTTAAACATGGATAATAATGCCATTTGGAGTCATCAAACTCATGTAATGAGTCATTTTGTAATAAGTTGTCAAAATTGCCATGTTGGGCAAATAATGTCAAAATGAGTAATGTAATGGGGTTCAATGGGTAAAATAGGTTTTTAATGAGCATTTTAAGTTTCATAAGGTCTTGTGTGACCATATTAATGTAATAAAGTTGATTAGAAAGTGTCAAGATGCAAAAAGATTAAAAACTTGTCAATTGACAACTAAAAGTGTCAATTTGACAATAAATTAAAGTTGTAAACACCCAAAAGTGGTTGTATGGGTGGTTAAGAGTTGGTTTTCAGTTTCCATGAAGGGAATAGGTTTAAATATGTTTGTAATGATCCAAAATTAAGGGGTAGAGGCTCGGATTTGCTTGGCATTGTAAGAATTTGTGGTTTGGCAATAAAAATACAAGGTTTTCCTTGCAATTTTGGTCTAAAATCTACACTTTATTGGTCTGAAACTCTTCTTCTTTGCTTAATTTTTGATTGGAAATGGATTTGGAAATGTAGAGGGGTGTTTTTAATATCATTTGATACTATTATTGAATATTTTCATTCAAATCTGATACACTTCTATTTGTTGTCCTAAAATCTGTTGTAGGTGATTGTTTTTGGGAAGTTTTGAGAGTCACAATGCAAATGTGACCCGTTCCACTTTATGTGGTTGTTGTTTCTTGTGGAATGGTTCAAGAATATTTTATTCTATGTATCTATAACCTAACATGTGCGGGGAATAATGTGGAGATGAAGTGTTGATAGCCTAGGCTAAGAGATTGAGTGAGGAAAAACATGAAAATGGAGGCATGAGTATAGCAGAAAAAGATCTACCTTAAGGAGGTAGTGTTTTTATGTGAAAAAGTGTTAGGGGATGGTAAATTAATGGTGAATACCAAGTTGCAAGATCTGGAAGTGAGTTTTGGGGTTTGAACAAGGAGGCCCTAGTTTTTTAGGCCTAAAAAGGGGGGTTTAGTATCTAACCTATCAAATGATTGTGTATTGTCTTGAAACCTAGAAAATATATAGTTTTGGAACATTTTTCAAGACTTTTTTTTTGTTTTGTGTTGTTTTTGTACCGTTTGTTGGTACTTGTTTTGGAAAAGAGGGCTAATTGGGCCTAGTTGGTGTGTAGTAGGGTGCTGGTCTGAGTATTTCGTCCAAAAGAACTATAGTTTATTTTCATGTATGTAAGGTAACTTCCAAAAGGGTATCAAGATATGCAATTTATTTGTCAAGTGTTTTCAAATTATTTTGAGTAAATGTCAGAATACCCGCTGAACAGGGCTACTAGGGAAATGGCCTATTTAGGGACCCGGGTAAGGGTTTGAGAGAGAACCAGTTGATAGGGTGAGTGAATCCTATTTTTTTAAGTGGAATAGGGTATTTTGAGACCCTAGTAAGTGTTGGAACAAGCTGGTGAGGTTGAGAGTTGTATTTGGGCATCTTGGTGAAGCCTAGTGAAGGAAGGTGAAACAAGAAGAGTTGAGTTTTTGAAGAAGAAAGAATGATAAGTTGCAATGTAATTGTGGGAGGGTCCATGATTCTCTACATCACAAGCCCCTATACAACCCAACACCATTTTCTTCTTCTTTTGTGCATTTTTAGTCTGAGAAACAAGTTTTGGACATAGTTACAAGTACAATAATACAAAGGAGACTGAGATGGAGGCTACTAGACCAAATTCGATAGAAAGGGAATGCTCTAGGGAACCTAGCACCTTAGTCCACTTGGTTTAAGGCATCTAGTGCCATAGTCCAAATATTTTGACTTGAAATTTGACCAAAAAATAGTTTGGAGGCTCCTAAGACTAGTTTTTGTATACACACAAAAATGGCTATGAGAGATTAAATAAATATTTTATATTTATTTAATAATTATTCTTCTATTAAATAGTTAATTTGAAAAGATTAATTTATTTAATTCATTTCGTGTCTTTCTATTAATTAATTTAATTGAAATGTTTTATTAATTAATTCATCTATTCTATTCTTCTAATTAATTGAATATCTAATATTTAATTATCTCCTTCAATCAATTAAATATCTAATATTTAATGATTATTCTCCTATCATATAGTCTTGAATATTAAATGATTTCTTAAATTATTTAATCTCTTATCCAACTCACCTTCCATCTCCACTTCATCTTCCCTTTGCCAACTCATCCATCATGTGGCTAAAGATATTAATATTTCTTAAATATTAATTCATTTATCTCCAACCTCCAAATTTAATGAAATATTGTGTAGGTACACATTATTTCATAACCTTCTTCTATATTCCCTCTAACATCCCTACATCTTAGGAAGGACTTGAGTCCACTTGTCCTCCCATGCCTAAATTTTCTCCATCCCTAGATTCCATCAGTCGGCAACCCAGTCAAGGTGAGATGAGTGACACTTGTCTTCTCCTTCCCCCTTTCTCTCAACCTTCACCTTTGCTCACAACCATCCAAATCTGTAGATCCGATCATGACCGTTGATGTGGGTGACATCATCTTATCCTCTCAAAGTCTATAAAATTAGGAGTTTGAGTTGAGAAAGAGTTAGTCTTCAAAGCTAATCATTTGTGAAAACTTATGCATCCGTGAGTTTTAATCTTGAAGCAAGTAACATAATCATTTAGCATAGTCATTTAGCATTGCATATCATAGCATTAGTGAACTATCAATTATCATTCCATTCTTCATATGCCATCTTGGAGGCTATCAATGCTTATCTGAGAGCACACCATCTGCAACTAGGAACAATGGAGTTAGGACACAATGAGACATAAACCATGAAGGTAATAATAGTATTTTTATTTCATATGTATTTCATGTAGTTTCATTGGTTGAGTTTGGAATCCTCGTAGCATTTCCTTTGTATTTTGTGAAACTAACTTGTTGCGGGTAGCATTTTGATGATGAAATTCAAGTCGACACATTTTGGCGCCCACCGTGGGGCTTAGGCCTCGAACTTACCTTTTCTAATATCCTGTCTTATTCTTTTGAAATCAATTTAACGCTTTTGTAAGTCAGTTTCACGCATCTGTGAAATTTAATAGCTCGTATGTTGAGTAAGTTGGTGCTTTTGTTGCTTAGGTTAGCGTCTGTTTTCAATAGAATAGCACTTTTAATCATGAATTCACGTATTCAAATAGTAGGTTAGCGTCTTTGTAACATTGGTTAGCGCTTCTGTAACATTGTTTAGCACTTTTGTAACACAGGTTAGCGCTTTTGTGACACAGGTTAGCGCTTTTGTGACGCAGGTTAGCGCATTTGACCGATAGTTTAGCGCATTTGAAACAGAGTGCAAAATTTGTAATCAAATCTTGAAATTAGGCTTGTGGAAAGACAATATATATGGAATATAACATTTAAGTATAAGAAAGAGAATTCTTATACTTTAAGTTATATTCCATATATATATATATATATTTTTTTTTTTTTTTTTGGGATGTTTGATAGGGGTTTCAGACCTCTAGGAGTTATAATGCAAAATCTAGTTTTTGGAAGATCCTCCAAATTTCATACAGTCAAATTTCAGGGCATTTCAGGATCAGGAGTGAAAAATTTTGTAACCAAGATTTGATATTAGGCTTGTGGAAGCCCACCTAAGGTTTTGGATTTTCACTAACTTTTTTTTTTGCAGGTTTCTAATGGTTTCTTGCAGATTTGGAGGAGTTAAGTTAGGATTTAGTGATTTATTTTCTAGCTTTTTTCAAAGTTGGTTAAAAAGAACTCATATTTCCTTTTGGGTAAAAAGAAATTCATTTTTTCAATTTGGTGTTCTAAAAAGTACCTGACTTGTTTTTGGGCTCTAAAAATAATCATATTTGCAAGGTAAAAAGAACAACAAATCAAACATTTACTTTCTTGCAAGGTTGGGATTCACACCTCAAATTTTGGGCTCTAAAGAGAACAACAATCTTTCATTTTCTTGCAAAGGTAAAAAACATAATCAATCTTATTTTTTGCAAGTTAAAAAGAACAATCAACTTGTCCATTCTTACAAAACAAGCTATTTTTTTGCAACGATTTTCATTTTGTTGACCAGGATTTCCAATTCCTAGTTTAGAAAATCATTTGCTATGTGGGGCTAAAATAAACACCATGCTTGTTGGAGCAACATCTCCAAATAGAGGATAAATCACATTGCTATGGAAGGTTAAAAAGAACACTTATACTCCGTGTCTTGAAAGTGGTAGGCATATGCTCTCCCCTTAATTGGGTGACCAAAAATCCAAACCCACTCTTTTATGCTTTCTTTACTTTCAAGCAATTAAATCCTTTAGAGGGTCTGCCTTCTCGAAGCCTTGAGGGCGCTAGTGTGAAGGGTACGACCCAAGTGAGAAATGACTTTATCACCAAGTTTACCAACCCACTATAATTAAATGTGGAGGCTAATGAAAATCCCCTCCAATGTAAGTGTGTATTTGATAGCCTTCCCCTAGTATCCTTGTGATGTGAAAAGCCTTTGTTCTAAAGGTTGGGAAGCCTCTTAATTAAGTTTATCATTTGTCGCACCGAACATAATCCTTACTACGAACCAAAGAAGTAGAAGCTTTGAGCTGAGTCAGTTGCCATACATTGGCAATATCGTAGTGCAAGGGTGGGGAAGAATCCGCCCCCAAGATTATTCACCATATGTCTTCCAAGATAACTACTCAATTAAGGAGCGATTCTCTTTGGGTTAATTTCTGGAAAAAGGCAAAAAAACGGGCGCCCTCTAGGGGGTGACATGGTTGTTTGAGTTGACGAAGTATCGAGACTAGTGGGCTATGATATTGTTGATGACCTTTGAATAAAGTGTTTATCTGATGTGTCCTTTATTGTAAATCAAACCAGTGAAAATATTGGGGATTTGAAAATATCCTCACAAAAACATACAGTCAATGTTTAGCATAGGGATGATCATTGTTTTCATGTGTGCTATGTCTTCTTGTTATGAACATTGAAATATCTTGCAAATTGACCAATACAACAATAAATTCAAAACAAAGAGCAAAGAGAAACCTTAGAGAGAAAAGAATTTCCAAATCCAACAAAACACTTTTTTGATGTGGTTATCAATTTTTCAACTATCTTTAGGCAAGATTTTTATCCAACAAGATTAGGGGAGTATCAAACCAAGTGATCAAGAGTTTATCATCCAACTATCTCAACAACAACAAACCCAGCTAGGTATTCAAGTTAGTCAAGTCAAGTTTCCATATCGAGAGACTTTATCCATATCATTTGACGTGCTTTGTCATAGGGGTCTATCAAACAAACCCTCTATTCGACTTAGTGAGCTTGAGTATCCAAAATGAAGTATCCATCAAATCAACAACATCAACCTATCCAAACTGAAACTTTAATCACTCATGTGACCATCCCTTGGCTCTTGAAAAAGAAGAAGCTTATTCAAAGGAAATGAGTCCTAGCCTAAATCAAGACCAAGATATCATGGCTCTCCAATCTAATCCCATTTTTTATCAAGATCCTACCTATCAAGAATCTTATGATGATCCCCTAAGATTTCGGTATTCCATCCACGATGATCCCCTTTTATCTCAAGAGCAGAGCCGCATTCAACATCCACCTCCTAAGAAAGAGCATGATATCCCTTTCATCTCCTTCACTAATCTAATTCAAAATCAAGAGAAAAGCACAAACTCAAATGATTCTACTCCAAGTCAAGATCAAGATCAAGGAATCCTTTCATCCTCCAATCAAATGATTCTACTCCAAGTCAAGATCAAGATCAAGGAATCCTTTCATCCTCCAAATCCATTTTAGGTCCTTTTGTTCCAAAGTCAAACTCAATCTCTTCATCCTCCAAATCCATTTTAGGTCCTTTCATTCCAAAGTCAATCTCTTCATCCTCCAAATCCATTTTAGGTCCTTTTGTTCCAAAGTCAAACTCTTCATCCTCCAAATCCATTTTAGGTCCTTTCATTCCAAAGTCAAACTCTTCATCCCTTCCATCCATATTGGGTCCTTACTTCCCTCCATCCAGCATTCCATCACCTCAAATGATACATAAGAAAGATAAACAAAGGCACACATCTTTTTACTTCTTTCAAACATCTATCTAAACATCTTTTCAAAACTATTCTTCCATCATTTTCATTATCTATTTTGGGTTCTTATTTCCCAAAATTCAATTTTCCTCCATCTCTTCATCACTTCTCAAGTTGTGTACCAACACTCATCTTGAATACATTTCCATATATCCTCGTAGAAATCTACATTCTATCTATTAACCAACACCTCTTTTCTATCCTTCCATCCCTTTCATTCATTCCTTTGCATAAATTCATCATCTATGAAATAGGCATTTGTGTCATTTTGTCACATGCTTGCCCATGCTCGAATCTCATGTTCATTCCATTTCCTAGATACCCATTCATGATACACTTCAGAATCTGAGGTTGTTCCTCTTTAACATTATCTTTTGGTTGGGATACACACTCAATCCAGAAAAGAACCACTTATTGTATCTTGGTACTGACATCTTTTGATTACTATATCTCATACACTTAATCAATTGCTCTAAATCATTGTGATCTCTTAGTCGAAGACATGGCTAGTGAAAAATCTAAAATCTTGCTTCAGTGCCATTGTAATTATTAGACCCATGTAAGTTTCATTACTTACAAGCCAATGTAATCAGAATAAGAAAAGGAAAAGACAATATCAAAAGATCTAAAGCATGATCAGAAAAAGAAATATCCAGAAAAGAAAAGAAAGAAAAAGAGAGAGAAATATCAAAAGCTTGGCTATGGGAACATACAAATAACTCCATCAGGGCTATGGATTCCTGACTGGCAATGGAGCAATATTTGTGATATTACAACAATAACCTCGTTGGATCTATGGATTGTTTCTAGCAGTGAGGCTCTATCCAGGATGCTTTTGAAGTCAAGGTAACTCATGTAGCTAGCCACATTGGATTCTGAAGAATACAATGATCATATGAGCCAGAATGAACCCAATTGCACACACATGGGTAATCAAAGACTAAGTACCTTGATCCAGTTTGGGATTCTTCTTCCCTTTTGAGTCTACTTCCTAATTTCCAGATATGTTTGGTTGAATTTTTTTGGAGGTTCTAACTGTGGGTTAGGTCTCTATCTTTGAAAATTTCAGGAACAATTATTTAGGTGGTGCTAAATACTATGACAATCTTACATATCACCTCTTTACAAATGGAGACCTCTATACTTGGGGTCAAAGTTTCATCCACTCTATTCTTCATACTACATCTCCCATTATACTTCCTCCAGTATTAATTACCCTATATAAATTTATCCAGTGCTATCTACGATCTTGATTCATGCTAATCTATACCATCTATCCTAACTATTCATTTCTTTCATCATCTATCACAATCTATGATCTTGTTTCTCCTATCCATATCATATCTCCATCCATATCCCATTTTCCATCCTTGATCTTGATCAAAACTAAGGACAAAAACATGATTAAAAAAATCTCTTGACGTGTCTCCTCATAAGTTACCTCCATCTTTCACCCATTCATCTTCATATCAAAAATTCATCCATTCATTGTCTTGCTATACATTGGGGCAACCAAATACATCTTTCTTCTAATCCAAAAAGCTAAAAAAAAGAGAGTAAAAACAACTAAAAATCAAAAAAATCAAAAGAACAAAATTGAAAATCAAAGCACGAGCACATGGCCCATCCATCAAATCAACAAACAGGAAAACTCTCGAAGTCTTCTATCAAACTGATCACATGTCTTGTTAATCAATTCATCACTCAAAATCTATCAACACCAACATGTCTTATATAGGGATAGGTACACTCGAAACCAGGCAGATCTGTCTTATATGGGGTACTCACTCTTTGAAACCAGACATTCTTATCAATCATCGAATAAATCAAAATAATGGCATAGATCAGTATGACTACTGGATTTTGTTCTGGGTAGTCTTATCTTTATCAATTGATGGCATGACATGTTTCATCTTTCAAAAATCAGGAAAGACAAAAAAAATAAAAAATAAATCAAAAAATGCAATAAATTTAGATGGTGAAAACCTGGTAAACAGGCGCTCTCTAAAAAGTGAGTTCCTCCATCTATGAGATCGCTTTGTGCACCTATCCACTCCATCATATCCAATCTATCGCTTCCTATCTCATCCATTTCATCTTTTGCATCTATTGCTCTGAACCATTAGCAGGAAATATGTAGCTTACCAACAGTTATCAATCTTTGACATACTTATTGTAGTCACTGTCTTAGATTTTATCAGAATCAATCAATCTGCATTTTGTATCCCACCATGGTTTCGATCTTGATCAATTCATACATCCATAATAAAGTTTTGTTTATGTTGGGGGCAAAATCCTAATTCCTTTTGCTAAGGTGATCTTTTGAATCTTTGAAAATCCAAAACATTCGAAAAACTTAGAAAAACCAAAAACACCTAGGGTTTTGAAACAGATAACGAGAAACAAAGCAACGAAGATCAAGGCATTTTATAAATAAACTGAATCGTGAAACTCAAAAAATGAAGAATCAACCAGCAAGTAATAAAGGATTATCAAAGATCATTCATCAAGATGATTATATCAGTTAATGACCATGAGAACATGTGAATGACCTACAAGATTCAGTGTTTATATCTTGATTTTATTGCTAATCATGTACTCTATGTGACTCAAGGATTTCCATGACTAGAGAAGCTATGATGATGCATGATTATTTTCTTTGATTGTTGTTTGTGGTTTATCTCTTATTAGGGTATGTACTTGTTTAAGGATATGATCGGAAAAAGATCAAGGAGGACGTTCCAAGTCATGCATGAAAGGAGATAATCCTTATCTGTTCTGCAAGCAATACTCAGGTTACCTTGACTCATTATATCAAGTTACTTGTATTAACTTGCTATATCAAAATCCATGTAAGAAATACTCAGGTAATCTTGGATCATTATGTCAAGTTGCTTGTATTTTCTTACAACATTTTAAAGCTCAATGATGAAATCAAGCACTGTTACAAGATAACATATGAAGAATGGCAGTATCATTTTTAGTTAGATCATTTTAGATTAGCTCATTATTCATCTGCATTATAATCATTCATTGTTAGTTGCATTATAAGCATATCATTTCATTCAAAGATCAACGGTCAATGAATAAAGATTGAGTATACTTGGACAAACAAGAAATAATTTGCATTTGATCATTATAGGTTCATTCATTTTTAGAATCATTTTAATCATCATCCATTTCATTTAGTTGCATTTCAATCATTGCATTAGTTTGCATTCAATTAAGTACATTTCATTAATCATGTAGTGTACCATCATTATTATTTGCATTATCATTTCATTAAAGATCATTTAGTTGCATCTTTGCACTTAGATTCATAATCATTATAAGCATTACATATAAAAAATCAAAAACATTTGAATAACATATTGTATAACCATTCATTCCCATATAGATCATTGCATTTGCATCATTTAAGTTAGTAATCATTTTCAGTTGCATCCAAGGTCATAAAAAATCAAAAATCAAAAAATATTTATCATTGCATCATCATATAAAGCATCATCATAATGAAGGGAAAAGATCATAACATCATCCATATAATCAATGCATATAGATCATCATAAATAGAGTAACATGCATAATAAAGATCATCATCATATAGAGTCCATGTATGCATATAGATCATCGTAAAACAATAAAAGTCCAAGTATACAATGATATCACAAAAATAATCAATGATTTACAAAGTCCCATCAATACAAATCAAGTCAAGAATCATGACTGCCTCTCGAGCCTGTGGGTCTAACACCTGGATCACCTGCAGCACCTATACCAACATCATCATCTAATGGAATCATTCTTAACTTTAATATCTTCATCATTCATTCAACTATCATCTATCATGTCTTATACATGATGTATCTTTCCTGAAACCAGACATTTTGATCATCTATCATGTCTTATATACATGATGTATCTTTCCTAAAACCAGACGTTTTGATCCTTTTGTCTTATACGGGATGTGTCCTTCTTGAAACCAGACTTGATCTCAATCCAATTCATTTGATCAATATGCAATCTATTCACTCATCTATCTTTCATTTAACATTATTCTTCTATCGAGAGATCATCCATGCCTTTAATGCACAAACGATCTCTCGAGGGGGCATCATCATCAAATCAATATCCAAAAATTAGTATATGGGGCACACAATCAAGATTTTCAATCTTTGTCAGGCACACTATCAAGACTTGATTTAATCTTTGAAACAATGTTATCTTGACATCATTTCAAAGAGGGGCAAAATGTATACACATAAAATTGGCTATGAGCGATTAAATAAATATTTTATATTTATTTAATATTTATTCTTCTATTAAATAGTTAATTTGAAAAGACTAATTTATTTAATTCATTTTCATGTCTTTCTATTAATTAATTTAATTGAAATATTTTATTAATTAATTCATCTATCCTATTCCACTAATTAATTAAATATCTAATATTTAATTATTCTTCTGATCAATTAATTAAATATCTAATATTTAATTATCTCCTTCAATCAATTAAATATCTAATATTTAATGGTTATTCTCCTATCCTATAGTCTCAAATATTAAATGATTTCTTAAATTATTTAATCTCTTATCTAACTCACCTTCCATCTCCACTTCATCTTCCCTTTGCCAATTCATCCATCATGTGGCTAAGGAAATTAATATTTCTTAAATATTAATTCATCATTTATCTTCAACCTCCAAATTTAATAAAATATTGTGTACGTACACATATTTCATAATCTCCTTCTATATTCCCTCCAACATCCCTACATCTTAGGATGGACTTGAGTCTACTTGTCCTGTCATGCCTAAATTTTCTCCAACCATCCCTAGATTCCCTCAGTCAACAACCCAGTCAAGGTGAGATGAGTGACACTTGTCTTCTCCTTCCCCCCTTTTCTCAACCTTCACCTTTGCTCACAACCTTCTAAATCTGCAGATCTGATCATGACCATTGATCTGAGCCACATCATCTTATCCTCTCAAAGTCTATAAGATCAAGAGTTTGAGTTGAGAGAGAGTTAGTCTTCAAGTGAGTTTTCAAAGCTAATCATTTGTGAAAACTTATGCATCCCTGAGTTTTAATGTTGAAGCAAATAGCATAATCATTTAGCATAGTCATTTAACATTGCATATCATAGCATTAGTGAACTATCAGTTATCAGTCCATTCTTCATATGCCATCTTGGAGGCTATCAGTGCTTGTCTGAGAGCACACCATTTGCAACCAGGAACAGTGGAGTTAGGACACAATGAGACATAAACCATGAAGGTAATAATAGTATTTTTATTTCATATTTATTTCATGTAGTTTCATTGGTTGAGTTTGGATTTCCTGTAGCATTTCCTTTGTATTTTGTGAAACTAACTTGTTGCAGGTAGCATTTTGATGATGAAATTCAAGTCGACATAGTTTTCATCCTTGTTTGCACTTGGAAACTTGTCAGGACTGTATGCCGAACCATAGTGACCAACCCTTTTGAGCCCTCATTTCAGCCACAAGTTCCGTTGTGAAATCCATTTCTGGTTTTGTATATTTTAGTTGACTCTTTATTCACATTTGTCTATTTATGTTGATTACTACCAATTTTGCATCATTCAACCTAGTTCTTGCATTTTTTATCTCTAATCATATCCAATCAATCAAGTCAAAACATAACAATCAATCCAAATGTGCCTCTCTTCTAAAGGGTTAAAGTTGGGCCTAATTAGTTGTTCTCTAGTGAATGATGAGATTGGGAAATATTCTTAGTTTGCATGTTTAGCCTAGTGAACTCCATTTCCCTACAATACAATATGATTGCTATAAAAAAAGACCACAATAAGAGATCATTAAAAAGGACCTCATTCCCATATACACAAAGCTAAGAAAACGTCATCTTATGCAACCTGAAGAGGGGAAAAGGACAAAGAAGGAACAAAGGAGGTTAGAATGCAAAGAGATCAAACAAGACAAAACACAAATGCAAACAACCAAATTTATACCTTGTCTTTCACCTCTCCCTCAGATTGAGCTTGATGAAGTGAAGACGCCCCTTTTGATGCTCTACTTGATTTGCTCCTTGCTTGATGTGGATGTGGATTGCTCCCCTTTGCTCAACAAGATTTGGATCTGAGTTTGGGATTATGATGGATTTGGATAGATTTAGATTGAAAAATTGAAGGATTGTGAGGGCATTATGATGGTATGATAGGAAGAAGATAGAAGAGAAATGACATTATGATGGTATGATAGGAAGAAGATAGAAGAGAAATGGGTAGCATAAGGATAGAAGAATGGAAGCCCCCTTTGTGATAAAAAGAGGCTACAATTTATAGATTGGAGGAGGCCAATGGAGGGCCAAGATTGATTTGATCATGAAGGGCTAAGATTGATTCAAGATAGTGGACATGGATCAAGGATGCCTTGGGAAAATAAAAAGGAATATAAAATTCCTTAGGAAAAGGGGGGAAAGAGATTTGAATTTCAAAATGAGGATGCATAGGGGGATTCAAAGAAATTTGAATTTTTTTGAGAGGTTCAAGATTGATGTGACATGAGTGAGGGAATTTAAAATTGGAGAATAATGATAAGTGGGATTATGAGAGATTCTAGAAGAATTAATTAGGTTGAGTGGGGATTAGGAAAAGTGATTTGTAGAAATCACATGACTAGGTTAATTAATTAAAATTAATTAACTGAGTGGGTTTAGAGGAAATAATTATTGGAGGGACTTTAGAAGAATAGGGGAATAATTAATTTATTTGATAGATTAATTATTGGACAATAGTGACATGATTAATTAAATTAGATTTAATTAACACTAGGAGGAATAAGGATAACACAATTAAATTAATTAATTATGTTGACATGCTTAAATTGATTAAATATTAATTTTAGGTGTCTACACAACCAAACTACAATTACCATTACACCTATCAAGTTAGTATTTTTAAAGCTTTAAGACATTTCAAAAAGATAGAGTCCCATAATTTTGTACTAAAATTATAGATATATGACAAATAAATCTTTTAAAGTGTTGTAAATATTTATTTTTTATTTTTTTTGGCAAGGTGGCAATGCCACTTGATATATTTTATTAATAATATATAATTTTTACAATATATTTAAAAACCGGTTCAAACTGAGCTCCCAGAGAAAAGAAGCAGCAAGAAAAACTCTCGTCATTGCTCATCAACATGACTATAGAAGAGAAGTAGTGAACAATCCTCTAGCCGGAGCTAGTTACAAAATAGAGATCAGCAAAGGAGCATGCAGGCTCATTTACAAATAGGAGCATGCAAGCTCATTTTATAGAATAGGAGCATGCAAGCTTATTTACAAAATAAGGACATGAAAAAGAAATAACATAGGCTGCCCAATGAATAAAGAAGAGAGCTCCAAAAAGCAAGAGGACTAAACCAACATCGAAGGACAGATCCATCTTCATGGGATATCTTGAAGGCCCTGCAACAAAGAACTCCTGAAACCAAAACTGACATGCCCCTGCACCAAAAAACACCTGCAACCAAAATATATATATATACTACAGAACATAGGGAATTTACAAGAAACATAGGGGTCCAAAACATAACTAACACCAACAACATGAGATCTGCGGTCCGCCATTATAGAAAAATGCCAAAGGAGAAGAGGTGAATGTGGAAATTCTAGATAGAAATGAAGCCCAAAATTTTTATGCCGTAAATGAAAAGAAAGAGGAGATATATCATAAAAAATCTGACAAACCAAAAGAAGCGGTGTACAAAGATAATCATGAAAACAATGCCACACCAAACTTTAAATAGCATATGAAGGACGGATTCCCAATGTGAAAATAAATATCTCTAGATTTCGCACCAGGAGAGAGTACCAAACACACAAACAACATCAATAACAACCAACTCATCATTAATGAATGCCAAGTGATGATCAAGTAAAGCAAAGTACCTCAAATCAAAACCAAATGGAATCATGAAAAGGAATACCTTACCAAGAGGAGAGAATATCAACTCATATAAACAAGCAATCATATAATAAGAAAGATTAAATACTCAACTCTCTACAGGCTATACTTAATAGGTTTGGGAAGCTCATCAAATCACACCCCAATCGAGAGGAATCAATAACAATTTTGTCACAACCCATATTAGCGAGGCAATCAACCAATGCATTACCTTCACGATAAACATGTGAGATGATGAGGTGCTTAAACGTATCAAGAAGAGTCCATATTTGTTCAAGAATATACCGGAAATGCCAATTATCATCTTTTCTTGCCTTGCAAGCACTAATGACAATAGCCGAATCACCTTCAATATGAAGGTATTTGAAATTCAAATCCTTAGCCATAACAAGACCTTCTAAAAGAGAACAAGCCTCGGCCATATTATTTGTGCCAGAAGAAATTGGCATAGCTTTTAATGCTAATAAAGAAGCCAAATGATCACGAAAAACTATCCCTATTTTTGAATCACTAGGATTTCCATGGGAGGATCCATCAAAATTCAATTTACAAAAAGGGGCATTAGGAGGATGCCATTTTATAGAATTTCTGTCTACAGGTGTTTTCTGAATCCTTGGAAAGGCAGGTGATACATGAATAATGACACTCTTCCAAGAAGAAATCATAAAATTGTCCTAGGAAGAGAACTCTGAATTCATATTAAAATATTTATGAACATGAGCATTAACGTGCTCAATAATACTTCTTTCCAAAATCCCAAGAACAACCGATAAATCCGATGAGTCACATCTAAAAATGCACTTGTTCCTTTCCCACCAAATGACCCATATGACTAAAGAGGGAATTATAAACCACAAACAAGCAAATAGAGAAGATGAATACAAAATTGGCCAAGACTGAAACATGTCCCATAAAGATAAAGGCAAAGGGAATGAAAGATATAACTTTTGAAGGACAAAATTCCAACAACTACTTGCAAACTCACAATGAAGAAAAAGATGATTGACATCTTCAAGAGCTTTACCACATAAGACACAAGAAAAGGAGGCTGCAATATTAAACTTGACTAAACGATCACTAGTCAAAATTCTATTTTGCAGCGTGAGCCAGGAAAAAACACCAGCTTTAGGTAATACTGAATTATTCCAACAGAACAAAAAGGCACAATGAGGAGCATTTTGATTGGCCATTTGTTGAACAAAAAAATATCCTTCTTTAATAAAGTAGTTTCTCGATTTAGAAGGGCACCAAATAAGTTGAGTTTTGATGTTAGAAAGGAAAGCCACTCGGTCTTGCAAAACAGATTTAAAATTTTGAATTTCCTGCAAGGACAATGGAAGAGTAGAGGGATCCTTCCATTAGACCTTGTGAGAAAATAGATCAACACTATCTACATAATCAACCAATTTAACTCCCCATGATTGAGAAAGAACAACTGAAACAGAAGCAAGAGAATCATGTTGTGAAAGAGGGGGAAAACCATTCCAGGAGTCTTTCCAAAAAATAATATCCTCCCCCAAATGAACCTGCCAAGAGAGAAAATTAGAGACCACTTTCCTACATGAGATCATAAAGTTCCAAATAGCAGACCCCTGTGGAGGATAAGGAATTGTGAAGATCCTAGCAGGATTATGGGAATCCAAATACTTAGCGTGCATAATTTGGCACCACAAAGATTGAGGCTTAGTATACATAGACCAAACTAGTTTGCCCCTAAAAGCCCTATTTCTTTTAAATAAGTCCCGAATCCCAGCACCACCAACTTGCTTGGAAAGAGACATCTTGGTCAAAGAAATCAGTGGAATCTTTTTATCTTCTGTCATGTTATTTTTCCAAAGAAAAGATCAAATAATATTTTCAATTTGGGAGATGACTGATCTGGGAGCTTGAAAAACTGAGATATAGTAATTAGGAATGGCAGATAGGACCGTTTTAATGAGAAGTATCCTACCTGAAAGAGACAACCACCTAGCCTTCCAAGAAAAAATACGAGATTTAAGTCTCTCAATAACCAAATTCTAAAAAGAAGACTTAGCAGATCCCATAAAGACAAGAATCCCCAAATAGGTAGAATGAAGAGAGTCTACTGGGAAACCTAAGATATTCATAAGTCTATTAGCCACCAACTGAGGAGTATTAAAAATGAAGATCTTGGATTTATGGGGGCTAATCTGTTGGCCATATCCAATAGTATAAGTATCCAAAATAAATTCAATATGAGTAGCCTCTTGAATAGAAGAAGACCCAAATAAAAGTGTATCATCAGCAAAAAGTTTATGAGTGACTGAAATATCAGAATTAGGAATTAACACCCCTTACCAAAAGCCCATATCCCTTTGCTTAATAACCAATCGACTAAAAGCTTCTGCCATAATGATAAATAAGAAAGGAGATAAAGGATCTCCTTTTCTAACACCCTGGGTTAAAGAAAAGTATCCAGAGGGAGCTCCATTAATGATGACAGAAAATGAAGTAGTAGAAATACAACTCTTGATCCATTTACACCAGCTTTTAGAGAAACCAAATTTTCTCAAAACTTTGAGCAAAAAAGCCCAGCAAATTTTATCATAAGCCTTCATCATATCAAGTTTGACCACAAAAGCTAGAATATTGGACAAATTTATGGAATGTAAAGTTTCACGAGCAAAAGAAATGGGTCTAAATTCAACAAAAGTTTAGGGATTCTTAGATTCTGGGATAAGGGCAATATAAGTGATGTTAATTTTTTTAAGGATATACCCACCCCTCCTAGACTCTTCCAAAGCATTAATAAGTCAAAACCAATAAAATCCCAACATTTCTGAAAGAACAAGATAGTAAACCCATCAAGACTCGGAGCTTTGTCAGGGGCCATGGAAAAAATAACAGAATGAAGCTCATATAAAGAAAAAGGCTCATAGGAAAGTCATTATCCTCATGAGAAACAAGGGAGGGGATAGAATCTAAAAGAAAATCCACATGATGATCCATAGAGGAAGAAGAAAAAGAAGGAGATAACAATTCCTTAAAAAAAGACACCCCCTCCTCTCTAATCTGCTGATTTGAATTAAGGACAACCAAACTTAGAATCCATAATACTAAAAATTGTAGAAGCAACTTGTTTAAGCTTGGCTGCAGCTTGAAAGAAGGCAGTATTCCTGTCACCTTCTTTAAGCCAAACCTCACGAGACTTTTCTACCAATAGATTTCAACCCGAGAGCAAAGGATCTCCCAGTAAGCTTGCAATTTCTTTTGAGCATCATTAGTGGAGGAATTAGTGTCATGTCTAATAATCTCCTCATTAACAACCTCCAAATCATTGGCAACTACCTCTTTTTCATGAAAAATATTCTTAAAGACCAATTTATTCCAAGCCATAATTTGAGATTTCACAAATTTCAGTTTGGAATAAAAATTGAAACATCTTAGTACCTTTACAAAATGAAGCACTTATCCACCATTGCTTTAATAAAGAAAGAAAATGAGGATGAGTGAACCACATTTTCTCAAACTTAAAAGAAGGTCTAACAGAGGAAACATGATCCAATTTATCAAAATTGAGCAAAATTGAGCAAAATTGAGAAATGGCCAGAAACTGAGGAGGTAAGAATCTCAGAAGAAAAGGAAAAGTTGCTTAAACGTAGGTTTAGGGAAATAAGAAATCTATCAAGGTGAGAGGCAATTTGGCATTTAGATCTCCTATTAGTCTAAGTGAAAGAACCATTAGAAGGGAAAATATCGAATAACACACTGTCTTGTACAAAGGAAGAAAAGTCATCAATAACCTCCCGAGCTGTAGGATTACCCCCTCTTTTTTCATCCGGGGAAAGGAGAGCATTAAAATCACCCCCAAGCACAATAAAAAATTTATCATATTGTAAAAACGATTTAGATAAGGAATCCCATAAGTCGGTTTTATCTGAAGGAGAAGTCGGACCATAAATATTAAATAGAACAAAAGAGACTTCAAACCAACCAACCTTTAACAACTGCCAATAAGAAGCAAAAGATAACATCTCAACTTTGACTGATTTAGGATTCCATAAAGTTATAAGACCACCAAAAGCACCCAAAGAAGGAACATGAACAACTTTCCAAAGGGACCATTTGGAAATTATGTTATCAAAAGAATCTTGAGAAAGTTTAGACTCTTGCAATAAGATGATATCCACTTTTGAAGAATTGAGAAATTTCTTGATCCTTCCCCTTTTGTCAGGGGCATTTAAGCCCCTGACATTCCAAGATAAAATCCTCATTTATCACAAGGAGAGAAACATGCCCTCCTTGTTTTGACTTGGGAAGAAAATTTCTCTACAATAGTGGATTGAATACCAGCCGCAATCTCCTCCTTGATTTTAGCCAATTTTGGTTTTTGACCCCTCTTCTTAGGAGTTTTAACAATAGGAGGGAAACAAAAGAAGATTGCTCCAAGGCTAACTTCTGAGAGAAATCAAATCCATACAAACTAGAAACAGTTGAAAAAGGACTATCAATAAGATTCGCATCCACACCTTCAACTGAATTTGGCTGAGAAGAGGAAACATGACAACCATCATGGACAGGCCCCCAAGAGGCAGATGCAGAAGAAAAAGAAAATTCGGGAAATTCCTTTGCAACAATCTCATCAAATAGATCAGAAACTGAAAATAAAATATCTGAAGCAATATGCTGAATCTTCTCTTCAGAAACAGAAAGAGAAGAAGGAGACCTTGGAATGGGCAAAAAAGAATCACTATCAAAAATCAAACTATGAACAATTTTGGTATCATCTGCCAGACCCACAAAAGAAGAACAAGGAGAAGAATTAACAGAGCAATGATCTGTGCAACCATTAGAAGGTAACAACAATTTTGGAAATGGAACCGAAGGACAAGAAATTTGAAAAAAACTCGCAGAGGACAATAGAAAAGGTTCAAAACAAAATTTAGAAGACCAATAATCCTTGAAAGGACTAGGAAGAAACTTAACCGAGTTTGAAGAAATAGAACAAAACCGACGAATGACAGACAAAACAAAGAAGAACACGGCCAGAGAGCAGAGAAAAGTAAAATCCATCAGAGGCACATCACATATGATATATCTAGAAAAAGGAACGAGAGATGTAACAGAAAGAGGTAAAGGAGCAGAATCCTTAACATTATGATCCTTCAAAGACTGACGATCCTTACTTTTAAAAAAGGAACATTGACGAAAATCAGATGAAAAATCTGAACAAACTTGTAAAGGTGCATCAGAATCACCACAACATTGAGAGGTGAAATGGCCAAGTAACGAAGCACAAGAATGAATAGTGATCGAATCTTGAATTACCAAAGGTTGAATCCATGCACCATATTTGGAGCAAATGGTAATCTCAGAGGGAATGAGCTTAGATAGATTTAATAACAAACAAACCCTAATCAGAAGATGAGTCCATTCGAAAGGAACTAAATCATGCTTAATAAAGATGCCCAATTTGTTTGCCAGGATTTCAACCATATACACATCACGATACTCCAAAGGAAGACCCGGGAAAGTTATTCAGAAGGGCATAAACTATGGCTTTGTCGATTGAATATCAAAATAAGGAGACCAAGCATAGGTAAAAATTCCTATCCCAAAACAAAACCACCCTTTAAATCTATGCACACAATCCCTATATTTTTCGAAATCGAAAATCACAGTGAAATATAGAGAATCTTTATCAAACAGAAATAAATCCTTCATACCATCCCAATTAGATTTTGCCCATGTTAACAATTTACCAAAAGAAACCAGAGAAATAAGCTTACCAATGAGGGTAGTAGAACGCAATAACTTCACAGAGTCCTGAATCATGTAATCGGGGAATATAACCTTATACTACACAGAAGAATGCAGATTAACCCTTATTGAATTGGAAATTGCAGAGGGAGAGTTATGGGGAAGTGGATTTGGATGGACCCACCTTAAAATCACTTTTTCAAATAAAAGATTGTAAATTTTTTCATCCCTACCTTAAAATCAAATTTTCAAATAAAAGATTTAATATTCTAATTTATATATAAACAATTATTTTTCAATCTTATAAAACCTCCTTTCCATATTAAAAAAATCCAAACCTGGCATCCTAAAAGCATTTCCTCTACTTGATCTCCTAACAAGGCTTGGGAATGCTATTTTATTCCCAATTTCCACTAGTCTATTTTATGCTCAATGCAAATACATTGAGAGAATAATTGACATTTACTTAGAGGCAAGGCACAATTTAGAAGAGGGCACATATAATTTTATGATAGCAACTGCGAACGACATTCCACCAGTTTCCAATGGCCATTTGCATCCAAATAACCAAGATATTTCTCAACTCATTGAAGGTTTATTTGAGGCATGTTTTTTTGGTCTCTTCTTAAATATGTACTACTGTTTATTACATTTTCAGGGGCATTTGGGTACATTACAACATGAAACAAATTAAATGGAGGCTACATTACAACATGAAATAGATTGAATGGAGGTTATGAGAGCTTACAATGATAGAATAAAAGGGCTCTGTACATCGTTTCATGATATCTTATTCACTAGAAATCGTTCTTTTCTTTGTGCACGAATATGTTGTATTTGGATTTTTTTTGTTTGTTTTAGATTTTCTTGTGTTTGTATGTAAGTGGGGATTGTGTGAAAGAATCCTCTCTCCTTTGGAAGGTGTGTACCCTTGATCTCCTTCCCCTTTAGTTAAAGACATTATCTTTATTAAAATATCTCTCCTTTTTAGAGGTAGATATCTTTAGGCAAAGATATCATCCTCCCTTGTTGATAGTCATTCATCCTTCACAAGGATCCCTTTGCACATCTTTTAAGATATCTTTTTTATAACTATCTATTCCTTTCTTAAAGAGTCGTATCCTCTTCTTAGCTTGGAATACATGCATTTTTGTTAAGGATATCTCCCTGGTGTTGAAGGTGTTTATACTTGATGTGGATATCTATCTTCCTTGAGATATCAACATGGAAGTATGTTGACATCTTAATGTGGGGGCATATATAGCCTCCTTGTTGTTTGTGCTTAGTGTCATTGCAACACCCATCTTGCAGTCCCATATTAATTTTTTGCTTGGTGCACATTGCAACACCCATTTTGCAGTATCATATCTTGGTGTACATTGTAACACCCACTTTGTAGCTGTGTTTTTAGATTAATTTAGAAATAGAGGTTTTATTTTGTAATCTTTGTGCTTGGTGCATGTTGTAGCAACCATTTTATAGTTTTATTTTGAGATTATTTAGCAAATAGGAATTTTGCTTTATAATCTTCCTTAAGATGGATCACACAACATAACATACCTTGTTGTCTAGTAGAATCTACGCCTCCCTCCTTTCTCTAACACGAATCACCCAACATAACACACCTTGTTGGCCAATGAAATCAATACATTCTCCTCTCATTAATTGGTGTATATCCTTATTCTTTCTATAAGACCACTTGTGCTCTTGCAATAACATGCTGAGAAGGATATTAGCGGTTGAGACATTTTGACACTGAGGTCTCTTCAACTAGTTCACCTAGAACTTTTTATTTGCTTTAGTACTAACGTTGTTTGCTTTATATATATTTTAAGGTTTTTGCATGGATTGACAAGATACTATGCTTTGGGGCTTGCACATCCCTCAAACTTAGTGCCATCTTATCCCTAGCTTGTCTTGCTCTCAAATGCTTTATCTCTCCATTTTTAGTTTACTGTGAGTATGAGTGTAAGTTCACACTCTCGTTGAAGTAGGGGATAAATGTAGTGTCATAAATTTTAACCCCTTACAATTTCACACTCCTCTTTGGGCCCTTGCTTTAGTGTGCCCTCTCCTATGTCATTCCAAGCTTATTTTGGGTTCTATCCCATTTTAAATTTCAAGGCAGTTTATTCCACAATTAAATGTCATCAATCCCTAGATCCAATATTAGGGAACGAGTATCTCACTTCCCTAAAAATTGGGGCCTATTTTATTGGGTCACAAGCCACAATGATTAATGGTTTTTTGCCAAAATTTTGGGTGAGTAACGTGTTGGCCTTAACATTGTCTAATTTGGTCTCAAAATTTGGATATGACCATTGTAAGTCGGCCAAAATAAAAAAAATACCTTGAGAAATTTATATAATACATCGCCTTTGATTCATTCAGATCATCTTTCATACCTAGAAATTCTATCATTCCAATTCAAAAGCAAATATTCTGTTGGCAGTGGGCCAACGTCCCTCATGGGGATTCGCGACATGGTTTAACAACCTCCTGTGGATTCTATAAGTCTAGTGGTTGTATCGAGCATTGCCAAGTTGATCTTTTGGTGCAACGACAACCCTAGCTTGTAACAAGTGGTATCAAAGCTTGGTCACAGGTTCGAATTGCACAGGCCACGACAAGTGACATTGAGAGGGGGATTGTTGGTAGTGGGCCAGCGTCCCTCGCGGGGATTCCCAATATGGTTTAACAACCTCCTGTGGATTCTATAAGTCTAGTGGTTGTATTGGGCATTGACATGTCGATCTTTTGGTGCAACGACAACCCTAGCTTGTAACATATTCTTCATTCAAGAATAGATCTGAGTACAAGGAGCATCAAGCTACACCAAGTTGTCTTGAAGTATGTTGTATGATGATTTTGTTACGATTTATCAATTTATTGCATCAAAACTCAAAGGACTTATCTAAAGAACATTGCATCATCAATTAAAGGTATAATTGTCCCATTTTAGCACTTCATTTTAGCATTTCTTTCAACCATTTTTAGCCCTCATTTCAAACATGGGTTCCTTTCTAAAATCCATTTATGGTTTTGTATATTTTATTTTCAATTCCTTGTTTGCATTTGTCTATTTATGTTGATTATTACCAATTTTGCATCATTTAATCTAGTTCTTACATTTTCAATCTCTAATCAAATCCAATCAATCAAATCAAAAGAGAACAATCAATCCACATTTGTTCAGCTCTCCTAAAAGGCTAAAGTTGTGCCTAATTAGTTGTTTTCCAGTGAATAATGGGATTGGGAATGATTCCTAGTTTGCGTGTTTAGATTAGTGAACTCCATTTCCCTACATTACAATATGATTGCTATAAAGAAATACCACAAAAAAAGATCATAACAAAAGACCTCATTACCATATATAAATTTTCTAGAAAACATCATCTTATACAACCAAACTACAATAACTTGCTATTACACTGATCAAGTTAGTGCCTTTCAAAGACCTAAAATTTATTTAAAATTATGATCTTATAGAGAGAGCTTCCTAAAATACTTTAAAAATTATAGATATATGACAAATAAATCTTTTAAACTAGTGTAAAGTTTTCATCCCCACCTTGAAATCGCTTTTTCAAAGAAAAGATTCTAATTTATATTTTTTAATCTTATAAAACTTCCTTTCCATATTTAAAAAAGAAAAAAACCAAACCCGACATCCTAAAAGCATTTACTTCACCTGATCTCCCTACACGGCTTGAGAATTCTATTTTATTCTCAATTTCCACAAGTCTATTTTGTGCTGGATGCAAATACACCGAGAGAATAATTGACATTTACTTACAGGCAAGACACAATTTAGAAGAGGGCACAGAGTTTCATGATGGCAGCTGCGAACGGCATTCCACCAGTTTCCAATGACCATTTGCATGCAGATAACCAAGACAATTCTCAACTCATTGAAGGTTTACTTGAGGCATGTTTTTCGGTCTCTTCTTAAACATGTACTACTGTTTGTTACATTTTCAGGGGCACTTGGGTACATTACAACATGAAACAGATTGAATGGAGGTTACATTACAACATGAAACAGATTGAATGGAGCTTATGAGAGCTTACAAGGATAGACTAAAAGGGCTCTGCACATCGTTTCTTGATGTCTTATTCACTAAAATTTGTTCTTTTCTTTGTGCATGAATATGTTGTATTTGGACTTTATTTTTTCGTTTTGGATTGCCTTCTGTTTGTATGCAAGTGGGGATTGCGTGCAAGGTTCTCGCTTTTTTTCTTTTCCAAAGTAATAGCTCTCTTTTTTTCAATATAAGCGCATATAAACCTGGGTCTCTCATTGTTTTTCAATAGGTGGTGCTTTAGTAATTTTGCTCTCATTGGTGACGACATTCTTTCTGTCCTGCAAGCTGTTGCTTTGCCCTGTACATGGTTTAAGTGCCATTGATGGCCTGCCTTCATTGGCCATTATAGTTACCGTTATTATTTAGGTACTATTGACAATTGACAGCCTTCCTTCTCCATGGACGTGGATGCACCTATCGGCAAAAATGAGTAGCCTGTAAAGTTGAACAAATTCAAAGCTTTGAAATGGCGTTGTAGGAGAAAAGCAAAACGATCTTTTGCGTTTGGCAACATTCAATATGCCAAGGTTAAAGTGTTTGTGGCCAAACCCTAAGATAGATTTGTACTATCAAGCCCGTGTAAAGTTTCACTATAACTATTATTTGTGTTATCCATCCTTAGGTGGGAATTAAAGATTTAGTTTAGTTTTGGAATGTGTGCAAATTTGCATCATTTTAAAAATCCTCACATTGAACTCTGCCCTAATTTGTTTATAGAACTTTTTAAACTGCTTTCTCTTACATCATGAGGAGTAAGCAAAAGGAACATTGGAGGCCACCCTCTTTTTTCTTGAAGAGAAGCATACTCGCTTGAAAGCATGATATCATTCCTAGAAATTGTATGAACAAAAAGATTATAGAACTGTACTATCACATGTTAGACTGACGCACATGCATTTCCAACTATGTTTAGCAACTTGAGTCACCTAGCCACTTGTATCCTAGTGATTTGTAACATGGGGTCTAGGATGGTGGCATGGAGAACAATACAATATTCTAGCTAGCAAATAAATGTGTTAAAATGTATCATGGAATAAAACATAGTGTAAAAACCATTGGATATTTATGAAGACAACAATATAGCAGAATAATACTCATATGTTTGATATGAACATGGTTTGTACATATGCGTACAAAACTAGAAGACAAGGAATGTGGATTTCTATGATAGAAAACTAGGAGAAAATATGTCCTAGCTGATTTTCCTAATTAGAAAGATGTGAATGCATTATGGCATTATGCTATGGTGTAGGCCTTGATGATGCTTTTCAAAGAGCTGTTACAATTTACAAATACAGTGTAATGTCCCCTTCTCATTGATGCTCTTTCAGTGGTCCATTAGCCTATTCCTGAGACCCGTAGGCTAGGTGGAATGAAGAATGAGGGTCTAGCATTGATGAAACAAGGACTTACTATTTTTAGTAAGTCAGGGAATGACCATTCTGGTGTTACTGGATCATGCTTTTCTGAGCATTAGTTCTTGACTTACTATTTTTAGTAAGTGATTGTGTGGCACAATTCTATTTTTGGCAGTAGACAGGGTTCTGATTCTACAACAGTTCTATGGTCGTCCGGGCTCAGTTTCATCCTGGCTGTGATAATAATCAGTACGAGAGTCATTTGCGACATAATTAAATATTATTTCCTTATCCTAAGGTTAATATTTAATTAATCTGTTTATTGGCTACTGGTTTATTAAATTTGGGATTAATGCCTATTTTATCCTAAGTTTTGGCGAAATTCAGGTGTACTATGGGATGTAGAAATATTTTAGAAGATTATTATTTCACATTGCATCTCCATTATTTGCCTAAGTGTTTAAAGTGGGTCCTCCCCCTTTTTGGGCGTGAGTTTTGACTTAGGAGAAAGTGGCGCTACACTTGGGTCCACATTTAGTGGAATGAAATTCAAATGCAAGGCGTGGAATTTGGAGGAATGGCATTTGAATTTGAAGAGTGAAGTTATAAATATGAGGCTTGGGCTCCCATTTGCACCATCTTTGAAAATTGCATCGTTATGTTGCCGGTTTGGCTACTGAAAATCTGAGCTTCGAAGTTGGCTTCCTAGCTGAGTCTCAGTTTCGTACTTGCAATATAGTACCTAGCTGTGCCCTTGTGTTCCCATTGTAGATTGGTTAATGAGTTGCAGATTATGGAGTGATTGATGTTGGATTTGATTGTTTCTGGTTGCTGGTTGCGGGACTGCTGAAAGTGAAATTTGCTCATATCTCTTAACCAGGCGACTCCATCCATCTGGGTACCGGCTCATCCTTCCTTCCATGCCATGGCGATACAATGTGTGATTTTTGAGCATTTTAAACTAAGCAATGAATTTAATAGATAAAATCAAAATTCCTAGGCTAGGCGTGGGTTTTCTGTTTTGCATTGGGATGCGTGCAAAATAAAAATGGGTTTGTTTGGGATGTGGCTTTGATTGGTTGTCATTGCATTTGATGTATGGTGGGATTGGGATTGATTTGAATCAATTCGGGTAAAAATTGAGTGAGTTATGAGTATTTTGATGTTTCCATGGGCTGCTGAAATTGTTTTTTCGGCCTGCAGATCAGTGTAACAGAAAATTACAGTCTTGCTGTAGAAATCTGCCATTATTCTCCTCATCTCATCTCAATATTGTAAGGTTGTTTTAGTAGTACTGATCATCCCTTCTTTCTGTTTTCATCTGTAATTCCCACTGCATAAGTGGAAGAGGCTGGCTTGTCGCCTTCTAAGTTTTGTAATTCAGTTTTTGTATTCTGTCCTCCCGCCGAATAAGTGGTCGAGTGATAAGTTCAATACAATGGTCCTCCTGCTGAAATATGTGGTAGAGTGATAGTTTAATGTAATGTCCTCCCATTGAAATACGCGGTTGAGTGATTGAACTTCAGTTTATTGTTATTTTCCCTTGGTCGGTTTACCGCCAAGAGCTTTGGTTTCTATCCTGCTGGATAAGCAGAAGGGGCTGGCTCGCCACCCATGCATTGTAATTTTCATTTTGATTATTATTGCTAACAATCCCCGGAACACCGTATGCTCTCACCCTCCTAGTCTGGGCTCTCGGTGAACAAAAGGTGGAAGGGTTCCCTTTCAGTTGTTTGGTTTATTCCTCTAACCTTAACGGGTTATTTGTTGTGGATGAATTGTTATTGGTCTAAAAATTAAAAAAAATTAGTGGGATATTACATACAGTTATAAGAGACAGTTACAATTAGAAACAATTGGGTTTCAGTGGCTACTCATGGTTCACATAGATATGCTATTCATAAACAATTTTCAAATTTTCAAAGCAAAAATGCAATAAAAAAGAGGTGATCAAAGTTGTCAATCTCTTGGACCACTTTATTTACGTTTGTTTGTATTTTGTTGTTGAAGTCTCTAGAATGGTCAATGAAATTCAACGTTTCTTTTGGGAGGACACTAAATCTTGCCCAATATTCTTGAAGAATTATTGCAGTTATGTATATTCAGTCTGCTGTAGTAATTTGGACAGATTCAATTAGATGTTGTTTCGCTCATTAAATGCACAGGTCTTCTGTTTATATCAATCTGATCTGCTACCTATACTCAGATAAATATGTGTGTATGAGAATCCTTTCTATTCCATCAGGTCTGATTCTCTGGTTATTGATTTAATGTTTCCTCTTCTTTTCCTTCGATGCCTGCTTTATTATTGTTTGCAGATTTGTATTTGTGTTCTGATCTCTTTGATAAATGTTCATATCATTCTTCCAGATTTTCTTATAATTATGATTTAGGTCTGCTCCTAAATCTGCTTTTAACGCTTCAGATATTTTGTTCTATTCCATGGATCCTGCCTTCTCAAATGAAAACTTCTCCACTTTATATTCTCCAATGTGAGGGAGAGTCACACCTCTTCTTAATGGTCACAACCTTTCACAATTACCACCCTTCGAAAGGGTCACAACCTTTCATTATTGCTGCCCCTTTGAAAGAGTCACTTCCTTATCTTCTTCCCATTAATGCTTCCTTAATTCCTTTGCTCCCTTCTTTCTTCCTTTTTCCCCTTTTTTTTCAAATGAAGTTATCTTCTCTCCCTATTATATCTCATGTTTGAGGGAGTCACAACTTTTCATTTCATGCCTTTTGATCATTCATTAAACTTAACTAAATTTTAATTATATTAATTTTTTATATTTATTCTTTTATATTTTAATTTATTATTATTATTGATTAATAAATCCTATTTCAACAAGGGTAAAAAAGAGGTGAACAAAGTTGTCAATCTCTTGGACCACTTTATTTCCGTTTGTTTGTATTTTGTTGTCGAGGTCTCTAGAATGGTCAATGAAAATCAATGTTTCTTTTGGTCTGGATGTGGATTGTCTGATCTTGTGCTAGTAGGACTGGTGGACGTCTTTTATGAGGTTGTTGGAAACTACCTTATTTTTTGCGGCTTTCAATATATCTTTTTTTTCCTTCAATTTATCTTCCAAGCTGGAACCCATCTTTGTTGCTTTGCCAAGCTTGGAGCCCACTTATGTTATACAACTTGTATGGGTGCTAGCATCTTGATCCATTTTTGTCTTATGGTCTTCTTGGACCATTTTGATTTGTAGGTGTCAAACCTCTTTCCTCAAGTCGTTGACCTTTGTCCTTTTATCTTCTTTGCTCATCCTTTAAGGTCTATGTGGCTTCTCTAGTTTTTCTTTGCTCTCTTTTGGAGTTTTCTCTTAGTTTTGTTCAAGTTAGAGGATAGTAATTTGCTACTTTGTTTATGACGTTGGACTTTCATTCTTTTAGAGGTCCTCTTGAAATTCCTTGGAAGATGTGGAAGCATGATAGTTTGCTTGGGTCATTTGGTCTAGTGGCTCTTGAACTTTGGGGATCATAGTTATGTAGCACATAACTTATGGCATTAGGTTCAATTGTATCATTATTGGAGGCTCTACAACTTTAGTTGTGGTCTTGGCACTTTGAGTGGTGAGGTACCACTAAGACTCAACCACATTATGTTGAGAGGTTGATGATGTTGATTGGAAAAGGAGTAGAAATGAGGGAGGGATGGGAAGAAAGAGGAGGGGAAGGAGGTTTTATGTTAGAGAGGGAAGTGGTGTATTGCGGAGTGGAAAGGTATAGAGGGAAAACTTATTGTAGAGATATTGTTCAAGGGGTGGAGGGGAAATTGTGCTCCATAACATTAGTTCTTGAAATGGGAAGGGTAGGATATTGTACAAGGGCGGTCATTGTAGAAAAGGTGATAATGGTTGATTGATTTTATAGGAAAGGAAGATGAAATATCAACAATAATAGGGGAGGTTAGAATCAACAACAAAAGTAGTTTTGTGGTATCTATAATGGGAATGAACGAAGAAATAAGATTAAAAGAATTTTCTACAATGGAAATAAGAATATGTATAGTGTGAGGGGGACTATTTACCATGGAAGTGGGTGATGAAGGGGAACTTTTAGAAAAGGTGAAAATGGGTTGATTGATCTTGAAAGAAGAAATAAGATTAAAAGAATTTTCCACAATGGAAATAAGAATATGTATAGTGTGGGGGGGGGACTATTTACAATGGAAGTGGGTGATGTTAAGTTTGGAATCAGATTTATATGATTAGGTAATTTTAAAATTTTATTTGTACCTTGGTCACAATCTGATATCAATTAAATCCTTCGAATATGATTTGTATGTAAGTCACGGATCAGTTTGTAGTCACCAATCTGCTTCTTGTATATGTCACCAATCTGCTGTATGTATGTGCCACGATATGTAATATATTATCCAAATGCCTTTCAAGTTGTTTTGTATGAACTTCCTTATAATTCGATGATAATTACAGACTGCTTGTTTATATGGAACCACCTGTAGGTAAGTATCGATCTGCACTCCTATAGTTCCTTACCGTGCTAAGGAAATCATATTGTCCATAAATATGATTTCCATGGGCTTTCCTAAGGGCCATGTCCCTTAACATGAAATGGTGGCACTAAAACAATTTGTAACGATTCATTAGTGAATCGAAACGCTAACTAACAATGCAATTCACCTTAGTCATAACCATTACTAATAATCACCGAATAGAGGAAAACGATAAGTGATTAGATCGATAACAGATAGTAATAGATGATCATGACTAATTCGAAGATCAAAGCTATATGCATTCAACAGATATAACGATTAGTATATTCCGACCGAAGCTATATGCATTCTAACACTCCCTCTTAGCAAGGGAGGATATTCTTCTATCCTACAACACTTTATTGTGATCACAATAGATTCATCTATAAAAGAAAGATGTCACCTCACTGTGATATCAGAAGATATGGCATATCCACGGATATCATGTCTCATGATATCCACCATGATCTCGTAATGTAATACCCACCATTATGGCTTGTCCATGGATATCACGGCTCATGATATCCACCTTAATGGCAAATTTAAGGATATTGATTCATGGCATGTCCACGGATATTACGTCACATAATATCCACCATGAACATCTCTGTTAGTAACATCATCTAGCATGGCATATCCACGGATATCATTTCTCATGACATCCACCATGAACATATATTACTTAGAGATGACAACTATCATGACATGTCCATGGATATCACGTCTCATGATATCCATCATGATGGTAAGATCGATATTGTTAGATCGTCATCTTACTTTAAAGATCAGAAATACAAGTGTCCATTATTGAGAGATCGTCACCTCCAAATAATGTTCACAGGGGCTCAACAAGCATTGAACCAATGTAGTCACGGAGTCACACACGTGACACTTAATCATGAACCATATTAGATTAATAAAATTTTATTAATAAGAGTTTACACTTTAAACCAGAGTTCCCAAACTCGCCGCGAGTCAGGCGAGTTCGTCGAGTTGGCGAGTCGAGCCAAGCTCGGCGAGTTTTGACCATAACTCGCCTGACTCGCGAGTCAGGTGAGATATGGCAAAATTGGCCGAGTCCAAGCTCCAAGACTCGGCCACGACAGGTCAATGTTTTGACTTGTTTGACAAGTTAGTCTCTCCGTCAAGATTCATATATGGAATATAACATTTAAGTATAAGTGACATTTCCTTATGTCTTTTCTCTTTCTTATACTTTAAGTTATATTCCATATATATTGTCAAGATGTTTGAGAGTGGTTTCGGACCTCCATGAGTTATAATGCAAAATCTAGTTTTTGGAGGATCCTTCAAATTTCTAGACAGTCAAATTTCAGGCCATTTCAAGATCAGGATGACATTCCAGACTTTTAAGGCGAGTTCACTCTGACCTTGATGTAAGGGACGGGACCTAGGAGGACACTATGCATTCAACCAAGGTTTGATTTAGCAACTTGAAGTGTGACCATATAGTACACAAAAACCCTAGGAATGATCTAAATAACCCCTAATCACTCAACTGACCTAACCTCCTTCACTCCACCTTGAGGAGATCCACTTGATTTGATGACCTTTGAGAAACTCAATCCCTTCAATGCAAAGGCTAAGACACTAAAACGACCAACAACAAAACTAAAAGAGCTAACCCTAGAAAGCAAAAAGTGGGGGTCTTCATTTGCAATGGGGCAATGTGTGAGTACCTCACAACAGGGATGTTTCTTAAAATTTTGAAAAAAGGGGGTGAGTTGGGGACATTTCCTACCTGTCCCCACATCCCAAAAAATCCCCCCATGGGGCACAAGGTTATTTTTGGCAAGGGACATGTCTCTAAGGAGCATATTTTCAAACCCTTTTGGCCTCACAATTCCCCCTTCCATCCAACATATATATAGCCTAAAAACTAAGAGGTCCAAGAAAGACCAAGATCAACTATAGTCCCAAGGTAAAACCTAAGTTCAAAAAGCACACTATTTAATGCTACCATACACAAGCATTCCTTACAATTTCCAAGTGAAGATGTTCATGATGTCTCATGTTGGTGCTCCCAAAATTTCAATTTGGCCAAAGAAAATACTAAACAGAAGCCCCAAACAAGTAGATACTCTACCAGCATGCCTTTCATGGCATAACAAGCTAGCACACATTATAATTGGGCTTTATTCAATAATGGGTGCATGAAACAAGTTTTAAATTGTTAAAAATCTCTTAATTTCAAGGGTTTTTTAATTTTGCCGAGTCATTGCCGAGTCGTTGCCGAGTCATAGCCAAGTCACGAGTCGAGTCGGCCTTGCCGAGTCCGAGTCTGGGAACTTTGCTTTAAACATCTTAAAGGAATACATTAGTATTATGAAACCAAATCAATGTAGCTTAGACTCTGTTTCAGCTAAAGCTACATTTTCTACCATACCAACAAATATGTTCCTCAACATTTTACAATGGGGATAGCAGGGGCCAACCGGATACATTATAGAGATGATAGTGCAAGAGGTTTTTAGTGTGCGTTTGTGCATGTGCAAGAAGATTTTGGTGTGCATGCGTGTCTGTCATACAAATTGATTGTATTTATTGTGAGTTGCAAATAAAGGGGTGGAATAGATATAGGGAGGCTTAGGGTTTGATAAAGGGTGCGGTGGACCTTGTGAGTGCCCACCTATTTTTTTTCCTTTAAAACATTATGAAATCTGTTTCATTTTTTTAAATGCAGAAAAGGACAGTCAATGAATGCCATACATGTCGTTGACTGCCCTTGGGATGGCTAGACATCTGCATGATGTAGGGTCTGATTAGGAAGCGTTATAGAGATGCATCCCTGAAATCCATAGGGATAAGGGATGGCTAGGTAGTGTCCCTTGCCATCCCTGCATCTTAGGGATGCCATAGGGAATTGGAATGCGAGGTTTGGGGCAAGGGAGATATGTCCTTATGTAACACTGAAATATATTCGAGTCATAAATAGTATGTCACAATGTGTTCAAGTGTAAAGGTAAAATTGTACAACCCAGACTTAATAAAATTACATAATCCTAACAAGATAAGGGCCAAAATGATGATGGCATTATCTAGAGATGCTTGAGGTAGCTCTACAAAATGGGCGACACCTTGTGGGGCACTGTGTAAATGCTTAATGGTTTATGCTATGGTATAGTACACTGTGTAATAATTTTCTTCCTTAAATGAAAGATGCAGTTTTGTGTTTGATCTTCTGTGTATGTTTTTGTGTTTAGTGCACAATATTTAAAAGGATGTACCAAATTCATTTATTCTCTTTTCGAAATTGTATTGTTATTGGATATCAAATAATTTAATTTGACATGAAATTTTGATGGAACAACAAATATATGATGCTTAAAACTGTCTCTATCTGAAAAATGGGTGGGATTCTCTAAATCCATTTTCTAAAGTCTTCTCTCTTTCTTGACCACAACAACATGACTCTATTTCATCAGATATAAGAATTTCTAGCTCTAATTCCTTGATGCAGAGTAGGCTGCAAGGTATGGAGATCTTGATGATATAAAAGACCTGGCATCACAAGGAATTCTTCTTAACTCGCATGATTCTCAAGGTCGCACAGGTATTGTTTTTTCCTTTCATCTTTTGTCAAAATGGAGAATTCAAACATTCAGACAGGTTGTAATCCTTCTTTGCCGTGTAAAGTGACTGACAACAATCTTATTGTTTATACAATCCACAAAAACTTTGTAATATGTAGGTGTTTTGACACCATGCTAGAGTGAGATATACAACAGAAATGGAATCAGTTTGTCAGATGAAGCCAGATAATTTTGCATACTTATGATGAACATGCAAGTATTAAGTCTAACTTTAGTATATCCTACGGCCACCTTATAATTGTCAAAAAAGCCCCATATGACAAAGGTGTACATAACAACAAGTTATATGTGTGAATTGAACATATTTATTTAACAATCTTGAGAATTACTTGATGAATCTTTACAAAAGAGTTTCCATGCTATCTGGAACTATTAAAGACCCATGCTTGTAATTTGAGAGATTGCTTGGGGCATCTTTAATAATAAAACCACAACTAAATTTGTATAAATTTCATGGGAGGGAACCCATGCCTAGGCCATAAGATAAATGCATTTATTTTCTTGGTTGAAACTTCTTGAAAAACTGGTATTATATGCTGTTTTTCTCATTTCTTTTCTCGCTTGTGCCCAGTTGGTCATCTCAATTCTTATCATGTTCTTTTGGTTTTATACAAGAAAGTTCGTATTTTTCCATACCATAGAGAATTTAATTTTATCTCAACAGATTCTGGGTATGCATGTTTGCAGGATTTCTTCATAAAGGTTAATTAGTTCTTATAACTTATGTTACAAAAATATCTTAGAATTCTCCCCCAAATATCCTTTTGAGAAATAGAGCTTTATCTTATTGTTGGTCAGCATTGAAAATGGGGGAGTGCCTCATGTATTTATGTCTGCTATTGCAATTTATTTGCCTTTTCTTTTTTTTTTTTTTCGTATGGAGGAGAAGTTTTCATATCCTCAATGTTTAATGTTGCCTTGTCATGACGTTGCCACACTAGGCATAACAGCCTTAATAAAAACAAAGTTAACCTGGGCACATATATATATATTAGCAATTTAAGAGGGTCGACCTTGTAATTGAGCCTAGGAAAAATAAATAAATAATAATAACTGATCAAATGTTAGGGCCGACTAGATAATTGATTCTTAATTCATTTTTTATGGGTTGCAAAAGGAGGGACGACCCCCTTCAAGATAGGTGCCCACTTTGGAAGAGCAACATAAAAATAAATAAATAAAATATAAATAGAATGCTGACTGGGGCGACCAGCATAAGAGGGTTGTGTCTCTCGGTAAAGATGTGATTTTGGAGGAGGTATTTAAAGGAGTTGTTTGGCATTCTATTTAACAACCCTTCATTGCATATCTTTCCTATTTTAAAGAGCAGATATGGAGCAGAAAATGTAGCAGACTTATGAGTAAAAATTAGACATTTGGAAGAGCAAATCGACAGCAGAAAATAAGACATATCAGTCTGTCCTAAAAGGAGAAACAGCAGATTGAACCATCATCGAATGTGAAGACAATCAGTCTCAGACATCCACATCCCGATTCATAATGCATAATGTTTGTATATTGTGGATAAAGATAGTAATGCATAACCTTTATATGTTTGATTGATGCTTTCCAATCATGGTTGAGGGATAAGGGATACAGGGAAGGGGGAATGGCGATGAGGTCCTCTCCTAGGTACACCACCTCATGGTGGCGACCAAATTGTCCCATGGGGCCAAGGGGACATGGGGCTTAGGAGAGAGGTATCCTCGGGACACCCTATTGTAGCCACCCAAATTCCCCTATCATGATTGATCGTGGGATTAAGAACATTCAACTCATAGGGTGGAAGATAAAAGGGGGCTACGGGAATCTTCACTAGGTACGCCACCCCATGGTATGATCGAATGGTCCCACGAGGCCAAGGGGGAGTGAATATCCGCTCTTGCCTAGGGTAGATTCAGGCACCTTGACATACCTCTTTATTCCAGCCTCCCTATGGGTGGACTCCAATAGTGAGTTGTATCTATCTTATAATCAAAGTTAATGTTCCTAAACCCTAGTAATGAAATCTAAGTTTTGCTTACTATTTCTAACAAGATTTGTTTAAATTGTGTTTTTCAATGATTAACTAGCATGTTGCAGGACCTCAACCAGGGCAATCTAAGTTGGTACGTGCATAGATGAAAAACTTTGCGGGTTTTTCAAAAACTTGGGAGTACTCGTGGGTCAAAACCCTAGCCGAGTCACTCGCCATTAAACTCGGCTTTGAGTTTCTATAAAAACACACAGCGTTTTTTGAGGAAATACTCGCGAAATCTCGCGAGTTAAACCCTATTTCTTGAGAAAAACTCGTCAGGAATTACAAATTTGATTTGTAACTTCCATTTTTTGGCCATGAGACAGGATGCGCCAAGGTTTTCATTTGGTTTTTGAGTGCGAATAAAAATGTAATATGATTATATGAATGAATAACTAGTTAAAATGTAATATGATTATATGATTGTATTTTCAAATGTTCGATAAAGTTACCGAGTTATTGCCGAGTTTTTTCCCTAGTTTTTGCGAGTCCTGAGTTTTTTAAAATTTTTGGGCTTGCCGAGTCATTGCCGAGTCCAAGTTTTTCAACTATGGGTATGTGATATCACTAACCCTATTCCATTCCCTACTTCCTTGGAAATCTAATTTTAGGGTAAAACTAGGGCATTTAAGAAAAAGGGTCATTACAAGTGGCATCAGAGCATGATCCTGCCAGCCTATAGGGTAAGGATAAATCAATTATGCATTCTAATCAATGAGAAGGGAAATATTAACTCAGTTCTAAAATATGGCAACGACTAAATGACAATGGCAAGACAATATGAGAGATTGTTAAACATACGTGTATTTGCATGTATACTCCCTGTTTGCATATAATCATGTGTATGCTTCATGTTTTCATACTTCATGAGTTTTCAGTATATCTACTCCATGAGTATCTCTGATTACTATAAATATATTCCTATTTTCATGAGATTTCTAATTTTGATTAATCTAGAATATGAGAGCGAACCAAAGGGATATGAACTTGTTTAGAAGAGAAGATTGTATTTAAGGTCATAGGTATGTCATGCCTCTAATTCCCTTCTCAATGTATGGGGAGTTCGCTTTTGTTTGTCTCGAGGAAACAACCAAACACAGTTCTTTTGATTACAATTGATGAGAAAACTTGTCTTAAGATTACAAATCTTCACGGGTTAGTTAGGAATCCCCGCATTGAGAATAGTTAAAACGATCGTTGCTTGAGGACAAGCAATTTTGGGAAGGGCAGACTGTCATGCTCTTGCCACACTAGGCGTAACAGTCTTAATAAAAACAAAGTTATCCTGGGCAAATACATATATTAGCAACTTAAGAGGGCTGACCTTGTAATTGAGCCTAGGAAAAATAAATAAATAATAATAACTGATCAAATGTTAGGATCGACTAGATAATTGATTTTTAATTCATTTTTTATGGGTTGCAAAAGGAGGGATGACCCCCTTCAAGATAGGTGCCCACTTTGGAAGAGCAACATAAAATAAATAAATAAAATATAAATAGAATGCCGACCGGGCCAACCAGCATAAGAGGGCTGTGTCTCTTGGTAAAGATGTGATTGTGGAAGAGGTATTTAAAGGAGTTGTTTGGCATTCCATTTAACAACCATCCATTGTATTTCTTTCCTATTTTCAAGAGCAGATGTAGAGCAGAAAACGTAGCAGACTTATGAGTGAAAACCAGACATTTGGAGGAGCAAATCTACAGCAGAAAATAAGATATATCAGTCTGTCCTAAAAGGAGAAACAGCAGATCAAACCATCACCAAGTGTGAAGACAATCAGTCCCAGACATTCACAGCCCGATTCAGCATAGAAGGATATCAATACCTGCGATTTGATAAGGATAGTAATGCATAATGTTTGTATATTGCGGATAAGGATAGTAATGCATAATGTTTGTATATTGTGAATAAAGATAGTAATGCATAACCTTTATATCTTTGATCGATGCTTTCCAATCATGGTTGAGGGATAAGGGATACAAGGAGAGGGAACGACGATGAGGTCCTCTCCTAGGTACGCCTCTTGGAATGACCCTTATATTATGTTCATTTATATTATGGTAATCTCATTCGAATCACAGCATGCTAGTTTGCTCCACAAGTTTCTAAAACTTACAAGAACAGAGGCCTTGACCACAAAGATCCTTTTACAACTTTAAAAAAGGATCTTGCAGCGTTTTCTCAGCTTGGTGAAGTCCTTTTGGTGGGGGAATTTAATGCTAGGACAGCAAGTGATCAAGCCAACATTCTTTGTTGTAAGGAAGATTGCAATCCCATATGGTTTACAAAAAAAAGTATTCATTAGTGGGCAAGGGTCTCAGAAGACAACAAAGGTTGGAATGTTTTTGGGGAGCAACTGCTTGTGGGTCATTCAATTTAGTTATCTGCAATGGTTTGGTTAGATGGGTGAGGTCTGACAATTTTATTTGTAATATTTATAATGGTGCAAGTGTAGTGGATTATGCCATATGTTCACATAGCTTGTGTGTGAAAATGGAGGAAGTTTTAATTGGTGAACAACTCTGAGATTTAAAATTTGATCATAAACCGATTTATTTAAGCTTCTCTTGGACTGAAAAGGAACAGCTTGGGAGGAAATCTACTTGTATTCCACATTCTCCTTCAAAGGGCAGAATTTTGCTAGCCCAAAAAAATTGTAATACCTTCCAAATGGCACTTGAAAGGCTTTTTAAGAAGGAGAAAATTCCTATCCATGGGCTTCATAGTCTTGAGCTTATGAATATAATTCATAGGGCACTTGCTGAATGTAAAAGAGCTAAAAATAGAAAAGCTGAAACAAATTGCTTTCCGGTCAATGCTTGGTTTGATGAAGAATGGCAAGGAGAACTTTGAAAAACACAAATAATAAGCAAATTAATCTCAAAGTTTACAAGCAGATTTTAAGAAAGAAAAAAGCTGATTTCATGGTCATAAGGAGGGAAGAGTTAATCTTCCTTGGGAAAAAGAACCCCAAGTTATTTTGGAAGGAACTTTAGTTGAGCAAGAGGCAAATTGAAAACACTATTACAGCATCTCAATGGTTGGATTATGCAAAGCAGATTTATGACTAGGATTCTCAGGTTGCCTCCCCCCCTTTGGTCAACACCACCACTAATCTTTTCACTGTACAAGAGATCAAGATGGGTATTGAGAAGTTGGGTACTGGTAAAGCAAAAGACTTAGTTGAACTTCAAGTAGAGTATCTAAAGCGGGGTACGAAAATTCTTGAACCTCATATCACAAAATTTTTCAATAACATCATTCAACAAGGGTTCCCTACTGATTGGACAACTAGCTTAGCAATACCTCTTTTCAAGGGTGGTGATGTCAATAATCCTTCCAATTATAGAACCATTATGATAAATCCTTTGTTTGCAAAGTTATTTGGCAGTATGATAGAAAAAAAAATCAGCAAGTGGGCGAAAGAAAGTGATAAAACGTGCTAAAGGGTAGGCAGGTTTCAGACCTAAGCATTCCACGGTTGATCATGGTATTACTCTAAGGCACATCATTGAAAAAGTCTGGGAGCAAAAAGAGGAAGTTTTTTTGTTTCTTTGTGGATTTCAGAAAGGCTTTTGACAGGGTCCCTAGAGTTAAGCTTTTGCAAAGAATGGAGGAAATAGGGGTTCCTATACATCTTAGAGCAACTGTTCATAGGCTCTATGAGGAGGTTAAAGTCAAAATCCGAACTTTAGTTGGCATCTCCGAAAGTTTTAGGAGTGATATTGGGGTCAAGCAAGGGTGCCCTTTGTCCCCTACCCTCTTTGGTTTATACATTGACAAATTTGAAGAATGGTTAAACCTACAGGAAGGTGATGGTATTCATTTGGGTGAGTTTGTTATAAGGCTCCTTTTGTATGCGGATGACCTTATTTTGATTGCTAGGTTTGCGCTCTTGGCTTACAAGAACACTTACACTCTCTTGAGCAGTTTTGTAGAACTGTGGGGATGCAAGTCAACATTAGCAAGACAGAAATGATGGTTTTCTCTAGCAAAAGAAAGCATAACCAACATAAGTTCTTCGAAGGCAGTGTTTTTGAAGAAGTGGCAGATTACAAGTACCTGAGAATTGACTTCAACAAAAAATTAAGTTGGGAAGGTTGTAGAAAGAAGAGAATGTTGGGAGGTTGGAAAGCATTTTATGCTTTTCAAAGTAGATGCAGAGAGGCAGAGTTATGGGATTGAAAGACTACTCAAACTCCCTTTGGGCTTTTAGTGCTTCTGGTTGCACTTTATGGTTGCGAAGTGTGGGCCAGCAACACCTCTGTCTCACAGTGGAAATAAATTGAGCAAATTCAAAAACGCTTGATTACAAACAAGTTCAAACTCAAAAGTTCAGTCCCTTATGATATCATGCTGAGCGAAGTGGGGGCTACGCCTATGGAAGCAATTGCTTTGGCGAGACTCATAAGCTATTTGAAAAGAATTGAGCAAATGGAAGAGTGTTGATGACCTAAGATCGTCTTCAATGGCACATTATGCAAAAGAAAGAAGACTTGGATGCGACAAAATAGCAAATGGTTTAGAAAATGGGATATATGCTTGAACATGTGCCCCTCAAATAATAAGGAGATAAAGGCTTATGTTATAGATAAGTTCTACAAGAGTACTTAGGATAAAGAGTTAGGGAGAAAGAAAAAATACTATATTGAAGAGTTTAACCCTCTCGTAACCATCATCAAAAAGCATACATAGGGGCCAACATGCCGTGAAAAGCCAAAATCCTCATTGCTCAATTAAGAACTAATTCTCATCAACTCTGCTGCGAAACTAGGCGTTGGAAAAGACCAAAAGAAGCTTGGGAGGAAAGAGTGTGCATGTTTTGTACTTTAGGTAAAGTTGAAATAGAAAAACACTTCATTCTAGAATGTGACGCTTTCAAGGCCAACAAACACAATTATGAAAATACCCTGGCAGCTAGTTCTTGGGATAATTTATTTAGTGAGGGTTGTGAGGAGAAGTTAGGCCCTCTCATCATCATGCTGCACAAGAAAAGAGTTGAAATGCAGAAGTCGGTTTCTGAAGGGGTTTGTCCCATAGGCTATATGTAGTCTCGTGGATGTTAAAATAATCTCCCTCTCTCTCTTTCTCTCTCTCTCTCTCTATATATATATATATATTCATTACTTTAATTATTCCCATACACTATTATTGTTAAAGATTATTATATTACTTACAATAAAATTCTCCACAATTTATTATTAATATCCTTGTTTATTAATGTTTATTATTAATATCCTTGAATATCAATGTTTATTATTATTGAACTTGTTTATTAATATTTATATTTAATATTCTTGTTTAATATAAATATGCACAAGCACCGATTTATATTGAGGAGTAATACATTTGAAATGGGGGGGGGGGACATGACCCAAGGAACAACTGTCCAAGGGATCGTGTCCCTTTGGAGGAGTCACATCAATCGATGGTTTTAAATGCCATCCCTCCCCCTTCCTCTAGCATAATACACACACACGGATAGGAAGTAGTGAGGGAAACTAGGGGAAAAGGGAACATACAGATAAGAGAAAAGAGACGTCAGCATGCATGGTAATGGATGATAATATGGTTTGTTGCTAATACAATTTTAACATTGTTAATTCAATCAATATTTTGGATTTAACTTAATATCATTAATACATTTCAATGTAATTAATACTAATAATTTAAATTCATATGGTTATTACAATTAATACAACTAATACAAAGTATTCATGACAGTTTAATAAATTAATACAAAGCTTTCATACAAAGTTAATTCTATCAATAATATTAATGCTGGTAATAATAATACAATTGATACAACTTAAGAATGTAGAATAATATTAATACAATATTTAATAAGACATGTTTTAAATAAGCATAAGTGGTTAACATAATCTAATATAACATTGCTAAACAATACATTAGTATTATAGCATGAATGATAAAAAGGTTGGTATTAAATATGATTATAAGGAGGTTAATGGAATATATCATAGTGATATTAATAAATTTTTGTTTAAACTTCTAAGGGAGAAGTGGGAGAGTTGTAAGAGGGGAACGGTGTATGAGCATCTTCCTAGATATGCCACCTCGAAGTGGGACAAGATGAGCCCATAGAGGCCAAAGGAGTACAAAGGGTACGATCTTTAGGTCTAGGGGAGATGGTTTCTAGGACACCTTTGCAATCTCTTCCTCCTTCCCATCATGGCACATTAATATAAGAAGATCAATCATAAGAGGTGAGAGGTTGATATGATGGAGGGGAACGATGTGAAGCCCTAGGTATGCCACCTCATGATGATGGTTAAGGACCATCGGTTAAGGACCACATGAGGCCATAGAGGATAAGGTCTTGCTGTTGGACCTAGGGTAGAGGATACTTGGGGCACCTCATCACGTCTTCCAACTCAACCCTCGCTATGGTTGAGCTTCCATGTAATTATTGATATGGGTTTATACATATCCTAACCTTAGAATTGGATGTATTTCATGAGGTATATCTACATTGTTGTCTAATCTCATTGCGGGTTTGTAAAAAACAGGGTTATCTCACCTTATTCTTGAGTGAAGATTATATCTCTAGTTATGTTTTGCCCTTATTTCATTTTGGATATGTGAATATTGGGCAAAGTATAAGGTGATTCCAAAAAGGGACATTACACCACCTTATGGTAATGACCAAATGGTCCCATGGGGCCAAGGGGGGACACAAGGGGTGTTGCCCTTGGGCTTACGAGAGAGGTATCCTCGGGACACCCTATTGTAGCTATCCAAATTCCCCTATTACAACTGATTGTAGGATTAAGGAAATTCAACTCATAGGGTAGAAGATAAAAGTAGGTTAAGGGGAACAACTACGAGAATCTTCACTAGGTATGTGTTGTGACGTATTCGCACATCGCCCCATTGTAAATGGGGACCCCTACTTTTTGCTTTCTGGGGTTTGTTTTCTAGGTCTTTTAGGTTCTTGTCTATTAGCCTTTGCATTTTGAGTGTTGTCAGATGGATCATAGGCTTTGCTTGAGCTAGGATGAGTTAGTGGATCCTGCAGGTCAGGGTCTTTTTCAAAGCCGTCCCCAGGTCAGGTTTTACTCTTGTTGCTAGTTGTGTCTTGTTTGAGTTTGAGGTGGTCAGTGAAGTTTTGTGAGTGAGTATCATCTTTTGAGGGTTTGAGATTGGTCCAATAGGTGAAAGGTGAGGTCCTAGGCATGATTTTTACATGAAGATGACCTATTTATCCTCTGGGAATGCCTTGGACAAGGCCAGACTTGGTGAGATTGATGAAAAGGTAAGGAAGTTGAGCATAAATATAAATTTCGCTCGTGACCCTTCCAAAGGGTCCAGAGCGAAATTTCACAAAGGACCTAAGATTTCACCTAAGTTAAAGAGTGGTTGAGCAAATTTGCAAGATATGGAAGGAAATGCATCAAAGGTTAAGTCTAAGGTGAAGTCAAGTCAATTTCAAGAAGAATTAAGCCTAGAATAGGAATTTCGCTCCTGACCCTTCCAAAGGGTCCAGAGCGAATTCCTCCATAAGACATTTTACCTTGCCCCAAACTAAGAACTAACTCATTCCTAGGCATCATTGAAGGCAAAACACTTGTTTGGAAAAGGAAACATGTGAGATGAAGTCAAGATTCAACCCAAAATGTGAATTCGCTCCTGACCCTTCCAAAGGGTTCAGAGCGAAATTCTTGTAGGACCCTATTTCTTCACAAAATCTTGAACTAAATGCCAATTTGAGGAGCAAATTCACTTGATGATGATTGAAGGAGGCTTGAGAAGTTATGTCCAAAGCATGGAAGGGAGAAAGGAAGTGAGAAATGAGCTCAAGGATGAATTTCGCTCCTAACCCTTCCAAAGGGTCCAAAGCGAAATTCCCATAACCTCTATGTTGCTACTTGTTATGGCCAAGTTTTTGACTTCTAAGGCATGGTTGGAAAGACTTTGATGTGTTCTTGCCTTTGAAAAAGTGGATTGAGGCGATGGAATAGTGAAAATCAACCCAAAATAGGAATTTCGCTCCTGACCCTTCCAAAGGGTCCAGAGTGAAATCCTCAATTTGACCCTCTATTTTGCCTAAGACATTGAAAAGTGAGGATTTTGAGCTAAGTGGATGGCAAATAGACTTGATTGTGGTGAGGAGAGGTGAGTTTGATTAAGTTTGAAGGTGGATTGAATGGAAGAAGTGTGAAATCAACCTAGAACAAGAATTTCGCCCGTGACCCTTCCAAAGGGTCCAGAGCGAAATTCTCCATAAATGCTATTTTCTTCCTTGTTTAGGCCAACATCCTTGTTCCTTGGACATAGTGGGGGTAGATTGATATGTTCTTGCCTTAAGAAGTGATTAAAAGTGAAGGAGATGAAGGATTTTGTCCAAAACATGAATTTCGCTCTTGACCCTTCCAAAGGGTCCAGAGCGAAATTCCTCAAAAGGCACCTTTTTCCTTTGTGTGAGGTCAAAACTTTGGCTCTTATGGCGTGGTTGAGGGTGGAATGATATATTCTTGCCTTTTGAGGTAGATTGGAGTTGAAGAAATGAAGAACCAAGCCTAAATCTTGAATTTCGCTCCCAACCCTTCCAAAGGGTCCAGAGCGAAATTCTCAAAATCTCCCTTTTCTTCCAATTTTGTGTTAAGACAAACGTTGACCAAGATGAACTGGGCTTGAAGATGTCCCTAAGCAGGCATTTGAATAACTTTTGACCACCAAAAGTGAAGATTTTGAGCTAGAGTATGAATTTCGCTCCTGACCCTTCCAAAGGGTCCAGAGCGAAATTCTAAATAGGTCCTGTTCTTGGCCATGGTCTAGAGCGAATTTCTCCTTTCAGGCCTTCCTGAGAATCAAGCGAGTGTTGTCTTCATGAGAGAAGAATCCAAAGGTGAGAATCATGGCAAAGCAAGGTAAGAAGAAGGTGGATTCAACCTAAAGGAAGAAAATCGCTCCTGACCCTTCCAAAGGGTCCAGAGCGAATTTCTTCACTAGACACTATTCCTTGCTCCAATCTATAAGCTAGTGCATTCCCAATCAATTTTGAAGCCCAAAGACTTGTTCTTAATGACTTAAGGGATGAAGAATGAAGCTAAGTGAGGGAAAACAAGCAAATCATGAATTGAGTACGATGACCATTAGGGAGGGTATTAAAATAATATTACATCTATTTTATAATGGTCATCTTAGTTGTTGACTTAGTTGGCTTTTTTAGTTCGTTTAGTGTAACTACTGTTTCTTTTATTAAGAAGGCGTAGTTAGCTTTTTAGCTTTTTAGCTTCGTGTTAAAGCTTTAGTTGATGGTTTGTTCTTTTTAGAACACCGTCTTGTAATTCTTGTTATCACAAAAGCTTGCACCCTTGCTGAGCTATCAACTCAACAACCTTGTGAAACATTGAAACAACGCCGAAATGTGGGACCTTGCTCAAGGGGGTTGAATCTCCGGAGAAGGCCGGCTTCCTTCTCAATCCAGGTGCAGGTGTTGAACCAACTCAACACTTCAAAACTAACTACTAAGCCTATCCTAACAACTTGCAGAGGTAAAGGGAAGAGAGAAATGCTTAAAATAAAGGGAGGTGATGCACCAAGAAGAGACTATTCCTCTCCCTACCGAAATGACACAAAGAATTAACTGAAACACCCAGGTAATGCACAAACTTCAGTTGTATGAATGATCCCAATACATTTGTGGAGGTTAGAATTTGCCAAGTGTCAAGAGGGGAGAAGGATTCCCACAAGTCACACTCAGAAAACAAGCTAACACAGCATATATGTGAAAGAAAATCACAAACATACACTTATAATGGAGGTAAGAACACATACACAACATGCATAAGTTGAAGGTAGGCAAGAATGGTGATTTCAATTAATTATAAGGCCAATGGCCAAACTTACAGTTGCAGAAATGCAAAAAATAATTACAAGTCTTCAAGAGAAGAGAAAAGGCATAAGAAAGCTAAAGGCAACAGGGGGAGAACCCTTTAAAATGAGGCTTAACATCCTTTATATAGAAAAAATGGTTACAAGGGTGATCATGACCCCTATATGTCAGTTTGGAAGTGCAGGGAAGTGCATGCACTTGACTTGTACATGCAAGCAACCTAGACATACCTCCAAAGGCAATTCTGAGAAGGTGGATTGACTAACCTTCCAAAGTCAGACATGATATAAGTCACCAAGCATGACCCCGTACGTCCCTTGATGGAAATCCTGCCAAAAACACTTAATGCACCCTTGTGGCTCCACAAGTCACCAAAACTGTCGGAGCATTTAAAGCCTTGAGTGTTGATCACGCCATCCGGAAGTGTCACCAGTTGGAAGGAAGCCCAGAGACTTCGGAAGCTCGGACTCCCGGAGTGAGGAAGACAGGGGAAGGAGCAAGGAACTTTGGAATTCCGGGATAGAGAGAGGAAGAGAAGGAAAGGAACTAGGGAGAGAAGGCAAAAGGGGAAGGAACTTCGGAACCTCGGGGTTCCGGAGTTCCGAGATAGAGAGGGAAAGGGCTAAAGAGAGAAGGGGAACTTCAGAACCTTGAGGTTCCGGAGTTCCGGGCAAGGATAGAAGAAAGGCTACGAAGAGGAAAGGAACTTCGGAACCTCGGGGTTCCGGAGTTTCGGAGAAAGGAAGGAAAACAAGGGAAAGAACTTCAGAACCTTGGGGTTTTGGAGAGAAGGAAAGGAAGGCAAGGTTCCGGAGAAAGGAAGGAAAACAAGGGAAAGAACTTCGGAACCTCGGGGTTCCGGAGAGAAGGAAAGGAAGGCAAGGAACTTCGGAACCTTGGGGTTCCGGAGTTCAGAAGAGGGAAGGAGAAAAAGGACGAGGAACCTCGGAACCTCGGGGTTCCGGAGTTCTGGGGAAAGAGGGAGAAAGGCTAAGGAGAGGAGGGCTAAGCTAGGGAAGGAAGGGAACCTTGGAACCTCAGGGGTTCTGGAGTTCCAGAGCAGGAAAGAAAACAGCTAAGGCAAAGAACTTCGGAACCTCGGGGTTCCAGAGTTCCGGGGAAAGAGAAAGAGAGGGCCTAGGAACTTCCGACAAGGCAACACTCCAAACCTCATGATTCCATCGTCCTCTCTTGATCAATCTTGAAGCAACACTGGTCCATACAATGTATCTCTGATCGGTTCTTGCCGATGGACCAAGGTGTCATAAAATGACAACAATTCTCTTTATATACATTGTATATTTGTAAATATATTCTTTCAATTATTTTTCATCAACCAGGGCAATCTAAGTTGGTACGTGATATCACTAACCCTATTCCATTCCCTATTTGGAAATCTAATTTTAGGGAAAAACTAGGGCATTTAATAAAAAGGGACATTACATGTCTCCAAGTAGAGAATTAGACATTGATTCATTGATATGAACATTGTAAATAACTACAAAGACCATTTTACTTGGGAAGCGGATTTCATTGGTATAGTGATGGAGCTTCAAGCTAGAATGCAAACCATGCCACATCATCTGCCACAGGTGAAGCAAACAGAAAGTAGAGTGTGCACTCACAATAACAAGCACAATCGAGAAAATATAAATAATAATGGAAGTTGACACCTATTTTCTTACAAGAATATGCCTGATTTTTGGGATAGCCAAAACACTGCTCATCATAGAGAAGAAAAGCAGATTCTCATTAGTCATTACTACATGGAGCAACATGGTTACTTCCCATTTCCTCCACATGTGAACCTAATCTTCACTTCAAATAACCCCAACTTTGACATTATTCTAAGAGATACAAAACATATTCAAGAATTACATTAACGTTTTATCAAGCTACAAACCAGAAATGTATCTTGAAGTTATCAAGTTAATCCTCAAGTTTTCAAGTGCACTTTTGCAATGTTTTGGACAGAGAGCTAAAATACCACCACTGATGGTGCATTTTGTTTGGCATATTTTACAAGAGAAGCAGCATGCCACAGATTGCAGAGGAACATGTTCATCAGATATCTAGTCTTCACCTAATATAATCCAAAGCAAAATGATAGTGTCTTTAGTAACAAGGGAGGCAATGCCATCTATTCTCTCTTTTGATTCTACTTATATAAGTTTTTTTTTCTCCATAAAGTAATCAAAATGTTGCTCATATTGCATCTACTTTCTAAGTGCCACTATATTAAACCCTAGCAAAAACAAGCACTTTGATTACAGGAGGAGGAGATCATGCATCTCAAGAACACCATGAACCACACAATCGCTTAGAGGTGAATTTAAAAAAAATCACCATATAACACCCATACTAAGAGGTATCTAGAGGTGCTTGTATGCTTTGCAGATCCCTTTTTCTTAAGATAATTATCAATCTACATGAGTCAAAGAAATCATTTAAGTGATAACTACTCATGCAATATAGTCAACATGGTGATGATGCATATGAAAATACTTTCTGTAGTGAAAAATCTTGCAAAAATAAATTATGCTACACCATGGAAGTTTAATTACTTACTATTAACAAAATATTGGGTTGTGATAATCCCATATTATTTCTAATTGTGAGATAAGGAAGGCATATAAGGCATACACTCGCCAAAAGCTTTGGCAATCAGGAAAGATGATAGAAGATGAAAAGGTCAAAGCAATGAATTTTCAAAAAATCATCCCTATACTATCAAATGCTAAGAGGTGCTTGTATTATTAGTGGGGCTCCTTATGTTTATTCATCAATGCAAATAAATGAAAAGGTCCTTTAAGTAATGACAACCAAGGGATGATAATCATCATGGTTATATAGCTTGAGTATGAAAATATTACATTTAGTGGAAAATACCACGAAAAAAATAGTTCTACATGATAGAAGTCTCATTACAATAAAAAATTCCATAAAATAAATAATACTACACTATAGAAGCCCCAATTACTTTCAACCAACAAAATGTTCAACTGGGATGATTCCATACAAATAATAATTTTGAGACAATTGAGGCTCATAAGATATGCGTTTCCTAAAAGTTTTTTTAGTTGAGAGAAAGGCTAGAAGGTAAAAAATTCAAAGTGGCTTCTTCAAAAATATTCATTCATGCTCCATACTAACAAAATCTTAGAGGTTCTTGTATGCTTTGTGGGTCCCCTCGTGTGATTTTTTATTAATGTAGATGAGTTAGGAGGTCACTTAAGTAATGCCCATAGTTTTCATACTTGGACTTGGTAGACCAAAAATTTCAGACTTGGTAAAACTTTTTTTTTTTTGATCAGTTAGAGATAGTTTTATATTAATAATATAATCAGAATATACAGTAATATCCATTTCTGAGTTAAAATGCCAGATAAACCAGTACATTGAGCCTACCTAACCAAAATTACATCCTATTATCTCTTTCTCATAGCCTACCCACTACTACAACCATTACTATCTATAAACTTGTACAAAAACTATTCTGAACCTTTAGCCACTGCTGGAAATTTCTAAGACTTACAAAAAACACAAAAACCTACATTATGAAATCATTTCTTCTTCTTCCGAGCCTGCTCGTCCCTACGATCTTCAACGATAAACTTTATGCGCTTCCTAATTGGTGCTCGACCCGTGCCAACTAGCTTGACCCATGCCAACTAGCTCCACACGCTCCCTCTCCCAATCTTCAACATATTGTTTCACAAACTACCACCCTATTTTTGCTTTGGCTCGCTTGTCATCACTTGCACTCCTTGCCTTCCGCAGAATGAAAGGCCGAAGAGGAGGATTGAAATCCACGACATGCACCCACTCTTCTTTTGGTGCCACAAAACCTTTACCTGGAACTGCAAGCCCTAAATGTTCTTCCTTGCCCAGACACCATTTGCACTGCACCGTCACCATCATTAACCATTTGGTTTCCTCAATACTGCCAAACTCCAAACACCAAGCCATGTACATTGAAACAACATCCATGTTTATCCTATTATCTCTTACTCATAGCCTACCCACTACTACAACCATTACTATCTATAAACTTGTACAAAAACTATTCTGAACCTTTAGCCACTGCTGGAAATTTCTAAGACTTACAAAAAACACAAAAACCTACATTATGAAATCATTTCTTCTTCTTCCGAGCCTGCTCGTCCCTACGATCTTCAATGATAAACTTTATGCGCTTCCTAATTGGTGCTCGACCCGTGCCAACTAGCTTGACCCATGCCAACTAGCTCCACACGCTCCCTCTCCCAATATTCAACATATTGTTTCACAAACTACCAACCTATTTTTGCTTTGGCTCGCTTGTCATCACTTGCACTCCTTTCCTTCCACAGAATGAAAGGCCGAAGAGGAGGATTGAAATCCATGACATGCACCCACTCTTCTTTTGGTGCCACAAAACCTTTACTTGGAACCACAAGCCCTAAATATTCTTCCTTGCCCAGACACCATTTGCACTGCACCGTCACCATCATTAACCATTTGGTTTCCTCAATACTGCCGAACTCCAAACACCAAGCCATGTACATTGAAACAACATCCATGTTTATCCTATTATCTCTTACTCATAGCCTACCCACTACTACAACCATTACTATCTATAAACTTGTACAAAAACTATTCTGAACCTTTAGCCACTACTGGAAATTTCTAAGACTTACAAAAAACACAAAAACCTACATTATGAAATCATTTCTTCTTCTTCCGAGCCTGTTCGTCCCTACGATCTTCAATGATAAACTTTATGCGCTTCCTAATTGGTGCTTGACCCGTGCCAACTAGCTTGACCCATGCCAACTAGCTCCACACGCTCCCTCTCCCAATCTTCAACATATTGTTTCACAAACTACCACCTTATTTTTGCTTCGGCTCGCTTGTCATCACTTGCACTCCTTGCCTTCCACATAATGAAAGGCCGAAGAGGAGGATTGAAATCCACGACATGCACCCACTCTTCTTTTGGTGCCACAAAACCTTTACCTGGAACCGCAAGCCCTAAATGTTCTTCCTTGCCCAGACACCATTTGCATTGCACCGCCACCATCATTAACCATTTGGTTTCCTCAATACTGCCAAACTCCAAACACCAAGCCATTTACATTGAAACAACATCCATGTTTGTGCGATAACAAAAACCATATGCCACATAATACTCACCCAACATCATCCCTACAATTTGAAAAAACATTGGATCATCAAACCTAAAAATATTCCTCATACACATCATATTTTTTACCTATAAAGGCCAGCTGTTGTGCAAGGAAAAGTTCGCCTCCATCCTCGGCACCTTCCACCACACTCCCACCAATTTCAGTAGATGTTATGCCATTCATGAAACTCTACTGTTTAAACCCTTTCTCACATGTTGTAGATGCCTCTAGATGCAAGATGTAATCAATGCCCAATAATCTGCATTGCTTCTAGCTTGCACTCCATCCTTTTCCACTTCAAACCACATACCTCGAAAATCATACCACCACAATCCATCATTACCATTGATAAATGCATCCCCCCAATTAGATAAGGTGTCTGCAATCCTTTTACCATCACTCCTTATACGAGAGATTTTAAAGTCTTCAAAATAATTTAACTTACTCTTGATTAATTTAATAAATTTATTGATCTTCTAATTTTGAGCTTCCCCTTTTGTGATGGCTTCAACAATCATTTGCGAATCTCCTTCTAGATGTAGTTTGGAAATTGAGAGTTTGGAGGCCAGTATGATTGGGAGAAGCACTGCCTTAACTTTAGCTTCATTATTTGTTCCCTTTGCCAATTTTTGAGCTCCAATCACCCACCCAAGATTTGGCTTTGTACACTCCACACTTTCTTTTGTCACTGGGGATGGATTAGCCCATGAAGGCACATTTAGACTTGGGAAAACTTATTAACTTAAAAAACACTTGAATCTTTTAAAATGTAATGTTCCCAATTTTTAAGGTGACAATTAATTAAATTGATTTTTATTAAGTTGTCAAAAAAATTAAAAATATTCAAATGGTTACTTAATATTAATTAATTTAATTAAATAATAAAATAAGTCACTTATTAAATAAAGTTTTCAATTGGCCTAATCTTCTAGATGTTTCCTAGAGGTCTTTATAAGGAGGTTCCTGTTGTCACAAAAGTTTGCACCCTTATTGAGCTATCAACATAGCAACCTTGTGAAACATGGAAACAACCCTAAACTGTGGGACCTTGCGCAAAGGGGTTGAATCTTCGGAGAAGGCTGACTTCCTTCTTGATCTAGGTGCAAGTGTTGAACCAACCCAACACTTTGAATTCTACTTCTAGACCTATTCTACCAGCTTGCGGAGGAAAATGAAAGAAGAAAATGCTAAAAAGAAAAGAGGTGATGCACCAAGATAAGAGATGTTCCTCTCCCCACTCGAAATGACACAAAGAATCAATCGAAATACCTTGGGGATGCACAAACTTCAGTTGCATGAATGACCCCAAACACACGTTTGGAGGTTAGGATTTGGTGAATGTCAAAAGGGGAGAAAGATTTCCCTTAAGTCACACTTAGAAACAAGTTAACACACATATACATGAGAAAAAGCCACTAAACATACACTCATAATGAAGGTAAGAAAACATACACGACATGCATAAGTTGAAGAGAGGCAAGAATGATGATTTCAATTCATTCTCAGGCCAATGGCCAAACTTACAGTTGTATAAATGCAAGAAAACATTCAAATCTTCAAGAGAAGTGAAAGAGCAAACAATAACTCAAGCTAGTAGAGAGAGAACCCTTTACAATGAGGCTTTATAGCCTATTAATAGCAAACTGGTCACAACGAAGAGATTAATGGTCAAAGAGGGGAAACCTTTACCCTGGTTTGCATAGGAGAATGTTAATCCGGGAAGGTAGCGAAGTGCATGGATCTGACATGGCTGTCTATGCAAGACACCCATCCATACCCTGACAAGGCAATCCCAAGAAGGAAAGTACTTCTAAAAGGTAGATTGACTAACATTCCAAAGTCAAAGTGTACAAACCTGACATGAAGGCCATCAAGTAAACCATAAATAAGCATGGCTTTGGACTCCACTTAATGGCAATCCTGCAAAAATCATTAAATGCACCCCTGTAGCTCCATAAGTGAAAGTAGACAAGTCACAAGAGTTGGTGGAGCATTAAGAGCCTTGAGTGTTGATCACATTTAGAAGTGTTGATGTCATCAGAGGTCGGACGTCAAGCCTTCAGGAAAATGCTGCAAGGGAAAAGGAGGCAGGAATCCTGGAGTCCGGAGGAATGAGAGGGAGGAGGAGGACTCAAGGTTTCAGGGTCCGCGGAAGACGAGATACCTCTCCCCAAAAGGGAAGGGGTAGATTGTTTCCCCAAACTCCAAAATATGGAAGGAAGGAAAGTCTGGGATTTCGGGGTACGGGTAGACGGTATACCTCTCCCCAAAAGGTAAGGGGTAGATTGGTTCCCTAGACTCCGAATGGAAGGGAAGTTTGGGATTTCGGGGTTTGAGAAGATGAGATACCTCTTCCCATAAGGGAAGGGGTAGATCGGTTCCCCGGACTTCGAAATCCAAAAGGAAAGGAAGTCCGGGATTTCGAGGTCCAAGGATATACCTCTCCCCAAAAGGGAAGGGGTAGACCGGTTCCTCGGAATCCAAAATGAAGGGAAGTCCGGGATTCCGGGGTCCGAGGAGACGGGATACCTTTCCCAAAAGTGAAGGTGTAGACCGGTTCGCTAGACTCCGGAATCCGAAAGGAAGGGAAGCTTGGGATTTGGGGTCCAAGGAGACGGGATACCTCTCCCTAAAAGGGAAGGGGTAGACCGATTCTTTGGACTCCGGAACCCGAGCGGAAGGGAAGTCTAGGATTCCAGGGTCTAGGGAGACGAGATATCTCTCCCCGAAAGGGAAGGGGTAGACCGGTTCCCTGAACTCTAGAATCCGGAAGGAAGGGAAGTCCGAAATTTCAGGGTCCAGGGAGATGAGATACCTCTCCCCCAAAGGGAAGGTATAGACCGGTTCCCCAAACTTCGGAATTCGGAATTCGGAATTCCTAAGGAAAAAAAGGGAAGGAGAAGGGACCAACAGACTCCAAGGCACGAAGGCAAGAGGCAAGGGGAAAGGGGAAGGCCCGAAGCGCGCCTCATAATGAAAGAACGCTTGAGCATTTTCATGATCCCCTGTCTTGGCGCTTGAGCAATTGAGGCAGTATTGGTCCATGGAACGTATATCTGATCAGTTCTCATTGATGGACCAAGGGTGTCATAAAATGACAACAATTCCTAGGGTTGTAGGAGGTTGGATCTGATAAACGTATATGATTTCTTAAGACAAAAACCTTTAGGAGTTGATAGAAGGGTTGGATGAAAGCTTGGCTCTTCCAAAGGGGTGGATTCGTGACAGAGTCTACTTCTGTGCAAATTTGTAAATTTTCCTTTGGAGACAAATTTGGTGATTGTTTCAAAGTAAATATAGAAGTTTTGTGAGAGATATTATGGGAGTCAGACGGTTTAATTTCTGATAATAACGGTGAGTTATAATACCTGCAACTCTTTCAATATTTGAGATTTATTTAATAAAGTCGTGGTGATTAGTATTTTTGTATAGAGAGCTGATTAAGATAAAGATTATCTTATCTGTGTTATATCGGCGTAATACTCTTTGGTATTTGGCGTGAGCAATATATTATTTTAAAGGTAATCTTATTGAAGGAAATTTATCTATGATCTTTAATGTGCCAGAGGCTTGATTATTTTATGGGAGCATATTAAAGTGTGCGAATTTAATTATATGGTGCATCTCCTATCACACTGAATAGTCGATACCAATAAGGGATTTGAGGTATAATATTATTGAGGCCCGAGAACATTATTTGAGTCGATTTAATAAAGTTGCTGTTTAATATTTGGGGAGAAATAGATTGTGCCATGAGAATTATTCCATCATGGATAAGGGAAGTCAACACATCATTCTCAAGAAGATAGAAGAGTTTGTAGAAGTTGTATTGATTGGGTGCCACATTAAGGCACCACAATCACATTACTATTAGACTGGACTACAGACTGGAGGAGGATCACTAAGGAATGAGAGTTATTTCGATGCAGACAGAGGTGGACTGATCAGAATGGAGGCATATGCTAACCTAATATGCAGTGACTCACATTTATATCCCTTTGTGTGACTGCGAGCCAGTATAGGACCTCTGGCCGAATCTTTAATGGTGCAATTTGGAGGCTAATTCAGATGTTGCCGGCAGAAGGATTATAAAAAATGAAGATCGCTAGAGATGTAGTAAGTCTGTTCCGAGTCTGATAAATTGTATTTCTGAACCATTTGATATTAGGTTCGGGAACATTGATATATTATACTTTGTTTCTATAAATCTTCCAATATATAGATGTTGTGTGTAAAACTTTGACTGGTCGATGTGATATATCAATTATTTTAAGTTCAGTTTTTTGATTTGAGAAATTGTTCAAATTTGAGTGCATGATTAGTAAAGTTTTACAAACAAAATTCTATTACGAATTGGCTAGGGATATTTCAGTGGTATTAGAGCCAGATTTCTGCAAACTGGTGGGGTGCTTAGGTTTGTTAATGTATGATAGCTTCGGTAAGATAAATGATTGAATGAAAGATAAATGAAGTCTCTCATTCAATCATTTATCATATCGATAACTATGATAAAACCTTCAAGCAATTAATTCCTCTTTGATAGCCATTCTACATTTGCATATAAATAACCTATTCATTGATAATCATACTATATATTTTGTTTATGTTCATCGATTACTAAATCTTGTATTTCAATTTATATCGTTTAACATGATTAATGATAAATAAATGATTAATCAAAACACCGATTAATATTGGGTTGCATATGATATATCGGGTGGCATAATAATAAAGGTTACCGATAGTTATCAGGTGTTAAGCCTACACCGATAGGTATCGGTTGTTAAGGCTAACATGCTGATAACTATCGGCTGTTAGCATTGTGCGAACACCGATGGACATCGGTTGTTATAATACTTCCACACCGATTGGTATTAACGATGAACATGCATTTGTTTAGTATAAACAAAGAGGCACGATCAAGTAATGTCTTGATCGGTCATGGCCGATCAAGGCATTGCTTGATCGTACCCCATTTGTTATATATATTGAGTGGCATTCGTGAGATAGGACATAGAAAATATTAAATGCTCCTCTCACCTGCCACAAACAAGAAGATAGTCAGATTCATACATTAAGGCAATAATATATACAACAAGATTATTTTAATAGAATATAACTTGCATATTGAATGTAAATTGAACATCATTTACAAGGTTGATCATGGAAATGGAAGAAAAGGACAATGAAATTGCGGCCTCTAAAATTTCTAGATGGTATTAAAAATATCAAAAGTATAAGAATCTACTAACATTGCAAGAATATCTAAGTCTGACAGGAAATATTATACCCTTGAATGAGGAGATTATCAGAGTTTTTGATGAATACTCGTGAATCTAAGGATGTCAAACCCATTGAATCTTTTGACAAGTACTGCATAAGAAAAAGGGAAGGAGAAATGAAGTCTGAATCAGAATCTCAATCAGAATCAAAAGAAGGTTAAATTGTGTCTAGTCAAGAGGGGGTTGATGCTTGTGGAGATGGAAAAGTTAAAAGGTTTGAGGATTTTGCTAAAGACATAGGTTCTAAATATGATGAATCAGAAGACAAGTTACATGTAGAAACTGAAATGAATGAGAAGAGTAGAGAGTTGAAGCCAAAAGGAACATTCTTGACAGAAGAAAACTCAGAAGTTACCATTGAAGAAAGGATAGAAAAGAAAGAGGAATCTTGCTTTTGACTTGTGTTGACGTGTATTTTGTACACTATCAAACACAGAATAAAATACCCAAGGGTACCTTATCCTCTCTTGAATATAGCCTCTGATTGCTGAAGATATCGCGAAAAAGGATCAATCAGGATGACTCCAAGGTTCTTCGTTGTAGGATCTCTACGTGTGGATAAGCTCTTTGTGGTATGATGTGATTTGCTGGAATCACAAGGGGACTTACACTTGATGATTGAACTTTTGATCTGCTTTGAATATTGCTGGAATACAGGCTCTTACTAGCTTTGATTTGAAAAAAGGAAAAAAGATGAGGGCGAGGAAAGGATCTAATCCTAATACTAAGAATGTAGGAGCAATGAATGATCTTTGATGAAATTCTAACTAAGTCTTGTTTTGACATCACAGGAACATCTCCACAAGGTTAGTGCGATCTTCGAAGGAAAGCTTTATGATGTTCAAATCATCACTGCAGGCATAGACACCATCAGGTTGATGCATATCAATGAAGAAGCGACAATTGAAGTTAAGCTTAGGCTGAATGATTCCAGTTGACTACGCAAGGCAAGTCTGCAATCAACAAACTGCTAGTAGTTTGGATATACGAATTTCACCATCAATCAAGCACATTTCTTCCACTCATCTAATAACATGAAATCAAATATGAGAAGTATAAAGACCATGCAAATTGTCGAATCGACCTATAAATTTCACCATTTCTTCAATGAAGTTACAAGTCTTTTACAACAACATCTTGGCAACAATCTTTGCCTTCTCTCTCTACTCTACTCTAATTGCTATTCTAATCACCTTCTAACTACTCTCTATTCACTAACTCTATTCTATTACTTCCAACTGCTTACTGCCTTTACAAAATGAAATGCCAGGGCTTATATAGTGCCCTCAATACAATTCGATGGCTTAGATCAATTCGAGATCAATGGCCAAGATTCAACAATGAAAACCCTAATTAGGGTTTGTTACAACCATTACATAGCATTTAATGCTTGACCAATGATAAAATTGTATTGCTTGGACACATGTCCTCTCTAGAAAATTCCACCAATGGATAGCTGGGGTAGGTACATCGGAGTTTGTGCCACCTTCCATGAGTTAGGTACATTGAATCTGGAAATGCTGAGGTGGACCACACTGACTGGAGAAGTGATGACTAGGATGCCACCTCGTCTGACACTTGTAACTTGGTAAATATTCAACTTGATGTTGTTGAGAAGCTAGCTTTAATTAATTCATCTGGAACTATCTGCTTCTTCAACGAACCCTTGTTCTAACTTCTTGTGTCCTTGATGTGCAGGATGATTGATGTACCTCGCCTTGGAATACAAGATTGGAGAAGTCGCCCTTGATGACGTTAGTCCAAAGAAGGCCGTCCTTGTCGATGCTAGGCTGGATCGAAGAAGGTCGTCCTTGTCCTTGCTTGATCGTCCTTGATCTGGCTTGATTTTCCTTGAGGAGAGTCTTCCGACTTGTAGATCCTTCGAGCTTGGGAGTCGCCATCTTGATACCTACACAACATTTCACAATTAATAATATATCTTGATGTGTAGAAAGGAAAATTCAAGATTTTAATTAGGAAACTTCATGATGAATCTTGAGTTATCATTTCCTAATTAACCATGTAATACTTAGATTTTTCCAAAAAATGTCTAAAAAATCAAACCTTGAATAAGGGTGTCAAGATGATTTTGCCATACCTCCTCTTGAGAATTAACTCTAAGAAATGATGTAAAAATAGATGAATTTTGCTAGGCAAAGTGTAGATCAAGCTCTCCCTTGGATAAAATGCACCTCCTTTAGCTTGGAAAAGAACTCTACCTTCCTCTTCAAAAATCTGGAAATTCGCCTTCAAATGTCTTCAAAAAATCTGGAAATTATCCTCCAAACTAGCAAGAAATACGCCTCTCCAATAGCCTTCAAGATGAATTTCGCCCTCCACTAGCTTCTCCACACTTAGTAGAAATTCGCTCCACTCCTCTGGATTTTGCTCCTCAAATTGCTCTCCAATTTCGCACTTGAAAGGATGATTGAATGATTTGAATTGTGAAACAACACCTCCAATATATAGAGCGCTCACCTTCTACATCTCTCCATAGGCCGACTTGGTGGAAAAAATAAACAAAGATTAATAAAAGGAGAAGGCCGACTTAATTAAGCAATAAAAAATGATACCTCAAGCGCTCTTCTTTTTAAATTTTAATTTAATAATAATTAATTTCGAAATGCCTCAATTAATAAAAAAAACGATTTTCCAAGGCTCAAAATTAATTATTAAATGCTATGCGCTTTTCATTAAATGCCAATTTAAATTTTTTTTTTTTTAAATATTTCAAAGTTTTGGGCGAACTTGGCATCTAGTGCGATTTGCTAAAATAAGGCAAAAAAAAATAATGAATTTTGATAACTTCGCTTTGGTCCCTTGGAGAGGGACAGGAGCGTTTTGCCTTGGTCCCTTGGAGAGGGACAGGAGCGATTTTGCAAATCCAAGCTTATCTGTCCTTTGTTAGCCTTCCAAATTATATTCAATGGATAAATCATGTTTTCCTTGGTCTCTTCAAATCATAAAATTGTCTTGATCCTGCAAGAACAGTGCAAATTTGAAATTCAAGCTCCGGTCCTTCAGTGAGGGACAGGAGCGAATTTTGTCCTCTAGGCCAAATCTTTTCACTTTTTATCTCGAAATTCCTTTGCTAGGGAAGATTTCACCTTACTTCATGCTATGAATAAAAGTTAATGTCCGAGAAAGGTCTTAAAAGGTGTGTATAAAGAAAATCGCTCTGGTCCTTCAGGGAGGGACAAGGGCGAATTTATCAAAAGCTTCATCATTTCATTGTCTTTGATCAAGTTTGGATGCTCTATAATGTTCATTTCGTCCTTCACCATGCCTTTGATGTTTCAATCTGACCAAACAAGGCCAGGAATGACTCAAACAAGCCTTTTCGCCCTGGACCCTTGGTGAGGGACAGGAGCGCTTTGCCTTGGTCCCTTGGAGAGGGACAGGAGCGAAATTCGCTCTGGATCCTCATTGAAGGACAGGAGCGAAAATTGACTTTTTGAACTCTCTATCAGGATAATTTTTATGGAATATATCATTTAAGTATAAGAAACTTTAAGTTATATTCCATATATACTTTCAGGATGTTTGAGAGTGGTTTCAGACCTCCAGGAGTTATATTGCAAAATCTAGTTTTTTGAGGTTTTTCAGTTTCTAGACTTAGCCAAATTTCAGGATCAGGACTTTCAGACTTAGCCAAATTTCAGGATCAGGACTTTCAGACTTAGCCAAATTTCAGGATTAGGACTTTCAGACTTAGCCAAATTTTCAGGATCAGGACTTCACTCCAGCAGGACCTGCTATCCTATTGATCTCCCTGACAGCACTCAAAAATGCAAAAGCCAACTAACAAAACCCTAAAAGACCCAAAAACAAACCCTAAAAAGCAAAAAAAGCAAGGGTCCCCATTTGCAATGGGGTGATGTGTGAAAACGTCACAACAACTTGTAGTCTACAAATGATCATGGGATGATAGAGGAATTAGAATTTCAAGATGTTAAAAAAGAAGACTCTTCAATAATAGAAGATGGCGATGTCCAAGACACATCAACCCAATTTTCAGATTCCAGCTACAAGCAAGGTATGCCAGTCCATAGTGAGATTGATTTCTCTTGTTTCATACACACGATTACATTGGAGGAATACTTGTTAAGATCATATGAGGCATATTGTCTTAGAGAGCTGATTGTAGAGACTAAGAGATTGCCTAACAAGAAGATCCTACAATTTGATAATGTTTGGTTTGGCATGGATACTTCACCATGGAGTTGGTTGGAGGCAAAAAACATAACAGCTAAGGAGGTGTAGGTATGGACTAGTTATATGATTGCTTAGGTAGCTAGGAGAATATGTGACTTTCAGCTGGACACACTTCATAGACCAGCACTTATGAAAAGCAACCTACCTTGGAAGCAGATGCAATAGAGGACAACAAAGACACTTTGAAGAGGCATGAATGCGATTTTGAAATAGTTGGCACCAAATACTTCTCCAAAGCAATGTGGAAGGGAAATGAGATGTGTGAAGCATCACACCATGTCAACAACCTTCCTGTTACTCCCAAATCATCACCTTCAACTCTGCATGCTACCACACGGACCAAAAACACTCAAGTTAGCTCCAAAGGATGGAACCGATAATGCAACCCAGTCAAACATACTCAAAATACCGTGTGGACTTGCGGATGCACAACATAGCATCACTTGACAATAACAATACTATATCAGAGAACCGCAACACCAGAAACATTAGAAGGCGAAGAAATGCAAAGCTTTCCTGCAAACAGGTACATTGTCATTGTATAAGAAACATTTAGATCGACACCAGATCAGTTGTGGATCAAATGAGAACTTGAAACCTTGGATATAACATTCTTTTGCATCCACCAACATCATACTACAACCACAAACAAAGATGAATCAGTGCGGCAGAATGTGGACCAAAATACTAAACCCTATTTGACAGATTGTTCACTGGAACAATCACACTTAGTCAAAATCTGCTGCGAACATTTTAATACATATTTAATGCTCCAGAATAGCCATGAGTTGATCGGATATATCATCTATAGTCATCACCATCAATCTCCATACATCAATGTGAACTCATGAGCAAACTCTTGATACAACACCACTAATCACATACTTCTGGATCTTGGTTGACATCAATAACGACACAAAATAATATTTGCAACAACTTACCTATGAGCTTTGTTTGGAGTTGAGCTTGACACATTCTTCATCATCCGAATCAGAATTTCAGTCATTTACAATAGCCACATCCAAAGAGCAACAACTCAATATGAAGATTGTGAAGAGTAGACACATGGATGAAGAATTTGTGGGACCCCAATTTGAAGGTTTAGAAGAGAAGATGGAGATATAACTTGCAACCATGGGACGGCTCAACATAGTAAAAATCCCATGAGTAGCTAAATTATGGGAATGCTTGCTCATTACCTGTGGAAAATAGTCATTGTAAAGATGGTTGGAATATGAAAATACCCCTAGTGGAAAATCCTACAAAAGATATACAAAAGCCCTAGTTACTAGCAATAACAAAATTGTGGGTTAGATACTTACAATTAACATAATTTCTGGGTTGTGGTAATTTGATATTTACAATAATTTTGAGACAAGGTGGGTGCATAATCCATAAACTAACCATAAGATTTGCCAAATGTGAAAGAGTCTAGAGGGTAAGAAGCTCATAGTGGTGGATTTTCTAAAAATTGCGATTCCTACCTACTCTAAGAATTGCTTAGAGGTGTTTGTTTTCTAGTTCCCCTTGCCATTTGATAAGGCACCGAGTAAAAAGGTCACTAAAGTAAAGACTATTCATGGAACATTTTAAATACTCCATGTAGTGTAATTCCAACTAAAATAGAGAATATCATAGCTTAAAAATTGGGCAAGTACTCACCAAAAATTACCATCGACAAGTAATCACAAGAAGTTAAAATCGTGTGATTCACACACAAAAACTCATCTAGCTTTTGGTATAAAAGGTTTAAGGAGGCAAACATTTTGCAGCTGCTACAAACAGATTTAGGGGAAAATTCAAATATTTTTCAGTTGTTGGAAATGGATTTAGGGCATGATTTAAGAATTTTTCTATTTTTCGAATTTTCCAGCTGCACAAACTTTGCCTCCTGCTTAGAGCTTCAAAGTTTCTACACTTACTTTTACTTGTAATTTCTCGTGGACTGCTATTGCTAGTTAGCTTATATAGATCGATGCATGTTCAAAATAAGAATACATACATAAACAAAAAAAAGATTAATTAAAGAAATAAATACACATTAATATGTACATTCTTAGCTAGTTTCAACTTTCTTTTATTCTCACCTTAATATTGTAGATCATAGATTCATATTCACAATTAGAAGAAAATAGGTGATTTTCATTTATTTTTCCTATTATTTGTCATTTGCTCTGCTTTATTTCTAGTTTCCAATTTTCAAAAAAGAAAAAATGACATCTACAAGTAGGAGACCTAGCAAATCTGAAGACTCATTTTTTGCTCACCAATATATATTGAATTCTAATTTTGACTTATACATGAAGGAAATCTATACTATGTTCTACAAATTTACTTCTAGTAATATTATGTACTTTTAAATGTTAGATAAATTTCTTGAGTTATTGCTGAGATTTTGTTAAGTTTTGAATTTTAATTTTTTTGGCTCAGCTGAGTTATTGCCCAACTGAAATAGAGAATACCATAGCTTAAAAATTGGGCAAATACTCACCAAAAACTACCATTGACAAGTAATCACAAGGAAAAGTCATTGATGAGTTTTAGGTTAAAATCGTTTGACTTGCACACAAAAACTCATCTAGCTTTTGTTATAAAAGGAGACAAACATTTTGCAGCTGCTACAAACAGATTTAGGGCACAATTCAAATATTTTTTCAGTTTTGGAAAAGGATTGAGGGCATGATTTGAATTCTAGTTGCTTCCAACGGATCTAGGGCATGATTTGAATTCTAGTTGCTTCCAATGGATTTAATCATGATTTTAAGAATTGTTCTATTTTCAAATTTTCCAACTGTACAGACTTTGCCTCTTGCTTCGAGCTTCAAAGTTCTCACTTTCACCGTTACGTGTAATTTTTCATGGAGTGCTTATTGCTAGTTAGGTTCACCAAATTTTGCCTTAATATAGATTGATGCATGTTCACAATAAGAATACATACATAAAAAGAACAAAGATGTATTAAAGAAATAAATAGTAAATACACATTCAATATGTACATTCTTAGCTAGTTTCAACTTTCACTATTTCTCACCTTAATATAGATAGATCATAGATTCATTCACAATTAGAAGAAAATAGGTGACTTTTTCTTCCTATTATTTGTCATTTGCTAGGCTTTATTTCCATTTTCCAATTTACGGAAAAAAATATGGCATCTACAAGTAGGAGACCTAGCAAATCTAAAGACTCATTTTTTGGTCACCGATATATATTGGATTCTCATTTCAATTTATATACGAAAGAAATCTATACTATGTTCTACAAATGTACTTTTAGTAACATTATGTATTTTTAAATGTTCGATAAATTTCTCGAGTTATTGCTGAGTTTTTTGTCAAGATTTGAGTTTTTAAATTTTTTGGGTCAGCTGAGTTATTACCAAGTCTTAGTTCTTAAACTATGGATAATACTACTGTGGGAGCCCCAATCACTTAAGAGTTAACAAAATGTTGGGATGTGATAACCCAACATCTATAATATTTGTGGGACATGGATTGTAAGCCATATGCTCATCAAATGCATTGCCATTTGGGTAATAGGCTATAGAGTGAAAAGCTGAAAGTGGTGGTTTTTCTATTAGTCACCGTTTCTCCTCCATACTAACAAATTCTTAGAGGTGTTTGTATGTTTTATGGGTACCCTTGCCTTCTGATTATTCACTAGTCTACATGAGTAGAAAAGTCAAAGTAAAGAAACGGGACTCGGACTCGGCAAGGCCGACTCGGACTTGGACTCGGGACTCGGAGTTAGACTCGGCTGGACTCGAGAAAGTGAAAAACTCAAGAAATTTAGAGATTTTTAAAGATTTTGGACCCCAGTCTATGTTTGGCCGAGTCTGGCCAAGTCTAGCGGAGTCTGCCGAGTTTGGCTGAGTCCAGGCGAGTTTGGACCCCAGACTCGATCGAGTCCGAGTCCAAGTTTGCTGGACTCGTGGGGGGTGACTTGGACTCGGACTCGTCGAGTTTGGGTGATTTCAGGCGATTTTCATTTCTGTGGGTCAAAGTATTGACTACTCATGGAAAATGGTCATTATGGTGACGACTTGATTGTGAAAATACCCCACATGTCTAAAAGTCCCACAAAAATAAATCAATACTACATTGTAGTCATAGAATCCCCATTTACTTCAATTAACACGAATCTTCACAAATTATATTTACTCATATGGAAAAGCTCATCCTTGGGATGATTTCAAATACATTTTAATTGTTTTGTATTAATAAACATTGACTGCTATGAAATGGGGAGATAATCTTTTACTCAATAAATCCCCACCTAACCCCTAGATTATGGATCAACTACTCTTTGGTAATGGGTTGAAGAAATTATTGATTTCTAGTAGGGTGATTGATCAATTTTACTTGTCTGCTGCAGGATACTTCCACTTTTATTCTCTTGTATATATTATTGTGATACCCTTAATGATCTTTTCTTTTGCTAGAGTCCAAATTTTATTGACTGAGCCACTTGTGAAGTCATTATAATGGATTGCATTTGTATAATTTTGGGATAGCTATAAGCCAATAACAATAGGATAAAAAATCTTTCGTGAGTCATACCAAGACATTTATACATTGCATGAAGATGAGAAATAATACGTTATTTACACTATTTGCAGCTTGCTTTGCAAACAGGAACACCAAATTGACAGCATGGGATTGTTTTTATTGCAACACAAATATTTGCCATTTTCCCCCACTATTGTTTTGGTTTTGCAATCCTATCATTTTACACCCAGATGCCTCTTTATCACATGCAACCACCTATCATACATTCATAGCTACTAAAAATACCCATTTGTTAACTTAGTCCCCAAATCGATTCATCTCAAGCCTTATACCATTTAAGAGTCACACAACAGATTCAAGCAGCTAGGATCACCTACAAAACTAAAAATGGCTATCCACAAGAGAGTAGGAAGGAATGTGTTTTTGATTATTGATTATAGGATGCAGTAATGATACAATGATACATAATGCACACGAGAGGCGTGAAGAGATAGGACAACATAGGTTTATGACGTGTAATAATCATATGATAGGAGACAATAATAAATAACCTAAAAGTGCCCAAGTAAATTTATCAAGTGTGAATAGAACCTAGATGGGAATTGTTGTGACCTAATCACACATCACCCCATTCCAAATGGGGACCCCCTACTTTTTAGGTCCTCTTGGTCTTTTGGTTTTGGTTCTTTGGGTCTTTTTGCAGCAGTTCCCTTTTAGTCTCCCCAGTTTGCAAGTGTTTCTGATGAATTTTGATCAAATTTGGCTAAGTTTGGAACTTGTTTTGCCTATTTTAGGGTTTTGCCCTTTGAACTTAGGTTTGAGGTCTTTTCCTTAGGGTTTTGGAAAATTTGAATGTTGCAATGAAATAAGAGCGCTTCAATGAAGCTACCAGTGAAATTTGAGAGAATTTTGAGCACTTACTATTTTTAGTAAGTTTGACTACTTCTCAAATTGTCTTTATTTGGCCAAAAATCAAACTTACTATTTTTAACAGTTCCCATTTTTAGTAAGTTTCTATTTTTAGTAAGTGTCATCCTGTCCTGGTTTGCCCTAATTTTGATGTTATGAAGTACTTACTATATTTATTAAGTCTATTTTTGGTAGGTTCACCTCAGGCAATGGTCACGACACTGAAGGCAAAACATTCCTAAAAATCTGTCTAAATCCAGAAAGTTGAAAAAGCAGACAAGCGGTCAGAAAAACGTCAAGTATGAAATTCCTTTCTGAAGTGGAAAAAGCATGAAAAATCTTCAAAGGCACGAAATCCACTTCATCTTCAAATGGCAACCAAATCTTGAAATTTTAAGAAATGGACAAGTTAGGAAAGATTTCTAAGTCCCAAGCAAAAATACTTCACTTCCTAGAAATGGCGCCCAAATCAGTGCAAGGGTGCCAAACCCAAGGCATGGAGGAAAGTTCAAGAATTGTTAAAATTCCTCCACAAGGTGAGAAATGCGCTCATGGAGGAGATTGGGTGCCAAACAAGGGGTGTGGAGGAATTTTTCCCAACTACAAAATTCCTTCACTTAGTGAAAAATCCGCTTAGGTAGAGGTAGAGGGTGCCAAACAAGGGTAGTGGAGGAAAAGCGAAGCAAGTATTAAATTCCTCCACAAGGTCCAATTAACACCCAAGGTTGGTAAGGAGCGTTGGAAATGGGTCAAGGATGAATCTTCCTCCAAGACATAAATTCCTTCATCAGCAAGAAATTCAGCTCAAATTGAAGGTTGAGTGTCAAAATGGCATGGTTTAAGAAAAGATTGAAAGGTTCAAAATCCTCCACATGGTCCAAATAGCTCTCCAACTAGGAGGAGAGCGCCAAAATGAAGGGAAGGAGGAATTTTTCCTCCAAGGTGAAAATCCTTCACAAGGTCAAAACAACACCCACGGTTGAAGCATAGTGCCAAAATGGAGGTAGGGCGGAATTTTCTTCCGAAGGAAGAATTCTTGCATGAGGTGAAATTGGCGCCAAAACTGGAAAAGGAGCACTAGAGAGAGGTAATGCAGGAATCCTCAAAGATTTTCAAAACATTCCTCCACAAGGACGAAATTTCTTCCAAGGATAAAATTGAACGGAATTCAAAGCAAGGGGAAATAATTCAAGAAATTCAAGATTCAAAAAATTCCCTTCTCAGAAAGAAAATTCACCAAAGATGAAGAAATTCCAAGGCACAGGAAAAATTGGCCAAGAGGGATTTTCTCTCCTGAATTTCAAGGCTCAAAAATGAAAAAAAATTCCTAAAAAATAGGAAAGGTGATGTATTGATCAGAAATCTCCTTCAGGACAAGATGAACATAAAAACATGAAAAAATTCTTCCCGGATAAAAATTCTCTCCACAAGAATTTTCTCTCTCCAAAAATCCAAACGAACGGGATTCCTGTTGAAGTGGATAAATTTGTCAAAATTCTTTCAAGGAAGAAAAATCTTTCAAAATATCCTTTTGAATCCAAAATGGAAAGATTTTCACAATCATTGAGTTGGCGACATGCAAAGGGAATATTCCACATTTTTGGCACATAATTTAAGAATTTAGGGAAATTTCAATTTTTGAACTCAACGTTGATGATGGGGCTTGTTTGCATGGTGAGTTGTCAAGGGAAACATGACACATTTTAATGCAACTGCCAATTTTAAACTTTCACCAACTTAGCAACTTGGTAAGGAAATTCTATTTAAAATGATAGATTGGAATTCATTTCCCACACAGGTTATTGGAGAAATTCAAAGTTAGAGAGAGGTGGAGAAAAGTCAGAAGCGAAGAATTTATTATTTTTTAGAAGTTCTTGTTTGTGGAGGTTCTATTTTATTCCAAATTGGGAATTTCCATGCTAAAATTCCTACTTAATCAATTTATTAAATTCCTTATGATGATTTTAATGTTAATTTATTTTGTTTTGTAGGAATGGCAGAATTCAACAAGGCTACAAGCACTTCCCGATAGGCGCAAATCAAGAATGAGATGAAAGGATTCCTCCCAGAGTCCAAGATTATTTCAAAGTGGAAGGAAATCAACGACTCCAACTTAGGAACTTTTCAGTTGGGAGCGTTCTGGAAATTTTTTTTTGGAACAGGTGGATGTGCTTCGTTAGCCACTGCCATCAAGTTTGTCAAGAGCAGAATTGTCTCAGTTGACGACTTCCCTCTAGCCATTCAATGCCTAGAGCTGATTTTGGAGTGCGCAAAGCATTATAATCCTAAAAGAAGAGTAGTTTTGGCATCAAACGACAAGCTTTTGGCTGACCTGACAGTTGAAGCAATTGGAGAGACATTCGGGATTCCAGCATTCCAATCCATGACTTCTAGAACCAAGGATAGCGCTGTGATGATATATGATGCCGACGTGGAAAGATGTCCTGAAATAATCAACAAAGTTTGGATGCAGAAGTCAAGGCCACATATTTCAAAGATGCCCAAACAAATCAACAATTTTGACTTCAAGTGGGAGTATGCTGACCTCATCATGATGTTAAGTAGGATTATGGGATGTCCACATGCCTTTATGTTCGAAACATGGATGTTTTTCTTCATCAGTGAAGTAATGGAAGTCAATGGGATAGTGGATTGGGCAAGATTGATCAACCACTACTTGTATGAGCAGCTTAAGAATTTAAAGCAGAAGCATAGCCAATCTTTTTACATGAGTTCATACGTCATCTATTCACTGGCAAGAATGGGCAAATTCAATTGCTTTCCAGGAAAGGGACCCATGGGATGTGGACCGGGTCAATTGAAGGTTCACAAATGCTATCCACAGTTACATCTGTATAGCACTACATTTTTCAAGTTAGTCAACGACACCTTCACCATGCATTTAACTAGATTATTACAAGATGAACCTCATACAAGGTTGTCGCAGGCAGCGATAACACTGCTACAGGAGTACGGAGCCAGGTATATTCAATTTCCAAAGTTTACCTATATCCAGGTCCAAGGATTCTCTTTTCAGCCTCATAAGCTATTGAGGTATCCGATAGACAAAATGGTGCTGCTGAAGCTCACCAGATAGTTGACCGCCTACGACAAAATTCAAAAGAAGAAGCTGTCAATTGAATTTCCTATCCACAACAGAAAAGACGGAGGATGGAGGAAGCACAGTCGTCGGATAGTTCTTCCAATGTACGAGAAGTTGAAATGTTCACATAGGAAGTCCCAAGGAATCAGCCACAAGACAATGTTCTTGATAATGTGCAAGCACAAGATTATGCTCAGCGTTAGTGCTTCTCACAGACCTGTTCAACTGGAAATTCAAAGGCAGGAACCTCCTCCCAACCCAGAACAGCCGGGTTAGGATGGTTTCATAGAGACAATTCTGGGTGATAGGCTCTTTTGAGGAAGTGTCGCAGGAACAGGTACACATGGAAGTTCAGGATCAGCCAACAACCGCTCCAGATTGGTTGACGGAAAGGATGAGATGAGAACGGGAAGAAGAATTGGATCTTGCATAGGAATTGGAAAAACTTTTGAGCAGAATTGACAAACCAACAAAGAAGAAGATAGCTAGGAAGTTTTCAAAGATTACAAGGGACGAGTTAGGATCCAAAACATTGCATTTGGCCGAGCCTAGAGTAGATAAAGATAGAAGTGAAATCACGCCCGATGAGTATGTAATCAGACAAGTCAATTTAGGGCGTGCTTCCACGACATAGGTGGTGGAAGATTTTGATGAATCTTTCTTGGGAATGAAGGAACAAATGAAAAGGATGAAGGAAGAGATTAAGAGGTTGAAGGGTGAGAATAAGGCATTGTGTGAATATGTGAGGAACCTGAAGAATCCACTTCGAGAGGAAGATCCATCCTTTGTTCCTCCCTCTTCTCTTCCCAGGGAATCTGTTGATGGTATTGAAGAAATGAGGAGAAGAGCTCAATATGCCGTAGAGTGGGTGGAAAGTGGCTTCACCTCAGCTAGAAAATTCATTGAGGACTTGGCTCACTGTCACTAGAGGATTCTAGCTATCCTGAATAAGCTGGAAATGGAGGATAGTTCATGGGAAGATGTGCATATTTACCAAGACTTGACTATTCCGCTACTTAGAGCATCAATGAAAATTCCTAGACAATCGTTGATTGATGGAAAGGTTGTCTAGGAGAATGAAATTTATGACTTCCCGTAGTCGTTTTATGCCGTCTACACCAGAAAGGAATCTTTTGAAATATTCAGCAAGGAGTCTACATCTTTGAAGGACTTGGTCAGGAAGATATAAGGAGAAGTCCTCAATGAAATTGAGGCATTATTTGCCAGAAGGTTGACTGAGGATGAGTTGACAATTGACTTCTTAAAAGGCAAGTTACATGAATATTTCTTTGTGGAATCATTTTCCAAGGCACATCTAGAAAATGTTTCCTTGTTCTCCAGCACGATGCAAAAGACTTAGGTAGCAGTAGCAAGTTGAGAGAAAATTTTCTCCAAGTGCGAAGAGGATATTTCTCTGCTGGAATTCAAGATGGAGAATCTCTCAAGTGTCTCCGTAGGAGAATCAGAGGTTGTCATTACAAGATTCATTGCATTTGCCATAAATGAGCGAGATAATGGTTGTCCATTCTTGGACAAAAATCTTTTGACTGCATGAAGGAATGGTGGCGCATTCATTGCCGGAATATTTGACTAAGTGGCTGTAGATTGAATGCATGGCAGCCGTCATACTTAATGAGATAGTGGAGCATCTCTTGCACGTGGCTGATTTTGGAGGTGATGGTGCATTTATTGCACAATGGGCAATTTTTAGCATGATGGAGCATTTATTACATATTGAGGGAATTTGAAAGAAGTGGTGCATTTAATGCACAACGGACGCCATTCCTGGCAGAAAAGGAATTTATTGATAGTGAACATGATGGGTCATTAATGTTTATTCCCACCTTGTTGCATCATGTGTGTGAAATCTTTTGGTCAAACCTCAATTAAGGTTTGCATGTAATCAAGGATGGAAGCCTATATAAGGGGGCGACCTCTTCATTTGTAAAGGGGGAGATTGTATGAAATTGTTGCGATAAGCTATTGAAGTAATAAACTATGATACATTATTCTCTGATGGTGTACACTTGTGTTATTTCTTAGCTTGCATGGTTTCACTTTCCTCACTTAGAGTAGATTTATTTTAAGTACTTAGGCAAATGAAGTTGATTGCAATGTTATAAGGTGAAGATCGTATGCTCATACCTTTTGTTGGTAGATGATTTCTATCAATAGTGTAAGGTTGGATTGAGTTATTTTTATGTGTGCTTAACCTGAATTGTTGGATGAACATTGTTCTCTGATGGTGTTTATTAATGGTTCAAAATCTTTCTAACACAACCTTTGAAGATTGCACCCGCTTCATGTAGTTGTCTCCTAGTGGCAAAGTGAAGTGTGGTTGATCCTATCCTAAACATTGCTATCTATTGAGTTCTTAGTTTTAGAGTAGCTTTTTCTCAACCCTCTCATTTACTTTCAACATTATTCAATCGAAAAGTCCCAAAAAAGAGCCATTCACAGCCAAATCATTTGTGAAAATTTCCTTGAAAGTTATAACTTTGTCTAAGTCTTCTTCAAAGTGTGTGTAAGTCCCCTTGGATTACCAACAACATCACCACACGAGCCTATATCCACATAAAGTCACTAGTACACAATCGGAACCTTGGAGTCATCGTATGATCTTCTTGCAATCTTAGCATACATTTGACTTTGTTGAAGAGAGGATAAGGTAGTTGTTGGGAAGTTTTATTTTGTGTTGGGCGTGGTCACAAAATGCATGCCAATAGGAACCTATAAGGTAATATACATGTTCACACCAACACGCCCCCCTTAAGTACAACTTAGGGAGGAACACTAGCGAATGTAAAGATGGGTCCCAACAACAAAGACTTGTTAGGTACCTGTTGATGTATTTTTTATGAAATCATGCAACACAAAATAAAATACTAAGTATTCTATCCTCTCTTGAACAAAAACCTCTCAAAAGCTAAACAATGTGATCAAACGAGATGAATCCAAGGTTCCAATAGTTAGGTCTTGACTTTATATGTGGATAGACTTAGTGATTGTGATGTGATTTGCTGGAATCACAAGGGGACTTACGTTGTACATGAACATTGCTGTAACTTGAAGACTCACTTAACTTGGAAAACAAAAGGCAAAAGAGATATGGTTTAGGGAGTCTACTCTAATCCTAAGAATGTAAGAGACTATGAATAATTTAGTGAAATTCAACCATGGTTTGTTTCGCCATGCAAGGATCAACTAGGCAAAGCTGGTGCAATCTTCTAAGGAGAGCAAAGTGATGTTCAAATTACTACCAATGACAATGAGTGAGTAGCAATTGAAGTTAAGCTCATGTAGAGAGTTCAGTTGACCACGCAAGGTACTTTACAATCAGCAAAATACTAGTAGTATGAACATACAAATTTCACCACTAACCATTCACAATAATTCCATCCAGCTAATCAACATGAAAATAAATGAGAAGTAGAGATCATGCAAAATGTTGAATCAACACATGAAATTCACCATATCTTCAATACTAGTAGTATGACCACGCAAGGTACTTTACAATTCAAAATACTAGTAGTATGAACATACGAATTTCACTACTAACCATTCACAATAACTTCCTTCCATCTAATCAACATGAAAATAAATGAGAAGTAGAGATCATGCAAAATGTTGAATCAACACATGAAATTCACCATATCTTCAATGAAAACGATATACTTCTTGTAACAAAGTCTTGGCAACAATCTCCTTTTCTCCTGCTCTACTCTAGCTATCTACTTGTTATTGTCTATTTACCTGCTGTTGAACTATTCGCTTTTAACCTTTACAATTGAGAGAGTGGAGCCTTATATAGATAGCTCTTTAGTCTTTACAATGAGTGGCTCAAATTGATTCACATCAATGGCCAAGAATGAAAGATACAAACCCTAATTAGGGTTTCTTACACCCATTGCATAGCATTTAATGCTTGACCAATGATAAAATTACATTTTTAAGACACAAGTCCTTTGAATGATTGACCAATGAATGATGAGGTTAGGTACATCAAAATTTGTGCCCATATGTGGCAGTTATCCGCCTCATTGGATGAGTTAGGTGCATTGAATCTGGACGCGTTGACTTAGAATGATGTGATTGGGTGATGACTAGGCACCACCTCAATTTGCTCTTCTTGTAACTCATCACAAGTGTTTGTGATGAGGCATATCTCTTGATACTTAACATTTTCCAAGTGCTTGCAATGATGATGGAGGGAATGCGATGATGGTGAGAGGTATTCCCAAATTGCATCATCTTGCCTAACTTGATCACCTTCACTTGAAGCCTCCGTCTTAGATTACTCTCTTGCTATACTGGCAATGATTCTTGGATTTCCGGAGGAAATTCAAGATTGCCTTAACATATTCCTTATCATCAATGTGATGTCTTTGAATATCTTAGTTCTTGACCTTGCATGCCCTTTGCTGTCTTCTTCATCTTTCATTCAACGGCATCCTTGAAGGTGCTGATCATTGCATATGCACAACATGAGGTCATGATGCCTCTCTCTTGCTTTGATGATGCTGATATCCTTCTCCTTCACCCATCAATGTGAATGTCTTTGATCCCATCAAATTGTGATGTCTTCTCTCCATTCTTCCACGTGTTTACTTCTTGCATCAGACCTTGATGTTGTATATTTCTTGAATGCTGATCCTCCTTTGCCCTATGAAGACCTTTGTTTTGATCTTTACCCCTTATGTGAACTAGCTCCTTCTGATGTTGACTTGTATCCAACCTTGAATCTGAAAAGAAAACATAAGTTAATTAAGGTTTCAATCTTTGAGAAGAATACTCTTTGAGCTCTGATTTCTGATCTCATCCTTCCCTGGTCTGATCTAATTTCTTGCTCTCAGTCTGAGATTTCATCTCTTCTTGAGCTCCTTGTATCAAACCTGAAAGACTGGTCACAATATTTTGTATCAAACATCAAGAGAAACACCTAAATAATCAAGTGCTTAATCTAGAAATGGTATTGACATGAGGACTGATTTCTGATTCAGGTTCTCTTAAGTCCTGATTTTTTTTTTTTTTAAGGTTTGATCTTAACTTTATAGGCCTGATTCTTACCTGTTTGCCCTTGGCCGTGGATTCAAGGGGTAATTGGAAGTGATACCCAAGGTGGTCCGGTTTTTGGCCCCCTATTGGAAGTGCTATATGCTTGGTCAGGCCTCTTGATAGGTACCAGCAGTAAAACATGTTTGGCTGGAATTTTGGGGCCACACTGGAAATGTTATACGCTGGTCGTGGATTTGGACCCCAAGTGGAAGTGGTCATTGGCTGGTCGTAGATTTGACCAGCAAGTGGAAGTGGTCATCAGCTGGTTGTGGATTTGACCAGCAAGTGGAAGTAGTAATTTCCTCATTAAGGTGATAAGCCTGCAACATATTCTTCATTGTCTCTCCTCAGGCCAGACTTTTAGAGTCCAAGTGGAAATGTCTTAAAGCTGGCCGGGGTTTTAGGCCTGAAGTGGAAATGAGCAAAGAAGTCCAGACTTTTCATAGGCAAGTGAAAATCATGTGAAGCTGGCTTGACTTTTAGTCCCCAAGTGGAAGTACTAATTTTTACTGATCTTAATCACTCCATTTCTTCATCAAATCAGTCCTTTGCCTGATCGAACTTTCAAATCATTCTTACCCTTTTCATCAAGGCAACCTTATCTCCCTCGAGGCATGGAGACAGCAGTTATTTCGTTCATCATTGATCCCCCTCCTTAGGCCGGGCTTTTGGTTACCAACTAGAAGTGAAGGATGGCCGGACTTTTGAGGGTCAAGTGGAAGTCAGGCTGGCTGGGGTTTCGGGAGCTCACTGGAAGTGGGTTCAAGTAGGTTGTGGATTTCACCAGCAATTGGAAGTCCAGGGATCCCATCATGAAGTGGAAGTAAGGATGACTTCTCCAAGTTATTGATCTTATGAATTCTTACACCCTTCATCAGATTTTCCTTTGCTTGATCATCATAAAGATGTGAATGAGCAATGTTTCCTTTCCACCCCCTTTACCAATCTTGTTGCCTTCAAGCACCTAGCTGATCATTTGACTTCACCTTCAACATGATGCTAATCATCCATCAATTTGCTCCAACCAAGCCTAGCATGCTAAGGAGAATTTCCCCCTAGGTTGTGGATTTGAGGGTATGAAGGAAGTTTCCTTGATTCTAACCTAAGGAATCCCACATGCTTGCTTAACTGACCACACTTAAGATTCATTCTGTCCTGACCTAGAGGTTGTATTGTGAACCTTCACTCAAAGACCACCCTGACTCTATCATTTGGCTCGCACCTATCACTTAAGAAGACCTTAATCTAGTTTGGAGGAAGACTAGACTACTGCCAGACTACCTGACTTGATCACATCCTGACAATCAGAAGCACTGCATCTCTTCACAAGCAAAAGGTTAAAGATTGAAGAAACTACTGCCAAGCTAGACGACTAAACTAAGACAACTATCCTACAAGCAAAAAGTGGGGGTCCCCATTTGCAATGGGGCGATGTGTGAAAATGTCACAACAATACCCATTTACAAAAGATATTCCCTTTCCAAAAGAGAGAAAACATGAAATCAAACATGCACAATTGATGGAAGGACTTAATATGAACCCGCAAGGACTACATCCATCACAAATATACAATCAATAACTGCCACCCCCCTCCATAGGAGAGAATTAGTGAAGACAATAGATCCCTCCTACAAAGAAGTAACTCCTATGCCAATGGTGAATGCTGAAGAATGTCCAAGTTCGGAAAACAACATTTCTCCCCTTGGGAAGAAACAAATCCAATGATGAATGTAGAAGAAATTCCAACTCCAAGAAGCGAGGTGGCAGAAGAAGCCTCATTATAAGTGTCCTTGAAAATTGCTCAACTGTCCATATGTCAGAATCAAAGGATGTCACAATGCAATGAGGTGAAACCAATCCAAAAACTTGTGAAGACTCATGAAGAGAAATCTCCAAAGGCAAAGGTGGTGAGATAACAATTGTGTGCTGTAACTTTCATCAAAGAGGAAATGATTATCCTCAAGTGTGTCCTCCAAATCTGCAACATGGGATTCACAAAACAAATCTACAATACTTGCTAAACCCACAAAACTGAATCTGAAGACTAATGTCATACTATTGAATTGAATTGCTCAAAGATGACGACACTGAACTTTGAAGAAGCAGGAATGAGTGGAATCTCAATCAATCATTTTGCACTAGAAATCAATGAAGGTGAAGAAACAACAATCTCTGTAAGAGGAGAATTTGAAGAAAACCCATCATCATCATAATTATCTAAACACACAAAACTTTTCAAAGAAGCAAACTCCTGATTACTACCATGTTCATATGGTATATTATTTGAATCATCAAGAGGTGCAAGACAGTTTGAAACAAGATCATCTAGAAATGGTTTAGTATCAAGATCTCCATATATCTCCCAAACCTTGGTTGAAAGAACACGAGGGTACTAAACGTGTGCAATGGCATTCCAAGTGTAATCATCGACATGTAGACCAATCAATCCCATGACATGTTTATTTTTAGCATTTTGAATAAATTTTCTATGAAAAGTACTTGGTGGAGGAAAAGAACCATACAAATTAGCAGAAGATGAAGCTAACATAGATGCTTCAAAGTACCATCTCTCCATGTTTATAGTTTCCCCCTTTGCAATTATAGAACCATGAAATGAAAAGCTCACAATGAATTAGGATAGGTTCCCAAATTACATAAACGACAAACTCTCAACAAAAATTATAAGCTCCCCAATATGATGAACATTGAAAATGAAACTCCCCAAGCAAACTCAATCACTAAATTCAAAAATTTCTACCAAAAATGAGTCGAAGTACCAAATTCACACCAAACTGAAAATTTGATGTCTAAGGCAGAATCTAGAAAATTGACACAAATAGATTTGTAGTGGTCAAAAATGCCTTTTCAAGGCCTATAAGAAGTTGAAAATCCAACATGGTGGGTGAAAGATATGGCTTGTTGAAAACTACAAGTAAATTCAGGCTTCAAACTCAAATATCAAGAAATTGCAATGTAATTTGGGAAAAACATTTTTACCATTGCAAAGTACTCAAAATTAGCTTTTTGATGCCTATAAGAAGTTGAAAATTCAATACCCAATGGAGTATAAGCCTTGGTGGGATGATAAGAACAAGGGGCTGTAACCAACCATTGCAAAGTTCACAAAACAATTTTCTTTAATTAAAAATTTCAAATGCATGTGTCAACAAAGGTTGACAAAGATATGATGCACGATGAGGTCGAATCGTACCAGTGGATGTTTTTGACTCAAAGCCACAAAAAATATTTTGTAGAGTTTGACAACATATGGATCGCGGTACTGTTCCATACCATAAAAATTCAATATTGTATAACTTTTTTTGCCAAATTTTTTTCTCACCCTCCATAAATGGTTGAATTTTTTTTGACTCCAAAAACTATAGCCTTATATTTGAAAATATAGGTTTTGGGGCCTTGTAGACTCAATGGTGAGGGTTGTTTTGCCCAAAAGCTAAGTTGCAGGGTTTGCTGGTCTGAGGGCCTGGTATTGGTCCGGTTCAGTTCTGGTACTGGTCCTGGACCGGTTCGCCTGTGGGTTCAGCTTGGGTTTGTGCCCAGGCGAGCTGGTTCATCCGAAGTGAACCCAAGGCAAATCTAGACGCTTGAGTGCCCAAAACATTTTTTTTTGCAATCAGCCACTTGAAATTTGATGGTATCTGAAAAATCTTACAAATATGTCTCTGACTTGATTGATAGCATTAAATTTGTGGTGAGGATTGGATTTTGAAGGATGCATGCATAACCATGCTCAAGTACAAAGGACCCATTTTCAAGTTACAAAACACACCCAGTTTGATCAAGGTGTTGAATACCACCAACATGCACCCTTATATAAAAACAACCGTATTGCTCCTTACCATGGGGTTTACAGTTAATCTTGTATACTCTCAATCCTCCAAAAGTTTGTTTTTGCCTCACTATATACCAAAAAGTGACAGAGGAGACTCCAAAATGTTTAAAGAGTGCCACCAAGGGCTTCAAAATATCCTCAAGATCCCAAACTAGAGCATTATTAATCAATGTGAATGGGCATCAGATCTACTGGTTTAATGATCAGAGAACAACATTGGGGTGAAGAACATTCGAATCAGAATGCTAGTGCCAAATGTCCATAGAAAAGTCTTAACACAAGGCATATGAGGTGTCAATACAAGTTAATCAACCAGAGTACAGTGGGCAGGTAGCAGTGGTTTCCTCTAAGAGCCCCAGTTTGCTAGGTCTTCCTCTAATATAAACATTATTAATTGCAGCTTAGAGCAGATATTTAATATTTGAAACAATGATACTTGAACTCGATGTTATTATTTTGATATTGAACTTGATGTATATGATGCTATGATGGTATGATCATGATGCTATGATTACAAGTTTATGGTGGTTTTGTTGTTTATATGATGCTATGTGGCATTCTAATCTTAATTAATGTATATACATGTATATATTGTTTTTGTACTAACGAACCCAAACCCCTTTTGAAAATATTGCCATACCGGTGTATTGGCTCTTCGAATCCGAACCAATGCCTAAACCCGAATCGACAACTTAGCCCAAGAGTGAACCTAGCAAAAACTGCTATCAAAATCACTCCCAAATTTGAGAAGAGGCTTTCAGATTTGAAGCTTTGATACCATGTAAGAGTCACACAATAGACTCATGTAGCTAGGATCACTTGTAAAACCAAAATTGACCTTCCACAAATGAGTAGCAAGGAATGAATGCTTGGTTATAGGATGCAATAATGGTACAATGGATTAGGGAAATATAATTTGCACTAAGATTAACACACCATGGTTTTATGTCAAAGCTAATTTGTATGGCAATGAACTGGGTTCCTAATGTGACTCAAATGAACATCAGTTTATTAGTTTTTGTGAGATGAGGAATTCATGTTAACAGTTGCTTTGGAGCATGGTATGAGCATTGTTAAAAATGAAACCTTTCATTTTGATGAAGGCTTTGAGATGTGAAGCTTTGATACCATGTAAAAGTCACACAATAGACTCAAGTAGCCAAGATAACCTACAAAACACAAAATGACCTTCCATAAATGAGTAGCAAGGAATCAATGCTCGATTAGATGATGCAATAATGATATAATGATACATAATGTACATCAAAGAGCTTGCTTATGTAGGCAAGGTGAAGAGATAGGACAACATAGGATTATGCCATGTGTATTAGAATAATATTTGCATATTAATTAATGGTCAATAATGTATTTTTAGTTTGATTTATGTTTGTTTAGATAGTTTCTATATTTTACTTTTGTAATCACTTATTTCTTTTAGAAACAATGCTTTGTAATTGCCTATATGAACTTCGTTCATTTATTCAATAAATTAAGCAATTACCATAATATGGTATCATAGTTGCAAGAAGGGTCTTGTGGCAATTTTTTTTTTAGTAATTCACATTTTCAAATTCGTGTGGGCATTTTTGAGCCCTAAGTCTAGTGTTTGCTTGACCCCGTGTCTGCTCATGCCAACTCACAATGGGCTTGGTTTTTGTATTTTGTTTGCATGAGTAAGCTTTTCAAAGAGGTGTTCAAGGGCATTTTCTTGTGCAAAGACTTTTGGAGGGTTTTCCAAATGCTTTCACATTTTTTGTGGTCACGCACGCAACGAGAATCACGGGTTTTGGCTGCGATTTGTGTCTGCCCATGCACTTTTTTTCTTTGCTTGCATGGATTTTTTCGGGTGTTCTTCCTTTGGAAATCCCGTGCTGCGACGTTTTTTCGTGCTTCTTTTCTTCACGACGCCTACGATTTTGCGTAGGGTTTCTTGCTTTTTGTGCAACATTTTCATTGGAAACTTCATTCCACGACTTGCTTTTGTGTTAGGGTTTTTCTACAAACTGCGACCTCTTTATGCACTGGTTCTATGCGCGATTTTCTAAGAAAATTGTGTACATTTTTTTCTGCGACTTGTGTGACGACTATGTTTTTTTTGTCTCTGCAAATTCGTGTGCTGCTCAGCTAGGGTTTCTGCATCTACAAGTGTTTTTTTGCATTTTTTTGTTACCCTGCGACCTAGGGTTTCAAAAAATTTCTGCTTCCCTTTCTGGAATCTGGGTACTTGATTTTCTGCAATCCTCTTTGCATTGGTATTTGTGTCAAAAATTTGACCCAATTGTTTTCTATGCCTTGAAATCCGTGTCAAGGTTTTGAGCCCTTTTTCAGCCTCCCAATATTTGTGTTGGCAGTTTTTGCTTTGATTTTTCATCAAATACTTCTGCCTCGTTGTTTGTGCCTTCACAAGGTTGACCTAGTTTGATCTCAATTTTTGTGATGGCGTCTTTGACCAACACTATGTTGGAAAGTAGTCAAAAGTTCAATGGCTGCAACTACAACACCTAGAAACAGTGGAAGCTCATCATCTTCGAGTATCAATGCTTGGACGAAGTCATGCTGGGTACTACACCTCGTCCTACTACTTCTGGTAAAGATCAAGACAAGTATGACGAGCACAACCGTGACGCTATCATGCTCCTCAACTTATTCATCATTGATGATCAGTTGCCATAAGTCCCTTCCAATAAGACAACTACAGAGATCTAGACCCACTTGAAGGATCTCCATGAAACGTCAGATAAGAGTTGAGCATTCTTTCTCAAGAACATGCTCTTTTTGATCATGATGGACAAGAAGATGTCTCTCTAGGAGTATTTGACAAAAATCAAAGATATTTGTGACTAGATGGAGGTTATCGGTCGAAAAATGGAGGAAGAAGATAATGGTGGTCATCACTTTGAAAAATCTACCTCGGGCCTATGAGCATTTCATTGAAACTCTCAATATCACATCCACTAGTGTTGATTTCAAGTTTCCTAACCTCTGCAACAAGCTTCTGTAGCAAGATAGATGGAAGCGGTAGTTCTAGACCAACACCAGTATTTCCTTTTTTGAGTAGTCTTTCACAACAAAAGCCTTTGATAAGGACAAGGGAAAAGCGGTAGTTCTAGACCAACACCAGTATTTCCATACTTATGACAATAGTTGCACTGAATAATCTTCTTAGGATTCTCCACCCTGAATAATCTTCTTAGGATTATTCAGTGCAACTATTGTCATAAGTATGGCCATATGGAGACAGATTGCAAGAAAAGACTGCCATCTAAGCAATCTAGACAGGGAGGGTCTCAACAGAAGGCCCACACTACTACGCATTTTGAATAGGAGTTTGCCTTTTGTGTGTTTATGGCCAAACAACCTTGTGATCATGTGAAATCATTTGCCTGGTACATCGTCTTTGGTGCCTCTTGGCATTTCTCACATCGCGGAGATTGGTTTACAAAGTACACGCCTTTCATTGATTTAGTGATCTTTGGAGGAGGCGAAGAGTATACTGTTGTCAAAAAAGGCAATATGCAGATTCAATCTGGAGGAAGAAACTTAATATTTCTCAATGTATGCTTTGTACCTAGCATGGAGCTGAATCGGTTGTCATTAAGTTAGATTATTCGACATTCTCCTACATTGGATATTGTATTCAGTTTGCACAAATGTAGTATTGTTGATAGGGTGACTGCCATTATAGGTGCTATGGGTCTTGAGGATCATGGTCTTTATAGACTTGTTGACATTGGTGATTCTCTGGAGCACACCATGGCAGCCAAAAGTACTTCCATCAACAATCTTTGGCATCAACGATATGGGCACGTGAATGTGCACTATCTCTCTCAGCTTGTTTGGGAGGGTCTTGTAGTTGGCTTACCTGAGATTCAAACTATAAGAATCATGGAGTTTGCGGAGCTTGTTAGGTTGGAAAGCATCATCAGACTCCGTTTTCAGATGGTGATTCTTGGAGAGCCTCCAAGGTATTGCAGTTGGTTCATGTAGATGTCTGTGGACCAATGAACACTCCTTCAATCATTGGATCCAGGTATTTTCTGTTATTCGTTGATGATTTCAGTAGAAGAATGTGGGTGTATTTTCTTAAAAACAAACCAGAGGCATTTAGCATGTTTTAGAAGTTTAAGGCCTTTGTAGAAAAATAGTGCGGTTGTCAAATAGTCACTCTTCGGTTAGACAATGGGGGGGAATTTTGTTCTTTTGATTTCTTCAACTTCTGTGCACCACACCTTACACCCTTGAGCAAAATGGCATTGTTGAGCGGAGAAACCGCACAATCACTATGATGGCTCGGTCTATGTTGGAGCATAGACATGTTCCAAAGAAATTTTGGGCTGAAGCAATTTACATTGTAGGCTACCTTTTGAACCGGTCTCCTACACATGCCATTAAGAAGATGATTCCAGAAGAAGCATGGTTTGGACGGAAGCGTAAAATCAGCCTCCTGAAAGTCTTTGGCTCCTTTGCTTATGTTTGGATTCTAGATGCCAAGTGCACAAAATTGGATTCCAAGGGCCAGAAACTCATGTTCATAGGCTACAGTGGTAACCACAAAGCTTATCAGTTGATTGATGTAGACATTGATTGTCTCATTTTCGGTTGTGATGTTGTATTTGATGAAGAACGAGGGCCCTTTAAGCTCTCCTCTCCTATTTTGAGCCTTGAGGATCAACCTTTGAAGGCTAAGGATTTGGGTGTTTGTCTTCTCTTAGGTCCACTTGATGGGAGGGATTTTGATGACTCTGACTTTGAAGTTGTGGAGTCACCCAGGCATGACATTGCACCACCCGACTCTCCTCAGGAGAATTTGGATCACCATCCAGATGAATTTGTTCTAGGTACCCCAGGTCATGTTGACATTCCTGAAATGTATGTTGGTACTTCTACTCTCCGAGCTAAGTGGTAGGCCATGACCATTGGTGATCTTCTTGATGATGAACTCATTGAGGGCAGATCAACTAGAAGCAAGAGCAAATAGAAGGACATAGTGAACTTTGCTCTGATGGCCAACATTCATAGCATTTATGAGCCTCAGACATATTCAGAGGTTAAAGGAATACCTGAGTGGGAACATGCTATGGAGGTTGAACACCATAGTCCTTTGAAGAACAACACTTGGGTCCTCTCCGATCTTCCACCCGAGAAGAAACCCATTGGCTACAAATGGGTGTAAAAAATCAAGTATAAGGTTGATGGAACCCTTGATAAGTACAAGGCTCGCTTAGTAGCTAAAGGGTTCTCGAAGAAAGAGGGTATCAACTATGAGGAGACATTCGCTCCTACAGCCAAAATGAGCACAATTCAGCTTGTCCGTGCTATTTCAGCTGCCCAGTTTGGATGGAAATTCCATCAAATGGACGTCAAGAGTGTATTCCTCAATGGTGAGTAGTAGGAAGAAGTCTATATGACACAACCTCTAGGTTTTAAGGTTGCCGGTAAAGAACGCTAGGTATGTTTGTTGGTGAAAGCACTTTGGTCTCAAACAGGCCCCTTGGGCATGGTATATGAAAATTGATAAGTACCTAGTTGATCATGGTTTTCAAAGGAGTCTTGATTCCAATTTGTATGTCAAACAGTTTGGTGATATTCTTTTTCTTGTTGTCTATGTTGATGACTAGATCATTACTAGGAGCTCGACACATTTGATTGAAGAAATCAAACAAAATTTGTGTCACTCCTTTGACATGATAGATTTGGGACTTCTGCATTATTGTCTCAGTGTAGAGGTTTGGCAAATAGATGGTAGTATCTTTTTATCTCAGTCGAAGTATGCCAGAAGTTTGCTGGATAAGTTTCGGATGAATACCTGCGAACCTGCATCTACACCTATGGAGGAAGGGCTGAAACTATCAGCCAAATCGTATTCATCTGTGGTGAAGGAATCATCGTTCAGGCAACTAGTGGGCAACCTCATCTATCTCAGTGCCACTAGACCTGACCTTAGTTATGCTGTGACCTATACCCCTCGCTTCATGACAGCCCGTAAAGCTGAACATTGGGTTGCAGCGAAGCGTGTGTTGAGATATGTGAAGGGCACCCCTGACTTTGGCATTTTGTATGTCAGAAGCAAAGATCCTAGGCTCATTGGTTTTACAAATTTAGATTGGGTAGGTTCTGTTGATGACAAAAAGTCTACTTTTGGGTATGTCTTCAGTTTGGGCACAGGTGCAATCACATGGACCACTAAGAAGCAACAGGTAGTGCTCGATCGAAGCATAATATCAAGGAACTATTAAGGAAGCTTGTGAGGCAGTTTGGCTTCGAATGATGCTTTTTGACATGCAAATGTCTCAAGCAGGCCCTTCACCCTTGTATTGTGACAATCAAGGGGTGCTGAAACTTGCCAAGAATCCAATCTTCCATGAACGAACCAAGCCAGCTGAGCTTCATTGTCATTTCATCTGCAAGCTTGTAGAAGATGGATCAGTTCAGTTGCAGTATGTACCAGCTAAGGATCTGTAATGTCCCCACTTTAGCAATTGAACAAGTGTGTGTGCGTTAGCCTTGTTCTACATGGTCCCGAGGGCTAACGAAGGGTTTAAGGGGTCCTGGAGTGTTTTGGCCTAGTCATTTCCAGTTTGGGCCAAAACGAAGTTGATTTACTCAGTTTCAGGCATACTTACTATTTTTAGTAAGTCAGCAGGACATAGTGGAGGCCAGTTTTGGTGTTTGGATTTGATACTCCTTGGTGAGAGCTTTCCGACGAGCTATCACTCGCATTATTCGGAGTCCGATTGCTAATACATTTTAATGCCTGAAGTTTTATTAAAGTAACATTTAATTTAATTGTAAAATATTAAAGTGTTACTCTAATATTTATTTTATGGGATCTATACCCAAGGGAGACATAAGTGAATATTTTAATATATGTTTTATATTGCTCATCTTTTATCCCACATTGTTGATGAGAGTTGAGTCGACCCTGGGAAAGAGAATAAAAGAAAGCGTTTGTGGCTTCATTAGATATGTTGGATATGAGAAGAAATTGATGCAATGAATTGCAGACCCGTTCTTGGCATCAGAGGACGTCTATCCTCTCTTGTGACATTCTAGATGTCATTCCCCTGGGTTTTGGCCTTTGGAATCCATTGCTACCAGCTTCATTATCAGGCAGTTTGGGCACGTTTCTAGCTACAGGCAGATTGGATGTTTTGCTCATAACTTCTTCTCCATTTGTCCGATGCTTATGCCACTTTGAGGGGATGATATATGAAGACTTTGGACTGACTGAAGATAAAATATTACTGTAGCAGCAGCGTACAGTAGCAGCTTTGCACTGTAGCAGCTGCGTCACTGTAGCAACCGCGTACTGTAGCAATGTCACTGTAGCAGCTGCGTAGTGTAGCATCTTGTTAGCAGCAGCCTAATGCTATGGCCCAGGCCATCACTCTTTGAAAACAATATTCATGCTATTCTATTGCTGGAGTATTTAGTGAGTTGTTTCATTGCCAATATTGCACTTAATCTGAAAATCATTATAAATACAGTGTGTTGGTTATTTCAGTTGTGTGTTTATGCTTTCATTTTCATATTCATGTTACATGCATAGATCCTTGTTAAAAGGGCACAAAAAAACAATACAATAAACCATTCCGGAGTCATAAGGGTTGTAACACAAAACAGAGAAATTAGGGACTGCAAGCAAAGTGTCTGACGGAATTACTTTATAGCTGTGATTTCATTTAGAAGTGGATTTTGGGGTAACCATTACAGGATCAGACTGTAGACATCCTCATCAAGTCTCTAAGCCCAGATAAGTTTGTAAAATTTAGGGGGCAACACTATGTAGCTGATAGATTGACTATTAAGGGAGGGTATTAGAATAATATTTGCATATTAATTAATGGTCAATAATGTATTTTAAGTTTTCTTTATGTTTGTTTAGAATCTTAGATAGTTTCTATATTTTACTTCTGTAATTGCTTGTTTCTTTTAGAAACAATGCTTTGTAATTGTGTATATGAACTTTGTTCATTTATTCAATAAATTAAGCAATTACCATAATAATGTGTCATAATCATATGACATGAGACACAAAAAGTAACTTAAAAGTGCTTCAAGTAAACTTAATTAATTGTGAATAGGACCTAGATGGGAACCAGTTAGGTAATATACCCTATTCACACCAACACACCAAACTCGATGATAAGAAATGACAGCTTATGAAATCAGAGTCATCCACCACCTACGTTGGCAATATAGTACACCACTGCTTGGGCAAATTTAAGAGCATGGCACCTAGCTAGTGGTGGGCTCATCTATGTTGGCTAATATGATTGTAAATGGTATTTTATATCCAACTGCATAATTTTTATATTTGATCTTCGGTGTTGTTGTTGTAAGTGTACCCCGTTATTTTTTTATTATGATTTTGCAATGAGTTTAACAATAAACTTGCAAGAACAGAATGCTGTTAATATATCGCCAAATTCCATTCATTTATTTATCTGCTGTAAGCCAACTTGATGAACATTCAATTACAAAGAACCAGTACAATAAATGGAGAAAGCACATTACATGAAGTACATCAGCTGATAGCTTAACAATGTGAGGTTCTGGGACTGAAGAGGACAGGTCTGATTTCAATTCTGAACACTGCTTCAGGTAGATGTAACACCTCTGGATTACACCACATGATTAGGCTACCAAATTGCACGTCCATTGAGCTTGATACAACCTCCAATGTCACATGGCAAACCCCTTCAGTTCATTTAAGCTTAATCTCGCTCTGCTAATGATGAAATTGGTTGTTATATTTCTGATTTCAGTTTTCAAACATGACCAGTCCCCCAATGACAGCACTAGAGGCAGGGCTGAACGTAAAAATTAATTTATTTGTTGCCCATAAACATGATTTCTCACTCTGCAATCTTTTCCAAAGTAACATGATTTCTCACTGTTGCAAACCTCGGGGAAAGAGTCAGCCTTCAAAATCCAAGCTACCTCTACCTAGGAACTCACGCCAGGCAGCAAGGGATGCCCGTACAAATTGATGACAGCTGCATCAGCATTGGAAATCACTCATAAACAATTCACCCAGCACCTTGCAATCCATGATTAAACCCCTCTATTGTTTCCATGCTCATTCATATTAATGCCTATACAACTGGGTTGGTATGGCCTGCATAAGTGGCTCGGCTCAACAGAAAAATTAAACAGCAGGAATTTCCCTTGTAAATTGGTTCAGACTTGGTTGCCCAGTCTAGAAGACTCCTTTGATTTGATTCCCAGAACAATGGGACAAAAATCCTCCTTAGTTGACTCCACATGAGAGTTATGGCTTGTCTTGGCAAGTTGTATGGTCAGGTAAGGGCTCTTGCAAGCTCTGCCAAAACACACCAAAATCGTCTACAAATTTATCACCAAACTTTGCCAAAATTTGCACTTCAAAATACCTTGAATATTTTTATTTCTAAAAACCCTGGATTGCCAAAACTCCCTCAAATTCCGTTTGTTTCCTGTGTGAAAACACCAAACCAGCTAGGATAGATCTTCTACCATTGAAACTAGTGAATATTGACAAGGGTTTTTGTCCTCAACCAACTCTTGGAAGAACTCAATGTTCACTTTTGTTGGAAATATTGTCATTGATGTCAAAGGTTTAGAGATCGAATGTCAAGATTATCATTAATGTCAAAAGAATATTGTCATTGATGTCAGCAAGAACAATGTCATAAGTAGTGCCATTGATGTCAAAAGATAAATGCACTACAAGAAATAAAGCCAATGTGGTTGGAGTATCTAAAAACAATCTTGAGTGATGGTAAACCTCGTTACATGTGAAAGACACAAATGCATATATAAAAGGCTAATATTATAATAAAGGTTTTGTGTAAATGATATCAACAGAAATAACAATGCTTGGACTTAATGAGAGCAGTAAATATGTAGTTATAATAAAGTTTTTTTTTTGAGGACTTCTTATAAGTCTCCATTAACTATTGCTATCCTTGATGACATTGAACGACTACTGGAGTTTGTTGTGAATATACATGGAATGTCCTACAACTCAGCAGTTTTCAAGCAAATTCAGATCCCTATGCTACAGGATGACAAAGAATAAAGATAAAGACATATATGACAAAAGTTATATAAGACAAAAGAAGACATTGACATTGAATCATATATAAAGACAATCTGTTTATAAGAAAGTAGGTGTGAAATCTGTTTTGAGTTTGGTATATATGAGAGCAGACATAAGTTAACACAGTAGTTAAAGAGATTAAAAGATGATTACTAAAACAGTAAATAATATACAACAGAGGTGGTGATTTGTCTTTACAAATAATATTCACCAAAAGGCAGCGATATATGAATAAAAAGAGTATTATACAGAAGATAACATTTGCAAAGAATTTAATAAATTTGTGCTAAGACAATTCAGAAGTTGGAATCATCAGTTCATATTACTTTATGAAAAGGTGGCATTAGAAAACAAAAGGAAGAAAAAGACAAAATAAGGAAAAGACAAAAAGTATAAGACAAGCACAGAAAAGGCAGCGACTCTTTTAAAGGAAATATAAAACCAAAAAGTTGCGATCTGTTTATTAGCCTAAAAGGTGCGATTTAGTATTTCTACTATACATTCTTAAAAAGGCTACGATTTGTTTATGATTAGTAATGTTTTCTCATAGAGTGTGATTTAATAAAAGCAAGGTGGCGGTAATTACAAGAGGAAAATCAAGTTGAACAAAGTCGTTGGTTTAAGAATAGTAATTAGTAAAACTATAAAATAAACAAGAAGGGGTGCAATTATGAAGAGATTGTTTTGTTTATTACTGAAGAGAAGTGTCCTAAGGGAATTGACTCATTTGGAAAAGATATATAAGTGATGTTATTTTATGAAGTATGATGTGGTGTGAAGTATGAAAAAGATCTTTAAGAGAACTGTGTAAAAGAAGATCCTCAAGGAGTGAGAAGCATGTGAAATAAAATCCTGTATGCTCCAGCATCTTGTATGAGGAAAGTATACATATGATCTTGACCGAGTTGTGAAGAATATATATTCAAGGCAGATTTGTGTGAATTATTTGTGGTAGAATCATTATCAGTTGATGAAAGGAAGATTTGAGAAGGGAAGAACATAGTAAAGATGGCAAATTTTGATAGCAAGGATAATCATCCGTTTGTTGTGATGTTTTCACACATTGCCCCATTGCAAATGGGGACCTCCACTTTTTTCTGCTTTCTAGGATAGTTGTAGAGTCTTTTAGCTATTAGCCTTTCTTTTTGGAAGAAGTGAAGTATCCCAAGTGGCTAAGATGTAATCAGGACAAGTCTCTCTTTTCAGGATGAAGTCCAGGACAACACCTCCTTTGTCCAACCAAGCTTCCGACCTGCCTCTCCCAACACTGACAGTGGATGCCCAAGCCCGATCACTCCCATTGCCATCTTCCTTTCATATTTACTACCCCCTCACCTACCATTTCCTATCATTCATCCCTTCCACTTCACCTTCTCTCATTCTCCTATCCATCTCTACTTTTCCTCACTTCCTCTATTTCATCCCTTATCCTTACTTCATACCTTTACCCTTCACCTATCATCCCCATCCCTCACCTACCTTCATCGTATACCTCTCACTTTCTAACTTCCCATCCCTACATTCCATATCTCACATCACTCCCCTTAACCTCATAACTACCACTCCCTACATCCTCTAACCTCATCTTATATCTCATACCCTTTACCCCCTTTTCTACCTATCCTATCCTATCCTAACTCCCTACATTACCCCTTATACCTCCCACATCATCATCCCTTCCACTTCACCTTCTCTCATTCTCCTATCCATCTCTACTTTCCCTCACTTCCCTCTATTTCATCCCTTATCCTTACTTCATACCTTTACCCTTCACCTATCATCCCCATCCCTCACCTACCTTCATCGTATACCTCCCACTTTCTAACTTCCCATCCCTACATTCCATATCTCACATCCCTCCCCTTAACCTCATAACTACCACTCCCTACATCTCTAACCTCATCTTATATCTCATACCCTTTACCCCCTTTTCTACCTATCCTATCCTAGCTCCCTACATTACCCTTTATACCTCCCACATCATCCTATCTTTAATTCCCCAACTTCCATTTCCTATATCCTAACTCACACCTTACATCCTAAACCTCCCTTAACACCCTCCATAACCCTCCTTGCTACCCCTTTCATAACCCCCTTAGCTTATCCCTTATACCCACTACACCTTACACCCAACCTTTGTTATCTCCTTATAACTCCCGTAACCCCGTAGCTCCTAACCTACCCCTCTTATCCTAACCTTACCCCGCAGCATCCCTTTTATAACCCCCGTATCCCTTTCTTCTTACCCTGTGGTTTCTCCTCATCACACCCCCTCTTACCAGCTTCATACCCCCATGGCATTGTGTGGGCCCACAAGCTTTTAACGTGGGGACTAAGAAAGATTTTTTTTTAAAGGTATTAACATTGCTGGCCCACTGCAAATTGTAAATGCAGAGAATTGCAAAGTTTTTTAGGCAATGCATTGAACTTTGGCTCCCGTTTCCACCATGCCACACACTGCTTGGGTCCCACAGATTAAACAAGGGTCAGCGATGATAATTCTAAGGCATTAACAATGCCATCATAGCAGTGCGATTTCTTTGACCAATCAAAACACAGACTGGGTTATTTTCTTTGATGCTTTTAAGCTACGAATTTGAGCTTGAACGAATCATCTTAAATATAAAATTTGGCTAAGGCATGAAAATGAGTCAAGTCGTCCTAGACTAGAACACCCCATACTAGACTAGAGCACCCTCTTCTAGGCTAGAACACAAGGCGTTCTAAGCTAGGAAGCTACTCGTTCTAGGCTAGAACACCTTGTCTTTGACTGTGATGATCTACAAGCAAGAGTGTCTTTTATGATCAAGCCTAGTTCAATTTGGAAAGAAGAGAAGCAATGCCTTGAACTCCAAACGATGCGAGTCATTTGGTAAATGCGATGAACGAAGAACAAGGGCATTTTATGAATGCAAGAGCAAAATATTAGCATTTGACGATGCCACTTCAACACTTGAGCTTCCACGATGTGATCTCTATGCTACATTCAATGCAAATTTCTAAGTTCGAGGATAGATTCAAATGATCAATTGAGGGCATTTACTAAGAGCTGTCATGCAATTGAAACATTTAAAACCGATGCCCATGGCATTGTAAGATCGATAAGGCTCATTAGGTGCAACGCGGACAGCTTGATCATAATCGAAGAAACTAAAGGTTTTAAAAGTTCTAAGCTGGGCTATTAATAGTAATTGTTAATTGGGATACAAAACTCGAGGTTGTTTTGCCAAGATTGATTGAGCACATTTAATGAATGGGGGTGCGCTTTATGAACAATAACAACGCATTTAGATCTACGATGCTGAAGTTGATTATTGCGAGGCATTGCATTTTTGATTCAAAGGCAATTACACCAAGTTACCAAACTCGAAGTTTTCATGGCAATCATTCAATGTGTAGGGGCTTATAGTCTTCCAATGCATTTAATTTGGTTATGCGATCCACAAGGAAATCTTGATATTGTAAGGAGGTGTTTCCATTCAGCTGTGCGACATGGAATGACTATGATCAGATTGCACTATTGTTCTAATTGCGAGAGCTTTAAATAAAGGTTGCCAATGATTTGTGATGAGGTATTCACCTCTCTGAGCAACTATAAGCTTAAAATTGATCATTTCTTTTGATCAATTTGAAATTGACATTGTCTTTACATTTGCAATTCAACTCTCTGTCTGATTATCAGCGACTCAACTTTATCAGCGATTTGGTTATTGGTGTGAACTCATTATAAACATCGATTTGTGTTTAAGGCGATATTGAATTTGTGCGATCTTCATTGAAACAGTGATCAGTTCGTGAGCAAAGCGATTTTGATTTTAGCACCAGCGAACCCATTATTGACAACAATTTGCATTGGACCAAAGTTGCATCCAAACTCGCAGTTACATCACAGCAAATTCATTTCAAGGTTCAGCGATCCTCATTTCACAAATTTCAAAGTGAGTGCATTGTCTTAGCAGCTATTTTCAGCTTTTGATCAGCGATTCCATCATCTACACCAGTAATTCGACAAAGTCCAGCAAATGGTATCAAAGGCACACTTTTACAAAGGCAAAATCATTCAAGGCAATCGAATTAATAAATTCTGATCTGCACTTCAAAAGCAAGGCGAATTAATCAAGTGGCAACTAAATTGGGATTTCTGATTATTGTGAGGCAGGTTGCAGATCTGAAACAAGACGAATTTCACCATTTTTGTGTGAAATCGGGCTTCATTTTGTGACTGATTCAATATCTTACTTATTTCCTTCACAAGATTTTGTCTTAGATGTTTTGTATTATGATCATCTTAGAACTTTTACAAGGAACTATTATCAGCTTAGGGTGATCATGTTCAATTGAAGAGCAAGATACGTATCCTAGGGTTTCAAGCTTATTGTTCTAGATTAGGATTCCTAGCCTAAGTGACCGATTCTTATTTGCAAGCAAATGCCATTTCATGAAACTAACTTAAGCATCTCTCATAGGTGAAAGATGGCTGGAGCAAGGCGAGCTCTCATCAAGGAGGATATTGCACTTTAAGTCTCTACAAGGCAGCTGATTGGATTGTCAAGTCTCAAGATAGGAGTCATATACATCAAGGGGAATACAAGAAGACTCCAGATGAATGTACTCCAAGGCGTCCTACCCAAGAACAAGGCGTCCTAGGCAATGACACCATACATCCTAAGCAAAGACAAGGACCAAAAACGTGATCAGCATGATGATTCATTGCAACACTTCAAGTCTTAGAAGAATACAAAGAAGTTTCTCAAAGGAAAGGATTTCACAAAGCACACTCTAATTAAGGAGCAACTCTCAACATCAATCACTCAAGGAAATTTTCACAATCTTGAAATTCCTTCGAAAATTCAAGTATCATTGTCAGTATAGCCTGATGAAATCTCAAGAATGCATGTGATCAAGATAAAAGATAGTTTCAGAAGAGTTAATCAAAGTTAGAAGATCTACATGAGCAAAATCATTCATTGATTGAGCTTGGATAATGTTGAGTATCAAGAAATATGCCTCATTCATTTACAATTGTGATGAGTTACAAAGAACAAGCTGAGGTGGCGCCTAGTCATCATTCATCCAATCACATTATTTCATGAGAAGGCGTCCAGATTCAATGAACTCGACTCATCCTATAAAGAAGATAACTACCACATGGGCACGAAGTTCGATGTACCTACCGCCATCATCTATTGGTCAAATTTTCAAGGACATGTGTCCCATTGAATGTAATTTTATCATTGGTTAAGCATTAAATGCTTTGCAATGGGTGTAACAAAACCTAATTAGGGTTTCTATCTTTCAATCTTGGCCATTGATTGTGAATCGATTTGAACCACTAAATTGTAATGTGAACACTATATAAGGCCCCACTTCTTCATTTGTAAAGGTTAATAGACAAGAGTTCAATAGTGAATAAATAGAGAATAGTAGTAGAACTAGAAAGCAGATAGCAAATAGTTAGAGTAGGAAGAGAAGGCAAAGATTGTTGCCAAGATATTGTTGTAAAAGGCACGCAAACTTCATTGAAGATATGGTGAATTCTCTGTGTTGATTCAACAATTTGCATGGTCTCTACTTCTCAATTTGTTTTCAAGTTATTCAGATGAATGGAAGAACTTTGTGTATGATCAATGGTGAAATTCGTATATCCATACTACTAACACTTTGCCGATGGTAAAGTGCCTTGCGTAGTTGACTGGATCTATTTAGCCAAGCTTAACTTAAATTATCGCTTCTTCATTGATATGCATCAACTTGATGGTGTCTATGCTTGTAGCGGTGATTTGAAAATCATAAAGCTATCCTTAGGAGATTGCACTAGCCTTGTGGAGATGTTCATAGCATGTCGAAGGAAGACGTAGTTGAATTCCGCCAAAGATTGCCCATTGCTCTCACATTCCTAGAGTTAGATTAGCCTTTTAAACCCTATCCTTTTTTCCTTTTTTTAAATCAAGCGAAGTCACACATTCTAGCATCATTCGAGCATTCAAGCATTCAACATAAGTCCACCTTGTGATTCCAGCAATATCACATCATACACAACTGAGTCTATCCAAGCATGCAACTTAGCATTTGGGAGTCTTTGTTCAAGAGAGGATAGAATACTTAGTATTTTATTCTTTGTTGCATAGTGCGTAAAAACACCATCAACATCGTCATCTATTAAAAGGTGGAAATTTGAATGAGGGGTTGGTGCCTCTAAAGTGAATGAGAGGTTGGTGCCTCTAAAGTGAATGAGAGGTTGGTGCTCATGAATTAGAATGAGGGGTTGGTGCCTCTAGTGGGAAGGAGTCTCACAAACAGAATGAGGGGTTGGTGCTTCTAGTGGTTTAATACCTACGAACTTGTAAAAGAGTTTTTTTGTTAAATGGAAGCTATTTTGACGTAGTTTTTTCCCGTAAGGGTTTCCACGTATATATCTAGTGTTCATAATAATTAGATCACATGTGAATGTTAATATGCAATGAATATGTTTTGGGATAAAGATATATGTTTATAATATGAAGTTGAAAAATAAAAGTTTGTTACTGATTCACCACCCCCCCCCCTCTCTCAGTATAACCATGCTCTCAGCAACTTTGACAACATCTCGGTATGTGTGCAACTCCAAATAACTGAAATGAGAGCCAAAATCCTCCTTTTATAGAATTGGAGGAATTTTTTTTTTTAAATTTATAATAAATCATTTTTCCCTCGGGATTTTTTGCAATTTAAAAATTAACATGTCTAAGTCCCCCTTTTTCCGCAGGCATCCAACTTGGGGGAACAACTTTATAACTTCAGTTTAATAATTTAAATAATGCAAACCACTTTGTAGAAAGCATTGGCAAGGCACCAAAATCTGAAACTGTTCACGTTAACAAGAAACTGATGCTGAAGATGTCGAGTGCCAAAACAAGCACCTACTAAAAATAGCCATGTTCTCCTAGAAAAGTGGAGAACAACCCTGATGGCCATAAATGCTACAAAATGTGTCATTGCAAACCTCAATGCCAACTGAACTCCAAACCATCATCGGATGCCAAGAAAACCCGAAATTGAGTTCTCCAAGAACATTAGAACTCTCTCAGCTCACCTGAAAACTTATGGAAAACTAAAAACAACGCTCACAGAATAGAATGGCATAAAAATGGGGACATTACAATTGCTACCCTAGGATTGTTCCTCTTGTCACATATTGATAATATCCACCATTTTTGAATATCAAGTATAGTAGGTCAATTTATTAATGTCACCATGTAGTCTATGCACAAACTCCTTGCTCTTACATACATTATGTTACAGCCGATTGAAGCAGGACTTTTAGCTTGTCTTTGTTTCTACTTTGTGTATGTCATTCTGTGAGTATGATTATGAAACTCAGATCAATATCAGCAATGCCTTTCCCATGCATCCTGATGAATCTGTTTGTTCTTCCTGCTATTCTTCCACATGTCACAAATTGAGTTCAATAATTTCTGGAATTAATGACTCCAGAAAAATGATAATATGGAGAAGACATAATTGTCTGAAGCAGAAAAAATTAAGGTAAAGAAATCCTTGTTATGAAGAGAAATACAAGTTGCTCAGATTTGATTTGATAGTCAAAGGCAGATCAAAGCTGGACGGTTGGAATTTTTTTGGAGAATAAATAAAAAGTCTATTTCAAATGCCCCTCCTATGCAATCTGGAATATGTGAAAGCATTAACACAATTTGATGAAGTCATTTATTCTGAATGCTACATGAAAAAAGAACATAAGCCAGATGATGGAATTAAAAATCCTAGGATGTACAGAATAAGGATATAAGGGATAAGTTTCCATATGACCTAAATGTGAGACTTTAAAGGGGTGTGACCTCCTTTAGAAAAGCTAAAATGGCAACAAAATTTATTACTTGGATATAAACTTAGTTGGGAAGCTTTATTCTTTCATCACTCTTTTTGTTTAGCCATTTCTGTCTCTTGTTTCAAACTGATGAGCACATGGTTATACTGAGAAGGGGGGGTGAATAAGTATAACAATATTCTTCTTACCTTCTAAAACTTATTTAATTACTTCAAGATTTAATCTAAATTAGCACATATTAGAAATCAAACAATGAGCAACACAAGAACAAAAAAGTTTACATGTAAACCCTTGCAGGATAAAACCATGGCAAAAAATTGCTTGTATTAATCTTCTTGTTACAAATTTTGTAGGCAAACCTACTATAGTCACCAAATGCTCATTCACTTTGTAAGCACCAACCCACTAGAGGCACCAAATTTTGCTATAACTCTCTTCTTCAATCTGCTATAATTTTCTTCCTAAATCTGCTATAGGCTGATCTTAGATCTGCCACAAAATGATCACAATCTCCACATGAAAATTTATTATAAATCTGCTGTAAACTTCTTACAATCTTCTCATAAATCTGCAATTGATCTTCTCACAACTTGCTCTTCATAAGTCAGCAAATAGTCTTCTTCATAAACTGGTGTATATGATGTATTTTTCTTTCTTTGACTCCACGCAACTTCACTCTAATCCCCAATTCCCATTTATACCTTCAAATTTCTCTCAAGGAATGTGACTTTCTTTGAGAGACACAATGTTTCTCAGTTGTGCCTTCCTCAAGGGAGGCGACCTTTACAAACAAATGTATTTGTATGTACTATTAAAATCTGCCTTTAATAAACATAATGTGGAGAGAGTCGATGCACAAGAACATAAAAATATTTGTTTGTTAATAAACACAAAGTAATGAAATCGTACCCTTTTACTAAATCAGGTCGCATCCTTTGGGTTTCCTCATGCTAATCGCTGCTTTGTCTTAAGAAAGTTGCCCATGTTTTCATTATATTAATTGCTGTTTTGTTCTTAACAACAATGCGCTGCTTTATTCTTTAATAGAGTTGCTGCCATTTTAGTTAAGGAAGTCACCATTTGTTTAGGTGTATTTATTCTAGACAAATTGCTGCTCTTGTTCTCTATAATCGCCACCTTTTATTTATTGCTAATCAAAATCACTGCACATTACTTTGAAGTTTGAAATGAATCTCTGGTGTTCTTGTAAATCATTATCCTTGCACTTTCTTGAGAGCTGACTTTGGGTTTCAACCATGAAGCAATTTATTAGATCTTGAATCGGCTAGCATAAATATAATGAAGTCCTAAACAATCTGTCATGTAAAAAGGAACTCCATCATTAATAGATATGAGTGTTATTTCAATCAAACTTTGACAATAATTTCAATCGGCATTATGATTCTTAGACATCAATGACAACATTTCAACACAAATTATGAAAGCTCGCTTCAGTATGTATCAACATCAACGCACTTCTAGGATACGATCGGCTTCACAAGGTCATTGTGGATGTCTTTTATATATCTTGCATTGAGACTGCCCATGTCATGTTTTTCATTTTTATTCAACCTCTCATTGATAAGTGACGCACATATGCTTTGGACATTTTGATTCCCTTTGGCTTTTTCCATTTGTTTGAGACATCAAATATGTCTTCTCTTTTGTTTTCTTGTAATTGCTTTGCTCTGTGAGATTGTCTGATTATTTTCAGCATGGAAGTCAGGTTTTTACCAAATATTATTTTTATTTAAGGAGAATGTCTGGAAGAAAGTGAGCCTTTTCAGCTAAGAATGTGCAGGACATCATGGTAATCAAGGAATGTTACCTTGTGCATTTGCAACGGTTGGTTTCCTGTGAAACCAGAAATTAGTTTTCGAATTGTAATAGTTCAGATTTGTTCTTGTCCCTTAAGGGAAGTTATGCCTTATTACTGCAGATTGTGTTCCAACATTCATATTCCCATCTGATGGATCAAAATTGTATGCATCTCATGTGACTCTATTCAATTGCAAAAATCTACACATTTTACAGCTTTGGGTTTTTCCATTATCCTTGTCATTTGTTAATGCAGCACTACACATGGCATCTGGAAATGGGCATCTTGATGTTGTGCGATATTTGATCAACCATGGAGTGGTAAGCAAGATTGATGATTTCCTAGACATTACATTTGTATGATTCTTTTAATGGCTTTCCGAGTTTTAAAAGTTAATTTGTCTTATTCTTAAATTTCTATACTCATAATAAATAAACCCGAAACTCTACTGCTATGGGAGACCAAATACTTGGTTTTGGTATTTTTCGATATGGTGTTTGCATCGTTAATAATGCCAAACAGTTTTCTGCATTGAGTTTTACATATTTTTCAGTTCCTGTTGAAATATGTCTCTGGCCGTTGTATCACTTTCCCATTTATGTGGAATGTAATAGAGTGTGAACTACAGTTGTAACTTCATTGATTATGTATCCCCAGAGTGAATTGTTTCAATCATGCAGCCAGGATTGTCCCACAGTTTTACATCAATGAGCCGTCAATCATATTTTTCTCATTTATGTTTAGACTTTAGCGAGAAAAAGAAGTATGAAGCAATCAGAATTAGTCCTGCTTATCATTTTGAGTTCATCTTAGATAGCTTTGTGCAGTGATAATGCATTTGCTTATTAAATTGTTTCCATCTATTTTGTTTTATTGATGCTGTTAAAACAAACATACATGATCCCTACTGCAGGACCTTAATGCACGCAACATTGAGGACAACACACCTCTTCATTGGGCTGCTTTGAATGGACATGCTCAGGTGAACTGTTTCTTGTTGCACATTCATCAACATGGTGATGCATATCGTTACTATTTTTTTTTAAGAAACTGATCTGTTCATGACTTAATTAGGATCCTAAGGTTCACATTTGTCCCTTTATCTTGATTTCAGGTAGTTCATGAGATGATTCTGGCAGGTGCTAATGCAGCTGCTCTAAACCGGTAAATCCTTTTCACTGCTCTTACATTCTCTTTCATAACAAGTTCAAAATTACATTGGATTTATATATAATGGCGTGATGTATGGTCAGTTTGTTTTGATATAATACTTGATTTAAGCTCTTCTCCTTGCCCCGGTATTTAAACTTTTTGATTGATTTAATGAAAAGGCATGAACGGACACCCTTGGATGAAGCACTGAGTGGTGGTAAAATGGATGTTGTAAATTCAATTAATGCTGCAATGTCGGCACTAGAACTCCAAGTGACACATCTTGGTTGATGATAGCATATATTCAGTACTGTGCACGACCTGACAAGTTTCTTCACTGTTGGGGGTGACAATTTAGTCATAAGCGAGAAAGGATTTTACATCTTGTTCAGTTATCTACTGTTTCTTGTTGAGGAGGTTGTATAAGAGGTGGTGTTAATATTAAATCTCAGTAGATTAACATGAATTAAATATCTTTGGACCTGTATCAGAATGGATGTGAGATACTAATAATTGTTACCCGAACATTCTTAGTGAGATAAAATTACTTAACCATTTAGACATTTTCTTTGTTCGATCATTACCCTTGAAGTTAAATAAACAGGAGCCATCTTCCATTGTGTTTAACCTTTTACCTTTGTAAATATTAGATTGAAAAAGAATTTTGTTTTGTATGAAAAAGTGGAACTAATAATAACAAGTTGAATCGCTAAATATATGAATTAATGGTCTATTTCACTATTTAGGATTTGCAACATATTTTTAACATTACCTTTTTTTGATAGGTAAAAGAAGTTTTATGAGAAATCCTTATGGTTGTATTATAGATAAAGGCATACAACCATATCCCTATGGGCCTCATTCAGGGCATGTGGCCATTGGTTTAAAATCACAAAAATGTATAACCACAGATGACACTATACACTAATACCCATCAAATCTAAAATTGACCAACATAATAAGGTTGGGAACTTTCCAACCAGCCTAACTACTATTGGAACATGAGACTAGAGGGACCAACATCCCAATAATAGCACCCATCTCACAACCAATGGCATCTAGACCACCACTTGAGCTTCCAATAACATCTCCACATGCACCATGAGTGTGCCCATTATTGGTGTGATCACTTCCTCACTAATGCTCTTGGCCATATCCGTGATAGCGTTGAATCTCCATTAATACAAGGGAGAGGCTTTGCTCATCAAAGTTTGACATGGATGCTATTCCCAATGCACAAGCTTTCTAGTAATGACCTCCTCAAGGAAAAACAATTTCAACACTTGGACTAAGAAGGGCCTTCCATGAGCTCCTTAGTAGCAATTCCTTACCCCTAGGGTGACTCCTAGAAATTTACATTGTAGCTCAAGCTCACATAGCCCTAGATAGATATGCAAAGTATAGGAGGTTTGACAAGAAGTTGCCCAAATGCACATCTAGTAACTTATATCACAACATGAATTGAGCTGTCCACATCAACTTCAATCCATCTTTCTTTATCAAATTGCAAAAAACCTACATAATGGGATTTCAAGGACTTGCTCTAGACTTCACCAATGCTCTTGCAAGAAAGATAAGGTATCTAGATAGATATGCAAAGTATAGGAGGTTTGACAAGAAGTTGCCCAAATGCACATCTAGTAACTTATATCACAACATGAATTGAGCTATCCACATCAACTTCAATCCATCTTTCTTTATCAAATTGCAAAAAACCTACATATTGGGATTTCAAGGACTTGCTCTAGACTTCACCAATGCTCTTGCAAGAAAGATAAGGTATTGTGTGCCCTCAAATAAGACACATGGCTTCTCAAGTAGTGATGAGTGAATCCACCAAATAGATGTTAATGGAGGTCTATGATGGTGGTGGGGTTGGCTAAGTAGGATGGTGCAAACCAAAATTGTTGTGGGGCAAGGTATTTGACTAATCGAGGGTTGTTGACTAGTTGATGGTGGTTTTAGATCTAATGGAAGAAGGCTATGTGGGTTGTATGACAACTATAATAATAGAATGCTTGAACATATGCCTACATTGAACAAGTACTTAAGGTACTTCTGAGGCTCATGTTATTCCTTCGGGTTCATTTATAATGTTGACGAGGCTAGGTGAGATTTTATCACTAAAAAATTAGGTTACTTGAGTAGGACCAATGGGGTCGCGTGGAGAGTTCACTTTAGGAGGTGACTACGAGACTCTTATCGATGCAAAATTGATGTTTCACAATATGTGTTACTTTGTAAAATGGATTTGAGGGTAGTAGGGATGGTCTAGAACATCTTAGTGACCTCTCATGTAAGCTGTAGATGTTAGCAATAAGTCTAAAGGGTAGTTTCATTGCCAATAAAATTGGGTGTAAATTTGTGATCACTGCAACATATTCTGGATTATTATAATTATTTAGTGTCTTATCATGGTGAACGCTAAATGTGACAAATTCTTATGAGGAAAAGTTATGAATTCATTGTTTGAAATGTAGTATTTGATGCCAAAGGTACAAAGATGAAGTTGTCATTGATGTCAAAGTCATGTCAAGAAGGGTTTTGTTGTCTAAGCATATTATCATTGATACATGGATGAGATTGTTAGAAGGTTGACATTGATGTCAAAGGTGTATTGAAGATTGTTATTAAGCTTATTGCGATTAGTTAAGAAAGGATGTTTCCGTTGAAGAATTGCCTTTCTACATGAATGGAATGGCTCTCTTCATAAGACCATGCAGTAGTATAAATAGAAGGTGAATGGGAAATAAAATAAGTTTTATTGCATGAAGATTATTCAAATTTAAGAAGATTAAAATTAGATTGATTAGAAGATAAATAAAAACATTTTTAAAGGCAATCAACATAAAGAATTGTTAACAAAAGGTGGTGTCTTTTCAAAAGGTCACCACTATTCAAAGGGATGTCTCTTTTCACGAAGAGGCAAAAGGATATGTAGATATAAAAGGTGATAGTGAAATGTGGAAAAGAAGATGAGTGAGTAGTGAGAAAAGAATATCATTCAGGTTTGAAAATCATGCCCTTGAAGTGGAATGCGAGCAAAATAATGTTGGAAATATGAAGAATATTGCAGATCTAGAAAGACATGCAGATTTGTGAAGGATTTATGGCAGATTTATAAAGAAGTAGGCAGATTTGTGAAGCATTTTTAGCAGAATTTTAAGAAGTCATGACTATTCAAGTGGTCATCTCCTTTAAGAAGGATCACATCTCTTCATAGGGATATGAAGATATATATTGGCATAAGAAACAATGTGAAGTGCGTGTTGCAATATATAATGTTCAAAGGCAGTGATTAGTATTTGGAAGTTTGTTATCAAAAAACATGCCCATTCAAAGGGTTGCTTATTGTCTAAGAGTTGCATCTTTTCACGAAGACATGGAGATTTAAGATTTGGGTAGGAATTGTGAAGATAAATTGAGATTATTGAAATGAAATAAAATATGTGAGTGGAGAATAAAGATATATCATTCAAACATAATTATATTTACTAATGAAGAGATGTAATTAGCACGTGGAATGAAGAGTTATGTTTTAAAGGTGAAAGGAGATGTGTCTAAATGAAATTGCTTCTCTTGGGAAGATATTCAGAGATCATTGTGTAAGAGATAGAAAGTGTGGATTGAACAAGGAGTGATATCATCTACACACCAATAGATCCAAACATATGAAGAGCAGACTTTTAAGAAGTGTATATGCAACATTTATGAAAGATTTATAAGTAGACTTATAAGAGTCTGTAAGCATATTTATTGAAGATCATATGAGCAAAATATATGAGAGCATGTGAGTAGATTTATGGAAGATTATGAGCAGATCTATGAGAGTATGTGAGCAGATTCATGGAAGATTATAAGAGCATATTTAAGGCCACAATTTGAGGATATGCTACAGGAGACCTATGAGCAGTCTATGAAGGATTATTTGTGTGTATGAAGGGTAGGGTTATATATATATATGGCATATTTATGAGATTCTTTTGATCTTTGAAGATGACGTTTGCATACATCTATCGTATTGTACTTTGAAGGTTGGAGCCTTCTATTCTAAGAGATCAAGAGATTGGTGCCTCTCATTGAAAGAGATTGGGGTCTTACCGAGTTGGTGCTCATATGTGGGGATTAGTGTCTCTAATAAGTTGGTGCCTACAAACTCTTGGTTGGGAATTGGTGTCTCCAATAGGTTGGTGCCTACGAAGAGTTAAGGGGATTGGTGTCTCCTATGGGTTGGAGCCTACAAACTTATTGTAAGAGATTATTATATATAAATAAGTAGTTTGCCATGGTTTTCTTTTGTAAGATTTTCCATGTAAATTGTGTTCTACTTGTGTTGCATAATTGTCGCATCCTATGTTGTTATTATGTAATTGATATGCGCATGGTATTAAGTTGAAAAAGTAAAGATAGTTGTTATACTGATTCCCCCCCTCCCCCCCCTCCCCTAAGAATAACTGTTTGCCCATCATTCATTTTAAGATTGACTAATGAAATTCGAAGAATTGTTGGCAATGAATAAGTTAATTTCATATGCTTGTTTTTGGTGTCATAGAGGAGGAATATAATAGTTCTATAATTGTTATAAACATGAATTCCCAATGGTGGCTTAGGTGGAAAATCTTCGTTTGATATTCAATTTGCATATACAAATGTAAAGAGTTAGGGTTTCGTAGTTGTGAGGTTGAAGAGTATGTGTGGACGAGTTAGTAGATGCTATTGAAGCTTGGTGCAGGAGCACCAACTTGACATTTTGTTCTTGGTCTTTTAGGGGTCTTGTTTATTTTTGGTTTGAATTAAAGGTCCTTAGTGACCGTTTTGTATTTCTCAAATATGTTTATACAATAAAGTCTTGTAAGGTCTAATTTTTGTGTCGATAACAATAAAATGGGAAAAGAAGCTTAATCGGTTGTAACTATAACACCAACAGTCATGGTATGACTGTTGGTGTCTAGAAGCTATAGGTTTTATATGCCTCGAAAACTATGAGGCAGGGGTTGTTGAATGTTACATTGTTGTTGAAAGATTGAAGGGAGAACAAATAGAAGCTATTCTTTTTTTGCTGCTTAAAATGTTTTTTTGTATTCTTTTCTTTGGCTTGCACGACCTGTACGGTCTGTTAGAAATTTGAATTTTAGACTGGCTAATCGTGTGATGGATTAATGTTCATTTGAATCTGCATGAGTTTCAGGGGTAAGGAAGTAAGTAATTACTATCATTTCTGTGACTGGAAGTGTTCAAACCAAAGTAGTTTAAGAGGTTGAGAGTCCAAAATGTGATCGACCACCATTCCACCACACTGTAAGATAATACCAGGTGGAATGGGTCGAGTTAGGGTTATTTTAATGGTTGAATTAAGTCCTCCAGTAGGGGATGTAGAGGAGGTTGTCTTCCTTCAGAGATAAACCTAGGATTCTCATGTGCTAGGTTAGGATATCTATTGCTATCTGTTAAGTCAGAAGACCCTATGAGAAGGATAGGCGAATGGTGAGAGGGAGATAATTCCACCCTCTGTTGCATCAAGTGGTATCAGAGCACGACTATAGATCAAAAGGGAGAGGTGAATGAAACTAGGTGCTAGTACGTTGAAGACGAAGCATTTCCAAAGACCTTCAAGGCTGCATAATCAATATTCAAGCATTGTGGAGCAAAATTACATCAATCTTGTGCAAGCTTGTTTGTGTGATTAGGATTTTTCATTTTCATGTGTTTATCATGCCATTACATTCAACATTTGTGATTACATTCAAAGAACATTGCATCATCATCAACAATTTTAGATCTGAGGTATATCTATAAAGCATTTATTATAGTATTTGCATTATTTCATTTTAGGTTAATTCCTAAACTAGGGTTTGACTTAGGCAAATCCCTATCCCCAACAGCTTTCCCTTTCTTTCTGTGTAGGAAACAAGTGTGGATCTATACTCGGGAGGATCAACAGAGTTCACAGAGATGAATAGGTTTAGCTTTCGACAAGGAAAAATTCGAAAGACTATGGCAAATTGATACTACCTCGTTCTGAAGAACTAGGTCGAACTTCTAAGAACATATTCTAGACATCTTATTCTACCTAGATCTAGGTTGATGGCTCTGTGGGACATCTGTAGCTTCTTGTCTCCATCAAATCACTTCAGTAATCACCTACTTTGCCCTAAATTCAATCAATCGAATTCAATCCCTGGAAAGGGGAAGTCAAACCCCAACGAAGGTGAATCTAATTAGAATCCTCAGCCCTTCCTTAGTAGGATTAAGGCTAGATCAATTAGGTTCACCCCTCTTTCCCTTGTAATGCTCAATTTGGGATTTCTTTTGGTTCTATCGTAGAAACCCTAATATTCAAATTTCCACCATTACATTTTGGTGAACCCAACTTCTTACACCACAATTTCTGATTTGTGTTCTCAAATCTGAGTTGTAGGTATTTTGATTTTCAAGTTTGTACTCCTAGATTATATTTTTAATCAAAATTTCATAAATTTAGAGGTGAAATTCATAAAAATTCTAATTTTATTAGGTTAATTTGATTTGTGGGTTGCATAATTTGTAACGTTTTTTTCAGATATGATTTTAGGCATTCATAATGGCACTTAATAGATCTGATTTGTTTGGTATTTCACATATGATTACATTGTTTTTTACTTATATTTATCAAAATCATGTGTTGGATAATGGTTTCTTTCACTTTACTTTGCGTCTTTTCATTCATAGCACTTTGGCATATTGCATTTTTAGAATTTCAAAAATATTTCCTATTAATCATTTAACTAACACATGTACTTCTCCTAGGGTATCTCATGTTAATGAAGAAAGAGTGAATAATCCTATCAGTGATCTCTCTAATGGAGAGCAAGCATTGAAGAGTAACATGCCCCCTTCTTCTTCTCATACACATACCCTAACACAAGGGGGGCAAGGTCAAAATATTGGCGTTTCAATCCCTTTAGATCCTCCTTATTCTCCTAGAGCTTATATTAGTCATCGAAACATTTGTTGATAAGATGATATTATGAATTTGATTCATGATCTATCTCCCCACATAACATTAAGTAAAGATGAGGCCTTAGATGATAAAGATCTTCCTTCCCAACCTATCAAAGAAGATATTTATGACGATAGAAAGGAGAGTCTCCTTACAAAGGATATTCCTTCTTCATCTAATTCTCCCATTGGTCCTTCCATGTGCCCTTACACTACAAATTTTAAAGAGATTGATGATAATGGTTCTTCTTTTGCACAATTAAAAAGCTATTATAGGAGTGGTTATAACATAATATCAAAACAAGGTTATAAATGACAAGGACTTGGAAAATATGAACAAGAATCAAAGTCTCTATTGTAGACGTATAAAAATGACCACTTTCCTAAGTGAATATTTGATATTCATTTTAACCTCGTTCCTCTATTTAATTAAATTATTCACATTCATGTCTCTGATTAAATGAATTACTCAATTTATTTAATTAAATTCACCTAAGCCTTTCATAGCCTTTAATTAAATAAATCACTTTATTTAATTAATTCCCCTTTCTCCCCTTTTAATTAAGTTTACATTTAATGAAATTAATCCTTGCAAGTAAATAAATCTAATTTATTTAATTTAATCCCCCACTTGTATTTATCCAAGTTGCATCTATTTTTGTTGAAATAAAGTAATTTATTTAAATTAAAATTCCCCTCCATCCACTTGCAAAATCCTACATCTCCCACTTGCCTCTCTAAACCCCCTTCTAGATCGTTCTAATCACTTCTAAATTAGCCTAATCCATCTCCTAATTATTGTCACATTTCTAAGCAAAGGGAAGTCACTTCTCAAACCCTTAAAGTCTTTGAAAACCATTAAAGGCTTTATGTTTTCAACAAGTTAACTCTCAAAGTCTTCCTAACCATTAATGGTAAACTCAACCTTCTTACATGATTAAAGACTTTCTCTCTAACTCAACCCTCATCTAACCCAAGGGTCTCATCCAACATTCATTGCTTTGACCATGGTTATTCCTTTAACCCTTGCACAAGAGTTTATCCTATGGGTTAAAGCTTTATCCAATGGATAACCCTAACCTAACCTTAACCCTTACCTCATAAAGTAACCATCATGTCTTCTCAAGCATTTAATGCTTCTTACATCTCCTCTCAAACAGTCTTTTGTTGACAATTGTCACCATTTCATTGGTGAGAATTGTAAACATGGATTGATAACTTTCAATCTTAGCCCTTGTTAATATTATCCAATCTTGACCATCCATTGCCCTATTTTTCCTATAAATAGAGCTCCTATTCTTCATTTTCATATCCAAGTCTTTAGTATCAAACTTATAGACATTTTACTAAGTATATCCAAGTTTCATGCATCTAATCTATAATCATTTTAAATCAAGCATCTAGCCTCTCTTTGAATAGAAATCATCTTAATAAGCATTTTAAGAAACGTTTCCATTATCATAGCACATTCATATTAGACTAGCATATCATGTTAGGATAGGTTTTACTAATATTTTATCTTATCGTCATATCCATGCTAGTTTAAATCATATTAGATTTAATATCATGCATAACTAGGAATGCATTCATATTAAGTTAATCAAATATCACTCGTTCTGGGAGTTGTCATTCCTGAAGTCACGAATGCATTCATATTAAGTTGATGAAATATCACTCGTTCTTGGAGTTGTCATTCCCGAAGTCACTTTGCTCAGTAATCTGAGAGCAAAGACATTGACTTGAGGGATCTTGTGAGATAGAGAGCAATGGAACATCCCTTGGGGAGTTGAGCTATTCAATATAGCTCCATAACTTGCACCAAGAGTCCCATTGGTGTGTGGATCTTTTTGAAACAAAATTTTCCGTTTCTTTGCACCACTTTTCCCACACACACCTATAAACCCTCCTTCTCAAACTAGTACCAAAGGTTTAGGACATCCTCATCATTCACCTATGGATGATCTCCTTAGGGTACAAAAGCATAAGGAGTACTTTGCAAGACATAAGCTCTATTGTCCGTCTAAAGGTGCTTCTTCCTCAAATACTCCTTTTTGCTCACATCATCACACTAATGATCACGATGCCAAGGATTGTCCAGATTTTCAACATGGAATGCAAGGACTCATTGATAATGGCATAGTTAAAATAATATAAAACAATTCGTCTCCTTCTAACAACCCTTGTCCTACATCTCAAAAGGTAAAACCTACTCCTATTGACAATCAAGAAAAGTTATCTACAAGAGCCTTTTGGAGTTTGAATTATTATAAGAATGTTGTTTTTCCCTTCATCAAACTTAACTACAATTATAAGAATAAGGAAGGTGATGAGCATTGTCTTTTTCATCGTAGTTATTCTCATTCTGTTGGAAATTGTAGATAATTTAAAACATTTGTTTAAGACCGATATGATTGAGCTCACATACCTCTTACAATTGATCTTGCACTCTTTCTTGGTGAAGAGGTACCGCCTTAGCACTCCATTCACCCTCCCATGTTGCTCCTCACCCTATGGCACTAGTAGTTAATTTCATTAGGGGTTCTTTGCCATGAGTGGTGATGCTTTATTCAATAACAAACATCTTGGGGCAGCAACATATTTCTTCCTTGTTTCCTCTCTTGGTGGGCAAGGACAATACATATCTAATTCTCTCTTTCTTCTTGAAGATTACCTCTTCTTTAGAGTTGCATTTTGCATATATTGATGTTTTTTCTTACATTGAATATTGCTTCATGCAAGTACATGTGTGTTCCTTGTTTCGGACCTTTCTTTGCTTGGAATAGTGCATTTTCTTATGTATAGTCTCTCCTTAGAGGTTGTGTAATCCTTCTCATTGCCCCTATGCTTAGGGGGCATTGATCTTTCTCTTAACCTTTCGAAGGATCCACTTTTTTTTTGTTGAGTGGTGTTTGATTGTGATATGATGTCAATCCTTGTGTGAAGGTGTTTGTTTACTCAAGGATTCTCTCTTATACAAGATGCGTGTATCCTTGACTACAACCTCTTTTACACTTGGCAATGTATGTCTATTTTAAACAAACCCCTCACTTTGGGTCAAAAGTGTGTCATGCTTCATCAAGAATCCCTTTCACTTAGCAATAGGAGGAAGGTATTTATTCTTGTTCTTCTTCCTTTCTTTTTGTTCAAAGAACTCCTCTTGGAGGTAGATGTCTTTTTGAGAAAAGATCTCTTCTCCTCCAAGGATCTTTTTTACACTTGTTGCAAGATATCTCTTTTTCAACTATCTTATCCATGCTTGTAAGAGTATTGCCTCTTTAGCTCAGATTTATGAACATTGTTGCCTAAAAGGATATCTCCTTGGTGTTGAAGGTGTGTATCCTTGTTTCTAACTTAAGACCAACATAGGGCCATATTGACATCTTAAGTGGGGGTGTTGCATACCGCCCTCTTTGTACTCTATGTCTTATATGAGGTTACACATTCTTGAAACCGGACAAAACAAAGTTTTACACGAGATGTTCTTGAAACCAGACATATATTTGCCTTACATAGGGTGTTCATTCTCAAAACCAGACAAAATAAAGTCTTACACAAGATGCTTCACCCTAAAAACCAAACACATATTTGTATTTTTATTTCATGTCTTACACAAGATGCTTCACCCTAAAAACCAAACACATAGGTTGTTGCATGCTCGAAACTAGACAAAATAAAGTCTTATACGAAGTGCTTAACTCCTGGAACCAGACAGCTGCATATGCTGGATGAGTGGAACTAGCAAAACACAGTTAGACTATTTCGATTCTCCTCCCCAACATGGATCACCTAGCAAAACACAACTAGCCTATGGTATCCATGTCCTCTCTTGTTCTTTCTCTCAAGGATCACCTAACAAAACACAACTATCCTTTGATCTTCATGTCTCCCCTTTCTTCTTTTCATGAGCTCATATCTTTGCTATTTGTGGCTCATGGTTTGATGCATGCTCTTGCTCTTTTTATGTGATCTCTTGTGTTCTTGTGATGACATTTTAGGAATGATATTAGTGGCCAAGACATTTTGATTATCAAGGTTTCTTTAGCTAGTTGACTTCAGATCTTGTTTTAGTTTTTGTGTTGTGTTTCTTTTTCCTTCTATTGTTGTTTGCCTTTTTATCTTTGTGCCCTTGCATGCGATTGTGTGAGCTTAGATCCTAAGATTGAGAGCTTGGTTTTCAGAATTAGTGATGTCTTATGTCCTTGTGAGCTTGCCCCTAATTGCTCCTCTCTCTCATCTTTCATCTACTTTACCACGAGTATTTGCATAGGCTCATACTCACATTAAAGTGGGGGCTAAATGTAGTGTCGTAAATTATCACCGGTCCAATTTACTTCTCATGTTTGAGCTCCCACTTTAGCGAGACCTACCCTCATCCCCTCTCTAGGTTTGATTTGACCCCATTCTCTATCTTTGAAGCCATGAACACCTATTGGTGGGTCCCATGGTGAGGTACCCCTCTCCCTAGTACTTTACCTCAGTCTTGTTTGCAGAGTGGAATGCCCTCATTCGGACCGTGGCACCCTAAAACGCCATGGTCAGTCTCAATGGGGCCCAAATTTGAATTGCGATAGGTGTACTATTTCCCCGCCCAAAATTGATCCTCATGGCCACACATTGTCATTAGAGTTCGGTCTAATCGGTAAATTACCTAGGGAACCCTATATAAACACATTTTATCAACCTATTTTTATCTAACAAGATAAGCAATCTAAGACTATTGCATCTGTGAAGCATTCATTATCAAGAATTTCCAGAGATCTTCAAGGATGCATATTCATCATTCGAGCATTGTGGAGCAAAATAACATCAATCGTGTGCAAGCGTGTGTGATTAGTGTTTTTCATGTTCATGTGTTTGTCATGCCATTACATTCAATATTTGTGATTACATTCAAAGAGCTCGATTTCTGTTATCTCCAGCATTTATAAATACCCTTTGCCAGGTCATTTTTCCTCATTTGTGCATTTGATTGTTTGCGAGCTCTAGGCATTTGACGATTCTGGTGAATTTGAGGTCATTCTTCTTCATGCTTTCACTGTGTTCCTTGTCGTCTGAGTCAAGGTAGGCCTACATCTTTGCCCTCCTTCCTTCATTGTTTTTGGTTTAGTTTTGTTTCCTCTGTTTGCTTTCTTTTTTAAACTACATTTTTTTGTTGTTTTATTGCCTACTTGTGTTTCGCCTTTGCGTAAGTTAATTCTTTTTGGCATCTTGGTTCTTTAAATTTAGTTTTCAATCCCCTTTGATGACTTCCATCCTTTAGGGTTTCCTAAACTAAAAGGATTTAATCATTCGAACCCTAGGGTTTTGGTTTGTTGTTGCGTCTTCAGGATTTCAGAGTCCCAAAACCTTGTCCTTATTTAGAATGATTATTCCTCACCTTCGAGACTCCGAAGACTCAAGATCCCGACTCTCAAATCTTTTGAAAGTTCATCTTATCACGATCCCAGTTTTCCGGTATCCCAAAGTTAGTTAAGTCGATGACCTTTAGAGCCAATCAACTTCGGGATCCCAAGATCCCGTAGTTCCAGAATGACTTCTTTGAAACAATTCAGAGTCTTTAGTTCTCGAGATCCAGAAGTCTCTTATCCAGTTTAAAGGAGATTGACTCTGATACACCGGAACCTTGAAATGCTAGAGTTCTGGACTCTTTTCGTTCTTTGTATAATCAAGTTCGGGATCTTAAGATCTCGAAACTTGGAGTAGTTTAAAGGTTATCAACCTGAAACCTCGAAATCTGGGGATTCCGAATCAAAGACTTAACTGTTTGCAAAAATCCCTTTTTGAACTCAGAACCTTGAAATCTCAGGATCCCGAGGTTCACTGTTTGATAAAGGATTAATTGCATGTTAATTTGGATGATCAATAAATTTTCTTGCAGGCTAAGGAGTTCATATGGAAGCAATAGATGCTCCTAGAAGTTCGAGGAAGAAGACAAGGAATGAAATAAGACTAGAAAATGTCCCTGTCATAATGGCGTACTAGTATCAAAGGTTAGAGTCAGGCTTTGAAGTTTGAAGATAAGTTGCAATGGATCAAAGATACAAAAATGGACACATAGAATTGGAGGCAATTAAACGATAGGTAGGTTCACAAAATCCTAGTAGTTCTTGGAGGAGAATTGGTAGATCTACACAAATTATTTCAAACAATATCCATGAGCAGATTTGGAATGTGATAGAAACAAAAAGGTTTTTGATGGCTTCATATTTTATATGGATAGTTGTTAGGAGTGGAGTATATCCAGGATTGAACACTCTAGGCAGATTGGGGGAAGATGTTAATGAAAAGAGAGTATAGAAATAGTACACCCAATTGCCCTTTTGCTTGGCAAAATATCACTTCAAAAGGATAAATGATGCTTTTATATTTGTAGTCATATGCAGGTTAACTGGTGATGTTGGATGCCAACTATCCCAGAAGTCCATGAAACTAGTAGAAACTTGGGGAACTTGATTTATTCATAATCAAAGGTGTACATATATCAGGTTAGTGGATTTTCTGGCAATCCTTTCCTCCTTCCTCGCTATTGTAGCAACAAGATCATCTTCCTTGGATGTTGTAGGCAAATTGTATATGTGCAAGCTTTGCTAACACAAAAGCATAAAACTGGGGTAAATTTTTCGTATGCTCTCGAGCATTAAATGTATCATAACTTGCAAAATTCCAAAACAACAGTCCATGAGCTTCAATATTTAAATATGAAGGAGTTTTTTATGCTCGAGAGTATTATGACCCATTTAACAAATTGAAGGGCATGATGCCAGTTTTTTATAAATGACATAAGATTTCTCTAGAAAACTTTTGGGCAGGGTTCCTGTTGGCATTAGATTGTCATTGATGTCAACAAGAGAACAATTGCAGACATGTGAAGCGCATAACATGCAGGATATCACTGTGCAAGAAGTAGGCAGTCATGCATAAAACATTGTGTTATGCTACACAAATGTTGTAGGCGGCAAAAAACGTGAGACGAAATGGAGTGCAGAGGTGTACATAAGGAGGTTTCATGTTCTACAAGTATCCCATAGTGTGTTAAGTGTTTATCGCACCTTGCATCCTTTTTGTTATTGGGTCATCGATCCTCATTAGAAGTGTTACCACTAAGTTTTTTTTTTCTGACAGGCTTCACTCTGCTCGATCCATCGATCTTTGAGAGTGGTCCCCACACTTGCTTCTTTGACTTGAAGTCTCTCGACACCTTTGTATTATCGCTTGACCACGTTTGACTGGAAATGTTGCAGATAGACTTTGTGTTCCATCAAGCGTGAGTTCCAATCACTCTCCGATCCCCAATAGCGGGCCCACCTTGTACGGGTTTCAGATTATTGGCCTATCACATCCAAATGGATAAGCAAAAGCTGTTTTATTTTCATGCCGAGTTTCGACCACCCTTCGAGCCTCGATCGTAGGACCACCTTGTCTGAGTTTCATATGATATCCGCTTGGCAGTTGCTGATTGGTCTACCCAGGTCGTGTTGTGTTTGTGTGGAGCCCGTGGTTGTGTGGCAGCAAATGCCTTTTCGACATAAATTGCCCTTTCGACAAGACCCTTTTCCCTTTTGGCTGTCCCTTTGGATTACACCAAAATACCTTCCTTCGGTATGACGAGCTCATGGTTTGAGTAATATGATTCTGCCTGTCGGTATGACTGCAAGGGTTTCTTGTTGACGCCTTTCTCTTTTCGGCATGACCTCTCAGTTCGGCAAGACTCTTTTTGTCCTTTGTAGGCCCGTGGGAGATATAGCGATATGTTCTTTTCGGCATGACATGAAAAGCATCTAGCCTATGAAGCTTTTCTTGTCAGTGTGACTTGGAGTTTTGACATGACACCAAAATGCTTCCTGCAAACCTTTAAGCTCTAGTGATGAGCTCCATTTCATTGTCATAGCTCTTCTGTCTTGGCGACACGATTTGCATTTCGATATAACTTTGTCTATTTGTATGAGTATAATTGCCTCTTGTCGATCGGTCCTAGCTATAGCAATAAGAAGGCTTTTCGCTGTAATGGGAGATGGGTTTGGGCAAAATTTTACAAACAACAAATCGACATGTCTTCCTCATTACCAATTGGTGTCAATTGTCAAATGGTCCATGTGGGCTGCTGACCAAGGTTGACCTGATAACATAGAAGGATGCTGAGGACGTGGAACACACATGACAAATCAATTCGAATGTAGAGAGGAAGGATATCAGATCTCCTAGGTCAGTTGGAGACTGTTAAAATTAGAACTATGTATGCAAAGAATAAATCAGGTGATAGAGGGAAAAATCTAGTGCATACCAATAACGTCGAGATTTGCTGAGCAATTGCTGAGCAAAGATGGAAAGAGCTATTCAGTGTGGATGGCTGTAGATCTGTAACAATGAGACAAGATTTGTAATTGCTGGAGCTAACTGTTTTTGAATTTTCTCTTTTGGAGGGAAAACTCGTGGATTCAAAGAATGAAAAAAAAGAAGAAATGTTAGATGTGAAGACAATAGCATGTGAGAAAAATAATGGTTGTTGGCGAACAATAGAAGGATTTCTGAAAAACAGAGAGAAGAGAACATACAGTAGTGTTACAAAACACATTTGTAACAAGGTTTTACAATGCATTGTAAAAAAATGATATCATTGTATTTCTTTGAGTAGGTGCTTAGAGCAGGGGTTGGTGCTCTTTGAGATTGTGCTCAAAATCATCAGGGGTTGGTGCTCCTTGGGTTGATGCCCTAAACATATTGTAATTAGATATTTTATTGTGAGGCTGGATTGGAGCAGTAGATTGCAACAACTATTCTCACTGAGGTTTTTTCCACATTGGGTTTTCCTCGTATATCTTGTGTCTTGTTGTTTGACTTGTGCGTGTGTTTCTATATTATCAGTATCTTTAGCATTTGCACACTTTTGATTTAAAAAGTTTTTGAATATCACTGATTCACCCCCCCTCTGTTGGCATTATGTGAACCGGTATGAGGACATGATGACATTGTATGTTGTCATTGATGTCAATATGCTGAAGAAGAGAGAACCGGTATGTTACCAAGAACGGGTATATGTGAGAACCGATATAACATTGTGAACCGGTATATGTGCCAAAGTGAAGCAGTGTGTTGGTTCAAGGTGAACCGGCATGTGGTTATGGGAACCGGTACATGGAAGCTTTGTATGACTATCGGTTGGTAGTCTCAACTTCAGGGTTTCCGGTTGAAGTGCCTCAAGCCTGTGTGACTCAATCAGTGACTTTGTGTGATGAGTTAGCATTGTAACGAAGAACAGATCATGTTGCCACGTCAGCCTCATGCGCGTGAAGGATCTTGCATGAAGGAGATTGTCCCTATCTACCTCGAGAATGTGCAAAGTCTGTAAACGGTGATAACGCGTGATGGGTTATCAGCCGCCACAAAATCGGTGGAAAACGAATGATGGAGAACGTCTTGAGATTGGCTTAAGACTGTTGCATTTAATGCAATGTGCTCAATGGTCAGGATCGAACCATTTGAATTGCTTAACCTAACAGGTTTAGGGTTTAGGGTTTATGCTACCGACCTATCTGTTTCCTATAAGGTCGATGTTGTGTTTCTTTCTGAGGTTGTTGGCAAAATTTGTGTGTATCCAAGAGAAGAGATACATGATTCTTGCCAGACCAGAAGAGAGAAGTGATACCTGCAGAGTGTAAGTGCAGAAGGTGAAGAGGAGCTAAAGCAGATCTGCATTGGCATTGAGTGCTGTTATCAGATCATTGTAATACCTGTTGATCTTTAACCACTTCAACAGTTGGGAAATCCCTTAACAAGGTAGCTTTAATCGGCTTACTGAAAATCCTTTAACAGGGTGACTCAAAACCATTGAGTTCTTGAAATCCTCTAACAAGGTAACCTCTAACAGGGTTTAACCCTTAACTGGGTATTCTAGCCATCCCTTAACCGGGTGATCTCTAACATGATCGGTTCCTAACAGAACCTATTGTATCAGTCTTTAATCGGACAAGATTCCTAATAGAGTGGATTTCTAAAGAGTTCAAAAACAGCTTGTGGGTATTCATCCCCACCGTGGTTTTTCCCAATTGGGTTTCCACGTGAAAAATCTGTATCATGTGTGGTGTTATTCATGTGATGGTTAAGTGATTTGTGTCTGAAGGTAAATCATGTTGATCTAGCTGTTTATATATATCTTTGATGATAGATTACCTGTTCATGCACTAGAGCGAAATGGAAATGAAGTATTAGATTATATGAAAAGATAAGTGTCAACCGGTTTATGCTTGTCTCAGTTATTCTGGGTTTTGCTGGTTGTACTCTGTTTAAGATCGGTGTTACTGTTTGTCTGCCAAAGCACAGTGTCTGCTGACAAACCAGTTTAGGATTGTGTTTTTGTCTGTACTGATTCACCCCCCCCCTCTCAGTATCGGTTTGGTACTATTTGTTCATCATTGAGTTATCAATTGGTGTCGGAGCGTCCTCCAGGTCCTCTGTGTTATAAACTTAACCGCTCGAGGAAAAGATCTCAGTCTAATGATGAAGAGGGAAGGTCCAAAGTTCAACAGAGATACTTTCAGTATATGGAAAGACAGAATGAAGATATTCATCAGAAGCATGGGTGCTCAACACTGGAGTTATGTTGAGAATGCTTATGTTGCCCCTATCGATACTCTCACCGATGACCAAAAGAGAGAAATGCAGGAGAATGGGCAAGTCATGAAAGGCCTAATTAGCAGCTTACCTGGCATTGAGTTTATTGACATCCAAGATAAAGTAAATCCCAAAGAAGTATGGGATACTCTTGAAAATATCTATGGCGGTGATGAGCATGTAAAACAAGCTAAGGAAGAAAGCCTTAGAGGGAAGTTTGAAGACATGTGGATGGTTGAAGGAGAGACCATTCAACAGTATGGAATAAGAATCAAAACTATTGTTAGAGATATCAAGAGTGCAGGTGGTAAAATGGAAGATTCCACCGTGGTAAGCAAAGTTTTGAGATCCTTATTACCGGTCTATGCAATAAGGGTTGCTGCTATTCAGGAGTTGAGATCAATAAACAAGACTAAGGTATCCCTAGACTCCATCATTGCAAAGTTGACAGCCTATGAGCTAAATAGTTTTGATGGCAGTGTTCAAAAGACTGAATCAACTTTTAAAGCTTCTGCTGTACCATCCAGAAAAGGAAAAGAAGCTAGCACTAGTGGTGAATTAAGTTAGAGCAGAGAAATGGATGATGAGGAGATTCTAATGGCATTTGAAGCTTTTCTTGTCAAGAAACTTCCTAAAGGAACCGGTAAATACAGAGGTAAGCTCCATTTGAAATGCTTTTCTTGTAACCGGATAGGACATATTGCTGTAAACTGTCTTAATGGTGACAACAAGGACAAACCGGAAAGGTTCAAGAAATTCAAAGGAGGAAATTGGAGAAACGGTTTTGTAGTAGTTGATGAAGGTGTTACAGATGAGGAATCAGAAGATGAAGAAAATGAAGATATTGTGTTTGTTGCTGTCAAGGAAGATGTGTCAGACAAGAAGGCTCTTGTCTCTCGCTTTGATAATTCCAATGAGTGGATTATTGACAGTGGCTGTTCTCACCATATGACTGGTGACCAGAGCAAGTTTCTATCCTTGGAAGAGAATGATGGTGGTGTGGTTCGCTTTGGTAATGATGCACCATGTATGGTCAAAGGCAGAGGGTCCATCTCTCTGAATGGAAAGAGTAGTGCTGACAATGTGTATTGGGTTGATGGTCTAAGACACAACCTTCTGAGTGTTGCCTAGCTGAATGATAGTGGTCTCACTCTGGAATTCAAGAATGGAGTGTGCAGAATCAAAGGAAAGAATGGTGAATTGGTGGCCACCAACATGTAGACCAAAGGTAACTTATTTCAGCTGAATGCAAATATAAGTACATGTCTTATGGCTAAATTTGATGATAGCTGGATATGACATAGGAGACTCTACCATGTAAACTTTGATAACATTGTGAAGGCCAGTAAGATCAAGGCAGTTAGAGGGTTGCCGATGCTGAGCAAACCGGAAAATACCTTGGGCAGAGAGTGTCAACTGGGGAAAATGTCTTCCTCAACCTTTAAAGGTAAACTTTTCACTGTTGACAACTTGCTTGATCTTGCGCATACTGATTTGTGTGGTCTATGAAAACTAGGAGTGTGCAGGGTGATAGGTACTTCATGATTCTAATTGATAACTGCTCAAGAATGATGTGGGTCACATTCTTGAAAGATAAGTCTGAAGCTTTTGTAAAGTTCAAAGCTTTCAGAGCATTAGTGGAGAAGGAAAGCGGTAAAAGGATAAAGTGCTTGATAATTGATCAAGGAGGGGAATTCACTTCCGGTGAATTCAACAAGTACCGTGAAGAACATGGCATCAAGAGGCAACTGTCTGCCCCCCAGACTCCACAGCAGAATGGCCTAGCAGAGAGGAATAATCAGACTGTGGTTGAAGCAACTAGAACTATGTTGATTCAAGGAAAGGTAGCTCACACCTTTTGGAGAGAAGCGGTGAGCACTGCAGTTTACACAATGAACCGAGTACTCATCAAGAAAGGTAAGGATAAAACTCCTTATGAGTATTGAACTGGTAAGACACCTGTGGTTAGCTACTTTAGAGTGTTTGGTAGCAAATGTTACATCAAGAGGAGGGAACACCAGAGCAAATTTGATGCAAAATGTGATGAGGGAATATTCCTAGGGTATTCCACCAAGAGCAAAGCTCTCAAGTGTTTCAATAATAGGACTCAGAGAATTATGGAAAGCATCAATGTAAGAGTTGATGAAACCTCTGAGAAAACTAAAGAAACCGACAGTGAGCAAGCGGTAAATGAATTGGTTGTAACCTTTTGGGAACTGGTTGCCAGTCAACCAAGTACCAGTAACATTGTTCCTACACCGGTAGATGTAGATGCTGATACTGATGGAGATGAGGATGAAGAAGAAAAGCAAGAGGAATCTATCAAGACCATTCCTCGGTATGTTAAAGCTGAATCATGATCCTAAGCAGATCATAGGAGATAAGGATGCAGGAATCCTTACAAGAAGAAAGGTCAGAGAAAACTCATGTATGATCTCTGAATTTGAACCTAAATAATTCAAAGAGGCACATAAAGATGAAGACTGGTTCAAGGCAATGGAAGAGGAACTTGACCAGATAGAGAGAAATTGTACATGGTCTTTGATACCCAGACCGGAGCATAAAAATATCATTGGTACCAAATGGGTTTTCAGAAATAAGCTGAATGAGGATGGCACAGTGATTAGAAACAAAGCCAGACTGGTGTGTAAAGGATATGTTCAAGAAGAAGGAGAAGACTATGGAGAAACCTTTTCTTCTGTAGCCAGATTGGAAGGAGTTCATATGCTTCTTGCATATGCAGCTTTTAAAGGATTCAAAGTATATCAAATGGATGCAAAATCTACATTCCTAAATGGTGTACTTGAAGAGGAGGTGTATATAGAGCAACTAGATGGGTTTGCCCTATTTGAAGACAGTGACTGTATATAGAGCAACCAGATGGGTTTGCCCTATCTGAAGACAGTGACATGGTATGTAGGCTACATAAAGCCTTATATGGTCTAAAGCAGGCACCTAGAGCATGGTATGAACGCCTACACTCCCATCTTGTGAAGATTGGATTTGAGAGAACAAGCGAAGATAACAATATCTAGTTGAAGTCTGAAGGAGATCAGATCCTGATCTGTGAGGTATTTGTTGATGACATTATCTTTGGTGGAGATGACAAGATGAGTCATGAGTTTGCAGATGAGATGAAGAAAGAGTTTGAGATGTCACTCATAGGGGAGATTAAGTTCTTCATTGGACTACAGATTCAGCAGATGAAAGATGGAATCTTTATCAGTCAGTCCAAGTATGTCAAAGAGGTGTTGAAGACCTTTGGCATGGAAGATAGCAAACCAGTTGGTACACCGATGGTGACCGATTGTAAACTATCCAAGGAGGATGACTCAGCATTGGTTGATGAGAAGGAATACCGATCAATTATTGGTAAGTTGCATTATGTAGTGCATAGTAGACTAGATATTGCACATGCAGTTGACATTACTGCAAGGTTCCAGAAAAGTCTAAGAGAATCCCACTTGGTTGCAGTCAAGCAGATTCTTAGGTATCTGAAGGGAACTATTGATTATGGATTGTGGTATCCATATAGCAAGGATTTCAACTTGAAAGTATTCACAGATGCTGATTGGGCAGGTAATGTGGATGATCGGAAGAGCGCAACCGGTGGTGCATTCTTTCTCGGTGGTAGACTGGTCTCATGGATGAGTAAGAAGCAAAGTTGTATCTCTCAGTCTACAGCGGAAGTAGAGTATGTTGCAGCTTTCATGAACTGAACTCAGACAATTTGGATGAAGCATGTATTAAATGACTTCAAAGTTTTTGTATCTGAACCAGTAAGTATATTTTGTGACAATACTAGTGCAATTAACATCTCTAAGAATCCGGTTTTACATTCTAGAACCAAGCACTTTGAGCTTAAGTATCATTTCTTGAGAGAAAAGGTTCAGAACAAAGAGATTGCACTGGAACATGTTTCCAGTAAGGAGCAGTTAGCAGACATATTCACCAAGCCTCTCCCAAAGGCTACATTTATGTACTTAAGAGGTGAATTAGGGGTGCTGCCCCTTCAGGAGGTAAACTAAAGGTATATGCTCCACATCAGTCAAGTATTGCATAGTCAAATTTTTCTTTAGGATTGATGTGTTGAAGGATGCTACTCCTGAGGGAGAGCAACATAATGGAACAGGGAAGCTTGTGCCTCCACTTTGGTATTGTTGTCAAAGGGGGAGAAGAAGTGAAGTGGAGAAGATATGTGCTAGAAGTGAAGCGGAGAAGATATCTGCAGAAATTGGGGGAGAAAATGTGAAGCGGAGAGATATCTTTGTATATTGCCATCAATGCCAAAGGGAGAGATTGTTGGCATTATGTGAACCGGTATGAGGACATGATGATATTGTATGTTGTCATTGATGTCAATATGCTGAAGAAGAGAGAATCGGTATGTTACCAAGAACCGGTATATGTGAGAACCGATATAACATTGTGAACTGGTATATGTGCCAAAGTGAAGCGGTGTGTTGGTTCAAGGTGAACCGGCATGTGGTTATGGGAACCGGTACATGGAAGCTTTGTATGACTATCGGTTGGTAGTCTCAACTTCAGGGTTTCCGGTTGAAGTGCCTCAAGCCTGTGTGACTCAATCAGTGACTTTGTGTGATGAGTTAGCATTGTAACGAAGAACAGATCATGTTGCCACGTCAGCCTCGTGCGCGTGAAGGATCTTGCATGAAGGAGATTGTCCCTATCTACCTCGAGAATGTGCAAAGTCTGTAAATGGTGATAACGCGTGATGGGTTATTAGCCGCCACAAAATCGGTGGAAAACGAATGATGGAGAACGTCTTGAGATTGGCTTAAGACTGTTGCATTTAATGCAATGTGCTCAACGGTCAGGATCGAACCGTTTGAATTGCTTAACCTAACAAGTTTAGGGTTTAGGGTTTATGCTACCGACCTATCTGTTTCCTATAAGGTTGATATTGTGTTTCTTTCTGAGGTTGTTGGCAAAAGTTGTGTGTGTGTATCGAAGAGAAGAGATACGTGATTCTTGCCAGACCAGAAGAGAGAAATGATACCTACAGAGTGTAAGTGCAGAAGGTGAAGAGGAGCTAAAGCGGATCTGCATTGGCATTGAGTGCTGTTATCAGATCATTGTAATACCTGTTGATTTCTATCCACTTCAACAGTTGGGAAATCCCTTAACAGGGTAGCTTTAACCGGCTTACTGAAAATCCTTTAACAGGGTGACTCAAAACCATTGAGTTCTTGAAATCCTCTAACAAGGTAACCTCTAACAGGGTTTAACCCTTAACCGGGTATTCTAGCCATCCCTTAACCGGGTGATCTCTAACAGGATCAGTTCCTAACAAAACCTATTGTATCAATCTTTAACCAGACAAGGCTCCTAACAGAGTGGACCTCTAAATAGTTCAAAAACAACTTGTAGGTATTCATCCCCATCGTGGTTTTTCCCAGTTGGGTTTCCACGCGAATAATCTGTGTGTCATGTGTGCTGTTATTCATGTGATCTGGTTTAAGTGATTTGTGTCTGAAGGTAAATCATGTTGATCTAGCTGTTTATATATATATCTTTGATGATAGATTACCTGTTCATGCACTAGAGCGAAATGGAAATGAAGCATTAGATTGTATGAAAAGATAAGTGTCAACCGGTTTATGCTTGTCTCAGTTATTCTGGGTTTTGCCGGTTGTACTCTGTTTAAGACCGGTGTTACTGTTTGTCTGTCAAAGCACAGTGTCTGCTAACAAACTGGTTCAGGATTGTGTTTTTGTCTATACTGATTCACCCCCCCTCTCAGTACCGGTTTGGTACTATCCGTTCATCATTGAGTTATCACCCTCTCAGTGATCACTTATGTTCATCAATTGGTATCAAAGCCCTAGCTTCCCTTAGATTAAAATCTTTCTCTAGCTTGGGTAGATCCTATCTTGTGATCACAATGGTCAGAAATGATTCCTCCTCTGTCAAGGTCCTCATGTTTGATGGCACAAACTATGCCTTTTGGAATAGAAGAATGGAGACATACCTGTCTTCCCTTGGGTATGATATTTGGATGTCAATAAAGAATGAATATATAGTTCCATCCACTCCAACTAATCCTGATGCTAAGAAAGAATATGAGAATAATGCCAAAGGAAAAAATGCTATTCTTAGCGGATTATTTGACACTGAATTTGTGAAGTTTATGCACTGCCAGTCAACCAAAGAAACATGGGACAAGCTGCAAAGAATATATGAGGGAGATGCCAAAGTCAAGGAAGCAAAGTTGCAAAACTTAAGAGCACAATTGGAGAGCCTCAAGATGAAAGAAGAGAAGATTGCTGATTATCTACAAAGGGTAAATGAAACGATTAATGCTGTTACAAGAGGACTTGGAGAAGATCTTTTAGATGAAGTCATTGTTAAAAAGGTGCTTAGATCTCTCACTCCAAAGTATGACACCAAAGTTTCTTCCATTGAAGAAGCCAATGATTTATCAACATTCTCTATGGATAAGTTATTTGGCTCCCTATCAGCTTATGAGATGAGAACAATTAGTGGTGAATCGTCAAAGAGAGATACCACATTCGACATAACCAAGAAAGGAAAAGAAGAAGCTTCTCATGAAGAAGAAGATGACTCTGAAGCTGTTTTAGCAAATTTTGTAAGGAAACTCAAGAAAGGGTCAAGCAAATACAAAGGTAAGCTCCCTTTCAAATGTTTCAATTGTGTTAAGATTGGACACTTTGCATCTAAATGTCCTTAGGGAGAGAAGGATGAAGATGAGAAGCAAAATATGAAGGCTTTTGGTAAAGAGAAGATGAAGAAATCCTACAAACCAAAGAGAAGAAGGATGAACGATCTTTTCACATTTGGGGATGACACCATAGATGAAGTGTCTTTGATGAGTGCTATAGTGAGGATGAAAGTCAATCTCTTTATGGCTCAAGGAGAGTTTCATGATGAACACGGTGTTGATGATGAAGAAGAGGAAGTTGAAGCTGAGGTAGACCTTGAAGGTGAACTTGTTAGCGCACTTGAAGAGCTCTAGAAAGTGAGGAAAGAGTACAAAAAGGTTAAGTATGTTGTTGTTTAAGAACAAGACAGATTGAACAAATGTCATGAGGAATCTGAGCAAAACATTTCAGATCTGAGAACATAGTTGAATTAAGCTAAGAGAATGCATGAGGTAACTAAGTTAGATGTAGAGAATAAGGAGGAGTATCACAAGATGGAGGAAGAAATTGTGAATCTCAAAAAGGAACTTGAAAAGTGCAGAGATGAAGTCAAGGTGAGAATCAAATATGAGGGTAACATTAATGCATTGGATAAAATGTTGAACAAACAAAAGCACTCCAAAGACACAGAGTGTGTTGGATTTGATGTTGGACAATGCTCTAAAGGTGAGGACTCATCCAGGAAAGAAATACACTTCACCACATCAAGTGAAAATGGAAACAAACAAACTTTTACAATCAACAAACCCACTGAGAAGAAGAAATATGTTGCTGCCATAAAGAACAAACATGCTGATCAAAAAGGAAAAGCCCAGATAGATGATGGAGGTTTCATAAAGGTTGATGACACAAAGAGAAATTCAAGAAGATCGAGTTACGCTGCTTCAAGGAGACCAATAAGACCGAGTTATGTTGCTTATGCGTAGGTCTCCTAGTTATGAAATTAGGAATCCTTTTGTGAATCTCAAAAATGTTGATACCATTTGCTATCACTATAATGGTATTGGTCATAGAAGTCATGAGTGTAGGAGATATAGTTTTCAATCCTATGAGAACTGCCCAGGCTCATCATTCAATAGAAAGTTAAATGTTATCATTATCAAAATCTGGGTCACATAGCAAAGCATTGCAAGCATAGAGCATAAAAACAAGTTAAGAAAATGTCTACCTCAAAATCAAAGAATTAATCAGATCAAAATATGACCGTAGAAAAGAAGAAAGAGACAAAGAAAAACTGGATAGAAAAGGATAAGGGAAAAAAAGAGTCAAGTTTGATTGTGATGATATGATGAATCAATAAGAATCGAGACAACTACTGAGGGGGTGCCGGGGGGGGGCTGAATCAGTAGATAGAAAATTGACTTAACATCCACCAAACTGAAAAACAATCTCTGGACTAACTGGTTCAAACATCGAGTAATAAACTACAATAGCACTAATAGTTTATCGGTTGACCGACATATCAAAATAACAGTATAACAGCTCTGAAACTCCCAAACCATTTAACCAAAATATAAAAAATACTTTACTAACAATAGTAAAAACACATTTCAGATTACTACCGGTCATCTTAATATATCGAAGTGGATTTAACAGTTAAACAAATTAACCTTATCAAAACATAACCACAAAAACCATTCACCACTTGACACAATGATTTTTGATGTGGAAACCCAAATGGGAAAAACCACAGTGGGGATGAATACCCACAAGTATTCTGAACTCTTCTGAAGTTCGTCCTGTTAGGAGCCAAGCCTGTTAAAGCTTTACAAAATGTCATATTAGGAACATATCCTTTTAGGGACTGCTCGGTTAAGGGATTGACTATAATGCCTTGCTAGAAGCAATACTCTGTTAAGAGTAACTTCGATAGAGGATTTGAAATCCAAGCTAATGGATCACCTCGTTAGAGGATTTAGATAGCACTAGGCCTGTTAAAGCTTACTCGGTTAAGGGATTTAACCATTGTAATTGTTAGAGAACAACAAGGGTTTGTTGATCTGGTAAATAGCACTACTCTACTTGATCAGATCCTTTTCATGCTCCTATATGTCTTCACACAGTGCAAATATTCCTTCTGGTTCGGCAATCAATCACATCGACACTTAACCAAAATTGCCAACACTACAACAAAACAACTCATTGACGTTATAAGCAAAACAGTAGGTCGGTAACACACCACAAACCTAAGATCTCATAGAGATTACAAACAAATCGGTTAAAGTATGACCGTTGGATTACATAGCAATCATCATCACATTATTCAATTCAACCTCGATCACTCCTTGATCATCGCTCATCGATTCCTGTAACTCATCACGCAGTTTCCTCTTCATGCAATGTACTCGCTCATTCCCAAGATAAAACCATTATCTCTACGTGCCAAAAACCACTTGAAACTCATCACATACAACATGCATACGTGACATAATCATTACCAATCACCATTTGATAATAAATCAATACAACCGATTAAGGGTAAAAGTACAAAGTTGTGTCACACTTTTATAAAGGAAATGGTCAATGTTGATTCAAATTTTTAAAGTAAATCAATAGAAATTGAAATATATGTTTTGAATTTTGAAATGATGTAAACTAATAAAGTTTATATTCTTTTGTCTATTTTATGCTTGTAATTTTAACAAAATTTTAAAAAAAACTTTGAATGTAGTTTTTTTATAAAGTAAACACCATAATTTAGTTGCTGATAAAATGCTGAAATCGAAGTTACACAAGCCACCACACTTTAATTAGTAAATTTTACTTTCTTTTAATCAACCTTTTTGTGTATATTGATAACTTGAAACTTTATTGCATGGATATTTTTTTTACTATTTTTTATAAATATATATTTTCAATAAATTTGTAAAGTTACGTGTGCTGAAATATAACTCTTTCCAATTACCACCAGTTTTTTTCTTAATTATTTATCCAAATTAGAAAATAATTATATCATCTTGAGATAGATTCCTTTCTCTACTGCATCATATTTTTTTCAAAATTTTTAAATAAATTTTAGTATTTTTTCTTGACAAGATAATCAATCTTATATTTTAGTGCTGATGACCTACTTTCAATAAAAATGAAATATTAAATATAAAATATAAAAAATAATTAAAATATTAAAAGATATATATATTTGAAAATTCACTTATAGATATATAAAAGGGTATTTTTACATTTCAAAAAAAATATTATTTATAAGAGTAGGATGTCATGCCCAATTTTTTGGGCACAAAAACGGAACAACAATTTTTTTTTTGAGAACATGAACTCGCAACATATCCTACATTATAATAACTTTATTAGAGTTTTGTCTTATCTAGGATGTAAATAAAATTGTTTACTAAGGTTGGGTTAATTAACCAACTCGAACGAGCGAGTTTAATTGGTGGAGATTAATTAGTGTCACGGATTAGTTAGCTAGCTCAATTACTTTAATTAAGTTGTCGTTAATTAAAAACGAGGGTTAATTGGTTATCTTAATGTATTAAATCATTCCCGACCATAAAATGATAATGTTATAAATTAATTGATGGACACACAAATTTATTATTTAAATCCAACCGATAAGGGTTCGAATTCCTATAATGCCATTTGCCCACTAAAACCGATATTAAGCTAAAGCCAATTCTAATTTCCCTAAAATTAAATTGAGGGTAATCTATTGACCATTTAAATAAATTAATTTGATTTAGTGTATAGTGTATCCAACTATATTAACTCTTCATTTTTAAACCCCTTTGAAATAACTATATTAAAATTTTAATTCTTCAAGGATAACAAGCATAAAATAATTCAATTATTTAAATAACCCTAGTTATTAGTTAAAATATTAAAACTCAAATCCAAATTTCCCATATCTAATTCAAAATTCTTTTAAATAAGAAAACCCTTATTCATAAAATGCTAACCCTAATTATTAATTAAAATATTAAAACTTAAAATCAATTTTCAAAATCCTTTTTTTCTAAACAGGAAATTCCTTATTCATAAAATGCTAATCCTAACCCTAAATTGGGTTAGGGTTGCATTTGTATTTATTTCCCACTTTTGTTTTATTTTCTTAATGATTTATACCCTAACCCGAAATGGGTTAGGGTTTATTATACCACTTTTTGTTTAGAGTGTGTGTGTGTGTGTGTGTGTGTGTGTGTGTGTGTGTGTGTGTGTGTGTGATTGCAGGTACGGGGACGGATTACGGCATGGCGGCCATGGACATGGCGAAGGTTTTCAAAGAGGGAAAGAGCGGAGGAGGTAGCGCGGGGGTCTCCCAGATGCCACTGTGTTTATACACAGTGATGGCGGAGCCGTCCACTGTGTATACGCACAGTGGCGGCCGCGGGCCATCCACTGTGCTTACACACAGTGGCGGCACCTCCCGTGCCGTCCACTGTGGGTAAACACAGTGGCGCGGCCGCAGAGCCGTCCACTTTGCTTACACACAGTGGCAACATTTCCCATGCCGTCCACTGTGGGTAAACACAGTGGCGCGGCCCGAGAGCCGTCCACAGTGGCTCGACCGGTACCCCGATTTCCTCTCTTTTATTTTTTTCTTAGTTTTTTTTTTTTTTAATATAAAAGTATATAAGCATATATATATTCACTGCCATGACCAGAATACATACATATATCTTTTTTTTTTAAAGGTATCCATTGAGTATGTTTCTATATATATATATATATCAACCTAATAGGGTTAGGATTAGGAAGCTTATTTCGAATAATTTTAACACATAAGCATGCAACCCCTATATTTTTTTTGTAACAGAAATACACAGGTCCATGATATAATTTTTTTTTTTGTTTTACAACTTACAAGAGTGGGTTAAATACTAGCACATTCTCTGATTTTAAATCTCATTTCCTAGGTGTGATTTATCTAATTATACAGCATTCAGGAGTTATTAATATATATATATATATATATATATATATATATATATATATATATATATATATATTTTCAAAACAGTTATGCAACATGTTTTCTACAACAATGTTTAAATACTAGTTCTTATTTAGATATGCCTAAACAGAGTTAAAAGTAACAAAATAACAGTAAATAAACTTTGCAAGTAAATACTCAGACATAATGCATTCTTCTCTTTTTTTTTTTTTTTCTATTTCCTTCCTTAACTTAAATTTGCAGAAATAAGCATGGCTACAGAAATCCTTTTTTTTTTGAGACAGAATTTGATACAATTTATAACAACATAATAAATGTTCAGAACTTAAATAAAATTTACTTTGCTTACAGAGTATTTAATTACAATGGCACATATTAAAATGGGTGAAATAATCCAACCAGTCTCTCATTCTTAATGATGAGGACTTGATTAAAAGAACACATTTCTTTAAACATAAATAAAAGAAAACATCTTAAAACTCTTTCTAATATTTTTCCTGGAACAAACACATGGTATCATTTCTTTTTGCTTTTCTGCATCTGAATAAAAATGCGCATCTGAATAAAATCTGCAACCAAACAAATCTGTAACTCCTAGATTCTTTTCCCAACAACCTGAATATAAAATTTTAGGGCTGTGACCATGGGATGCTCACCTCCCAGCCTAGGCTTACCAGAAGCCACCCCCGAGCTTGGAGAATCAAGACCTAGACGGGGTTACAACCAAGCAACACAACAAGCAAAGGGGAAAAATTAACACAACAGACACATCCCTTCCCAAGCTGAAACTCCATCACAAAATGTGATGTCTTACTAGGGTGGAAGTGGACCAAGTACCCTAGGGGAGAAATCTGCTAGATAGAACTTACAGCCAACTCATGGCATTCATGAAAGCATAACCAAAAATCATCCTTAATCCCTACACCCTTATGACCCCCAAAAAGGCAACCATGCCATATTTGCACCTCCTTATGACCCCCAAGTGAAATAACACAAAATAAAAACAGCAAGGGTCTCGTGGACAGACTCTTGAGATTACTCTCAAAATGAGAGCCTCTCACCCTAAGGGCTGTCAAGCTCCTTCCACCCCCAAGACCAATCTTTCCTCCCAAGGAAAGGATGGTCTTGAACACTCCCTGAACACAACAATACATAAAATAGAAATAAGCAAGAAATCACATAGATTTTTACAAGTACAACACAAATAAAGAAATAAAGCAATTTCCATTCAAGCATTCTAGAACATTTTTACATTTACATAAGAGGGAAAAGTAACACCAACCTTGATTTGCCAAGGAAAATCTAGGGGAAAGCTTGATGAAGAGCTGCCCAATCCTCAATCTTTTTCTGCAATTCCTTAGCCCCAAATTTACTATTCCTAAAACTGATTTTTTTTTCCAAAATTTCTCCAAAAATCTCCAAGGATGGAGAGTGGGTGATTAGCTCACTAAGCTTCCATTCCTAGCCTAAGAAGGCCTCTCTCACTCCTTCCAACCTCTTGGATAGAGTGAGGGATCCCCCATTGGATTGGTCTTCCCTAGGTCTTACACACTCCCTAACCTAGGTACCTAGAGAAGGGAAATGGAATGGGGAAGAGGGATTACTCCCTTCAAGAAGGTTATCCTACCAAGGATGGCACTCCTATAGATGGAATTCGTCCATCTTGGGAAAACCATTTTTTTGGGTGGTTAAACAAGTCCTAAGGGAAGGACACATGGCCAATTTTGGCCTTCACCCATAGGTACCCCATGAGGCCTAATAGAAATGCTCTAAAATTGACTCTAGGAGTTGATTTGACCTTCAGAAAGTCCACCTAAAGTTAACCTACGGGTCAACTCTGAGTTGACCCTCCTTGTGGCTCACTAACCTAGATTTCTTGGTTCCTTCAAGGATAATTAGGAGATATAACAATTAACAAAAATAAAACTCTCCAAAAAGGTGACATGACAAATTGCCAACACAACATACTACATAGGTGTCAAGTGACACTACAAAATAATTCCACATCACAATACACATGTGGCAATTGTCCCTTAAACGATTTAAACAATTCAATAAATACAATTTACACTCATGCAACATTTTACATTTACGAATAAAATACAATACATACGGGGTGTTGCCTCTCCAAATAGACAACCCCTGGTTTTACGAATGCAGATAGGCCTAGGCTTGATTTTCCATAATATTTCCATGGTCACATGGATAATTTCCTGCACATCTCAATTTAAACATTAGTACTTCCCAATAGCCTCATATAATATAAAACACATAATTAGAATACAATACATTCATTCTGCAAAGACTTGTCATTATAAAATACAATTTGTCACAAATCAAAGCAATTCATCATAATCCTCAAAATTTGATCCATCTACAGAATATGCAAACATATTTGTAGCATTATAACAAATCCTGAAATTCAGATAATAACATACATCATCACAATGTTACCCTAATCTAGAATCATATAATATTCTATAACCGCAAGGCATAGAAATGAAGGATCAATATATATATCAATGTTACCAAAATCGTGGAACCATATAAAGTTCTATATCCATTGTGTCAAAACTAGCATCCATAATAGTTCCAATATGAAAATAACTGAAGAGATAGGATGGGTCGGGGTAGGACCTCACACCCTCTCCCTCTAGGCATGAACGTCCTCCTGGAGTTCATAAAAAAGATGAGGGTACTGTGATCTCATACGTGCTGCATCCTCCCATGAAGCTGTAACCTCATCATAGCAATCCCAATGGACCCTAACCTGGTCCAGCTCTCGAGCTCGAAGGGCCAACGTCCGGCGAGCCAAAATGCGAATGGGCTCCAAAGCTAGCTGCCCGTCCGACTCCACCTGCAAGGCATCCCAATCTAAAATATGAGACTCATCATAGATATACTTTCTCAAAACTGACACATGAAACACATCGTGGATGCGTGACAGGCTAGGTGGCAAAGCTAGGCGATAAGCAACTGGTCCTATCCTCTCAAGGATCTCAAAAGGTCCGACAAAGCGAGGTGCGAGCTTAGAACCCTTTCCATAGCGGATTGGACTCTTATGCGTTCGCACTCTCAGAAAAACTCTGTCCCCAACCATGTAACTCTGGTCTATCCTCTTTGCATCTGCATATTTCTTCTGCCTATCCTGTGCCTCTCTAAGGCACTGTCTAATCAAAATTACCTGCTGCTCCATATCACGGATCATCTCAGGGCCTATGGCCACTCTATCCTCAATACGGTCCCAACTCAAAGGTGTCCTGCACGGTCTACCGTACAAAGCCTGAAAAGGTGGCATCCCCAAAGAAGTGTGATGCCCATTATTATAGGCAAATTCTACTAAATGCAGGTATTGCAAACTTTGATGGTCTGAATGAAGCTCGAAGTGATGACCTAAAAGGAAGTGTCTCCACCTCACAAGTGCATGTACAACTGCTGCAAGCTCTAGGTCGTGCGTAGGGCAGTTAAGCTCATGAGTCTTAAGTTTCCTAGACTCGTATGCTATAACCCTACCCTCCTGCATAAGAACTGCTCCCAATCCATCTAAGGAAGCATCTATGCATACCATGAAGTCGGCCGTGGGGTCTGGCACAATAAGAATAGGTGCACTAGTAAGTGCCCTTTTCAGATCCTGAAAAGCCCTCTCACACTTCTCTGTCCACTCGAATTTCTTCCCTTTTCGCTGGAGGGATGTGATGGGGTGTGCAACTTTGGAAAATCCCTCAACAAAGCGTCTGTAGTATCCTGCTAAACCCATGAAGCTCCTGACCTCTGTCACACTGGTAGGCGCCGGCCAATCCATAATGGCTCTGATCTTTGATGGGTCAACTGAGATCCCATCGCCGGATATAACATGCCCTAGGTACTTGACCTCTGATCTAAAGAAAGCACACTTTGACAAACTGCCGAACAACTGGTTGTCCCTCAAACACTGCAAAACCTGCCTCAAATGCTCCTCATGCTCCTTCTCGTTCCGGGAATAGATCAATATGTCGTCGAGGAACACAATCACAAATCGGTCGAGGAAGGTGCGGAATACCCTGTTCATGAGGCTCATGAATACATCTGGAGCATTCGTACGACCGAATGGGACCACAGTGAACTCGTAGTGGCCATATCTGGTGCGAAACGCGGTCTTGTGGATATCACTTTCCACAATCTTCAACTGATGATATCCTGACTTTAGGTCTATTTTGGAAAACACTTTAGCACCTTGAAGCTGATCAAACAAGTCATCGATCCTCGGCAAGGGATAGCGGTTCTTGATGGTTACTTTATTCAGTTGCCTATAATCCATGCACAACCGAAGGGACCCGTCCTTCTTCTTCACGAAGATGACTGGTGTGCCCCAAGGGGAGACGCTAGGACGAATGTGACCCTTCTCTAAGAGTTCCTCTAGCTGCATCTTGAGCTCATTAAGCTCATGAGTGGTCATCCTATAAGGTGCTCTCGAAACTGGCTCGGCTCCCGGTACCAAATCTATGTGGAAGTCAATCTCTCTGCTAGGCGGCATACCGGGTAGCTCAGCTGGAAACACATCTGCAAATGCCTCAAGGATGGGATGATCATCTATAGAAGGCTCCTTCTCATTTTCTTCTTCTCTGTCACTAATTGTAATAGCAAACAACTGGCATCCCTTCCGCATGCTCCATTTAAGCTGCATAGTGGATATCATACGAAGAGACACGGGTCTCTGAATCCCAATGATTACTATGGGAGCACCATGATCATCCTCACACTCAACCTTTTTCAAGCGACAATCCATCTTGGCTCTGTGGGCGTAAAGCCAATCCATGCCAAGTACGACACCATAAGATCCAAGTGGCGTAACTCTAAGGTCTACTAAGGTGGTGGTATTACCAATCTGGAGCGGACATCCCCTAACCTCTGAATCCACTGACACTCTAGCCCCTGAAGCTAACTCCACTTCCCAGCTGACACTTTGCCTTACTGCCACTAGCCCGCAACGCTCCAAAACCAATGGAGATATAAAGGAGTCAGTCCCTTCTGAGTCAAATAATATAGAAATACTGCTACCTCTGATCTTACCTGCAGCCTCGATGACTGTGGCCTGATGCTCTGCCTGGCGGTTGTCAATCGCTGCGAAAACTCTATGGGACTTGCCCATATCCCCAACTGTAGGCTCTGATGTTGCCATCCTCTGATTTCCTGTCATCTGACCCTGTGGACACTCTCTCGCCATGTGCCCCATGGCTCCACATGTGAAGCAAGCACTGCGTGCCTAGAACTGTGCGCCCTGAGGCCTAGAAAAAGGATGCCCACCTGTCCGGCTAGAACCACTGTACCCACCCCTGGAGGACTGCTGAGCCCGTGCCGGGGGTGTGTATGTACCCTGTGCTCTCTGGTCACGCCTGGGACCCTGTGACTGCCACTGCTTGGGCCTGGAGCCCTGCTATCCCTGAGGAGGCCTCTGTCTCTGACTCTACTGCGACTGCTGCGGAGGAGGGGGTTTATAGGACCCCGAAACATTTCTGTGGTTGCCTTTCCAATGGGGTTTCTGAAACCCGAAGGACTGGGGAGCCGGGTTTCGATTCTGGAACCGATCCCTCGTGTCCTGTGGCCTGATCTGAATCTCCTCGGCTATATGGGCCTTCTCTATGGCAACCCGAAGGCTTCCTGGAGCGGCCATCCTCACTGGTCTTGCTATCCCAGCATTAAGTCCCCTGACAAATCACTTGACGAGCAACTTCTCGTCCTTCAGGTAATCTACATAAGGTAGGAGCTCAATAAACTTACTCTCGTACTGGGTCACTGAGAGACCTTTCTGCTAGAGGTCATGGAACTCATCGATCATACGCTGCTTGAAGTGCTCTGACAGGTACCTCTCTCTGAACCTCTCTGTGAAGATTTCCCATGTGATGGTATCTGCAGTGAGTCCACACTTGAATTCCTCCTGCTTCCACCATGTGGAGGCTGTCGATCTCAGAAGGTGGACTGCAACTTGTGCCGTCAGATTGCTTTCATAAGATCGCAATGCAAAGCACTGATCTAGGCTCAAAAGCCATGTCTCAGCCTCTACTCCATCAGTAGATCCTCCAAAAGATGGTGGCTGGAGGCGCAAAACCTCTCTAATCAGATCTCTTGGTTCCTGACGTGCTCTCTCAAAGTACACAGGTGCTGCTACTGGAGGTGGTCCGGGCATGTGAACGGACTCCGGCTCATGCTCTGCCTCGCCCTCTATGGGATTAGGAGGTGGACTCCTACTCCGTTCCCTATCTACTGACCTATGACTCCCTGAGTTCTGATTGTCTGCATGACGGTCCACTGCTGGAAGCCTATCCTGCACTATCCCAATCAAGTTCTGAAGAGCTAGCAAGATGTCTCGGTTAGGGTCAACCGGTGGTTCGGGAGGCGCTTCCATGTTCCCTTCTGGAACCGGTTCCTCCCTATCAACATCCTCGCGTGCCATACGTGTACGCTTACGACCCCTTCCACGCTTGCAAGCTTGTCACGTAGTCGAAGGCATCCTAATGAGAAAATAAAAATAAAATAAATAATTAAATAATTTAATTTTTATATATATATATTTTTTTGGGAAAATATTTGATTAATTTAGATAATTAAAGCGAAACGTAATGGAGAAAGGTTCCTAGTGTTGGAAACTTGGCTCTGATACCAAAATGTCATGCCCAACTTTTTGGGCACAAAAACGGAACAACAAATTTTTTTTTTGACAACATGAACTCGCAACATATCCTACATTATAATAACTTTATTAGAGTTTTGTCTTATCTAAGATGTAAATAAAATTGTTTACTAAGGTTGGGTTATTAACCAACTCGAACGAGCGACTTTAATTGGTGGAGATTAATTAGTGTCACGGATTAGTTAGCTACTCAATTACCTTAATTAAGTTGTCGCTAATTAAAAACGAAGGTTAATTGGTTATCTTAATGTATTAAATCATTCCCGACCATAAAATGATAATGTTATAAATTAATTAATGCACACGCAAATTTATTATTTAAATCCAACCGATGAGGGTTCGAATTCCTATAATGCCATTTGCCCACTAAAACCGATATTAAGCTAAAGCCAATTCTAATTTCCCTAAAATTAAATTGAGGGTAATCTATTGACCATTTAAATAAATTAATTTGATTTAGTGTATAGTGTATCCAACTATATTAACTCTTCATTTTTAAACCCCTTTGAAATAACTATATTAAAATTTTAATTCTCTAAGGATGATAAGCATAAAATAATTCAATTATTTAAATAACCCTAGTTATTAGTTAAAATATTAAAACTCAAATCCAAATTTCCCATATCTAATTCAAAATTCTTTTAAATAAGAAAACCCTTATTCATAAAATGCTAACCCTAATTATTAATTAAAATATTAAAACTTAAAATCAATTTTCAAAATCTTTTTTTTTTTTAAAAAAGAAATTCCTTATTCATAAAATGCTAACCCTACCCCGAAATTGGGTTAAGGTTGCATTTGTATTTATTTCCCACTTTTATTTTATTTCCTTAATGATTTATACCCTAACTAGAAATGGGTTAGGGTTTATTATACCACTTTTTGTTTAGAGTGTGTGTGTGTGTGTGATTGCGAGTACGGGGACGGATTAGGGCACGACGGCCATGGACATGGCGAAGGTTTTCGAAGAGGGAAAGAGCGGAGGAGGTGGCGTGGGGGTCTCCCGGATGCCACTATGTTTATACACAGTGACGACGGAGCCGTCCACTGTGTATACGCACAGTGGCGGCCGCGGGCCGTCCACTGTGCTTACACACAGTGGCGGCACCTCCCGTGTCGTCCATTGTGGGTAAACACAGTGGCGCGGCCGGAGAGCCGTCCACTTTGCTTACACATAGTGGCGGCATTTCCCGTGCCGTCCACTGTGGGTAAACACAGTGGCTCGACCGGTACCCCGATTTCCTCTCTTTTATTTTTTTCTTAGTTTTTTTTTTTTAATATAATATATTGTTTTTAATATAAAAGTATATATATATATATATATATATTCACTGCCATGACCAGAATACATACATATATCTTTTTTTTTTAAAGGTATCCATTGAGTATGTTTCCAGATGCAGATGCAGATATATATATATATATATATATATATATATATATATATATATATATATATATATCAACCTAATAGGGTTAGGATTAGGAAGCTTATTTCGAATAATTTTAACACATAAGCATGCAACCCCTATATTTTTTTTGTAACAGAAATACACAGGTTCATGATATAAATATTTTTTTCGGTTTTACAACTTGCAGGAGTGGGTTAAATACTAGCACATTCTCTGATTTTAAATCTCATTTCCTAGGTGTGATTTATCTAATTATACAACATTCAGGAGTTATATATATATATATATATATATATATATATATATATATATATATATATATATATATATATATATATATATATATATATATTCAAAACAACTATGCAACATGTTTTCTACAACAATGTTTAAATACTAGTTTTTATTCAGCTATGCCTAAACAGAGTTAAAAGTAACAAAATAACAGTAAATAAACTTTGCAAGTAAATATTCAGACATAATGCATTCTTTTTTTTTTTTTTCTATTTCCTTCCTTAACTTAAATTTGCAGAAATAAACATGGCTACAGAAATCCTATTTTTTTTGAGACAGAATTTGATACAATTTACAGCAACATAATAAATGTTCAGAACTTAAATAAAATTTACTTTGCTTACAGAGTATTTAATTACAATGGCCCATATTTAAAATGGGTGAAATAATCCAACTAGTCTCTCATTCTTAATGATGAGGACTTGATTAAAAGAACACATTTCTTTAAACAGAAATAAAAGAAAACATCTTAAAACTCTTTCTAATATTTTTCCTGGAACAAACACATGGTATCATTTCTTTTTGCTTTTCTGCATTTGAATAAAAATCTGTATCTGAATAAAATCTGCAACCAAACAAATCTGCAACTCCTAGATTCTTTTCCCAGCAACCTGCATATAAAATTTTAGGGCTGTGACCATGGGATGCTCACCTCCTAGCCTAGGCTTACCAGAAGGCACCCCCGAGCTTGGAGAATGAAGACCTAGATGGGGTTACAACCAAGCAACACAACAAGCAAAGGGGAAAAATTAACACAACAAACACATCCCTTCCCAAGCTGAAACTCCATCACAAAATGTGATGTCCTACTAGGGTGGAAGTGGACCAAGTACCCTAGGGGAGAAATCTGCTAGATAGAACTTACAGCCAACTCATGGCATCCATGAAAGCATAACCAAAAATCATCCTTAATCCCTACACCCTTATGACCCCCAAAAAGGCAACCATGCCATATTTGCACCCCCTTATGACCCCCAAGTGAAATAACACAAAAGAAAAGCAGCAAGGGTCTCGTGGACAGACCCTTGAGATCACTCTCAAAATGAGAGCCTCTCACCCTAAGGGCTGTCAAGCTCCTTCCACCCCCAAGACCAATCTTTCCTCCCAAGGAAAGGATGGTCTTGAACACTCCCCGAACACAACAATACATAAAATAGAAATAAGCAAGAAATCACATAGATTTTTACAAGTACAACACAAATAAAGAAATAAAACAATTTCCATTCAAGCATTCTAGAACATTTTTACATTTACATAAGAGGGAAAAGTAACACCAACCTTGACCTGCCAAGGAAAATCTAGGGGAAAGCTTGATGAAGAGCTGCCCAATCCTCAATCTTTTTCTGCAATTCTTTAGCCCCAAATTTACTATTCCTAAAACTGGTTTTTTCCTCCAAAATTTCTCCAAAAATCTCCAAGGATGGAGAGTGGGTGATTAGCTCAGTAAGCTTCCATTCCTAGCCTAAGAAGGCCTCTCTCACTCCTTCCAACCTCTTGGATAGAGTGAGGGATCCCCCATTGGATTGGTCTTCCCTAGGTCTTACACACTCCCTAACCTAGGTACCTAGAGAAGGGAAATGGAATGGGGAAGAGGGATTACTCCCTTCAAGAAGGTTATCCTACCAAGGATGGCACTCCTATAGATGGAATTCGTCCATCTTGGGAAAACCACTTTTTTGGGTGGTTAAACAAGTCCTAAGGGAAGGACACATGGCCAATTTTGGCCTTCACCCATAGGCACCCCATGAGGCCTAATAGAAATGCTCTAAAATTGACTCTAGGAGTTGATTTGACCTTCAGAAAGTCCACCTAAAGTTAACCTACGGGTCAACTCTGAGTTGACCCTCCTTGTGGCTCACTAACCTAGATTTCTTGGTTCCTTCAAGGATAATTAGGAGATATAACAATTAACAAAAATAAAACTCTCCAAAAAGGCGACATGACAAATTGCCAACACAACATACTACATAGGTGTCAAGTGACACTACAAAATAATTTCACATCACAATACACACGTGGGAATTGTCCCTTAAACGATTTAAACAATTCAATAAATACAATTTACACTCATGCAACATTTTACATTTACGAATAAAATACAATACATACGGGGTGTTGCCTCTTCAAATAGACAACCCCTGGTTTTACGAACGCACATAGGTCTAGGCTTGATTCTCCATAATATTTCCATGGTCACATGGATAATTTCCTGCACATCTCAATTTAAACATTAGTACTTCCCAATAGCCTCATATAATATAAAACACATAATTAGAATACAATACATTCATTCTGCAAAGACTTGTCATTATAAAATACGATTTGTCACAAATCAAAGCAATTCATCATAATCCTCAAAATTTGATCCATCTACAGAATATGCAAACATATTTGTAGCATTATAACAAATCCTGAAATTCAGATAATAACATACATCATCACAATGTTGCCCTAATCTAGAATCATATAATATTCTATAACCACAAGGCATAGAAATGAAGCATCAATATATATATCAATGTTACCAAAATCGTGGGACCATATAAAGTTCTATATCCATAGTGTGTCAAAACTAGCATCCATAATAGTTCCAATATGAAAATAACTGAAGAGATAGGATGGGTTGGGGTAGAGCCTCACATAGGAGTTGTTAAAACATCGAGTTTTTTTTTTGCATTTATAACCAAAGTGGTATAAAATATACATTTAGTACACACTTCCATTTGGAAAAGTTGTGGTCCACATATAACTTAGCTATAATGAATCTATATAGACCATATGTTTGACTAAAATTAATTTTTAGTTAGAATTACTTAAATTCACTTGTGCTGATAAGTTAGCCTGAAACGTGACACAATTTTGTGATGTTACCCTTCACCAAGCTCTATCGGTTAGGGTTTGGCATATATCAATAGGTAGGGCTACCGGTTGATCTCACTGCTTCTAGAGTAATACTGGTATCCTTCACTTGCTCAACTACCGGTTGCAAAACATCATCATTACCGGTTACAATTGACATGACAACACAATAGGTCATGAATGCAATCTTCAATCAAATGCCAACAATCTCTCCCTTTGGCATTGATGGCAATACAAATATCAATACCCTTGATTGTGATGATTGAGAGTAATGCACATACACAGGTATAAGAATCCTGGTTTACATTTTACCATGTACTCTCCTTCAACTGAGTTTCCATGTCTTCAGCTGGTAACTGACTACAGTTCTTCTCTCTATCAATCATACAATTCTTCTCCCCGATAATCATATAATATCATACAGTTCTTCTCCCCCTTTGACAACAATACCAAAGTGAAAGTAAAACATGCAGTGTCATACTTCACTGTTCTGCATCAACAATTTGTTCCCCCAGTGGAGTAGTTCCACACTACACCAATCCTGCTCCAAGATCTTCAATTAGCTCTAGGACTGATGTCTTCCACATCTTTTCAATTGACCTCATGTAGGGGCACAACCCCTAGCTGACTTCTAAGATACTCAAAAGTAGCCTTAGGGAGAGGTTTAGTAAAGATATCCACTAGCTGCTCCTTAGTAGATACAAGCTCCAATAACACATCTTTACTCTGCACTTTCTCCCTCAAGAAATGATATTTCAGCTCAATATGCTTAGTTCTAGCATGCAACATCGGGTTCTTTGAGATATTTATTGCACTGGTGTTATCACATAAAATCTTTACCGGTTCTGTGATCTTCAACTTGAATCCTTCCAGAATGTGTTTCATCCAGATTGCCTAGGTACAATTCATATACACTGCAACATATTCAGTTTCAGCGGTGGACTCTGATATATAGCTGTAATGCCCCGCCAAGAAACCCCGATTAATTTAGTCCATTAATCTTTAATGCACAAACACATATATAATCAAATTAATTACTAAGGACTAATTAGCCAATTTAACCATTCACACCAGACACGCAAACCAAGAAAGTCAACCAGACAGACGACTCGCAAACCCAACAAAAAGGGGATACCGACGACAACTGACGATGCTCACTTGAGCATGACTATGGTCAACTAGGGTCTTACGACCACCTAATCCAACTCTAAGGATTAAAGAGGTACACTCAAACCTGCAAATCCAAGTGAAGACGAACCTCGCACTTATGCGGCGTTGTACCTGAAATCTCCTGCAACCAAGAGTCATACATGCATATATATATAAACTTAATGAAAGCGCTAGCCCGATATTAATACCACGAAATAGGAACACTAAACAACTTGCATACAACTAGTGTGAAAACCACATCGACAACTATGCATTAAATCAAACATCTGACTATAACATTATATTAAGATAAACTAACCAAGATTAAACCTAGATTAGAAATTGATTAGGGCAGGGGTACTACATTCTTCCTCCCTAGGTTCCGACTTACTCCTAGAAGTCGTAAGACTAGATGGAGAACATGTCGTACGCATCAGCCCTGAAACTCATTCAACAAATATCAAATTGCACATAGAAATCTTTCCATAATCAAATGAAATATTATTGCAAAATCCTTTACAAACGCCATTATCCATTGGCAAGATACATCTAAATACATACATTCCTTAAAATATTCTAGGAATTATCCACAATCATAGCAGAGAAACAAGAATTTTCTCCCTCTCATTACACCAAATTAAAGCATTACAAGGAGCTAGACAACAATTACCATAATCATCTACCAAAAATGACAAGAAAACATGCCATCATGATCAATTCTTTTACCAATACATCTTTTTCATAAACTTTATAACATAGAACTAGCTTAAAATATCAATTTCTACAACCAAATTAACTTCCAATAAATAAGAGCAACAAAATAACTCAATTGATTACACTTGTCAGGCATAAGAAAACATTTCCAAAGACTATGTCCCATAACATAGTGACAAGTTAACACAATTTACTCCATGATACAATTAATAACCATCCACATAACTGGAATACATAACTCAAAAGGCCACATGTGAACATGTCTAATGCTCGGTCAAAGATAATATGCATTATCAACATCTCTATGCCTGATCTCAGAACAACAATATGATCATAAATATCCAATATCTCACTCAAGGCTCGATGGTGCTAGGCACACCATAGCGGTGCTACCTTCCATACGAGACCTTTGTGAATATCCCTTGTTGAGCAAGGTGGTTAGCCTCCAAGAGATAGTCACCACACATAGGTAGGTAGTGGGTCCTAGCTGCAACACAGCCTCACATACCCCCATCCTCAAGGTTCCTTACGACCACTTCCTCGTACACACTCTACCAAATCCGTATCATATGTCTTTGGAGAGGAATTTCACATTTCAACACAAGACCAGCATACAAAACAATAAGGATAAACCAGTTTAGCCATCAAAGTACAGATGAATAAAGATAATAAATCATCAATTCCAACAGTAAGGCAAGAAAATAATCCGGAATTGCAACACCAAATCAAAAGTGTAAAAGATCACAAGATCGTGGCTAAACCTTCAAAGTTAAAGTCAAATATTGCAGTTGAGCAGACCCGGAGATGTAGCCCTTTAGGGGTGAACTCCGAGATCATTATGGTGTTATGTGATGTTATTCTCTTATGTTTCCCTTATTCAACTTTATCATGTATGAATAGCTTATGTTAGAATGCATAAGTGGATAAGATGGAATTAACTTTAAATGTTTATATGCAGTTCTTTCTTGAATGCCTTTTTGATCGAATGCATAAGTGGTTTAAATGAGATTTATCGTAGATGCATGTATGCAATCATCTTTTAAATGCAATAAATTGGAATATGAAAGAATGTAACTTAGAGTAATGAAATATATTCAGTTGTTGTTAAGGAAATTAAGTATGCTTGAAAAGATCTCATATGTTTATGATGAAATTCTAGTATGTTAGAATATTAGATGTATGGCTTGTATTTTAATGAAAAGCTTGAATGAAGATTATAAATAGATCTTAATGGATGAATCTTTGCTTGTGATTTATATTTCCATCTTTTGAAAGAAATTATCCTGATTAAGAATTATCTCGTTATTAAGATAATCAGCTTATTGGATTAATTGTGTGAGTTAAGTGAATTGTGAAATTTAAGTAATCTCGTTGGGAAACTCTTTAGGTGTTAGTTGATGTCTTCCGCTATGAAATCTGAATCTTTGATATCTTGTTGTATCTTAATGTGGTGTAACTTTAAAAAAAAATAAAAATTATTGCACTCTATTCTTGTATTTTGGCTTATCCCTTCGGGGTTTCCTGGCGGGGCATTACAATAGCTTTGCTTCTTGCTGCTCCAAGATACAAGTCTTTCTCCAAGAAAGAATGCACCACCAGTTGTGCTCTTCCTGTCATCAACATTTCCTACCCAGTCTGCATCTGTATAAACCTTCAAATCAAAGTTACCTGCATATGGATACCATAATCCATAATCAATAGTACCTTTAAAATATTTGAATATCCTTTTAGTTGCAATCATGTGTGTTTCCTTTGGGTTCTTTTGAAATCTGACAACTAATCGAACTGCATGAGCAATATCCAGTCTGCTGTGAACAACATACTGCAGTTTCCCTATCATTGACCTGTACTCCTTTTCATCAACGGATGCAACATCCTCCTCCTTAGACAACTTACAACCTTTAACCATTGGTGTCCCAACTGGTTTACAGTTTCCCATTCCAAATGTCTTCAATACTTCTTTCACATATTTGGATTGTGTGATAAAAATACCACTCTTCATCTGCTGAATTTGCAAACCTATGAAATTTTTTATCTCTCCTACCAGAGACATTTCAAATTCACTTTTCATCTCATTTGCAAAGTCATCACTCATGTCATCATTGCCTCCAAAAATGATATCATCAACAAACACTTCACTAACAAGTATCTTATCTCCTCTAGTCTTGAGATATATATTGCTGTCTTCATTGGTTCTCTGGAAACCTATCTTCATCAAGTGTGAATGTAGTCTTTCATATCATGCTCTTGGTGCTTGCTTCAAACCATATAGTGCCTTGTGTAGTTTACACACCATATCCTTTGCATCAATCAAAACATAACCATCTGGTTGTTCAATATATACTTCCTCTTGTAGTATTCCATTTAGAAATGTTGACTTCACATCCATCTGATAAACTTTGAATCCCCTGTATTCTGCAAATGCAAGTAGAGTGCTAACACATTCCAATTTAGTAACTGGTACAAATGTATTGCCATAGTCTTCTCCTTCTTCCTGTGCATAACCTTTGCATACCAATCTAGCTTTGTTTCTGACTACTACTCCATCTTCATTCAGTTTATTTTTGAATACCCATTTAGGATCTATCACATTTTTGTTTACCGGTATGGGTACTAGGGTCCATGTATTGTTCTTTTCAATCTGGTCAAGCTCCTCTTCCATAGCCTTGATCCAGTGATCATCTCCAAAGGCTTCCTTCACTGTTCTAGGCTCAATAGTGGAGATCATACAAGAATTCTCTCTAGTTCTTCTTCTGGTTAACACTCCAACATCTTTATCTCCAATAATTTGATCAGGATTATGATTGAGTCTTACATACCTTGGAATAAAATGATCATTATCTTCAGGTTCTTCTTCCTTACTACCATCATCTTCTTCTGCAGAATCTATCTGTTCCGGTTGAACTGGTACTACAACATTCAATCCACCAACTTCTAGCTTCACCGGTTCTGGTTCCAAAATCAGAATGTAAGGTTCATCTTCCTTATTCTCCTCACTAGTTTCTCCCGAAACTTCAGGACACTCATCCACTTAGATATCAACACTTTCAATGATTCTCTTTGTCCGATTGTTGTCATATTTGTAGGCTGTACTCTTGGTGGAGTAACCAAGAAATATGCCTTCATCACTCTTAGCATCAAATTTACCAACATAGTCACCTCTCTTGATAAAATATTTACTGCCAAAAATCTTAAAATAACTAACATTAGGTGATCTACCATACCAGTATTCATAAGGAGTTTTATCGTTACCTCTCTTTACCAATATTCGATTCATAGTGTAGACAACTGCGTTGACAACTTCTCTCCAGAAATTTTTTGCTACACCTCCTTGTATTAGCATCATTCTAGTAGCTTCAACAATCGACCGATTGTTCCTCTCTGCAATACCATTTTGCTGTGGTGTCCTAGGTGCAAAAACTGCCTCTTAATTCCATTGTCTTCACAGTATCTAGTGAATTCCTCTGAAGTAAATTCACCTCCTTGATCAGCTCTCAAACACTTTATCTTCTTACCACTTTCCTTTTCAGTTAAGGCCCTGAATGCCTTAAACTTACTAAAGGCTTCTGTTTTGTCCTTCAAGAATGTGACCCACATCATTCTTGAGCAATCATTAGTGAAGATCATAAAATATCTATCCCCTTGAATACTTTTAGTCCTATTGGTCCACAGAGGTCTGTATGAACCAAATCTAACAAATGTTCTATTGAGAAAGATTTGCTCTTAAAAGTTGAGGATTTCATCTTACCTAACTGGCATTCCTTACACAGAGCATTCACCAATTTGTCCAACTAAGGCAAACCTTTTACTGACTTGGACTTACTGACTTTGACAATGTTATCAAAATTTATATGACAATCTCTGATGCCAAAGCCAACTATCATCTACTTTAGCAATTAAATAGTTGTTGACTTTAGGATTTAGGTGAAATTGGTTACCTTTTGTCTACTTGCCGGTTGCAATCAGTTCACCTTTGCTCCCATACATTTTGCACATTCCATTCTTGAATTCCAATGGATAACCTCAGTCATTGAGTTGAGCTACACTCAACAGATTGTGCTTTAATACTTCAACCTAGTAGATATCATTTGCACTACTCTTTCCATTAAGAGAAATGATTCCCTTTCCTTTTACCATGTAGGGTGAGTCATTTCCAAATCTCACAACTCCTCCATCAAGTTCGTTCAAAGTAGAAAATTTACTCCAGTCACCGGTCATGTGGTGTGAACAAACACTATCTTTGATCCAATCGTCAGAACTATTCATGCGAGAAACTAATGCCTTCTGATCAGATGTCTTCTCTTTAATGGCCACAAAGACAATGCCTTCATTTGTATCTCCCTCAGATTCCTCATTAGTCATTCCACCATCAACTGCAATGAGGCAATCTCTTTTGCCTTTGCCTTTGTACTTCTTATACTTCTCACGCTTATGCTCATTGTCACCTGTTTATGGTAACAATGGAAACAACAACATTGAAAGACTAAAATAGATTCAACCACAAAACCCTAGCCTAACAACAACAAAGATCTACCATAACATATGAAGATTACTTAAGACAATGCAAATCAATGAAATCACAAAGATTATACCATCACATTTCTAATAAGGTTTGGATCTCCATTCTTCCTATCTCTGTTGATCTTGCTTGATATATTTGTTCTCAAATTTTATGTGTGCACAAGAGCTCAACAAAGAACAAAAATGTGGTTGATAGCTAGATTGCATATGAAAGTTCGAATGCTAGTCCAGAGGGGGATTGATAATAAGAGAAGTATCTTCTTATATAGAAGACACTGTAAGAAATGGAGGGATAGGATTAAAAGGTGTAAAAGATAGATGGTCGGCTAGGATTAGAGGGTAGGTAGAAGAAATAAGAAAATAATAAGAAGGTACGCAGTGTAGGAATTAAGAGATGAATGACATGTGTCATAGGTAGAAAAGGCTAATGAATTAATTAAATAAATATAGATTCATTTAATTAATAAAAGAAGTAAAATCTATTAAATAAATAGATTGAATTTATTTAATTTAGAAAAATGACAATTTAAATAAATAAATGTATTTATTTAAATGATAAATAAGGCTAGAAGAGGATACATGAATTAATTAAATAAATAAAGATTTATTTAATTAATAGAAGACTTAGGCTAAAATAATTAAATAAATAAAGATATTTACTTAATTAGACAGGACAATTTTAGGTGTCTATGTCACCATTAGGACAGTTAGCAACAATATGTCCAATTCGGTTACATGCAAAACACTTCAAAGGTAATTTACCTCTGTACTTATCGATACCTCTGGGTAACCGCTTGGCCATCAATGCATCAAACTCGATTAGATTGTTTTCATTATCAACTTCTCTACTGGATCTAGACTCATAACCGTGACTGGCTTCTCTTCTTTTCCTCACAGGTGGGTTAGAGACTGAAGCTCTAAATGTAGATTTGGATTTATGAGCACTACCATTTAACTCAAATACAACAAGTTTAGCAATGATGGAGTCAAGAGTTACCTTTGTTTTATCAATAGACTTTATCTCCTGAATGGCTGCAACTCAGATAGCGTAGACTGGTAGAAGGGTTCTCAACACCTTACTAACCACTGTGGCATCCTCCACCTTACCACTAGCACTCTTGATCTCACCGACTATCTCTTTGATCCTCTGACCATACTGTTGAATATTCTCACCTTCAGCTATCCGCATGTCATCAAATTTACCTCTCAGACTCTCTTCTTTGGCAATTTTCACATGCTCATCATTGCTATAGATATCCTCAAGTTCCTTCCACACATCATACGCTGTCTCCAGAACATGGACATCAACATACTTTGAATCAAACAAAGAAGTGATAATGGCCTCCAATGCTTGATTATTCTCTTGTTGCGCTTTCTTTTGATCATTAGACAAAATCCCACTAGGTGAGGTATATTTTGTAACAACATGTTCCCAGTATTGACTTCCTAGACTCTCGATATAGATTTTCATCCTATCACTCCATATTATGTAGTTTTTCCTATTAAACTTCAGACCTTGTTTCTTCATCATGTTCTTCTAGATCTTTATCTCAAGCTGTTAGGCTTAGACACTAGAGGACCTGAAATGCTTTGATACCAATTGATGATACAATGAATCAATAAGGATCCATACAACTACTGAGGGGTGGGGGGGAGGGGGTGAATCAGTAGATAGAAAACATACTTAACTTACACCAAACTCAAAAACAATCTTTGGACTAACTGGTTCAAACACTGAGTAATAAATTGCAATAGCACTGACAGTTTACCGGTTGACTGACATATCAAAATAATAGTATAATTGCTCTGAAACTCCCAAAACATTTAACCAAAACATCAAAATACTTTACTAACAATAGTAAAAACACATTTCAGATTACTGCCGGTCATCTTAATATATCTAAGTGGATTTAATAGTTAAGCAAATTAACCATATCAAAACATAACCACAAAGACCATTCACCACTTGACACAATGATTTTTGATGTGGAAACCCAAATGGGAAAAACCACGGTGGGGATGAATACCCACAAGTATTCTGAACTCTTCTAAAGTTCACCCTATTAGGAGCCAAGCCTATTAAATCTTTACAAAATGTCCTGTTAGGAATAGATTCTGTTAGGGACCACTCGGTTAAGGAATTGACTATAATGCCCTGTTAGAAGCAATACCCTGTTAAGAGTAACCTTGATAGAGGATTTGAAATCCAAGCTAATGGATCACCTGGTTAGAGGATTAAGATAGCACTAAGCCTGTTAAAGCTTACCCAGTTAACGGATTTAACTGTTGTAATTGTTAGAGAACAACAGGGGTTTCCTGATCTGGTAAATAGCACTACTTTGCTTGATCAGATCCTTTTCATGCTCCTATCTGCCTGCACACATATTGTAGATACTCCTTCTGGTTCGGCAATCAATCACACTAACACTTAACCAAAATTGCCAACACTACAACAAAACAACTCATCGACCTTATAAGCAAAACAATAGGTCAGCTACACACCACAAACCTAAGATCTTATAGAGATTACAAACAAATCGGTTCAAGTATGACCATTGGATTACATAGCAATCATCAGCACATTGTTCAATACAACCTTGATCGCTCCTTGATCACCGCTCATTGATTCCTGTAACTCATCACATAGTTTCCTCTTCATGCAATGTACTCACTCATTCCCAAGATAAAACCGTTATCTCTACATGCCAAAAACTACTTGAAACTCATCACATACAACATGCATACGTGGCATAATCATTACCGATCACCATTTGATAATAAATCAGTACAACCGATTCACCAAGCTCCATCGGTTAGGGTTTGGCATATCAATAGGTAGGGTTATCAGTTGATCTCACTGCTTCTAGAGTAATACCGGTTTCCTTCACTTGCTCAACTACCGGTTGCAAAACAAAATCATAACAACATCATTATCGGTTACAATTGACATCAATGACAACACAATAGGTCATCAATGCAATCTTCAATCAAATGCCAACAGATTGTCCAAACTGCCCTACATACAGAAAGGAAGAACTTATGGGTAGTAGACAGTGGTTGCTCCAATCACATGATTGGAGATAAAAATAAATTATCGGTAGTAGATAGTGGCTTCTCCAATCACATGAATGGAGATAAAAATAAATTCACTAAACTTAAATATTGTAATGGTGGTTCAGTAAGGTTTGGAAACAACTCATCAATCAAAATAAAAGGCAAGGGTACTTTTAGCATAGATGACAAACTAAAAGCTCATGATGTATACTATGTGGAAGGGTTGAAACACAATTTTCCGAGTGTGAGTAAAATGTGTGCAAGGGATACAAATTCACTTTTGACTCCAAGGGATGTGAGATCAGAAAGGAAAGTAATGGAGATCTTGTTGTTCAAGGCAAAATGACAGATGGCAATGTATATAGCCTTAAGGAGTTTTACGAGTCTCAATGCATGATGGGGCAAGTTGGTGAGAGCTAGTTGTGGCATAGGAGACTAGGTTACATAAACTTTGATAACCTTGTTAAGGTAAGTAAGAAAGGATATGTTAGGCACCTTCCTCAGCTTGTCAAACTTGCCAATACCATTTGTGAGGAGTGTCAAAGAGGTAAGCAAACAAAGGTAATCTTTTAGACAAAAGAGTATTCAACTACAAGGCCTCTTGATCTTGTGCATATTGATTTATGTGGGCCAACCAGAACAAGAGCACTAAATGGTGACACATACTTTATGCTGCTGATTAATGATTTCTAAAAAATGGAATGGGTCACCTTCCTTCTAGGCAAGTCTCGAACTTTTGAAAGATTCAAAATCTTCAGGAAAAAGGTTGAAAGATAAAGTGGTTACAAGCTGAAATGCCTCAGATCAGACTGTGGAGGTGAATTCACTTCAAATGAGTTTAAGGATTACTGTGAAAGACATGGAATAAGAAGACAATATTCAGCTCCAAGAACGCTACAACAAAATGGTGTTGTGAAAAGGAGGAATAGAACAATCAAGGAGATGGCAAGAACCATGCTAAATGAAGCGAATCTTCTTGATGTATATTGGAAGGAGGCAATACATACACCAGTATACACCTTAAATAGGGTTCAATTGAGAGTGAACAACAAAATGACACCTTATGACTTATGGTATGACAGGAAATCTTCAGTCAAGTACTTCAAGGTGTTTGGTAGTAAATGTTTTATCAAAAGATATGATGATGGTTTGGGTAGCTTTGAATCAAGATGTGATGAATGTATCTTCTTGGGGTACTCTACTCATAACAAGACTTATAAATGTTTCAACAAAAGACTAAGGAGAGTGGTTGAGAGTGTGAATGTTAGAATTGATGAGGATATGCAAAAAGGAAGACAAAATACAATAAATCAGACTGAGGAACCATATGTGTAAGAGGAAGCACACTCTGAAAGTGAACAAGAGGAAGAGGCACCAAGAAAAGCTCCAAATAAGTATGTTCAGAAAAATCACCCTGAGGATCAAATTATAGGGAACAAGAACAATGGTGTGCAAACAAGAAGAAGAGCATGGAATACTGAACAAGTAAATTTCCGCCTTATGATAGAGATGGAACCTAGGACATATGATGAGGCCAACAAAACTGACAAGTGGATGAAGGCTATGTAAGAAGAGTTGCAGCAGATAGAGAAGAACAAGACTTGGGAATTCGTTCCTAGACCAGCTGACAAGAATGTTATTGGGACAAAATGTGTCTACAGGAACAAAATGAATATAGAAGGCAAAATAATCAAGAACAAAGCAAGACTAGTGTGCAAGGGATATGCTCAAGTTGAAGGAATAAACTTTGAGGAGACATTTGCACCAGTTGCAAGGCTTGAAGCTATAAGAACGTTCTTGGCATTTTCAGCCTATAAAGGATACAAAGTCTACCAAATGGATGTTAAATCCACATTTTCTTAATGGCAACCTAGAAGAAGAGGTGTACATAGAACAATTTGAAGGGTTTCAACTACACGAAGATGAGGACTTTGTCTGCAGATTGAAGAAAGCCTTGTAAGGATTAAAACAAGCTCCAAGGGCATGGTATTCCAGATTGGACAAGTACCTACATAAAAAAGGATTTAAAAAGGGGAGTGTTGATAGCAACCTATACATCAAAACATAAGGCAATCATATGATTATTGTAGTACTGTATGTAGATGATATCATCTTTGGAGGTAACAAGCTTGTGCAAGGAGTTTGTTGATGAAATGTAGTCCGAGTTTGATATGTGCATGCTTGGTGAGCTGCTATATTTTCTTGGTTTGCAGATTTGTCAGTTAGATAAGGGCATCTTTATTTCTCAAACCAAGTATGCTAGGGACATGTTGAAGAAGTTTCAAATGGAGGACAACAAGCCAATGTGTACACTTATGGTGACATGATGCAAATTGAGCAAGGGTGATGAGTCACCTAGTGTTGATCAGACCTTGTACAGATCTGTGATTGGAAGTCTATTGTATCTCGCAGCTTCAAGGTGTGATATAGTCCAAGCAGTGTGTATGGTAGCAATGTATCAAGCAGCTCCTAAGCAGTCACATATAAATGCAGTAAGGAGGATATTTAAATATGTGCAGGGAACATTGGAGTATGGTTTATGGTATCCAAAGTGTTGGTTAACGGATTTGTCTTTTTCAAAATCTCTATTCTTCACTTAACCTCTGTTACCCTTTAAAGACAAATTTGCAATTGCACATTTGGATAAACAAAAATAATTTGTTCTCCTCTGAATCAACGTACAACTCCCTTCAAAGATCTTCAATGAATTAATTTAATTATGAGTTCATGTACACTTTTAACTCGAAAGCATTAAAAACATTCATCTCCATACATCAACATGTTATGAAGATGCAAAATACTCATATATCAATTTAAGAAAATAGCTCACTAATTATCTTAACCGATCCAACTTAATGCACATAAATGAAAGAAGAATTTTTAACTCCTAACTTTGTAACTATTTTCAATATGAGGAATGAGATCAATTTGAACAAGAATTCATTCACACAAAAATAATTTCCTCAGATTCAATCACATAGATTCAAATTGTCAAAATTGATTTCATATATTCAATTCACAGATGAATATCTTTCCTCATATCTTCAAAAATAGATAAAGTATCAATAGTTTACTTCAGCACACTAACAAAATTTCTCGGACCATTCCAAAGTATCAGAAAATAGTTTTTATAGCCACAACCTGGCTAACAGTTTAAAGAGGGAAACACAAAAATTCAAGATTTCCGCCCCAAAGTTTAAGAGAAGTTTACTTAAAACTTAAAACTAAATTTGCCTAAACTAATGATAAGAAAATAGTTATGGATCATTCTGATTGGGCTCAATAGTTTTGACAGTTGCTGCATTCTTCCATCCAGCGTAAGCAATTGAGAAATCCTGAATTAAGGCACCATGAGGGAGTCCCAAGTGTATCATCCTCTTCTTCCAGACCTCGTTTTCCCTACGAACCTGTGCAACTTTGTCAGAATGACTGTCCAGGTGTCCGATACATAAAAATAGAAGAGATTCAATCTTTGCAATGGTGGATAGATCATCTGGAACTAGGTCCTTTGCCTCTTTGACATAATTAATTTTGCCTTTAATGATTTTGTTATAACCTCCGCAACTTTGAGGGTCTTACCATCATCTTTTAGATACTTGATTCCAATGCACACAAGTTCATTTCGCATGGATGCAACTAATTCTACGAGCTGATCCACTAGTTTTGCAGATTCTTCATAAGCTTGTTTTATCAAGGAATTCCTCCATTCAATGTTCCTTTGACAAACATATTGAATACTATCATCTAAGCCAGCTACAGGTTTCTCAGCAAGAAACTTCATTACCCCATAGATTTGGGCTTCTCGCAACTATGCTGCTTTCTCTACCCATTTAGATTCTTCTTTTTGCCAATTCATGATTTTAGCTTCCTACTCCTTGATCACCATTAATGCCCCATGATAAACTCTGCTCATATTGATAAAATAATCTACACCTAATTTTTGAATTCCTTTAGCCACTCCACAGTTTCTGTAATGAGCCTGCATTTTTGTATTTTTTCTAGTGTCTTTTGATTAGTAGGTGATTTAGGGTCAAAGGACATTGGAAGCTGCGACAGAGGTTGAGGGTTTGGATTATTAATTGTTTTAATATACTCTGCCATTCTCCTTACAATTTCCTTCATCTCATGCTTATCCCTCTCCTCCTTCCATGTTCTATTGAGTATTTTCTTGGTCGATTATTCAAGATGGTAGGCATCAACTGCTTGAGTTTCGACACAAAGATTTAGTTTTTCAACTGTGAAATCCTTTGCAGTAGGGCTAGCTATGACTTCATCAGTATTTGGGCGAGCAATTTTTGCTGTCCAATTACCTGTGCTGTCACAAAAATCAATTTTGGAGATTGTCTTTAGTTTCTTGGCCTTGGGAGTCTTTACGAGACATTTAGTTACCATATCTTCCAATGGAACTGAAGCAGGGACTATGTTCCTTTTCTTACTACTCAGAGTGTTCTCTAAGCATAGAGGTCCAGTGTGCATAGGAGCTTTATCAGGACCAGATTCGGCTTCCTTTCCCTTCTTTACCACCAATTTGGTAGCAATATTTGTCACATTACGCACCTGCTGATTATCACTTACATTATCAACATTCTGCACCTCTAAGTCTGGATGGGCTGGAGTGTTGTCCATGTCAAGAGGGGCAACCAAATCAACTACTACTGAATCCATAGATGGTTGCTTTAGTTTGTTTCTGGTTTTAGACCAAGTGATCCTGGTAGGAGCCGATTCCTTCTTGACTCTCACTGGCCTTGCTACCTGTTCAGTCTTAATCTGTGTTTTGGAGGAACCTGCAACACAAGGTGTGACAAGAGAGTAAGCTACTGGAACCTTAGTGGGTGAAGCTGAGTTTTTTCTTTAAATTCTCCCCATTCTTTGTCCTCTTAAGCATTTTTCAGTCCTTCTAATGACTGTAAATGTTCTTGCTTGAATTTGATCCTCCTCATCTTTATCCCAGTCCACTTCTGGAATCACTTCTTTCTGTCTACTATCTATAAACTGAGGATCAATCAATTCACTATCATCATCTTCAACATTAGCAACATTCATTTTTAGATCATAAGCTCTGACTTGCTATAAGGTGAACCTTTGATGTGCCCTCTTCCTGACTTCAAATTCATCACAACAATCAGCCTAGAAGTCCTCCATATTTGGCACATGAGTGAAATCCTTTCTCAATGTTAGATGTGCAACAACAAATCCCCTGGCAACAAAATTAACTTGAGGTCCATACAATTGGAAATTCAACTTCTTAAACTCTAATTCTAAATTTAGAGCATCAGAGACACTATTACAGATGGAATATGTCAATTCAATAGGAAATGAGAAATCTGACTGATGTTTAACTCTGTACTTCATATCAATGTAGGCTAGCTGCCTGCATATTTCCATCAGAATCTGCCCGTCCAATGCATACCTAGGCAGCTTATAAGGTTCTCCTTCAAAACCTCCCACCCTTAGGTAAGTGAATCTGGGAAATTATATGAAGTAGCTGTCATAAGTGCTTATCAACTACATGGCTTCATCTAACAAACTTTTATGAATATTCCCCCTTAGTTAAAACACCATCCTACCTAGAAAAATATGATGCAACTTGCGATAATTTTCACAAGACCTATGTTGTTGTAGATGTGGGTAATATTCATATATTTTCATACCATCAATCCACGTTTCATGATGCAAACCAAACCACGACCTAACACATGCCAAGAAATACAAGAGATATGAAGAGATGTAGAAGTTCTTATTACCGAACCAACTCAAACCCTCATTTAGCCTGTCTGTGATCAATTCTGCCCAATCAATATATTTGTTATCACCAAGGATGACCTGAATTAAGAAGTACATCCAATCTTCCCAATAGAAAGCAATTTGGTTCCCCCTTACTTTGTGTAACATGATGACTATATCCTTTACCTCTCTGATTAAGTGTTCCCAAGTTAATGGACTTGGTAGTCGAGAACCTCCCCTTTGAAATTTTAACAACCAGTTTCTAGCAATGACACTTCTATAGAATGATTTCTTCTTAGAGAAGAGCCCTTGAGACTTACACACTATCCAATTCTCATACTACTCTTTCTCAAGATTTTTCATTACAGTGACAATGACCTCTCGACTTATCTTGAGTAGAACCTCACCATCCACACCTTTTATACATCTTTGAATAGGGTCATATCTATTCATGCACTCCAAAACCAACTTAGGACATGACACCGCTGGAGGGAAAGCCACCACTTCTACTAACCCGCTATCTAGAATCTTCTGCATTAAGGGAGAACTAGAAGAATTTCGTTCCCTTTCATGAAATTGATCTAAATCCATTGACGACAGAAAAGTATGCCCTAACTCAGGCAAGGAACAAACTAACCATGACCTTTGGTCTATCTTAGGCAATTTTGGTCTCATTTTGGATTTACAAACAAAAAAAGCACAACAAGGGAGACAGACTAAACCAATTGAACTACCAAATAAAGCTTTCAAATATGAAATCACATAAATGGGAGGAAGGTTTTTAACTCACCTTTCATGGAGAACTCTGAATTCAAAGGGTCAAGAACATAAAATATCGTCTGCGCAAATCCTTTACTTACCAAATTGGGCAAATGAAGAAGGCAAGTAATTATTTTTTTAAAAACAAAACAAATCATGGAGTGAAAAGGTGTACACAAGGTGGTTTCATGTTCTACAGGTATCCCATAATGTGTTGTGTATATTGCACCCTACATCCATTGTGTTACCGGGTAATCGCTCCTCATTGGAAGTGTTACCACTGTCTTTTTTGTTGACAAGCTTCATTCTGTCTGATCCATCGATCTTCAACAATGGTCTCGACGCTTACTTCTTTGACTTGAAGTCTGTTGGGCCCTTTGTATTATCGCTTGACCAGGTTTGACTGGAAATGTTGTCGATAGCCTTTGTGTTCCATCAAGCCTGAGTTCCAATCACTCTCCAACCCTCGAAAGCGAGACCACCTTGTACGAGTTTCAAATTATTGGCCTATTGCATCGAAATGGAAAAGCAGAAGCTATTTTGTTTTCATGTCGAGTTCTGACCAACTTCTGACCCTTGATAGCAGGGCCACCGTGTCCGAGTTTCAAATGATATCCACTTGGCAATTTTTGATTGGTCCACCTAGGTCATGATGTGTTCGTGTGGGGCCCGTGGTTGTGTGGCAACAAATGCCTTTTTAGCATAACTTGCCCTTTCAGCAAGATCCTTTTTCCTTTGGGTTGCCCCTTTGGATTACACCGAAATACCTTCCTTTGGTATGATGAGCTTGTGGTCTAAGCGATATGATTCTACTTGTCGGTATGACCGCAAGGGTGTCTTGCCAACACCTTTCTCTTTTTGGCATGAGCTCTCAGTTCGACAAGACTCTTTTTGCCCTTTGCAGGCCTTTGGGAGATATAGTGATATGTTTTTTTTGGTATGACAGGAAAAGCATCTGGCTGATGAAGCTTTTCTTGTTGATGTGACTTGGAGTTTCAGCATGACTTCAAAATGTTTCCTGGAAACCTTTACTTTATAGCTATGAGCTCCATTTCACTGTGATAGCTCTTCTGTCTTGGCAACACAATTTGCATTTCGGTATCTTTTTCTATTGGTATGAGTATAATTGCCTCTTGTCAGTTGGTCCTAGCTGTAGCGATAAGAAGGCTCTTCACTATAATGGGAGATGGGTCTAGGCAAAATTCTAGGAATATCATAAATTAACAAACTGACATGTCTTCCTCATCACCAATGGGTGTCGATTGTTGAATGGTCCAAGTGGATTGCTGACGAAGGTTGTCTTGTCGACATAGAAGAATGATGAGGATGTGGAACACATAGGACAAATGAATTCGAATGCAGAGAGGAAGGATACTAGATCTCCTTGGTTAGTTGGAGACTGTTAAAATTAGAAATTTGTATGCAAAGAATAAATAAGGTGATAGAGGGAAAAATCTAGTGCATACCAATAACGCTAAGATTTGCTAAGCATAGATGGAAAGAGCTATTCCGTGTGGATGGCTACAGATCTATAACAACGAGAGAAGATTTGTAATTGTTCAAACTAAATGTTTTTGAATTTTCCCTTTTGGAGGGAAAACTCATGGATTCAAAGAATTGAACAAAAATAAGAAATGTTAGATGTGAAGGCAAGTAGCATGTGAGAAAAATAATGGTTGTTGGCGAATAATAGAAGAATTTCTAAAAAAAATGAGAAGAGAACAAACGTGTGTTAATATTATTGCAAAAAATATCAAAGGCAGTGTAATCTGAGGGTGGAGAGAGAAAACAAATATGAGGGAGAAGGTCAAAATTATATATTGTTTAAGTGTTACAAAACATATTTGCAACAAGGTTTTACATTGCATTGTTAAAAAATGATATCATTGTATTTCTGTGAGTGGGTGCTCAGAGCAGGGGTTGGTGCTCCTTGAGGTTGTGCTCAAAATAATTAGGGGTTGGTGCTCCTTGGGTTGGTGCCCTAAACATATTGTAATCATATATTTTATTGTGAGGCTGGATTGGAGTAGTAGACTCCAACAACTATTCTCACCCAGGTTTTTCCCACATTGGGTTTTCCTCGTATATCTTGTGTCTTGTTATTTGACTTGTGTTTGTTTTTCTATCTTATCAGTATCTTTAACATTTGCACACTTTTGATTTAAAAAGTTTTTGAATATCACTGATTCACCCCCTTCTCAGTGATCACTTATTTTCATCAGTTGCAGGATAGCTTCTATGCAAGAAAGAAAAGATATTGTAGGTTAACTACCTATCAAAGGAGAATTTTTAAAGTAGAAACTAATATCCCAAAAGATTTTAGAGATGATGGGATCGTCCTTGACCCCCTCTACCAAGAACACAAGGTATACCAAAGACCTCTTTCTCCTATAAGGTGGTCAGAGTGCGGAAAGGTAAAAAATGATGATGTCTCTAAGGAGGTAGATGAATTAAGAAGACATTGGATAGGACTTAGGCTCCATGGTAGTATCTCCAAAGCAAAAAAAAAAATGCCACAAGTAATCCTCAGTCAAAAGTGACTCAAGAATACGTGAGGAGGAAAAGAAGTGATTCCAAGAAGCCTACTCCTATTGAAGAATTGACTCCTATCTCTACAGCTGAGCTACGAAAACAGTTGGATGCAAAGATGAAAGAATTTAAATCTTTAAAAGCAACAACCAACCCAACCACCTGTTGTTGAGCCTGAGGACCAAACTTTCAACTTATGCAACATCAGGAAGATGAACCACAAAAGGAAGCTATGGAAATCGATGATCAAAATTTGTCTAGTGCTTACACCTCACAACCAAGAAGACATTCTTAAACAAGGGGAAGAGAACCATAAAAAACAAGAGGAGGTAAACAAAGAGATCTTTGAGCAACAAGTGGGAGAAAAGCTAGAGGAACTTGCTACAGAGCAACAAAACGAGCACCCTACTCAACAACTCACACAACCACCACCTCATCAAGGAGAATCTATAGAACAACAACGAGAAGAACATCATGATGGAGGTGAAGGACATAAAAAGAAGGAAAAAGAACAAGAACAAGAGCAAAAACCCATGCAATAACACCTCAAATTACTCCACAAGGCGAATAAAAAGATTCTAGCTTTCCACAGTGGTTAAGTTTTAATTTTGAGAAAAAAAGAATATTGTTTTGCCTATGGGAACCCTACAAGATGTACCCACCGAGTCTCCTAGAAGGGCTAAAAAGGAAAAAGCTATTCATCACTTGATTAGAAGTGAGTCAGGGGAACTCATGGCTAATATAGCAACACTAGTTCCAACAAGACATGGTGAAGAGCATATTCCTTCTAGCTACCAAATCTCACAGGTAAATCTTGGTAAGCAGACTAAATGGGGAGAAATAGCCACTTTGGATTGCATCACTGCTACCATTAGGACTAGGATTGAAAATGATCATAAGTCAAAACAAGAAGTTAAAGCTCAGTTGGAACAATATAGGTAGTTGCTCATGGAGCTATCATGACCATTGGACTCAAGGCCTGCTGACACTCAACCTTCTTCTTCAGTACTCCCACAACAAGAAGTTAAGTCCTTGTATGGAATGAGAAATAAAACAACCACTATTGATACTTGGGTAGGAGATCAGTCAAGGAAGGTGAAGATGTTCTTGCAAGAAACTACAAATATATGAGGATGCTCGCATCCTTGAAAAGGGCCTAATATTCCTTCCAGCTCAATGGGAAAACCAATCTAATCAGTTCACAAAGAAAATCAAGATGTTGAGAAAAGTCAAGAACTTGAGAGAGGGTGTAGCTAAGAGAAAAGACCTATTAGGAGGTGATGACTTTAGTGTCTAACAATCTTGCATTGATTTGCTAGAATTTAAAAGGAATACTCTTGATCAGTATAGAACCAAAGTATTGAAAGGACACCCATTTCTCTTTTGGCTGCTAGAAGAATATGAGAAATATGTAGTTAAGGTGTTAGGTAAACATGGGCCCATGGTTATTTAGTCAGGTTCACTTCATCAAGATGAGGTGCTCAAGCTGTAGGAAGTGTATGTTCTTGAAAATTTCTCTCTAGAGGCCGAGTTTGAAACTAGCATGATGGAGAGGTACATGTACATTGTATTGCAATCTTACCAAGCAATACAATTAATAGATAACTTGGTGGATGGAATGGATGAACTAAGAGAGAACATCAGGGTCTCCAAGTTCTAGGTTCAGCGTGTTCTAGATCCTTCTCAAGCCTCTATTAAATGTTATCTGGGGAATCACTGTAGTTACAAGAAGGGTAAGAAGCAGTCTATGTATGCAACTCCAGTTACCTTTAGTTGAAGAATGCAACCATGGCGTAGTTTTGCTATCAAGAAATCTATAGTTTTGATGGTGCACTCTGAGAGAAACATGTTCAACATTCATGACAGCTTGATATATCAAGAAGAGGAGATCATGATTCTGGGAAGAGTGTGATTGTTGTCCAGTTGGTGAAGGCTTGCTGTGAAGACTGACTAGGAGTAGTTAACTGAGGTTTAGACGCAGTGACTTGTAAGTCAAACTGCGACCTTCCCCATTTTTTAACTCAATCTTAGGCTAGGGTGAAAGTCCTATAAATACAATGTACAAAGTCAGGTAAAGGGTCCAAAAATTGAAGATGTGAGGCCACTATTTAGTATCTCTTTTGTAGTTTTTCAAGTATCAAGTCTTTTCTTTACAGTTGAACTTTCAAAGTGTCAGTGCATGTTGGTGCCTATCTTTCACTTAATGCATGTTTTTCGTGGATCCCTTATTTCATGAAGTGTATCGTCTGAAATTGGTACTTTTCAATTGATCTAATATCTTCTTTCATTTTGAATAACACAATTGTTCTAAGTAACATTGTTTTATGAATCATGATATACATCTAAATCCTACATGAGGATTAATTCGTGTTGCAAAAAATTGATTTCTTAAACTCAGCTCTATCTCCATGTGAAATTGTAGATCTTGCATGTGGATTGATAGTCTCATTTTAATGCTATTTAGTGTGTTATTGAGAATATTGAGTCATGCAAAGTGTTGTTTCATGACATATAAAATTTTCTAGTTTAATTGTGTTCCTTTCCTTCTTGCAAACCTGCCTTTTGCATTTTATTTATAAGGATCCATTTTGAAAACTTCTTCTATCACCAACATACCACCTTGATGAAACAAATCATGTGAACACTGAGTTATCTTTCCATTGTTGTGACCCAACCAAAGAAACCTTGGAAGGTGAGCAGTCTTCAATTCCTTACTCTTTTTCAAGAGAAGCTTTACTCTGCAAAGCTTGCATGTTAGGTGTGCTATAGGACACATCAACAAAAACTAGCGCTAGGAGGGGGCTACTAAGTAGAAATTTCATATCCCTGAACATTTTTGCAAAATGATTCAACATGGTGCTTGCAGGTAGTGGTATTCTTCCAGTATCATAGCCAAATTTGAGTTTCCAAGATGAGCAGGAAGATGTTATTTCTGAACTTTACACTGTTGCATGGAAAAGTAAGAGGAATTATCCTGACTGGATGCGAATGCGCTTCATGCTCAAAGGAGAAGAACGAAAGACATGCCACATTGAGGGTGATATTTAGAGAGAACTCAGTGAATAAATAAACTAGGCACCCCAACCTACCCCCACAAAACCTCAACAAAATTGAAGTAAGACAAGCTGGAGTGTATATCCTCTTTCTGTCCAAAAAGGTTTTAGAGGATGCTTAGAAGAACATCCCATCCAAAAGAGCTTGTAGAGTTAGGACCTACCACTAGGAGGAAGAGAAACAAAGATAAGGTAGAATCTTCAACAAATTCTCCATTGCAAGCAACCCATACTAACCAGGAGACTCAACTCATTCCGAGTCTAGAACATGTTGTTGCTCCCTTTGTTACCCAAGTTCCACCACTACCACCCCTTATGGATTTCTTGAATCAAGCCCAGTCTGCCTAGAGAAATATTCCTAGAGGAATTCATGATTTGTTCAGAAACCTAGACAAGTTTTGTACAAAGTTTGAATTTAGAGGACCCCGAATTGTTGAATAGCATATTGAAATTTTTAAAGATTCTCTAGTCTACAATAATGTCCAACATGAAGATGTAGCATGTCGGCTCTTCCCATACTCATTAGGAGAGAATTAATACAATTGGTACCTCACATTGCTGTCTAACTCCATTACTAGTTGGAACACCTTAGAGGAGGCCTTCGTTTCACAGTTCAAAGTATATGTTGACCTTGCTACCCTCTATCATCAGTTTGCCTCACTGAGGAAACTTCCTAATGAACCCCTGACCATTTTTAATACTAAATTCCAAAGAGATAACAAGAGACTAAAGGACCTATATTAGATTACTCAGGATGTAGCCATCAGAGCATATTATTGCGCTATACACCCATGGATTACCATGTTTATCAGGCAAACTATCTAGCAACTGAATAGGACATGTTGGCTAAAGTGTATGATCTAGCCTTTAAGATGAATCAAGAGTTAAATCAAACCCCTGGAGGAATTGGACACAACCTCGCCTTAGGTATGACTTATGGGTCCTACAGTCAGCTGTTCGGGCCCAGTTCATCTGTTGCATTAGGGGCTCCTATTATGAACCTAGTCCCGTTGTATGGACCACCACAAACTACAAACCAACAACCTACTATGAATAATTTTCCATGGTACAATGCACCATAGACCCAGGTGAATGAACACACTTACAAGATGGCATATCAGCAAGGAGTAAACAGTACAACTATAGCTAATCAAATACATGGGGCCTCTTCAATGGATCAAACTTGAAGAAATAGCTTTGAAATAGATGAGACAACTGAGAGTGGGGTAGGTGAATCAGTTGTCACAAAAAACCTACACACATTAAACTTATTCTCAGAGCTCACAATTAAGCATGAAAACATAAATCAGTAACACATCATAACCACACATAACACTAAGATTTTTGAGGTGGAAAATCCGGTCAAGGGAAAACCACTGTGGGAACCTACCCACAATATACTTATACTTTGTTAGAAGTATATAAGTATTACAATGAGTAATGTACATGCATTCAGGTACACTACCTAGAGCTCACTACTCAAAACAACAAGGGCTACAACCTAGGGAAGACTCACTGCCTTGCAAACAGATTGAGATCACATTCGAAGATCATGAATTGAGAAAATAACATCTCCTTATTGCCTGGTTATAGTTTCGTTTAAGCACATAACAACTTTCTCTTCTCCACACTTCTCTGTTTCTAAAAGATTAATACATTATTCGCTCTCTCTCATCCACAACCACACTGAAATACAAAGATATTACATTTATTTATACATGACATCAACCTTGGAAAGATCAACAAGGTCGGCTGAACACACATAAAACAATTACAATGATATAGTTGTTGATCATATACAAATTATCACATGCAGACTTAAACAATGTCGGCTAAGACATAACACGAACCCAAATCATCACCTCGAACATGCTACACCTCTAGGAATTATGCTTCGAATATCCACAACATGCTACAATCATTCAGTCGGCTAAAAACATGAAGAACACTAACTTACCAGAGAAAAATCATCAATCACAAGCTCAACGATCAATGTGGACTACCAACACAAAAGGCACACGATCTAGAAACATCAACAATCATCATGAATTACCATAGCAACATTTGCACAAACACGAATTACTAGAATCATCGACATCATTATACTGAAGCTCAAGAACACTAATTGCAATGATTGTCAATCTTGAAAAATAACTTGCAAACATTCCTTCAAATCTGCAGATCAAGATATTACAATGTAGAGCAATATGGATCTAAATACTGAACATCGTTGTCCTTGAACAACTGAAAAACCAACGACAACAAAAATATCCATAACTCAATCAAATCTTCATGCAGACCTGTGAAACGTGAACTGAAACAACTACACACAACCCTCTACAAACTCTTTAATCCATAAAATTTGACCTTTAACATGATGAATAAACTAACGCGTTGAACTTCATTGCATCATTGTCATAGATAGAGAAATATGTTGACATCAATGATAACACAAAGCACATATTTGCAACATACGTCCTACAATCTCCCCCTTTGGCATTGATGACAACATATGATGTGAAAAACAATCAATGATAAAGAAGAAATCTTTTTCCCAAATTCATATGATACTCTCTCCCCTATATGGTTTTTCACATGACTCTCTCCCCCTTTGACATCAATGCTAAAGGAACATATTTGCAATCAAACCACAAAACTGACTTACTGACTACTTCCCCTGAGTAGAAACCTCCACTCTTCAATCTGGATCACAAGATATGACTATGAAATGCACCAGACTGATGCATTCCAATGCATCTTAGTTCTGATCAAAATGGGCAATTACCCCTAACTTCTTCGTGAGATACTCAAAAGTATCCTTAGGCAAAGGCTTTGTGAAAATGTTTGCAATCTGTTCCTTTGTAGGTACATACTCCAATCTAACTTCCTTCTCATTGACCTTATCTCTCAAAAAGTGAAACTTGATTGATACATGCTTAGTTTTTGAATGCAACACTAGAATCTTAGAAACATTAATTGCACTTGAATTGTCACAATAGATAACAATAGACTCACGATACACCACTCAGATATCTTTCAACATCTTCTTCATCCATACCACCTATGTACAATTGTTAGCAACAACAATATATTCTCCCTTTGTAGTAGATAGAGAAATTGAATTATGCCTTTTACTCAACCAAGAAACCAACCTTTTTCCCAAAAAAATGCACCGCCACTAGTACTCTTTCCGTCATCCACATCTCTTGCCCAATCAGCATCAGTAAAAACACTCAAAGTAAAATCATCATCTTTAGGATACCATAAACCAAAATCAATAGTTCCCCTCAAGTATCTGAAAATTCTTTTAATAAATACAACATGAGATTCCTTAGGATCAGCTTGAAATCTAGCAACAAGACAAATGACATTCATGATATCAGGTTTGGTTTGAGTCAAATAAAGTAATCCACTAATCATAAATCTATATCTGGTCCAATTTGCTTTAGGGGAATAATCATCCTTAGTCAACTTATATCCGGTCACCATAGGAGTTCCAACTGACTTTGTATCATCCAAACCAATTTTCTTCAATAAGTCTTTCAAAAACTTGGATTGGGATATAAAATATTCCTTTTTCTAACTGAGTAATTTACAAACCCAAAAAGAATTTCATTTCTCCAATTATAGACATCGCAAATTCATTTTGCATTTCATTAGCAAACTCTTTGCACAAACTATCATTCCCTTCAAAGATAATATCATCAACAAAAAAATTCAACAAGTAGAATGTTATCATGATCAATGTTGAAATACAGATTACTATCAACAGTACCTTTGTTCAATCCTAGCTTCAACAGAGACATCAAATCTGGCATACCATGCTCTTGGCGCTTGCTTCAATCCATATACTGTTTACTTCAATCGACAAACTATATCACTTTGATCAGTCAATATAAATCCATCTGTTTGCTCTATATACACCTCTTCTTACAATTCACCACTTAGGGATGCTAACTTGGCATCTATCTGATAGATTTTGAAATTTTTGTAAGCAACATAAGCAAGAAACAATCTAACAGCTTCAATCCTTGCCACCGGAGCAAAAGTCTCTTCAAAATCAATTCCTTCCATTTGAGAATATCCTTTACAAACAAGTCTGGCTTTGTTCCTAACCACTTCACCTTTCTTATTCAATTTGTTTCAAGAGACCCATTTGGTTCAAATTACATTTTTGTTTTTTAGGTCTGTGAACAAGAATCCATGTATTGTTTTTCTCAATTTGATTCAATTATTCTTCCATTTTTTTTACCGAATGTTCATCTTTACATGTATCATTCACATCCTTAGGTTCAATCTTAAAAATCAAAGAATACTCAACCTGATCTTCAACAATTCTTCTTCTAGTTTGAACAACTTTATTTCTATCTACTATAATCCAATTTTGAGAATGATTCAATCTTACATACCTAGGAGTGTAGCATCCTAAAATTGCATCCCTTGCAATTTTTGAATGCATTTGGGTCTTCACCTTAGTGTTTGCACCCTTGGCTTAATTGAAGACCTGATTATGCTCATATGCATCACAAATGCCAAAATCTTGACTTTGCAATTGTTCTGCATTTATTCCTAGCCCCAAAATAGGGCAGGACCATGGCGTAGCACCCTGGTTCTCACTTGGACTAGGGCGCCCTACCCTGGTCCCCCTCATTTTGGGACCTTTTTAAACCCTTTTCCCCAATTCAAGTTTGGGCAGGATTCTCCTCTCTTTGTCGACCTATGTCAAAAAATTAGCTAATTAATCTAATAGGCAAGTATATAAAGAGGATTTCCCCTCTCATTTGAACATCTATGATCCATTACATTCATGAGAAAGCATTGAGCACCCAAGAGATCAAGCATTCAAGAGCAATTAAACATTTTCAGTCTTCCTTCAAGCCTTGGAGTAGAAATAAAATCAAGATTCAAGCATTGATGTGGAGATCAACATCCTATTTTAAGAAACCCTAATTCCATGTGGAGGTAAACAAAGCTTCACAAGGAGATATAATCATTTCATTTTCAGTCATAATTCAACATCTCCCTCAAAAGAACATTTCCTTTCAGTCATTTTTTTAACATTTATCTCAATTCCACGGTTAATTCCAAAACCGGGGTTTGATAAAAAGCAAGTCCCTATTGCCAACCTATTTCCCTTTCTTTCTATGTGCAAGAAACATCGATCATTGAGAGAGGGGGGTGAATCAGTGATCTACCCGTTAGTATATTTTCAAACTTAACTTTAAACCACCAGAAGCAAATACTTGAAACTAAAATGCAGAAACATAAAACAAACAACCACAAGATCATAACATCGCATTTTTACGTGGAAACCCAAATAGGAAAAAACACAGTGGGATTTGAACCCACAATATTATTCTACTATGGCCAGTAGCAAAACAAGATTACAAAATTGGGAATGGACAGACATTCAGGCACACTGCCTAGAGCTCACTGCTCAATTACAATAACCCAGAAGGCTACAATGCTCAGGGAAGTCTCACTGGCTTCCAAGATAGTTACAGTGATGAATTACAATGAATGAACTCTGAAATAACATCTACAATGCCTAGATGAGTTCCGGTTAAGTACTGGATACTGACTGGATCACCTTCTCTGATCTGCTTTGTTCTGCCTTGTTCTCTGTCTCAGTCAGCTACCTGATCAAGAATGCACATGTGAAATTGCACCTAAATGGATTCTCGATCACCTCTTGCTCGCATATGTTCGCATCATTTACCAAAAAGATCATCCACACCAAACTTATATACCGGCAATCACAAAATAGGTCATGCATCATGTCAGCCTGCTAGTGTAATGTGTAGTCACATGTCGGCTTGTCCGGATCACAAAGGTTAAATACAGATCACCAAAACAATAATAAAATGATGTTTCTAAGTCGGCCCAATCATCCAAAACATGATTCAATGCACCACAATCACCATAAAGCTTCTAGAACCAAAAAATGCTCTATTCTTCCTGAGCTACCGGTTAACACCCGCTTCTGGATAAGAAGAATTACAATCACCGGATCGAATCTCCATGAAGAGTTGCCATCAATGACAACCCTAAGCCAATAATCAGCCACTGGAAACTACCAGAAACCACCAGATGGGTGTCAATTGCCAAGAATCTCCCCCTTTGGCATTGATGGTAACATTCATGAAAAATGACTAAGTGTTAAGCACTGTACAACAGTTCAAAAGAATCAAAAGAATTTATAAGGCTCCCCCTTAGACAAAGAATTCCATTCTTCAATACTGTACATTTTTCACCATTCCTCTCCCCCTTTATCAACAATTCCAAAGATGGGGTGCTATCCAACACTTATACAAAGATTTTCACCAAAAAACATTACAAATACTTGAAGATATCAACATAAATAGTCTTCAAAAAACCTAGGTGAGTATCCCACCCACTCTTCAAGTTATCCAAAATCGTGATGAATGCACTAAATACAATAGCATGAATCTCTAATTCCCTTAGGTCAGGTGATACAGGCCGAGCCATCTCCTTCATACAATCTGCCTTATTGCTCAACATGGTGTCCAACCGGGGAGCAATCAGGTTCCGAAGTTCACCCACTTTTCTCAAAATTTTGTCCTTGTCTGCTTGGAGGCTTGAGATCTGATCATTTAGAGCTATAATCTGCCCTTCAACACTTCTAGTTAAAGTTACATTTAGATCAAAGGACTGTGAAATACTAGCGAGCTTGCCCTAGCAAACACCTATTTGCTTGTCAATGTCTACAGTGAATTTAGGCAAAATTAGGCAAGGTTTCTATAATTTATCACATTCTAACAATGTGTCATAAATAATCTACAATCTCTTATTTAGTCTCATTCTATCATCCTCAATCATCTTCTGGAATATCTGTATCCTAACATCCTTAAATTTATCCAAAACTTTTTGAGTAGCAGACTTCTCTAAGGAATCAAAACTGGTATTTACACTGTTAATTAATTGCAACAATTTACCAGAGGGGCTATTATCAGAATCTAGCTGTACATTTGGGCCCACCTTTTGCAAAACATCATCTGACATCAAAATTAGCTTCTTATCCTTAGATTCAAAATTCACCAAATCTTGGCTAGCCTAGGCTTGCATAGAAGCTGCGAGCATAAGCTTCTCAACAAGAGACATCTTCCCAAGGTTCAGTGGACCATCAAGATTGATAGGGATTAGAGGTGGGGTTCTTGTAACCAGAGGAGTGACAATTTCTGGATCAACTACTCCTTTGCCTTTGTCTACCTTAGTGACCTTAGCCTTTGTACTCCCAACATCCTTCTTCTTTGACTCATCCCCTTTATCTTTTGCATCGGTGTTGCCTTGGTGCAGTATCAACCTGTTCGATCTCAGTGGCTACAGAGTTGTCCACCACCGGAGGGGTATCACCAGTCTCATCATCAAGTGTAGTGTTACCTTGATCTTTTAGATGTCCCTTAGTTTGAGTTTCATCCTTCTAACCACCAAAAACACCTTGCTTTTCTTCTGGCTGAGAGGACTTAAATTCATCCTTGTACAAGGGATCATTTTGAATGATTTTTCTCCATATATCCTCTGTCTCTTTCCTCACCTCTTCCACTTTCCCAATCATTAGTCTGTTGACCCTGTTCTTACTTCATAACTCTTTCTTATTTGCTTCCTCAATCAACCTCTTGGCTTCACCATGAGTTATACAGGTGCAAACATTTATTAGCTCTCTCTCTTTCATCTCCTTATCTATTTTGCTTGTAGTCATTCTCCTTGCATCAATGAGATTGTACAAATCCTTGGGAATGGTCTTCTCCAATTCAATTAATATCTTACTGAAATTATGCATGTATTATACAGTAGCTTCTTCAACTTTTCTCTGATCAACATCATTTAATTTCTCATAACAGGCTCTAAGATTCTTGAAATTTCCATCTACAATTTTTTCATCAGTTAATTGATTTTCTGTCAACGAGTTTTGACTTTTCTTTCTCTCTTAGGCCTTCCGACGGGAACATGATTTGATTTTGCCTTCTTACTATGTTGGGCTCCACTGGATTGTGACTTCCTCACCAAATTCTCCTTTCTTCTTCGACTTTACTGCTTCCTCGTCAGACTCTATTTCAGAAGCTACCGAAGATACATCAACATAGGTCCTCTTGGGCTTCTCCTTTTGCTTCAGTACACCTTTCCCAAATAAGCTAGGTCTTAAGGATTGTGTCGTCGGAGCAGAAGCATACTTGGTCTCTTTAGGTTTGATCTTGGAGGGAACCAGATCAACCTTAGGCTTCTTGGTTTCCTCTTTGGCATTTTTTTGTGGATATCTCTGTCTTGTTTTTTTCACCTCCTACCGGGTGAAACCCATCTGAATTGCCACCTCCTCAACCGTCTTTGTGACTTTCCTTTTTCTGGCAGGTGCAGTGAATTGCATGTGCAAACTAAGATCCTTTTCCTTGACTGTTCAAAATCTCCCTTCCTTGGGATCCACCGGTTGACTCAAAAGATGTTGGGCATATGTGTCAAGTGTGACAGAGTCAACTTCATACCCCATGGGCACGACCCACACTATTCAAGGCTCCACAACTTCCATCAAACATTGATACTTGTCGACCATGATGCATATGGTTTGCTCAGACTTTTCAACTATTTCCTTAGGGATCCTCTCTCTGCTTTTCATTGCTACTTGGAAAGATTTAAAGTAACGCCAGAGAGCAGATATTCTCATTATTGCATCTCCAACTCCCCATAATCCCTCTTTGATCTGCATGGCCACTGGTCTATCATAGGTCCTTTGGACCTTTCATTGTATACAGGGTATCTCATTCAAGAAGTATAAAGCCAAGCAAATAAGAAGTGTACCATTTTTGAAGGTGTTCTTTTTATCCTACCTAATCTTCTTCAAATTGCTCAATAACTCATTTAGGAGGGTTGTGCATAGGTCTTACCTTTAGTCTTCTTTCAACATCTTATATGCAGAGTAAATGGCAAAACTGGAGACAAAATTGTACCTGCTTGATTGGTAAACCTTGTAACCGAGCACCATTGATGCAAATTTCACACCATTCTCTAGAATGTCATTTATGATCATCGATCTACTATCAAATTTGGAGCTAGTGGTGGCTATCACCATGTCATTCGACACTTTCCTCAGGCTGGGCACTTCACCGGTTTCAGCTAGGCCTATCACGGCTCGGATCACTTGTTTGGTAATCTTGTATGGCCTATCAAATCATAGGAATTCGTCATGAACTTGACTAAGAATGTATTGGATCCACTCTGCTTCGTCGAAGGAAAAATTAATGAATTGCAAGAAACCCTTATCCTGAAGAACTTTGTATTCGGGTTTGAGATTTTCCAAACCGTCTGCCAAGCGCTTGTTGTACAGGTCTAACATATCGGCATTAGCAAGCTCCTTAAGATCATAGTGGATGTAGACCTTGATATCTTCATTATGAAGCACACTGTAGGGCATCGATGAAAATGCACCTTCCGTATCATCGTCAACTGATTTGAAAGGGTGTTTCTTGAAAACAGGTCTCACCTTGTCTTTAATGTCGACTACCAAAGGGTTAGCAACACCAAAAGTTGAAGCCATTTCAAATGCTAGGGTTTGTGAAAACTTAAAGCCTGAACAAATAAATACCTTGATTCACAACCGGGCATTGAAATTAGCTTTAAGATTGTTGAATTCACTATTGAAATTGCCAAATCACTTCACTATTCTTCTCTACACTGTTCGCTTGATCGCATTGTGACAAATGAAACTTGAAAATGCTCTTTTATCCTTCGAAAACCTAATTTCCACTGTAATAAATGTTGTAATCGGTTACCTTGATTTTAATGAAGTCGCATACCGAAGCATCAAATCCTTTCTGAAACTTCTGGATAACATCTACATATATAATTCAATCCTTCTGCAATCTTTTGGAATCAATTGTAGACCATCGAAGAGGGGGTTCTTGGAATTTGCATGAAAAGCTCCCTCTAAGGCATAAGCCTTAGTTATCGGATGAAGATCCTGCACCGGATTTGGGTGCAGATCCATTTTCTGCTTTAGATTCATCTTTTCTAACCCACATCTTCTCATGTTTGTTTCTGATCTCTTCTACCTTTGTTTTTCCGTTCTCATTTGATTTGTTCTTGTCTATCGGAGCACTCTTCTTGCTTTTGCAGTACTTTGCAATGTGATCGGTTTGGTTGCATGCACGACAAACAACATTATTCTGCATAGGTATGAAGTTCATCTAATTTGGTCTCATCCTACACTGGTTAGAGATATGTCCAAACATCACACAAGCATAACACCTTTTGTTCTAGAAGTTATTTATTACCGCTCTACACATATTTGACTTGTGACCAAAATTATTGCATATGAAACATTGACCAGTAAAGGTAGGAGCATTATTCATTTTATTCATTCCATTATTAATCCTACTTCTGCATTGATTCGCCATATGATTGAATTTATTGCAAGTAAAACATCTACCATCGAATTTGCGAGCAGAAGATCAATGTGCAACTGCAAAGTAAGTTACTTTTGCAGGTGAGAGAAAATCAGCCAAGTTCTTAGAGAGTTTCTGAGAAAGGAGGAATAGTAAAGAGTAAAACCGGTAGTGGATATACTGACATAGAAAAGGTGAAGGGAGTTGAAGAGAAGGCGAATAGTGGATCGGTAGATTTGAGCACTAGTAAAGTGCAGAGCTGTGAGAAGGCGATCCAACAAAGAAAGAGAAGTGGAAGAGGTGTATTAGTAGTATTTACCGATAGAGTAGTAGCAGGTGAAAAGCAATAGGAGAAGTGAGTTGGTGTTGCAGAGAAGATATCTCACGTACAGGGAAGTTTGTATTGAGTTGTTACAAGATTCACTTGTAACTAGATTACTACTTTTGTATTTAAGATTACTTTGTGAACACTGAGTTGTAGCTCGGTGCAGGGGTTGTAGCCTATAAATCAGGTAGGGGTTGTAGCTCCTTGGGTTGGTGCCCTAAATTAAGGATTGTAGTTCCTTTGGGTTGTAGCCCATAAATCAAGTAGGGGTCGTAGCTCCCTGGGTTGGTGCCCTAAACATTGTAATAGAGGTTTGACTGTGAGGCTGGATTGGAGCAGTAGACTCCAACAACATTACTCATTGAGGTTTTTCCCATCTTGGGTTTTCCTCGTACATGCTAGTGTTATGGGATGTCCCCTTGTGTATGTTTGCATTTGAGTTTAGTCTCCTCACTAACTGGTAAGTCTATTCATAGGGAGATCTAATAACCGGTATGCTTGGATTGGATAGCTAAAGAGAAAAGTTTGAGAACCACTGATTCACCTCCTCCCCCTCTTAGTGGTGCATTGTGTCTAACAGATTCTCCTTTCTAAAATCCAAGTCTTCGTATGTCCTTTCCAAGCTTTGACTGTTTAACATCTCATGAAGCCTTGCTGAGATAGCTTTGGATTTGTCTTTGTAGTCATTAGCAATAGCAAGTTCATCTCTTAAGGTAGCAACCTGTCTTTCAAGCTCTTGACCATTATTCCTTGACTGTGTCAACTCAAGCTTCAATTGATCATTCTCATAGGTAAGCCTGAAGCATTTATCAACTCTTTCCTTCAATGATTGTGCCAGATTCTTGTCATTCTTCTTCCGGTCCTCAATCTCCTTAATCAGCCTCATCACAATGGATTGCATCTCATTCTTTAAGGCATCATTTTCTCTCTTAAGCTTGTTATCTTCATCACCTTTACCCTGATATTCCATGATCTGATCTTCTTTATCCTTCATCTTGTCCATCAATTCTTTCCTCTTGTCTCTTGAAGTGTTTGCTTGATCCTTCAAGTAATTGATAAAATCATCAATAACATTCAGGTTTTTCTTCAAGGTACATATCTCATTTCTAACTGCATCAATATCCTCAAGTGTCAGACTAAGTTGTCTCTGAAAACCGGAATCCATTGAATCAATCTCCTGGACCTTCCTCAAGCAGTTAAGCTTCCTCAGAGGCACTAGGCTTTAATACCAATTGTTTGAATCAAGGATCATTGAGGGGGAGCGGGGGGGGGGGGGGGGGGGGGCTAAATCAATGATCTACCAGTTAGCAGATTTTCAAACTTAACTTTAAACCACCAAAAGAAAATACTTCAAACTGAAATGTAGAAACATAAAACAAACAACCACAAGATCATAACACCAGATTTTTACGTGGAAACCCAAATGGGAAAAACCACAATGGGATTTAAACCCACAATATTATTCTACTATGGCCAGTAGAAAAACAATATTACAAAATTGGGAATGCACAGGCATTTAGGCACACTGCCTAGAGCTCATTGCTCAGTTACAATAACCCGGAAGGCTACAACCCTTAAGGAAGTTGCACTAACTTACAAGATAGTTACAATGATGCATTACAATGAATGAACTTTGAAACAACATCTACAATGCCTGGATGAGTTCCGGTTAAGTATTGAGTACACTGACTAGATCATCTTCTTTGATCTTCTTTGTTTTCCTTGTTCTTTGTCTTAGTCAGCTATAGGATCAAGAATGCGCACGTGAAACTGCACCTAAACAGATTCTCGATCACCTATCGCTCGTATATGTTCACATCATTTACCAAAAAGATCATCCACACCAAACTTATATACCGACAATCATAAAATAGGTCATATATCATGTCGTCTTGTTAGTGTAAAGTGTAGTCTAATTTTGGCTTGACTGGATCACAAAGGTTAAATGCAGATCACTAAAACAATAATAAAATGATGTTTCTAAGTCGGCCCAATCATCCAAAACATGATTCAATGCACCACAATCGCCGGAAAGCTTCGAGACCCAAAAATGCTTTGTTGTTCCTGAGATATTGGTTAACCAGCTACTGGTTAACCCCCGCTTCCGGATAAGAAGAATTACGATCACCGAATCGAATCTACACGAAGAGTTACCATCAATGACAATCCTATGCCAATAATCAACCACCAGAAACCATTGGATAAGTGTCAATTGCCAACAACAGGTGCGCAACTGTACTTCTGGAAATAAGCTTCAGACACAGAGACAAAATAACCCTTTTTGACGCATGACAAATTTGAAGGACCAAGAGGCAACACCCTGGTCCATGCTTTTTTTGGCCATTTTTGTAGGGAAGATCCGAATTAGCTCATATTTCTCATATCCAGGTGCATGACTGAATCTCGCATCTGTAGCTCAATATTTTCTTAGTTTTGTCTTTAATTTCAGCATTTTACCCTAAATCAACATTTCAACTTACAAAAGAGGGAAAAACACATTATAATCTGTCAATCCACTTAGTATTCAATCCTTATCTGATTTATGATTGAATCTAGTGGACTCCCCTGCCCCCTCTTTTGAATTTAAAGACATTCTCCCCCAAAGCGAAAATTAATTTGGTGATTTCTCCTTCTATGTTGCAAATTGCCAAATCAGATTTTCCCCTTTACATTTTGGTGAATTCGACATGTCCTATGCTTTCTTCTGATTTCTATTTTTTAGATTTGAGTAAGTATGCAATTTAAAATTCAAATTTTCATTTACAAGTTTGATTTCCTTGCAAATTTGAAAAATTTAGAGGTTAATTTCATTAAACCCTAATTTTCATTTTCTAAATTGTCCTTCTGAATTGCATAATTCGGGTTAATTGTTTTAGATTTGAGTGTTATTCAATTTTAAAATTCAAAATTTTCACTTGTAAGTCAAATTTCACATTTAAATTAAGTGGTTAATGCAATAGACACTAATTTTTTTAAAATTTAAATTAATCTTGTGCATTTTCCAAATTTTTAATTTCCCTAGAAGCATTTAATTAATTAATTAAATTAAATCTGGTTTTCTTTTATCCCCCTCCATATCATAAAAGTGGACCCTTAACCCTAAGTTTGCCCCTTTTTATTTTAATCATCTCATCTACTCCCCTAATTATTTCCTATTTTGATCTTCAAGGTCTTATTTCGCACATCTAGACATCTTGGATTCCCACATCCTTCTAGAATTCGCTTTAGAATCACAATAGCTTGCTTCCCCTAAAATTTGGCAAAAAGTTAGTCGGACCAAGAGGCAACCTCTTGGTCTCGACTTTTTCTCCCCAAATTTCAGGAGCTTGTTTTGGCAGTATTTTATTATTTAAATCTAGAGATTTGTGAAATTATATTGATTCTAGGTCGGTCTAAGGTCGAAAAAAAACTTGGGGTTGTAACATTATAATTTCCAATTTAAATTTTAAAATTAAGAGGTCATTTTCAACCCTAGTTTTTAAATTTGAATTTTTATCTCCTAGTCGGTAATTTTAATTTTAAACTAAGAGGTTATTTTTACATAATCCTAATTTTAATTTTTAATTTCATATAATTTTGCTTTATTTAATTATTTTGCAATTAAGGTTCAAATTGCAAACTTCAAATTTCAAAATTCTAAATTCCCCTCCCTTAGTGCATGAGTTTTACTACTATTAGTCCAAACTATAGTATCCTCGTGAGAAGAAGTTGTAGAATTAAGGCTTCCCAAGGTTTACTTATAGAGGGAATGGACCCTAATTTGGAATTTATCCACAAGGATATTGGTGGTTCTTCTAATCCTACAAATGTCCCCATCTATCCTCATTCTTTAGATAATCCTCATGATTTGGAGGAATCACTAACTAAGGATTTCGTTGACCAATTGGAGAAGATTGACAATCAATTTGAAAATATTCAACAATGGATGAGTCAACAATACCAGGAAAGTGAAACTCTCCCATTGATTGAAGGATTAAAGAGAATGGTTCAAATTGATAAACTTGGTGTTGATATCTTGCGTGGTATTGTTCATATTGTTGATTTTAATATTATGTCCATGAAGAGTTGTGTTGAAGCCCTAGGTTATACGCAACTTCCTAGTCAAGTTAATCATTCCATTCCTTTGACTACTCCTATGGCTAGTGTTCCCACATTTACAACAAACATCATGGCTACCTCTACGAAAATGTCATACCTACGAATGTTAGTCAAGGGGGCAACTCCTCTCCTTTCATTCCTCCTACCATGAGTCTTCCATTTGTTACCCAATCTTCTCTTAGACCCGCGAATGTTAGTCAAGGGGGAAACTCCTCTTCTTCCATTCCCCCTACCATGAGTCTTCCATGTGTTACCCAATCCTCTCCCATACCTACCTATCATAATGTTCCACATCATTTTCAACCCCCGCCTTCCTATAACAATAGCCATCCTTATTCTCAACCCCTTCTATCAACAATCTTACCCCTCCTCAATCCAACATGTCTAATTTCAATCCTTCTACTGAAGCTACAATTAACAGTCTAGCCCAAACAATCTCTTCCTTACAACAACAACTAGCTTCTATGAATCAATCTAAGTATAATTTGCCCACATTTAATGTAGCGGGCCATTATCGAATGACATTGTCTGAGTTGTCCCTCCTAAACTTGTGGAAGTCCCTCAATTGGAGCTTTATAGTGGAAAGGGTGATCCCTTGACTCATGTTAAAACATTTCAAACTTTGTGTAGTGACTTTGCTCATGACCAAAGATTGTTGGCAAAATTGTTTACTAGAACATTAATGGATAAAGCTTTGCAATGGTATTGTTCTTTGCCTCCTTATTATATTACTTCTTTTCAACAATTGGCTAATGCTTTTATTCAACAATTTCACAATAATATTGGTCCTAAAATCTCTTTGACTGATTTGATGCATTGTAAGCAAGGTGTGAAAGAAACAGTGACTGATTTTATTGGTAGATATAAGCATTTGTATTCTAAAATTTCTTTTTGTTGTGCCTAATCAAGATATTCAAAATATTTTTATTGCTAACTTGCAAAAAGATATTAGGGATAAACTTCTCTTTTTGGAGTTTAATTCCTTTATGTAGTTGTGCCCAGTAATTCACAACTATCATCTTACTGCGAGTCAATTAGAACAATCATCCTCTTCAATGGCTCTGAGTGATAAGGTGAATGTGCTCAAAAACCTTTATCGAAGTTCAAATCGAATAAGGGATTCATCAAATTCAATGACAACAACAACACTCAAGTGGTGCCCGCGACAGGTGTGCATCCTTTGTCCAGATACTTTAGAAAAGCATTCACCCCTCTTAATGAATCTTTGCATAGTACTATGTCTCATTTGTTTCAAAGGAATGTATTGAAACTTCTCCCTATCAAACCAATTGATACAACTAAGCCTTTTCCAACCTCTTATGATGCCAAAGCCTTTTGCCAATACCATCGTCAACTCGGTCATGACACTGAAAAGTGTTAATCTTTGAGAAGAAGGATTCAAGACATGATTGATAATAGTACCATATCTATGGCTGGTGTGAATGATAAAAGAAACAAATCAGTAGCTCCTCCTAATCAAAATCTTCAAATTTTCACTTATCCTTTACCTTCCCATTCCACTAATGTGATTGAGACCGATCATCTTGCTTTCTCTCCCAATGATGTTGGCCTTGAGTCTAATAATGTGGTGAACCTTATAGATAAAAAAGAACCTCATAAGGACTTGTGCATTACATTTTGTAGACACCTAAAATTGTCATGTCTAATTAAATAAATATTTTATTTATTTAATTATCTAAGCCTAATTCTTCTATTAATTAAATAAATCTTTATTTATTTAATTAATTCATTTATCCTCTTCTAGCCTTATTTCTCATTTAAATAAATACATTTATTTATTTAAATTATCCTTTGCCTAAATTAAATAAATATCTTATTTATTTAATTATCCCACTTCTTCTATTAATTAAATAAATCTTTATTTATTTAATTAATTCATTATCCTTTTCTACACATGACGCATGCCACTCATCTCTTAATTCCTACACTACCTACCACTTTCATTATTTTACTATTTCTTCTACCTACCCTCTAATCCTAGCCGACCTCCTTTTTACACCTCTCAATCTTATCCCTGAATTTCATATTGTGTCTTCTATTTAAGGAGATGCCTTCTTCATTATCAAACCCTAATCGACAATTTGGAGGACTTGACTACACTACGATCCTACTTGCAACCACATTCCGTTCTTTGTTGAGCTCTTGTGCATATAAAATCTAAGAGCAAATATATCAAGCAAGATCAATGGAGATAGGAAGAATGGAGATCAAAACCCTATTGGACATGTGATGGTATAATCTTTGTGATTTCATGTGATTTGCATTGTCTTAGGTAATCTTCATATGTTATGGTGGATCTTTGTTGATTGTTAGGCTAGGGTTTTGTGGTTGAATCCATTTAGCCTTTCAATATTGTTCTTATTGTTATCCATTTTCACCATATACATTTTGGCACGCCCGGTGGGACTCTTGTCCCTTTGCATTTAACCTCCTTGTTGCAGATTTTGTGTTTTTGAAGTTGCAGATCGGACATTTTCGGCAGCATTTTTTTTGGTATTTTCATGTCTGCGCACTTTCGGATCGCGTTTTTGATTTTCAGGCGCATCTGAGACAACTGGATCCGCGTCTGTGTTTTGGAAATATTTCATTTTGCAGGTTCCGGGATAGGTGCGTCTATGTCTTTTTATCCGCGTCTGTGTTACAGAAGCGCGTCTATGTTACAGAGGCGCGTCTGTGTCGTTTTCACCCGCGTCTGCGTACAGAAAGCGCGTCTGTGGTATTTAATCGCGTCTGTGTCTCACAGAACTGTGTTTCTATTTCGGAGTCGCGTCTGCGTAGGAGGTAATCATGTTTGTGTTTCAAAATTTTATTGATTCGGTTTTCGGATTTTGCATTTAGGGTTTTCAGATCTGGTTTATTTTTGGACTAACATTTTCAGATCTAGCTAACACAATTGGTGCAGCTTGCCTTGGAAGCTAAATCGTTTGGTTGAAGGTCCCTATTTTCACAAAGTCTTTTGGGTTTTAAAATTTACCTAACTTGTGTGTTTGCAGGAAGGGGTGATTATTTCAAACAACCCAAACTACTAACAACTCTTTGTTGCAGGTCCTTGGCAAGAGTTTTTGGATTTTTATTGTGTGCCTTGTTTTCATAGACTAGCAAACACTTCCATTGGTGCACTTAAATTGAATCATTGTCTTTTGTGTCTTGAGCAATAGGCTCTTTTTGTTTAATCTTTAGAGGGCCTGTCTTCCCATGTGGTCATTAGGACTACAGTGAGAAGAGGACGACCCAAGTGGTAGCGAGGAAAACCCATCTCATCCGAACCACTATAATCAAATGTATTCATGGTGAAAACTATGAATAACGTGTGCTGATTAGTTCATATCGACACTATGTCTCCCCATAAACCCGTTTGATCAAATTTATTTGATCAGTTGTAGGGCGTAACCCTTACCGGCTCGGAGCCTTCTATATTTACAAAGCTGAAAGTGCCACATGTATGGCCACACGAGCGGATGCCCTTACTAGCACCATTTTGTTTTAGAGGCCCAAATCCTTCTAGTTGTTGGGGTAGGAGGTCGGACCTCTGGTAGCGGCCCACACACATACGGTTCTTAGTAGAGATACAAAGTTCGCCATGGGGAGTTTTCATGGGGACTGATGCTTGGCTGACCCGAGAAGTGAGTGCCGAGGGTGGAGCCAGTGAGGTCAAGCATCTAAGTATCTGCTCTGAATAGCGTAGCCTCAGGGGTAAAACCCCATGTGGGATCAACAACTATTGTCTTGGCCAGCCATAAGAATTGTGCTTGACTTATGATTAAAACATTCAAAACATTCAAGACCAAACAACAAAACATTGTGTCTTTTGTGTCTTCAAGTGTATGCAAAACATTTTTACATCAAACAACACACTTTTCTTGGAGTCATTTTGGAGTCTAAATACTAGCAAACATTGAGTCCTCATCAACACTGTGTCCTCTTGTCACGAAAATCAATCAAACAGTCAGATTGAGTCACAACAAAAATGACTTCACAGATTGGAAAAATTGCACAAATTTTACAGAAACGCGTCTGTGTCTGTTTTAACCACGTCTGTGTTGTCTAGGTGCATCTGGGAAGGGGAGAATAGCGTCTGTGTTGAATATAAGCACTTCTGTGTCAGGAAACCGCGTCTGTGCAGTATACAGTCACGTCTGCGTCTAGAATTGAAAAACTGTTACAGTCCAGCAAACATAAATAGGAAAATCTCAGAAGCGCGTCTGTGTTAAATAGAGTAGCGTCTGTGTCAGGAAACCGCATCTGTGCAGTATACAGTCGCATTTGCGTCCAGAATTGAAACACTGTTACAGTCCAGCAAGCAAACACAGTCAGTTTCGGAAATCTTGAGCTTCCTAGGTCATCTCTCCAAGGTTTTCATTTAGCATTCAACCTGTCTTTGGGTCTCACAAAGTCCATCATTGCTTTACACCTTACATTACATTCACAATTGTCTAAACTTGAGTCAAAAGGTCACTTGCTTGTCCTCATTATACTTTGTCAACACACTACATACAACAACACTTTGCTAAGTGGTCCCTCATCAAGGTTTCTTACCTTTGGGTCTCATTTGGTCTTACTTAGGGTCAAGGTCAGCTTACCTCATCAAGAGAAACTATCCTCTCTTTGGAAGTCACACCTACTCTACTACATACATACTTGGTCTTACACTTTGGACATTGCAAGTACATTTCAGACTCATTTACATTTCATCCAACTCTTGGTCTTCCATACTCTTTCCATTTTTCATCCAGTCTCACACATCTTGGTCAATACCTAGTTCATGGTTGAAACCCGTCTTCAAAAATCTAGGAGAGAAACTAAAGAAGCTCAAGAGTCCACAAACATGAGTTCTTATGAGTATGACAATGATTTATTTTTCAATACTGATCACACTACATTGCCGGACATGGATGTCTATAGAAACAATCCAAATGTTGAGAACATGGACACTACAAAAAACAATGCTACACACAATGACAATATGGACAATTTTTCAGTACATTCAGCAGATGTGGAAGAATCCATTATGAATCCCCATTTCAATCGATTGGTTGAGGAAATAATGAGGAGGGATAGACAATATTTCTTACACATGATGGCACAAAGTGGAGCCAAGATACCTCATGATTTTGACATGTCTCAAATAATGGAACATAGACCTTTGCAACAACCTCACTCCAACATGGATCAAAGGAGACCTAATAGTGGAGGAAATAGAGGACCACACATGGTACCTGAATCACCATCAGCTTTGCTTCAAAAACCAGAGGTCCCACATACACATGGTCAAACATATGATACTCACCTTCGCAGACCATTATGGAAGTCTTATGGAGAGAAATATGCTCAATCACATATCAATGCTAAGGATCAACCACCAAAGCAATGGGATATTCCAAGGCATGCTCAAAATTTGGACACAAGGAAACCTCATGTCAAATTTGGGGGCAATACAATAGAACATGACATGCCTGTAGAATATGGTATACATGCGCAAAATAGATATGGTGTTCCTCAACATGAATCTATACCAAGTGCTCCATATATGCAGCATCACTATAAACCTCCTCCATATGAACATGTGTATGATCAATATCATCCATATATGCAACATGCTCCTCCTCCAATGGGTACCTCAAACATAGGATATGGTCCAAGAAGTCGATCTCCACCTAAGAGCAGTTTGGAACAACAAATCAGGGACTTACAAAAGAAAATGGAGGACATAAATGCACCAAATCCAACATACACAATGAGAGACATATGTCCTTATCCATTTGACAAGAGCATTCCAATGCCTCCATTTCCTACACATTTTGTGACGCCTAAATTTGACAAATATAGAGGAAAAGGGGATCCTAAGGCACACATAAGACAGTTTTTCATAGCTTGCATTGAGGTAGCTTCAGAAGAGACATATTTGATGAGATTATTTCCACAAAGCTTAGGCGATCAAGCTATGGAATGGTTCTCCCAACTCCCACCTGGTATTAAGTCATGGGGTGACTTAGCAGAGGCATTTATTCAACATTTCTCCTATAACATAGAGACAGACATATCATTCACTACTTTGTGCAACACCAAGCAAAAAGAGGGAGAGTCTTTTGCATCATTTTTACAAAGATGGAGAAATCTAGCCAGCAGATGCTCTTGTGAAATTCCACAAAAACAGATGGTAGAAATGTTCACCCAAAATGTTAACAAAGACATTGGCTATGATCTAAGGAAAGCTTGTTTGTCTACCTTCAAGGACGTCATTGAAAAAGGCTTAGCAACAGAAAAGGTCCTAATTGAACAAGGAGTCATTAAAATATTCAAGGAAAACAAAGATGACTTTAAAGGAAAAGACAAGCCAAGATTTTGGAATAAAAACAAGAATACAGCCAATGATGGTATTGTTGATGCCAACACGGTGCGACCCAAATTCATCTTTTCGGGATCAAGTTCTACAAACAATCAAGTGAATACTCAAACAACTTCCAGGTCACAAAGGAAGTACACTCCTTTGGGAGAACCACTTGAGTCAGTCTTCAAAAAGCTGGTGGCAAACAAGGTAATCACAGTTCCAGATTTTCCTCCATATGAACCAAAGGTTAAACCAAATTGGTGGAATGATGATGAGTATTGTGAATTTCATAAAAGCAAGGGTCATAAAACAAGTAATTGTCATCGACTGAAGAATATTGTGCAAGATCTCATTGATAGAGGTGACATTGAGATTGAGGGACACTCATCCAATCAAGAACATGAGATGTTTAAGGAACCATTCCCAAAGCACGACAAGGGAAAAGCTAAAGTCACAGATGATCAAGCCAACTATACTAGAGCACCTTACAACTATGATTCAACTATCAATCATATCTCGATGGACAATCATATCTCTACTATTACCATCAAGAAAAAAAACCCTGAGAATCCTCCTCAGCGACCCAAGATTGTCCTAAGAGGTGTTGGATCTTCTTCCGAACCTACTTCTGAATGTCATGTTACAACTCGTCGAGGTAAAATTACTTTGCTAGGTGCTTCAACTAAAAATACCACTTCTTCATCTACCAAACCTGAGTATGACCTTGTAGAACAGTTAGGGAAGACACCCGCGCTCATTTCAATCCTTGAGCTATTACGCATATCTCCCGCACATAAAGCTATTCTTGACAAAATCTTGAGAGATACTGCTGTTCCTACTGATCTGAACGTGGACCAGTTTCAAGCCATGGTGGGATACCTTTCCATTCCACACTCCCTTACATTCACTAAAGCTGATGATGCCTCTGTAAGTCAGCCACATAATGCACTATTACACATTGAAGCCTTCATACACAAACATAGAATCAAACGAGTCCTGATAGATAGAGGAGCTGGTCTAAACATTTGTACATTGAGCACCATTAAACAATTGGGATATTCCGATAAAGCTGTGAATTCAAAAAATCAAATCACCATCAAGGCATATGATGATGAAGAACGCTCATCCAAGGGCACGGTCACCTTACCTCTAAGATTTGGGCCAGTTACAAAGGATGTGGTTTGTCAAGTCCTGGATTTAGATCTCACTTATAATATATTGCTAGGATGTCCTTGGATTCATGAAATGAGGGCAGTCCCATTGACATATCACCAATGCATTAAGTTTCCTCACAATGGAGTCGAGGTAACAGTTAACGATGATCCTAATCCGTTCATATATTGCAATAACTTGAGATCACGTACTGAGATCATCATTCCCAGTAATCATGAAACTGTTCCTTCTTCGGCATACATTGACCTTGAGTCATTGAAACCTTTGACATCAAAATAGGGTGAACTTAAAGGTAGATTTCAGGACAAAGGCATGGGAGAATACACTTTAAATCAGACCATGTATTTACGACAAGTCATGAGCTCTCCAAAAGAATATGGAAGGCCACATCCTAACAAGCAAACATCCATCATGACGCTCAAATGGGACCCTACTACCTTTCAAAGATGGGGCGAACTAGAGGAGGAAGGTTTATATAAAATGCTCTACAAAGACATTGAAGATGACACACAAGATCAGATCAATATACCCTGTGAGAAATATGGCAAAGGCTTCAAGATTCTACAAAAATTCGGGTATGATGGAAAAAGCCCTCTTGGGTTACGAAAAGAAGGCGTCATGGAGCCCTTACAACCTGAATTGACTGTAAAAAGGGAACGCTCGAAGGGACTTGGTTTTCTGACTTCCAAGATCCACACTAAAAGGACAGAAGAGGCATCACGAATCAAAATTGCCAAAATTCAACAAGAGGATCGCTATTCCACAGACGCCAATGAATAGGAATGGGGTTCAGACAAATCCTCCAGTGACTATGAGCTCACCGAGACATTCAGAGAGCTAGGTGAACCCACAGAAGAGGAGGATTTTTATAACAAATTCAGAGTTGGTCAAGAAACAACCCATGAAGAGTCTACACAGTCCTTGTCTCAAGGTTCTAGGTTGAAATCACATAGGATGAGAACACCTGTTTCGGAATGCGCTACTAGTGATGATAATTTGGACTCGCTCGTGATCGAGACTGATGAGGAGAGTGCCATCGATGACCTCGATAATTACCTTGACATACCCGAATATAACCACATCTTCACTCTTAGCCCCGCTAACTTCGAAGACATTAACGGCCTTCCCCTTGTTCATCACCAACTCATTGACTGGGATAATGAAGGACCTGTACAGTTGGATACATTCCAAAACGATGAAGCTTTTATTGATTATCTAGGCATACGAGATGATCTTCCCCTTGGAGACCATAAAGCGGGATACACCATAAAACTTAATAGTGTGGCATATTTTGGTGAGGGTGTCGGACCTTCCAGTCGCAAAAATGTGAAAATAAGAACAAATCAAGGGTCTTATGGTGAAAACCACACTGTGGCGCTATCTGACCCCAAAAAAGTAAAAAGAAAGGATGTATCTGAGGGTGAAAACCTCTCTGAGGCACTCGAAGATGGAAGGCTCGACATTCTCCCAGCATCATATGAGGAAAAATCATCCATGTTGGCAGAGGAGACTATCAAAACAAACATCGGTACAGAAGAGGTTCCACACAACATATTCCTAGCTCAATCACTAACAGAGTCTGAAAGGTCAAAATTCATAAGTTTCTTCAAAGAGCGACAAATCAACTTCGCCTGGTCATACGCTGATATGCCTGGATTGGATCTGGATTTAGTAATGCATCATCTGACAGTCAAACTGGGGGCAAAACCAGTAAAACAGAAATTGAGAAAAATGCATCCACAAGTGGCATTACTAGTCAAAGCAGAACTTGAGAAATTACTCGATGTCGGATTCATACGTCCAATTGATTATCCCGAATGGATCTCTAACTTGGTACCTGTCAGTAAACCAGATCGCAGCATCAGAATTTGCACAGATTTCAGAGACATCAACAAAACTTGTCCAAAGGATGACTTCCCATTACCAAACATTGACTTGATTGTTGATCTCACAGCAGGTCATGAAATGCTATCATTAATGGATGGATTCTCTGGCTATAATCAGATAAGAATTGCACCCAAGGATCAACATAAAACAACATTTACTTGTCCGTGGGGAACTTTCTGCTGGAATGTCATGCCTTTCGGGTTAAAGAATGCAGGTGCTACATATCAAAGAGCTATGACTACTATCTTTCATGATATCATGCATGTAACTGTGGAAGATTATGTTGACGACCTCCTGGTCAAATCAATAGACAGAAATACACATTTGGACATACTTTCAGTTGCCTTTGATCGGTTGGAAAAATACAAAGTAAGATTAAACCCTAAGAAATGTGTCTTTGGAGTAACCTCTGGGAAGCTCCTAGGATTCATTGTATCCAAAATAGGAATTGAAGCGGATCCAGCAAAAGTCAAAGCTATCTTGGAAATGCAACCACCCATAAATATCAGTCAACTTTGATCCTTACAAGGGAGACTCCAGTCTATACGAAGATTCATAGGGCAACTGGCAGATAAGTGTAATCCTTTTCAGCACCCGCTACATAAAAACATCAAATTCAAATGGGATGACAACTGTCAACAGGCTTTCCAGACGCTCAAAGATTATCTCTTGAATCCGCCTATTCTGATGCCACCAGTTCCAGATCAGCCTTTGCTACTATACATATCAGCTACTCCAACAGCACTGGGGGCACTCTTAGCACAACAAATCGCTGAAGGCAAGGAAAAAGCGGTATACTATATCAGTCGCACATTGGTGGGATATGAGCTAAACTACACACCAATCGAGCGTGCATGTCTCGCCGTGGTCTTTGCTTCACAGAAATTACGACATTACATGCTCACTCATAAGACTAAGTTGGTTGCAAGGATAGATCCGTTGAAATACCTTCTCAATAAGGCAACGCTTACTGGGCGACTGGCCAAATGGGTAATGATACTGAGTGAATTCGACATCGAGTATGTGGACAGAAAAGCAATAAAAGGACAAGCCATCGCAGATCAATTAGCAGATGCTCCCATGATAGATGATGTTCCTCTAAGTTCAGAATTTCCAGATGAATCCATTTTGACAATGTCACATGCAAAGCCATGACAACTATACTTTGACGGCTCATATACACAGCATGGGGCAGGAGCTGGCATCCTCTTTATAACTCCTCAAGGGGATTCTATACCAAAATCATACCGCTTATCATTTCTTTGCACTAACAATATAGCGGAATATGAGGCATTAACAACAGGATTACGAATTGCAGTTCAATGGAAGATCCAGGAACTTCGTGTTTTTGGGGACTCCCAACTGGTTATCCGTCAAGCAACTGGGGATTATCAAACAAATGATGAAAAGTTAATGCCTTATAAACAAATGGTGGATGGTCTAAAACAACATTTCACAAAGATAGATTTTGAGTAGATACCAAGAGAGCAGAATCGAGCCGCAGATGCCATGGCTACAATTGCTTCATTGATTGATTTACCTCCAAACGAGACCCGCTATGAGTTCTTGGTGGATAACCTTTTGGTCCCTTCATATGAGATAATGCCTACTGAGATGATATGTGTTGTCGGTCCCGAATCCCAGTTATATGGTTCCATTTTTATATACCTATGAGACAATACTCTACCTCCTGATTTATCAAATAACCAACGCCGCACCTTCATTCGCCAATCCTCTCGATATGTCATTTTAGCTGATATCCTATACCGGCGAGGTCTAGATGGCACTCTTCTTAGATGTCTAGAAAGCGACAAAGCTCAGATTGCATTACGTGAAGTGCATGAAGGGATATGTGGTCCACATGCTAGTGGTCCTACCTTGGCCAAGAAACTTATCAGGACTAGATATTACTGGCCCAATATGGAAAAAAACTCATATCAGTTTGTCAAGAAATGTAAGCAATGTCAAATTCATGGAGATCTCATACATGTGCCAGCACAAGAACTACAACCACTTGCATCTCCTTGGCCCTTTTGTCAGTGGGGACTCGATCTCATAGGCAAGATTCACCCTCCTTCCAATGGTCATAAATTCATTATCACCGCCACAGAGTATTTTACAAAATGGATTGAAGCCGTGCCTCTCACACAAGTTACTAGAAAACAGATTGCTACATTCATCATTAACTATATCATATGCCGATATGGTATTCTTGTTTCCATTATTACTGATAACGGGCGTCCCTTCAAAAATCAGGATGTTCGTGAACTCTGTGACCGCTTCCATATTTCCCATCATTTCTCCACACTGTATTACCCCCAAGGTAATGGCCAAGCTGAGGCGTCTAATAAAACAATCCTTAAAATCTTCAAGAAGACAATCGACGACGCTGGCCGTAATTGGCATATCTAACTCAATCCTGCACTTTGGACCTACCGCACAAGCGTCCGTACACCTACAGGAGCTACACCCTATTCACTAGTCTATGGTTCTGAAGCCATCTTGCCTATCGAGGTCGAGTTACCCTCTTTACGGGTCTCTTTGCAAAACATCATCACTGATGAAGATTACAGGGTCTCTCGCTTACAAGAACTAGAACTGCTGGATGAACGGAGACAAACCGCTTTTAATCATCTCAAGGGTTACCAACAATGAATGAGTCGCAGCTACAATCACAAGGTCAAGCCTCGCACATTTGAGGTAGGTGACTTGGTTCTCAGAGAAAACCCCAAGAATCAGCAAGACAGAGAGAAGAAGGGCAAGTTCGAACCAAACTGGCTTGGCCCCTACATCATTACAGCAACATATGGATCTGGGGCATATCAGCTCTCAACTACAGAAGGTGAACGTTTGGAGGATCCTATCAACAACATGCACCTTCGTAGGTTCTACACATAGCTCGTCGGAATATCCTAATTCAAAAATACAAAAAAAAAAATCAAAAAAATTCAAAAATACAAAAAAAAAAATTATAAAACAAACAAAATTGTTACTTGGTGAAAACCTAGCAAATAGGCGCCTTGCGACACAAAAAACATTGAAAAATCGAAAAAAGTTAAAAGAAATAATTTCGTCCAACGGTGAAAACCACTTCGGTGGCGCCCTGGGCAAGTACCATGGTGAAAACTGGGTCACTAGCGCCATGCGTAGAGACATTGCTCCTCCCTCCTCCCTCCTTCAGGATTCTCTTTCATCCTTTCACTTTGCATACACTCACAACCTATTCGTTCATAATAAACTTCCCCATTCCCATCATGGCTTGTTATTGATCTACCCAAGATTGGTTAGCCATTTATAATAAACCTCCCTTTTCATCCCTTTCCATCCATAATAAATCAGATCCTATCTGTGGCTAAGGCAAATTCTACGTCTAGTGATGGGTGTGGAACTAAGAATATCACACGTTCTGAGGAGTACAGTTTCTTCTAGTTTTTTCAATCTATCCACGCACAATCCGTAATAAAGCAACATTTGCATCACAGATCTGCAATAAAGTTTCATCTTCTCCATAATAAAGTATCAGTTTCACGGATTCAGTCAGTTTCAGATGAGACAACAGCAACAATGGGCTTCAACAAATCAAATCTTTCAACAGACTCAGACAACATTATGGTTCAGTGCTATCTATCCTTTCTGTGGAAGTAAACATTGTGACCACAATCAAATAAGACTTATATAAGTGACAAGAGACACTAAACTTGAGGACTACAATGGATGTTGGTGTCGAGTCTTGGTTTTCTTTTGATTTCATCTTTTTTTGGTGACATATTTTTTAGCTTTTCCGGGATGTCTTTGACTAGAGATTCTATCTCCAGGATGTCTTTGACTAGAAAGGCAAGGATGGGGTATCGTCACCTATTTGTATTTGCTGTCTGTGGATTGTCTCTTAGTAATGCTATGACTTGTCCAAGGATATGAGGACACTGTGAGTCTAGTGTGAACTGGGGCATTCCTTGTTTGTGACTGTCTTATCTCCATGCAAACAGGTACAATGACTTTCTGGGTCGAACATATGCCTTGATTGTCATAACCTACTTGCCATAATAAAGCTCAATGATGATAACGCACAAGAAGCTCTTTCACTTTCATATCTTCTATCTTCCATCCCCCTTTCTTGATTGACTTCCATCATCTTCCTCAAGTCCGCGTAGCCTGCTATCACATGACTGAGTATAATGACACACCAAAAACATTTGCATTTCATGTCGCTGCACCTGCATTACCACATATAAGCATTTCATACATACATATAGATATCACAACTGCATCACATCTTGCACGCAACACCTGTTAGCATAATTTCCATTTGCATATTCATCTGCATTTCATACATTTACATTTGCATTGGCATAACATTTTAAAAACATAAAAGAACAAAAATATTGCATTATGTACATATTTGCATCCATATCATAAGCATCACATAAGAACATCTCATCACATAGGTACACATGCATATAGCTGCCGCAAAGATGAATCATCTCATATATATATATAAAGTGTCATGATACAATGATGTCAAAATCATATGGCTACAATCATCCGCAGGTGTCTACATCATTATACAAAATGGTACAAAACTGATACAGAGGAACTCACTGATCACTTCTGCCAACACTATTGGTAGTGCTAATCCTATCCATGTCATGGTATCCCATGCCACGTGTCCCACCCTCATCTCCAATCTTGGATCCTAGAACACTCGTCTAAGGGCATCTCTGTCGCCATCTCGATCGTATGGGATCAGCTCCCCATCGATCGACACCCGCAGAATCCTATATACATCCTCAAGGGTGACTATCATCTCACCCATCGGCAAATGGAATGTGCACGTCTCAGAGTGCCATCTCTCAGCCAACGCAGTCAGCAAACCCATGTTTGCCCGAAACTCAGGCACATACAATATATGTCTCAGACCCATCTCCTCGATGGCAGCTCTATCCTGAAATGACAACTCAGGTCGCAACCTCTGTGTCGACGGTAATCTCTCCCGTGACTCTAACATCGGCAAATACTCCTGCAGTCAAGCAAATCAATCATGTCAGTCATCGTGACATTCACTGTTTATCACAAAATGCTACTCGCTATCTAAATGCATATGCCTATCTACCCTAGTGACACTCACTGTTCATCACAAAGTGTTGCTTCTATCCTAGTAGTACTCCCTGTTCATCACAAAGTACTACGTGTGTGACACTCACTGTTCATCACAAAGTGTTACTCACATTTGCACTCCCTGTTCATCACAAAGTGCTGCTCATACTTTGGGTACTCCCTGTTCATCACAAAGTACTCTATCTTGGTACTCACTGTTCATCACAAAGTGCCCTAATCTATCCTAGTCTTCCTAGAGGACCTGCTTGAGTGTATCCTCTCAGTAGTTTATCCAATCGACAGCGTATGTTCATCACAGAACTGCCGATTTGACCTAGAAGACCAAAAACTTGCATTTTTCAATGCAAACGCGCTTACATGACGCAAATGCTTTTAAAGACTGCATAGACGCGCCTGTCTGACACAGATGCGCCTGCCGGACACAGACGTGCCTATGCTCTGCATAGACGCGCCTATTTGACACAGACGTGCCTTCTTGGCACAAACGCGCCTGAACAGCATAGACGCGGCCACATTCAACACAGACGCGGGTCCAGACACAGACGCGGCTGGCACCTGCACAGATGTGCCTGACACCAACACAGACGCGTTTCAATGGTTTTTGACATTTTTTCACTCTACTTCTAAGCGCATTTATTGCTCTATTCGACATGCATTAATGACAAAATTAAATGCGTCAAAGTACGAGGAGGTTTGGTGGTACTTACCGGCTCTCCTGCCTCTGTTGGCCTCTGAAATCGACGAACGCGGTCGAATCTGTGAGTGAAAGCCATCGCTGCTGACTGCTCCTACTCTATTTTCGCTCTACAATATGCTCTTCTGGATGCGTGGATGACAATGAGGATGTATTTTCCCCCGTGGTCTATCTTATAGCCTACCCTAGCCCTCACATTCATTTCCTGAGTCAGTCTTCATTATCCCGTGACTTTGTCACTTTATCCAGTCAGTCCATTCTATCCCATCTTTCTTATCGAGAGATTGTCTACAATCTTTTCAGACATTTTCATCCAATCTCTCGAGGGGGCATATCACTCCCATCTTGGGGCAACTCTGTATCAGTTCATCTTATCTTCTTTGAAACAACGCGACAAGCCGCATTGTCTCAAAGAGGGGCAAAATGTAGACACCTAAAATTGTCATGTCTAATTAAATAAATATTTTATTTATTTAATTATCTAAGCCTAATTCTTCTATTAATTAAATAAATCTTTATTTATTTAATTAATTCATTTATCCTCTTCTAGCCTTATTTCTCATTTAAATAAATACATTTATTTATTTAAATTATCCTTTGCCTAAATTAAATAAATATCTTATTTATTTAATTATCTCACTTCTTCTATTAATTAAATAAATCTTTATTTATTTAATTAATTCATTATCCTTTTCTACACATGACGCATGTCACTCATCTCTTAATTCCTACACTACCTACCACTTTCATTATTTTACTATTTCTTCTACCTACCCTCTAATCCTAGCCGACCTCCTTTTTACACCTCTCAATCTTATCCCTCCATTTCATATTGTGTCTTCTATTTAAGGAGATGCCTTCATTATCAAACCCTAATCGACAATTTGGAAGACTTGACTACACTACGATCCTACTTGCAACCACATTCCGTTCTTTGTTGAGCTCTTGTGCATATAAAATCTGAGAGCAAATATATCAAGCAAGATCAATGGAGATAGGAAGAATGGAGATCAAAACCCTATTGGACATGTGATGGTATAATCTTTGTGATTTCATGTGATTTGCATTGTTTTAGGTAATCTTCATATGTTATGGTGGATCTTTGTTGATTGTTAGGCTAGGGTTTTGTGGTTGAATCCATTTAGCCTTTCAATATTGTTCTTATTGTTATCCATTTTCACCATATACACATTTTATTCTAGTTAGACTTTTGAAGCACCTGATGACCCACTTTATATAACTGTGAAAATCAAAGACATACCTTCTCAATGAGTTCTTATTGATCCAGCTTGCATGGTTAATGTGATAACTAAAGAATTTATTCACTTTATAATTACATCAAGTGATATATGATGATAGTGATGTGGTAGTTAAAGTTTTTGATGGCTTCTCTTGTCCTGCTATTGGTTCTATCACACTTCCTATTGATGTTGGAACTAAATGCTTAGATGTTAAATTTGCTATCATTCCTACATCCGATCAATTCCGTGTGAAGTTTGGACATCCTTTGCTCTCTTCCATGAAAGCGATCACTTCTACTATTCATAAGTGTTCTAAATTTCCTCATAATAATAAAATCATAACTGTTAATCATATCATTTATCAAACTACAGTGGGGCGTGGAGATGTTTCTCTTGATTATTTTTGGTGCAAACAATCCCAACCTCTTTAACATAGAAGTGATGCTCTCTTTAAATCCTATCAAGTGGAAAAATGAGATGATTTTTTCATTGAGTAAACCTAGAAATCAAACACTTAGCCTGCCTCTTGATGATCATATACCTCTTCTAGAGGATAAGATTATTCTTCCTCCTAAGGAAATAAATAATCTTCTTCCCAAAGAGGAATCCATTCCTTCTCCTATGGATGAGTTCATTCTTCCTCCCAAGGATATAAATGATCCTCCTCCTAAGTGTCAAGTTGTTCCTCCTAAGGGTAGACCTATTCCTCCTCCTTATGATGGACCAGGTCTCCTTCGTACACATCCCATTTCTCTTTTATATGGTGCGGTTTTGCCTCCTACATCTTAAAAAGATAAGCGATCGACCTCTCCTATTGTTCAACCTCAAAGACCTCAACTTGTTCATCCTTCCTTAAAAGAAGAAAACAAGCCTAGACCTGATGAGCCTAAACCTTCACAACCTTCAGTGAAAACTAAAGAAAACTGTTGTGCGAGAGAATGCCAATAAAGACGTTGTGCTAGATCTCGTAAACTTGTTTGCTAAGCCATTTCTTCTCCCAAGACACCAACTGTTGACATAATTCCATTTTCTCCTAATGACGATGTTCAACCTAATTCTCCAAGATGCAAAATGCTTAAGACAAATGATGGTTCAAGTTCTATTCCTGTTAGATATCCTATTGTTATTAATCTTGATAAAGTAATAGATCAGAATGTTGTTAATGATGAAAATATTGATCCTAATCTTTCTCATGATGAATATGAATATGTTGATTTTGACAATGATTTATCTGAGAAATTTTCAAAAGCATTAGTCCTAGCTCTGAGTAATGAACAAAGTGATCCATCGTTAGAGCATGGTCCTTGTTTGAAACTTGTGATAGCTCCATCTACCATGCTCAATATGGCTCCCCTTGCATATTGTCTGCCTTCTCGAAATAATGATGAGAAAGACCGAGAGGTGGATAAGGTTCTTGATCAGGTTCATTAGCACTGTAGACTTTGTCTCTGTCTCTGTCTCCTCTCCTCTCTTGCTTGTTTGTAACATTCTTCTATTCTTCTATTTGTTCTCCCTAGTGTAGTCTACTTGAAGACAATGCAAAGCGCTGAGATCTCTTTTAGTCTTTCCTATGTTAACTCAAAAGGCACATGTGAAACCACCATTATATGCATATATATACTATATATACGAATTATCATAAAAAACATATTGACTCCAAAATTAAGTGAAACCACCTCCTGTTTTGTGTTCTGTGATCATTATCCTTTGATTTGTCCTCTCTTGGGGGCTAAATTATTGTGATAATGTGCTTGTCTTTTTGGGTGTATCCTACCTTAAATAAATTGCTCCTAATAAGGCATGCACAATCACTTTAATGTGGGGGCATACACTTCGCTCAATGATTCTCTCTCTTGCACATCTTGATACTTAAAGTTACTTAGCTTTTGCTTTGTAATTTTTGGGGTCTTTATTTTCATGACTCATAGTAAGAGAACCTTACTAGTTGTAGTCATGGTTCTCTCTTTCTTTCTCTCATGATCTTCCGGTTTACCTTGTCATTGAAGTTGTAAGATCCTAAAGTCCATTAGGGGTGGATGTATCTTGCTTCCTTGATGACTTGTTGAAAGTTTTTCAATTTGAACACTTTGTAATTTACCGAGAGTATGATTGACTTCATACTCTCGCTAAAGTGGGGGTAAATGTAGCATCCTAAAATTGCACCCCTTGCAATTTTCGACCATATTTAGGTCTTCACCTTAGTGTTTGCACCCTTTGGCTTGATTGAAGACCTGATTATGCTCATACATATCACAAATGCCAAAATCTTTGTTAGACACAATGTACCACTGAGAGGGGGGTGAATCAATGGTATATAACTTTTCCCTTTAAGAACCTAGATGTGTATACCGATTATGGGATCCAACACAATGCAGACTTACCGGTTAGTGGGGAGACAAAAATACACATGCAATCACACATAAAGGGTCGTCACATAACACTAGTATGTACGAGGAAAACCCAACATGACAAAAAATCTCGATGAGCAATGCTGCTGGAGTCTACTGCTCCAATCTTGCCTCACAATGAAACTCTGTTACAATGTTTAGGGCACCAACCCAAGAAGCTACAACCCCTAATTTAGGGCACGAACCCAAGGAGCACCAACCCCTAACTTGTTTATGGGCTACAACCCAAAAGAGCTACAACCCCTAACTTGTTTATGGGCTACAACCCAAAGGAGCTACAACCCTTGCACCGAGCTACAACTCAGCGATCACAATCTAAACTTCAATTGCAAAAGTAGTTATCTTGTTACAAGCAGATCTTGTAACCATTTCATATACCTTACTCTGTCGGTGAGATACCTTCTATTGGCATGTGCACATTCCAATGAGACATTGTACGTGATTGAAGGTTTTGTCATTGATGGCAACCTTGCAATCCTATGGCATCGACAAAGGCATTATACCGGCATCAGCAGATCACACTCTACACCGGCACTTAGGACACCGACACTGACACAAAGAAAAGAAGTATACTGGCACAGAGGCCAATAGGATTTTGTTATATTATATTTTTTTTATTATTGTAAAAACTTTGTAAGGCGACTTGGCAAACTGTAAAATGACTTATATATAAAAGAGATCATTGTAGACATTTGAAATGAGTGAAGAAGCATTAAGGAAAAATATTAGGCAGACCTATTATGCGAAATATAGGCTAAGGGTTTATGTAAGAAGAAGAGCAACAACTGGTACTGGATCAGGCATTATAGATGCTATTGTAAAGCAGTACAAGTTATTGGATTTGTATAATCCTCATTGTAAGTCAGTGAGACTTCCCATTGGTCAGTGAGCTCTAGGCAGTTGGTCTTCCTGCATGTGTAGGCCCCTATTGTAAGTAATATTCTCTTATTGGCTAGTGAGTGAATATTGTGGGTCACAAATCTCACCAAGGTTTTTCCCACACCGGGTTTCCTCATTAAAACCTTGTGTTATGGTGTGCTTTTCATGTGGATGTTCTTGATTTTGTTTATTGCATTATTTCTTACATACCGGTACGCTGTTATAATATGTTCTGCATGTTTTAATTCAAAAAATTCTACTCACCGGTTAGATACTGATTCACCCCCCCTCTCAGTATCTGTGAGATTCCTAACAATTGGTATCAGAGCTTGGTCCTCTATTTTCAGAAGCCTAACAACTTGAGGAAGATCTTGACACCGGTAAAGATGGAAAATCTGATGAAACAACTTGAAGGAGCTCTTTCAGACTGTGATGCAGAGAAATTGAAAAATATCAAACTAGAAGATGATTTAAGGGCAGCTCATGATATTATTCAGGCACTTCAAGAAAATTTTACTGTTGCAAGAAATAAGAGAAGAGAACTTTGTGAAAAATTGCAAAATGAGAATGATGAAAAGGAATCACTTAATGATATGATAAGCAAGTTGAAACAAGAGAACATGACAACAAAGAATGAGATGCAGGATATGACTATGAGATTTTGCAAAGAGATTGATGATAGGAAGAAGAATGAAGAAGAATTGACCAGAAGACTAAGTGATGCAGCAAATGAGAACACAAGACTTAGCTATGAAAATGACATGTTGAAGATAGATCTGATGCATACTCAGAATGACTCAAATGAACTGATGAGACAAAAAGAAGTTTTAGAAAGAGAACTAGAAACTGCAAATCAACATAAATAAAAATTCAAGAAAAGCTCAGAGGAATTTGGCACCTTGCTGAAGAATCAAAAACCTAAAGGTGACACTTCTGGAATTGGCTTTGAAGTTGGTGAAAGCTCTGGTACTGCAAATACTCAGGATCACAGCAAACCGGTAAGACAACCTAATGCTTATAAATTTAATGGAAAATGCTTTAACTGTAATAATTATGGTCATAGAGCAAATGAATGTAGATCTAGAAATTATCAGAATATCAACACACCCACCGGTCAATGTTCTAAATGCAACAAAGTTGGTCACAACTCTAAAAATTGCAGAATGAATGTGAGATGTCATGTTTGTGGAAGATTTGGACATTTATCTAATCAATGCAGAACACAAACCGGCATAGGTTATGGGAAAGCTATTCAGAAGAATAATGTAACAAGATTGGGCATATTGCAAAATTCTATAGAAGTAAAAGATCACCGGCAGACAACAAAAGTTCTAGCTTGAAAGGTAAAGAAAAAGTTGAAGAGGTTAAGCAAGAATTCTCAAAACAATGGATTAGAAAAGTTGATCTAAATATTGGGAATACTTCTCCACCGGTAGAACAAATCAATGCTTCACCGGCAGGACAAAGTGATGCTTCACCAGCAGGATAGAGTAGTGCTCCACCGGCAGGAAGTTCTTCATCTAATTGAAGAAAGTTTCCTTGAGGGTTTGGCAATCTAATGACACGTGCTATTATTCCCTCGGTTAGAGATAAGAAGTTGGAAATTACTTTTTACCGATAGACAATGTTAAGTGAATACTTAACCAGCATGCATTTAATGTGGTAGATGGCAAAAAGACACTATAAAATTGGGGTTTTGGCTCCATTCCATTTCACCGAGATTTCAAACCTACGAAGAGCGCAAAGATTTCGAGCTAAGGAATTTCGAGCAAGAGGCAAGAACACTCCAAGCATTCACCCATCCTAAAGGCAACAAAAGGTATTTTATCATGGCATCCACCTCTGCAATTGAATATATAGCAAACCCTACTATTGTCGAAGTGATAAAAAGACCTAGGCCCATATTTCAGTTAGTCCCTAAGGTAGCAAAGAAAGATGATACCTTAGGTGCTTTTTCTCAAATTCCCAAGGGAGTTGTCTATGCTGAAGACCCCAAAATGTACACCCACTGCAACATTGAGGAACTAGGAGATGAACAGATTAAAACCATGTTTAAAACTGTGATATGTGATAAAAATGGCAATGTAAAAATGAACAAAAGATCATTGAAACTCTAGGATTTACAGAGATCTTTAGCATTCCTGAATTCCCCAAGGATGTGATTAGGATAGTCTTAAGCAGGGTACATGGTGAATTTTTCTGGTTAGATGCAGTCCACAAAATCACTAAGGAAGCTGTGAAAGCTATCACAGGGTTACCGACCACCGGTAAAAGGCCAGATAAAACCAAAAAGGTATCCAATGACCTAGTTACAAACCTAACTGGTGCAACATTCGACAAAAGGTCCCTAAGAGTTAATGCTGTAACAAACATTAATGTGAGATTTATCAGCATGATATTAGGGTATAAAGCTACTCATGCAAATAGACTCAATTCAGTTTCAAGTTTATGCATTAAGAGTGCTTATGATATGGTCACAGATAATGCAAAGATTGATATATGTGAGTGGTTAAAGGATGAATTAATTGACAACTTTGGAATGATTAAGAAGGACAAGAAAGGAACTTTCAGGTTTTGAAATCTATTAGTATGTCTAATGCTACATATAACCAAACAGGTTCCCGATATAGGCTACAAAGAACTTGGATATGATATACCGGTAGGTAAACAGTTAACAAAACTATTCAATAACATGGGAGAAGACAGGGAAAACAATATTCATGACTTCTTTCAAGCATTAAAGGCCAAAATGAAGAAAAGAATCAGGTTATCACAAAAGATTGTCGACAAATACAAAGATGAAATATGCTTTGTAATCAAGAAGGATGAAATTTGGATGGAAGCAATCATCCCTAGGACAGTTTGGGTAACCGAGATGGGCTATGAAACAAATGATCATATAATTGAAACATATGCTAAAACACTTCTAGAAGCCCCCAGAGAACCTAAGGAAGAAATATTTGGTAGTGTAGAAACTATTGAAAGCCAAATACAATCAAAGAAAAGAGTGAAAAAGGTTGAGGCAGTTGTAAGGAAAGGTTCCAGACAAGCAAAAGCCATCAAAGAAGATGTGTTGAAGACAACCGGTATAACAGAGGATGAGTTAGCAGCTTCACAACCTGAAACTCACCTATCATCAGTAGGTACTTCTTCGGGGAGTGACATGCCTGCAACTTTCAAAAGAGTTGTAAGGAAAAGATATCCCTCACTGGCAACCACACCCTCACCTAGGAGGACAAGACAAAAACAACAAGCAGTGAGATCTCTGGTAAGAAAGGCTACACCAAAGAAGAAGAAACTGACACCCAAAAAGAAGAAGAGGACAAACAAAGACTTGGCCCCTCTTGATATACTGCTGAATGAAATTATAGAGGAAGGTAAATTGAAAAATATAGAGAAAATATATGACACTTTAACAGCTGATGAAAAAGAACAAGTTGAAAACAGTGTTATATTGCATATGGACATGTATTAGAAGTTTTTGATGGAAGTAGTCAATGAAATTCCAAATGAACTATTTAAGAGACTGGAAGCAAGAAGACAAGCAGTAATAGAACTGGACAAGAAAATAAAGATTGAAAAGCTACTTGCTGTATATTCGGTAAACTCACCCAAAGAAATTGATGATCTAATTGCTCAAGCCAATTGGTCAGTATTTTCTACTGCACACCGACACATTGTTTTAATGTTTGGAAGAGTTAATGAGGTGACTGAGGAAACAAAAAATGGATGGGATATATTCCTAGTTGAAAAAGAAAAACAAGAAGAATACAGGAACCCCAAACCCATAAAAGTTTATCAGAAAGATAGAGACAAGGGTAAAGGTAAAGTTGGTGGACCACCTAGTATCAAGGTTAGAAACAACTTACCCCCACCTCCTTTGATTACTCCATCGGTAAAAACAATAGCTACAGAAGATCAATCGACCGCTGAGAGTATGGATGTAGAGGATGGTAATCCTAATCCTGAAGTCTTATATACTGTGGATGTTGATCCTCAAAAGATCAACATAGTGGTAGATAAAGATACAACTGATAAGACCGACATGGCTAGTGAGCCTCCGGTAGCTGAGCAAACTGAAAACACACAAGAGAAATTGGCAGAAGACAAAGAGCAAAAGGTAGAGACTCAAACTGAGACAATGCAACAAACAGAGAAAAAGGCTCTAGAATAGGAACAACAACAACAACAGGAACAGGAACATAAGAAAATAGTGCCACTGACAACTGGAGAAATAAAAAAACCATTGCTTAAAGAAATGCAGACACAAACAAACCTACCAAAGGTCATTACAAGATTGGTTACTTCCACTGATGGTACTCAGAATGTTGGTTCATCATCAGGCTACAAATCAACTAATGTGACTGAGGTACTATTAGATTCAATCAAAAAGATAACAGACTGCAGCTCACAAGCTTATAAGGCAATTGATGATACCATACCAATTTTGAAGGCAATTGCTCCTAACTGTAATATAGACAATAAAGATTATTTAGGACAACTTGATACACTGTGTAAAAATATCACAGAAAACATTGAGAAAATAAAGGAAGAGTCATTGAAGGATAAAGTAGAAATTCTTTGATGAGCAAAGAAAGAAGTGTAACAGAAATTTTGACACACTTCTATCAGAATTGTGTAATTTATTGAAAGAGTACAAAACTCTGTACAAAGACATCTATAAGACAAACTTTTTGACTGTAGATATAGACAAAAAGATGAGCAAGGTACAGGATGAGATCAATAAACTTGCAGATAATTTTGTTAACTCACTTGATACACTATCAGTTTTTGAGGAGAAGATAACAAATTTTGAAGAAGATTTACTTAAATTGGAAAGAGACAGAGAAAGAATAGTGAATAAGGCAAAACATTTGAGATTAAAACTAAGTCCAAGATTGGACTATCTAGCATCACTACGGAAGGAAGTATCTGAGGCACTAATACAGGGATAGAAAACATCGGCAAAGCATTTGCAGCATCTCACCGGTACAATGAAGAGAACAGAGACAACAATAAAGGATATCAAGAAGTTTATGGATAGTATAAACTTGATTTTGGGAGATCTTTTTCAAATTGTAACCACCCAGTTACAAGGTTGAAACTACAAACTCTACTGACATCTTGACAACCTTTGTCATTGATGCCAAAGGGGGAGTAGTGGGATGAGAAAATTCAATATCACATGAATCATATGCTCAGGGGGAGCACACACATTTTTTTTGGTAACATTTTTGGACTTCACATTTTTGGATACATTTTTTGAAATTTCTCATGAGTGTTGCCATCAATGCCAAAGGGGGAGATTGTTGGCATATGCACACTCCAATGAAACATTGTATGTGATTGAAGGTTTTGTCATTTATGGCAACCTTGCAATCCTATGGCACCAAAAAGGCATTATACCGGCATCAACAGATCACACTCTACACTGGCACCGACACAAAGAAAAGAAGTATACCGACACAAAGGCCGACAGGATTTTGTTATATTATATTTTGTTTATTATTGTAAAAACTTTGTAAGGTGACTTGGAAAATTGTAAAATGACTCTTATATATAAAAGAGATCATTGTAGACATTTGAAATGAGTGAAGAAGCATTAAGGAAAAATATTAGGCAGACCTATTGGGCGAAATATAGGCTAAGGGTTTATGTAAGAAGCAGAGCAGCAATCAGTACTGGATCAAGCATTATAGATGCTATTGTAAAGCAGTACAAGTTATTGGATTTGTATAATCCTCATTGTAAGTCAGTGAGACTTCCCATTGAGCAGTGAGCTCTAGGCAGTTGGCCTTCCTGCATGTGCAGGCCCCTATTGTAAGTAATATTCTCTTATTGGCCAGTGAGTGAATATTGTGGGTCACAAATCCCACCGAGGTTTTTCCCACACCGGGTTTCCTCATTAAAACCTTGTGTTATGGTGTGCTTTTCATGTGGATGTTCTTGATTCTGTTTATTGTATTATTTCTTGCATACCGGTACACCGTTATAATATGTTTTGCATGTTTTAATTCAAGAAATTCTACTCACCGGTTAGATACTGATTCACCCCCCCTCTCAGTATCTGTGGGATTCCTAACACCTTCTCTGCTACACCGACTCACTCTTCTGTTGCTCTCATCTGCTACTTTGCTTATCAGTAAAATCTATTGGTACACATCTCCTCTTTTTCTACTCTACCGAGTCTTCTCCTTACTCTCTTCTCTTCACCGGTACAACACTCTACCGGTTCTATGTCCGCCTTCTCTACAACTTCCTTCAGTTTTTCTCTGTCGGTATGGACACTACCAGTTCTGCTCTGCTATCGGTTGAACACTTCAACCTAATTCTCACTCACTCCGACTCTCTTCTGAGATACTCATTGAGCACTTGGCCGATTTGCTCATACATGCAAAAGTAACACACTTCGCAAGAACACAATATTCTTCTATTCAACAACAACTTAACTATGTCTTTGGTCTGCATATTTATAGACTGGTTTTCCTGTCAAAAACCAATTCAAACTTTGAGCGGTTAGGGTTTCCTCACTTACCTCAAGGAAAACCAAATCCAATCAGATTTTCCCCTATCTGATCTCTCTGATAGCCAACTGTACACCTCCACCATTATCACACCTTCTTGACCATGCCTTCTATCTTTGGCAATCTGCTTTTTACCTTGTCAGCTGATCTCTTGGTCAAGCACCGCGATTGGTCTTGTTGTTTCTTTCAACTGCCTTGATCTTCTCAATCACTCTTAGCTATCTCTCAGTTGTCCTCCAGACCTTGAGCTGCAAACCTCTGCAATAGGTCTGCAACACATCTCGTGATTTGTGGGATCTTTCATTAATGTCGACCAATTGCCACCTTGACTCTTCATGTCGGTCCAGATAGGATCACTGACCAAACACTCTACCAGTTCCTCTTTCTTGCCTTTTTACTAACCCTATCGGTATCTCACATTCTATGGGTTGACTCATGTCCGCACTTTGTTGAATTGCCGATAGAGTGCCTAAAACCGGTCTTCAGACATGTCTATTCCAAGCATGCACATTCCCAGAAAGTGGGAGGACATCTGCATCTGCACCTTGTCCCTAGTGTCGGTGGATTTACATACCGGTAAGCACTCTTGATGACACTCTGTCATCAACTTGCAACATACTTCATCTTTAGTCTGGCCATTCTCCTTTGACTGCATCTTCTCAGCCTTGCCTTCTCCTTGATCAGCTCTGACCATAACACAACCAGTTTGTTAAAGTGACAAACACATCACTCTTCATCAGTACTGGCATATCAACATGCCTTCTCTGTTGGTCAGTGCGTAATCCCGATTTCATGCACTTAAGGCATTCCTTTGTTTCATCGATAGATCTTGTGTGGGCACACTCACTGTCAGTCATTACTTCTCAAGATGATTGCATCTTCATCAAGTGGGTGTCTATTGTTCTGCAACTTCACAACATACCTGTGATCTGTTCATTCTTCTCCTACTATGTTGATGCGATTTAGGTAACATTCTGCCTCTTCATCACAAACAACATCCAAGCACCTTTCTCATCCTGCTTGTCCACTTGTCATGACCTTTGCAGGCTGACAACCACTCACTTGGTTGATCTGACTTCCCCATGTCAACATATCACTTATGAGTTGACATCTTTTCCTTACCGGTGATACACTCTACCGGTACCAATCACCTTACCATTCCATCCACATAAGTAAGGCACCAACTTGTGTACCGGTGAATCCGGAGGTCATCTTCCTTACCTTACCGGTGTTCTGCAACATAAGGTGATATCAAAGATATCTCAACCTGTACTCTTGCATGACAGTGTTGCACATTCATCTCTCATACCAGTAGTCTTCCCATACCGATTGACATCAATGAAAACACAATGCCAATAATCTCCCTCTTTGGCATTGATGTCAACTCATGTAGTATCTGGCATACTATATAATCTCTCTCCCCCTTTGTATGATCCAATGGATTCTCACTCATGTAGTATGCAGTATACTACAAAACCCTTCTCCCCCTTTGACAAAAATGGCAAAGGGCACTGTCAGGGTATCATTCCTCCTTGTATTTGCCAGGACTGACAAAATTCTTTCTCCCCCTTTGTCTTTACCAAATGTCTCTCCTTCTTTGATACCAATTGTTGCATTTTGTTGTATTTTCTCAAGTCACAACACTTGAGATGGATAACTCATCACCAATTGATCATGTAAGTTTTATACCATTTGTTAAACTACTCAATTTCAGAGGGATGTGCCAGTGAACACTACTCACCTGCCGGACAACCTGCATCACTTCTTGTTTGATCCCAAATTTCTTTAGGAATCAAATGTGATTGCACTACCAATACAACTAGCCAAATGACAGGTAGATACCCCTTACAATAAAATTCTCCATACTGGTTGAGCTGTGCAACTGTGATCATCTGATAATCTTCCAGTTCCATTATATCCACCACAACCTATAACATGATCCTGGATGAACACACTGCCATACAATGTCATAATCAAGTCATAAATCTAACCGGTTAGCCCAAAAATATGCATGCCTGCATGATCAACCACTAGGCCAACATATGTCATTCAAGTCTTTTCCAATACCACCTGCGATATGAACTCCACATTCCATGCTACCGGGGCTAATGCAATGATTTTCAACTTCATTATCTTACATAACCTGCAAGTACCTGTAGTATTTATGTCGGTAACATCCTACACATGTCGGTTCCCTGCACCGATCCACTATCACTACCAGAGCACCTTCCCGTGACTCCTGACATTCTGTGTCATATTGTATCTAATTCCAATTGTTATCTTGTTATACATTGATACAACTGTAGTGATCCAATCGTTCATATCGGCAATAGCATGTTTTTCCATGTTGCCTTCATCATTAAGGGGGTGAATGATAAATTCAGTATATTACTCCCCCTTAGATCATCCATCTCATTTAGGTCTTAGGAGATATCACCTATACATTGGATGCACAGTGCCGGTCCATGGTCTTCTTCCTCCATACCTGCTTGGTCTCATTCTTCTTCCCATTTTCTGGCTTGGGAGTAGGTCTTTCCTTCTTCTGCTGATGAGTTCTTCCATTTCCTGATCCTCCATCACAACCAAAAGTAGTGCTATAGTAGCACACAACATCCATCCCAACTTCATGATTGGGGAATCTCTTAACATACCGATTTGACCATCGTCTTCTGGTCATGTTGCTGTGATTGACAACCAAAACCGGTGGACCTCTTGCTCCTACAGGGACATTTCTCCTTTGGTTCCATGCAAGTCTCTGACTTCCATATGCTTTATATCCACTTTTCTATAGAGCATAGTTGTTATGCCGACCTCCATATGACTGCAAGTTCCTCTTTTTGCACTCAAACTCTCTATGGCCAAAACCATTGCAGTTATGACAAACGACATTTGCATAACTGGGAGAGGGGACATGCATGTATATACTCCTGGATACATTTTTCTCATATGCATGATGTCCATGAGATCCTATATTATTCTTTCTATATCTCTTTCTATATTCCTCTGCCCTATGGCCATAGCCATTACATGCATAGCAGTAACCGGTAAAAGATGGCATATGACTTACAAATTTGTTCTGCCATGCATGGGGAGATCTTACCGGTTTGGGATCTCCATTTCTGCTTCTTTAAGAATGGATCCTTGGTTGTCCATTATGTGTATCTCTTCCATGTGGTCTCTTCTTCTCCCACACTTGTTTTGCTTTGTGGGTGGTAGCATTTCTTTTTCCTCTACCGGTAGGAGGTCTTCTCTATTACTTCCTCATTTTCCCGCTTCTGGTGAAGTTGTCTTCTCCCATCTTCCCTTTACCTTTGGGATCTGCATTGTTCCTTCTTCTTGCAACACTGGTCTTATTTCTTGTCTGCAAGTCCTCACCGGTTGTATTTAGATCAACCTTCTTACGGGGAGCATTTATCACAGTGAAGGTTTGGCCATTGTTTTCTCCATTTGAGGAGACAAAAAGAATGCCATTGTGCGGGACATTCTTGCTGGTGGAACATTCATCGGCACCACTTCCTAATCCTTCAGTGCCCTTGGCATGCTTCTGCTTCTTCAACATTTTGTCCAAGGCATCACTGCTGCCATCAAACCTGATTCTTACCTTGCGCTTATCTTGGAACTTCTCAAGGTCATTTCGGAGAATATCCATTTCTCCAAGCAAATTTTGATATTCTTTATCTTTACCTTCTATCCTAGATGCCAGATCTCCACAACAGCACACCTTGGTGTTCTTTGCCTGAGAATTCAACTCTGAGATGCATTTCTTAGATTCCTCAAAGCATTTTGTCAGCCGGTTCTTCTCTACTATAGCAACATTCTTGAATATCTTGTATTCATTTCTCAAATTATCCCTTTCACTTTCCTTGGAGTCCAAGACTAATTTCAAATTATCATTCAATCTTTTTGTTTCTTCTAGTTGAGTGGTCAATAAGCCAACCTTTTGGTCTGACACATCAAGGCAGGTTCTCAACTGACTGCAATCCTCATGAACTAATCTTCTATAGATTTAAAAATCATTCCTAATATTTTGAAGCTCTTCTAGAGCACTTACCAGTTCACACTCAAGATCTACTTCTACATCTTCTTCTTCTTCTCCTTCACTATCAAATAGATCTTGATGGCTAGATCTATCTGTTTTGTCTCCTTCTTCCTCATCATCACTGCCAAACACATCTTGTCGGTGGGATCTATTTGCCTTATCACTTGCAGATGTGTGCACCTCATCTTCAGATCCTTGAGCCATGAGGAGGTGGGTTCCTATTTCATCAATGCTATGACTTCTAGTGGATCTGCCTTCATCATCTACACATGTATCTACTGCATTGTTCTTCTCACTTCCACACACTAATCCAATGGTGCAGGGTTCATTTCCATAGATATTCCTTAGTCTATCCCATAGACTCTTTGCTGATTTACAATTATCCACATGTGAGGAGACATCACCGGTGAGCCCACTAAATTAGGGCACCAACCCAAGGAGCACCAACCCCTGATTTAGGGCACCAACCTAAGGAGCACTAACCCCTAACTTTTTTATGGGCTACAACCCAAAGGAGCTACAACCCTAACTTGTTTATGGGCTACAACCCAAAGGAGCTACAACCCTTGCACCGAGCTACAACTCAGTGATCACAATGTAAACTTCAATTACAAAAGTAGTTATCTTGTTACAAGAGAATCTTGTAACTACTTTATATACCCTACTCTACCGGTGAGATACCTTCTCTGCTACACCGACTCACTCTTCTACTGCTCTCATCTGCTGCTTTGCTTGCTAGTAAAGTCTACCGGTACACCTCTCCTCTTTTTCTTCTCTACCAAGTCTTCTCCTTACTCTCTGTTCTTCACCGGTACAACACTCTACCGGTTCTATGTCTGCCTTCTCTACAACTTCTTTCATTTCTACTATGCCGGTATGGACACTACCAGTTCTGCTCTGCTACCGGTTAAACACTTCAACCTAATTCTCACTCACTCTCACTCTCTTCTGAGATACTCGTTGAGCACTTGGCTGATTTTCCCTTACATGCAGAAGTAACACACTTTGTAGGAGCACAATATTCTTCTATTCAATAGCAACTTAACTATGTCTTTGGTCTACATATTTATAGACTGGTTTTCCCGCCAAAAACTAATTTAAACGTTGAGTGGTTAGGTTTTCCTCACTTACCTCGAGGAAAACCAAATCCAATAAGATCTTCCCCTATCTAATCTCTCTGACATCTAATAGTACACCTCCACCATTATCGCACCTTCTTGACCACGCCTTCTATCTTTGGCAATCTTCTTTTTACCTTGTTGGCTGATCTCTTGGTCAAGCACTGCGACTGGTCTTGCTGTTTCTTTCAACCGCCTCGATTTTATCAATCACTCTTAGCTATCTCTTAGTTGTCCTCCAAACCTTGAGCTGGAAACCTCTATAACACATCCCGTGATTTGTGGGATCTTCCATTAATGTCGACCAACTACCAGCTTGACTCTTCATGTCGATCCAGGTAGGATCACCGACCAAACACTCTATCGGTTCCTCTAAACTGCCTTTTTACTAACCATGTTGGTATCTCACATTCTACTAGTTGACTCATGTCTACACTTTGTTGAACTGTCGGTGGAGCGCCTAAAACCGGTCTTCAGATATGTCTATTCCAAGCATGCACATTCCCAGAAAGTGGGAGGACATCTATCTGCACCTTGTCCCTAGTACCGGTGGATTTACATACCGGTAAGCACTCTTGATGACACTCTATCATCAATTGTCAGCAAACTTCATCTTCAGTCCGACCATTCTCCTTTGACTACATCTGCTCAGCCTTGCCTTCTCCCTGATTAGCTCTAACCATATCACAACCGGTTTGTCAAAGTGACAAACACATCACTCTTCATCTATACTGGCATCTCAACATGCCTTCTCTGTTGGTCAGTGTGTAATCCGGATTTCATGCACTTAAGGCATTCCTTTGTTTCATCGATAGATCCGGTGTGGGCACACTCATTGTCAATCATTTCTTCTCATGATGATTGCATCTTCATCAGGTGGGAGTCCTGTTGTTCTGCAACTTCACAGCATACCTGTGATCTGTTCATTCTTTTGTTGCTATGTTGATGTGATTTAGGTAACATTTTGCCTCTTCATCACAAACAACATCCAAGCACCTTGCTCATCATGCTTGTCCACTGGTCATGACCTTTGCAGGTTGACAACCACTCACTTGGTTAATCTGACTTCCCCATGACAATACATCACTTTCTAGTTGACATCCTTTCCTTACCGGTGATACACTGTACCGGTATCGATCACCTTACCATTCCATCACAACAAGTCAGGCACCAACTTGTGTACCGGTGACTCCTGGGGTCATCTTCCTTACCTTACCGGTATTCTGCAACACAAGGTGATATCAAAGATATCTTAACCTGTACTCCTGCATGACAGTGTTGCACATTCATCTCTCATACCGATAGTCATCCCATACCGGTTGACATCAATGACAACACAATGCCAACAATCTTGACTTTGCACTTGTTCTACACTTGATCCTAACCCCAAAATAGGGCAGGATGAGGGAACCATGCCATGGTTCCCCCTTATTTTGGACCCTCTTTAATCCCTTTTTCCCAGTTCAAGCATGAGCGAGATTCTCCTCTCCATGTCGGCCTATGTCAGAAAATTACCATTCAAGAGAAATTGAGCATTTTTAGTCTTCTTTCAAGCCTTGGAGCAACAAGAAAGTCAAGATTCAAGCATTGAAGTGGAGATCAACATCTTATTTTATGAAACCCTAATTCCATGTGGAGGCAAGAAATACTTCAGAAGGAGGTATAATCATTTCATTTTCAGTCATAATTGAACATCTACCTCAAAAGGAGAACATTTCCTTTCAGTCATTTTTTTAACATTTATGTCAATTCCATGGTTAATTCCAAAACCAAGGTTTGACTAGAGGCAAGGCCCTATTCCCAACCTATTTCCCTTTTTTATGTGTGGAAGAAACAGGTGCGCGACTATACTTCTGGAAATAATCTTCAAATAGATATACGATATAACCCTTTTCGACCCGCAAAAAATTCGGAGGACCAAGAGGCAGCGCCATGATCCCTGCTTTTTCAAGCCAATTTTGCAGGGCAGATCCAAATCAACTTATATTTCTCAAATCCAGGTGCACGACTGAATCATGCATCTGTAGCTCAGTATTTTCTTAGTTTTATCTTCATTGTCAACACTTTACCCTAAATCATCATTTCAACTTACAATAGAGGAAAAAATACATCATAATCCATCAATTCACTTAGTATTCAATCCTTATTTGATTTGTGATTGAATCTAGTAGATTCCCCCCTCTTTTGAATGTACAACCATTCTCCCCCAAAGTGAAAATTAATTTGGTGATTTCTCCTTCTATGTTGCAAATTGCCGAATCAAATTTTCCCCTTTACAGCGAGTCTAAGAATTTTCTTGAACTTCAGACTCTTGAGTTCTTTCTTTTGCACTTGCACTAGTTCCTTCCTCTTGATGCACTGGATTTACTGGAACAATTTGAACTTGGTTTTGACTTAGAGGTTGCTTCCCTTTATTTGCACTGTCACTCTGATCATCTAAATTATATCCACAAGATCTGTACTATCTCTCATTGCTTTCATCAACCCTAACATTTGCACTCTCAACTATCTTCCTCAATCTCTTGTTATAACATTGGTAAGCGTTGCTTTTAGTAAAATAACCAAGAAATATTCCTTCTTCACATCTAGCATCAAACTTTCCTAGATTTTCATCTCTTTTGATATAACATTTACTTCCAAAAATTCTGAAAAATTTAACAGTAGGAGCATGACCAAAACATAATTCATAAGGAGTCTTACTGGTATCACCTTTGATATGCACCCAATTAATAGTGTAAACAACAATACTTACAACCTCTCTCCAATAGCCATACAGAACATTTCCTTCCAACATCATGGTTTTAGAAGCTTTTTGAATGGTTGGAGTAGACAAATGTCTTCTTATCCCATGTTCTTCACAAAATGCATTAAATTCACTGGAAGTGAATTCACCACCACTGTTGAATCTTAGACACTTAAGCTTCAAACTTGTCTCAGTTTCAACCATAGCTTTGAAAATTTTGAATATCTCTAGAGCTTCAGACTTCTCTCTTAAGAAAGTAACCCACATCATCCTTGAATATTCATCAATTAGAAACATGAAATATATGTCTCCTTGCAAGTTTCTAACTCTAGAATGTCCAGACAAATCAGTATGCACAAGATCCAATAATCCATTTGAAAAATGCTTCTTACTCTTGAAAGTAACTCTGGTTTGTTTCCCTAACTAACATTCCTTGCACATAGGGTTGGCTGGTGTCATCAACTTAGGAGGATCTCTCACATCATGAGTAGAACTTATTTTAATATGTTATCAAAATTCACATGACACATCCTTCTATGCCACAACCAACTTTCATCAACTTGAGCAACCAATCATATTTTACGAGCACCACTTAAGTGAAATATATTACCTTTACTCTTTGTGTTGGAATCAATAAACACTGAGAGGGGGGGTGAATCAGTGTTTTGTAATTAGAAAATTTATTAAATTGATTCTTCAATCACCAAATGCATAAGAATGAAAGTAAAATGCAGAGACATAAACCAATCAACCACAATACCATAACACAAGAATTTTATGTCGAAATCTAGAAAGGGAAAAACCACGGTGGGATTTGAACCCACAATACTATTATACTTTGATCAGGAGTATGATAATATTACAAAAGGGGAATGCACTTGCATTCAGACACACTGCCTAGAGCTCACTGCTCAAATACAAAATAGGGCTACAACCTGGAGGAAGGCTCACTACCTTATAGGATATTACAATTGATTATAATAATGAATGAACTAAAGAATAGCATCTACTAATGCACAATAGTAGTTTCGGTTAGGCTCAATTTGACTTCTGCAATTGTTCTTCTTGTCTTCTTTGTTCCGCTGCATTGTCATACACCAGAGCACCAAAATATTTAATCACATTCACCAAACTTCTCACATTCGCTCATACAAGCTTCTCACACTCATATTGTCTTTTAAAATGCTTAACAAAATCGGTCTTATATCTGCACTACCAAAATAGATCAATTCCCATGTTGGCTTCTAAAAACCATATAACACACAACATGAAATGTGTATCAACAAGTCAACTCAATCCATCCACAAATCTATATGCGGACCCAAATAAAATTATAACAAGCTTCACATATGTCGGCCCAATCTCCTCGAACTAATAATCACTAAAATCATCCCAAGATTCCGTACCACACGTTATATCAAAATAGCTCTGTTATTCTTAAATTATCGGATATCGGACCTTCAGTCTTGCTCATGAATCAACACTGACTATCAGGATTGTAGAATAATCTTCCTCGAACCTTGAATCATTTGCCTTTTTTACTATAACCAAAATTACACAACCAAAATCAAGATATGCACACTATACTCATGCTCTACCAGTTATTGTATTCCACCTTCCAGACTTATGCCTCATTAACAATGCGAATTCCGGTAAACCAAATCTTCATGCACCAAATATGATTTTTGAACTGAGTTGCCATCAATGACAACTCCTAAGCATTAATCATGCATCAATATTCACCGAAATAGTGTCTCTTATCAACAATCTCCCCCTTTGGCATTGATGGCAACATTGTGAAAAATGAACTATACACTCAAAGCTGCAAAAATCCAAAACTTGAAAAATCTCCAAGACTCTATAATCTCAACAAGACTCAACAAGCTCCCCTTGATGATTTGCACCATTTTTCACTTCACTCTCTCCCCCTTTGACAATAATACCAAAGATAGGAATCCACCAAAATTTTTATACATGAATATATATAGTGACTTACAAAAATTTAAAAATATCTGCAAAAATTGTTTTTAGGCTCAACTAGTGGTTATCCCAAGCATTCTTTAAACTCTCCAAAATACTGATTGTACCACTGAAAAGATATGCATGCATCTCTGCTCCTTTGCAGTCTGTCAGAACACTCTTATTCAGAGCATCCTTTGCATCTTCTATACTGTTGATTAGTGAGTCTATTCAGGGAGTGATAGGGCTTCTTACTTCTCCAACTCTGCCCAAAATTACGTCTTTTTCCTAATTTAAACTCTTAATCTTATCCAATATATTCATAACTTGTGCTTCAAAATTGCTTGTCGGGACTGATTGAGGTGCATATGATTGAGATATGCTAGCTAACTGCTCTTCACACTCTTTTATTTTCTTGTCAATATCAACAATAAACTTAGACAAAATTAGACATGACTTGATTTTTGGCCCCCTTCATCTAATGCATCTTGTGTATTCTTCATAATAGTTATCAAACTCACTCTATCTTCCTCAACCATTTAAAAAAATATCTTCAATCTCATAGCATTAAACTGAGTCAAAAATCTAACATTTTCCACCTTCTCCAAAGACAAAATGAGATTCTACTACATTTAGCATGCTCCTAAGCTTACCGAAGGGATTATCAGTTGTATTCGGTTTGAAGGAGGGGAACATTTTCTCCAATAGATCTACTGCTAATGTTATCAACTCTTTATCTGCGGTGTGGGACTTCAACAAATCCTCACTGGCTTTTGCTTGTGCAAGATTTGCTAGCTTCAATGCTTGAATAGGAGATAATGAACATAGATCTACAGGCCCTTGAATGAAATCATTTGAGTTTGTGACAACCTGTTTACCCCTGCCAGCTACAGTGTCTCTTGCCACTATCACCGAAGCCTCTCTTCTCCTTTCTCCTTCTCTGTGACCTCTGCACTTGTATCTTTTTCACCCTTTTCTGCTTCAACCTCTCTTTTCTTTATCCACTTTTTCACTCTCCTCGGCTGCTTTCTCAGAGTCAACTTCTATTACCAGAGGATCTTGTTCAGCTTCATCGGAGTTATCAATGATAGCAGTATCATTTACAACTGTGGTTTGATCATTTGTCTGCACTGTTGGAGTGACTTTCTTATTTGTTTGGTCATTCTTCTCATCAGGAACAACTGCATGCACTTTCAAAATGGATGTATCATGTTACTTCTCTTCCGATTGAGTGTCATCTTGTGCCGGATTAACATTATATTTGTGCTCTATTAGAAATTGTCTCAAAATTGCTTCGGTCTCTTTAGTCACTTCATCTATTTTACCGAGCATGATTTTATTGACTCTCTTCTTGCTTCTAAATCTATTCTTTGTAATCTTTAACAATCTATCATCTTCAGCTTTAGAAATTATAGAATTCAAATTAACTAATACATATTCCTTTATTTTTTCATCTTCCAAACTAGCTGTATATCGCCTTGCATCCAAAATATCATATAATTCCTTCCAAATCACAGATGAAAGCTCTATCAAGGTTTTGCTATAAACATTCATATACTGTACAACTTCTCCTTCAATAGCCCTTTGATCATTATCATCACAATTTTCATAATATACAGACACATTCTCCAAATTACCTTCCTTTAGCACTTCATCAATTATTTCATTTAAATTCATTGGGGGTACAATGACATAAGTACCTTCTAGCTTTCCGGAATTTAGAACTTCATCCAATTTTGACTTTTGTTTCTTTCATGCTCTGGATCTACCAGATGGTTCAACTTATTTCCTTGGCTTCTTGGTCGGATGAGCTCCACTGGATTGAGGCTTCTTCACCACCCTAACATAGGTAGCTATCTTCTTCACCTCTCTCACTGCTTCATCAGATTTTGTCTCTATATCCTCAACAGTGGCTACAACATATTCTCTTTGTGGCTTCTCCTTCCTTTTCTCTACTCCACCGATTGACTTGGATTTTGGCTTGGGTAAAGGGATAGGCTTTTGAGCACCAGAGGTAGGTTTTGATTGGGCTTGGTCTGCTTGGGAGAAGTGGAGGCCAGTTTTGTCTTAGGCTTCACCATATCCTCCTCCTTCAATATATTCTGCTCCCTAGCCCTTTGAACAACTTCTTTTGTTATTCCCATTTGTTCTGCAAGCTCTTCAACCTCTTTTTTGACCTTCTTCTTCCTTGAGGGATCAGTGAATTTCTTGTGTAGGTCAAGATCTTCTCCTTGTAAGTCTCAAAATTGTCTTCTTTTTCATCTACCGGTTTGCTCAATAGGTGTTGAGCATATGCATCAAGAGTGTTTCCAACCACCTCATACCCCACGGGCATGATCCAAACGTTTCTAGGTTCTGCTGCCTCCATGTGGCATTGATCTTTGTCTACCATGAAGCATATGGTGTCTTCATATTTTTCAACAATGTCTTTTGGGATCCTCTCTCTGCTTTCCATCATTACCTTAAATGATTTGAAGTAACCCCATAAAGAATATTTCTGAGTTAGCACATCACCCAATCCTTGCAAACCTTCCTTAATTTGGAGTGCCATCGATTTATTGTAAGCCCATTGTACTTTTTCAATACCAAGGATTTCATTCAAAAAGTAAAGTGCCAAACAAAAAATCAAAGAACTGAACTTGAAAACATCCTTCTTATCTTGTTTGATCTTCTTCAAATTGCTCATTAACTCACTAAGAAGTACTCCACATAGATCGTATTTCTTGTCCTCCTTGAGCATCTGATAGGCTGCAAATATTGCAGTACCAAATATTGAATTCTGTCTGCTGGATTGGTACACCTTATATCCTATCACTATTGAAGCAAATCTCACATCACGTTCAATAATATCACTTATTGTCATCGACCGACTGTCATGTTGGGATCCGATAACCTCTGTCACTATTGTGTTCTTGACATTTCTCAGACCGGGGATCTCATCGGTTACATTCAAACATGTTACTTCTTGAATGGATTGCTTTGTGAACTTGTGAGGTCTATCTAGCCACATAAAATCATCATGGATTCAGCTCAAGACATACCTAACCCATTCGGGTTCATCAAACATCGAAAAATGAACAAATTGGATAAAACCCTTGTCTTGCAATGATTTGAATTTGGGCTTCAAATTCCCCATTCCATCCATCATATGCTTGGTGTATAATGATAGCATGTTTGCATTCCCAAGCTCTTCAATATTACAATGAATGTATGCCCTAATATCTTCATTGTGCAACACGCCATAAGACACAAAAGAAAATGCTCCTTCTAGATCATCTTTGACTAGCTTGAATGGATGTTTCTTAAACACTGGCCTTTCTCTTTCAATTATTTCAACTACCAACAAAGTTGCTACACCAGATTGTGATGCCATTTTGAAAATAGGGTATGAAAAATGGCTCGAACGCAGATAAATACCTTTTCAGTTTCAATCAGATGCTAGGAATCGCCGTCGGATCACTTCAAGCTCTGCTCAATCTCATTCGCCTTGCTCTCCTACTCTTTTTTTTCATTCGCAATATGAATAATGAGTGATAGAATGCCCTTTTTATCCATCAAAAACCTAACTTTAAGATGTAATAAATGCACAACCCAAAAGGCTTTCTGGATACCCTATTTCTTCAAGAATTCATCACCAGACTCTCAGATAGGTGTGTAATCTTCCAGATATCAACTCCACAACTAATCTCAATAATCTACAACCATCCTCAATCGGTTATAGATCTCCGAAAGATGGTTTTAAGGGATCTACATGAAAAGCTTCCCCCAAAGGCTTTGGGCCTTAGTTACCGAATGAGGTTCCAACATCAGAATCAGGTGTGGAGCCATTCTGAACATTTGAATCTTCCTTCTTAACGTACATCTTCTTATGTTTCTCTCTAACTTCTTCAACCTTCGCTTTGCCCTTTTCATCTAATCTTTTCTTGTCTACCAGAGCATTCTTATTCACATTCTTGCTTTTACAATATTTTGCAATGTGATCGGATTTGTTGCATGCCTAGCAAACAACATTTCCTTGCATAGGCCTGAAGTTCATCTGATTTTGTCTCATCTTGCATTGGTTAAAAATGTGTCCAAACATTCAACAAGCATAACATCTCTTATTTTGGAATTTGTTCATCATTTGTCTAGGATGTCTTACCAGAGATCTCTTATTCTTCTGATGATTGCTTTCTCTAGAACTGGAGGATTCTCCTTTCTCATATCCAAGTCCTCATATGTCTTTTCCACTTCTCTGACTTTCCAACATCTCATCTAACCGGGTTGAGCTAGCTTTGAATTTTTCTTTATACTCATTAGCAGTGGAAAGCTCATCTCCCAGGATTATGATCTTCCTTTCAAGTTCTTGTTTATTATTCTTGGATTGCACCAATTCAAGTTTCAACTGATCATTCTCACATGTCAACCTGCAACATTCATCAAATCTATCCTTTAACGAGTGAGTTAGATTTTCCTTATTCTTCTTGTCTTCAATCTCCTTTGTCAGCTTCATCACAATGGATTGCATTTCATTCTTTAGGACTGCATTTTCTCTAGCAAGCTTCTCACATTCATCTATCTTGCCTTGTCAGACTTGATTGTCAATGCTTTATTCTTCATTATCCTTAAGTTTATCCATTAGTTCCTTTCTCTTATCTTTGGATGTGTTCACTTGTTCTTTCAGAGATTCAATAAAATTTTCAGCTGCTTCTAGGCTTCTCTTCAGACTACTTTTCTATTTCATAGTTGCATCGAGATCTTCAAGTGCCATAGTAAATTGCTTCTGCAAACCAAAGTTCATTGATTCAATCTTTCAAATCTTCCTCAAGCTGTTAGGCTTCTTCCGAGAAACTAAGCTCTGATACCAATTGTTGGAATCAATGAAAACTGAGAGGGGGAGGGGGGGTGAATCAGTGTTCTAGAATTAGCAAATTTATTAAACTAATTCTTCAACCATTGGATGCATAAGAGTGAAAGTAAAGTGCAAGAACATTAACCAATCAACCACAATACCATAACACCAGAATTTTTACATGGAATCCCAGAAAGGGAAAAACCATGGTGGGATTTGAACCAACAATATTATTATACTTTGATCAGGAGTATGATAATATTGCAAAAGAGTAATGCACTTGCACTCAGGCACACTGGCTAGAGATCACTATTCAAATACAAAATAGGGCTACAACCCAGAGGAAGGCTCACTATCTTACAAGAGATTACAATTGATTACAATAATGAATGAACTGAAGAATAGCATCTACTATTGCCAAATAGCAGTTCCGGTTAGGCTCAATATGACTTCTGCAACTGTTCTGCTTGTCTGCTCTCTTCTATTGCACTGCCATACACCAAAGCACCAAAACCTTCAATCAAATTCGCTAAACTTTGCACATTCTCTCATACAAGCTTCTCACACTCATATCATGTTTTAAAATGCTCAGCCAAATCGGTCTTATATATCTGCACCGCCAAAATAGTTCAATTCCCATGTCGTCTTCCAAAAACCGCATAACACACAACATGAAATGTGTATCAACTAGTCGGCTCAATCTGTCCACAAATTGATATGCAGACCCAAACAAAATGATAACAACATTCACATATGTCGGCCCAATCTCCTCGAACGTGAAATCAATCACTGAAATCATCTCAAGGATTCGCACCACACGTTACATCAAAATAGCTCCGTTCTTCTTGAATTATCGGATACCGGACCTTCAATCTCACTCATGAATCAACATCGGATATCAGGATTACGGAATAACCTACCTTGAACCTCGAATCATCTACCTTTATTATCACAATAGAAATTACACAACCAAAATCAAGATATGCATACTGTACTCATGCTTTATCGGTTACTATATTCCACCTTCCAAACTTATGCCTCATGAACAATGCAACCTTTGATAAACCAAATATTTATGTACCGGATATGATTTATGAACTGAGTTGCTATCAATGACAACTCCTAAGCATTATCCATGCATCAATCTTCACTGGAACAATGACTCTTGCCAGCACTTTGTACCCAATATTCTGCACATGTCATTCTTGAATTGGAGATCATATCCCTTCTCAACCATATGTCCAACACTCAAAAGATTATGCTTTAGGCCTTCCACATACAAGACATCATCAGTATTGTGCTTACCGTGAAGAGAAATAGAACCTCTCCCATGGATTATACCAACTTTGTCATCACCAAGATTCACGACTCCACCTTCATACATTTCCAACCTCACAAAGTTACTCTTATCACCTGTCATATGATGAAAGCATCCGCTTTCAATTACCCATTCATCTTTCTCTTCAACTTGTACAACCAAAGCTCTTTCCACATTCATGCAGTTAGCAGAATTAGTAGGTATTGGATCATCTTCTTTAATAGCAATAAACACCCATTCATTATCACTTGTATTTCCTTTATCTGATTCATCATCTGACACACCTTCATTAGTATCATGATAACATCTCTTTTGAAATTTAGGCTTGAAAGATTTTGTAGGAACTCTTTTCAGACACCTTGAGGAAAAATGACCTATATTATTGCTGGAAAAACATTTAAGTGACAACTTTCCTTCATTCTTACCGACTCCTTTTGGAAATCTCTTGGCAATAATTGCTTCAAGCTCCTCAAGCTCTCGCTCTTCTTCAATTTATTTCCTCTCCTTCTCATATCTAGACATCCACCTTGAAGAAATTTCTCCCAGATCATATATTTGCTTATCATTTCCGGAAACAATGGCTTTGAATACAGATTCTACCTTAGGAAGAGAATCACCAAACTCACTTAACTCAAAGGTTGAAATCTTACCAATCAACATGTGCTTGGTTACATTAGTCATGACCCAGATATCATCAATAGCAATGAATTTATGTTTGTAGGATGCAGGTAAAGATCTGAGCACCTTAGCAACAATCTTCGATTCTTCCAACTTCCCACTAGGACATCTGATATTACACACTAGTTCATACACCTTATGCATAAAAGAAGCTGATGTTCTCATCTTCGCCCATTCTTAACATCTCTTATTTTCCTTTTAGGCTCTGCAACTTAGCAATCTTCACATAATTGTTTCCTTCATACAAAGTTTTTAACTTCTTCTAGATCTCATGAGAAGTTTGCAATTCCATAACAATTGTCATCTCAAAGTCAGTCAGATCACTCAAAAATGCTTCCTTAGCCCTAATATTGCATTCAACTTCCTTTATCTCATTCAGAGTAGGAGCATTTGCAGGAATGGTATACCTATTTTTAGTAAGTCTAATAACATTCACCAATGCATCTCAGGTGTCACTCCATGCGATTCTTCCAAAGAGAGTAGTTAGTGCCATCAAATCTCAAACTGTCCTTCTTGTAGGCTTCCATCTTGGATCATGAGTAGTTAGTGCCATCAAAACTCAGACTCTCCTTCTTGTAGGTTGCCATCTTGGATCACCTCAAGTGGTCAAGATTCTTCAGAGGAACCTGTTCTGTACCAATTGATAAATAGAGAAGACAATTGAGAGGGGGAGGGGGAGGGGTGAATCAGTTGTCACCAAAAACCTACACACCTTAAACTTATTCTCATATTTGATAATTAAGAAATGAAAACATAAATCAACAACACATCACAACCCCACATAACACGAATATTTTTTACATGGAAAACCCGGTCAAGGGAAAAACCATAGTGGGAATCTACCCACATACTCTATTAGAAGTATAGAAGTATTATAATGGGGAATGCACATGCAATCAGACAAACTATCTAGAGCTCACTGCTCAAAACAACAAGGGCTACAACCCAGGGAAGGCTCACTGCCTTACAAATAGATTTAGATCACATCTGAAGATCATGAACTGAGAAAATAACATCTCCTTAATGTGTGGTTACAGTTCTGGTTAAGCACATAACAACTTTCTCTTCTCCACACTTCTTCTCTTCTTCCGAAAGATCAATACATTATTCTCTCTTTCATCCACAACCACACTCAATATAAAGATATATTTATTTATACATGACATCAACCTTGGAAAGATCAACAAGGTCGACTCAACACACATAAAACAATTACAATGATATAGTTGTTGATCTTATACAAATTATGACATGCGAACCAAAACAATGTCAACTAAGACATACACATGGACCCAAATTGTCACCTCGAACACGCTACACCTCTAGGAATTATACATCGAATATCCACAACACACTATAATCATTCAGTTGGCTAAAAACATGAAGAACACTAATGCACTGGAGAAAAATCATCAATCACGAGCCCAATGATCAATGCAGACCACCAACACAAAAGACACATGATCTAGAAACATTCACAAGCATCAAGATTTACCATAGCAACATCCGCACAAACATGAATTACTAGAATCATCAACATCATTATACCGAACCTCAAGAACACTAACTGCAATGACTGTCAACCTTGAAAAATAACTTGTAGACCTCCAAATCATGAACCACTTGAATTGAAGATACACATCAACTTTCCAAACATTCCACCAAATCCACATATCAAGATATTACAATACAAAGCAATACAGATCAAAATACTGAACACTTCCATCACTAAACAACTGAAAAAAATAGCCACAACACAAATATCCATAACTCAATAAAATCTTCATGCAAACCTCTGAAACTTGAACTAAAACTACTGCACACAACCTTCTACAAACCCTTTAATCTGCAAACTCTAGGCTTCAACATGCTGAACAAACTAACTCACTAAACTTTATTGCTATATTGTCACAGACAGAGAAATATGTTGACATGAATGACAACACAAAGTACATATTTGCAACATACTACCAACAATCTCCAACAATCATCCAACAAAACTAACCATCTCTCAACTGAAGTAGAACCTCTCAAGAAGATGATATCACAAGTGACTACGAAGTTGGGGCAACTGAAGGTGGACCCCTCATCAAGATAGGGTCAATCCCAAACTTATAACAACTAGAGGAAATATCAAAATCAAAACCAAAATCGAAGATATAATCAGAATCCATTCAACTAACCATGGAATATTGGCCCAAACAACGATCGAGTACCTCATGAGCACCTAGATGCGTGCGATACTCCCAATCATGTCTAGAATAAACATGGCCGAAATGAACCTGATGACAAATTGGTGTAGGCTTCACGATACTACGTCACACTATGAGGTGAATTGCGCTCAAATGGAAAAGGTCATAAGAATAGTTCAAGCGGATGCGCAACCTAAGGTGCGAGGTGAAGTCACTAGGCCTGAAAAGGTCAATGCCACTATGTTGGTGGACACCTTTCTCCTTTCTCTTTAGGGAAGAGGGATAAGCTAAGATAGAGTCACCAATGTATGATGCCCAATCTTTCCAAAATCCCGGGAACACTTACAATCTGAGGAGTTAAGCTAAAGCACCCCTTACAACTCCATCACCTCAGAAGGATGGACAAGTACCTCCTGACCCTAATGCAAGAAATAATCCTCCACCTCCTCAAGGTCCCCAGGCAACATGTGCTAAGGTAGAGAAAAATAAAGACTTTGTTAGTAGGCGTCCTTATGATGTCATTGGAGAGATGGAAAACACCACTATTACTATGTTATTGATGGATGTTCTATTATATTGCCCAAAGAAAAATGAGGCACTCCTCAAGAAGCTTGATCAATTAGAATGTCAAACTAGTGAAGTCATGATGGTCATGATCGAAGATGCCAATGCTACCTTCTACCATGATAAAATGGAGAATCCATCATTTCTTCTCTGCATCAAGATCTTTGGGAAGAACCTACATAACTGCCTAGTAGACTTAGAGGCTTCTGGCAATGTTATGCCATATACAATATGTCAAAAGTTAAGACTGAATCCCATCCACAACAATAGTAAAGTTCTACAATTGGACAAGATTGAAGTCAATGTAATTGGGGAGTTGAAAGATGTATACATATAGTTGGTTGCTGATCCACAAATCTCATGATATACAAACATCCAGGTAGTTGACATTTTAGAAGTTTATGGCATGTTGTTAAGTAGAGATTGGTCTAAGACATTGGGTGGCTACTTCTCTACTTGTTTTACATATTTGTGGCTCTCTTGGAAGGGTGTAAGCAATTAGATTAGAATTGATAGTGAGTCAAGACTTAAGAAGATGATCACTGATTATGGTGCATCCAATGAGGTGGCTTACCTTGAAGTTAGTCTTGTGGTGTATAAAGTCAATGAGATTCCGACTCTCACAACAATATTGGCCACCTAGTCACTCCAAGCAGACAAGTCAAAGAACCTGGAGAGGATCAAGAAGTTTACTGTTAGGATGCGACAAGGGATGCAACTCTTAGGAGATGACCTTTGTCTTGAAGATCTATTGCTGCCAAAGTGGTGTAGGATACACCATTAAGAACATTCAAAGGTGTCTTGCATTACTTCCAGGAATGAAATTACCAAGTTGATGAGGGTACTGATTACGATACTGCTCCTGAAGAACATGGAGCAACAATCGGTTTTGATTGAGAAATTCCCCATGAAAAGAATAGTGATGCTAAAGTTGATGATCACGTCCACCTTATAGAAACATTAGCACCAATTGAGGAGACTTATATCCCTCCTCTGATCGAAGATTCACCAATGGTCCAAGATCAAGACACCAATGTACCTGAGCATCTTGTACCCACAGTGCACAAAAAAAAGAAGGAAAATAAAAAAAGTGATATATGGTTGCTGAAATTTGATGAATCTAAATCTAAGCAAGGCAATGGAGCGGGGGTAGAGTTGATTGACCCAAAGGGCAAAGCATTCCTGGCCTCCTACCAGCTTCAGTTCTCTTGCACAAACAATGTTTCAGAATACGAAGCCTTGGTTAGAGGACTCTTGTTGGCTCTTAAAAAGGGCGCCAAATTATTAAAAGTGCATGGAGACTTAGAGCTAGTCATTAAACAAACAAGAATCTAGTACGCCTGTCATGACAAGAGATCGACAACCTATAAGAATAGATTTTGGAGTCTTATTGAAATTTTGATTCATTTGATATTTAGTTGGTGCCTCGAATAAAAAATTGCATACCATATGCATTAGTGGTAGCGGCAAGTACCCTCAAACAAATTAGTGAGTTCCCATTGAAAAGGTTCTCTGTTGAGTTGGTTCTTACTCCAATAGTACTTGATAATATCACACACTTTCAAGTTTTTGAAGATGATAGACATATCCTTGCTTTGATAGCAAATTTAGGTGCTTTTGAGGATCAAATCATTGACGAAGATGACAGTGAGGATTTTGATGAAAAGGAAGAAGAAAATGATATTCTAAATCTTCCTACTATAGTCATCCAAAATGGTATGCTAACTCTGGAGTGACTTTTTGATTCTAACTCAAGAGTGAAAGAAAGATTGACCAAAAGTTACTGACAACCAAAATCATCTTTCTCATCTGATATTGAACATGGATAGATAACTTGGTCCCTATAAAGAAAAACCATGGCAAGATCAGATTGTGTGTGGATTTTTGCAACTTAAATAAGGCATCTAAAAAAGACAATTACACATTACTGTCTCTCGATGAGGTAATGAAGATAGTGAATAGGTCACAAATGATGTCCTTTCTTGATAGATATTTTGGGTATAATCAGATATTAGTCAACTATAAAGACCAGATGAAGACATTGTTCACCACTAGGTGGGGCACTTTTGTGTATCGGTGGAGGCCGTTCGGTTTGATAAATGTCTGGGCTACCTTTTATAGAGCTGATTGGAAAGTGTATTATAATTTACATGGATGACCTTACTATATTTTCAAAAAGGCAAAAAGATCATCCAAACCATCTATGCAAGGTCTTGGAAAGGTGCTGAAAGTTTGGGATTTCCCTCAACCCAAGAAATGTATATTTGAAGTCATGTGATATCTGAGAGGGGAATATCCATTTATCCAGATAGAGTGGAAGCATTATCGAAACTACAAATGCCTCATCGAAAGAAACAAATGTGATGTTTCTTCAGGAAGATCAATTTTGTTGGAAAGTTTATCACTAAGTTTGAAGAAATTGTCAAACCCCTCAATGAGATGATGAAGAAGGATGTCAAGATTGAATGGAGTCCAAAAGCCAAGGAAGGTTTTTATCAAATCAAGCAGTCAATTGTTGAGGTGCTTATTATGACCAGCCTTGATTATACATTGCCATTCTATATTTACTCTTTTGCTTCACTACACTCATGTGCGGTCATGCTCACGCAAAGGAAAGACGAGGATGAAAAGCTAATTGCCTTTGTGAGTTCTTCGTTCAAGAATGTGAAAGAGAGGTATTCTACCTTAGAAAAATAAATATTCACCATGGTGAGGGAAGTTAAGAAATTTAGGCATTATATCCTTCAAAGTAAGGTATTTGTCATTGTTCTTAATCAAGCATTGAAGTCATTATTAATGCAGAATGAACTCAATGAACGTTGGGGCAAGTGCATGGACATTCTATAAGAATTTGATCTAGAAATGTAGCCGATGAAGTTGGTGAGAGGACAAGGATTATCTCAAACTCTAGCCTCAATCGAGCCATACATATAGTGCCAGCAGTACACAGTTGATTCATTCACTCAAGACCCACGATATGTTGACCTGGTCTACATTTTGTTGAACAATAAATGCCTCGAAGAATTCAATGCCATACAGAGGAGAGATTTGAGAATTAAAAGCACACATTACATGATTAAGGATTCAATCCTCTTCCACAAGAATTACGAAGGCATTTATCTTAGGTGTCTTGATCATCATTAGGCTCAAAAGATGATGGAGGAATTTCATGGAAAATGGCACTAGCCATGGTTTGGCTGATGCTACAATACATCAAATTCTTAAAGCCAGACATTATTGGCCTAGTATATTCAAGGATGCGCATCATCATCTTAGACATTGTCATACTTGTCAAACAACAACCACAAGGGAGAGGAATCCAACCATGCCTCTGCAACCAGCATATGAAGTCAAACTGTTTTCATAGTAGGTGTTAGATTTTGTTGGATTCATCAACCCCAACTCATTAGCTGGACACAAGTTTATCTTAGATGCCACAAATTATTGTACGAGGTGGCCGGAAGCTCAGGCTTGTAAGAATTGCACAGCAGAAATAGTCCTCAAATTCCTCGAGGAACATATAGTCACCAGGTTTGGGATGCCCTTCGCTCTGGTATGTGACAATGGCCCTGCCTTTACTTCGACACAATTGATGCAATGGTCTTATGAAATTAAAGTTGTTCTTAAATTTTCTTAAAATTACTATCCACAAGGGAATGGGGTAGTTGAATCCTTGAATAAGAATTTACTCGATGTCATGAAGAAATTGTTGGAAAAGAATCCTAAGGATTGGCATAATCAATTAAAATATGCTCTTTGGGCCAATAGATCCTGAGTCAAAGTTGTCCTTGGAACTTCCCCTTATTATCTTGTGTATGGTCAAAACCCTGTGTTTCGTGTCAATCTACAAATTCCAGCTCTTCAACTTATGAAAGATAGAGATTGAAGATCAAGTTGAGGTTTGTCTCCTCAATCTATTGAAACTTGATGAGCAAAGGATCAACACCTTGCAACACTTCGCTAAGCATTAGGTTGTCATTAAATGATGATTTCATAAAAGAGCTAAAGTGAAAGCCTTTAGGATTTCGGACTTAGTCTTCTTATGGAATAAGGCCAAAGAAAAGAAGGGTGATCATCATAAATTTGAAAGGTTGGGCCTAGGTCCTTACCAATTTGTTGAAATTCTTGGAGAAAATACTTTTAGACTAAGTTTCTTGACTAGAGAACCTGTATCGTTCAATGTTAACAGTCAGTTTCTCATGCACTACTTTGGAATAATTTAGATATAATTGGTCTCTTGTATTACAGTGGTTTTGTTTTGTTTTGTTTCGTCTTTCCTTCTTTCACTTTTTTTTTGTTGTGTTTTGTCAAGGAACCATTTCACTAAGTTGGGGATGGCAGGAAGAGTATTCTTTGCATATGGAATGAGACTTTTTAGGAGTCTTTTCTCTTATATTTTTATAACTTCATTATCTATTATTGGCTTCAAAATTATTGTCTACATTCATCTAAGATGAAGTATAATGATTCAATTACGGTTCAAGTTTCAGATATCCAAGAGGTAATGACTTGCCTGAACAACTTAGCACCATTCACACACTATAAATACATCTGGAAGCTTGACAGATGGCAAAGAAATTTCTCATTGTCCACAATGGTCCCCAACCCTTTTCAAAGATTAAATGCTTAAAAGTTATGTAAAGATCAAAAGAAAATCTCAATTGATATATATAAAAAAGAAAAAAAAAGTGATGATTAACATAGAACGAAAAAGATTATGAATTTTATATCTCAACTTACTTGGGTGTTTCAAGTATCTCCACTGTGGCTTTAGATGCCTAGATGGCAAGGGAGCAATATTAGATGGGAATCAGAGGCAACTCTGTCGTGATTATAGACGTCAGGCTGGCAACAGAGCTATGCCTAGGATAACATTGCACAAAATATAAACTGATTTCACTCACGTAGCTTGAACATGAATTCATTTGTTTATCTTTAAGGTTGAAGAGATGGGGTAATTAATCAGAGCACACACTTATAAGCTTCTCAAATATGTTTTGCGCTTTCTATTTATCCTTTGCTTGATCAAAAATATTCTTTTATAAGTTGTCTTAAATGACATTAGCCTTGAAAGTCAAGTTAACCATAGATTCTGAAGTTCCAAAATGCCTATAGTCATTTTTTCCAAAAAATTGCTATTTGTTATGCTCTGCATACCCACCCCTCCATTTTAAATTAGTAAAATGTGGGTCCCCTTTTGGTGTTCTTTCTCTCCTTTGTTTTTCCTTTTTTTGTTTTGTTCTCTTGTTCCTACCTTCAAGATTTTAGGGTCCCGAGTTTAGAAGTTTTCATACTTCTAAACCTTAGGGTCTCGGGTTCCCAATTTTGTTTTTGTTGTGTCTTGTTTCTCTTGTTTTCTGACTTTGGAACTTTGGGTTTATGGATGTTCGAGTTCTTGTAAGCCTTTGGGCCTTCAAGAACTCAGGATCTCAAAACCCTAAAACCTTGAAGTCTCCATTGTTTTGATTTTTTTGGGGGTCTCAAAATCTCGGTATCATGAGATTCTAGGTTCTCTTCTTTGTGCCTTGTTTTGCTTTGTTTTGGGCCTTGGAATTTTAGAATCCCGAGATCCCGTGTTCTCGATGTTCTATTTGTTTTGAGTCTTGAAACCCCAAAATCGTAGGATTACGAGTTCTCTATGTTTGTTTCCTTTTTGAGGCCTTGGTATTTTGGGTTCTCAAGATTCTGAGTTCTTCTCATTTTGTTTGTGCTCGTTTCTTCGGAGTTTCAAAACTCCAGGTTCCTGAAGGTATAATGACCTTTTGTCATGTAAGATTCGGACCCCGCAATCCCAAAACCCCAAAGTTTTGTTGTCATACCTCAATTTTTTTTATCTCCGACATATATAAAAACCTCTTGCCAGGTCATTTTTCCTCATTTATGCATTTGATCGTTTGTGAGTTCTAGGCATTTGGTGATTCTAGTGAATTTGAGGTTATTCTTCTTCGTGTTTTCGTTGTATTTCTTGTCGTCTAAGTCAAGGTAGGCATGCATATTTTCCGTCCTTCCTTCATCGTTTTCAGTTTAGTTTTGTTTCCTTTGTTTGCTTGCTTTTTTGGCTACGGATTATTTTTTTGTTTTCTTGCTTGCTTGTGTTTCGCTTTTGAATAAGTCAATTTTTTCGGCATCTTGGTTATTTACATTTAGTTTTCGGTCCCCTTTGATGACTTTCATCCTTTAGGATTTCTTGAACTTGAACGATTTAATCATTAGAACCCTAGGGTTTTGGTTTGTTGTGTCTTTGGGATTTCTGAGTCTCGAAACCCCAAATTTCTTTAGAATAATTATTCCTCACATTCGAGATTCCAAAGACTTCAGATCTTGACTCTCATACTCTTTGAAGGTTCATCTTATCAAAATCTTGAGTTCCTGGGTTCCCAAAGTCAGTTAAGTCGATGACCTTTAGAGCTAATCAACTTCGGGATCTCGAGATCCCGAAGTTCTAGAATGAATTCTTTGAAACACTTCAAAGTCCTGGGTTTTGAGTATCTCGAAGTCTCTTATCCATTTTAAAGGATCTTGGCCATGATACCCTGGAACCCTAGAGTTCCAGACTCTTTTTGTTCGCTATATAATCAAGTTCGGGATCTCGAGAACCCGAAACTTGGAGTAGTTTAAAGGTTCTCAACCCAGAACCCCACAATCTTAGGATTCTGGATCAAACACTCAACTGTTTGTAGAAAGCCCTTTTTGAACATGAAACCCTGGAATTTTGAGATCTCGAGGTTTGCTGTTTGATAAAAGATTAATTGCATGTTAATTGGGTTGATCAATGAATTTTCTTGTAGGCTAAGGAGTTTATATGGAAGAAATAGATGCTCCCCGAAGTTTGAAATAGACTAGAAAATATCCCTATCACAATGAAGTACCAATATTAAGGTTAGATTCAAGCTTTGAAGTTTGAAGATAAGTTTCAATGGATCGCAGATACAAAAATCAGTCACAGAATTGGAGGCAATTAAATGAGAGGTAGGTGCACAAATTCGACTAGTCCTTGGAGGAGAATCAGTAGATTTGGATTAGTAGAAGCCACTGTATTTCTTGAGGTAGGTCAATCTTTTGAGTTAATTTTAGCAGTTGCACAATATTACAACAAGGACACCAAGAAATGTGTAGACACGAAAGGAAATATGTTTGTAGACCTTTCTTTTGATATGCTTGCCTTAACCTTTGGAATGCCACGATATGAGGAATTATTACAGACCATCGATTAGGAAGTTATAAGGGAATTTAATAGTGACGTGGGAAAGAATAGGGGCTATATCAATGACACTTGGCTTAAAGAGCCTAGGAAAATAGGTTTGAAGGCAACAAACATCATCCATAGGATAGATTTTATGGATTCCCAATGTGACTTTATTATCATGTTAAGAAGGGCTTTTAGGAAGGAAGATTCTAAGAATTGTCATTTATGGATGTATCATTACATTTTTACCATCCTCAAAGGGAAGAATTATTTTGATTGGGCACAAATTATTTCAGATAATATTCATGAGAAAATTTGCAATGTGGTTAAAACCAAAAGGTTTTTCATGACTTCATATGCTATATGGATGGTTGCGAGGAGTGGAGTATATCCAAGATTAAACACTTTAGATAGATTGGGGGAAGATGCTAATGAAAAGAGAGTATGGGATTATTACACCCAATTGCCCTTCTGTGTGGCCAAAGATCACTTCAAAAGGATAAATGATGCTTTTATATTTGTAGTCATATGCAGGTTAATTGGTGATGTTAGATACCGACTGTCCTTGGAGGCCATGAAACTAGTGGAAACTTGGGGAACTTGGTTTATTCATAATCAAAAGTCTACATCATCAAGTTGAGTGGATTTTCAGGCAATCCTTTCCTGCTTCCCAGCTATTGTAGCAACAAGATCATCTTACTTGAATTTTGTAGGTAGATTATATATGTGTAAGCTTTGTTGACACAAAAGCATAAAACGGGTAAATTTTTTGTATGATCTCAAGCATTATGTGTGTCATAACCTACAAATTGTCAAAACAACAGTCCATTAGCCTTAATATTTAAATACCAAGGAGTTTGACTATGCTCGGGAGTATTATAACCCATTTAACAAATTGAACGACATGATGCCAGTTTCTTATAAAGGACATAAGCCTGCCCTTGAAGACTTTTGGGCAGGGTTGTAGGATAGCTTCAATGTAAGAAAGAAAAGATATTGTAGGTTAACTACCTATCAAATGAGAATTTTTGAAGTAGAAACTAATATCCCAAAATATTTTAGAGATGATGGGATTGTCCTAGACCCACTCTACCAAGAACATAAGGTAGACCAAAAACCTCTTTCTCCTATAAGGTGGTTAGAGCCCAAAATGGTAAAAATTGATGATGTCTTTGAGGAGGTAATTGAAATGAGCAGACAATGGATAAGACTTAGGTTGGATAGTAGTGTCTCCAAAGGAAAAAAGAAAAATAAAGACACAAGTAATCCTCAATCAAAAGCAACTCAAGAATATGTGAGGAGGAAAAGAAGTGATTTTAGGAGGAATACTCCTATTGAAGAAGAGACTACTATCTCTACAACTAAGCTGCAAAAACAGTTGGATGCAAAGATGAAAGAATCTAAGTCTTTGACAACGACATCTAAGAAAGGAGTGAATATTGGGTTAGTTGCAACCCCACAAGCCTCAATTGCTCCCATTGTACCTACCATTGGTATTGTTCCAGGAGAAGGAATATCACAAGATCCAAGATTGGGACAAGCAACCACATCTTCTCAAACCCCTACACCTGCTTCCAAGCCAACTCATGAACGGGTAACCATCCATAATATTGATGTTGTTTCTTATTTAGATGATGGACCTTTTTTTGTAGTAACTCGTAATAATAAGGGAACCTTAATGCAAAAATAGGCTATTTCAAAGCAAGGCCAAGAAGAACCAGTATTGGTTCAAGTGTCTGTTACCCATCAAGATGAGCAACCAACCCAACCGCCTATTGTTGAACCTAAGGACCAAACTGATCAACCTATGCAACATCAAGAAGATGAACCACAAAAGGAAACTACAAAAATTGATGATCAAGATGATCATCTAGTGCTTACACCTCAGGACCAAGAAGAGCTTCTTAAATAGGTGGAAGAGAGCCACAAAAAACAACAAGAGGAGGTAAATAAAGAGTTCTTTGAGCAACAAGTGGGAGAAAAGTTAGAGGAACTTGCTAAAGAGTAGCAACAAGAGCACGCTACTCAACAACTCACACAACCACCACCTTATCAAGGAGAATCTATGGAATAACAACGTGAAGAACACCATGATGGAGGTGAGGGACATAAAGAAAAGGAAAAAGAACAAGAACAATAGCCAAAAGCCCATGCAATAATAACCCAAATTACTCCATAACGCGAACAACAAAATTCTAGCCTGCCACAACGGTTAAGTTTTAATTTTGAGAAAAAAAGAAATATTGTTTTGCCAAGGGCAACCCTACAAGATATACCTGCCGAGTCTCCTAGAAGGGCCAACAATTATTCTGAGTAACATTGTTTTATGAAGCACAATTATTCTAAGTAACATTGTTTTATGAATCATGATATGCATTTAAATGGTACATGAGGATTAAATGGTGTTGCGGAAAATTGATTTCCTAAACTCAACTCTATTTGCATGTGAATCGTAGATCTTGCATGTGGATTGATAGTCTCATCTTAATTCTCATATTATTGGTAATATGGAGTAATGTAAAGTGTTGTTTCATGACATATAGAACTTGCTAGTTTAGCATGTTCCTTTACTTCTTGCAACCTTTCCTTTTGCATTTTCTTTATAAGGATTCACTTTGAAAACTTCTTCTTTCACCAACATACCACCTTGATGAAATGAGGCACATGAACACTGAGTTATCTTTGCACTATTGTCACCTAATCAAGGAAACTTTGGAAGGTGAGGAGTTTCCAATTCCTCTCTTTTTCAAGAGAAGCTTTTCTCTACAAAGCTTCCATCCTAGGTGTGTTAAAAGCCACATCAACACTACACACACAAAAAGGAGGGGAACAATAGTTGTCGTAGGGGCTTTTCTAAGTCAAACCTTGTGTTGGCATTCCCACCTCCATACCAATAACAATAATTGATAAAGAGTGTTTTCCTTTAGGGGAGTACAGGAAAATTATAAATGATTACTTCATGCACAAAACCCTAGCTTGGGTCTTATGAAGAAGGTGATGCATGCTTGCAAGTCCTTAATGTGACATGATGTCAATACAAGGGATGATGCTTGGATTCTATTGTTATTGATCTTTAGATTTTCAACTTTGATATGTCAGAAATCTATAATAAATACTTGAATTGCTTGCACAAGATTGTTTACTTGAATTGAATTGCCTTAGTATTTATTAATCAAAGATCTAAACTTTCAAATGGAAAAGTGAATCACATTTATTTGTGACTTGCATCTTTTCATTTACAAATTTCTGGTAGAGGTTTGCAAAAGGATATAGTTTTTGAGGGCTTAATACCAATTTTCAAATAGTAGAAATTGGACCCAAATTTGGAGGATAGGGGTGCTATGTGACCTAGTCTAATAGTTAGGTTGGACAAAGGCTGAGGAACAAGCTTAGGTGATCCACTTTGTAGAAGGCACAATTGGACATGTTTAGTCACAACCACTGAGATGTGTTAAACATAATATGAAATTATCAAGGGTATACAATTATGACTCTACAACTCTTAGTGAACTTTCATCTTAAATTTTGAAAGATATGATTTCAACTCAGCTCTCCTAAAAAAGAGAGAGCTATTATAGGACATTGAAGATAATCCTCAAATTGAGGTAGCATTATACTCAAATCATAGAAGATATGATAAGGACAAAAGGGGGAAAAAATGCAAGAAAATGGGTCACACAACTCGGAACTATAAAAATTAGGGAAATGATATTCTCAATGGAAAGATTAAGGAAGCTAGTGTAGAAATTATTGAGGATCCTCAAAATCTTGGAAATAGCAAATAAGTTTATTTTATACATTTTGAAGAAATCAAGTTCTTTGAAGGTAGGTAGGAAGCCAATTTAGGAAAAGTACAAAATGGACAGTTGCCTAGTTACCTTAGAAGCCTATGAATCTTGGGAGTCATATCTGTAAAAAACTAATGGAGCTATATGAGTGTAGCTTAGTATAGATTGTGTTGGGACCTCAAAAATTTAGCCAAATTTTGAGGGCCGATGTTGAAATTTTGCTTGTGACACTCAGAAACGCCCCTGTAAAATCAATTCAAGTAGCCCACCTTGAGGATCATTATTTTGACATCCCTTGATTTTCATGTAAAATCACTTTGGGGATGATGTTGACCTCTTATTAGAGATAACATATGTCTGTTTGCAGCCTCCCAGGCTCAGTTTTGATAAGTTTTTGAAGTCCTTGTTTTAGGGTCTTAAAATTGTTGTTGAACACTATTAAACTTTTTTGAGTAGCCATCTTTGGAGAGTTGCATTTTGTTGCCAGTTGAGTGACTTGTCAGACCAATATTTTTTTGTGATTCTTTGCATCTTAATGAAATCCCATGACAATTTTCAGAGCTCCATGAATCCATTTGCAAATTGTTCAGATTTCTAGGTTGAACTGTGTAAAATCTGTTTAAGTGGCCGTACATTCTAATTTTTATTTCATGACCTATTGAATTGCATGTTAAGTTAATTGTTTTGCAAGATTCTCTATATATTTATCTACCCCTTTCTCAGTTTGAAGCACCCCAACACTCTGTTTGATATTTTTTCAAGGACAAATCCAAATAGACTTTACAGAGGTTGAAAATCAGTGCTTCTCGAAGTTTTCAGAGAAGGCAAATTTGAGCATGAATATTTTGCACATATGATGGAATCAAGCAAACCCCCTTTGCACACATGCTCATGGTATCTAGATGTATCAGTTTTCCAAGTGGTGGCCCCTGAAATCGAGGTTTGATATTTTTTCAATTCAGTATTAGGATGGGTTTCCAGATGGTTTGAAAAGTGCACTTTCAGATATGTCTAAGTAAGCAACTTCAAGGATTAAAATCTTTCACCTCAGGCATCATCATGAGCAACCATTTGGCATTTTGAATTATTTGTATGACATTCTGCAAGTGTGCCAGTTTGCAGGACTTGGGGAGGTGATTTGGTCAGTTTTTGAAGCTAGTTCCGAAGGCTACCCAGGTGGTTTTAATAAGAAATCAGAGCTTTCAAGTGTCAAATTAAGTCATCGCTAGCTCAAATTTTCAAGTCCAGAATACATAAAGTCAGGTCTCTAAGGTCATTTGTGCGGAAACGAAAAAACATTTATTTGGGCCCCTGGTGGGCCCGACTAGTGACAAAGTCCGATGAGAGCAATCAAAGCTAATCACATAAGGTACAAATTATTTAAATCATCATTTTGATTTAAATAACATTATATTCAGATGAGTTTGGATGATAAAAGTGGGCTAAATAATGATTGGTATTATTTAAATCATTTGACTGGTTTAAATATGCATGAGGGGCTATTAGTGTCATTTAATATGATTTAGGAGAAAGCAAAATAAAATAAATTTAAATCAATGATTTAAGTTTTAAGGCTAATGTATTCTTTCCCTTTAAAAAGTTCATTGGTGGGCCCATGAAGTAAAAAGAAAAGAAATGATTTTTTTTTTAGGTCCGAAGGAGGAGTAAAAGACGATAGACTTTTCAAAGGTATTATGTAAACCCTCAAATGTGCGTACCGTGTTCCTCTAAAGTTTAATGTTCCCACGCCTGGGAAGCACCGTATTTTGCATTCATTTCAGAGTAAAGAGACGATGTCAAGGGGGATAGTCCTGGGGCAACATAAAAATGAGAAAGTATAGGAAGAACGAGACTTGTCAATAAAATAAATGCGGCTGGATTTAGTATTTTCTGCAGGGTTTCTTTTCATTCTAAAGACTGATATTGTGGATGGCTTACCCTGGTACCTAAATTTATGCATAGCAAGTTCAGAGATGGCACGTTTGCTCCAGAGTACTATCACTTCAAATTTTGGATAAACGGCTATGCTTCCAAGGAAGGTTTTAGGGGTTCAAGGGCGTCAACATCCATCAAATTATCGTGCAGGCACTGAGGCTTGAAAGAGATTGAAATTATATCTGAATGCATTATCTTGGCAAATGTCATAAGGTGAAAGAGTTGTTTTGCTAATAAAAGTAAAAGTTCAATAATGAGTAAATACTTTCACCCAAGTAGAGAATTATTTGCAGATTGAAGGTACGTTGATTTTACTCACAAGTGGATATGTTTTTACAAAAGGAAATTAATAGGGGTCATTCATAGCAAATGCCACATGGTGAATTATTTTCACTGGAGGGTTAAGATTTTTCATATAAATGCAAAGGAGTGAAGCGCAACAGTGAGGTGATTTCTCAGTGAACTGAAAATAAAATGATTTCACCCAATGGCAAAGTATTTTCCATCAAATGAAGTGTTCACAGGAGAAGTGAGAACCAATGAAGTACAAAAAAAAAATATTATTTTGGGCCAAAATATTCTGGAATATAATTTCCACTACATAGAAGAGGGATTTATTTTTTCACTTATGATGAAATGTTCTAATGGGTTACAAATGGTGCATTATTTTCAGAACAAGGATTGAAGCGAAGGCTATGATACTTTTACTTTGTGTGAATATTTTGTTCACACTTGTAATATGTTTTTCATCAGAGAAAACATGTGCAGAAAATGACAGGGCATTCCCAGCCACTACAAGGGGATATTTCTATTTTCAGTCGAAGACAAAATGTGGGCTATGGGAAAAGACAAGGGAATGACACAAAAGGAAATTTTAGACAAAGACAAATTGCAGGAAGCAAGAAATGACAAATTGGTTTGTCATAACAAGTGTGTGTGCATGTAAAGACAAACTTTTTAGTTGCAAACATGGGAGAAGGATGCATAAATTTTTCAGATTTACCAGGTGTCACTAGAGGGTTCAAGGATGCATATAGAAGATCAACAACAGAGAAAAAGCCATGTGTCATTCTAGGGCTTCTTTTAGGGTTTCTTTTCTGTCTTTTAATTTTTATCTCTTTTCATTTTGTAGGGGTTCCACATTTTGACTCGAAGTTTGAGCAATGTAAATGTTTTTGTGCAGGGTAGCTTAGGACTTAGTTCTGTTTAAAATTTTAGATTTAAGATGTTGTAATCATATTTTGATAATGGTGAGCAACCTAGTATGAAGCTTAAGTTTATAAACATGTTGTAATGTCTCCTGGACATATTCAATTTTCTTTTGAATCAAAAGAATCAAAGATTTGTATAGTTCTTGTCACACATTCGCTATGATAAGTGTTTGGTTTGGAGGCTTGTGCTCAAAGAGCATGTCATCTTTCAAGCAAATGCTGGAGATTGTTGTAATATTTTCAGGATCAATAAGAATGTTATTAGTATGTTCATTAGGGGTCTCATTATTGTAATGCAGTAATGGTTTGAAGACCACTGGTCTTGTATTTATGTTGTTATCATAAATGGTTACTTTATTTTCTGAATCTGTAAATGGATAAGGGGTTGGTCAAGGGATTATTCTTGTGAAAAATCATGGAGGGAACCACAAGATTAAATCTGTAAATCATTTCTCTATTTTCCTTTGTTGTTTGTTGTTTGTTTTTTCTTTTATTTCCACTTCATACCAATGATAAATGAAGACTAAAGGGATATATTAGTCAAAGAGTCATTTGTGTAAAGATCCTTATTGTATTGTATGAAGTGTATCTCTTGTAGCATCATTGTTGCCATGGTGAAATATTTAAAAATGATGTGAATAGAGGTATACCCGCCTTGGTCCTACTAAGCCTAAAGTGCAAAAGGCTTCCAAAGTCTTGTTCGTTGGCCACTGAGTCCAATTGTCTGTGGATAGAAGTAGGGTCATTCTTAGGACTTTCTAGAACATCAGTTGGAACAACCAATAGATTGTTGTCTAGTGGTTTAGGAGGTTAGTGATTTGAGAGTTGAGGGAGTTGGTAATCTGGGAACTCAAGAATTCAGCTTGGGAGCTACACCATTACAAAGGTTTCAAGGTAGCTTAATGGAGGTCCACTTGGTTGAAGAGTTGTTTTTAAAGAAAAGCTTCTAAGAATTCATGATTCTAAATTGGTTTTAGTTTTCTTATGTAAATTGGGTTTAGTGTAGGAAGTCCTAAGAGGGGGTATCAAAGATTATTAAGACTTGCCTTTTTAGTATTCCATGTAGTGACTTAATTTCAATTAGTTTATTTCTATTATTAGTTTTATATTTTAGTTTAGTTGTCATGCATTTTTTTCATCTTCATTCAAAACTTTGTACAAGAATTTTTTGTCATTGCAATAATTTATCGAATCTAATAGAATAAACTTTATGTTCTATTTCATTTTATAAGACAAACAAGAGGGCTAAGATTCAAAGAAAAAGAGAAAAATCTTTTAACTTCAAAAAACAACCAAACAAGTGGTCAAAATGGTGAAGGATTTAAAAAGGTTCAAGAGATAACTATGGGTTCAATATATAGACATCCACAAAGTCGTGAGACAAGAATCATGGAGTAAACCATCATCATATGAAATCAACAAGCCACACACTATAAATTTGTTGTTTGATTAGTATGTCCTAACGAATGGAATTAAAGAGTGCAAAGACTTCCATCAAAATGAACTATTGTTTATAGATTCAATATTCAAATTTGGTTGGATTATTTATTGTTTTTATATAATATTATTTTGTTATTTTTAGCCATACCATTTCTATTTTAAATTTGATCCTGAAGTTGCATTTCACCTCCTTTAAGTTGAGACAAATTTTGAAGCAATTGGTATTGTTCCCAGTAAGGTGCATCTCAACAAATCAAAAGTAAAAGAGGTAATTATTTGTCAATTGTGGAATTGTTTTTTATTAATTAAAAATAGGTTTTAAGGGACCCGAAACCCATTTACATACGAAAGATATTCAGGAGAGAAACAAAACACAAAGGTTGCAAAAGACCAGCAAAAAAACCAGCAACAGAGAAAAGGACAGCAAGAGGCCAGCGAGAAATTGACCCCAAGCCCAACATAAAAAGAAATTTAGAAATTCTTCATGGTTTCTTCTGCATTCTGCACCAAGAGCATCATTGCCTTGGCTGCTTCCCTCAAGTCAGTATTTTCCTGAGCAATCTGACTTTCTTTCATCTTCACGTCCTTCTCCGTCGTAGTCTGCCTGGTTCTGCGCCTAGGGGTCTGGTGGCTTAGGCTGGAAGTAGGAGCATCTTCAATAATTACCAGGTTCTTCTCCTGGTTTTTCTTTTCCAGATGATTCACCAGCGCATTCATATTCTAGGAGGAGACTTTAAGAACCTGGAGGCTGTGGTTCATAAGGCTTTTCAAGGCTTTCTCGTTTCGGGCCATCCGGGCATTGACATTGTCCTTATCCTCCTCCACCTATTCCTTCATGATTTTAATGACGTCCTCCAAATGTTTCAGGTCGCCTTTTATCAAGTCTTTCTCCAGCCAGTCTTCCATTTCCATTTTCTCCTCCGCTTCACTGTTCTCTGTCTCCTCGTGTTGTTTCCCAGAGTCAGACATATTGATCAGCTTGTTGATCTTAACTTCTAGCTCCCTTTGTTTACCCTGCATGTTGGTGACGTTTTCAACCACCCACTTCTGAAAATTGAAGAATTCAAGGGTGCAATTGCGGGCGGTATCCAGAATGGTATCCGTAGAATCCTTGCTCTGTTCAGTCTCCTCCACATTAGGGTTTTCAATTGTGGAATTGTTATTGTGGAGTGTCTTGGGACAATGTTAATGCTTACAGATGAAATGGACTAGAGACCCCTTTATTTAGATACAATATGTAGAGATTTTGGAGGGGATTTTAGCAAGGAATTTGGTGACAATAGTCATGGTTATGATTGGGGGAATCTTTAGTCGCACCAAGGTGAAAGAGATAAATCTCGTCAAATGCAACATGTGGACAATGTTAGACTTAGATAACCACAACATTTGTTCACAACTTCTTGCTCCATCATCATTCTTGAAATTGAGGGAAACCTAATGAGGAACTAGGTGGTTGAAAGGGAAAAGGAGGATGTTGATATACAATAAGAAAAACCCTAAGTAGTGGGCACAAGAAAGAAGACCTTGAGAATCTAAGGTCTGGGTTCCAAAGCAAACGAAGATTACTCATACAAAGAAAATTGATTAAGTCAAAGTAGATCTTCGAGGGAACAATGCATTGAACTCCTTTTAGATATTGGTGCAAGATCAAAGTCTCTAGCCGCAAGTCCAAGATCTGAAAAAGAAGACCTTGATTGGTAAGTTTTATAACACAAGTTGGTGGAAACATGCCCCTTTTATAGCAGGCTCTAGACTTTTCTAGGTTGAAAATAAATTGCAATTCATTAAGGGGCAGATTAAGAACTATAATCATACACATTTCAAGAATATCTTAAAAAAAAAACACCTTCTTAAATAATAACTATAGGATGTTAATGAACATGTCATTCTGTTTGGCATGAATTATGCTACTTTTGAAAAACATAAAAAATTGCAGAAAGATTTAGAAGAGATTCTAACTAGGGAGGAGATTTATTAGAGAAAAAAATCAAAAGAGATTTGATTGAAGGAGGGAGACAACAAGACTAAGTTTTTTCATTCTTCAACGAAAATTAGGAGACATTCTAATAAGTATGATATACAAGAGGGGATTTTTCCCTCTGTAATCTTTTATCTAAGAAAAGTGAAGATGATGAAGAAAAGGCAAAAAAAGAGATGAAATTTTAAAACTTCATATTGAACGTGGTTACACCAAAAGCTACCAACTTTTTGTTGAGAGCATTTTCTTAGAGGAAGTAAAGGATACAATGTTCTCACTTTCACCGAATAAGAAACCCGGTCTGAATTACTTTATTGTTGTCTTGTTTCATAAATATTAGGATTTTATTGGGAATGATACGTGGTTGGCATTTGAGGAATCTTGCAAAAATGACACTATGCTAAAGGGTGTGTGTAAGTAGTTGAAAGTGGAATTTTTTTATTTTTTTTATTTTTTTAATTTTTAAAATTTTTTTTTCTGATTTTCAAAATTTGTCACAATTGACCTAAAAATTTGAAGCACTTAAAGATTGAATCTTAAAAAAATTTAGTAATATGAAATGTAGTACTTGGATTTTAGTTTCCAAACGTGTAATTTATTTTAATACCTGCATGATACAAATTGATTTTCAACATGTATGTCTAAAAACCACTATTTAAAAGTCGTTTCTTAAGGACAATATCATACATGTGTATAACCATCATAATTTAGTCTAAATAAATGTATTTTTTGAATCCTCTTGGGAAAAGATTTGTAAGACACTAAAGATTGATGAGGATCAGTTTTGTAATTTTTATTAATTTTTTATTGGCCCTAATTGTTGTATTAAAAACCCCTCATGTACAACCACCATAAGTAGACCTAAACTTATCATTTTTAAATTTTTTTTTTCAATTAACAAAGAATTTTGTGTAAATTGATGTCAAAAAATTTGTTTTTCAAATTACGTAAAAAAAAAAAAAGTTATTAAAAAATGAAAATATGTTGTTTCAAGTTTATGGACTAGTTTCATAAAAAATAATTGGAAAATAGAAAAATAATTCAATTTAAAAAAAAAAAAACATATTTGAAGTCAAAATAGTCTCATCTGCAATGGGTTTTAATTTCATAAAAAATCTACAAAATGTTGGCATTGTGTTGTCATTGATGTCAACTCGTATAGGATGGGTACCAGTATAAGAGATGTATGTGTTGCATTGTCACTGATGCATACCGGATGTGATGTCTTTGATGTCACCTTGTATTGCAAGTCACCAGTAAGGGAGAGAATGTCATTCAATACAATGACCATTGGAGTCACCGGTACACAAGTTAGTGTTTGACTTGTGTGGAAGATATGAATAGGAGACTGGTAAATGATGACATCTGCAAGAGAGCAAGATGATGGTCGGTTGATTGTGATGAAGAGGGGGAATGTTACCTAAATCGCATCAACACCAGAGGAGAAGTATGTCCAGGCCACCGGTATGTTGTGTGTATGTCAACCAACAGGACTCCCACCGAATGAAAAGAAGACTGATAGTAAGAGTACCCAAACCAGATCACATGTGCCTGTTTGAAGATATGCTGCTCAAACAAGGAAGCCACATTGGTGCATTACAGAATGCAGATGACAAGGATCCACTCCCATCGGTAAGTGGAGCTTATCTCCTATTATGCATGAAATGCATCATAGTCCACCGAGATAAGAGAGAAGAGTAGAAGGCAGGTGAGTGACAGGTGCATGAAATCAGAGATGTGCACCAGAACAGAAAGAGTTGGCATGTTGTGTCACTAGGACAGAAAAGGAAGAGTAAAGAAGTGATGGGTTTGTCACTTTGAAAAACTGGTTGAGATATGGTCTGGGCTGATGATGAAGAAGGCAAGGCTGAGCAGCTACAAATAGAGAGTGCAACCAGATTGCAGTTGCCTCTAATGGAAATAGATGAAGGTTGATGACATGGTGTCATCAATGGTGCCTACCGGTAAGCATGAGAACCGATAAAAGAGAAAAGAGGCTACATGATGTGCTCCCACCTGACGAAGATGGACATGTTATGGATAGGCATGTCTGGTGACTAGTTCATGTGTCCCACCGATAGAGCAACAAAGTGCAGACATGATGGTTAACCGATAAAGTGTGAGATATCGACAGGGTTAAAGGACCGGCAGAAGAACCCGGTAATGGAGTTGGTCAATGATCCCATCCATACCGACACATATGATCTAGCAAAGGTGCATGCCGACATAGGGGCCCCGTGGAGGTGAAGTGGCATGCATGCATAGGATGACTTGTTGAGTTGGTAAAGTGTCAGGCGATGAGTAGAAGGTGATAGGTTGACATTTATGTCGATTGCATGATTCACGGGACGTGCACTAGAGGTTTGTGGCTCGAGGTCAAATGGACAATAGAGATCCAGAACAGACTGGTTGAGAAGATCAAAGTAGGTGAAGGAGAATGCAAAACCATCCTTGGTGATCGACCAAGAGATCCGTCGACAGGTTAAATGCAGGTTGCTAAAAATAGAAGGCGTGATCAGGAAGGCACGATAATGGCGAGATTGATTGATGAGTTATAGTTCATCAATCAAGGTGATCAGATTGGATGAGATTCGATTGGGTTTGATTTACCTCGGGGTCACTGAAGAAACCCTAACCACCCGAAATTTGAATTGGCTTTTGGCAGGAAAACCAGTTTATAAATATACAAGTCAAAATCAATGTAGGCGGTCGTTGGATGAGAGGGTATTGTTGCTGAAGAAGTGAAATCAGTCAAGTGCTCACCAAGAAGAAGAAGAAGAAGAAGAAGAGACTAAGTGAGAGAGAGAACAATGTTGAAGAGTTCAATCAACAACAGTGAGGCAACCGACAATCAGCCATTAAGTCTGACAAAGGTATAAACCGGTAGTGACATAACCGACAGAGAAGAGTTGCACAAGATTGCAGAGAAGGAAAGCAAAGAACCGACATAGAGTAGTACTGGTGGAGAGAAGCAATGTAGCAGAGAGACGAGAACTGATAGAGAGCAGAACCGACAAAGAAGTAGAGGAGGCTGAACTGGTAGTGTTGCAGCAAAAGATAAGGCTGCAACAGTGTGAGGGTGATCAAAGAACTGACAGTAAACTCGATAGAAGATCCAGTAGAGAGATTTGCAGAAGAGTTACAAAATTCATTTGTAACAAGACTATTACTCTTGTAATTGAATATACTCATAGTAGACCATTGAGTTGGAGCTCGGTGCAGGGGTTGTAGCTCCTTGGGTTGGTGCCCTAAATTAGGGGTTGATGCTCCTTGGGTTGGTGCCCTAAATATTGTAATAAGAGATTCATTGTGAGGTTGGATTGGAGAAATAGATTCGAGCAACATTTCTCATTGAGGTTTTTCCCATCTTGGGTTTTCCTCGTATATGCTGGTGTTATGTGATATCCCTTTCATGTGTGATTGCATTTGTAATAGTCTCTCATCTAACCGGTAATTCTTCTTTCTGTTAGATCTGTTAACTGGTATACACACATAGGATAGAAAAGGGAAAAGTTTGGAAATGACTAATTCACCCCCCCGCTCCCTCTCAGTGGCACACTGTGTCTAACACAAAAAAATGTTATTAAACGTGTCCAAAGTCACTTATTTATAGTGACAATAACATGACTTTCAAGTTACAAGTCCAAGGCTTAGGGTTGGCTCTCCAAGCCTTTTTTGAGTTGACATTTGCAACAAAAATTGGGCTTGGAATTCAATTTTTTTGAAATAGGATCTCAGTTAGGATACGAGATCACATTTTGTTTTTTTAAATATAACAGGTAAAAAAAAAAATAGGATCCTGTTATTGAATAACATGATCCAATTTAGGATACAAGATATGACTTACCACTATGTTACTGCAGCTTGATATCCAATATTGTATATGTGGCAATGACTTTTCTTGTAGTCTTTTGATGATTATTATCTTGCACAAGCTCTTTACATGTCATATTCTGTTAAGTTTTTGAACAATTCAACCATTGCAACAATTCTAAACTGGAATAGTAATTTTGAAGAGAAATTAAAAAAGAAGATTTTTATTATTCACATTCATTTGCACTTATGAAATTATGGGATCAGAAAAACTTCAAAAGAAGAAACAAAGGAAGGTCATGAGCCTTGAAGAAATTAAAGTAAATAGAGAGAAGGCAAAATAATAGAGATAAAAGAATACATTGATTTGAGATATGAAGAATGTTGAAGCGTCTAGTTCTATGACTATTGAAGAGAATATAGAGGATGAGATAGATGTAGCTGATGCACATATGCAAGAGGTGAGGTAAATGGGATTTGATAGTCTAGTTATACAAACTAGGAACCAAATCCACTTATATCAACACTAAATTCAAAAATTAATCAATAGACCCAACTTCAAACCCTTGGGAGAGTTGGGCACAAGGATTGATCATTCCTTTTGAGTGATTTGATTTGAGTGAATAAGATAGATACAAAGAACTAGGATAAATAGGCAAATACATAATAGATAAGTTCCCGGATCTGGAAAGGGGATGCAAAGAAAAACCTATCACATAAATTTGAGCTCAAAACAAGTGGTCTATGTGGCTAGGCACCATAGTCCTTATAGATGTCCAAGTGCAAAACAAGATTCCACATGAACTCAGAAACTCCCAAGCTATCTCCAGCCAACTTTAAGGTAAAAAAAAATTGGATTATCGTGCTAGTTTCCATATTCCCCTTTTCTAATGAAATTTGCTTCACTAGTATTGTCTCTATCTGCAATGTGCTCTTGTATCCTTAGTTTGAACTTGAAACTTATTTTTGAGCTTGGATCTACACAAAAGGAGAGAAAAAGGGTGTTGGGTTTTATAGAGGCTTGACTTAGTCAAACCCTAGGTTGGACTCAATGCTAGAATAATGATGATAAAAGAATGGAAATTTGAAGTGAAATTATTGAATAAAAATTCTTAATTGAAAGGATTATACCTTCAATTGATGATGCATTGCTCTTAGGATAAGTACTTTGTGTTGATGAAATAACATGATAAATCATATTAAAAATCATCATAAAGAAAGACATCATGAAATAACAATTGAAGATTCAATAATGTAACTTGGTACTCTTGAACTCAAATACTCTCTTGAATTATAATAACTGCTCTTGGAATGAAACTTAAAGATGATGAAATGTATTAGGAGTGATGTCTTATGTAGGGTTCTCAAGGTAAATTTGTGTTTGGCCAACTTAAAATAATCATTTTTCATCTTCTAGGATAGATTTGGAAATAGAAAGGTTGACACACTATCCTCCTAAATTTTAGCTAAAAAGTGTTGAACTACGTGGTTATAGTCTCAACAAATAGGCCTGAATTTTAAGGGTCCTGAGATAATAGGGTTTTGATACTACATTTGTAATTTATATGAAAAATGACAATATTTAAGTGTGGAAAAAGTTCTTTGAACTTTATAATGAGATATGACCCATATAATCTTAAAATGATATAAGATAAAGGGCACACTTAAAATATGGGCAAAAATAAGAGTGTGTTGAATGATTAAAGTAAAATAGGATTCATATTCTTGAATTGAGGATTAATAATCGGGAATAATAAATCCCAAAATACTTAGAGGAATGAGAAAATTAAAATAAATGATAAGGAGAGTGTGAAATTGGACTCACAATTAAAGGAGTACAATTTATGAGACTACATTTAGCCCCCACTTTAGCAGGATATGAACTTATGTTCATACTCACAGTAAAGTATAATGAAGAGACAAAGAATCTGAGAGAAAGATATGTTAGGGATAGGATAACACTAAGTTTGAGGGATGATCAAGTCCCCAAGTATAGGATCCTATCACTCCCTGCAAATAACCTTCAAATATGCAAAAACAAACAATGTTAGTAAAAAATAAAACAAAAGGTTATGAGTCAACTAGTTGAAGATACCTCAAGATTGAAAATGTCTCAACCACTAATATCATTCTCGGTATATTATTGCAAGAGCACAAGTGGACTTATAGAAATAACAAGGATATACATCAATTCAAGAAAGAAGAAATGATATGGCTTCTAGGTCTAGTAAGGAGTTTCTTACTATGAGCCATATGAGAAGAGAGAGGGAGAAAAAGAAGATGAATTCTACTAGCCAACAAGCTGTGTTATGTTGGATGATTCACGATTTCATCACAAATCCACTAGCTAGCAAGTTGTGTTATTCTAGGTGATCCATGCTAAAAAAGATTACAAAGAAAAACCTCCTATTTTATAAATAATCTAAAAACTTTACTACAAAATGGGTGTTGCAATGTGCACGTGCATGGATTACAAAATAAAACCCATTGTTGCAAGGAAATTTGAACTCTATTGCGAAATGGGTGTTGCAGTGACACCAAGCACAAACACCAACAATAACCAACACATGTGGAGACATTAAAACAACAACAATGCTCACACTTTCAATCCACACTATACTAGGTGGCCAACAACAAAGCTCAAAACCTCATCAAGGATAAACACCTTCATCACTAAGGAGACATCTTTTAATAAAAAATGCATGAATGTCAAGCTATGAAGAGACTTCCTTGCAAATAATATGTTTCTTTAAGCAAGAAAGAGATACTTGTAGAGGAGACTCTTGCAAATAGTGTAAAGGGATCCTTTTCAAGGATACAAGACTATCAAGGGGGAGAAAGGGATCTTTGCCTAAAGATATATACATCTAAGAGTAGATCTTTAATAAATATGACATCTCCAACTATTAGTGAAAGGGGATTAAAAATACACACCTTCCCAATTGCTAGGAGAGGGGATTCTCGGTGAAGGATTGCATACTTTATATTACCAAGGAGAGATCATTTATAAAAGACATACACTTTCAAGCAAGGAAAAGGTTCTAATAAAGGATACACACCTCCAAGCAAGGATAACATCCTTATAAAGGACAAACTATTCTATGCAGGAAATGATATCAAGGTATTAAAAATACAACTCAACAAAGGGAATGTGATCCTTATGAAGAAGGAATGATTGAAAACTATTCTTGCTCCCTAGTGTAGAGAAAAGAATAGCTAGGCTATTATGTTGCTACCCAAGTATTATTCCACATGAAATTGTACCACCATGAATGAAAATGAGACCCCTAAAAGCTAAGCTACCAATGTCACATAGTGAGGAGCAACATAATTTGAACTTAAATATTATTGAGAAGGGATAAGATGAGGGTGCAACTCATTGTCACCAAGTATTTGAATGATACTAGTTACAAAAGGTTGTTGAATTTTGTACTCCAAATCGTGACATTCATTAGTGGAATGACCATGGATTTGATGATATTTGCAAAAAGGTCTTTCTTGATTTTTTCTCTGATTTTTCAAAGGGGGACTAATCAAGTTGGCTTGAAGAAGATCAAACCAAATACTCTCTTTTTGTGATGAAAATTTAGGAGAAGACAAGGATGTTTTAGACAATGGGAGAGGGGATTTCGACAAAGGAGGAGGTTAGGAACCTAAACCCTCTTTGGACAAGTGTGATGTATATTTCTCATGAGCCTTAATACTTTGCTGCACACATCCTAAACCATATCCATTGTATCTATGATTATAATCAAATATAGGTGTTGAAATGTCTAGAGGAAAGGGTCCATTCTTAGTTTTAAAGTATAAAGAGCCTTGATCATCATCAACACATGTTTTGTAAGAAGAGGTAGGAATGAATTTAGAAGAAGCTTGGATGAATGAAACACAAGGATTCATAATTGGATTGGGTAACCTTATAATCACCATTAAATAAAGGTGTAAAGTCTAATGGACCCCGATTATTCTCTAACAAAGCATCATTGATAGAAGATTATGTTGTTGAAGGAATCATAATGTTAAAGGGGTATATGCATCCTACTTAATCTTGGACAACATTATAAGGATTAGGATCAGTGTTGATTATGTGTAGTTCATTGTCATATATGAATCTGATTGTGCAATGACGAGTAGAAGGGATTGATTTCATAGTATGAATCCACAGTCTACCTAGGAGGTTATAATTGAGATTTTCAAGCATGACATGGATAGGGGTGGGTAAAGTCACGGGTCCTAGTATAATAGGTAATATAAATATACCAAGCGACTCTCTACCAACATTATCAAAGCCACAAACACATAGATAATTAGGTTGAATGAGAAAATAACCCCAGTTTATCTTATCTAATAAGTCAATGCTACAACCATTAAGGTCCGACCCATTATCAATTAAGGTACATCTTATCTTATGTTCATGAATGCAAAGTGTGATCATGAAGGGATCATTTTAATTTTTAACCTCTAAAGAGAACAATTCATCTTGTGAGAACATAATATCTTTTGGTCTAGGAGAACGAGGAGAAACTACTTTTTGTAAGGCTTCTTGGATCTACTCATGGTATGAAGTTGAAGTTTGAATCAAATCCCAAAGGAGATCTTAGCTAAAGTAGCATGAAGTTTCTCAACAAGCTTAGGCTTTCTAGCAACATGTTGTAGAAGATGAGGGAGATAAGTATGAATAAAATTGTTTGGATAGTTATGTGTGTGAGCCATTGTGTGATAACTATGTTGTTGTGACATTTGTTGTTTCATCTTATCAAATTGTTTTTTGAAGTTTAAGATGTAGATAGAAGATCTAGTTAGTTTCTTAGCAACAATCATGGGTTGGTTTTAAGGTTGAGGGGAATGTTGAATAATTTAAGGCTCCACATGACTAGACGCATGAATAAAATTGACTTGATTGGGATCTTTGTTCTCCAAGGATTCATCTTTGGAAGGGAGAGAATAAAGGAAAGTGCTAATGATGTCACCCTCTTGTTCCAAGGTATCTTCACGAGTAAGACAAACTTTTGGAGAGGGATTAGCAATATCCATAAATGCTTCATCTCTAGAAGAGATGCCATTTAGGTGCATGGAAGTTAAAGTGATATTAAGGAAGGTGTCTATGCTATCATCCTCTTGCACTAAGATGTCCTTGTGAGAGAGTTACATTTTAGGAGAATGATCAACATCATTCCTCAAAACTTCATCCCTAAGGGGGAGTTTTTTGAAAGAAGTGTTAATAATCTCTTCTTGCACCAAAATGTCCTCATGGATAGGAGGGTCTTTAAGAGAGGGATAGAGTGACACAAGGTAGGTTAGGCCACTATCTCATCTATGAAATATATGTATCATGAAAATAACTAAATGAAATGACAATGAAAATAATTTTCTTTGTTAAATGATAACATATGCAAAATGCATGATATACGAGATAACAATGCATAATTTCATGATTATTTTACCAATGCAAGTACATAAACAATGAATAAATGTATCTAAATATAATTATTACATACGAAAAATTAGATCTAAAGCTAGAAATTAGAAATATGCAAGTGTAAGACATGTCGGGTTCACCAAAATGTAAGGATTCACTACAATTATGCAAACTAAGAATCAAAATCACTTACATCAACACTACATTCAAGAATTAATCAATAGGACCAACTTCAAACCATTGGGGATTTGGGCACAAGGATTGATTATTCCTCTTGAGTGATTTGATTTAATTGGATACGATAGATACACAGTGCATACGATCGAATTGGAGACTAAAATATTGTAAAAATTCTAAGATTCAACCACATAAAACTCTAGTTTTACAATGAAATCCACCATACACCAATGAAAAACCTAAAAACATGCAAACAAAATAGAAAGATTATACCTTCACATGCTCATAGGGTTTGACCTCCATTGTTTCCTATCTTCATTGATCTTGGCTAATATTGATTATGGTTGCTCTCAGATTTTGTATTGTGCACAAGAGCTCAATAAAGAATGGATTGTGGTTGTGTAATTCGATAGAGTGTAGGCACTCAATAAATTTATTTCTAAATGAAGGCATAGGGAAGGGATCCTCTTTTATAGAGAAAAACCTATAAGTGGAGGGCTAGGATTAAGAGGTGGAAGGATATGGTCGGCTTAGATTAGAGGGTAGGTATAGAAAATAGGAAAATATTAGAGAGATTATTAAAGGTGAATTAAGAGATAAATGTCAAGTGTCATGGAGAGAAAAAGCTAATCAATTAATTAAATAAATAAATATTTATTTAATTGATAGAAGAGGTGGGGTTAATTACGTAAATAAAATATTTATTTAATTTGAGGAAAGGATAATTTAAATAAATAAAAATATTTATTTAATTAGGGAAAGGCTAGAAGAGGATTAGTGAATTAATTAAATAAATAAAAATCTATTTAATTAATAGAAGGCTTATGACAAAATAATTAAATAAATAAAATATTTATTTAATTAAGTTAGGACAATTTTAGGTGTCTACATTTTGCCCCTCTTTAAGACTATGCAGCTTGTTGTGTTGTTTCAAAAAATATTAAAATACCGGTATGATAAGTTGCCCCTGATAAAGAAGATGACATGCCCCCTCAAGAGATTGGGAGAATTTTTTTTGAAAAAATTCGGATACTTTCTTGAAAAGAAAATGAATAGAAAAGGCTAAGCAGGATGAATAAACAAGGGAAAAGGATTGAAGACAAGCAAAAACGGGGTTTTGAGGGATCACGACGACCACAAAGAGTCACCACAAACACCTAGGGTTAGCACCCCTATAAATAGGAGCTTGGAAGAGGGACCACCTCATTTGGATTCATACTTTAATTGTTCACGACATAGAGTGAAGGAGAGGTTAAGAGCATAGCAGCAGAGCTATGGTGAAGAGATTTCATAGATTCAAGAGCGTATGACGACACAAGTGGCCAGAGGATTACAGAGAGTCAGTATGTACCCTATCATGCTTTTGATTTTGCGCATTTAATGCATCATAAATAGGGCTAGTTTTCATTTTGCCAAAAATGCAGTAGTTAGAAAAATTGCAAAACCATGTATATGTTCATTCCTAGCATGTATAGGTTGCATGATAGTGCGTATATGTTGTTAGCATGTTTAGGGTCTGAGAAATGACATCTAGGGATTGAAAAACTATGTTTATGGTAAAAACACATTTAGGGTTAATGCTAGCATGTTTGTGATAGACAGTAGCACAATTCAATCAAAGTGCATATGTGGCACGGATAATTGTGTCTATGATTTATTGGTGTGTTTGTGATAAACATAAGTGTGTATAGGGAAAAAGTGTGTTTTGCATTGTGAAACTGCGTATAGGGAGTTTTATTGTGTTTGTTATAAACATAAACATGTTTATGATCCAAATAAAAGCAAAACAAGTTGTCGCTATGATAAACAGGAACAACCAATAGGATAAGCTATCAAATTAATGAAATTCAAAGAGTGCCCTGGTAGGATATGTTGCAAAGCAACTGATGAAGCTGATAAAGTTGATGAATTCGTGAGATAGAGATGATAAAGCTTAGGTAAAGCTGACAAGATTTTAATGCTAATGCGAGTGTACTTGTGATTGAATGTTGATTTATCCCCTTTGGATTCACATGAGAGATTCTCGTGGATGTAGATGTTGAGACCACACCTTACAAAGAGTGACCACATGATGCTAGGAGTTTTGGGATTATGACATGCTACCTTTATGCACGAGATTCAGACAAATCTTGAATTACTATCTACATTGGTCAAACGGTGGTACAATGATCACTGCACCTTCCACTTGCCTACTAGGGAGATGTTTGTGACTCTAGAGGATGTCTATCGAATACTAGACATCCCCATCCATGGGGAGATGGTGGTGTATGATTGAGGGGGTGAGGACATTGAAGGTTTTTACCATGTATTTGATTGTCAAGATTTGGAGGTCTATAGCAGAAACATTAGTTGGGATGAGATGTACGAGGTGGGATTGGTTAGATTGGCTCAAGTAGTAGTCATTTGTGGGGTTATCAATGGTTACATTTGTCCACACCGCATGACACACAGGATGTCCAATGGTTGGGGTCGATCCATGGATATTATGCTCTCTCACGAGACTTAATTTGCTTGGGGACCATGTATGTTGGCTCATTTATACCATGATTTACATTAGTTTGTCTACCTTGGTAGATGTGGGACATTTGCAGGAGTCACACTACTTTAGATATGGGCATTTGGGCACATTCCAGTCATGAGGCCAGTGTGTTACAAAGGACACGGGGCTAGATAGCCTTATGTGCATATATACAACATGATCGTCTCAGGATGATGGAGTATTGGAGGCGAGTCATCAATGACATTGATACAGTCATCTTGAGGCTGTATTTAGATTGTGAGCCTTGGGAGGAGGACGATAATGAACTCCCATACTAATTTTAGATTAGGTGTTTGATTGGAAGGACACCATAGATCATTGAGAGACACCTCCCTGATAGGGTATCCAGACAGTTCGATAGTATACATGCACAACCCCTACGATCGACAGAGTTTGTACACACCAAATGGAAGAGATGGAGACTATGCTTTTTATATGAGGTGGTTGTTGTAGAGTTATGGGATTTGACTCCTGGGCCATGGGATTTGATATTGAGCACATCCGTTTCCATTCTTGACAAGTATTGGAAAGTCAATGCCTTAGCTAGAGGATGACAAAAATGGTGAGAGACCATCTCATCGATGGAGGAGGAGAGGGAGGGGGAGTGGATCAAAGGGAGATGATGAGGGAGATGGAGGGAGGGGTGGATGACCACCTAGGCCACCATAAGGGAGAGGAATGAGGATATAGGATCCAAGTGTAAAGGTGCCACCAGTACATGTACAAGACATGCAGTGATAGGGACAATGACATGGACAGGTGTCGATGGCACAGGTACAAGATGCACCTCTCCAGGTCGAGGACGAGGGGAGACAGGTTGCAAGATAGGGATGGGAGTGGGAGGGCCAATATGAGTAGCTTGGGGGAGGAGATGGCTAGGCTTGGGATGAGCTAGCCAATTTTGGGGCCATGAGAGATTGGATATGGATTTTGAAGGGCCAGGTATAGGTCTAGGTAGGGCAGATTGCATCTCTTAGAGAGTGAATTGGGACAATTAGAGATGAGAGTGGATGTCACAATCAAGAGATATGATAAAGCAGAGGATTTCATGGAGAGTACTCAAGCCACGAGTCAGGGCAATGTTGCCTCCAACATGGATTATGTTTGTAGAGTGGTACATGAGATAACATACAAGCGAAACCTATATGAGTCTATCGTGCCAACTAGTTAGAGAGAAGGAAATTTTATGATGATTTCTGAGGTGAGGAGTCAAGGATGACAATAGAGGCTATATAGAACAAGGGTTATGGGCCTCCTAGAGTGGGGACAACGATAGGCTCAATAGAGCTAGGTCCTTCAGGAGCTCAACATCCACACAGATTATTAGGATCAGAGAGAAGGAGTTCATCATAGCTCCATTCATATCCATTTTTGTACAAGTAATTCATTTTTGTATGATGATATAGACACTTGAAGGTGATTTTGTAGCCATTTATGAGATACTGACATCATTGTATCATGATTTTATATATATATATATATATATTAAACCAAGGGAAAATCACTACAAAGTTCAATGGTTAGTTTCAATCCAAATAAGCATAAAAAATACAATTAAACACAAAAAAAACCATTATGTCTTCATAAGACACTCTCTTGATCCTTGGATTGAGCCTTTGGTGAAGTGGAATTTGTACCCCAAGATCCACTTGATTGGATTGGCTCCTCGATTGGATTTGGAATGCTCTCCATGATGCAACAACAAGATTGGATAGCATGATAGATGAAGGATGTAAGAAGTAGCAAAGTGTGTATGGATTTGACTATAATGGGGATGCTAAAGGATGGATTTCTAAACATAAAGTAGCAACATAAGATTGCATGAAAAATGAGATATGGAAATGAGGAGAGGAGACCCCAATTTATAGATTTGAGAAGGCCAAAACGGAGGGCCAAGATCAAATTGGAATGAAGGGTGGAGATTGAAGAAAAGTGATGGGAAGGATTGAGAGGACAAGGTGTGGAGACCAAGAGATTTTCCATAAAGGAATTTCTTGTTTCCACACTCCTCTAGGTGCATAGGGAAGAGTCCCCAAGGTACATTGGAAGAAAAGAACAATTTAAATTTCCTTGAGAAAGGACAAGGGAATTAAAAATTCCCAAATAGAAGATTGCATGGGAAGAATAAAGAGGAAATAACCTTTGATATGAACAAATTAGGTACATTTAAGGTTTGGGAAGATGGAGGGGATAAACCATTTATGGCAAATGGCTGACTTGTTCCTAATCATGGTGATTAGGATTGTGCAAATGATTAAGAGGGATGATTAGATGGGTTAATGAGGATTAGAGTGCAAGTGGGAAAGTTGGCAGGATTTGATAAGAGGAGAGAGAATGAGTGGACTAATGTAAAATTGAGGGATAATGTTAATCAAACTTCTAGAAGAATTAATTAAGCTAAGTGAAAATTACAAGAGGTGATTTGCAGGAATCATATGATTGAGTTAATTAATTAGAATTAATTAACTAAGAGAGATTTAGAAGAATTAATGAGTTAAGGGACTTTAGAAGAATGGGAAAAATAATTAATTTATCGACAAATTAATTATTGGACTATAGTGATAAAATTAATTAAAATTCATTTAATTAATTTTAAGAAGAATAAGGATAGCATAATTAAATTAAATTAATTATGTAGAAAGGCTAAATTAATTAAATATTTAATTTAATTAATTTTACACGTCTATATGTTGCCCCTCTTTTACACAGTGACAAAAATGGCGGTGGTTAAAAGATAGAAAAAGATACCCTAGCGTGAAGATGTGGGTGGTATATGCCCCCTCAAGAATTTATTCGAGATTTTTTTAAATTTTCAATAAATTTTTGAAAAAGAAGAAAACAACGGGATGGGGGAAAGAAAGAGGAGGAAAAAAAGGAAGGAAAGGAAGAGGATTTGGAAGAAACAAAAGAAAAGATAGAGGAAAGGCGAGAAGAGGGTGAAGGGAGGCCTTATATAAGCCACATGGGCCCAAGGAGGGGTCATTGTCACACACATACTCTAGATAATTTAGAGAGAGCAGAGCACCTAAGAGCTATGTCTCGCATTCATCACCATGAGCATCGCACCGAGAGAGTCTGTAGGCACCAGTGAATGACCGAGTATGGCCCATCGGTAGGTACCCAAGCCTTGACTTCATGATTTAGTAGGTTAGTATTTCTTAGGGGGTAAGAAATGGGGGGGAGCTAGCAGGACGCAAACATTGATTGTCATTTCGGCATTTGTGCAGGCAATCCCTGTTTGCATAGATGATACATCATCTACACAGACGATCGATAGATCAATGTCTCCACTATGGGAAGGGGGAAAAATAAGGTAGATTGCAGATCAATGCATGGGCCACAATTTGACATCTCTGCGCAGAAGGGAAAAGGGGAAAGATGGGAAACAAGACAAGGTTGTGGGGTGTCGAAAAGATGCCCTAGGGGTAAAAGTAGGCTATAATAATATAGAAAGAAGGGCTAATGAAGTGGTTTTCTTGAATGTAAGAGGATCAAGATGTATTGATGTCACGAGAGCACTGGCCTCCGAAAAATGGCATTGAACAGATAGTTGAATCGCACAGAGTGGGCTACACTAGCCTGGATAGGATTAGGGTATGTGGCACGATGGCCATGGATTCGTTGTCATGAAACTATGATGACAATGCCAGTCAAGAGGTGGAACAATGAGCTACACATTTCACCTTCCTACAAGTGATGTCTCCATCACTCTTCTTGATGTGCGGTGGATCCTGACGATGCCATTCAGACAAGAAATTCCAGAGTATAGACTGGAACACGGGGAGGATTATCTCTATAGAGTGTGCCTCATAGATGATTTGCCTATGCACGACACACAAATGAGGCTACCGAGAGTGATGGAGCGATGACGAAGGATCCCACAATTGGTTTATTCATCTGTGAATTGATTAATGGGAGGATGATGTTGGATCTTGGTGGGCATGGGTTCTCGATTGGGTGGAGCAGACGTGTGTATTATATGCTCAAGGATGGGATCCAATATGCATGGGGTGTAGCCATGCTAGGACAACTTTACCATGATATGCACATGGTTGTATATCGAGGTTATTAGAACCTCAGAACTGGTGTGACACTCCTACACATATGGGCCTAGGAGCACATTGTAGTCACATGGTCGATCAGAGCATAGGACCGATAAAGGAGATAACCTTATGTGAATAGGTACAGGGGATTACTACATTATACTCAGGTCGGTGCTACATGGTTTTGGAGAAGAATTTTGGATGAGTTGAGGGAGTTCACGTGGTGCCCATTGAGAGACATAGAGCGATGGCGGGGGGGACCATATGCTGGCTTGGGTACAGAGTGAGTGTTGGTTATTTGGCAAGATTGTAAATGTGATAGATCAATACCTCTCACATAGGATGATGAGGTAGTTTGGGCAATGGTAGGATATAGTGGGTCACGAGCGAACACACCCATGGATTACTCAGGAGGCAACCACTTGGGGGGATATGATTGGACCATTCGATGTGCATCTTAGCTTGACAGGGGCGGTGACAGTGGTCTGGGATGAGAGGCCTGAGATAGAAGATGTCAAATACACAGGCGCCTATATAGCATGGTGGGAGGCTCACAGGCTAGTTCATCTTAGCAGGTTAGGGATCTTAGAGGAGGATGAGCTTGCACCCTTGGTGGACGAGATAGTGGGGGGAGAGGGAGATGGAATTCTGGAGGGGGAGGCTATAGGAGGAGCTAGGGTCTGACCATAGGTGCAGAGGGGAGGTAGTAGGAGATAAGTACTGTTACAGGTTCAGGTGCCAACAAGACATATTGGGGGTCCTCGTCAAGAGGAGGCAGCAGGAGGAGAAGAGTCGATAGAAATCTCTGCAGGGGGAGGAGAGGAGGGGGGACAAGAGGGGGAGAAGGTAGCAGGGCAAGTACCTCAAGCTGTTTTGGATCAAGACATTTTGGAGAGGGATGTAGAGAGATCTCAGGTGCAGAGTTTGCAAGATCAGTTGGTAGCAAAGAGGCAGAGGGTTGATCAGCAGAGTGTTAGGGCAGACAACCTACAGGTGGAGTTGGACCGGGTAAGGGAGGAGAGAGATGCCTTGAGGAGGGATCTGGAGGCTACTATCTCTGAGTAAGATAGTTTTAGGATAGATGCTGAGATAACCTTAGAGTTGTTGGAGGTATGGGGAAAATGGGGGAGGGGATGTGATAGATGGATAAGGAGGTAAATATTCTACAAGCTAGGTTGAGCAGGGCAGAGGCCAAGTCAGTCAAACTGTGGGGGGAGAGGGGATGTGGCCCGACAACTACTTATTCCAGGAGGCTTGGGACCCATTTTTGTAGATGTTACAAGTTCTCGACAACATATTGATACATTGGCACTTCATGTTCAGTATTGTAGAGATCTATATCATCAGTCAGTGCCAAGAGATCAGAGAGATCCCTCCTATGCAGAGAGTACCAAGTCGCACAAGGCCTAGAGTCAGCAGTCAGGTGTGTCTGTTGGGATGAGGGCACCTCGACCATCTTCAGGAGGACCCTCCAATGTAGGCGATAGGGAGAGCATGGGATAGTGCTCTTATATGTGTGTCATTTTTACCCTCAAGGGCTATCATTGTACTATAGTTGGACACATTATGATTATATATATGTCATGATTTTGGCAGCATCATGCATATGGACTATTATTATGCATATATGATGGATGATTTTTTATTTTATATTTATGATTATGATGATGCATATGTGATGACATGTTTGCAATGCAGGATGTATACCTATGTGATGTGTATGCTTGTGATTATAATGTTGCTAACATGTTGTGGATGCAAGATGGATGCATGTGACTTGTGTGATATATATCATTATGTCATGATTATGCCTAACTTATGATGTATGTAGGATTTATTATGATGATGTCATGTGTGATGCTATATAATATGCAATGTGGTGTGATGTAATGGATATTTATGATGTATGTAGTTCTTATAATGATGTGTGAAATTTGATGCAATGGATGGTCTTAATAGAACTCTTTATTTCAAATCATGCCTTTATTACATTCGTGTTGAAATATAGCTTGTAATAGATTTGTGATTGATATTGATGTAATGATATGAAAGCAATAAATTATGAAAATGATGTCTAATGATAATATAATGCAGCTATATGAAATGCATAATTTTTTTATATGAGCCAACCATAATACAATGATACTAGATAGAACAAATAGAGGGGGCGGGTGAATAAATTGAAGCCTCCAATATAAGGGGATGAAATGGAAAATGAAAACGAGTGGGTGATTTGTTGTTGTGTAGATATGGAGAGAATTCCTAGTTTAATATTGCCAAGGATGATCTTCATCACTGATTATAGGAATTAGGATGTTGTGAGAATTTGAGGCACGAACTAGACTCTCAATCTGTAGGTATCTCTATGCGCACAGGCTCACAAACATCATGATGATGTAAATGCGGGGATGTAGGTTCGTACAAGAGGAACCCTTAAACAAGCCATACCATAAAAAGATGCCCCAAAATACACCAACCTAGGACATACCAGGAATTAGGATGATCCACACAGCCTGTAAATAGGAGTAGGCATAAGACATAAAGATACAAATCAAAGAAAAATGATCAAATCATGCAAATGATATGCACTTGGCCAACTGCCATCTCTTGCCAAGAGTAGGACTACGATTTAGGATGATAATGTTGGACATGGGGAAGATGCATCCCGATGGGCAAGGGTAAATGGTAGGATTGATTCGGAAATAGAGGCAGATGGCATGTACATACAAATACAGATGTGAAACTCACTGCTAGGATTTGATTAGGCTCATGTAGATGGATGCTTGGAAGATGCACAAGTCAAGAAGAAGGTCAACTTGATGGGATAAGCTCAGAAAATAGGGGAAAGCTTAGTGTGATGGGATAAAACCTCAATGTATTAGGATGATCCTTATTCAAGGTCTGAACAAAATCTCATCATCTCATGAGGGGAAAGTGCGAGATATGAGTAAGTGGTACAAGTGATCAAAATGGGAGTGACCTACACAGATGGGGGAATGTGAGTGGATGAGGAGGGTGATGGGATGGGGAAGGCGATAATGTAATCTTAGACTGTCATCATATTCTCACATGCGCAAACTTAATAGAGAATTTATTGATGCACAATTTTTTTTAATGTTGGGACAAGCAATCTCATCAATGATATCACTAATGAAATAGGCCTCTACGAGGCATATGCTGGGGGATCTAGCCTGATGCAAGAGCATCCCCGGTTCATAGCAATCTTGCATCAACCAAAAAAAATTTCCTTTCTGTTTTGTTTTTTGTTTGTAGTTTCAGTTTTCCTTTCTATGTATCCGAGTTTTGGCTCATCGGATCCTCTAGAGTTGGATTCTACTTGAAGACTTGATCATATTTCTTTCTTCCAGACTGCATCGCATTTGGATCATTTTCGACAAGATATCGGTATTGGTTTCCATGATAGTTTTCTGTTACTAGTTGTTCCTTTGTTACCAGTTGCCTGGACCTATTCTGGTGATCTACCAGAACTCTTTTTGAAGCTTGTGGAGCCTTGGGCATTGATTCTGATGCTCTTTAGCATGTGGCCAACCTTTTCCCGTGATCTATGTTTCGTCCTTTGAATTTTCTGGAGGAATCTCTTGGTGGAGGCCGACCTTGTTATTTTTATGTAAGGTCTTGTTCTTCGAGTTTTGGATCCCTTTTGGGCTGACTGGATCCTTTGGATAGATATATATTTGTAATTATACATTAGAATATAGTCAATCAAAGAATCAAGTAGCTACACTATGTGTAGAAGATAGATCATAAGATTCAAGGTCCTAGTTGTGACCTATTCTACCAGGCCCGTGAGTCTGTATGTTGTAACCCGGTTATCAAATTTCATGCAATAAAACAATATGTTCTGCATTGCCTCCATCGTATCTTTGTATTTTCATTATGTTTACTCTTGCTGACCAGTCCAGATTGATCTCTTTGAGGTCCCTCCTCACCGGTGACTACTTCAAGTGGTATCAGAGCGAAGTTTTTTTTCCGGAGGTTGGTGTCCTAAAATTTTGTTGTAGGGTGGTGGATTACAGATCCGACCTGCAGTTGTAGAGGACTAGCATGAATGATAGCATGAAGAGGAGCTAGGAATGGTGGAGTGCATGGGAATGCAAAGCCTATTGTGATGGAGATGTTGCGAGGAATAGCAGTCCAGTTAGAAGCCGTGGAGACAACCCAGAGAAGAGGTTGACGTATTGAAGGTGTAAGTAAAGATGAAGGAGAAGAAGCCCCGATGGAAAAAGAAAACCTACTGACGGTTGATTCGGATGAGGAAAGGTTTTTAAGGGTTTTGAGTAGGGTGAATACTAAACCTTATTTTACCCCATCGGAATATTATGAAAAGTTAGATTCGGATGAGTTGATGGATTGGATCTTGGAGAGGGAGAAGTATTTTGATTTTGAAAACACTACAGAAGAGAGAAAGGTGAAATATGCCTGTACCCAATTGAAAGGTCATGCATCTCTTTGGTGGGAGAATTTGTAGGTTGATAGACAAAGAAGACGTAAAGAGAAGATTAAGACACAGGATCAGATGATTGCTAAGTTGAAATCAAAGTTTGTGTCAGCAAAATTATCAAATGGATCTATTCCAAAAATTACAAAATTTGAGACAGAAGGAATCTAGTGTGAAGGAGTACACCGACACAATTTACATGTTGAATATCAGATCCAGACATGTTGATGATGAAGTTGAACAAGTTGCAAGATATTTAAATGGATTACGGATGTCTATACAAGATTAATTGAGTATGATCAAATTGGAGAGTGTTGAAGAGCCTTACCAATATGCCCTAAAGGCAAAAGAAAAGTTAAACAAAAGACATGAGCAAAGACAAAGAGGTAGAGCTGGAAGGTTCACCAGAGGAAGATTTCAAGGAGGAAGAGGAACCAGTACAAATTAGAGAAAGGATAAGGAAGTGACCAAAGAAGGTAATTCATACCGGAAGGATGATAGAAATTTCTACCAGAGGAGAGAACCAGATGGTTACCAAAATGAGAACTTTGGAAGACAAGACAAGAGGACATTCAAAGGAACTTTTTTTAAGTGTGGAGGATAAGGACATCATGCATTCGAATGTAAGAAGATGTAAGCTACCAGAAGAGAAGCAGTGGTGGAAGAAAACCCCACCAGATTAGACAATAAACCAAAAGATGAAGAAATGTTGATGATGAGGAGAGGTTTGTGTCATAGGGGAGGAGATGAAGAGCCTTTGCAGAGGAAGAATATGTTCAAGACCAGATGTAAGGTATCCAGTAAGTGTTGTAAAGTTGTTATTGATAGTGGTAGTTCAAAAAATGTTTTTTCAGAAGAGATGGTGAATAAGTTGAAATTGGAGAGATTGAAACACCCTAAGCCTTATCAGATAGAATGGATTTGGGATGAATATAAGTTGTTAGTAAGAAAACAATATTTGGTGAAATTGAAAATGGGGAATTATCATGATGAAGTCTTGTGTGATATTATGCCTATGGATATTTGTCATCTTTTGTTGGGTAGACCTTGGTAGTTTGATAGACAGGTAGTACATGATAGGAGAAAGAATACATACACTATTGTGGCCAATGGGATGAAGCAAACCTTGTTGCCTTTGGAGGAACCTTTGAAGAATGAAGTTTGTACGAATTCTAGAATTTGTTTAGTTGATGGAAGGAAATTCTTGGATGGACTGAGACATGAGAATGTGTGTTTTTCCTTGATTCCTAAGAAGACTGAGAGACTAGAACAGAAAGGAGGACAGATAGAAGAGATAAGAGATTTACTGACAGAATATGAGGACATCATTTCAGATAATGTACCTAATGGATTGTCACATGTGAAAAGTATTAGTCATTGCATGGACTTGGTTCCCGAAGCTAGTTTGCCTAACAAAGCTACACATTGGTTGACACCAACAAAGAATCAAGATCTGAATAGATAAGTGCAGGAGCTGTTGAAGAAAGGTTTGATTAGGGAGAGTCTGAGCCCTTGTGCAGTACCAACAGTATTAGCACATAAGAAGAATGGAGAATGGAGGATGTGTACCAATTCAAGAGCAATAAACAAGATCACAAATATATATTTGAAGAGTAGATATCATTAGATTAGGGACATAGAAGGTGATGAGTGGAAGACATCATTTAAGACAAATGAAGGATTGCATGAAAGGTTGGTGATGCCTTTTGGATTGACTAATGCAACAAGTACTTTCATGAGGCTGATGAATGAGGTATTGAAGAAATTATTGGGTAAGTTTGTTATTGTGTATTTGGATAACATTATGATTTTCAGTGAGACAAAAGAGGAGCATTTATGACAAGTTTTGTAGAGATTGAGAGAAGAGAAGTTGTTGATCAATATCAAGAAGTGTACTTTCATGAAGGATGAGTTAGTTTATTTGGGATTTGTGATATTTAAGGATGGTTTGAAGATGGACCCAGAGAAATTGAAAGCAATTGTTGAATGGCCTACATTGGAAATTATTGGAGAGGTAAGACCATTTCATGGATTGACTAGTGTTTACCGGAAGTTTATCAGAAATTTTAGTTCAGTTTGTAACCCTATGATTGAGACCATGAGAGGAGATCGAAAGAAATTCAAGTGGACCACCAAATAAAAGAAAAGTTTTGAATTGTTGAAGTAGAAAGTGACTAAGCAGTCTGTGTTGGCTTTACCCGATTTCAATAAAGTATTTCAAGTGGATTATCATGCAAGTGGAATGACAATAGGAGTAGTCTTGAGTCAACAAGGAAGAGCAATAGCTTATTTTAGTGAGAAATTGCATGATGCTCAGAGGAGATATTCAGTGTATGATCAAGAGTTTTATGCCATAATTCAAGCCTTGAAGAAGTGGATACATTATTTGTTGCCTAAGGAGTTTGTATTGTATACAGATCATCAAGATTTTTCAGTATTTAAACAGTCAGAGTAAGTTGAATCGGAGACATATGAGGTGGGTAGAATTATTGCAGAGTTACACCTTTGTGTTGAAGCATAGAAGTGGAAAATCTAACAAAGTTGTGATACATTGAGTAGGAGAATACATTTGTTGACAGAGATGAGATTGATAGTATTAGAATTTGAAGATTTGAAGACCTTGTATAATGACGACGCGGATTTTCCAGAACCTTGGAAATCCTATAGAGAACCGATTATGGTAGACAAAAGAAAATGGTTAGATTATTTCATTCAGGATGGGATGTTATTCACATGAGTTCAGTTGTGCATACCTAAGAGTTCTATGAGGGAGAATCTAATAAAGGAGAAACACAATGGAGGACTAGTTGGACATTTTGGCATTGACAACCGATAGCGTTGGTCTGTGAGCAGTAATTTTGGCCCCGGATTCATAAGGATGTTAAGAAATATGTGCAGAGTTGTAGAGTTTGTCAAGTTGGAAAATGTAGTAGTCAGAATGTGGGATTGTATAAACCTTTGACAGTACCGGTAAGACCTTGGGAGGATATAAGCATGGATTTTGTACTTGGATTGCCTAAGACACTAAGAGGGAATGATTTTATATTTTTGGTAGTAGATAGATTCTCGAAGATGGCTCATTTCATACCTTGTAAGAAGACATTAGATGCATTGCATATAAAATACCTATTTTTCAAGGAAGTGGTGAGATTGCATGGGTTACCTAAGAGCATAGTTTCAGACAAAGACACTAAGTTTGTTGGCTATTTTTGGAGAACACTTTAGAAGAAGATGAAGACAATTTTGAAGTTCAGTTCTACTTTTCATCCACATACTGATGGACAGACAAAATTTGTTAACCGGACTGTTGGAAACTTGTTGAGATGTTTAGTGGGAGATAAAACTAGAAGTTTGGATTTGATCCTTGCACAAACAAAGTTTGCCTACAATAATTCAGTGAATAGAAGCACTGAAAAAACACCTTTTGAGATTGTTACCGGACTGCATCCTAGAGGGATATTAGAATTGAGAGACATTGGCAATGAAGACCAGAGGAATTCAGAAGCAGAAGACTTTCCAGATCACATGGCAACATTGCATATTTAGGTTAAAGAATATTTGGAAGACATGAAAAACAAGTATAAGGAGAAGGCAGATGAGAAGAGGAGACATAAATAATTTGAAGTTGGCGATGAAGTGATGGTATATCTAAGAAAAGAGAGATTCTCAGTTGGAACTTATAACAAGTTGCAAATGAATAAGTTTGGACCTTGCAAGATTTTGAGGAAGTTCAGTTCTGGAAAGGCATATGAAGTGGAGTTACCAGATAATCTAAATATTTCACCTATATTCAACATTGCAGATCCTAATGAGTACCATGAACCAGAAGTCAATGAGAACAATGTTATAAACTTGGAGAAACTGTTACCTCAGAAGGAACAGGATCAGATTGAAGAGATTTTGGTTAGCAGGATTGGGTGTAGTACCCGAAGCAGTGAGTATAAGGAATATCTTGTGAAGTGGAAGGATATACCAGTTGAAGATTCATCTTGGATTTCTTAGGCAGAGGTAGGCCACCTTGGTTCCCCTCTGGCCCTAGCAAAGTGAGAGGCTCACTTTTTCATTAACCCCAGATGTCTGACGCAGGAGCATCCCCGGTTCATAGCAATCTGGGATCCACCAAAAACATTTTCCTTTTTGTTTTGTTTTCTATTTGTAGTTTTAGTTTTCCTTTCTGTGTGTCCCAGTTTTCGCTCACCAGATCTAGTTGAGTTGGATTCTACTTGAATACTTTATCAGCTTTCTTTCTTCCAAACTACATCGCATTTGGATCATTTTTCGACAAGATATCGCTACCGGTTTCCATGACAGCTTCCTATTACTGGTTGTTCCTTTTTACCAGTTGCTTGGACCTATTCTGGTGATCTAACGGAACCCATTCTAAAGCTTGCAGAGCCTTGGGATTTGATTTCGATGTTCCTTGGCGTGTGGCCAACCTTTTCCTATGATCTACTTTTCATCCTTTGGATTTTCCAGAGGAATCTCTTAGCGAAGGCCGACCTTGTTATTTTCATGTTAGGTCTTGTTCTTCAAGTTTTGGATCCCTTTTGGGTTGATTGGATCCTTTGGATCAATATATATATTTATAATTACATATTATAATATAGTCAATCAGAGAATCAAGTAGCTAGACCATGTGTAGAAGATAGATCATAAGATTCAAGGTCCCGGTTGTGATCTGTTCTACTAGGTCTGTGAGCCAGTATGTTATAACCCGGTTGTTACTGGTTGGATGTAATCAAATTTATTGCAATAAAATAATATGTTCTGCATTACCTCCATCATATCTTTGTCTTTCTATTGTGTTTACTCTTGCTAACTGGTCTGGATTGATCTCTTTGAGGTCCCTCCTCACTGGTGACTGCTTCATAGGCATCCAATTGATGGCTTACATGTTGAAATATGGATACCGGGTCGGTGGGTGGGAAACAATGAGCATCCAAAAATATGGTGGATTTGACTTATTTACCTTGATATCTGCAACTAGGTTTTCACCAAGGTACTTTCCCATAGCGCCACAAAGTGGTTTTCACTAATGGACGAATTGATTTTTCTTTACTTTTTGTTGTTTTGATTTTTTTAATATTTTTATACTTCTTTCATTTTTTTGCTTTGATTTTTGAAAACTAGAAACCTCTGAAGACTAGGTGTACAATCTATTCAAATGCATGATGTTCATAGGCTCATCTAGGGGATCTCCTTTAGGTAGCCAACTGATAGGATCTTGATCCATATTTTGTAGTGATCACATAAGGTCCAAGACAATTAGGCTCAAACTTATCTTTCCTTTCGTGATCTTGGAGATCCTTCTAGTTTTCCATGAGTGCAAGGTCACCAATGTCAAATTCTCAGGTTCTAACTTTCTTGTTGTAGCTTAGCCGAAGGCGATTCTGATATACCTGGAGATGATTCAAGGCCTTGAGGAACCTTTCATCCAGTAGTTCTAGCTCTTGTAATCTAGCCACTCGGTATTCCTCATCAAGGAGAATGTGTTGTAGCAAGACCCAAAGTGAGGAAATCTCGATCTCAAGGGGAAGGATGTCTTCAGATTCGAAGACTAGGGAATATGGAGTGGCTCCTATGGGAGTGTGGATGGTTATGTGAGAGGCACAAAGAGAAAGATAGGGATGCAAGTGCCAATCACAGTCAACTTCATTGACTTTTTTCTTAAGAATTTTAATAAGGGTTTTATTTGAAGCCTCAACTTGACCATTACCTTGCAGGTAGTATGGGGTGAAGAAGCAGTGTTGGATGGAGAACTTTTGTCATAACTATTTGACGTCTTTATTATTGAAGGGTTTGCCTTTATCCATGATGATAACCTCAAGAAATCCATAGGAACAGATAAGATAATTCAAGATGAATTTGGGAATTTTCTTGCTAGTGGTGAAAGTGAGTGGTATGGCTTCCACCTAGTTGGTGAAGTACTCCATAGCAGTTATTATGAATTTATGTCTATTGTATGAGGTGGGGTGAATTTTTTCCTATGAGATCGAGTCCCCATTAAGAGAAGGGCCATGGTATCATAAACGGTTGTAGGTCCTAACAAGGTGCATGGATTTTATCACCATGTTTTTGACAAGGGACACATTTCTTTATATAATGATATGCATCTTCTTCCATTGTCAACCAATAGTATCTTATGTGCAAGAGCTTCTTAGCCAAAGTGAGGCTGCTTGAGTGTGCTCTAAAAATACCTTCGTTCACTTCACGTAGTGCCCATTCAGCCTCCTCTTTGTCTAAACACCTTAGGAGGGTTCCATCAAAGTGCCTTCAAAAAAGGGTATCATCGAGAATAGTGTAGTGGGCGGATCAATAGATGAAGGTTTGTTGCTGGGTTCTAGTGAGGTGAGTGGGGATGATATTGTCTCAAAGGTAGGTAAATTTTTCTTGGTACCAAGGAGATTGAAGACCAATGAAGACACACACCATTTTTTACTCGGGGATATCGTATGCCAGTAGTAGAAGATACTCAACCAAGAATTCACACTTTTGACTGTTTGTGGGCATCTGTAGGAGGGAATCGATTGTGGCCATTGCATCGACAACTCTATTGTTGGTTCTAGGAACTTGATCAAATTGAATAAAGGTGAAGTGTTTCTTGAAGTCCTCCACCATACTGTGATAAGGGAGTAACTTGTCATCTTTACTTTGGTATTCATCATTGACTTGCTTTATCAAAAGTTGGGAATCTCCATAGACCTGTAGTTCCATGATTTTCCATTGGATAGCCATGTAGAGTCCAGTGATAAGAGCTTCATATTCTGTCAATGTTGTTTGTACATGCAAAGGCTATCTTGTAGGACTTAGGAATGCAATCTCCTTGAGGCGTGATCAACAATATTTCTGCCCCTGATCCATGTGTGCAAGAACCATCAAAGTATAATTATCATTTTGTAGATGTGGTGATAGTCATAATGGCAACATCAGGAAACTCTATTATGAGGGGGTGGTCACCTTGAAGAGGAGCATCAACCAATTGGTCAGCTATGACTTTTCCTTTGATTTATTTTCGGTCTACATATTCAATGTCAAATTCACTCAAGAGCATGACCCATTTTGTTGTGCTACCTATGAGGGCAACCTTATACAACAAGTATTTGAGAGGATTAATCTTTGCTATCAATTTAGTCTTGTTGTTGAGCGTATAATGACATAGTTTTCATAATCTGAAAAACCACTACTAGACAAGCTTTTTCTATAGGAATATAATTTATCTCATACCCCACAAGAGTGCGACTGATGTAGTAAATTGCATGCTCCTTGCCTTTGTCATCTATCTATGCTAGTAATGCTCTCAGTGCCACTATAGTTGCTGATATGTACAAAAGAAGAGGTTTTCCTGGAATAGGTGGCATCAGGACTGGAGGGGAGGCCATATATTCTTTCAATTTATCAAAGGCCTTCTAACATAGGCAATCCCACTTGAACTTGGTGTCTTTATGCAGGGGATGTGCAAATGGGTGGCACTTATCTGCAAGTTGCATAATGAATCGGCAAATGGAGTGAAGTTTGCCTTGTAAACTACGAAGTTGTCCGAGTGTCTTTGGAGGAGGCATTTCCATGATAACCTTAAACTTAGCTGGATCCAATTCTATTCCTCTACAAGAGAATATAAACCCTAGGAGTTTTTGTGATGTAACCCTAAACACACATTTTTTAGGATTGAGGCGCAAATTATATTTCTAGAGTCTCTCAAAGATCTTCCTTAGGACGAGTATGTGTTATTCTCTTGTTTTAGACTTACCTAGGAGATCATCCACATAATCTTCCATTATATTGTGCAAAAGGTCAAGGAAGATGGTGGTCATTGTTCTCTGATTTATTGCTCCTGTGTTCTTGAGACCAAAGGGCATAACTTGATAGTAAAAGGTGCCCAAGGAGTTGTGAATGTCATCTTATGTTGGTCTTCTTCTGCAATCCTTATTTGATTATATCCAGAGAAACCATCCATCAGGGAGAGAATCTCATGTCCTATTGTGATGTCTACAATCATGTCTATGTTTGCAAAGGAAATTCATATTTCAGACATGCTTTGTTGAGGTCTCTGAAATCGGTGCAAATTCTTATGCCCCTAGCGGGCTTGCTAATGGGTACAATGTTTGAAACCCACTTAGGATAATCTATGGGTTTGATGAATCGAACATACAAATTTTTTTGAAGTTCTTCTTTAACTAGGAGGGAAACTTACAGATGCATCTTGCATAACTTCTACTTGATAGGTTTGGCAGCTGGTTGAACAACAAGATTGTACACTACTAGTTTTGGATCAAGGCGTGGCATATCAACATAAGACCAAGCAAAGTTGATTTGTGTTTTTTGCAGAAAGCTCATGAAATTTTGTTTTTCTTGATCCATAAGGAAGTTAGTAATAAGCATGTTCTTTGGATTGTCCTCTATTCCCATGTTGACGGTGTCGGTGTCTTCAATGAGAAAGGGTAATTTCTTCTGATGTGTGGGAACCATGGTAGGCAAGTCAAGACTCCCCATCGTCTAGCACTTGATCAAGGTTTTCACTAGAAGATGCATCCTTTCTTTTTACTTTTTTCTGAGTCCAAAGGTGTCTCAGAGAGGTTTTCACCAAGGGAATTTTTATTTTCATTTTTCCAATTGAGGGAATTGACTTTATTACCAAAATATGCCTCCCAATTAAGCTGAATCTCATTTATAGATGTATGATCTTTGAGGTCTTGCATTGTAAGTAATACCAAGAGAGCATTATCATCAACACGGATGTTAAGAACATGTGGTCTTCATTGATTCCAACCAATAAGTTCTGGGTGGACTAATTGAAGCTTAGATGGAGTGGGAGGGGACGTGGTGATGGGTGTGATAGTATTTATGTAGGCATCATCGCACATGTCATCAAGGTACTCAAAGGGAACTTCATGGAATTCCTCTTTGTTAGAGTCTTCGACTCTAGTATGAGGGTCTATCGAGGAGCCAGTGACAATGATCTTAGGTATAGGGGAATAACCCAAGCCCCTATTATGCTTGTAAGAGATGGGAGAGATGGGTGCTTTTTTGCCTTGTTCTTGTGGTCCAAGACCATGTCCCCTGTAACCCATCTTGTCTATTGTGGAAGATGCCTTAGAATACATTTGTTTGGAGATGTTTTTTGGTGCTTCATCTTCTTCTTAATATAACTAAGAGGTGACATCAGTTTCTAGGCTCTCTTTGTCAAGTGGGCCCCACTGCTAAAAAGTAGTTTTCTTACACTTGATAGTGGGTTTCTTCTGGTTTTTTTATTTCATTTGGATTTCCATATGACTTAGGAGAAGGTGGGATTTGACCCACATAGAGAGAATTTTGAAGGGTATACCCTCAACATTCATTATCAATGATCTTGACCTTGATTTTAGGTTGGGATGAAGTGGATGTGATATTGGAGGGATCAGATGGAGGAGGCATAATCGGTGAGTTGAGTGGACAATTGTAGGGTTGCTTCCCTTCAAGAAGTTTACAATATTGGAAGGGTTGCAAGTCAGTGAGAATGGTGATTTCTCTATCTTTGAAGGGGAATTGAAGGCATTTGTGATATGTGGATGGGACAACTTGAATGGAGTGAATCCGTGGGCAACCAAGGAGAATATTGTATGGGAGATCAATGTCCAAGACCTGAGATGATGTATCCACTATTGCAGGGCCCACTTGAAGAGGTGAAGTTATGGTTCCTTTGAAAACTTTTTCGGCATCATCATTGGCTTTGATTGTGATCTTTCTAGATGTGTCGACCAGATCTTCAAAGATTCCCAATTATTTAATCAATTTGTATATACAAAGGTTTAATCCAGATCCACCATCTATAAGGACCCTCTTGATTTTATGCTTATGTACAATGGCTTCAATATGAAGGGGTTTGTTGTGGGATGGATCATGGAATAGTGCATATTTGGATGTGAAAACAAGGTGATACTATGTAGCAAGGTTGTCAATGAGGGCTTGGAATTGGGCTGCATTGATATTATCTAGGACACATGATTCTAAAAGAGCTTTCTCAAGGATCTCTTTGTGGATGGGTGAAGTCTTGAGGAACTCTAGGAGATAGATTTGTGCATATGTCTTTCTGAGATGATCAAGGATATCGTAATGACGAGTGGAGGACATGAGGAGTTGAGGAGGAGGGGGAGGAGCTCCCTAAATGATCACTCTCCTTGTTCGGGTGGTAACATTACAATCATTCTGGGAATATGAAGTAGAAAGTGAGGCACCTTGAATGAATATTTTTGCTTGAGAGGATCAATTAGATGATTGTGGAGGAGGGGAACCTAGGTCTATGAGAGGTGGGAGGTGGATTAGCTCCTTGGATTGTGATGGTGTTAACATGGGTATCAGTAGGTTCTATGTGGCCTACCAAGGAGTCAGTTCCGGAGACATAATTGGTATAATCATAATGAACTACATGAGATGATGAGGCTTTGTCCTTCAATTTCATACACTTGCATGTATCATGACCATTGACACGATGGTAGTCACAATATTTTTTTTCATTATACCATCAAAGTTTGGGTTGATTCGCATCAAAAGGGTGCGTTATCGAAAAGGCAACATTGTTGGCCTTGACAATCTTTAGGAAGATGACTTGAATGGGTTCGGCAAGTGGAGTGTAATTACATTGGGACAGATTGTTGGAGCGAGGAGGTCGACCTTGGATAGAAACATTGTTGCAAGGTTGAGATTGATTGTGAGGGTTGGATTGAGTGTTGAAGGGGCAGCCACAATTTGGACACGCTTGGCATCAATAACTCCATTGTTAACAACATTTTTGTTTTTAGACCAATATTTGGGCTTGTCATTGTAGGAGGAACCTTGATTGGATTTCTGATAGTGTTTTAATTTTCCTTCCTCTAGGAGGACACGTTCTAAGGCTAGGCCCTTTTTAGTGATTTTTTTAAAGGTGTCTAAGCATTGGCAAGTCAAAGGTTTAGATAGTTTAGGTACCAAATAAAGTTGGAATAACTCAACTTTATTTGACTCTGGTATGTCCCAAGTCAACTTATTTGAATTTGGCTAAGGTTTCTCTGAGCCTTTGTTTTGTATTGCATAAATCCATCATGGAAACATTGTTTTCAATATTGTAAGCAGAATGAGACATAAAATTTTCTACTAGGTCTAGGAAAGACTCGATGGAGCCATGAGGTAAGGCGGAAAACCAAGTGAGGGCATCCCTGCTAAGACTTTTAGGGAAAATTCTTCTAAGGTAGTCATCACTATAAGAGACCTCCTGACAAAGGATATAAAATTCACAAACATGGTCTCTAGAGTCACCCTTGCCCTTATACTTATCAAATTTGGGTATCTCAAAACCTGGAGGATAGGGTGCTAAAATGGAAGGGTCATATGGACAAGGACATATTTCTTTAAAGGTATAAGGTCTCTTGTTAGTCCCACCCTTGAAATTTTTGATAAGGTCCTTCATTTCTTGAATTTCTTTCAAAAGGTTAGGTTGTTGGTTGTGGACATTAGAGACATAATGACTTGTGTTAGACCTTGGGATTTGGTTGGACACAAGTGGGATACTACCACCACCAACATATTGATATCCATACACAAGAGGTTAGGTAGTGTTTTGAGGATGTGACCCCCCCGAATGGTGCTAGAGGGACGCAAGCTTGTGTTAATGTAATTAGCCATGTTATGGAGGGGTACAAATGACCTTGGAGGATTGGAAATGTTAGTAGGAATATAAATTGAAGGAAAGGTGGTTGTGGGAGCAGATGTTGCAGGTAGCATCTAAAGAGGATCAAGGATGGAATTATTTGTGAGGTCATGTTCCGACGGTTCGTCAATAGTAGATCTATAAATTCTAGGGGGTAAGTGTGCCCCTTGGGTGATGAGTTGGGCTACAAGTCCATTGGGATCATGTTTGAAAAATCTTTCCATCATGTCTTGATTGGAAGGATCCTCTATGAAGGATTGGACACGTGGAGAAATCTCAGGTTGATCAATAAGTTGTTCCTCTTCTTGTTGGGGATCTTGATTAAAGAGGTGACTAGTTTCAGGCATCTCATTTCCCTTGGCATCCATCTTCACTTTTTGTGAGTGAGTCAAGACCATACCCATGTAACCTTGAAGATGAAAAAGAATAAAGGACTTAGAAAATGATTTGGATTCAATGAGAAAAATTGATGAAAGGACCTAACAAGTTTTGATTTTATTTAATTTGGATTTTGATTGAAATTGATTTGGGATGGTCCTTGGATTAGGACAAGATTTATTTGATTAAGATAACACCTTAGCCCTTGGATTAGGACTTAGATTAGGATTGATGATGTGACCACAAAGAAAGGTGACAACCAAGCTAGGAAAAATTTAGACCTTTGGATTAGGAACAATTGATCAGGTCTTCATCTACTTAGGATAGACTTACATTCCTAAGGAAAATAAGGTAAAAGGAGTAGGGTTTTGATCAACCCAAAATAATTAAGCAAAGGTACTTGGGGGAGATTCTCTCCCAAGCACAAAATCCAATTCATGATTGATTAAAGATAAAGGTCTAAATCAAACTTTCACAAAGTATGAACATTAGGATGAGGTTGATTGATTGATTGGATGATTTGATTGGTTGGATTGATTCACTGATTAGGATTGATTAAGGTTGATGATTAATTTTTCTAAATCCTTAGAAAGGGTGACAATGATTGTTGAAGAGAAATAAGTTTGATTGAAGATAAGGAGAAGAAAGGCTACCTTAGATGGACAAGTGACTCAATAAGTGATTTGAGGATGGGGTAAGTTGGACAAAGGAATGCAACCACTCCTATTAATGCTTTGGGATAAACCTGATCTTTGATGGAAAGCACAGATTCTCAAGGACTCCTCATCAAACTCATTGTTGTGACCATGAAGGTAATCATGGAAATGATACAAAAAGGTCCTATGTTTCAACAAGAGTTTTTGATTGATATATAAAAACTTTCGACACTTAAGGAGTTTCTTATAACTGGGCTTCTTCTTCTTGACTTGATGGTATATTAACTTCTTAGGATGCTTAAGGGACTTGGTTTTATGGTGCATGAATGAAATTCACTATAAACTTAACTAGGGCAGAGACGTCGAAGTAGGATGGAGACATTGAAACAATGAGGCGGAGACATTGAAGCATATTTTTTGACAAGGTAGAGATGTTGAAGGACAGTTTGACAATTTTGAGTGAAAATTTCGAACAAGATTCGGTCAATTTTGGTGAAATTTGGGAAATGTTTGATCTCTTCTACTCTTGACAAGAAAATATTAGACAATGAAGACAGCTTTGCCAAGGATAACACTTTATGATAAGCGTAAAAGTGATTGGGGGCCTAGATTAGCCCAATGAAAAAAATGAAAAATCAAGACACATCAAGCATACATCCTAGGTTCAAAAATGGAAACCATTATATGGGCCTCACACAAAGAGATACCTCAAACAAATGGACAAGTAGAGATTCTGGTAGCATTGGCTCCCCTCCACGACACTCACTTCTCAGGCATACCAAATTCTCTTACCCTGAAGATCCAAAGATCTTTTAACTAAGGGATTTTGGTCTCATCTTGAGTGGGTATATGAGAGGTAACTTCAAGGCATGATCCACATCCCCTGCACCACTAATGTAGGATTTTGTCTTACTAAAACAAGGATCTTAGTGCAAGAATCTCTTACGAGCATCCATATACGCTCTCTCGCTTGGGAGGCTTCCTTCTTGTAGAACACGGGTACTGGAGAAGTTGGTGTAGGTAGGCAATTGGCACCCATCTTGAGGACTTTCGTCCCTCATGTTTTATATAGTGGTTGAGAGGTGATTTGACTAAAAGAACATTATCGCTTGGCTCATTCTCCCCTCACTTGGCCTTATGGGCTACTCAGGGGGACAAGCCCTCTACATACAAAAATCGAGCATCGCTAACACTTTTCTTGTGCACCCAAGATCATGAAGATCAGGGGGAGAGGATAGTGTGTGTTAGTTGTGGATCCACCCTATATGTGCAAGTGCACAACAAAACATAAAACACTTATTCTTTTTAGTCCCACATAATAAGGTTTTCTAATCTAAAAATACAATGAAAATAAACTAAGTCTAGTGAAAAATATTTGTCTTTGACCAGCATGCTACAAAAATTAGTTAGTAGTTTGATTAAAAAAAAAGTTCTTGGACTTGCGAAAGGAACCTGCAAAACTCAAAACTTGATCAATAATTAAAAACCCTATCCACCTCAATGTTGATGCTGAAGTGTAGGCACATAAATCATGTTGAAATAAGCCCGAGCCTAAAACAGAGAAGTGCAGGAAAAAAAAGATTTAAAACTTGAAATTTTAAAATTTGGAGGGATGTTATACCTGTGGAGATGTTGAAACAAATCGTAGACATTGATCATCTTTGCAAACGCCAAAACAAAGTGTTGTAGAAAATAGTTAGCATACAAATTTTGAAAATTCATAATTTGGATTAGGGCAGCAAAATAGGCTTGATAGAGATGCCAAACCAGAGAACATACGTTGAATGTCTGCATAGATGCTAAAGTGTCAATGCACAAAAAAGTTGCCTAAATAGTCTAAAATCTAAATTTATTGCTAAAAAATAGAATATTAGAGAAGCAATCAGCACTAATCTAAATCTTTTTGTGATTTTTAGCATAATATTTAATGTTTTTTGTGCTTTTTTAGGTGATTTAGAAATGAAACAAGACAAAAAAACTAATTAGAAAACTAAACAAGTTAGAGACATCGTTTCAAAATGCAGACATTGATCTAAATTTTGCAAGAAAAATAGAGTAGGAAAATTTAAATTTTAAAGGCAGACGTTGTTTCTTCTAAGCGTAGATGTTGAACTAGTGGCACGGAGATGTCGAAGGACAACCTTAGACACTAATCCAAAAACCTGTTGTGAAATTCTTCAAAAATCCACCAAAAAGATTAGATAAAAGGGACATGGGTCCCATCAGACATGCCAAAATGAACCAAGGGAAAATCACTACAAAGATTAATGGTTAGTTTTAATCTAAATAAGCATAAAACATACAATTAAACACAAAAGAAACCATTATACCTTCATAAGACATTCTCTTGCTCCTCAGATTAAGTCTTTGGTGAAGTGGAATTTACGTCCCAAGCTCCACTTGATTGGATTGGCTCCTCGATTGGATGTGAAATGCTCTCCACTACACAACAACAAGATTGGATAGCATAATGGATGAAGGCTGTAATAAGTAGCTAAGTGTGGATGGATTTTACTATAATGGGGATGCTAAAGGATGAATTTCTAAACAAAAAGTAGTGACGTAATATTGCATGAAAAATGTGATATGGAAATGAGGAGACGAGACCTCAATTTATAGATTTGAGAAGCCAAAATGGAGGGCCAAGCTCAAATTGGAATGAAGGGTGAGATTGAAGGAAAGTGATGGGAAGGATTGAAAGGAAAAGGTGTGGATACTGAGAGATTTTCCATAAAGGCATTTCTTGTCTCCACACTCCTCTAGGCGCATAGGGAAGAGTCCCCACTGCACATTGGAAGAACAAAAGGAATTAAAAATTCCTTGGGAAGGGACAAGGGAATTAAAAATTCCCAAATAGAAGATTACGTGGGAAGAATAAAGAGGAAAAGGAATTGAAAATTTCATTGGAAGTGAGGGGCATGGGAATGTGCAAAGGATTTTAAATCCTTTGACATGACCAAAGTAGGTATATTTAATGTTTTGGAAGATGGAGGGGATAAACCATTTATGGAAAATGGTTGACTTGTCCCTAATCATGGTGATTAGGATTGTGAAATTGATTAAGAGGGATGATTAGATGGGTTAGTGAGGATTAGAGTGCAAGCGAGAAAGTTAGGAGGATTTGACAAGAGGAGAGAGAATGAGTGAAATAATATAAAATTGAGAGATAATGTTAATCAAACATCTAGAAGAATTAATTGAGGATTAGAAGAGGTGATTTGTAGGAATCGTATGATTAAGTTAATTAATTAGAATTAATTAAATAAGAAAGATTTAAAAGAATTAATGATCTAAGGGACTTTCGAAGAATAAGAAAAATAATTAATTTATTGACAAATTAATTATTGGACTATAGTGATCAAATTAATTAAATCAATTTTAAAAGGAATAAGGATAACATAATTAAATTAAATTAATTATGTAGAAAGGCTAAATTAATTAATTATTAATTTAATTAATTTTAGACATTTACATGTGTGTGTGTGTGTGTTAATATGATGTTGCATGATGATTATGATGTGTACTTATGATGTGCATGTTTATGATTCTATAAAATGCTTATGATGTTCTAACATGATGATCTAGTTATCTTATGTGATGTCTTATATGCTCTATATGATCATGTTTTATGCACTTGCTATGATGAGATGATTTATTTGTTGCAACTATGATGTATGATTTATAGATGCATGATGCCATTATGACCTATGTGATGATGCTTATGTGATGCACTTATTAATGATATGATGATTTATATGCCCCTAACATGATTACGATGCATATCCTAAATTATGATGATGCTATGATATTATTATGTTATGGATGGATTCATTGATGATGATTATGTACTAATGCAATGGATGCAGGATGTGTGTGTATGATAATTATAGTATGATGATTATGCAATACTGACTTTGTGGTAATGGAGGATGTATGCATGATTTTTTTTTGGTGTATCATTAGACTCAGTCAAATGATATGTGGCTACATGGGACAAAGAAAAGATCGGTCAATATAAGGTAGAAGATATGGAGGTGACTGAGCTTCTTGTGCATTTATCATCATTGAGATTATAATGGTAAATACGTTGTGACCATCCAAATATAGGCTCAACCTAGATAGTCATTGTATCATTTGCATGGAGATCAAACAGTCGTAAACAAGGAATATCCATGTGCACATGACCCATAATGTCCTCATATCCTTGGATGAGCCATAGTGTTACTAAGAGACCATTCACAAAAAAACAAATAAGTGATCATGCCCCATCCCAACCACTCTAGTCTATAGACATGCTTCAAAAGAATAGGAAACATGACATCACAAAAGATCACATTAAAAGAAAATCAATTCTACTTGACACCAACATAATTGAAATCTTCAATTCATAAATGTATCTTGCCACATATGTTAACATGTTTTATTTGGTCACAATGTTATTTGTTGCAAGGTGTGCACCCTTGGTCTCCTTGTGTTGTGCAATGCAACGCTTAGGTTTGTGACATAGCTTAATCACCTCTTGTGGATTCTATAAGTCTAGTGGTTGTATCAAGCATTAATAGGTTGATCTTTTGGTATAACAACAACACTTGTAACAAGTGGTATCAGAGCTTCATCACAGGTTCAAACCCCTCACTTGTGCTGGGGGGGATCGTTGCAAGTTCTACACCCTTGATCTCCTTGTGTTGTGCAATGCAACGCTCAGGTTTGTGACATGGGTTAACTGCCTCCTGTGGATTCTATAAGTATAGTGGTTGTATTGGGCATTAACAGGTTGATCTTTTGGTGCAATGACAACCACACTTGTAACATTTGTCATCCTAATAAAGGACATATAACGCTAAAGAAACCTATTATAGTTAGAGTCTGCCAAAAGTTTGATTTGTTAAAAGCCCACTACTACTTATGTCTCATCTAAAACTGACCTACTCCATGAAATTGATACTTTATTATGGAGAAGAGCAAAAAATTTATTGCGGATTGGCAATGCAAGTGATCTTTTATTACATATTATGCACAAAAAGAAGGAAGGAATGAAAAGATAATGCCCCTCACAACATGTGATACCAAGGATCCACTTCCATCACTAGGTTTAGGATATGGCCTCAGTTATAGACAAGACCTGATTTATTATGGTGAAGGAAAAAGTGGGAAAGATTTATTATGAATGGCAAACCAATCATAGGTAGATCAATAACAAGTCATGATGGGTATCGAATTGTTTATTATGGAGTGATTGGATGTGAGAGTGTGCAAGGTGAAAGTGTGAAACTGAGTCCTAAAGGAGGGAGGAGCAAAAGTCTCACACATGGCACTAGTAACCCAGTTTTCACCATGGTACTTGTCCAAGGAACCACCGAAGTGGTTTTCACTATTGAACAACTTTATTTCTCTTCTTTTTTTAATTCATTTTTTTTGTCACAAGGCGCTTATTTTCTAGGTTTTCATCAAAGTGATGATTTTTGTATTTTTTGTTTTGTATTTTTCAATAGGATTCCCTGAAAATCTATGTGTAGAACTTGTAAAGGTGCATGTTGTTGATATGATCATCCAATGGTTCTCCTTCTAGCATTGATAACTGATATGCACTTGAGCTATAAGCTGTTATGATAACGTAAGGCCCAAGCCAATTTGGTTCAAACTTGCCCCTTTTCTCTCTATCTTGTTGATTTTTGGGGTTTTCTCTTAGGACCAAGTCACCTACCTCAAATGTACGAGGTTTTACCTTGTGATTGTAATTGTGGCTCACACATTCTTAATATGCTTTCAAGTGATCGAATGCATTCTGTCAATGCTCATCTAGCAATTCTAAATTTTGCAAGTGGGAGACCCTGTAGTCTTCATCACTAATAAGATTATGTAAGGAGACCCGTAAAGATGGTAACTTGACCTCAATGCGCAAGATGTCTTAAACACCATAGAGTAGTGAATAGGGGGTAACTCTATTAGAATCCAAGAACACTAAGAGGGGGGGTGAATCAATGTTCTACCAAAATGATCAATTTTAACCTTATTATAACATGCGTTCACCAACCGATAAATCGGTACATATAAGAATGAAATAAGTAAAGCAATCAATAAGCCAATCACATGAATGAATACCATAACAAAGAGAATTATACGTGGAAAACCTCAAAGAGGAAAAACCATGGTGGGATTTCTGACCCACAATATCAATCCATTGGCCATATGAAAATATATTACAAAATATGGGGTCCTGCACTTGCAAGAAGACTTACAGCTTAGAGCACACTACTCATCACAAAAGAGTCTCATTGACTACATACAAATCCATATTACAATCCAGAAGAATGAGTGAACTGCGTTGATAACATCTCCTATGCCTAAATACAGTTTCGGTTAAGCTCTATTTGTTCCGGTTCTGATACCCTAAACCCTTACCAGAATAACCTCTTACACAAATGTCCTCACATACATGATCTCTCTCACATATCTCACATATCCTTACATAACAAAATGATCTAATCAAATGACCTATATACCCTTACAATCCTTCATGCCTTATGTCGGCTTACATAGATAATTACAAAATGAATATATATGTTGGCTCAATTACATATATACATAAATATCAAAATCAATTCTTGATTGTTAGATCTCCCAAATGATGTCGAACTCCTATACCAGTAACTTGATGAAGCCATGTCGGCTTGCAATGCTGGTACCCAAAGAATTCCTCCTACCGGTGAAGATACCTATTGGTGTCAGTGAAGTGTCTATCAGTAAACAACCAAACCAAGATATGAAAGCCAGAACATGTTGCCATCAATGACAACATATTGAAACCAATCAAATGAGTGTCAATTTCCAACAATCTCCCCCTTTGGCATTGATGACAACACTCATGTGAAAAATGATAATGGTTTCCATCTGCCAGTTTCACTCTGAGACTGCTCCCCCTGAGCTGAATATCCATTTGTGATCATGATCTAAATAAAATACTCCATACCTCCATATCTCCTGATGTCAAGAATATATTTTTCACCTATACCTCCCCCTTTGACATCAATGCCCAAAAAAATATCAAAAATCGGGACGAAGAATGAAAGTTTGTACAAAGAATGTCCCAAAATAGCCTACCAGAGCTGAATATACTTGAAAATTTCTAGACAGGCTTTCTCCAAAAGCTATAGATAGGTATCCCAACCTGATTTGAGTGTGTCAGAAATAGATACAAGTCCATTAAGCATATGGGCATATGACTCTTTATCCTTAAGTTTTTTTAGTGTGGGCTTACCAATCATATCAATACACTCCTTCTTATGTACACTTAATGAGTCCAACCGGGGACTCACCAATCCTCTAAGACCTTTATCTCTCCTTATAATTTTATCTTTATCACTCTCAAGAGTTGAAACTTGAGCTTCCAAAAACAAAATCTGACCATCAATAGATGTAGTCAAAGATTATAAACCATCAAAAGAATTGACTATACATACAATCTTCTCCTGAGTATCCTTAATCCTTTTATCTAAATCTGTTGTAAGTAAACATGTGTTACAACATACTGTGTAAATATTAGTACATTTCCTCAAAGCATTATCAATCATCTTTAGCTTATTAGTAATCTCCTTCTTCTCCAACTCAATCATCTAACCAAATGTTGCTCCCTTAGCCTGTGTAAACCTCTCCAACACCTATCAGTTTGATATGTGTTGTAAAGATTGAAAGTCCTTAGAAATGTGCTCTGTGATTATTTTAAGCTTGCCGGATGGGCTTGCTCCTTTGTCAAATTTGCACTCCGAGATAATTCTATGAAAAATTGGCATAGACTAATCAATAACTCCTTTGTCCATAGATCCTTCCTTCATCATCTTCTATGCATCCATCATCATGAGCTCAGTAGAACTCATCTTAGTTAAACTTTTATGTTCTACCTGTGAGGTGTCGATTGACAATAATAATGTGCTCATTATCGGTTCCCTGCCAGAATCCTCTTTCTTCTCCTCTGAAGGTTCATTAACTTTTATATCTTCCTCTCTTTCACCGATGGCTTTGCCACTTGGTGCAGTATTAGTTACTATCAGTTCCTCCTTATGAACTGTGACCTCAACCTGTACATTTTGATCCGGAGGACTAATATCCTCAACATTTACAACCTTTACACTCTAAATCTGCCTGTATCTCAACATTTGTCAGTATCACCTCTTTGTCTTGTACATTAGATTATACTAGGGGCTCTATATCCAATATCTTAATATCCTTCAATATTTTAGATGAGGTACCCATTATACCTTCACCTTTCCCTTCAAACGAGATGTCTGTAGAGTTAGTTTTAGTCTTCGGTGAAGTATAGAAACTAGGGTTTGTAGCAAAGAATTGAACACATGCCTTGTGGGTCTCAGTGACTATCTCATTAACCCTTCCTAACATAAGACTAAATATCATGTGCTTGTTGTGAAAGATTTTCCTGTTTACAACCTCAAGAGTCCTGTCCAAATCCTCTGGAGTAATGGATGCACAAGTAGTTAAAAACTCTTGAATCTTTATACGCTTGTCCTCCTCCATACCTGATAATATTTTAGCATCTAAATTTTTATATAACTATGATGATATTTGATTCTCAATTTCCAACAAGGCTTTCATATATATATATATATATATATATATATATATATCCAAATATAATAAATCTGCTTCCTCAACTTCTCTCCATTCATCATCGTCTAAATGCTCATAATAAAATTTCACATTTTTCAACAAACCATCCTTAGTTATTTCATCAGCCAATTCTACACAAGTCTTGGGTGGAATAATAGTTACATTACCGGTGACAAGTGTTAGATAGTTCAGATAACCGGAAGACAACTGAGAGGGGGGGGGGTGAATCAATTGTCATAGAATACAGGAACATTAAGCAATTAAAACTTTGATACCGGAACCCAAAACATTAATACCAGAATAATAGTTAATCAATTAAGCATAAACAATAATCACAGAATAAAATCCATCCACACAAAACCAAGATTTAAAAATCAGAAATCTGGTTAAGGGAAAAACCATGGTGGGAAGCCTACCCACAGTCAGATAATACTTCTGCAATAAGTATGTGAATTATAATGAAGGGGCCTGCACTTGCAGGAAGGCCAACATCCTAGAGCACACTGCTCATCACAAAAGGAGCCTCACTAACTACATATAAATCCAGGCTACAATCTGGAGAATTGTTGATCTACAAAAGATAGCATCTCCTATGCCAGAGTACAGTTTCAGTTATGCTTAATACCGGAGGACTAAATCCTCTTACATAAACTCAATTTGATCTCCAATGATCAACCAACTCCTCTCCCTGAATGATATTACATTATTCTCACATTACATTCCTTGACCATGACCTCTTACATTAACCATGATGATCTACAATGAGATCTTACATTTATTTATACAAACCCTCGACCATAAACAATCAGGCTGGCCACCAGATAATAAACCAATTACATAATTACAAGCCATGTCGGCCTTAGACCAAACAAGTAATATCAAAACATAAGACATCCAGGAAATGTATCAATACGTCCAATCCACATGTTACATTAAAGTCAATCCATAACCTAGAGCAACCGGGACCAAGTATAGATCCACATGCTTCAGAAATGATCTCCAACTACCAAGTCTTGAACATGATCACCAACAACATCTTGAAGCTCCATCAGAAGTTGCACCAACACCACTTATGCAATTTATCAAAGATCTCCATTAAAAGCTTTGTCGTTTAAACCCTCGTCAGAACCAGAAACCAATCTTCTAAGGAAGCAAGATAACATCCAATCGCCAGACCAAAACCAACTGACCAAGTATGAGTATAAGTATCATGAACAAGCCAATTTCATCACCAGACTATACCGGAGTCTGTCGAATCATACCGGATCCAAGTTAACCAGAAACCACTCAACCTACCGAGATCAGAAGGGTGTCGGTAAAGCATCCAAACAACTAGTGTTGACATCAATGACAAAATATCAATGCAACACCTAATCAATTCACCAAATGGCCAACAATCTCCCCCATTGGCATTGATGGAAACACTAGATGTGTAAAACATCTAAGTGCCAAGAAATGCCAAACAAGTCTCCCCCTATGGAAGACAACCAACAAATTCCCACAAATAGCTCTGAATATCAATATATCTCCCCCTTTGAATAATATCTTTGTAAAGCTTTGAATTTATTTTTCTTATCAATCTCTCTCCCCCTTTCTTTTTCTTTTTCACATCACTATCTCTCCTCCTTTGACATCAATGCCAAAAATCTCATAGAAATGTCAAAGAAAAAACATAAGCCTCTGAATCTCAAAGATGACTACTCCCACTAAGCAATAGCATCCCACATCAGTGCCAGAATGAATAGTATCTCATATAGTGCATGTTGGACTGATGCCAAACCACATCAATCAAGTCTCTACCGGAGGGGTAGAAACTCTCAATCTATCTCTCAGGTATTTAAATGATTCCTTGGATAACGGTTTAGTGAAAATATTTGCAATCTTCTCTTTATTGTTCACATAAACTAGTCTAACTTCATTTGCTTACACTTTCTCCTTCAAAAAGTTATACTTGATAGATATGTGATTTGTCTTAGAATTAAATACTGGATTCTTTCATATATCAATAGCAGCAGAGTTATCATAGTGGATAACTACTGGTGCATCACAATCCACCTTTATATCCTTCAACATTTGTTTCATCCATAAAACTTGTGTACAGTTAGTAGCAGCAACAACATACTCAGCTTCAGCAATAGATAAAGAAGTACATGACTGTTTCTTGCTGATCCATGAAACCAACTTCTTTCCAAGAAAGAAAGCTCCATCGGAAGTACTTTTCTGGTCATCAACATCTGCAGCCCAATCAACATCTATATATGCACATAAAGTAAATTTATCATCCTTAGGGTACCACAAGTCATATTATTATGTACCTTGAAAGTATCTAAAAATCCTTTTTACCACCATCTCATGATTTTCTCTAGGATCACTCTAAAATCTTGAAACAATACAAACAACATTCATAATGCCAGGCCTAGTATGAGTCAAATAAAGCAGACCTCCAATCATATATTTGTATCTTTTAAGATTTACTGGTGCAGAAATATCTTTTCTTGTCAATTTCTCACTTATAACCATAGGTGTACTTACCGGTTTAGAATCTCCCATACCAAATTTCTTCAATAATTACTTAGCATATTTAGTTTGATAGATAAAATACATTTGTCAATCTGAGTAATCTGCAAACCTAAGAAAAATTTCATCTCACCAATTATAGACATCTCAAATTTTTTCTCCATATTTTTAGAAAATTCTATGCATAACTTATCTTCACCTCCAAAGATAATGTCATCAATAAATACTTCAACAATTAGTATATCATCATCAATTATTTTATAATATAAATTACTGTCAGCATTGCCCTTAGTAAAACTAAGCTTCAAAATATATTTATCCAACCTTGCATACCAAGCTCTAGGTGCTTGTTTTAGTCCATATAAAGCTTTCCTTAACCTGCAAACCATATTTGTATCATCTGATAGTGAAAAACTACCAGGTTTTCTCAATATAAACTTCCTTATCAAGATCCCCATTCAAAAATGCACATTTAACATCCATCTGATAAACTTTGTAGTTTTTATCAACAACATATGCAAGAAATAATCTTACAGTTTCAATCCTAGTTACGGGTGCAAAACTCTCTCCATAATCAATTCCTTCCTTCTGAGAATATCCTTTACAAACCAATCTAGCCTTATATCTTATAACTTGACCATCCTCATTCAATTTATTCCTAAAAACCCATTTAGTTCCAATAAAATCTTTATGTTTAGACCGGGGGACCAAATTCCATGTGTTATTTTTCTCAATCTGATATGATTTTTCTTCCATAGCTTTCAACCAATGTTTATCTTTACATGTTTCAATTACTGATACAGGTTCAACTTGTGAGGCTAAACATACCTCATTAGTTGCCAATCTTCTTCTTGTCATCACTCCATTGCTCTTATCCCCAATGATTTGATCTTCAAAATGATTTTGTCTCACATACCCAGGAGTCTTCTGACATTTTGTTCCTCTTCCCTATTCTTTAGTTATTGTAGAGTTCTCTGATGTTGCTGGAATAACTAGTTTAGCTCTTTGTTCCAGTAAAGGTGCTACCGGTTCAAATATAATCATTTCCACTATCGGTTCCTCTCATAAACTCATATTTGAATTATGCTTAGCTAATCTACTTTGACATTAGCACTCTCTACAATTCTTTGCAATCTCTTGTTATAATATCTATATGCTTTGCTTTCATTAGAATAACCAAGAAATATGCCTTCATCACATCTAGGATCAAATTTCCCAATAGTATCATCTCTCCTGATATAACATTTACTACCAAAATTTTTGAAATACTTAACTGTAGGAGTATTGCCAAACCATAATTCATAAGGTGTCTTACCGATTTCCCCTTTGATATTTACTATGTTGAATGTATAAACCGTTGTACTCACTGTTTCTCTCCAGTAGATATGAGGTAGATTAGCTTCCATCATCATTGTTCTATCAGCATCCAAGATAGTTTTGTTCTTCCTTTCCACAACTCCATTCTGCTGAGGTGTCCGGGGAGTAGAAAATTATCTTCTTATAGCATGCTTATCACAAAAGTTATTAAACTCATCGGATGTGAATTCTCCACCATGATTTGATCTCAAACATTTAATCTTCAATCATGTCTCAGTTTCCACTTTAGCCTTAAAGATTTTAAACTTTTCAAATGCTTCAGGTTTTTCTCTCAAAAAAGTAACCCACATCATTCTAGAATAATCATCAATGATTAGCATGAAATATCTATCACCATGAAAACTTTTAACTCTAGCAGTGCCACATAAATCAGTATGAATAAGATCAAGAACATTATTTTATTTATCTTGTATACTTCTAAAAGAGGTTCTGACCTGTTTACCCATTTGACATTCTTTACATACCGGATTATAGGGCTTCATAATCTTAGGTATATCCCTAACTGCCTTAGTTGAACTAATCTTCACAATGCAATCAAAATTCACATGACACGGTTTTTTATACCATATCCAACTCTCATCAATCTGTGTAATCAAACATGTCTTCTCATTGGAGTTCAAATGAAATATATTACCTTTTATATGTATACCGGTTGCAATCTCCAAGCCAGGTCTGTTAATGATTTTGCATTTCCCATCCTTGAACTATAATTGAAATCCCTTATCTACCAATTGTCCTACACTCAAAATATTATGCTTCAAACCTTCAACATAATAAACATTGTCAGTAGTGTTCTTACCATCCAATGATATAGTTCATTTTCCTTTAAACATACATGCCTTGTCATCTCCAAATCTAACTAGTCCACCATCAAATTCTTGCAAAGACAAAACTTCCCTTTATCTCCAGTCATATGATGTGAACAACCACTGTCAATTACCCATTCATCCTTGTCCTCAATTTTAGTAGAAAGTTCCTTCTCCTCAGGTACATTCTCTTCCAATGTCGGATCATCTTTCTTGATAGCTAGGAATACTCATTTCTTCCCGTTGTCGAATCCACTAGTAGAGTCTTATGTCAGTTCATCATCTGAATCAATAATGACTTCCTCATCCACCATGTAGCATGATTTGTCTCTGTTTTTCTTTTATTTATATTTATTCTGATATTCAGGGTTAGGCTTAAATGATCTTTTAACTCTTTCTTAAAATCTTGAATTTTTTTAGGACATCTAGATGCAAAATGACCAATCTTATTACATGCAAAACATTTAAAAGGTATTTTTCCTTCATACTTACTACCTACCGGTCCTTTAGGTACTTTTATAAAAAATAGTGCTTCAAGTTGCTAAAACTCATACTCTTCTCTCTTCATATCTTCTAACTCCTTTGCATATAAAGCTTTGCAGTCTTGCTCACCGATTGTGGATGTAGATGCATGAAAAGTAGGTTCAGTCTTCACAACTCCAGAAGGTCCAAATTCCTCAAGCTCAAAAGAAGATAGTTTCCTAACCAAAGTATCTATGTTGACAAATGTATTAGCCATTGTTCTCAATTCATTATTAGCAGTAGCCTTCATTTTTTAAGTCGGTGGTAGGGCTCTCAGGACTTTAGAAACAATTTCATCTTCACTCAAAGTTCCACCACAACATTGAATTCCCATAACAATCTCATTTACCCTTTCCATGGATGTAGTAATCATTTCATCTTCTTCCATCTTCAGGTTTTCATATCTCAACCAGTAACCATCAAATTTAGCAATCTTCATTGTAGGGTCACCTTCATTAAGAGTCTCCAACTTATCCCATATATCCTTTCCAGATGATTTGTCGGTTAATCACATTATTTGCCGATCAGAAAGTGCACACAAGAGGGCTTATCTTTCTCTATAATCATTCTCAAGCTCCTTGTCTAGGTTTGTCAGAGGAGGATTGTCAAATCTTGGATTATAAGGTGTGACACCATTCTGTGTGATCTCCCAAATCTCCTTGCCAAGACATCTCAGATGAGTCTCCATTTGAATCTTCCATATTGTGTGATTTGTTCCATCAAGCCTCTGAATATCCCTTCGAAAGATAGCTCCAGAAGAACTGGATGAACTTGAACTGTTAGTCGTCATAGGATATTCCTCGAGTGGTTAAGATTTCTATAGAGAGGACCAAAGCTCTAATACCAATTGTTAGACAATTCATATAACTGGAAGACAACTGAGAGGCGGGGGTGAATCAGTTGTCACAAATTATAGGAACATTCAACAATTAAAACTTTAATATCGGAACTCAAAACATTAATAGCAAAATAGCAGTTAATCAATTAAGCATAAACAATAATCATAGAATAAAAGTCATCCACACAACACCAAGATTTGTACATGGAAAACCTGGTAAAGGGAAAAACCATGGTGGGAAGCCTACCCACAATCAAATAATACTTTTGTAGTATGTGAATTACAATGAAGGGTACTGCACTTGCAGGAAGACCAACAACCTAGAGCACACTGCTCATCACAAAAGGAGCCTCACTAACTACATATAAATCCATACTACAATCTGGAGAAGTGTTGAACTGTAAAAGATAGCATCTCCTATGTCAAAGTAGAGTTCTGGTTATGCTCAATATTAGAGGACTAAATCCTCTTACATAAACCCAATTCGATCTCCAATGATCGACCAACTCCTTTGCCTGAATGATATTACATTATTCGCACATTACATTCGTTGACCATGACCTCTTACATTAACCATGATGATCTACAATGAGATCTTACATCTATTTATACAAATCCTCGATCATAAACAATTAGGTCGGCCACCAAATAATAAACCATTTATATAATTACAAACCATGCTGGTCTTAGACCAAACAAGTAATATCAACACATAAGACATCTAGGAAATGCATCAATAGGTCCTATGCACACATTACATTAAAGTCAGTCCGTAACCTAGATAACCGGGACCATGTATAGGTCCACATGCTTCAGCAATTATCTCCAACCACCAAGTCTTGAACATGATCACCAACAACATCCTGAAACTCCATCAGAAGCTGCACCAACACCACTTATGCAATTCATCAAAGAAATCCATTAAAAGCTCTGACGTTGAAACCCTTGCCGGAACCAGAAACCAATCTTCTAAGAAAGAAGGATAGAACAAGCCAATTCCATCACCAGACTGTACTGGAGCCTGCCGGATAATATCGGATGCAAGTTAACCAGAAACCACTTAACCTACCGGGATCAGAAGGGTGTTAGTAAAGCATCCAAACAGCTAGTGTCGACATCAATGAAAATACATCAATACAACACATAATCAATTCCACCAAATTTCCAACAACAATTGTCAGATCAGTGTCATCCATCTTCTTTCTTCTTCCAGTACTAGATGGAGAATAAGGTGTTTCCTTTGGAGCTCTTTTCTGTGTTGGTACCTTGATTGTAACCTTCCTAACTGGTTGCTTCCTTGCTTCCTCCTTAGATTCTTCACCTTTCTTCCTTAATACCCTCTTGAATGCTAAGGGTGTGTCATCTTCATATCCAAAGTCTAATGGAATAGGCTCAATAAATATTTCAGGCTCTTTCTATTGGCATTTGCATGAAGATTGCATTAATGATATGTTATGTTGTCATTGATGTCAATCGAACCAGTAATGATATTGTTGATATTATTGTAATATTGTTATTGTAACTGGTAGGAATAATTTGTGAGAACCAGTGTAAAGGTGTAAACCTTATCTATTGTTGTAACTGGTAAACCCTACCTGTTGTTTTTGATAAACCCTAACCGATTAAGTTTGGCTAATTGGTTATATTGGTTTATGATCTGATGATGAGCGGTAATGATGATGACACACATGATTATTGTATGAAGATAATTCTAAGAGATTTTGGAGAGTTGTTGTAACAGTTTTTGTCTAGGGAATGAGAAAATGTATTGCATCTAAAGCAAATCGCGTGATGAGTTACTAAGTTCGATGAAGCATTGATCAAGGAGAGATCAAGGTTTTCTTGATTGATGAGCAGTGATTTCTATGTAATCCAATGGTCATACTTGAACTGAATATTTTTGTAATCTCGATGAGAGTTAGGTTTTTGTTGTTTTACTGACCTGATTGACTTGTATTTAAGGTCGATGAAGTTGTTTAGTTTTAAGTGAGTTGGCAAAGAGATAGACACAGTTCAGTTGAGTGTGTGGTTTCCTAACTGGATGATGTATCTGTAATTTGAGTAAAGGCAGATAGGAGCATGAAATGGATATGATCAAGAAAGTATAGTGTTATTCAGACAGATCAACAAACTCTTGTTGTTTTCTAACAATTACAGTAGAATTGAAATCCCCTAACTGAGTAAGCTCTAACAAGCTTGGTGTTATTCAAATCCTCTAGCAAGGTGCTCAATTAGATTAGATTTTCAAATCCTCTACCGAGGTTACTCCTTACAGGGTATTGCTTCTAACAACGCATTTGCATTCTATCCCTTATTCGGGTGATTTCGAAGAGGGTAAGTTCTTAACAAGACTTTTTGTAAAGCTTTAATAGGCTAGGGTCCTAAAAGGGTGAACTTGAGAAGAGTTCAGATATTATCTTGTGAGTCTCATCTCACCGAGATGTTTACCTATTTCGATTTCCATGTCAAAAATATTTGTGTCAAGTGGTGAATGTTTTTGTGGTTATGTTTTCATGGTTGATTTACTTAACTACTTAACTATTTCTGATAAGTCATGATAACCAGAAGTATTGAAGATATGAAGAAGTTTGTTACTGTTAATTTGTTGTAATAGACAACTGGTTTATCTTATGAGTTTTTATCTTGACAGAGTTATTATTCTAAGTTTACTTTGAGAGATTGATTGGTGAAGTTTATTATCAATTTTTCTATCTAGTGATTCACCCCCCCCTCTCAGTAGTTGATCGAATACTTATTCTTTCATCATACCATCACTTTCCTCTTCCTTCCTTTTTTCTGGAATATTGTCAATTAATGCCTTGATGTCCTAGGAAACCTGTTCAACAAATTTGCTTGCCTTGCCCTGTTGTTTCTACCTCTGCTTTCAATTAAACTCAGTTTTAACCTCTTGATTTTTCTATTTTGTAGTACCAAAGGATTTCTCAGCTTCATCAATATGTGCATCAATTATCAACTTTCCATAAGCATCCAAAATCTATGCATCAACTTCATAACTCATCTATTCAATCCATATCTTTTGGGGCTTGACTGCTTTCATCAAGGTTTCATCTTTTTTAACCATGAAGCATATCTCAGTCGAGTATTTCTCAACAATTTGTTTTGGAACCCTCTCTAGAATTCATAGCCTTCTGAAATGCCTTTAAGTAACCTCATACCTTATCACCTCACTGACTACCCAATGTAGCAATAGATTGTTTCAGTTGCCTTTCTACCGGGATATCAAATGCCCATTGTCTCTTCCCAAAACTGAGAGTTTTATTAATTGAAAATAGCATCAAACAGACAATAAGATTTCCATACTAGAATGTTCCCTTCTCCTCTCCCTTGATCTTCCCTAAGTTAATTAACAACTCATCTAACATCTATCCACAGAGTTCTAACTTCTCATTTTCCCTCATGATCTTATGTGCAACATATATACAAGAGTTGGAAACAGAGTTAAGACGATTGGATTGAGTTACCTTGTATCCAATAATCATGCTTCTGAATCTAATATCTCTGTCGGTGATGGTGCTAACCCTCATCGATCATCGATCTGTTGTTGCGTAGGTGAGTTTGTTAACATGATCATTAGAAATCTTCTTCTCCAGATGTTGACCAATCTACGCAAAATCGGTGATAGCCTTAATGGCCTCCTTCGAGATTTTATAAGGTCTGTCCAACCAGATGAATTCTCCATGCACTCTACTCAAAACATATCTGACAATCTCATCTTCAAATTCAGGAATATCCAGAATATCGGTAAACCCTAGATCCTCAATATGTTTGTACTCGGGCTTGATCTTTCTAGAATCTCCCATTAACTTGCTAATATACATGCTCTTAATATCACTAGTTCCCAAATCCTCAATGTGGTAGTGAATGTAAGCTCTGACATCTTCAACATATACAACTCCTTCCGAGACACGGGAAAAAGTGCCAACCGAATCATCCAAGGTGGCAATATGCGGATATCATTTGAAAATTTGCCTAGGAAGATCCTTGACCTCAACAATAGTAGGATTTGCAATAAAAGTAGGTGCAGAGGATGATCCCGCTTCCATGATGAAAGATAATTTTGATAAGTACCTAAGAAATAGTTGTTGGCAAAACCCTAAAGAACTCTTTCGATCGCTAGTGAAATCGCTCAAGAAGATATAGATCACACTGAATCACCTTAGACTCGCTCTGAATTGATCTAAATGCAAAGTGATCAGAAATAAAGTGGATTCAACCTTTTAACCTCCAACAAACCCTAATTCGTCATTGATATGAATGACTTCCGGTGAAATATACCAGATCTCGATCAAACATCTCCATGCCAGATAAGCATTTCCAATGTCTGGAACATCTTCTAGAACCTCTTCCTGGGGCATGAGCAGTATTATCATGAATTTTACCTACCCCTAAGGCATCTGCCTTAGTTACTGGATGCGCTTCCTGTCTGTGTAAGAGCAACCTCCTCTGCCAGTTAAGTAACCGGAGAATTTCCATCTATTGATTATCATCTGACTTCTTGACCCATTTCTTGATATGATCTTGCCAGATTTCATTGGCTTTCTCTTTTCCTTTATCATTTGATCCATCATTGTTAACAGATGGAGTTTTGCTTCTACAGAACTTAGCTATGTGTCCAACCTTGTTGCATGCATAACATGTAAAACTGTTGTTTTGAATTGATTGGCTTATTGAATCAATGTTCTACTAGAATGATCAATTTTAACCTTATTATAACATGCATTCACCAATTGGTAAACCGGTACATATAATAATGAAAGAAGTAAAGCAATCAATAAGCCAATCACATAAATGAATACCATAACATAGAGAATTATACGTGGAAAACCTCAAAGAGGAAAAACCACGATGTGATTTCTGACCCACAATATCAATCCATTGGCCATATGAAAATATATTACAAAATATGGGGTCCTGCACTTGCAAGAAGGCTTACAGCCTAAAGCACATTTCTCATCACAAAAGAGTCTCACTGACTACATACTACAATCCGGAAGAATGAGTGAACTGTGATAATAGCATCTCCTATGCCTGAATACAGTTCTGGTTAAGCTCTGTCTGCTCTGGTTCTAATACCCTAAACCCTTACCGGAATAACCTCTTACATAAATTTCCTCACATACAAGATCTCTCTCACATATCTCGCATATCCTTACATAATAAAATGATCTAATCAACTGACCTATATACCCTTACAATCCTTCATGCCTTATGTCGGCTTACATAGATAGTTACAAAATTATTATATATGTTGACTCAATTACATATATACATAAATATAAAATTTAATTATCGATTTCCGAATCTCCCAAATGATGTCAGCCTCCTATACCGATAACTTGATGAAGTCATGTTGGCCTGCAATGCTGGTACCCAAAGAATTCCTCCTAGCGGTGAAGATACCTGCCGGTGTCGATGCCAGTGAAGTGTCTGTCGGTAAACAACCAAACCAAGACATGAGATCTGGAACATGTTGCCATCAATGATAATATATTGAAACCAATCAAATGAGTGTCAATTGCCAACAAACTCTAGTAGGGGTCAAAACACTTGTGTGACAGGCCTAAAGTGCGAGATTGAGTTGGATGTATCTACGGTGGCCAACATCATCAATTTTCTTTTTAAGGATTCTAAGGATGGTTTTGTTCGACACTTCAGGTTGACCATTACTTTGGGGGTAGTATGGAGTGAAAAAGTGATGGTGGATATGAAATCGATCAAAAATTTCATGAACATACTGATTTTTGAAGGGTATTCCATTATCTGTGATGAGGGATTGGGGAATACCATATCAACAAATGATGTAATTGAGGATGAAAGTTGCAATTTTCTTAAAATGACCTGGGTGAGAGGGACAACCTCAATCCATTTTGTGAAATAATTAGTGGCTGTGATAATGAACTTATGAGTGTTGGAGGATGAAGGGTGAATCTTTCCCATGAGATCAAGTCCTCACTGCCAAAAGGACCATGGTGTGGCAATTGATTGAAGTTCTTGTGTTGGTGCATACATTAGGTCTCCATGAATCTGGCACTGCTTGCATTTCTTGATAAATTGGTATGCATCCTTTTCTATCGTAGGCGAGTAGTAACGAGTCCTTATAAGTTTCTTGGCTAAGGTTGGACCACTATAGTGAGCCCTACATATACCTTTGTGGACTTCACACAATGTGATTTGAGCTTCCTCTCTAAACATATGAGAAGAGTACCATTGAGACCCCATCGGTAAAGGGTGTCGACTATGATGATGTAGCGAGAGGTTTGGTAGATGAAGGTACAACGTTGGTTATTGGAAAGGTTGGGTGGAAGGGTGTTATCATGAAGGTAGGTGAAAATGTTGGTGTACCAAGGAGAATCGAGACCAATAACACAAATTAATTTAGATGGAGTGATCTTGTATGCGGGGACCACTATTATCCACCAAGAACTCATAGTGGGTTGTATTATGTGGTATATGAATCAAGGAGGCAATGGTAGTTATGGAATATGTAGCTCAATTATTTTCTCCCAGTGTCTGCTCAAAAATAATCTTTGTGAAGTACTTCTTAGATTCATCCATCATTTTCTTGTAAGGCATTAGTTTCTCATCCTTTTTTTGGTGAATCACAAGTTGAGGATCACTAAAAATGTGAAGTTCTTGGATCTTATATTGAACTACAATCCATAGACTTGTGGTTAATGCCTCATATTCTATAAAGTTGTTTGTATAATGGAAGGATAACCTATATAATTTAGGAATAGAATCTCCCAGAGGTGTGATTAAGTGTATGCCTTCTCCTACTCCATGACATGTAAAGAATTATCCATCAAAATATAATTGTTATAATTTTGACTTTGTCACCATGATTATGGATTCATCCAAAAAAAATGATATGAGAGGAGAATTGTCTATCATTTGCGCATTTGTGAGTTGATATGCAATGACTTGTCCTTTGATGGCTTTCATGTCAACATACTCAATGTCAAATTTTCTTAACATCATTACCCACTTAGCCAACCTACCTATGACAGTTGCCTTGTTGAGTAGATATTTTAGTGGATCAATTCTAGAAATAAGCTTTGTTTTATGAGTTAGCATGTAATGACACAATTTATACATAGCAAAAACTATAGCAAGACATGTGCGCTCAATTGGAGTGTAATTAAGCTCATATTCTACCAATGTGTAATTGATGCAGAATATGCCTCGTTCTTTTTCCTCGTAATTTTGTTTTGCCAAGAGTGCCCTCAGTGTTGTCATTGTTGCTGATATGTAGAGTAACAATGGTTTTCCTTGAATTGGTGGCATGAGTACTAGTGGATTCATGAGATAGTCTTTAAGAAATTGAAAAGCTTGTTGGCACTTGTCATCCCACTTGAACTTAATATTCTTGTGAAGCAAATATTGAAATGGATTACACTTATGTACGAGTTGTGCTATGAATTTGCAAATTGATTGGAGATTTCCTTGCAATGATCTTAGCTGACTAATGTTCTTAGGAGGTGGCATTTCTAAAATTTCTTTGATATTGGATGGATCCACTTCAATGCCTCGTTGTGATACTATGTATCTTAGGAGTTTCTTAGAAGTCACCGCAAAGACACATTTCTTAGGATTCAATCTGACTTTGTACTTCTCCAAGCAATCAAAGACCGCTGCTAGGATATCCAAATGTCCTTCCCTTGTAACTATTTTTCTTAAAAGATCATTAGCATAATCCTCCATGGTGACATGCATGATGTCATGAAATATTGTTTTAATGGCTCTCTAATATGTGGCACCTACATTCTTCAATCCAAAGGGCATGATGTTCCAATAGAAAGTTCCCCAAGGACAAGTGAATGTTGTCTTGTGTTGATCTTCAGGTACTATTCTAATTTGATAGTATCTAGAGAATCCATCCATAAGTGGCAGCATAGAATGGCTTGTTGTGAGATCGTCGATCAAATCAATGTTTGGTAGTGAGAAGTTATCTTTGGGAAAAGCCTTATTTATATCTCTGAAATTGGTACATAAGCTAATGTTGCCATATGGTTTGCCAATAGGTACAAGATTGGAAATCCATTTGGGTTAGTCGATTGGTCTAATGAAGCCAACATCCAATAACTTTTCAAGATCAACTTTTACTAATAATTCCACTTGTGGATGCATCTTTTGTAGCTTCTATTATACTAATTTGGTGCCTGGAGTTACTGTTAGATGATACATAACCAAATTAGGATCTAATATAGGCATATCAACATATGACCATACAAAATTTATTTCTCTTTGAAGAACTTAGTGTAATAACTTAACTATAAATAGATATAAGCATGAAAGAGCACACACACACAAGAACACTAGATATACATGGAAAACCCAAGAATATTCTTATTTATGAAACACATGTTAGGGTGACACCCATTATGGTGATTTTTACAAAGGGTGGCTCACTACAGGTGGGCTCACTGCCTGGCTACAACCACCGAATAAAGAAGGGCTCATTGCCCGGAAGAAGGACAAAGAAAGAATCCACCATTGAAGCACAATTGCCACAATTCTACAATGTCGGAAGAAACCTTTGGCTCACTACCTCTGTACCAAAAAAACAACAACACACAATCTTATTGCTCAACCTCAAACCTTCACAACGTCATACATATTTACAAAAAAAAAGATCTTCCTTTTCAATCCACTAGCTTCCATTACCTTTTCACATTACAATTATCCTCAATTTATACTGATCTCTTGAATTAAGAATCTCTCCAAGTCAACCAAGAACAATTTACCAAAACACAATTTGAAATAGGTCTATGCTAAACATTCTCATAGTGTAAAAGAATGAGAAGTGGACCACATCACAACATCGATCAAAACAACACATTATCCATATGCCATAAATACTAGAGAAAACAAAAGGAATAGAATCATTCAAGGTCAACTAGACTCGGAATTAACATATCAGCAATCATGACTCTAGAGCTCATCATCACATGCCAAATCAATAATATCAAAGGTAAATACAATAATATAAATCATAAATCTTATCACCAGAGTCAAAAATACGAATAGACGCGGAGTTCTGCAAACTCTGCCATAAAATATCATCAACACTAAACAGACTTCTGGAGCACAACATTGAAACCACCAAACCACACAAATAACATCTCAAGGAAATATCCAATGTCATACAAACACATCCTAAACACATTTGTAATATATTAAAAATTTGGAGGAAAAGCCAAACATTGAATCGTAGAATCAGTACGTTGACATCAATGACAACCATACTGATATACCATCAACTTCACATTTGCAACATTGAGTTCAATGGTATACCCTTCTTTATTGTCCCCAAGGGTGAGATCATCTCTTATGCCAAGGTAATAAATAAAGGCCTCATCATTTTTAAATGTGTCATATTGTGGAGGTCCTTGTTGGTCCCTGTCAATGAGTTGAGGGTGGATGAGGGTAAGGCCATTGGTATGTTCAAAGTTGAGTGGTGTAACGGTAAAGACATAAGAGTCTTCAGCTATGTCAATGAATTCATCAAGACCATCGTTGGTACTCTCCCCATCGGTCTCAATCATAAGAGAATCTAAATCAACATCACTAGAAGGGCACTCGGCAACTAGAGTTCTCACTTTTCACATTTTGCCTAGAGCCTCGAGATGTAGAGGGTTCGGAATCCCCAAAAGTCTTTATCTATGATTCACCACTATCTTTCTTGTATTTGTGTATATATTTCACTGATGCTTGACAAAATTTGAATGTCTCTAAACCTTTCTTCCTCGATGGGTTCGTTAGGTTCTCTGAAGGTTTCTACGAGATCATAATCATTTGATGATTTATTGGAACCCCATTCCCATTCATTTGAATTTGTGGAACAATGATTGTCTTCTTGTTTATCAATGGAAGAAGTGGGATAAGTGATTTGAAATTTTGCTTGAGAGTTTAGACTACATAGCTTTAATGGTGCAAAAACAAGTCCCTTACTTCTTTGTTTCTTTGGTACTAGCTCAAGTTGTAGTGGTTCCACAATGCCTTTATTTTCTAGTCCAAGGGGACCTTTTCCGTCATACACCATATTTTGCAAGAACTTAAAATCTTTTCCATAATTTTCAATTGGTATTCTAATGTGGTCTTGATAAGTTGTTCTTCTAGTTCTTTGTAGATCATCTTATAAATGTCTTCTTCCATTTCACCCCATCTTTTGAAAGTGGTGGGATCCCATTTTACGATTATTGTTTATATCTACTTTGAGGGATGTGATTTTCCATAAATCTTAGGGGAGTCCATTAATTTCCTTAGGTACATGGTTTGATTTATATTATTTTCTCCTGTGACTTTGTCCTTGAACTTTCCTTTGAGCTCTGCATTCTTTGAGGTTGAAGCTTTCAGTGATTCAAGATCAATATATGTTGAAGATGGATTAGATTCCCAATTTATCAGGACTATTGTCTCAAGGCTTGCTTGAATGGCAATGCAATACATGTATGGGTTGGGATCACCTTTAACCGTGACTTTAGTTCCATTGTGTGGGAACTTGATGTTGATGGTAGGTTGAAGGCACATCAAGATCAAGATCAAAGACTTAGAAAACCACAACCCTCATTACTGGCCCAATTCAGAGAGGTAGAGTGACTATTCCTTTTAAGGAGCGTTCTTCATCATCATTTGCCTTTATAGTGATCATGTTTTTAGATTCCAGTGTTTTCATGGAATCCCAATGCTAAGACAACTTTCAAAGTACAAATATTGAGATATGCTCTTCCATCTATCAAGACTTGTTTGATACATTGTTTATGGAGGAAAGCTTCAATGTGAAGTGGTGCATTGTGTGTTTGTTGTGGAGATGCATCATCTGCTTGGGTGAATGTAAGGCAATGAGGGGTAGAAAGGTGTCCCAAAATGGCTTGAAAATGGTCCACATTTTGATCAGTAGGGACAAACATCTCTTGGAAGAATTTTGTCCAAAATGGCTTTGTGTGAAGGTGAAATGCACAAAAGTTCAAGGATCAAAATGAGAGTTGGTGTCTTGCCCAATCGGTCTACAAGGTCATATTGGTTGTTGGATGATGAAGTTTTTGGATGTAGCACCTTGTAAACTAAATTTACCCCATGAAGTAGTGACATTGCATTTAGGGGCTTTGCCTTTTATGGTTATGGTAAACACATGGTTGTCCAATTCAATGATATGGTTGGTGGTGTAATCATAGGTTTCATTGGTGTAATTGGCATTATTTTTTGTTTTAGGGGATTTCCCCTTAGCATTTTTTAGAAATAGATCCTTAAAAATCGTGTGTTCTTCATTGGAAGAGTGACCCTCAACTTCGATTGCACCATTGTCAATAAGGTCTTGAATGAGACTTCAATTTATGGCAATTTCTAGTCTTATGGCCCTTGCTCTTGTGGTATTCAAAAAATTCATTGTCATTCCATCATGAAGGTTTTACCCTTGACTCAAATGGCCTATTGTCTGGTATTGCAGTGAGCTTATTGGCAACCAAATTTTTCAATGCACTTTCAATTGGCTCTCCCAAAGGTGTGTACTTCTTTGGAGGTCTTGGTGCTCTTTGGGTATTTACTTGATTATTAGATGAACTAGCACCAAGAAAACTTATCATTGGTTTAACCACATTGGCATTCACAACCCCATCATTGACAATATTCTTATTTTTATTCTAAAATTGGGGTTTGTCTTTCCCATGTCCTTCATATTTGTTATCTTTGAATATCTTGATAGTTCCTTGATCAATGAGGACCTTCTCAATAGAGTGACCTTTCTCGACAAGTTCTTGGAATATAGACAAACATGCTTTATGGAGGTCATATCCAATGTCTTTGTTCACATTTTGGGTAAACATATCAACCATTTACTTTTGTGAAATGTTACAAGGGCATCGACTAGCCAAGCCTCTCCATCTTTTTAAGAATGACAAGAAAGATTCACCATTTCTTTGCTTAGTATTGCACAATGTTGTATAAAGCCCTCTTCCATTTCACCCTATGATTTGATTCCAAGTGGTAAGTGTGAAAAGCATTCCATTGCTTCTCCACCTAAATTTTGTGGAAAAAGTCTCATCAAATAAGAATCCTCTCTAGCAACTTCTATGCTAGCCATGAAAAATTCTCTGATATGTGTCTTTGGATCTCATTTTCCTTTATAATTATCGAACTTAGGTACCACAAAATGAGGAGGAAAAGGTGGCATATGTATGCATATGTCATAAGGATAAGGAAAAATGTCCTCAATCATATAATTATTTACAAGTGCTTGCATACTTTTCATTTGTTGTTGCAATTCCTTAATTTGCTCTTGCAAATCGTTACTAGGTGGTGCTTTGTCTCTTTGAGCTATCTCTATGCCTAAGCCACTAGGAGTAAAATTTTACATGTAAAGATGATACTAGTCATCTATGTGCTCAAGTGGTGGAGGAATGTAGTTATTAGATGATCCACCTGGTATATTATTGTGATGGGGTGCACTAGGCCTTGGGAAATTATATGTCATGACCATGTGTATAATGGGTATTGTAAGCATGATCTTGAGTATGGTCATCAAAATAGACACCTGGTCTTCTATTATCAACATTATCATGACTATGGTCTTGAGTATCTTCTTGTTGTTGGGTATAGGTATTAGTATTCCTTCAAACCTGGAAAGAATGTGCATGGGGTTGTTCATAAGTTTGTCTAGCATAATTAGTATGAGTATGAGTATTGGACACTTCAGGTTTTGAAAGAGGGATGAGGGTGACTTAGGCATGGTAGACTCATATCTATGTCCACCGTCATTACCATTAGCTTGATTTGGATCTTCTTCCAAGGTTTGTGTCACATCAAAATCATGAGGTAATCTTGAACCATCTTGAATTAACATGTGGAAAAATCTTTGATAGTCTTCACAAAATTGTCTCAAGCAACTTGTTGAATCTTGCATCAGACATGTGATCTTGAATTTTTGTGGTTGTAAAGGGCTCATTTTCACATTCGTGTGCATTACTACAATTTTTAAAGGATAATGTGTTGTAAAATCCTTCTTCATCAAACTCATATGTATCCATGTTTGCAAATATTTGAGCTTGTTCGGCTTGTCTTTTAGAGCTTTGGAATCAAGTTTCAACCATGAAAGAATGAATACCAATATGGGCATATGCAAATATAAGATAGCTATGGGAATGGACGGAGAGTTTAGGGTTGTCTTACAATGTCCAAAATGTTGTTCCAAAGTTGATAAGAGAATCTAAGAAAGGTGTGGTTGTTGGCCATTTGGTGGAATTGATTATGTGTTGCATTGATATTTTGTCATTGATGTCAACACTAGCTGTTTGGATGCTTTACCGACACCCTTCTGGTCCCAGTAGGTTGAGTAGTTTTTGGTTAACTTGCATCTGCCATGATCCGGTTGACTCCGGTATAATTTGGTGATGGAATTGACTTGTTCTTAATTCTTATACTCATATTTGTTTAGCTGGTTTTGGTCTGGTGATTGGATGCTATCCTTCTTGCTATGAAGATTGGTTTCTGGTTCCAGCGAGGGTTTCACCGACAAAGCTTTTGGTGGAGATATTTTATGCATTGCATAATTAGGGTTGGTGTAGCTTCTGATGGAGATTCAGGATGTTGTTGGTGATCATGTTTGAGACTTGGCATTTGGAAATCATTTTTGAAGTGTGTGGACCTATACTTGGTCCATGTTGATCTAGGTTATGGACCGACATTAATGTAACGTGTGGATAAGACCTATTGTTGTATTTCTGGGATGTCTTATGTGTTGGATATTATTTCTTTTGGTCTAAACCAACATGGTTTGTAATTATGTAATTGGTTTATTGTCTGGTGGCTGACCTGATTGTTTATGGTCAAGGGTTTGTATAAATAAGATGTAAGATCTCATTGTAGATCATCATGGTTATTGTAAGAGGTCATGGTCAAGGAATGTAATGTACGAATAATGTAATATCATTCAGGAAGAGGAGTTGGTTGATCATTTGAGATCGAATTGGGTTTGTGTAAGAGGATTTAGTCCTCTGGTAGTGAGCTTAACCGGAACTGTACTCAGGCACAGAAGATGTTATCTTTTGCAGTTCAACACTTCTCCAGATTGTAGTTTGGATTTGTATGTAGTCAGTAAGGCTCCTTTTGTGATGAGCATTATGCTCTAGGCTATTGGTCTTCCTGCAAGTGCAGGCCCCCTTCATTGTAATTCACATACTTACTGCAAAAGTATTATCTGACTGTGGGTAGGCTTCCCACCATGGTTTTTCTTTTTACCGGGTTTTCCACGTACAAATCTTGATGTTGTGTGGATGGCTTTTATTCTGTGATTATTATTTATGCTTAGTTGGATTAACTTCTATTTTGGTATTATTGTTTTGGGTTTCGGTATTGTTGTTTTAAATTTCTAATGCTTCCGATAATCTGTGACAACTGATTCACCCCCCCTCTCAGTTGTCTTCTGGTTATCTGAATTGTCTAACAATTGGTATCAGATCTTTGGTCCTCTCTACATAAAGCTTAATTGCTTGAGGAAGATCCTATGGCACCTAATAGTTCAAGTTCATCTAGTTCTTCTGGAGCTATCTTTTGAAGAGATATACTAAGGTTTGAAGGCACAAATTATACAGTATGGAAGATTCAGATGGAGACTCATCTGAGATGTCTTGGCAAGGAGATTTGGAAGATCGCACAGAATGATGTCACACCCTTTAATCTGGGATATGGCAATCCTCCTCTGCCAAACCTAGACAAGGAGCTTGAGAATGATTGTAGAGCAAGAGAATCCCTCTTGTGTGCACTTTCTAATCAGCAAATAATGGGATTAATCGACAAATAATTTGGAAAGGCTATATGGGATAAATTGTAGACTCTTAATGAAGGTGACCCTACAGTAAAGTCTGCTAAACTTGATGGTTACCAAGTGAGATATGATAACCTAAAGATGGAAGGATTACTACATTCATGGAAAGGGTAAATGAGATTGTTATGGGAATTCAATGTTGTGGTGGAACTCTGAACGAAGATGAAATTGTTTCTAAAGTACTAAGAGCCCTACCACTGGCTTAAAAAATGAAGGCTACTGCTATTAATGAGTTGATAACTATGGCTAATACATCTTTGAACATAGATACTTTGGTTGGGAAACTATTTTCTTTTGAGATTGAGGTATTTGGACCTTCTGGAGCTGTGAAGACTGAACTTGCTTTTCATGCATCTACATCTACAACCGATAAGCAAGACTGGAAAGATTTATATGCAAAAGAATTTGAAGATATGAAGAGAGAAGATGATGAGTTTGAACAACTTGAAGCATTATTTTCTAGAAGAGTACCAAAAGGACCAGTAGGAAGTAAGTATGAAGGAAAAACACCTTTTAAATGTTTTGAATGTAATAAGATTGGTCATTTTGCATCTAGATGTTCTGAAAGGAATTCAAGATTTGAAGAAAGAGTTAAGAGATCATGTAAACCTAACCCTAGATATCAGATTAAGTATAGATTCAATAAAAATAGAGACAAATCATGCTACATAGTGGATGAGGAAGGCATTACTGATTCAAATGATGAACCAGTAGAAGATTATGCTAGTTGATCTAGCAATGGGAAGGAATGGGTATTCTTGGCTATCAAGGAAGATGATCCAGCACTGGAAGAGAATGTACCTGAGGAGAAGGCACTTGCTGCTAAAATTGAGGATAAGGATGAATGGGTAATTGATAGTGGTTGTTCACATCATATGATTGGAGATAAAGGGAAGTTTAAGTATTTGCAAGAAATTGATGGTGGACTAGTTAGATTTGGAGATGACAAGGCATGTATGATCAAAGGAAAAGGAACTATATCATTAGATGGTAAGAACAATACTGATAATGTTTATTATGTTGAATGTTTGAAGCATAATATTTTGAGTGTAGGACAATTGGTAGATAAGGGATTTCAATTAAAGTTCAAGGATGGAAAATGCAAAATCATTAACAGATCTAGCTTAGAGATTGCAACTAGTATACAAACAAAAGGTAACATATTTCATTTGAACTCCAGTGAGAAGACATGTTTGATTACATAGATTGATGAGAGTTGGGTATGGCATAAAAGGTTGTGTCATGTGAATTTTGATTGTATTGTGAAGATCAGTTCAACTAAGGTTGTTAGAGATATACCTAAGATTATGAAGCCCTATAATCCGGTATGTAAAGAATGTCAAATGGGTAAACAGGTTAGAACCTCTTTTAGGAGTATACAAGATAAATCGAATGATATTTTTGATCTTATTCATACTGATTTTTGTGGCCCTACTAGAGTTAAAAAATTTCATGGTGATAGATATTTCATGCTAATCATTGATAATTATTCTAGAATAATGTGGGTTACTTTTTTGAGAGAAAAATTTGAAGCATTTGAAAAGTTTAAAATCTTTAAGGATAAAGTGGAAACTGAGAAAGGATTGAAGATTAAATGTTTGAGATCAGATCATGGTGGAGAATTCACATCCGGTGAGTTTAATAACTTTTGTGACAAGCATGGTATTAGAAGTCAATTTTCTGCTCCCCGGACACCTCAACAAAATGGAGTTGTGGAAAGGAGAAACAAAACTATCTTGGATGCTTCTAGAACAATGATGATGGAAGCTAATCTACCTCATATCTACTGGAGAGTAGTAGTTAGTATAGTGGTTTATACATTCAACAGAGTACATATCAAAGGAGAAACTGGTAAGACACCTTATGAATTATGGTTTGGCAATACACCTATAGTTAATTATTATAGAATTTTTTATAGTAAATGTTATATTAGGAAAGATGATACTATTGGGAAATTTGATCCTAGAAATGATGAAGGCATATTTCTTAATTATTCTAATGAAAGCACAACATATAGATGTTATAACAAGAGATTGCAGAAAATAGTGGAGAGTGATAATGTCAAAGTAGATGAGTTGAGCAAAACTCAAATCAGAATTTATGAGAAGGAACTGACAGTGGAAATGATTATATCTAAACCGATAGCAGCTTTATCGGAATAGAGAGTTGAACCAGTTACTCCGGCAACATTAGAGAATTCTACAGTAGCTGAAGAACAGGGAAGAGGAATAGAGAGTCAGAAGACTCCTAGGTATGTGAGACTGAATCATTCTAAAGATCAAATCATTGGGGATAAGAGCAATGGAGTGATGACAAGAAGAAGACTGACAACTAATCAGGTATGTTTAATTTCACAAGTTGAACTGGTATCAGTAATTGAGGCATGTAAAGATGAATTTTGGTTAAAAGCTATGGAAGAAGAATTAGATCAGATTGAGAAAAATAACACATGGAGTTTGGTTCCTTGGCCTAAAAATAAAAGTGTTATTGGAACTAAATGGGTTTTTAGGAATAAATTGAATGAGGATGGTCAAATTATAAGGAATAAGGCTAGATTGGTTTGTAAAGGATATTCTCAGAAGGAACGAATTGATTATGGAGAAACTTTTGCACCGGTAGCTAGGATTGAAGTTGTAAGATTATTTCTTGACTATGATCCTTATAAAAACTACAAGGTTTATTAGATGGATGTTAAATGTGTATTCTTGAATGGGGATCTTGATGAGGAAGTGTATATTGAGCAACCTGATGCTTTTTCACTTTCAGATGATATAGATATGGTTTGTAGGTTAAGGAAAGCTTTATATGGATTGAAACAAGCACTTAGAGCTTGGTATGCAAGGTTGGAAAAATATATTTTGAAGCTTGGTTTTACTAAGGGCAGTGCTGAAAGTATTTTTTATTATTAAATCACTGATGATGATATACAAATTATTGAAGTATTTGTTGATGACATTATTTTTGGAGGTGAAGATAAATTATGCATAGAATTTGCTAAGAACATGGAGAAAGAATTTGAGATGTCTATGATTGGTGAGATAAAAAAATTCTTAGGTTTGCAGATTACTCACACTGACAAAGGTATTTTTATCTGTCAAACTAAATATGCTAAGAAATTGTTGAAGAAATTTAGTATGGAAAATTATAAATCGGTAAGTACACCTATGGTTACAAGTGAAAAATTAACAAGAAAAGATGTTTCTACATTGATAAATCCTACAAGAAACAAATCTATGATTGGAGGTCTACTTTATTTGACTCAGACTAGGCCTGACATTATGAATGTTGTTTGTATTGTTTCAAGATTTCAGAGTGATCCTAGAGAAAATCATGAGATGGCGGTGAAAAGGATTTTTAGATACTTGCAAGGTACATCAGAATATGACTTATGGTACCCTAAGGGTGATAACTTTACTTCATGTGCATATACAATTACTAATTGGGTTGGAGATGTTGATGACCAGAAAAGTACTTCCGGTGGAGCTTTCTTTCTTGGAAAGAAATTGGTTTCATGGATCAGCAAGAAACAGTCATGTACTTATTTATCTACTGTTGAAGCTGAGTATGTTGTTGCTGCTACTAATTGTACACAAGTTTTATGGATGAAGCAAATGTTGAAGGATATAAATGTGGATTGTGATGCACCGGTAGTTAATCACTGTGATAAATCTGCTACTATTGATATATCAAAGAATCTAGTATTTCACACTAAGACAAAGCACATATCTATCAAGTATAACTTTTTGAAGGAGAAGGTGGAAGCAAATGAAGTTAAATTGGTTTATGTGAACACTAAAGAACAGGTTGCAGATATTTTCACTAAACATTTATCCAAGGAATCATTTGAGTACCTGAGATATAGATTGGGGGTTTCTGCCCCTCCGGCAGAGACTTGATTGATGCAGTTTGGCATCAGTCTAGTATGCATTATTAGAGATACTATTTATTCTAACACTAATGTAGGATGCTACTACTTAGGGAGAGTAGTCAGCTTTGAGACTCAGAGGCTTATGTTTTTGCTTTGATATTTCTGTCAGATTTCTGGCATTGATGTCAAAGGGACAGAAATAGTGATGTGAAAAAGAAATTCAAAACTTTGTAGAGATATTATTCAAAAGGGGAGAGATATTGATATTTAGAGCTATATGCAGGAGATTGATTGGTTGTCTTCCACAGGGGGAGACTTGTTTAGCATTTCTTGGTACTTAGATGTTTTTCACATCTAGTGTTTCCATCGATGCCAAAGGGGGAGATTGTTGGCCATTTGGTGGAATTGATTTGTGTTGCATTGATGTCAACACTAGCTATTTGGATGCTTTACCGACACTCTTATGGTCCCGGTACGTTGAGCAGTTTCTGGTTAACTTGCATCTGGCATGATCTGGTTGATTGTGGTATAATCTGGTGATGGAATTGACTTGTTCTTAATGCTTATACTCATATTTGTTCAATTGGTTTTGGTCTGGTGATTGGATGCTATCTTGCTTGCTATGAAGATTGGTTTCTTGTTCTGGTGAGGGTTTCACCAGTAGAGCTTTTGGTGGAGATCTTTGATGCATTTCATAATTGGTGTTGGTGCAGCTTCTGATGGAGTTTAAAGATGTTGTTGGTGATTATGTTTGAGACTTGGAATTTGGAGATCATTGCTGAAGTGTGTGGACCTATACTTGGTTCTGGTTGATCTAGGTTATGGACCAACATTAATGTAATGTCTGGATAGGACCTATTGTTGTATTTCTGGGATGTCTTATGTGTTGGATATTATTAATTTTGGTCTAAGGCTGACATGGTTTGTAATTATGTAATTGGTTTATTGTCTGGTGGCCAACCTGATTGTTTATGGTCGAGGGTTTGTATAAATAAGATGTAAGATCTCATTGTAGATCATCGTGGTTATTGTAAAAGGTCATGGTCAAGGCATGTAATGTGTGAATAATGTAATATCATTCAAGCAGAGTAGTTGATCGATCATTGGAGATCGAATTGGGTTTGTGTAAGAGGATTTAGTCCTCCCGTATTGAGCTTAACCGGAACTGTACTCAGGCATAGGAGATGCTATCATTTGCAGTTCAACACTTCTTCAGATTGTAGTCTAGATTTGTATGTAGTCAGTGAGGCTCCTTTTGTGATGAGCAGTGTGCTCTAGGTTGTTGGACTTCCTGCAAGTGCATGCTCCCTTCATTATAATTCACATACTTGCTCCAAAAGTATTATCTGACTGTGGGTAGGCTTCCCACCATGGTTTTTACCTTTACCGGGTTTTCCACGTACAAATCTTGGTGTTGTGTGGATGGATTTTATTCTATGATTATTGTTTATGCTTAATTGGATTAACTGCTATTCTGGTATTATTGTTTTAAGTTGATAATTCTTCTGGTAATCTATGACAAGTGATTCACCCCCCCCCACACCCCCCTCTAGTTATCTTTCGGTTATCTAAACTGTCTAATGGTGACTTCCTAGAAGATGACAAATTCTTATAGGTAAGTTGACCTTAAGTTGAGATGTCAAAATGGTACCCAAAATAATATATTTGATACAAGAACCACTTAGATAGGTGTATGATGTGTTTTTTAAGATAAGATCGTGACTACTAAATAACCTTTTGATGCTAGTTGAAAAGTGTAAATGGAAGTTTGAAAGTGATGTCTGAAAATAGATGGAAAGTTGTGAAAAGATAATGGTTGACTAAATGGAATCCTATGGAATCAGCTTTAGAAGCTCTTTAAATCTCATAACCATAGATGAAGTATGAATCCATAGACATGTCAAAATATCTCAGATACATAGTTTCATAATAAAAAAATACAATTTCATAGTTGCAGTACAAATATGAGTTTTGTCCACATATGCAGTATAATGTCTTAAAAATGTGTCAGAAAATTGCATAAAAGTGGCCAAATGCCTAAAATACAAATTGAAATTGAAAATAGACATGACCTAAATGATTGTGTATGTGTTGGGAAATGCCATTGACGTCTTTTTGGTATAATTTTCTATTTTCTCAAGTCTGTCCAAAATCTTGGAGTTGTGAAAATGTGACCAAATCTTAATGTTGATGTTTTTGTGGCAAGAAAACACTGTTGATAAAATGGTGTCTCAACCTTGCATTTATATGAGGTTACTATTTATAGTAAGTTTTTATTTGGGTACAAAATGGTACGAAATTCTCCCCGAAGCTTCAAGTTGTCTAGATAAGCATTTCGGTAAAGTTACATCACAAGATCACATCTAGTTTTGAAGATATTAAATTTTCCATTTTGGAGGGGTCCAATGAAAGGTTTAAATTCAATTTTGAGGAATTTGCAAGCCCTGAAATTCCTTGAAAAGTGGGTGTAAATGGCATAGTGGTTTATGAGGCAATAGAGAACTTCACGATCTTTTCAGCGCTTCAAATAGTTCGTCAATAGGACACACGATTCTCAAATTATGGCCTCTAAAAGTTTGTACTCTTGAAATAGGAAATATAAAATACATCGAACAGATAAATATCTCTAAAAGGGGAGGGACATGTCATAGGGCATCTAGAAGGGAGATAAGGTCTACTACACCTTATTGGGTGGTTTTAGCCCATGGTTTTGTAATACCATTTGATGGTTTGTTGTGTTGTATCTCCTATATATGAAGTGTGTGAAATAGAGGTTGTGTATAAAAGTCTTATGGCTATTGAGTTACCTCTGAATCTATGATCAGTGGTACTCCTGTGAAGAGATTGCTCTGCAAGTATATTGTAATCTATTTTGATTGCTGAATAATATATTGGGTGGCTTTTGGAGCGGGGTTTTTCTCTCGAAAGGGTTTTCCCCATGTAAATCACTGTGTTATGGTTTGAATGATATTATATCTATTTCTGTTTTTTGCAACTGTTGTGACAATCTGTAAAAAAAAATTCATTACCCTCCTCTCAAGGTTAGTGTAGGAAGTTGTTCCGCTACTTAACTTCCTTACAAGTGGTATCAGAGCTTGATCACCTTTGGTTTCAATTGTGGGTTGTTGGGTTTTTTGAACTAATCCAGATTTGAGTGGGAGCTTTTGCAGAAGACACTTTTTGATCTTGTTGCAGGAATTTTCAGATGGCAAGTTTGTCAGGGAAAATAGAGGTGGAGAAATTTAATGGAACAAATTTTTAGATGTGGAAGCTAAAGATGGAAGATCTGCTAATAGATTGAGATCTATGGGATGTTGTTGATGTGAATGTCCAAAGGCCCTCAAATCCTACTGTGACAGCTCAGTATGATGTTATAGATTGAAAAGCCAAGGCTCTAATCAGACTGTGCCTGGCAGACTCTATTTTGATCAATGTCCATGAAGAAGACACTACAAAGAAGCTATGGACTATGCTTGGTGAAATGTATCAAGCGAAATCTTTGTTAAATCAGATTTTCTTGAGAAAGAAATTGTATTCCTTGAATATGGAAGAGGGTGGACAAATTGCAGATCCCCTGGAAGAATTCAATATGTTGGTGGCTCAATTAGTATCTATCAGTGTTAAGATGAACAAAGAGGAGAAATGCCAGATCTTGGTCTGTTCTTTGCCTGATTCGTGGGATTCTATTGTTATGGCTATTAGTAATACTTATGTTGTTTTGAAGTCTGAAGATGTGGTGGGTGCCCTACTTGGTGAAGAGATGTGAAGGAAGGTATCTCATAGTTTGAAGGAAGCCTTAACTATTCACGGAAGACCTAAGGAGAAAGGCAAGAAGAATGAGAAGCACGATAAGTCCAAATCGAGAGGGAGATTGAAATCTCCTAGAAAGTCCAAAGTCATTTGCTGGAATTGTGGTAAACCAGGTCACATCTGTAAGGACTGTAAAGAAGAAAAGAAGAAGATTGATTCTAATTCTGAGTCCAAGAAGGAATATGGTGATGCATTTATTGTAGCTTTGGCGACTCATGTAGGTAATGATGCCTGGTTAATTGACTCAGGTGCATATTTTCATATGATTGCCAATAGAGATTGGTTTTCTAAATATGAAGTTTAATGGAGGTAAGGTGTACTTGGGTGATGATTCACATTTAGACATTTTTGGTCAAGGTAAAGTTAGAATCAGATTTTTTGATGGTAGAATAAACATGATTAATGGTGTGCTACATATCCCTGGTTTAAAATGAAATGTGTTATCTGTGAGAAAACTAATAGATGCGGGTGTGTAGGTAGTCTTTTCTGAAGCAGGATGTAAGATGATTAAGGGTGCTATGGTAATTGCTATAGGTGTTAGGTTTGGCACTTTGTATAAGCTAGATGCATACACTATTGAGTGTAATAGCACTTCTGTAAAAAGTAAATCTATGAAATATTTGAGGGTTTCACCTCCAGTAGATGGAAATGGCTTCTGGGTACCTAAGGGTGTTCTTTCTTTTGAAGCAAAGTTACCTGCAAAGAAGACTATGTTATGGCACCAGAGGCTTGGCCACATTGGAGAAAAGGATCTAAGGACCTTGAAAAATAAAAACCATTGTTAAAGGTTTGAATGATTGTAATCTGGACTTTGAAATCTGTGAGCATTGCATTTATGGAAAACAAAACCGCGTTCAGTTTTACTTGAGTTCTCATAAAACTTTTGGTGTTTTGGATCTTATTCATTCTGATGTGTTTGGTCCTGTAGATGTTTCTTCGATTGGAAAATCCACATATTATGTTTCATTTATTGATGATTATAGCAGAAAGACATGGGTATATTTTCTAAAGAGTAAATCTAAAGTTTTCACTCGATTTAAAGAATTTAAAGCAATGGTTGAGTTGCAGACTGGAAAGAAAATTAATAGTTTGAGGACCGATAATGGTGGTGAATTTTTCTCTCATGATTTTGATAGATTTTTTAAAGATCGTGGCATTAACAAACAGAAGGCAACTTTGTATTCTCCATAACAGAATGGAGTTGCTGAAAGAATGAACATGACACTGATGAAGAAGGCTATGAGTATGCTGAGTGGTGCTTGTCTAGAACAAAAGTTTTGGGCTGAAGTTGTTGCCATTGCTTGCTACCTAATTAACAAGTCTCCTACATCAACTCTTGTTGATAAAACGCCCATGAAAGCATGGTCATGTCACAAGCCTTCATTGAGACATCTTAGAGTTTTTGGTTGAGGCATGTGCACATGTGCCAAAGGATAAGCGGACAAAATTGGAGAACAAGGTTGTGAAATGTATCTTCATCAGGTATAGTTATGGTGTGAAAGGATACAAGCTTTGGGACCTTGTTGCACAAAAGGTAATTCATAGTAGAAGTGTTATTTTTAGAGGAATCAAGTCTCCTTGTGTTACATTACAGCCAAAACAGACTAAAAAGGAAGATGTGATTCAATTTCCTTCTATACCTGAAAGAGTTGAATCGAGACCCCTAGATAGGCAAGAAGTTGAGGAGAGCTCGTCTAGCTCTGAATATTCAAAAGAGGAGGAAGAACCTCCAACTCAGCTTGTTTGAAGGTCTACAAGACATAGACAACTACCTAAAAGGTATTCACCTGATGATTGGAATTGTATTTTTTCTTTGAATATTAATGTTGATAAACTGAAATCTATAGAAGAGGCATTAGGTATGAATACAGAATCCTAAAATATTGCTATGGAAGAAGAAATGACAATTTTGAAAAACAATGATACGTGGGATCTTGTACCATTGCTTGAAGGATGGAAGCTTGTTGGTTGCAAATGGGTGTTCAAGAAAAAGATTGGTTTAGATGGAAGCATTGAGAAGTATAAAGCAAGGTTAGTTGCAAAAGGCTACTCTCAGCTTGAGGGTGTTGATTATGGTGAGAAATTTTCACTTGTTGCCAAAATGACATCCATTAGATTTTCGCTTTCTATTGTTGCTGCTTATGATTTAGAGGTTGATAAAATGGATGTGAAAATTGCTTTCCTTCATGGTGATTTGGAGGAGGATATTTATATGACACAACCGAAGCACTATGTGGTGAAAGATAAAAGTAATTTGGTCTGTAAATTAAAGAAATCTATGTATGGCCTCAAATAGAGTCCTAGGATGTGGTACCATAAATTTGATACATGTGTGTTGAATTTGGGATTTGAGCGTTATAAATTAGATCACTATTTTTATTATAAAACTGATGGTGATCATTTCCTATACATTGCATTGTATGTTGATGATATGTTATTCATTGGTAAAAGGAAATGTATGATTTCAAAACTTAAGTCTCAGCTCACTGCTAAATTGAAATGAAAGATCTTGGTACAGCAAAATGCATTCTTGGGATGGAAATTAAAAGAGAAAGAGTGAACAAAAAGCTATGGCTAGGCTAGAATAAGTATGTGAATTCATTGTTATAGAGTTTCAACATGCAAGATTGTAGACCATAGTGTGTTCCTTTTATAGTTGGAATGAAATTATCTGTTGCAGATTGTCCTACATCCCCATCAAAGATGGAAGACATGAGCAGAGTGCCTTACCAAAGTACAGTTCAAATTTTGATGTATGTTATGGTCTGTACTAGACTAGAAATTTCCCAAGCAGTGGGAGTTATGTCAAGATATATGTCTAATCCTGGTAGAGTTCATTGGGATGCAGTCAAAAGAGTCTTCAGATATTTGAAGGGTACCTCAGAGTATTATTTGTGTTATCATGGTAATTCAGTTGGAGATGTGATTTCCCTTGATATTCATGGTTATGTGGATTTAGATTTGGTAGGTGATATTGATATAAAAAGATCCACCAGTGCTTATGTGTTTACTTTATTTGGTGGTGCAATTAGTTGGATGAGTAAGCTATAGGCTATGCTTGCTTTGTCACTTCTGAAGCAGAGTATATGGAAGCTACTCATGCTTGTAAACAAGCCATTTGGCTTAAGAGACTGTGTTCAAACATTGGAATAAAACAAGGAGCGATGACAATATATTGTGACAGTCAAAGTGTGATTTGCCTAGCTAAGAACCCAACATTTCATGCCCGTACCAAGCACATTAATGTTCAGTATCATTTTGTCAGAGATATGGTCGAAGATGGTAGGGTGAAGCTGGTTAAGGTAGAAACTTTGATGAATGTTGCAGATGTTTTAACTAAGGTTGTGAGCACAGATAAGTTCAGATGGTGTACAGAGTCTATGGGCCTCATGGCCCTAGAAATTGATTCATTGTGTCAAGTTTTTCGACAAGTGGGAGATTTTTTGATAAAATGGTGTCTCAACCTTGCATTTACATGAGGTTACTATTTATAGTAAGTTTTCATTTGGGCATGAAATGGTGCGAAATTCTCTTTGAATCTTTTGGTTGGCTAGATAAGCATTTTGGTAAAGTTATGTCACAAGATTACAACTAGTTTTGAAGATATTAAATTTTTCATTTTGGAGGGGTCCAATGAAAGGTTAAAATTTGATTTTGAGGACTTTGGAGGCCCCAAAACGCCCTGTAAAGTGGGAATAAATGGTGTAGTGTTTTATGAGGCAATAGAGAAATTCGCGAGTTTTTTGGTGCTTCAAATGATTCGTCTATAAGACACATGGTTCTCAAGTTATGGCCTCCAGAAGATTGTACTCCTGAAATAGGAAATATAAAATACATCGGACACATAAATGAGTTATAAAAAGGGAGGGATGCATCATAGGGCATCTAGAAGGGAGATAAGGTCGGCTACACCTTATTGGCTGGTTTTAGTCCATGGTTTTGAAATACCGTTTGATGGTTTCTTATGTTGTATCTCCTATATATGAGGTGCGTGAGATATAGGTTGTGTGTAAGAGTCTTATGGCTATTGAGTTACCTCTGAATCTCTGATCAGTGGTACTCCTACGAAGAGCTTGCTCTACAAGTATATTGTAATTTTTTTTTATTGTTGAATAATATATTGGGTGGCTATTGGAGTGTGGGGTTTTTCTCCCAAAAGGGTTTTCCCCACGTAAATCATTGTGTTATGATTTGAATGTTATTATATCTATTTCTATTTTTTGTAACTGTTATGATGATCTATAAAACTTTTTGAATTACCCTCCTCTCAAGGTTAGTGTAGGAAGTTGTTCGGCTACTTAAGTTCCTTACAAACACAACAAAAAAGAAGACACAATGTTTGAAAGTGTTTTTGTCCAAAATTGAGTGTAATGTGTATGTTTTATAGGTCAAAACAACCCAATTTCCATAGGTCTATAACACAAACTATACACCTAAAACACTTCTTAGCCCTACGGTCAAGGTCTCATGGCAATAACTCCAACCCACATCTTGGAATCTTTGTTGACTCAACTGTTGTCACACCTAAATGGGAATGTACATTTTTTGGTGTTTTTGAGAGAGGATAGGTAGGGGGCTCCAGGACTGCAAGGATGACCCAATCAAACCTCTCCCCAGAAAGCTACAAGTAGCTTATGCTAAGATGAGGATTTTTGTCTCATTTCAAGGGAGCCTTATGGTGAGTATCTTGGAGGCAAAACCACCTATGCCCTTGCACTAAAGCTATCACAATTTTTGGTCAACATAGGGTGGGCCACTACTTACATTTTTAGTAGCACTCTAGGGTTGCCAAATCCCTTACCGCATGATTAATTGTATTAATTATGTTAGTCCTTATTCTTCTAAAAATTAATTAAATTAATTATATTATATTTAATTACTTGTATCTCCCAGCCATATAAATTAATTTATCAAATTAATTATGTAAATCCCTAATTCTTCTAAAATTTGATTTAATTCCCAACCTTATCCAATTTCTTCAATATTTCTTCTAAGATCAATTAGTTAATTAATGCATAATTAATTAACTAATACCTTGATTCCTACAAAACCTCTATTTAATCCTATTCATTAATCCTAATTAATCCAAGCCTAATCATCATTAGCATTTTCCTCAATTTTAAATTCATCCACTACCTAGTTCTACATGTGACTCCCCCTCATAAATGATCTTTCATGCAAGGGTCACTTTCCACCTCCACCTCATCTTTGACCCAAAGGTTCTCACACATGTGTGAGAATTCTCTTCCCCATAAGAGCCACCCTACACTCCCTTTCTAGCCACATGTCATCCTCCTCAAACCTAGGACTCTTACACTTTGCCAAAAATATTTATACTTGTCATCTCCATGTTCTTCCCAAGATGTACTCACACATGTGTGAGCACACCTTGCCCTCTTCCCCATGCCTAGTTTTCTTCTAAAGACACTTCACCTTGTGGCACATGTGAGCGAGCTATGAACCCAATCCACCTTATCTCCTCACACTCGATCTCAACCCTCCATTATCCAAAATTTTTATAAATTGTAGTTTCCTCCCTTCACACAATATCCACTTCATTTGTAATCATATACTATTAATTTATCTCCATTTCCACTCTCTTGTATCCTCATAATATCCATTTAATTTTTGAATTCACTCCCTCATCCTCATAATGCCAAATTTTCTTTGTAAGCCATCAAACTAATCCCCTCCATTCAATCAATTAATCCATCTCCCATTGTTGTTGTGTAACTTGGAGATCATCCCACAATCCAATCCAAAAGAGCAAATGAAATGGAGCTAGGTTGCATCCATTTCCAGCTCTATTAGTGGAGCTTGGAAGGTAATAAGTTAGTTAGATTTGATATGTTTAAATTGTTTTGTGTATTCAACATATGTAACTAACCTGCTATTTTCCATCGCTTTCAATTTTGATGGCATTATCCTCTCTCCAGGTTGACTCTACTTGGGTGTTAAATCCAATACCTTGGTTGATGCAATTTTATCACTTTGTAACTCTCCATATTATTCTTAACCACATAGTCCATCTATAGATTACCCCTCTTCAGATTTCTCCCCCTTTAGACTTGTCTAGTTAAAGAAATTGCTTGTGATAGACTTTTTTTTGTTTATATTCATGTTCAACTTATCTTTCTAGGGTCTCATCTATAATTTTAAATCTCTTAGCTTGTGGGTAGTCATATTTTTTATATGTTGTATAGATCCCTCTTTGGATGTACTTAAGATAGCTCTTATACTTCTCTACACTTTTATAGGATTTTTTCTGTATGTTGGTGTTGGCTTTTTTTTTTACTAGTTGAAATATAATTTAAAATTACATAATCCTTTTTCTGCTTTATCTATTCTGAAATGCCCATAAAAGTTGCAACAAGAAATAAAATGAATAAAATGGAAACAAAACCAATTTGAGTGCATATTGAATATAATGCCCTTTTTCACTTGCGCTCCATAGAAACCCATGGTCTGATGACCTAGCAAGGTTCTATAATATAATTTGTGGAACATAATTCAACTTCACTCTTTCTTCATTACTCCTTATTTACTCTTCAAGAGTACAATACTTATGTTGCTTTTATATAATTGAGTACTCGTGTATCCATTGGTGCCCTTGTAGCCCCTACACACTGGCTGGGCTTTCTCTGAACTTGCTATCTAATGTAGTCCTTGTATCTGTTATTAAATTTGTATATCCATTGTCCACAACAATAGCATTGTCTAAAGTGACATATGTAGCTTCTTACCATCATCAATTGTTAATAAGATTATAGGTGCACACATTTCAAATTCATCTTTCTATTCTTTCATGCTCTTCATCTCCTTCTAGTTATTAAACAGGTCAATAATTTACTAATATTGCAAATTGTGAAAGAAATCAAGTTTTTCCTTGATTGACTACTCTTTCCCCTCAAAAAATTGAATTTCCTCAATCAACATTCTTATCCTTTTCTCTATAGGTTTAATTGGACGAGGGGCATTTTAAAAGTGTTGTGTAGCTAGAACCAAATTTGAGAACATATGCTTCTTAGGTTGCCACCTCTCATACATTGGTCTTAGAACAAGGAAGATGTTCTGACATTTTTTTGCAACTTGCAGCAAATATTGATAATAGTTGTACACAATTTTATTTTATTGATAATTATTTGGAACATATACTTGAGAGTACTCTTCATAGCCTCCAAAACTTTATCATTTTCCATGTTTTTGGTCATGGGCAAATATTCCTCCAAGACTTCAATTCTTCCTACATAATCCTCAACCTTTGACTACAACTTTCCTATGTCATCATATTTGGAGGATGGGTCTTGAGTGACTGAGGGCTGATAAACGATCATCTTCTTTAACATAGTTGGAGGAGGCTCTATTATGTCCATAGTATTTTTCAATTACATAGAGTCCATGTAAAATTTATTGTATGCCTCATTCAACTCAATTGATCTTTATTCACTTTCTCCAATTCCATTTGTTGATTTTTTGTTGCTACTTGGGCAAACATTATTGAATGTAAAGAATAATGGTATCCTCCAAAGTTGTTGTATCCTGCAAAGTTCTAATAACTTCATTGCCCCTTTTCTCTTGTACACCTTGTAACAATTTTGTCCTATGCATTCTTGGGGCTTTGATCCATTGAACCAATGAATTGAGTCTAGGGAGATGCCTTGACTCTTTAACACCCAAATCACAATCAAATTTTATAGCAAACATGGATCATCATGGTTTCTTATTTGATCAAGCAAGAATAATTCCTCCAAGTCTCAATTGGGAACTAATAGCATGCCAATTTCTTGTACCATTCTCCTTGCCTCATCTGGGCTTACATGAATATTCTCAAGGTCCATTTTATTGAAGGTAGTGGCTTCCATCTGTTCATATTTAGACTTTTCCAATGCTAATTTATTGGTTTCCACTTTCTATTCATATTCTTGCATTTTTATTTTTAACAAAAAAACCTTTGAACTTTGGACTCTTTATGAAGTCATCATTTGCCATGAGTTATGCAGATGCAATCATTTTCTCCTCATCTACAAGTTTAGTAGGGATAGGCTTGTGAAAATATACTCTATCTTGTGGTACATTTGCAGTGGCATCCTCCCTTGGAGGTAACTTCAGAGGTTGATTAACCTCTTCCTCAAAACCCATTTGACACATAGTTTGTGTAACCTCTCTTATATCTCCCATTTGTTTTTATGTTTCTTCATTTAGTACTAAGGGAGGTTGGACTTTAGTCCTCTATATTTGTAAGAGATTGTTAGGTCCTGGAGGCAGCTGAGAGGGGGGGGGATGAATCAGTTGTCTAATAAATTCAAAACAAAAACAACTTGATGCTCAATACCAATAAACCAATCTTTTATACCGGTAGACAGTTTATCAGTTAATTGCAATACCGGTAAGGATTAATGTATGAAACAAAAAGACAAAGTCATCCACAACACATAACACCAATATTTGTACGTGGAAACCCTATAAGGGGAAAAACCATGGTGGGAAACCTTACCACAATTAGATGATACTACTGTAGATAGTAAGTGTATACAAATGGGGTCTGCACATGCAGAAAGGCCAAGTGCCTAGAGCTCACTACTCAAACACAAAATAGGAGTCACACTTACTACAATTGGATGGTTAAATCCAATAATGATGTAATAAATAAAATAGCATCTTCATATGCTGGATTCAGTACTGGTGTAGTTCTGATATGCTTTCACAAAAACCTTGCTTCACCTTCAAATGATGTATTTGTGTATAACTCTACTTATTCTCGCATATACCTTCACACAATCATTTTTCGCATTCCACATCCGATCTTACAAATAAGATCTTACATTTATATCATAACCTAGGACCAATTTTAGTAGGTCAGCTCTAAAGGATATTACAATAAAATCAATTTACAAATAAATTAATGCCTGATGCAATAACCGATTCAACATGTCAACTTAATACATTTATAATAATAATAAATCATCTCTGTAGCGTGCCATGCTGATCTGGAAAAGATAAATCTGTCGGTGTATAACCAGGACCTATTTGTCGGTAACAGCAAATATGCTAATACGAATATGCCAATAAACAAATCTTAAAGACAAAGTGTCCAAATGATGTCTTTGACATAACCAAGTGTTTTCCATGCCATTCCAAGTGTCGGTGATCATTATATCCTGTTGGTGTGCCAAATACCGGTGACTGTGCATGAGTCATTTGCTTGTCGATGAATGTTGCTGATTCTCCAAAGTGCCAAAGTTGATAAGGTTTAGTAGGTGTTGACATCAATGACAAAACCATACCAAAATACCAACAATCTCCCCCTTTGGAATTGATGGCAACACAAGATGGAAAAACCATCAAAGTGCCAAAACAGAAATGCCAAATACCAAAAGCCAACAAAAGCCAACAATCTCCCAAAAGAGATCATAACCAGAAATCAAAATACAGATACAGAGAGTAACAATCTCTCCCCCAATGAATAATCTCTCCCAAAAAGATAATGTGTTTTTCATATCAATCTCTCTCCCTTTGACATCAAATGCCAAAGTACAAAAAACATTTTTCAGATACAAAATACCAACCAATTCAATATACCAACTACTCCCCTTGAGAATTAGCTTCCTCATCAAAGTCGGAGTAAAAGATTTCTCTGTTATTTCTATCGGTTGATGACAAACATCAACTTCCTAAGTCTCTACCGGTGGAGGTATGACCCCAAGTTGATCTCTGAGATATTCCAAAGTCTCCTTAGGCAGAGGTTTAGTGAAAATATCTGCAATCTTCTCTTTAGTATTCACATAAACCATTTTAATTTCTTTTGCTTCAACATTTTCCCTTAGAAAATTCAATTTGATAGAAACATGTTTTGTTTTAGAATGTAATACCAGATTCTTAGATATATCAATTGTTTTAGTGTTATCACAATAGATAGTAATAGGTTCCTTGCATTTTACCTTTATATCCTTCAACATTTGCTTAAGCCATAATACTTGTGTACAGTTAGTTGTTGCTGCAACATATTCTGATTCAACCGTTGATAAAGATGTACAACTTTGTTTCTTACTCAACCAAGAAATTAATCTGCTTCCAAGAAAAAATGCTTCATCGGTGGTGCTTTTTCTATCATCCACATCTCCTGCCCAATTTGCATCTGTGTATGCACATAACTCAAAGTTTTCATCTTTAGGATACCATAATCCAAGATTTGTAGTGCCTTGCAAGTACCGAAAAATATTTTTTACTGTTGATTCATGATTTTCTTTAGGATTACTCTGATATCTTGAAACAATACATACTGCACTCATGATATCAGGTCTTGTTTGTGTCAAATACAGTAAACCTCCTATCAAAGATTTGTATCTAGTCAGATTAATAGGTGTAGATTCATCCCTTTGTGATAATTTGTCATTTGTAGTCATAGGTGTGCTTACTGGTTTATAGTTCTCCATCCCAAATTTCTTTAATAACTCCTTCGAGTACTTGGATTGACTCAAGAATATATTTTTATCAGTCTGTGAAATCTGCAATCCTAAAAAGAATTTTATTTCTCTAATCATAGACATTTCAAATTCTTGTTGCATTTCAATAGAAAATTCTTTACATAATCCATCTTCTCCTCCAAAGATTATATCATCAACAAAAACTTCTATAACCAAGATGTCATCATTTGACACTTTATAATATAAGTTGTTGTCAGCATTACCTTTCAAAAAACCAATCTTTAAAAGATACTTATCCAATCTTGCATACCAAGCTCTTGGAGCTTGCTTCAACCCATACAAAGCTTTCCTTAACCTGCAAACCATATCTTTGTTATCTGTCGAAGAAAATCCATGAGGTTGTTCAATGTAAACTTCTTCTTCAAGATCTCCATTCAAAAATGCACATTTAATACCCATTTGATATACTTTGTAGTTCTCGTATACTGCAAAAGCTTAGAATAATCTAACTACCTCAATTCTAGCTACCGGTGCAAAGGTTTCATTATAATCAATTCCTTCATTCTGAGAATATCCCTTACACACTAGTCTTGCTTTATTTCTGATAACCTTATCATCTTCATTAAGTTTGTTTTTGAATACCCACTTTGTTCCAATCACATTTTTGTCTTTAGACTGGGGAACTAATGTCCATGTGTTATTTTTCTCAATTTGTTCTAATTCTTCTCCCGTAGCTTTAATCCAGTGTTTATCTTCACATGCCTCATTAATTGATGATGGTTCAATTTGAGAAATAAGACACACCTCTTCATTTGTCAATCTTCCTCTTGGCATAACTCCTTTATACTTGTTTCCAATTATCTGAACTTCAAAGTGATTCAGTCTTACATACCGGGGTGTCTTCGTTTGCTGTTGTTCCTCAGTTACTGTGGAATTTTACAATGATACCAGTGTAATTGGATCTTCATTTTGTACAGGTGGGTTCAATGTAGGCTCATTTGTTAGAATCTCTGCTGCCGATTCAGAGTCTAGGTACCTTGAAGTTCCTCTGAATTGTTCATCAATCTTCACATTTGTAATCTCAACAATTTTCTGCAATCTTTTGTTAAAAAATCTATATGCCTTGCTCTTAAAATAACCAAGAAATATTCCTTCATCACTTCTAGGATCAAATTTGCCAATATACTCATCCCTTCTAATATAGCATTTACTTCCAAATATTCTAAAATATTTAAGAGTAGGAGTAATACCAAACCATAGTTCATGAGGGGTCTTACCTGTTTCACCTTTGATGTGAAATTTGTTGAATGTATAGACTGTTGTACTTACTGCTTCTCTCCAATACACATGTGGTAGATTTTCTTATGATAACATACTTCTTGCTATATCCAATATAGTTATGTTTTTCCTTTCAACAACTTCATTCTACTATGGTGTCTAGGGTGCTGATAGTTGTCTTCTGATTCCATTCACTTCACAGAATGTATTAAATTCCTTAGATGTAAATTCTCATCCTTGATTTGATCTCAGACATTTGATTTTCTTACTAGTTTCATTCTCTACCATTTCTTTGAACAGTTTGAACTTTCCAAATGCTTCTGATTTTTCTCTGAGAAAAGTAACCCAACACATTCTAGAGTAGTCATCAATGGTTAGCATGAAATATCTATCACCTTGCAAACTTTTAGTTCTAGCTAGACCACATAAATCAATATGGATTAAGTCTAGAGCATTATTTGATTTTTCTAGAATACTTTTAAAAGTAGCTCTAACTTGTTTTCCAAATTGACATTCCTTACATACTGTATTATGAGGTTTGACAATTTTAGATAAATCCCTAACTGTCTTAGTAGTACTGATTTTTACCATGCAATCAAAATTTACATGACAGAGTCTCTTATGCCATAGCCAACTTTCATCAATATGTGCAATCAAGCATGTCTTTTCACTGTTATTCAAATGAAAGATATTACCTCTAGTTTGATTACCGGTTGCAATTTCTAAACCAGTTCTATTCATGATTTTGCATTTTCCATTTTTGAATTGTAATTGAAATCCTTTTTCAACTAATTGACCAACACTCAAAAGATTATGCTTTAAACCTTCAACATAGTAAACAATGTTAGTAGTATGCTTACCATCAAAAGATATTGTACCTTTACTTTTGATCAAACAAGCTTTATCATCTCCAAATCTCACTAAGCCTCCATTATATTCTTGAAAGTTCAAGAATTTACTTTTATCTCCAGTCATATGATGTGAGCATTCTGAATCAATGATCCATTCATCCTTTACTTCAACTTTAGCTGTCAGGGCCTGTTCTACCGGTTGAATAGTAGGTGTTGGTTGATCTTTTGTTATAGCAACAAAAACCTATCCATTGTCTGTCGGATCCTCATCAGAATCATCAGTCACTCCTTCATCAACAAGATAACAAGATTTGTCTTTATTCTTCTTAAATTTGTATCTCTGATATTTAGGGTTAGGCTTGTATGTTCTTTTAGCTTCTTCTCTTAGTCTAGCATGTCTATCAAGGCATCTAGAAGCCATATGACCAATCTTATTATAGTTAAAGCATTTAAAGGGTGCTTTACCCTCATACTTACTTCCTATTGGGCCTTTAGGCATTTTTCTTGCAAATAGTGCTTCCAGTTCTTCAAGTTCTTCATTTTCTCTCCTGCTTTCCTCAAGTTCTCTTGCATAAAAGGCTTTCCAATCAGATTTGTCAAATGATGGTGCAGATGATGTTGATGCCTTAAAAGCTAAATCTGTCTCTATAGTAGCAATAGGACCAAATTCCTCAGTTTCAAAAGCTGAGAGTTTTCCAATCAATGTATCCCTAGTTACTGGTGTATTAGGCATTGTTCTTAACTCATTTATAGCAGTAACCTTCATTTTATATGCCGGTGGCACTCCTCTTAAAACTTTTGAAACAATTTCATCTTCACTTAAGGTTCCTCCACAACATTTAATACCCAAAACAATTTCATTAACTCTTTCCATAAAAGTAGAAATCCTTTCATCTTCTTCCATTTTCATATTTTCATACCTGACCCGGAAGCTTTCAAATTTTGCAATTTTGACTTTGGAATCTCCTTCATTCAGCATTTCCAAATGATCCCAAATAGCTTTAGCAGTTGATCTATCTGATAATCCCATGATTTGTTGATCTTTTAATGCGCTCAAAAGTGCTTCTCTTGCTTTGCAATCATTTTCTTCATCTTTTCCCAAGGTAGGTGGATTAGGCTAACCGAGAGTAGGAGCAGTATAGCCATTCTTTATAACTTCCTAGATGTCCTTTCCAATGCAATTTAAATGTGTTTCCATTCTGATCTTCCATATGCCATAGTTGGTTCCAACAAGTTTAGGATTGTCCTTCCTGAAATAGTTAGTAGACATTGGATCTCCTCAAGCTATTAAACTTCTGCAAAAAGAGGACTAAGCTCTGATACCAATTGTTAGGTCCTAGAGGCAACTAAGAAGGGAGGGGGGGGTGAATCAATTGTCTAGTAAATTCAAAACAAAAACAACTTAATGCTCAATACCGGTAAACCAGTATTTTATACCGGTAGACAGTTTATCAGTTAATTGCAATACTGGTAAGGATTAATGCATGAAACAAAAAGACAAAGTCATCCACAACACATAACACCAATATTTGTACGTGGAAACCTTATAAGGGGAAAAACCATGGTGGGAAACCTTACCCACAATCAAATGATACTACTGCAGATAGTAAGTGTATACAAATGGGGTCTGCACATGCAGAAAGGCCAAGCACCTAGAGCTCACTGCTCAAACACAAAATAGGAGTCACACTGACTACAATTGGATGGTTAAATCCAATAATGATGTACTGCACAAAATAGCATCTTCATATGTTGGATTCAGTACCGGTGTAGTTCTGATATGCTTTCACAAAAACCTTGCTTCACCTTCAAATGATGTTTGTGTGCATAGCTCTGCTTAGTCTCGCATATACCTTCACACAATCCTTTTTCTCATTCCACATCCGATCTTACAAATAAGATTTTACATTTATATCATAACCAAGGACCAATTTTAGTAGGTCGGCTCTAAAGGATATTACATTAAAATCAATTTACAAATAAATTAATGCCCGATGCAATAACCAATTCAACATGTCAGCTTAATACATTTACAACAATAATAAATCATCTCTATAGTGTGCCATGCTGATCTGGAAAAGATAAACCTGTCGGTGTATAACCAGGACCTATTTGTCGGTAACAACAAATATGCTAATATAAATATGCCAATAAACAAATCTTAAAGACAAAGTGTCCAAACAATGTCTTCGACATAACTAAGTGTTTTCCATGCCATTCTAAGTGCCTGTGATCATTATATCATGTCGGTGTGCTAGATACCGGTGACTGTGCATGAGTTATTTGCTTGCCGGTGAATGTTGTTGATTCTCCAAAGTGCCAAAGTTGATAAGGTTTAGTAGGTATTGACATCAATGACAAAACCATACCAAAATACCAACAGGGATGATATTGAGGTGGTCTTGTTTGAACTACATGGGATGTTTGGTCCTTAGGCTCATAAATCTTTATACCTATTTATTTTAGTTCCTCCAATCTAGGAGGCACATATTCTAGCCTTTTCTCTATTTCAAGTATCTTTTCACTTTCTACAAGGGTCCTCCCATATATTTTCTCAAATTTTCTCATCATAAGATCCATCTTTTTAATTGTACTACATTCTTCAAGATAAAAAAATACGGGAACTTGTGTCCCACTTCTTTGTCTCAATATTTAGTAATATTGCCCACTTTTTCCTTCTTTGTAATGCTTCTAATTTATTGGGGAAGTTCCTTACTATATCCTCTTCATAATAATACTAATGTAAGTAATGTACCCTTCTTAAATGGTCATTCTTAAATCGATCAATGTATCCCTCAGGATCAAATGGTCTCAACTTTCCACAACTCAAGTTATACCTAGTCTTTATGTGATCTTGAACTTCTACTAATGTGTCACATCCAATGGAAATATCATAAAACCTAGAACATCATGACATATGGGTACCCTTCTTATCCTTTCCCATAAGGTCTTTCTCCATCCACATAAGTTTCCATGTATAAATTCAAAAAATACCAATCTAGTAGAAACAATTCTTAGTAGAATATGTAGTGCCTATGAGCACCCATATACCCTAATGATAATGTCATGTCAAAAGAAGAACCAACCACCAAAGTTATGGTTGTGTCCTTCATTAGTTCCCTTATCCCTTGGCCTATTGTCCTTAGGTCTTAATAAATGTTTGATTTTGGGTGACAACCTATCAAATAAGAGTCCACACCATCCCATTATCTTCATCACAAAGCATTCATGAAATACACAAAATCCGAATTAGCACACTTCTTGTCCCACACATAAGTCCAACATTACATTGGTTTTGGCCTACCAAGCTTATCAAAAAACTCCAATCTCATCTTCTCATTTGATGATGCTTTATTCTTAAATAGAATCATGTGACATAATAGAGAACAATATTTGAAATTGATCATTCCCCCTTACCCTCATCAATCCATCATATAGTTTACCGCAAATATATGAAGTAAATTCATATTCAACATTAACCTCTTGATTTTGAATTCTCACAACAATCATCATCATGTTGCTAGGAATTTTGGTGTCAACATCTTTGCCCAAAATTTGACATAGGGCATAGTAAGTTTTTACAAAATAGATGTCAAAGGTTGTGAGCTCAAAGGGTTCTTGCTCAAAAAACAAAATCTCATTCTTACCACTCTTATACAACTTCTTCCTATATTGTGGAACCTCATCATATCTTAGGGTGCTCTTATGCATCTTATAATCTTCAATCTTGTTAGCCTGCCTATTAAATTCAAAATAGTTGATGACAATAGTTGTATTTATAGCCACCATGATGGAACCGTCAACTCTTTTGATTGGTTTAGTCACAGGATTGAATTGCTTGGCAAAAACCCTAATTAGGTCCACATCCACAAAAAATTTTTAGGACAATCAATCTACCTATGTCAAAAAACCAAGGGTAAATGATATAGGGATAGGTTTATCCCTATTCCCATAGAAGAATGAAAATAACTCCCAAGTAGAGATAGGAATCAAGGCATCCCTACAATTTTCATAGTGATCTTTGAAAAATTCCCTAGCTTTATGTTCCATTACAAAATTCAATAGAATGTCATAAATATCCTAGTGTAGAACTTTGTGTATCTACTTAATACCTAAAACTTCATTTTACTAGAGGTTTCACTTTTTTAGTAGAGGTCTCCCATTTTCTAGGAATTTTTACTAGACTACAATATTTTGAAACTAGCTAGGGTTTCTACTGACACCTAATAAGAAATGCCTACCACAATTGTAATAGAGAATTCAACAATTTTCACCTATAATACCAACTGGAAGAGCGAAAATGACTTACTAGTTCAATCACTATTTGTAAGCCCTAGTTGAATACTAGAAATCACCTCTTCTATCACAAAGCTTCATGCTTGAATTCACTGGATGCAAAGTGACTAAGAAAACCAACCAATTGTAAATTTAAATGCTTTGAACTGCAAGTTGGCCTTATTCATGTTGCATTTGATTTTTAATCATGCAAGTGATCTTTAAAGTTGGTATCCATGCTTCCTTTTTGAATCTGGGTCGTCAATATATTATTAGTAGATGACTATGATGAATTTTTTTTTCTTGAGGTAATCTTTCATTACTATTCCATTTCCCCCGCAAACCCATGAGTTATCCAAGGTCCCACACTGATCTCCCCACAAGGTTGCAAGTAACCTTTCTCTTTCTTTAGTTGGGCCCACACAAACACGTGGTGACATCCCACATTCCCATAGTCTGCTCTTTGTCTAGGTCGCCACCCTTGCAGGGAAGTGGGATGTGACTTTCCTTCATCATTTCTAGGTCAACTAATATCCATGTGGCATCTCCTCATGCTCCCACATCTTTCTCACTGCTAACATCATGACCCTCACAAGGCTATGGGGTTTTTTGCTCTTCTCACTGCCAACTATTAGCTTGACATCACCCCACCATCCCACAAGTTATGTTTAGGTTGCTTGCTTAACCTTCAGGGGTGTGAGGTGCGACTCTTGGCTTAGTCTCTTCAGCATGGGGTAAGGATCATCACCTTCAAACCTTTCAACACAATGGGCTTATGGGGGACTACTTCACCATCCTATAGGTATTAGCTCCTAAACTTTCTAATTGTTGTGAGATTGCTAGGAGGGTCCAACTTAAGTGATTTAATTTATCACATGAAAAATTTGCTCCTTGGGAAACAAGAGGGGGAAGTCGAGAGATAAATAAATAAATAAAATATCTAGCCTGACACATCAAACTTTAAGGAATTTTTGTAACCGGCTAGAAAGTGAGGGCCTATTACATGGGATCGGTAATTTGATTACAGGTGACAAATAATTTATGACTTAAGGGGAAGTTATAATGGGTAAAAAAGTCACCAAAAGATTATAATGTTATAACACAAAGGGTAAATGGTTTAGGGATTTAGTACTTAGGTAAAAAATTTAACTTGCCCTAATAACCTTCAAGGATAAATTCAAGACAAATCCAAGACACAAAATCATAAAATTTTGACAATCCCAACACTCACCTTGGTCTTTTCATACCTTGGTACAATATATCCAATTGCAAAATAAAAAAGATCTATGATGATAATCTATGCACTAGTGAAAGCACAATAAAAGCTTGTGTAATACCCCTACCCTAATCCGACCCTTTTTTACCTCGTTGACCATGGTTGACTTTTCAATGGCTTACATGGATAGTTGATTCATTATGAATGTGATGTTTTATTTAAGTATGATGCTTTGGAGTGTGATTTGGTGAATATGATTATGCATTATTGCTTATTGAGGAGTAGATGTTGATTTGGTACTATTTCTTCGAGTAAGTAGATGTTAACTCTGCCTATGCATTGTATTTTAGAAATGATGAAATGTTAATTTTAGTTATGTGTTACTAACGATGGACTAACACATTTACTTCATGTGTGAGTTACACTATCTATATATCGTCATGTATGTGTGGAAAGTGTATGCGGTGTGAGGAGATGATTTCCCGTCACTCACTTTGGTGAGACACGAAAAGTCACGATTCTCCTTCACCGATGTGTTTTTCGTGTTTGTATATATATGTATGTGCGGTTCAGTGATGCAGGAATTGCAGGTACAAGGTACCGACTCCACCTAGCCCCATAGGTCTGAGCATACCTAATTAAACCGATGGAAGTGGAGGAGTTGGTTTTAAGGTCCTAAATGTCATCTCTAGCTTGCCTTGTTTGTGAGCGTCATTAGTCATTTGTCAACCCTATCGGATCACCAAGTAGGCCACTTTTCCGACGTTGGTATGTGTGTCATGCCTTTATGTTGTTTAAGTTGAGTTGTGTGTTATGCATTTTGTGACTTTAATTATTCTTCTAGTGTTGTTTTATGTGAAATTGTGTTTATAAATTAAATAAGGATAAACTATTATGGGTACCTTTTTCTAGTTAAATTAATAAAGCAAGCATGCTAAGTTGTTTGATTTAAATTATTGTTTAAAATTTATCATATGGTGGGTTTATTTTTATGCCTTGCGTATTTATAAAAAGTCATTTTTACTTTAAAAAAGAGGGTTTAAATAGCATGTTGACTTTGGTGTGTGAGAGGGTATTTTATTTTAAATGAAAAAATGTAAATGTTTTAAAAAATTAGATTTTCAATTTTTATAAAAAGTGAATTTGTGCCCTAAAATAGATTTTTGGGTGAAAGTGCTTTATAATTTGGAAATTTTTCAAAAAGAGTGATTCTTTCTCATGTTGGAGAAATTATTCCTTTGCTCATTATTTGGGTTTTAGTGTGAACTCTGACATTTTGGGAGGATTGGGATGACTCTTCCTCAAATTTCCTCCAAGAAAGCATTTGCAGGTGGGATGCTTGATTCTTTTACTTTGTTCTTCGTTTTAAAACTTTCTGTGATTGTGTGACTGTTTTGTTTCTTCCTTTGTCTAGTTGAAAGAATTTGTTGTTGATAATTCTCTTATAGCTGGGTTCCTATGAAATTTAGTGAAATTGGAAGAAGTTTATTCCTTCCCTTGTTGGGTAAAATTGGTTCATGGGTTTTGAAATTCTCAATTTTCTGTTTGGGAAGAAAAATTGGGTTGTGAAATGTCTTCAAAATTTTGGTATTTGAATCTTGGATTCAGACTGTTAAATTAATATTTTGAATGTTTTACCTTTCAATTTGCTGGCAAATTTTCATACCTTGTTTCAGGGCAGAGGATTATTTTTTGTTTGCTGCTGGAAATTTTATTTTGGAATTTTTTTTTTACCTCTATTTGAAATCACAGAGAGGAGTGTTTAAAAAAAAATTATTAAAAAATTATTTTAAAAAAAATTGAAAATGTGGGGGGGGCGTGGAGCCCAAACCCCACGTTGTGGGGAGAGGGCACCACAGTCGTGGTGTCTCTCGACCCACAATGGTGGGGAGAGCCAGCACACTGTGGTGTTCCTTCACCACAGTCGTGGGGGGGAAAGCTCTTCACGGCATGTGGAGGCTCCTCACCCCACACCATGGGGGAGCTCTCCATTGTCATGGAAGCTCCTTCCCTCACGCTGTGAGGTATTTGTCATGCAGTATGTGTTTGTAGCCGCTGAAAAAATAAATCAGGCAACCAATGGGGTTTTAGTATATATGTGTGTGTGTGTGTGTGTGTGTGTGTGAACTTTAATGTGTAAAATCGATTAGTGAGATTCTATTTTTAAAATGATGATCAAATTTTGATTTAAATAAACAAATATATATATATATATAAACCTAAAAATGGCCCGAACATAATTAATTAAATAAGTAACTATTTCATTAATCCCCCTTCCCAATTTGATTGAATTCATTAGCAATTTGATTAAATTCCCCATTCACTTGCTTATTAATAAATCTAAGGATTTATTTAATAAGTTCACTTCAATAGTCCCCTTTGATTAATTAATCTAAATTAATTAATCCTCCCCCCCTTTAATTCATTCTTCTAATCCCCTAATTAATTAAAACAAATCAATTTATGAGTTGTTAAAAGTTAATTAGCCTTTTTCTATTATTTGAATTTTTAAATTCAAATTCCCCACATGCCTCCTAACTTATAACCACCTAAACTAGCCACCCCCTAACCTAACCCATTCCACCTAATCCTAGGTTTAACTAACCCTATCCTATCTTGCACATCCTAACCTCCTATGGGTCGGATATTCTCCCCTTGAGACACATGGCACTTTTGCCATATGTCTCTTCCCATGGACACTTGCCCTCTTGTGAGCAAGATTCCTTGACACTTGTCACCATAGAGATGACAAGTGTCCCTCCCTCCAACCTCTTCTCAAACTTCCTCCAATTTGACCCTTGATATCTTCAGACTCAATAGTGGCCATTGATTCATGCCACCTCACCCCTGGCCTTGGAAATATTGTAAATATCCCCCATTTTGGAGCACAAAGGATCCCATCTCAAGCATTGTTATTATAGGCATATCATTTCTAGCATTCTAGTTTAGCATTGTTATCATTTATTGTATCTTAGATCTATCTTAATTTGATCATCTTCTAGTATAATTGCTTAATCATATAGCATAATCAATCTCTCATCTAGTTTAATTGTATCTATCATTTAGCATAATCAATGCATATCATTAGCACAATTAGCTTCTTGGATCAATCTAGCTTAATCATGCATTCATCTAGCCTGCACATCATATCATTTTAAATCCTTCATCTTGGTGTAGTCAAGTCATTGGGATTGCTCATCTAGATATACGAGCAAATCCACACTCGCATTTTTTAGGAGGCGATAGGTCGCTTTGTCATGGTTTATCTTTCATTTGATTTCAATTTGCTAGCCATGCTTGTAATGATCTATTGAGTGTCTTTGTTGCAGTTGTAGGTATTCTACCTCACACTCACGACATTTTGGTGCCCATTGTAAGGAAGTATGTGCAACTCTGATACTTTTATCCGATTTAGAAATATGAACTATGTTTGATACCCATTGAGGATATGCTACAGGTCTAATGAATCCCACGTCCAGTAATTTCTTCAGTTATGCTTTGACAAGGAGAGCTATATGAGGATGCATCTTTCTCAATTTTTGTTTAACTGGTTTGGCTCCTGGACTAACATTTAAGTGATGCATAATAAGATCTAGATCCAACCCTGGTATGTCTGCATATGACCAGGTGAAATTGATTTGTGATCTTTTGAAAAATTCTAGATATTTCTGCTTTTCCTGTTCTCATAGAGAGGTTGTTGGATGTAGAATCTTTGGTTGTTCTATTGTCCCAATGTTAACTGCCTTTGTTGGTTCAAACAATATGGATGACCTTTCTTGATAGTATTCAGGTAAGGTGTCAAATCTCTCATCATTCAGTGCCTCAAGGAGGTTTTCACCATTAGATATGTCCTTTCTTTTTACTTTTCCTTGGTCTAGTGTTGCCAATAAATGGGTTTTAGCATTAGACCTGATATTGTTTTCTTTATTTTCACTTTTACGACTGGGAGATTTGGCAACCACTTGACTGGAAGATGCGTTGTTGAAATCCCTGGTGAAAGTTGTTGTGGGTTTGATTGCATTAAGATATAAGGATATGTCGTGGTCATTAGGAAAGGTAGCAATGGCAGTATGTCTTTCATTTTCCCAGTCGATAAGTTCAGGATGGATTAGAGGTAAGGGGTCCTCATGTTGAGATGCTTAAAAGGTATTAAGGATCATGATAGAGATGTCAAAGTTTTTGATATGTATTTCAATATCTAGAATGATCTTTTCATCAGAATGACCTCTCGCAAGTAGCTCCTGATCATCCTCGATTAACTCCAAGTCAACCGAATGTGATTCTAATTCAAGTGGGCTAGTTCCTAACGTTTGTCCTGCATATGCATTAGCTACATCGACAACTACATCTTCTTCAAAGCAAGTTTCTTCAGTCGATTGTTCAGAATGATAGGAATTGCATTCCCATTCATTAAAATTTGTCTCACTTGCAGCTTGCAATCTATAGATTTATTTATATAGCGTTTGATTTTTTTCTTTTGTATTTCTTGCTATATCTTTTCTTCTCTCATTTTCAGCTTCCTCTGGGCTAATATTGAGTTATGTCAACCTTTCTATCAGCTCTCCTTGATTTGATCCATTGAAGTATTTGCTCGGCAAGGCGACATTAACAAGAAGATTAGCAAAATGGATCATGATCCTAAGAGAGTTTTATATTGAGCATGTGGACAGAAAAGTTATGAAGGGGCAAGTCATTGCAGACCAACTAGTAGAGGCACCACTTCAAGATGATCGTCCTTTACACATTGAATTTCCAGATGTTGATATCCTAACGGTCACCACAAAGACATGGCAATTGTACTTTGATGGTTCATATACACAACATGGATCGGGAGAAGGCATTTTATTCATCACGCCACAAGGTCATACAATTTCAAAGACGTACAAATTAAGCTTTCCATGCACCAATAATACAGTAGAATATGAAGCTTTGGTCACAAGAATAAAGATGGCCATAGAGTGGAATATTACAGAACTACAGGTCTTTGGAGACTCTCATCTTATCATCAATCAAATCAATGATGATTATCAAACAAAGGATGAAAATCTAATGCCTTATAAGAAGATGGTTGATGATGTCAATAAGTACTTTGTCGAAATAACTTTTGAGCAGATTCTGAGGAATGACAACAAAGAAGCAGATGCCATGGAAACACTTGCTTCTCTACTTCAGACATAGGAAAATCAAGAGTGTTACAAATTCCTGGTGGAAGAGTTGTTTTACCCTACTCATAATTGTCCGATTCCCAAACTATATGTCACCTTGTTGGGTACGATTCCTCCCACTATGGACAAACTTATACATACCTAAAAGATAATATCCTCCCTCCTGAATTGTCAAAGAACCAAAATAGAAACTTTATTCGCCAATCCTCCCATTATACTCTTGTCGTGCATACCCTTTTTAAATGAGGTCTGGACGGTACTCTTTTAAGATGTCTCAAGCAAGAAGAATTTGAGAAGGCATTAAATGAAGTCCATAACGGCATTTATGAAACTCATTCAAGTGGTCTTACACTTTCAAAAAAACTCATGCGCTTGGGCTATTATTGGCCAACTATGGAACAAGATTCTTTTCAGATAGCTAAAACATGCAAATAATGTCAGATCCATGGAAATTGAATTAATGCACCAACACAAGAACTTCATGCTTTAGCAACATCTTGGCCTTTTTGCCTCTTCATCTAGTAGGAAAGATAAATCCTCCTTCATCCAATGGTCACAAATTCATCCTTGTAGCTACAGAATATTTTACAAAATGGATTTAGGTAGTACCTCTCACAAATATCATAGGAAAACAAATTGTTGCATTTATCTTGAACGACATCATATGTCGCTATGGCATACCCATAACTATTTTCACTGATAATGGGCAACCATTCAAGAATCAGGATGTACAAGAGTCATGTGAGAAATTCAAGATCCAACACAGATTCTCCACACCCTACTATCCATAAGGGAATGGGCAAGCAGAAGCATAAAAAAAACTATTCTAAAAATCATCAAAAAGACAATGAATGATGCTAGCAGAGATTGGCATGTTCAATTAAACCCATCTCTATGGGCCTACCGTACCAGTATCTGCACACCAATAGGGGGCACACTTTCTCTCTTATCTATGGATCAGAAGCAATACTGCTAATAGAAGTAGAGATACCTTATCTATGAGTATCATTAAAAGGCCTTATCCCAGATGAAGAACGAGTATCTAGACTACAAGAGTTAGAATTGATCCATGAACAAAGACAAAATGCCTTTGATCATTTAAAGGTGTTTCAGCTTCGAATGTGTCAAAGTTATAATCACAAGGTCAAACGAAGAGTCTTTCAAGTTGGACAACTAGTACTAAAGGAAAATCCATGAAACCAGACAGATTGAGAAAAGAAAGGGAAGTTTGAACCAAACTGGTTGGGTCCATTTTTTGTCACAAGAGTATTTGGGTCAGGAGTGTATTACCCCCGCCCTAATCAGATTCTAATCTTGGTTTGACCTTGGTTAGTTTATCATGTAATCATGTTAATGTAGTTTTCACATCAATTTGTACGCAAGTTTATTAGTTCTCCTATTTTGTGTTATTAATCTTGGACTAACACTTTCATTAAGTATATATATGTATGCATGTATGACTCTTGGTTACAAGAGATTTCAGGTACAGTACCGCATGGGTGCGAGGTTAGTCTCTACCTGGATTTGCAGGTTTGAGTGTACCTTTTTGGCCCTTAGATTTTGGTTTAGGTGGTCATAAGACCCTTGTTTGACCATAGTCATACTCAAGTGAGCGTCGTCAATCGTCATCGGTATTTCCTTTGGGTGGGTATACAGGTCGTCTGTCTGTTTGGCTTTCTTGGGTTGTGTGTTTTGTGTGTGGTTAAATTGAGTAATTAATCCCTAAATGTTTAATTTGATTTAATGTGTGTTTATGCATTAGAAATTAAGGGACTAAATAAAATAGGTTCTCTTTATGCGATTAATCATTAATTAGAATTGCTCAATCCAAATTGGTAGCAAGTTTGATTAAATGGTTAATTTTAAATTGATAAAATTTATTTAGTTTATGTTTTTGGAAAGGAAAGATTTAAATTTATTCAAAATAGAAATAATTTAATCTCTTTGGTTTAAAAAAAAAAATAGAAAGATTGATTTCAATTAATTAAGAAAATTAATTTTATTAGAAAAACAAGTTTAATATATATTTGATAAAGTGTGAAAGATTGATTTTGGGATTTTATTTAATTAAAAATATTTTACCCTTATTAATATTTTGGAATATAAAGGTTAATTTTGTTAAAATTGAGAAAATTAGAAATTAAATTAGGAAGAGGCATTTTAATTTTTCTAAATTAAAAAAAAATTGTGTAAAAGTATTTTTATTTTAGAAATGAGATTTTTGGTCAAAAAAAACTTGGCATTAACCTAGGGTTGGAAAAATATTTGGGAGGATGATTTTTGGAAAATATTTCGGGGAGAGACATTTTGGAAAATGTTTTCTGGGAGAATATTTTTGAAGGAAGACGGATTTCTGGAGCAGGCAGGTTGGGCTCTCCTTCAAATCTCTTCCAGGATTGCTAAATCCAGGTAGGTCTCTAGTTTATTTCGTGGTTTCTATGTTTAAGAAATTGTTTTTTTGAATTTTGTAGAAGTCTGGTTTTGAAGGTTAAAAATCTCATTTATTTGGGAAATGAAAGAGTTGTAGTTTAATTTCTGAATTTTAAAACCTCCTTGCTTCCTTTTCAAACCTCCAGATTGCATTTTTGGTTGTTCAAATTGGTTTTCAAAAATAAAAATAAAAAATGGGTTTGGTTGTTCTTGATGATTTTTTTTTAAACTCCATTGAAAGTTTTCTGATTAAGTTTCTTATTGGGATTAGTTTGTAGATTGGCAGATTGATGGAATAGATCTATGAGGAATGAATTCTTTATGCTCAAATATGGTTTTCTGGTTAAGAAATTTGCCTATTCTGGGAGGTTATTCAATAATTTATTTTATTTTTATTTTTTTTTAAACTTGAGGTTGCTGGGAAAATGTTTTAAAGTCTCACTATGAGACTGTTTTAAAAATCGGGGTTTGTATTTAAAAAAAAAAGCTATTTTTATTTTTGTAAAAAAAAAAAAAAGAGAGAAATTTATATTATAATTTTTTTTATGCGTTTGGGCATGGGAAGCTTTCGCTCTACCCACGGCCTCGTGGAATCCATGGTTGTGGTTCCACCTTGTGGAAACCAAAGATGTGGAGTCCACGTTCTGTGGCTCGACATCGTGGAGTCCACATTATATGGTTCCACACTATGGAGACCACGGTTGTGGTTCCACACCATGGAGACCACAGTCTATGGTCCTCCACGACTGTGGAAACCATGGTGTGGGGGCCACTATGTGGCAATTTGTGTTCAAAACAATATATATATATATTAAATTTAAGTTTTTTTTTTTAAGTTTTATTAATTTTAAATTTTAATTAATATATTTTATTAATAATATATTAATTTATAATTACTAATTAATGTATAACTTTTATATATGTTAATGGTAGTGCTTAATAAATTAATAAATATTATTAATCATATATTAATTGCTAATTTTTAATTAATGTATATTTTTCTTAATATATATTAATTGTGGTTGAATTATGGATTTTTGGATTTATCAAATATATATATATATGAATTAATATCCTTGGCTGGTTGTTTTAATATATGCTTGGGAACTTTATTTTATTGGGAAATGATTATCTAGTTTACGTTTCTTTAAATGTATCTTCTAATTTCTAGAAAGTATATCTTGGGTTCGAAAAGAAAATAAGTTTAGATAAACTAGGTTGAGATAGAATAAGAATGATGTTTTATTTTGAACAATAAATATCATATGTTAGTGGATTAATCAGAATATTTGATTTTATATCATTAGGTGTTCTGCATATCAAAGATTTATGTTAATGTGATTTTGGTTGAAAACTCATGAGGAAGTATTTATATTAATGTTATGATGCAAACGAACTTAGCAAGTTAGAAAACCATGAATGACTCGTACCTAGATGAGGTAGATAACTGCAATTAAACTTAGATCTTTTAGAAAAATAGATCGATTTTTAATGTTTAATCAATATGGAAAAAGATTGCCTTTTCTGGTTATTGTCTTTGCATGTTTAAATATCTATATTCGCATTTGCTTATGAAATGGCAAGTCCTTGATTGTGATTGTTGGTTATTGTCATTTGTTGATTTGGGTACTTGCTTATGTCCTTGATCTCGAGTATTTATTGTTTTCATGTGATGGTTTGTATCCGGTCATGTCTTTTATGCGGGTGTTGAATGTTGGTTTGTGGTTGACCATAGTTGGTCAGGTCTCTAGTTAGAGTACCATCAGTCAAGGCACCACATATGAAGTCTTGTTTGACCAAGTGGGTAATCCTACCATATTGAACTCTGTTTGCTTGACCTTGTGTATTCCTGGGTTTTAGGAGTTCGCTTGAATATGTTCGCTAATGTGTTGTTGTGTTGCCTTTGATAGGAACATGGTTGTGGAGTCGTCCTGATGTTTATTGCCCTCATGAGAACCTGATATTCATGTGAGACCATGGGATGCTTATGATGGGTTGTGAAGATTTAGTTTCGCGGATGCTCTAGTTGATCTTTTATAATTGTTTCTTATTATGTTCAGTTGGATCCTTTCCTATTCAGGGATCATTCATGTATTTATTTGACCAATGTGGTCGTATGTATTATTAGTTATGTTCGCCTTGATGGCAGGATTGTAAATGATGTGAACCTTATGTATTCTTCACTATTGATTAAGTATCAGAGGGGTCTTGTAGTTGAGCAGACCCAGAGATGTAGTCTACTAGGGGTGAACTCCGAGATCATTTCGGTGTTATGTGGTGTTTTTACATTCTTATGTTACCTTTTAATTTGTCATGTATGGATGCTTTATGTTAGAATGTATAATGTGGATTTGTTGAAGTTAATCTTAAAAGCATGTATGTAGTCATCTCATTAAATTCAGTAATTTGGATCATGATAGAATGTAGATTAGAATAATGGAATATATTCAATTATTGACAATGAAATTAAGTATGCATGGAAAGTATTACTTAGTTTATAACGAAATTAAAGTATGTAATGAAATTAGATGCATGACTTAAGCTTTAATGAAAGTTGAACATAATGTATGGTTAAAATTTATTGGATGAACCTTAATCATGTTATCTATAATATTAATTTACCGAAAGAAATTATCCTTTGTTTAATTTTTATCATGTCATTAAGTTAATCAACTTGATTGGATTAATCAAGCATGAGTTGAGTTAAATGTTGAATTAAGTAATCACATTGGGAAACTCTTTAGGTGTTATTTTAGTCTTCTGCTGTGTTATCTATACTTTGATAACTCATTGTATCATCGTGTTGTGTTTAAATTTTGTATTTTTTATAAAAAAAATTACACTCTATTCTTGTTTTTTATCTTAATCCCTTCGGGGTTTCCTAGCAGGGCATTACAAGGAGCCTATCAACTATCAACGCCAGATGGGGATCAACTTGAAGAACCCATCAATAGCATGCATCTGAAGAAGTTTTATGTCTAAATAAATAGAAAAATAAAAAATAGTGGAGAAGCAAAAAATCCAAAAACAGTGAAAAGCAAAAAATCGAAAAACAGTGAAAAATCAGAAAATACAAAAACAACAAAGACAGCGAAAACAAAGAAAAAAATTAAATATGAGAAAAAGTGCAATAAAAACAGATGGTGAAAACCTGACAAGAGACGCTGTCTATCGCTAGTTTTAAAGAAATAATTATTCAACATGCCTTTAGAGAGAAAAATATGGTGGCGGACTGTCTGGCGAACCTAGGAGTTAATTCTGATTCTCAAATGATTTGGCATGGGGAAGATATTAATATGAACATTAAAGAGCTCCTTAGAAAGGACAGATTTATGGGGAGGGAAGGATTGCATAATCATGATAGGGTATATGAATAATTTACGATTTGGTGGAAAGGTAATGATTACCTAGCAAAGCGACAAAACCCCAACCATTTTTAATATTATGTTGCACACTTTCTGGGTCACCCTTTTCAAAATCCCGAGTAACTACGAGAAAGAAGTGTTGAGTTTGCAGAGGAACAGAGCTGAGAATCCAAATTCGAATATGGGAGGAGATTTAAGGAGGGAGGAACCAGATAATATGTCAAGATGGAAGGCGATGCCGAAAGTGTGGGCGAAGCTAGAAAAAGGGTCCCTCACAAGCTTTATGGAGAAGTTGGTGGATTATGACAAAGGTAGGGTGAATCTAGCCGTTTCCAAAATTTTTGAAAATTGGTGTAATGGGTCCTTTAAAATCTATGAGGTTAAGTTCAAATTGGATGCGGGACTCATTGCTACTGTGACTGGCATGCCCCATTATGGGCTTAATTTTTTTAGAGACCTCAAAGTCTCCAATAACGTAGTTAATGTGTTCCTGCGTAAGGAAAAAGAGAGGGCCAGAATTGGCAAAGCCATAGGGAGTTACTATGAAGCGTCTAATATCAAGAAAATCTGGGGCAGGGTTTTGAATGCCATAGTGGAATATATCACTGTTGAGGGCCAATTTTTTAGTGCCCACACTTACCACTTTGTTCTTTTAAACCATTTTAGACATGACAAAAGGGTCTCCCTGCCCTACTACCTTTTTAGGTCCCTTTCAAGGTCCCTCAATAAACACAGTAAGAACCCCTCTAATCTGGTTCTCCATTGCAGGCTTTTGCTGCTCATTTATGAGCACTGTAAAACCCTCGTTATTTTGGAAAACAAGATGTTATCTGCCTCTCCGGGGAAGAGAAAGCTGGAGGGAGGCAATTCCAGCAAGGAGAAGGCGTCTTCTAGCAAAAAAAGTAAGAGTGCCTATGGGATAGAAACCCATGAAGAAAAGATCGAAATAGAGGAAATGGGAAAAGAAGGCAATGAAATGGATACGGATGATTTTGATGGTGAAGATAGCTGGAAAGATGAGGAGGTGGGTATTGAGGAAGAAGGTGGTGATAATGAGTCCAACAATGAAAGCCCTATCCACAGTGATTGCCCTAGCAAGGACAATAGCCACCCTATGGAGGATGTGGAGTACAAGGATAATGAGAATAAAGATGTCAATTCTGAGAGGGAGGAGAACAAGGATCCTAAGAAGGATATGACTAAAGATAGTTTAAGCACGGATAAGGAAAGTACGAGTAAAGGGTTATTCCTGGATAACCTTAAAAAACTCAGTGAGGTGAGACTGGATTATGACAGATGGACCTATGAACTCTTGAAGAACTCGAAAAAAAATGGGAAACAGGCGGATGAGAAGAGGAAGGATAACGACAGGGATCAGATAAAATGGAAGTAGGATATGGAGGAGAAGGTAAAATCACTAGAAGAAGGAGTGTGGCGATGAAAAATTTGTTGGGCATTATCCCGAATATCCTGTTAGTAGTCACAAAAAACTTGGAGGATATTGCTAAGGTCTTTGATAATTCTAGTTCTCCTAAACCGGTGGTGGACCTTGACACAGATGAAGATACTATCCAGATTGGCAGTGGTGAAGCTACTCCAGTTGGTGCTGCTAAGAGGACCAGGGCAAGTGTCAAGAAAGTTGTGGCTGCTTCTGCTAAGGATATCCCTAATCTTAGAGAAAACATCAAAGATCTACATGGGATTAGCAACACCTTGGCTAATGCCCTAAAAAAAATCAATTAGTTTCTTCTCTTGGGTCATGCTGGTTTTGTTGGCTTTGTGGGGCTTTAGCCGGTTCTCTATGGTTTTTTGCTGGCTTTTCGTCGGTTTGTCCCTTTTTGTCTCTTTTTTCTTTATTTGCTAAGTTCCGCTTGTAAAGGGTTTTGGGGCCCCTTCAAAACCTGTTTTTACCTTAATAAAAAACAAATGCTATCTATCAGCTAGCTCTTCCATCTATTGGTTCATGCATCCTTCCACTTGCATTCATTTCCATCAGTGTTGTTCAAATCCATAATGAAGCCTTTGTACATACGCAAGCATCACGAGTGATTTCTCAACATGGTTTGGATCATTGTATTTATCATAATAAATTTGTTTCTAGGCTTGGGGCAAGATCATGCACCTAGCTGGGGGCAAAATTTTCCATCGTTTTGAGCTTAATCAAACAAGTAGAACAATAGTTAAAAAACTCTTGTCAAGCAAAAACTGAGACACATCCAACATTGAACACATGATCAATTTTTCAACCATCAAACTATCAGATGTCATTCTAAGCACATCACACACATATCAATGGGTGATATCTTTCGACTAATGATTTTAACATTTTGGTTCAACTTATCTATCTTGATTTTTGCTATCATGATTTCCGAGTGACTCTAGGATGTCTTTGACTAGAGGAACAAGGAAGGAAAATGATACTTTTCTTGTTTGCTGTCTATATATTAATCATTAATATGTGCAAATTTTTCTCAAGACATCATCATTGGCATATCATCGAAGATATTTCTGATTTGCATATTGAAATGATTAATATTGCATGTTTTACGCAAGCAACACTCAGGTCATCTTGGTTCAATTATACCTCAATGCTTGTGTTAACTTGCAATATCAAAATCCAGGAAATTAGTGCTCAGGTCGTCATGGTTCAATTATACCATTGATGTTTGCACTCACTTCCCACATTTTAAAAAGCTCAATGATGACACAAAGCAATAACCCAATGACTGGTCCGATTGCAGCATTGCATTTCATTTGCATTTGCATTTTCATTTAGCTTTCATTTCATTCTTGCATAGGATCACAAAAGATCTTATTATCCAAGGCCAAATCTATCACAGGAATCATCAATGTATCATCATAGGTGTATACATAATCCAAACGATGATTCATCTCTCTCTAGATGTTGTCGACCCAAAGCAGATCTTATGCTACTCCCTCAAATGTGCCAACATCGGCACATCTAAATCTTCCTACAACAAGATATCAACAAAATGTTAGTTATTTAACCAATCAATCTTATCAATTTTATCAATCCATCTCATCTGATCTATTCTATCGTCTAATACAGGATGTATCTTTTCTAGAACCAAACGTTTTGATCAAGTCTTATAGAAGATATATCATTTCTCACACCAAGCGCATTGATCATCTTTGTCTTATACAAGAGGTGTCATTCCTGAAACCAAACTTGATCTCAATCTCATCAATCTAATCAATCTTATCAATTTAATCAAACTCTATCAATCATCACATCACAGTGATCGAAGAACTCGCACTTTCATCAACCACAATTGCAGGAATCAACTCATAATCTATCAACTAATCAATTTTGCATGAATTCAAACACTCCAAAGGTCAATTATCTCAATTGATCTCCTGAGGAGGCATCATCGTATCATAATTTAGCAATCAATGATTGGAGCATCCTATCGAGCCAATATCACATCAACATCATCGAATTGAGATTATTCTTTGAATCAATGTCTCATCACACCTCGCTTCAAAGAGGGGCAAAATGTATACACCTAAAAATGGTCTAAAGATAATTAATTAAATAATCGATTATTTAATTAATCCCCCTTCCCAATTTAATTGAATTCATTAGCAAATTGATTAAATTCCCCATTCACCTGCTTATTAATAAATCTAAAGATTTATTTACTAAGTTCATTTCAATAATCCTCTTTGATTAATTAATCTAAATTAATTAATCCCCCCCATTTCATTCATTCTTCTAATCCCCTAATTAATTAAAACAAATCAATTTATGAGTTGTTGAAAGTTGATTAGCCTTTTCCTATTATTTGAATTTTTAACTTCAAATTCCCCACACACCTCCTAACTTTTAACCACCTAACCTAACCACCCCTTAACCTAACCCATTCCACCTAATCCTGGGTTTAACTAATTCTATCCTATCTTCCACATCCTAACCTCCTATGGGTTGGATATTCTCCCCTTGAGACACATGGCACTTTTGCAACATATCTCATCCCTTGGACACTTGCCCTCTTGTGAGCAAGATTTCTTGACACTTGTCACCACAGAGATGACAAGTGTCCCTCCCTCCAACCTCTTCTCCAACCTCCTCCAATTTGACCCTTGATATCTTCAAACTCAATCTTTACCGTTGATTCCTGCCACCTCACCTATGGCCTTGGAAATCCTATAAATATCCCCCCTTTTGGAGCACAAAGGATCCCATCTTTAAGCATTGTTAATATAGGCATATCATTTATAGCATTATACTTTAGCATTGTTATCATTTATTGCATCTTAGATCTAGCTTAATTTTATCATCTTCTAGTATAATCGCTTAATCATATAGCATAATCAATCTCTTGTCTAGTTTAATTTCATCTATCATTTAGCATAATCAATGCATATCATTAGCATAATTATCTTCTTGGATAAATCTAGCTTAATTATGCATTCATCTAGCTTGCACATCATATCATTTTAAATCCTTCATCTTGGTGTAGTCAAGTCACTGGGATTTCTCATCTAGATTTGAGAGCAAATCCACACTCCCATCTCTTTGGAGGCAATACGTCACTTTGCCATGGTTTATCTTTCATTTTATTTCAAAATAAGACCTATTTTGATTTAAATAATGGATTTAGTTTTCAAATATATTTTAATTGTTATTTTCATTAATTAGAAATTTGAATGCAAATGGAATTTGCTTATAGCCAAATCGTCTTTAATTGAAAAGATTTATGTTGGTTTTAAATGATGGCTTATTTAATCTTCAAGTTGCTTTTATTATTTTAAAGGGTGTATGGTTTTTAAATCAAGCATTACGTAAGTTTATTTGGGTGTACGTTTACTTAGACCCTTTTTATGTGTTATTCCCTATTGTAGATTCTCTTATCATGAAGGAGTCGGTTATTGAAAGAGATGTAATTAAATAACATTATCTTTTAATTATATTTTGATTGATCACTATGATTCTTTAACATGAATGTGTTTAGAGTGCAAATGTACCCTTTTGAGTATTTACTCGGATTGGTGGATTTTGGTGTTGATGTGAAAAAGTCATTCTTGTGCTATGTTGGTATGTTGTTGAATGTGAGTCTATTGTGCAAGTTGATTTGGTTAAGTTTGATTGTAGTCGTACTTGCTTTATTTTGGTTGTGTTCTTGTCTTGTGAATAGACCAGTTGTTCGTTTCACACCTCCTATTGGTTTAACCTTGGTAGAAGGTTTGTATAACCAAGTTGTTCCTCAGTTTTGTTTTTGAACTCCTTGTGTTAATTGGCTTTTTTTATTTGCCTTGGGGTTCTTTGGAGGTTGTGTAGTGTCATAAAGAAGAGTGGCTTCTAAGTGGGGGTCGGGTCCCAAAGTTGCTGCAAGGATAATCCCTTGGAAGTTGAGTAATAAGTGATAACTTAAATAAATAAACTGAGATTGGGTTTTAAACATTAATCAAGATTGATTGTGCCCCGCTCATGGTTGAGTGCTAGTATAGAGTCAGTATGTAGTGGGAAGACTTGGAATGGCAAACCAACTACCTTGTCTTCATGAGAGGTGTGTTGGGTCCACATGAGTCATGCATGGGGGCCGGGGGTTTGGGAGAGGCTACCAGGATAACCCACGATGTGGGTCGGGGCGTATGGAGGCCTGTCAAGATAACCCATACCAACTATGCGATGACACTCTTCCCTTATGTTCACTAGTGTGTAGTCATGTGTTGGATTTACTTGGAGTACTCTTGTGGGAGTCATATTTGTATGCTTATGCCTTATGTGAGTACCTGATGTACATGTTAGACCATGTGATGCTTTGTTGTGGCTTGCTTGAGGGCCTTATTACTATCTCCTAGCACAGAGAGGTGGTTCTTTTTTGGGCCACATGGTCGGGTGGTAGTACCACTTTCCATTGAGTATTTTGTATGTGCCTTCTTGCGAGGGATTAGCTTCGCAGGTGCTCTAGATGTTCTCTTGTATTTTCTTCATTCCCTTGTACCAGTTGGATCCTTTTTATTCTTCTTGGATCATATTTGTATCTCTTGGACCTTATGAGGTCGGTTGTATCATATGTTTATATGTATGCCTTCATGGTAGTTGTAATTTGTTGTACTCATTATGTATCTTTATGAGACGATGTATTAAGTGCAATTGTAATACTATGTTACCCTTGCAATACAAAAGAAATGTATTATGATCAAGTTTAGATGTTAGGATTTCTATCTTTAATTAAATCATTGTTGTAATATACTTGAATGTAATATCATGAATGAAGCATAGAAATGTTAGTGTTATCTCATGCAGAGTATGAAACAATCATTGATTAGTGTAACTAAGTTCTTAATGGTTAAATATGTTTCTTAAGTGGATTAATTGATCTTAAGTAATGATTAGTTTAACTAAGTAATCCACTTTGGGAAACCCTTTAGGAGTTTGAGTTAAGTCTTTTGCTTGTGCAACTTCTATTGCAATGTTATTTCATTCGTTTATGTGTTTTGTATTGTTTTTAAAAAAATTATTTTGCACTCTTTTCGAGTGTTTCTAGTTGTATCTTTTAGGGTTTCTTGGTGGGGCATTACAGCTTGAGACTAGTATATCAATTTCCAATCTATTGGCATCCTATCAATCAATCAATCAATCTACAAATCGATTGCATGCTATCTATGTAATCAATCGAGTACATCTAAATTTGATACTGATCAAACCTTGTCTACCATGAACTAATATTGTTTATTTATTACAAACTATTTTTCTCTTACATCGTATTTCATCTTTCATGTAACATTTTTCTTCGTTTGAGAGATTATTTGTGCCTTTAATGCATAAAAAATCTCTTGAGGGGGAATCCTACCTCCATCCCTAGGCATGTTGGGACATAATTTTCACTTTTTCATTGAAACAATGCTACTTCAAACATTGTATCAAAGAGGGGCAAAATGTAGTCACCTAAAATTGTCTTGATGCCTACAATGCAATATTTTACTAAATTTCATATTAATTAATTATATAATTTTAATATTTAATTATTATCAACACCATCCACTATTAATTCAAGAATTATTATTATTTAATTAATATTCCCTTGAAAAAATAATTAAATAGTTTTAATCATTTAATTATTTTAATTTTCTTGCATCATGCATGTTAATTAAATAATATCAATTACTTAATTAATTATTTTTCTACCACTTTCCTATTATTAAATAATTATCTGGATTATTTAATTAGTTAGCTTAAAGTCTCCTATAATTAAATAAATTCTTTAATTTATTTAATTATTCACTTTTTATTTCTCTTAAAAAATAAATAAAATCTATTATTTTATATATTTAATTCTTCTTATGCATATGTTTAAATAATTTTAATTATTTAAATATAAGTTAACTTCACCTTATAATTGATGCTCTCTTTGAGTTCTTCAATCAATTAGTCTACTTCAACTAATCAATCAATTCTCTTAACAAATTCATCGATTCACTTAATGAAGCAATCAGGTCACTTAACTGATCAATCAATCCCAATCACAAAGTTCATTAACTTCTAATTAATTCCTCTCAACAAATCTTAACCATTGATCTCCATTCGTTCTCCTCAAATCGTAATTGTTGGTTAACATCAGGAAAATCCATAAATGCAACCTTGATCATCATTGAAAAAAAAAATTACCAGTCTTCAAGTTTTCTTGCGCCCATGTTGTGATAATAGTGTTTTGGATTCTAAGAGAAACAATAATACCAAGCATAGAAAGTGAGAAGAGCAATGGAGGACAAAGGAATGTTTGCATAGTTGAGGTATAATGATTTTTATTTGAATGGCATCCATTTCTATTCTCTATTGTTGTAAATAAAATTCATTGTTATGTTTCTTAGTCATTTTTATGGTTAAACTTAGTATTGATTCACAATTGTATTTGAATTTTTCACTCATACAAAAAAATATTATCAACAATCTATGTTATGGATGGTTAGATTATCATCTAAACTTAAAATCATACGCTCACATATTAAATTCCATAGAGGAAAGCATGTGGTCTGATCCTATATTTTTACCATTTTTTTTAGAAAAGACAATCAACTTGATTTAATCATTAGAGACAAGTCATACAAGATAAAATTCTGAAAAATGGAGATAGAGTTTATCCATGAGTTTGAAATCACATCCAAAAATTAATAATGATTAAATCATCATTAAAGAGTTATGATCAAGTTAATGTAGGTTGTTGCTTTTTAGTACACTATAGTTCATAACTTCTCTAGATTCTCAATTCAATATAAATTGACATCAAATAAAAAATTTGAACTACTGTAATTATTAATTTAACTTTAATCCTAGTCATAAATTCATCATATAAAGATTCTTATAGTCATCTTAAAACTTCATCATATAAAGATTCTTATTTGCCTCAATAGATTTTAACGAACAATTTCACTATATTACGAAAACTAAATTTACGCTAAATTTAAATTTTAGTCATGTAGTCGATAAAATTAGAATTCATGTGCATTCAAATTCATCAAAATCAAAAGAACAAATCCAATTTCTTTGACAAATATTCTTACTATTTTTTCTCTCAATTTTCCAATCTTTCTTATTATTCAAGAACTTAGATTATAAATATGATTCTTTAACATTCTCTAAAATTCAATAATATATAAATATCTATTCACACATAAAACTCTAAAGAATTCATGTTTCCAAAATTAGTTATTCACTAGCTAGTAGGTTCATTGATTCAATACACAAAGTTCATCAAACACTCAACATGAGTTAACAGTAAATTCTAAATCTATTAATAAATAAAATGAAATCATTTTTAAACCCTTTTACCACACAAGAATTTACTTGCAAATGCTAAAACTTTTGGTATAAAATCTTGAATCCAAAATTATATGAAGTCTACAAAGCTCTTCAAACCTTGTGAGTGTTTGAATATTAAATAATAATAGTATATATTCGCTTCTTAACTATTTTGGGCTTTATAAACACCCTTTTTAAAGATTTTATTTAAATTTTTAATTTCCAAAATATAAAATAAAAACTTTCTTTGAGAATTCTTCAATTAGTATTATTTTAATATTTTTTTATAATAATTTTTTAATTCATACTTCTTTCTTCAATTGTTATTATTCTAGTATTTTTTGATAATATACTTCTAATTCATACTTCTTTCTCAACTTAAGCAATCAAGAATAATAATGAATTTTCAATTCTAATAGTTTTTCTCTCTAATTAATTTTAGAGCAAAGTTTTTGTTTTTTTTTATAGATAATGGGTCGTAGCTATATAATATATTTTATTAATAAAAGAGATTACATTATATGTTCGGTTCAGTGTGGGCTAGTCTAGGAGCACCTCATCAAACCCTTCAAGATGACATGACAGGCTCTGATAAGGGAGGATAAGGCATTAACAATGTCTTTAGGATGTTTTATATAGGTTTTTAATCATGCATTATATGTTTGAAATAATGAATCCCATCTTGTGAGCCAAACTCCTATTTTGGAATTTCTATGAGCCAATTAGGACTTTTGGACAATAGGGATCCAATGTGTTGTTTGAGTGTTTTAAGATGTTTTAGGAGGGGTTGAAATTGACCCAAGGCATTAGGAGGCAAAAGATGACATTTTGACAACTTTTGCAAAAGTTGTCAAAAGTTGTCATGAGCAACTTTTATGCACTTTTTGCTTTTTGTAATTCGAAACTTCTCCAACGGCTCTAACCTCTTAATTTTCGGTTGAGATCAGTTGAGGAATGGTTTATACACCTCGAGGATCCAATTTCCAAGGATGTGATTGTACACAGCGGATTTCTGATGCAAACAAACCAATAAAATTTTGAGTTTTCTTGCAATTCTGGAGTTTTTGGTCCGTGGTACGATTCTGTACAGATTGGGAACCATTCCCAATTATGTGATTTGAATTGAGAGGAGAGTTGACTATTTTTATTTTGACTTGGAGACTTGATTGTGTGTTTTGCTCCTGATATTGAAGTTTTGTTGTAGGTACCCGGAGAACCAGGGTTTACCTTGGGTTTTTCCTCATTCATGGCCATATCTTGCACTTTACCAATCTGAGGCTCATGGGATTTGGTGAAAGGAAAGTATGGTAAATTTATTTTAGATTTATAAGAGTGTTTTGCGGGAGGAGAAAGGGAGAGAAGTGTTTGAAGCAACCCTAGGTAGACATCTCTATGTGGCTACCTAGACCTTGAACAAACAAAATCACCTTGTGTGCAAATAGTGATGCTTCCAAGCGTGTAACCCTGGAATCCCTATTGATTTATGTTTTCCAACATGCCTATGGGATTGTAACCCACCAGTTCATTCATCTAAACATAGTTGTTTCACAAAAGAGACCTAATTAGCCCTTCTAAGATAGTCAAATTCCTACCAGCAAAGACCTTTATTTTCCAGACCTTGACCCTTCCTTTTGGGGACTTGTATAACTTCCAAAAGGGTGTTTGAATCCATAATTTTTTTACCAAGGTGTTTGGGAAAATCTGAACTGAAGTTCCCTTTACCCGCTAAATAGGGCTACAAGCGACTAGGCCTAATTGAGTGAGTTTCTTAAGGAATGAGTAGGTACCCTTGCCATTGGTGCTTTGTTTGAAGTTGGGGAGTTTTGTATGACCCAAAACTAGTGTGAAACTATTTTGTAACCCTTGGGGGTACCATGGAGTGTGTTGTAGCAAGATACCCCTAATTGAGTAAGAGAGGGTCTTGGAGATGTTGAGAAGATTGCATTAAAGTTGTAGAGCCTTGCCTTGATAGGATCCCATCCAAGTGTTAAGGGGTCAGTGTCATACATTTGGAGGTATTTGGCAGGTAACAAGGAGGGCTTTGCATCAAGTGGTATTAGAGCTAGTAACAGCTTTGGTAAGAAGATAGAAAATTAAGAGATGTCAGAGGGACAAGAAGAAGAGGTCCCTAGAGGACCAATTACCAACATGGAATTGGCAAAGATTGTAAAAGAGTAGGCCACTTCTTGCAAGGCAATGCAGAGGGAGCTAGAGAGGTTGAGAGGCAGAGTAGATGGAAAGGAAGATGGAGACACTGGTAGTTGTGATGAAGGGGATGAGGATGAGATCCCTATGCCGGAGGAAGAGGTGATTCCTCCTGACTAGAGGCACTTCCTTAATGCCCTCAAATCCATGGAGAGGAGAACCATGGAGTAGAAGATTGATTTGCCAACTTTCACTCGGAAGATGGAACTAGATGTTGTGATGGATTGGATAGACTCCCTGTCTAGTTTCTTTGAGTGTGAGGACATTCCAGGACACCAAAAGGTGAAGATTGCTAAGTCCAAGTTGAAGGGAGGAGCCCTAACTTGGTGGAACTTTGTCCAAGAGGAAAGAGAGAAGGACAATAAGCCCAGGATTGTTTCTTGGAAGAGGATGGTTGCTTTAATTAAAGAGGCCTATGTACCCAAAGACTATGAAATACAACTCCATAAGAGGAGACAAAATCTCAAATAGAAAGAGATGGATGTGAACTCATATACAGAGGAGTTCCAAAGCCTATGCATGAAGTCAAAAACAAAAGAGGAAGAGAGTGAGAAAGTTTCCCGGTACCTAAATGGATTAAGGTACAACCTTCAAGAAGAATTGAACTTTCTTAGCCCGGATACCGTTGGTAGATGCCATCAACTTGTTGTCAAGGTGGAAGAGAAGATCAAAAGGAGACAAGAGCAGAATAATAAAGGAAGAGGAAAACATCAGAGGGGTGGAAGAATTTTTTTCAGAAGCAAAGGAAATGGCTTTAGAAATCAAAGTGAAATCAGTCAAGAAGGCACTAAAGGAGAGAGCAGTTCCAATAACAATGGAGGATACAATCAAAGAGGTAATTTCAGAGGAAGAAGACCACATTCAGAGGGAGATCTCAAGGTAGAGGTCCAATCAGATGTTATAACTACAATCAAGAAGGACACATGGCTAATAGATGCCTGGAGAAGCCTACTAGTTCCATAGGAGAAAGAAGAAGTAACTTGATTTTAGAGGCTAACTGCCAAAATGTGGCAAGTGCAAACACATACCAAAGTATCAATACCCCTGATAGTTATGGATACCCTGAAAGAGGTGAAGCCTTGATGATCAGAAGAGTAGTAACCACCATGAGGGATATAAACCATTGTATAGACCTTATACCTGGATCCACATTGCCTAATAAAGTAGCATACAAGCTCACACTAGATCAGAATGTTGAGATGGCAAAATAGGTTGAAGAATGGTCGGAATCTAGATTGGTTGGAAAAATTTTGAGCCCATGTGCGGTCCCTGTAGTCTTGGCACCCAAAAAGGAAGGCACTTGGAGGCTTTGCACCAATTCAAGAGCTATCAACAAGATTACTATCAGGTATAGGTTTCCCATGCCTAGGATTGATGATTTGTTAGATTGTTTGGGGGGTGCTAGATATTTTACAAAAAATGATTTAAAAAGTGGCTATCATTAGATTAGGATTAGGCTAGGAGATGAATGTAAAACTGCCTTTAAAACAAATGCGGGGTTATATGTGTGAAAAAGTCATGCCCTTTGGCTTATCCAATGCACCTAGTACCTTTATGAGGTTAATGAATGAAGTCTTGAGGGATTTTATACGGAAATTTGTTATAGTCTACCTAGATGGCATTCTAGTTTTCAGTCAAGCCAAAGGAGAACATCTAAAGCATGTAGACCTAGTCCTAAGGAGAATGTATGAAGAACAATTAATGATCAACTTGGAAAAGTGTTTCTTTATGCAAGAAGAGATCATTTACTTGGGATTTATGATCTCATATGGTGAATTGAAAATGGATCAAGAAAAGGTGAGTGCCATATTGTCTTGGCCTACACCTAGGACAATGAATGATGTTAGGAGTTTCCATGGCTTAGCTACCTTCTATAGGAAGTTTATAAGAGGCTTTAGTCATATATGTGCCCCTATGTTTGATACAATAAAGGGAGGACAAAAGTGCGGGTTTAGTTGGACAGAAGAAGCAAATAATTCTTTTGAAACATTGAAAATAAAAGTTGCAGAACAACTGGTCCTTGCCCTACCTAACTTCAACAAGATCTTTCAAGTAGAATGTGATGCTATTCATATGGCCATTGAAGCAGTGCTCAGTCAAGAAGGAAGACCTATTGCTTTCTTCAGTGAGAAGTTGAATGAGGAAAAGAGAAGATATTCATCTTATGACCTAGAGATGTATGCTCTAGTCCAATCCTTGAAAAAGTGGAGACACTACTTGCTACCACAAGAATTCATAGTTTCCACAAACAATCAAGCCCTTAGCTTCATAAATAGTCAAGAAAAGTTGAATCACCAGCACATGAAATGGGTAGAGACCCTACAATCTTTCACTTTCATTTTTAAGCATAAGAAAGGAGTCAAGAATAAGGTGGCAGATGCTTTGAGTAGAAGAGTCCTAACTGCAAATCAAATTCAGTTGCAGAGTGTTGGAATAGACTCTTTGAAAACCATGCATGAAGATGATGAAGATTTTGGAGAGGCCTACAAGGTATGTACTTAATTTGATGAACGATTTCATGTTGAGTATTTTGAATTTTTTATTCAAAATGGATTATTATTTAAGGGTGCACAACTATGCATACCCAAATGCTCTACGAGACTTAATATCATTAAGGAAAAACATTGTGGAGAAATGGAAAGACATTTTGGCCTTGAAAGGACATTAGATTTGGTAAAAAGACACTATTTTTGGCCCAAACTATAGACAGATGTTAGGAGATTTGTGGATACATGTGTGATTTGCCAAAAGGCAAAAGGAAAGTCCACCAATGTAGGTTTGTACCAGCCTTTACCCATACCTTCAAGACCATGGGAAAGCATGAGTATGGATTTTGTTTTAGGATTACCTAGGACAAGGAAAGGATATGATAGTGTTTTTATAGTGGTGGATAGGTTCAGTAAGATGGCACATTTCTTGCCATGCAAAACAACTTGTGATGCTTCTTATGTAGCAGATTTATTCTTTAAGGAGATTATCTAGATACATGGTTTACCTTTGACCATAGTCTCTGATAGGGATGTAAAATTTGTTGGTCACTTTTGGAGGATCCTTTGGAAGAAACTTGGTATGAATTTATCCTTCTCCTCAGCCTACCATCCCCAAACAGATGCTCAAACTGAAGTTGTAAACAGATCACTAGGGAATCTCTTAAGGTGTTTGACTAGACAACATGGAGAAAGGTGGGATAGTATATTGTCTCAGGCAAAATTATCCTATAATGATACAATGAATAGGAGTATCGGTAAGTCACCTTTTCAAATTGTCTATGGCATCCACCCAAGAGGTGTGCTGGAGTTGAGAGAGATACCTCAAGGAGAACCCATTAGTGCAGATGGAGAAACCTTTGCTACTGCTATACAAGAGATCCATGACCAAGTGAAGACTCATCTTCACCAATCTGTAGAAAGATATAAAGCCCATGTTGACAAAAAGAAGAGAGATGTTCAGTTTGATATAGGAGACTTGGTGTGGGTTCACTTGAAAAAGGAAAGACTTCCAAAAGGAAGATACACAAAGCTAATGCAAAGGAAGATTGGCCCCTGCCAAATCTTGAAGAAATGTGGTTCAAATGCCTATGAACTTCAACTACCATCTAATCTTGGTTTGTCACCTATTTTTAATGTTTGTGACTTAACTCTATATAAGTGTAGTGTTGATGCAGGAGAAGACACAATGCGGGATATTGCTGATGATGACATTCCTAAACATGAACCACCAAAGTTGCATAAGGTTATAGATACTAAGGTTGCCAAGAAAACTAGGAGTAAATTTTGCATGGAGTATTTAGTGGCTTGGAAAGGACAACCTGATACTGAAGTAGTCTGGATGATAGAGCAACAAATCAAAGATCATGGTGCAGACCTGTAGACTGTCATCTCAAGTGGACTTGAGATTTCTTCTTTCGGGGAGTATGGTGCAGGAGCACCTCATCAAACCCTTCAAGATGACATGACAGACTCTGATAAGGGAGGATAAGGCATTAACAATGTCTTTAGGATGTTTTATATAGGTTTTTAATCATGCATTATATGTTTTTAATAACGAATCCCATCTTGTGTGCCAAACTCCTATTTTTGGCATTTCTATGAGCCAATTAGGACTTTTGGACAATAGGGATCCAATGTGTTGTTTTTTATTGTTTTAAGATGTTTTAGGATGGGTTGAACTTGAACCAAGGCATTAGGAGGTGAAAGCTGACATTTTGACAACTTTTGCAAAAGTTGTCAAAAGTTGTCATGAGCAACTTGTATGGACTTTTTGCATTTTGTAATTTGAAACTTCTCCAATGGCTCTAACCTCTTGATTTTCAGTTGAGAGAAGTTGAGGAATGGTTTATACACCTCGAGGATCCAATTTCCAAGGATGTGATTGTACGGAGAAGAATTTTGATGCAAACAAACCAATAAAATTCTGAGTTCTCTTGCAATTCTGAAGTTTTTGGTCTGTGGTATGATTATATATGGATTGGGAACTATTAAGACTCATTAAAATTGAGTCAAGTTTTGATTCCCACTTCAAATTTTTGCTTTGCATCTCCAAATAAGTCAGTTTGAATGGCCTAGTTAGCAAGGGGGTAAAATGGAGCCAGTTGATTTTCAGAGGGTAAGGCTCGGGATTCATGTCCCACACCTTTCATTTGGCCTATTCAGTGATGTGCAACTTTCAGAATTCAATTTGGATAAGTTTATGAGGTACCCAGTTTGAGGGGTGAGCTGGAAGTGCATTTTAGGCACAAATGCAGATTTTATTGAGTAGCCTACTTTGAGCGATTACATCTTTTTCCCTGTTGATTGTCATGGATAAATTCAAAGTGGATTCAATTCTATGCATAAATGTGAGTCATTCTACAAAATTTCAAGTCTTGACAAATCCATTTGCTTAGTTTTCAAAGCCGAATCCGTTTGCAATTTGTGTGTTTTGGCAAGTCCCTGTTTCGACAGATAGTCGGAGCCCTGTTTCGCATAAGTGTAAAAGTTGCCCCAATAAGCATCATGTCAGAATGTTTGCTCCAGGTTATTACTAGTATAAATGATGAGCTACGTTTAAAATTTCAAGCCTTTATCAATCCGTTTGATCAGTTTTCAAAAGGATTCATTTAGCTATCATTTTCAGTTATTCGTACTTTCAGTGCCGTATCAGTTAATGTAGCCATTTTTGTGAGTGCACCATTTGCATCCTATCAGTCTAGTGATCAAACTGAGATTTCCAAGTTTTAATATGTACTTCAAGGTACCTATGTTTCAAATTTGAGGGCCTACGGAGGTCGTTTGATATTTTTGAGAAAGGCGTCATGTGTTGCCAGGACATTGACTTCATCAGGTCCACAGTGTCGACAAAGCCAGTTAGGCATTTTCGGAAATTAATATCTCTTCACTCGGGACTCATCTTGAGAAACCGTTTGGTATATTTCATGCTTGCATATTAGAGTACACGCCTGTGAGATGGCGAGCTCCAGAAAGGTGTTTTGACAGGTTTGAAAATTACGTCTTCGCGATTAAATGCGAAAATGTGGCGTAATCGCCTAGAGGTTGCAAAATTCAGTCGGATGATCCGAAAATGATGCCGATCGTTCCCAGAGGTATGTTTGAGGTCCGTGAAGATATTCCAGAGGCCAGTAGCTTGAAAATGAAATTTTTTTTAGTCGGACCCACTTTGGGGCCCAACCTGGATCATGCCTGTGCCTTATTATTTTATTGGCGACTTTGTTCACTAAGAGATTTTTAGAGTATCTAAATTTGGATTTGGATTTTGAAACATGTTATAAGAGTGATGATGATAAAATCCATCTCCTGTGCAGTAGAAATACAAAGGCACATTTATTAAACCAAATTGCAAATTGGTAGTTAACAAATGAGGCATTATAAGTTTTCAATGCAAATGCTGGTAGGTGTAATTCCAAATTTACAAGGCAGCCAATAATCCTTTCTCTGTGTGGCAAGTGAAAGAGTACAACTTCCAATCCAATGCAAATTAGTAAATGTATCAATGTCCTCCTGTGTGTGGTGTTGAAAGGAGGTTTTAAGCAAATTTCAAAGAAAATGTGGCAGCAAGTTCAATCGCCAGCCAATCCTTCCACGTATGAGCAGCCAATTAAAATGTAAGCAAATGCCAATGGTGTTCAACCAAAGTCCAATGTGGCATATTCACAAAACTCTCTTCTTGCAGTATGTGGTAGCAAACACGGAATTTTAAACCAAATGAAAACTCCAGCATATTCCCTCTTTGTTGTAGCTCACGTGGGTGTATGGAAATCAAAGAAATTGTCAAACAAATGCAATGCTGGGTGTGTTACTATGATCCACAGCCAATGCAACAACAGTTTTAAATCTCCAACAAACTTTGCTAACATCCCCAGTGCTTTGGTGAAGAAGGAGTTAGATTTTCAAAGCAAATGCAAACAGCAAATGAAATTGATCTTTCCTCCCCTACTACGTGGAAGTGGCAAATAATGGTTTTAAAACCAAAGAAAAGTAAATGCTTTAGTAGCTCCTCCTTTAGAATGTGCAATGTGGCATTGTAAAGGCATTAAAACTTCCATTTCAAATGCACATTGGCAGCAAGGGCAAATAAAGATGTGAAGTATCCTTGTTTCTCCTCCCTGCTGTGGTTGGGCGTTGAATTTAGCTGCTGTAGAAACCCCTCAGCAAATACATTTTGTATCCATTTTCCCCTGTCGTGAGTTTCAGGAAAGAGATGTCATGTGTTTTGAGTTGTAGATGATTATAAATAAATTCAATGCAGGCATTAGCAGTAAACATTTCAAGTAAATGCAAATTGGTTTATAAACCTTCTAATTTCCTCCTCTAGTGTTCCTCTACATGGTTGTTTGGAGGCTAGTGATGATTTATTAATGGCAAATGCAAACCATAGTCTTCATTCTCTCTGTGCATGGTGGATGAAAAGGGGCATTAGAGTTTTTAGAACCCCCCATTGCAGCTACAGAAAATTCCAAACAAATGCAACGTGGTTTTTGAAATAATTTTGAATTTCAAATACAAAACAAAAATTTCAATCACCTCTCCCTCACATGAGTATGAAATCTCCAGCATCCTCCCTTGCAGCATGGCGTGGTTGGAAAGACCATTGATTTCTCAGGCAAATCTGGAAATCACCATTAAAACTCAGGGAGAAAGCTCCAAAATGCAGCTACAGGCAAATAACTTTATCCCACATTCACTGGGAAGTGGTTCCTTTTTGTATTTAAATGCAAAACCTTACTAATGTAATATGTCTAAGCCATAAAGGTTTTTGACGGAAAGTGCCTATGGGCGCCCAAGGTGGGCCCACGCGTGAGCATGGATCCTGAGGCGACGGAGGAGGTGACTGGGGGGCGACCAGGTGGACCCCATGCAGGCATGCTTCCCTGGGCAGACAGGCGGAATTTTGCAGAGAAAGGTCAGCTTAATCGGTGAGCAGGTCTGAGATGATCCAATGAAGCACGTGATTTCACAGGCCAAAGTTGCTCGCCAGTTAAGCCCTGCGAAATGGCGAAAATGTAGCAGGTTAACTAATGAGCATGTTAGATGGAGATCGACGGCCCGCACAGTTTCACAGATTGAAGATGCACGAACATTAAACCCTATGAAATTGCGAAAGCCAGGTGGCGCACAAGTGGCAGGTCCAGTCAACGGTCCAGCAGAAGGGTCCTGGTGAGGTGGCGATGACGTGGCACAAAGGTGGTGATGATGTGGATGACAAGTAAGCAGACACGTGGCATAGTGATGAGGTGTCATCCCAGGTGGTACCCAATGTACCCCATCAGCCATTCAGATCCTGCCACGTGGCAAAGCGTCAGGACCAAATGGAGGCAAAAATCAAAGTTAAAATTAGTAAATGATATAGTTTAAACTATATTAAAATTTGAAAAATTTAAATGATGGATCCATGTTGAGGATTAATTCGCCCAGGGTCAAAATTTTGGCCAAAATATAAAGTGTTATATGTTTTCGAAAAGCTCTCAGAGTGAGGAATCCAATTATGGAGTTAATTTTGACAAATGTGGGATATTTTGGAAGCAGATTCCATGGGATTAAATTTTAGTTAGAGAGGAGACACTTGGCAATTTTCAGTTGCAGATTTGATTTTCTTCCCTCTCCTTCTTATTCCCAATTCTTCTCAGTTGTAAGGGTTCCAGAAATTTGGAAAATGCTCCAGATTTGATGGCTTCCACTTTCTGAATGTCATGACCCAAATTTGTAACTGCTTCGGTTTGGTTTCAGGGTATAGAGATTGCAGTGCAGTGTTGTAAATGTGGTTTTAGTTGTAGGTCTTGCTTGTGTCAGGCATGAGTAAATTCCTCACATTATTGTCTCTAGGTATGTATTTCATTATCATGAATTGAATCCTCAAGGAGGATGAGATTTGCCAATTTCAAGGAAATTGTTGTGACTATTTATAGGTATCCTTCAAGGAAGGTTTTAAACTCTATAGTCAATCATAAATGGTGAAATATGTTTCCAAATCTGATAAATTTGTGAATGAATCAAATAGTGCATTAATATAAGGTATTGGTGCATGAATATTTTTTTTAAGGAAAATAAGCTTCCATCTATGATTCATATTTTTACTTCTGTCTATGACTCTGTTGCCCAATGAACAAGGCACTGGTCTTTGCAAGTTTGGGGATGTTTTTAGATTAAACATTTTAAAAGATAAATCTGATTTCCCTTCATGTTTAGGGGTGTTTGTGTTCCATTCTTTCCAAGCTCTATTTCATCCTATTGTTTGTACAGATCTAGCCAATCTGTAATGTTTCCTAACCTATTGAGCTTGTGAAATGATCTATCTGCTTAGTGTTGATGCAGTTATGTGTCTTTAATTGTTGTATTTAGTGTATCAAAAGGGTGTCCCCCCCCAGGTCTGGCAGAACCTGAAGTGCAAGAGGATCAATTAGGGTCCTATGTTATGTTGTCCAAGCCCTGATGTGTTTTGTAAATTGAAATTGGCCATTTCATAGAAAGATTTGTAGGTGTTCTTGGGTTATCACTTTTGGTGAACAACAAAAAATGGTGACTCTGCTGGGGAACAAATGAACTGTCAAGAGCCTCTGGTTAAGAAAGATTTAATTCATATAAGGTTGAGATTATCCCATCCGAGTCACCACAACAAAAATGGCAACTCTTCTGGGGAATAAATGGATATAAATGCTTGATTGATGTGGTTAAAGATTGAATGTATTCCTAGTCCTATCAATTTCGTACCCAGCCAGTCTGTCCATTGTGTATGCACAGAGTGTAAATTGATTTTGCAGAGTCAGAAAATACTCCTTGTTCTGGATCTACAAAATGATATGAGTTTCATGTCATATTTTATGAAAGAGTAACAATGAATGCATGGTTGAAAGTTGTAAGAAATTCTTTCAGTTGTATGCAATTTTTTTCCCAATTCCTTATTTGGGTGGCGACTCTGTGGTTCATACCAATATTAAACAGCCTGGAAGAGTGTTGATTGCAGCGAGATTGAAGAAGTAAAAAGAGAATTAAATTTGTGATTGAATGGTTCTGTTGTTCAAAATATCCTCTATGTAAGAGGTGGCGACTCTGATGTAAAAGACCGTGCTAAAAGTGAAGTAAATCTCCAAATCTACAAGAGTTTACAGCTGCAAATCTCCAGGTATTTTCAGAGGTTTCAAATGCAAAGATGTTTGTTCTAAAAATTAGAATGTGTAATGTCGTTTCCCATTTAGTGAACAGCACTAGTCTATAGGGAAAGAGAGGATCTCAAAATTGATTTGCATATCTATGCTGCTAAAATATTCAGTGTATGTTATCCTCCGTAGTATGCAAATGTGGAAGAAATTTATGTCAAGCAATGTTAAGGAATAGATTTGAATAAGGATATGTGCTTGAATTTTTCTATCCAAGATTGTATAATCATTTGTGGAAGTAGGAAAAAATGAGCAGTGAAATTTTTCAGCCTTGTGTATTTCCACATAGAGCCATGCCTAGTAAACCAAAACAACCATGTAATAGGAAAAGTTTTAGTATAAATCACTATGCTGCTCTAAACTTTGAAGGTATTCCGGGTTACCCAAATCCCATACCCACAGAAATCATAAAGTATTTGCCTATATTCAATGGGAAGAAATCAGAATCAGCATGCCAGCATGTGAAAAGAGTTTCAGATTTGATAGGAGAATTTGAAATTTGTCAGCAAGATATATGCATGAAATTATTTGTTCAGTCATTGAAAGAAGATGCAAGAGATTGGTTTTCTTTTTTGCCAGTGAATCCTATTACCTCATGGGAAGAATTGATTACAGATTTCATGGATCAATTCGATGAGAAGGTGAGTGATTATGACTTGTTGGAAGAATTCACTTATATACAAATCAGGGAAGATGAATTGGTACCCACATTTAACATCAGATTTTCACAAGCATTGACTAAAATTTCCAGAAAGTATAAGTTTGATGATATGGTATGTCTGGATATTTATATCAGTGCTTTTGGTAAGAAGATGGGTTTCCTATTGAGAAACAAAGAAGCTAAGACTTTGCATGAAGCTTTTAACACATCTAGAGACATTGAAAATAATTTGAAATTTGGGATAGCCAAGAAATTTGTGTCTGTTGTAGTTCCTTATCAAAATGCCTTCGATGGTGAAATACCATGTGAAACTCAACCAATCATTCCTTGTCTAGGTGCATCAAGCTCCATAGTTCCGAATGGTTTTGTTGATGCATGTGTTTCAGATTTGAATGAGAGTCAAAATCCCCTGCTGTCAATGTCGGTTGCCTCTCACAGTAATGAGGGAATGATTAGTGTGCAATGTTGTGATAATGTTGAGACAGAGATTGATATACACAAAGGATATGTACCATTTGATTTGTATGTCAGTTATGCTGACTATGTGACTGCAAATTACCAAGTTAATCATGCATCTCCTAAGGTTAACAATAATGAAAATTATGGTAATGTTGACCATCTATCTTTAAATGTTGCTGATGTATTTGATGTTCAAATACCAAATACTGAAGGATCACCAAATGTTGTTGATTATGTAAGCGAAGTTGTGCAATATGATGAAAATCAGATTTTGGTTAAGTCTGATAAGTCTGAAAATGAAATTGTGAATGATGTTGATAATGTGTTCAGTGCAAGTATACCTAGTGATGAATGTGTTTCAGAATGGAGTGGTGTTGTTGATTATGAGGAAAATGAGTTCTATTCCTGGCATCTTGAAGGTATGCAAATGAACAATGAAGATCAATTTCAGAATGAGAACGATCTTGGCACAAGTGTTTCACTTTCTTTTGATCAACAAATGAATGCCAGTTATGCAGCTGAAAGTGGTTATGAGAATTCTTATTATTCATCTTGTGAAGATGATATAATGGAAGACCAAGTTATGTACCTTAGTTATGAATTTGAAAACGAAAGTGTTTTTGAAGATAATAATGTATGTGACAGTGCTGATAATGTTCTATTTTCATATTTAAATGAACCCACACTTGAATGCTTTCAGAATTTCAAGTACCATGATGAGGATGTGAATGTTGATAGTATACTTGAACCGGGTTTGGAGTCCTTTGCTTTTGGTACAAATATCCATGGTGCTGATTTCATTGATGAAAAGGATGAAGTTTCCCTTTGTGCGGAACAAATTTGTAATGTTGATAAAGTTCCGAACAGCAGTAACATGGGTTGTAAGAATTTACTTTGTGATGAAGACAAGAGGCATGGGTTATGTGATGACTTTTTCAGACCACAAACAGAAGTGTTTCAGGTAGACATAAGTCTGGATGAAGAAGATATAGCTGAGGATTTGCTTTAGCCAGAGGTATGCATTCTTTTTCATGAATGGGATGTTGAGAATGTGGAGGTTTTCAGTTTGATAAGCAAGGATAGTATGAGGTGTGATCAGCATAGTGAAGTATCACATCCGGATTGTAATATTCGTGTTCCTTGTTTGCATCAGTTGGTTTGTAGTATCCCTCATTCTATTGATTTAAATGATAATAAGGTATGTGTTGATGAAAATTATAATGTTGAAAATGAATGTTTTACTTTTGAAGTCCAACACTATGATGTCCTTGCAAATGGTAGAATTGATTGGGATAGTGAAGTGTATTGCAGCTTATGGAAAGGCCTCTATGGTGAATTATCTCATGTTTTTACTTGTGTTGAAGTAGTTTGTGATGACAAAGTTCAGAATCAAATAAGAGGTAAGCACACTAGCTATTACAATGATGAGACAAAAGAGGTTGATTATAAGAATTATGCTCAGTTGTTATTGAAAAGTGCCTTTGTTTGGATCATGGTATCAAGTGATGAGAATCAAATTTTTGATAGAGGTAAATGCTAAGATTGATTGAGCATCTTATGGTCAGTTGTCAGTATGTTTGTCTATTGTATATTTGCTTTACTTCAGTTGTGTGGTTTTCAATAAAGTGCCCTGTTGCTTGGGTAGAATAAGGATGCCCTATTTTTGAAAAGGGATGAGAAGAGAAGAATTGAGAGAAGAATGATCCATTTTTGGGTGGTTTGCGTAACTAAAGATATCTGGATTCTTGTCTTGATCTTGCAATCAACCATCCCTTTACCCGCTAAATAGGGCTACAAGCGACTAGGCCTAATTGAGTGAGTTTCTTAAGGAATGAGTAGGTACCCTTGCCACCAGTGCTTTTTTTGAACTTGGGGAGTTTTGTATGACCCAAAACTGATGTGAAACTGATTTTTAACCCTTGGGGGTGCCATGGAGTGTGTTGTAGCAAGATACCCCTAATTGAGTAAGAGAGGGTCTTGGAGATGTTGAGAAGATTGTATTAAAGTTGTAGAGCCTTGCCTTGATAGGATCCCATCCAGGTGTTAAGGGGTTAGTGTCATACATTTGGAGGTTTTGGTAGGTAACAAGGAGGTCTCTCCATCATGAGCACCAATAGGAAAGAACCAAACTAAGAAAACCTTCAGTCTTGCCCAAGGATACTAACCTGGAAAAAATCCTTTAGCTTTAGTTTACATCAAAATGTTACAATCGATCCGCTCATATTGTGGATTTACCCATGTATGAAGTATGACAATACAATTTCTGAGATTCCTGAGAAATCATGCTCTCCCCTGTCTGATATGAGTGGGAGCTAGTAGAACGGGGGAAAGAGATCTGAATAAAACCAGAGTCAAAAGCTTCCATTGAAAGCCCAAGATCCTACAAAATCAACTTACCAAAACAACTAGATCCTTTCTCTTGAATCATGTTAGTCTTGCATCGATAAAGAAAATAAGACATTCGTGACCAGAACTATTAATTTCCACAATCTTATCTATAAAAGGATTATATGCATAATTAAAACTATTCGACGCTAATCAAGGTGAAGCGCAAATCTACCCAATAAAGAAATTTCATACATACTCAGACCACCCTAATCGACCCTAATCAATGGCAATAAAGAACAAATTGACGTTGCATAAAGAGAAGATATAAGATGATTTCCCTACTAAAATATTGTATGCATATAGGTTGTGAAGCATCTATAATAAAATGGTTCAGATAATACTAATACCAGTCTAGGGCCATGATAGTCGAAGACCAAGAGGAAAGTTCATAGAAACCAAGTAAATTTTGTCACAGAGAGCAACTACCTCATAGAGCATTGAAGAAAATTGACCTGAATCTATTCATGTTTATAAAATTAAAATTAAACCACATAAATATATATGTATATGTATATATGCGCACACACACACACACACACACACACACACACACACACACACACACACACACACACACACACACACACACACACACACACATATAGACATATATATACACATATATACATATATGTATATATGTAGACATATATATATACACATATATACATATATGTATACATATATACATATATATGTGTGTACATATAAATATATATACATATATATATACATACATACATACATATATATATATATATATATATATGTATGTATGTATGTATGTATGTATATATATGTATATATATGAACATATATCTATGTATGTATGTATGTATGTATGTATGTTAGCCTTATTTTTAAACTTGCAAAATTTTAAACTTTCTTGCCAAACTCCTCATATTGGTAATCTCCTCATCGAAAGTATCTTCAATCATCTACAAGCTCTTCTCAAAGTATGTCATGCATAGGCATTTGTAAGGTAATAAAAAAAAGTTTAAGATGATTGATGTCTTCAAAGTGATTATCGGTAAGTTGTTGAAGATAGAGCTTTCCATCGAATTGCATATCAAAATGATATTCATCGGCAATTCACCCAACTTTTCAAAGTTATTGAAACTCCGATACATTCTCACTGTGAAAGAGTTAGTTATAATAGTCTATCCATCTGCTAGTTGGATAAGCTAATTAAGTTGTTCAAAATGTCGAGAGGGAGAATAATGAGTTCATACAAATTAGTGTTTTACCCAAGACTCAATTTACTGATTGAATTTCAAAACAACTTATGAAGACTGATGAAGACATGACTCTCTATGATTTGGCCAAGTTGGCAAGTTGGTTTACTTTCAAAATACGTCTATGTACTTTCATGCCGCATATTTTCAAGGTTTCACTTATCCATCGGTGAATTGTTGAGCTCCCCAAAGTCACCGAAAGTTAAATTCAATGATATCATTGGCAAGTTACTTCTCTTTGCCAAATATCTGTGACAAACAAATGCATTTAATTACAAAGCCACCAAAAGAGGAGGCACCATCGTGTTGAATATTGGAAACTTGTGGCACTTGGCGAAATCACCAAAAAGGATGTATGAAAAGATCTTTAAAAGTCTTCATGAAGATTTGGTGAGTTCTTTGTGATTGCAAAAACATTGATGCCCTTTCCATCGAAGTGTTAGTTTTTATAACTAATTCTTTAACAACCTTAAAACCTCATTGCATGGATCACTTGGTAAAATGGCTCTAGGCAAAGGCAAGTGATGAATTAAAAATCAAAATCTGCAAATTGTTCACGACCTCTTCGGCAACATCAATGGCTATGTACAACATAGCTTTGTGGAAGCGGCTATAGAAACTTTAAAGAAAGTTCCATTGGTAGGCATGAAGCTAAGATCCATGACCCGTACTAATTCCTTTCATGCCAACAATGGGTATCTTGAAGTATGCAGGCGCAGACAAGGAGATGCTCACACACATGTACACACATGAAAAATGTGAAACTGAAAACAAGGCAAGATGAACTGTTTGACAAATGTCTCAAATCGATGTCATCTCATGACATGCGATGATTGTAAGATATACAAAGATCAAACTTTGAAGCAAATGTGATAAGTTGGGGTATAGCTGATTTCTACAACCATTGGTAACAACCTCCTCCTATCTGCCTACACCAAAATTCGAAGCTTTGGAAGAGGTCACAAACATCCAGCAAAGGAATGCTATCTAATGAAATGCAATGATTGTAATGAATGCACAAATCAATTTGTTGAATAAGGCTTCAGAAATTTTCAAGAAAATGTAATTCTATGAATAATAGCATGTTCTGCATCAAAAATAAAAATAAAAAATATCATATGAGCATCCACCAAAGTATGAAGGGAATGCAGATTTTTTGTTAAATATTGTGCTTGCAGCTGTACTAGTGCTCATGCTCTGTAAATTATGGAGTCATTGATAATACATCCACATTGTTTAGTATAATCCATGAAGGAATGTAGTCTCATACGCTTCCATGGAGATGTTAGAACAAACATGGAGTTTGAAAACGTAGAACTCATATCATTTGGGATAGTTGACCTACATCTTTCCAAAAGTTAAAATTGTGGGTGAATGAATGATTCGGTAGAGATGTTGATCATAAAGATATCTCTTTTATTTACTTTTTGAATTGGCATGAGTACATCATCGAAGAAGAGGTTATGAGGCTTGAGCATGCTTCATACCAACCTTCTCATATTATTCAGGAGAACATTTTAGTCGTGAAAGGGAAATATGCTTATGCAAATATAGTCAAATCACTTTTGTTTAAAGATCAAATCGTGGATAAGCAAGCAACTCATATATGAGGCCACCCCATCAAAACCAACATCAAATTATTTCTTCAATGTGATGGGTTTCAAATTGCCTTTTGAAAAAGTGACTTAAGTCACTCATTGTAACTAAAGTTAGCTTTTTGGCTTGATCTTTGTAAAAGTTAGGTAAATCCTAACTTATTTGTAAAGGGTAGTTATTCTAAGTGTTTATTTAGGTAGTTATCCTAAGTAGTTACCTAGAGTAGTTATTCTAAGTGGTTACAAAAGTGGTTATGAGTTGGTTATTAAGGTAGTTATTGCAGGATGCCTATAAATACAAGGCCAATTCATTTGTAAAGGGACTCTTACAAAAGGGACTCTTACAGAAGAGACTTTTACAGAAGGAAAGATGCTGGAGAACTTCTAGTTTTTTACATTTTTGCACACAATGCTTTTGAACTTGTATATTTTCAAGAGAATAAGAAGAATGCATTGAGTTTGTATTTCTTTAATGTATTTTAATTTATTATTATGAATTTCTTGTATGTTAAATTAGTAGTCCATTTTGTGTGTTGGTGGAATCCATTGGTTTTCCATTCCAAAATATGTGCATTTTGGTGAAACGCATAATTTCCTGGTATCTTGAAATGTGTGTGTTAGTACAACTTATTTCTTCGTATGTTGAGGTTTTTTGTCTTTCTTTCATCAACATCACATATCTAAAACATATCTCATGCTTAAAACCCTTTTGAAGTTGTTATTCATTGTGAATCTCAAAGGGTATTTGTATGTCTATCATTAGAGTTTCTATTATTCACCTTTCTTTAGTTTAGTTTTGTCTCCTTTATGTACTTTTAGGTTAAAAATACACAAAAATATCAAATACCCCCATCGTACAAGGGAGCTGCCCTTCTCAAACACAGAGGAAGATTGTGGTCTCAGCACAATCTCTCCAACTGTTGGGACAGTTGTCACTGCTTTCCGAGCAAACAGGGTCAAGTTTGAAGGATAATTCACGGTGACAAATCTGTTTACCAACAATGTATATATATCAATATTCATAAATGTGTCTATCAATGGAATGAAAAACAGGGTCCACATAGAAAGGCCTAATAAGATGAGCCAAACCATTTATAAACACATATATATGTTGGAATCCAAGAACACTGAGAAGGGGGGGGGTGAATTAGTGTTCTACCATAATGATCAATTTTAACCTTATTAAAATATTCATACACCAACCAGTATACCGATACATATAGAATTGAAAGAAGTAAAGCAACTAGTAAGACAATCACATAAATGGATACCATAACACAAAATTATACGTGGAAAACCTCAAAGAGGAAAAATAAGGGTGGAATTTGTGACCCACAATATCAATTCACTGGCCATATGAAGAGATAATATAAAATATAGGGGCCTGCTCTTGCAGGAAGGCTTACAGCCTAGAGCACACTACTCAATCACAAAAAGGAGCCTCACTAACTACATACAAATCCAGATGACCATCCGGAGAAATGATTGAACTGTATAGATAGCATCTTCTATGCCTGAATACAGTTCTGGTTAAGCTCTATCTGTTCCAGTTTGAAACCCTAAACCCTTTACCGGAATACCCCTTACATAAATATCCTCACATACATGATCTCTCTTATATGTTTCACATTACATAACATCATCCTATACTCCTATCAATCCATTCCACAAAATGATCTAACCTACTGACTTATATACCCTTCACAATTCATCATGCCTTATGTCAGCTTACAAAGATAATTACAATGTCAATATACATGTCGGCTAGATAACATAAATACATGAATATCAAAACCATTTGTCGATGCCAGATCCAAAAGATGTCAGTCTCCAATACCGATAACCTGATTCTAAACCATGTCGGCCTGCATTGCCGGTAACCAAAGAATTCCTTTCAACCTACTGGTGTTGGTGCCGGTGAAGTGTTTGTGAAGTGCCTGTCGATACACAATTAACCCAAAATATGAAGCCAGAATAATTGTCATGTTGCCATCAATGACAACATAGTGAAACCAACCAATTGAGTATCAATTGCCAACAATCTCCCTCTTTGGCATTGATGGAAACACTCATGTGAAAAATGATCATAGTTTCATCTATCGGTTTCATCCTGAACCTGCTCCCCCTAAGCTAAATATTCATCTATGATCATAAAAAATACTCCATATATGCATATCTCCCCCTAATATATACAACTTCCTTCTTTTCTTTTTTTTCACATCTATATCACTCCCCCTTTGACATCAATGCCATCAAAATTTCCAAAAAGAATACCAAAAAGCCAAAATCGGGACAAAGAATGAAAGATAATGTAAAATGAATATCCCCAAAATACCTTACCGGAGCTTAATATATTTGAAAAATTTTGGATAGGCCTTCTCCAAAATCTCTAGATAAGTATCCCAACCAGATTTGAAAGTGTCAGAAATAGATACAAGTCCATTTAGCATATGGGCAAATGACTCTTTCTCATTTAACTTTGTCAGTGTGGACTTACCAACCATATCTATACACTCCTTATGTACACTAAGTGAATCCAACTGGGGACTCACCAAACCTCTAAGACTTCTGGATCTTCTTATGTTTTTTTCTTTTTCTTTCTCAAGAGTATAAACTTGGGCTTCCAAAACCAAAATCTGACCATCAATGGATGTAGTCAATGAATTTGATCCATCAAAAGAATTGGCTATACCTGCAATTTTCTCCTGAGATTCCTTAATCCTCTTATCCAAATTAATTGTAAAAAAAATTATGTTACAACATACTCTATAAATATTTGTACACTGCTTTAAAGAATTATCTATCAATTTCAACTTATCATTAATTTTCTTCCTTTTAGACTCAATCATTTGACCAAATGTAGCTCTCTTTTCCTGTGTGAACCTCTCTAGTGCTTGTCGGTTTCAAATTTGTTCCAAGGATTGAAAATCCTTTGAAATATGTTCAGTGATTATCTTAAGCTTGTCAGATGGGATTTCTTCATTGCCAAACTTGCACTCTGGGACTAGTTTATGCAAAACGGTGATAGATTGATCAATAACACCTTTATCCATAGATCCCTCCTTCAACATTTTCTGTGCAACCATCACCATGAGTTCAGTAGAACTCATCTTGGTTGTGTTTTTCTTTTCAATCTGTGAGGTGTCAATTGACAACAATGATGGACTCACTACTGGTTCCCTACCGGATTCCTCTTTCTTCTCCTCTAATGATTTAACCTTTATAGCTTCCTCACTTGCATTGGTGGCTTCGCCACTTGATGCAGTCTCAATAACTATCTATTCCTCCCTAGGAACTATAACCTCATCCTATACATCTATATCTGGAGGACTGTTGTTCTCAACATTAGTAACCTATACATTATCAACCTTTACACTTTGTATTTGATAGTATCTCAACATTTGTCTATACATGTGTATCTACCAGGGGCTTAATTTCCACTATCTTAATGTTTTTCAAAATTGAGGGTGAAGTACCCATAATACCTTTTCCTTTTCCTTCAACCGGGATATTTGCAGTATCTGTCTTAGTTTCTGATGAAGTATAAAAACCACAGTTCTCTTCAAAGAACTTAACGCATGCCTTGTGGGTCTCCTTGATTATCTCATTTACCCTTCCTAACATAAGACTAATTATTCTATGATTTATGTTAAATATTTTCCTATCTACAACCTCAAGTGTCTTATCCATCTCCTTTGGAACAATAGAAACACAAACAGATAACAACTCTTGTATCTTTATATGCTTGTCTTCTTGCATCTAACATATCCTACAACTGTGCTGGTATTTGGTCTTCAATTTCTATCAAGGCTTTCTTATAAATATCCAAATATAACAAAATTGCTTCCTCTACTTCTCATTGTTCATCATCCTTGAAATGTTCATAGTAAAAATGCACATTCTTTAACATATCATCTTTAGTAATCTCATCAACTAACTCTGCACAAGTCTTTGGTGGAATGATAGTTACATTTCCAAATTCAATTGCCAGATCAATGTTGTCCTTCTTCTTTCTCCTTCCAGTACCGAATGGGGCTGAAGGTGTTACTTTTGGTGCTTTCTTCTGTGTCGGTACCCTGATAGTGACTTTTCTAACCAGTTGCTTCTTAGCCTCTACCTTAGTTTCTTCAGTTTTCTTCCTTATTACCCTTTTGAATGCCAAGGGTGTGTCATCTTCAGATGTAGACTCTACTACAATAGGTTCGATGAATATTTTTGGTTCTTTTCTCTTCCTGCCTTTCTTCGAGAGAACATCAATCAATGCTTTGATGTCCTGAGAAACCTTTTCAAAAAACTTACTTGCCTTTCCTTCCTGCTTCTCTCTCTTCTTCTGGTTGAACTCAGTTTCAACCTCTTGTGTCTTTTTCTTAGCAGTGCTAAAGGTTTTAACAGATTCATCTACTAGTGCATCAATTAACATTTGTACATAAGCATCAAGAATCTGAGCATCAACTTCATAACCCATCTCCTCAATCCAGATCTTCTGGGGTTTGACTGCTTCCATGAGTGTTTAATCTTTCTTAACCATGAAGCATATGTCAGTTGAGTATTTCTCAACAATGTTCTTAGGAAACCTCATCCTAGAATTCATAGCTTTTTGAAATGCTTTAAAATATCCCCATACTTTGTCATCTCTTTGACTACCCAATGTAGCACTAGACTATTCCATTTGCCTCCCTACCGGGATATCAAATGCCCATTGTCTCTTCCCAAAACGGGAGTCTCATTGATGAAAAATAAAATTAAACAGACAATTAGGTTACCATACTGGAAAGTCCCCTTCTTTTCTCCTTTAATCTTTCCTAGGTTAATAAATAGTTAATCTAACATCCAACCGCATAGATCTATCTTCTCATTCTCCCTCATCATTTTATAAGTTGCATAAGTGCAGGAGCTAGAAACATAATTCATTCAATTTGATTGTGTTACCTTGTAACCGATGACCATGCTTTTGAATCCGATGTCTGTATCAATGATAGTACTGATTCTCATTGACCACCTATCTGATATTATGTTGGTAATCTTGTTAACCTGATCATTTGAAATTTTCTTCTCCGGATGTTGTCCAGCCTGTGGTAAACCGATGGTTGCCCTGATGGCCTCCTTGGTAATCTTATATGGTCTATCTAACTAGATAAACTCACCATGAACTCTTCTCAAAACATACCTAACAATTTCATCTTCGAATTCCAGAATATCTAGAATATCGGTAAACCCTAGATCAACAATATGCTGGTATTTAGGTTTAATCTTTCTAGAATCTCCCATTATCTCATTCATGTACATGCTCTTGATATCACTCATTCCCAAATCCTCAATATGATAGTGGATGTAAGCTCTTAAATCTTTGACATTCACAACTCCTTTTGGGACATGGGAAAAAGCACCAACCGAATCGTCCAGGGTAGCCACATGTGGATATCACTTGAAAATCAGCCTGGGACAGTCCTTGACCTCAACTATAGTCGGATTTGCAACAAAGATAGGTACGGATGATGATCTCACTTCCATTATTAAGGATAAATACATGTGAATCACTTTTGGTGAAAAATCCTAAAGACCTCTTCCAATCGCTGGTGAAATCGCTCAAGAAGATATCTGATCGCACTGAATCGCCCTTAATCACTTTGAATCACTCTAAATCACTCTTAATGCAAAGTGATAAAAAATGAATTAGATTCAACCTTTTATCTTCCAAGAAACCCTAATATTTCATTGACATCAATGACTTCCAGTGGAAGATATCGGATCTCAATAAAACATCTCCATGTCAGATAAGCATCTCTAATGTTTGGAACATCTTCCAGAACCTCTTCCTGGGGCATATGCAAAATATTCATGAATTTTTCTTACCCCTAAGGCATCTCCCTTAGTTACCGGTTGAGCTTCCTACTGGTGCAAAAGAAACCTCCTCTACTAGATAAGTAACTGAAGCATTCTCATCTGTTGATTGTTCTTCAGACTTCCTGACCCATCTCTGGGTATGATCTTGCTAGATTTTATTAACCTTTTCTTTCCCTTTCTCATTTGATCCTCCATTACGAACTGGTGGATTTTTGCTTCTACATAATTTAGCAATATGTCCAACCTCATTACATGCATAACATGTAACATTGTTCGTTTGAATTTATTTGCTAAAACTGGTGTAATTGCTTGACCTGCACTGATTAGCCATATGTCCAAATTTTCCACAAGCATAACATTTTACATTCATTTTGCAATATTTTATCTTATGACCATACTTATTACATTTAGAACATTGGCTGAGAGCAAAATCAAGGTTCTGATTTGCTCTATTTCTACATTGCCTAGCCATGTGACCAAATTTATTATAAACAAAGCATCTACCATTAAATTTATAAGTATTAAACTACCTTAGCGGTGTCTTATGGTTTTGGTCTTAATTTGCAGTACCAGAAATTTGTCCTTGTTCAAATCTAAGTCCACTGGAATCTCCATTCTGCCTTTATCTCTTCAATAACTCATCTAGCTGGGCTGAACTAATCTTAATTTTTTCTTTATACTCACTTGCAATAGTCAGATCATCTCTCAGAATTATCATTTGTCTCTCAAGATCTTGTTCAGTACTCTGGGATTGTACTAAATCAGTTATCAACATATCATTCTCATGAACCAACCTACCACATTCTTCAAATTTTTTCTTCAGAGATACAACAAGATTTTCTTCCTTTTTCTTTTGGTCTTCAATCTCCTTAGTCATTCTAATAGTTATAGCTTGCATTTCATTTCTCATGACCATGTTCTCCTGACTCGGCTTCTGACACTGTTCCTTAAGTGCATCTTTCTCTTCATCATCTTGATTTTGCAAAAGTTCCTTCCTCCTAGCTTGAACAAATGACAGCCTCTCCTGTAGGACAAGAATGAATTCCTTAGAAGAATTCAATTCATCTTGTAGCTTTAAGTTCTTCATCCTTTCAATATCACAATCTTCAAGTGCCACCTCAAGTTGCTTCTCCAAACTCATATCCATGGATTTTGGATTCAAGATCTTCCTCAAGCTGTTAAATTTCCTCTAAGGCACAAGGCTCTGATACCAATTGTTGGAATCCAAGAACACTGAGAGGGGGGAGGGTGAATCACTGTTCTACCAGAATTATCAATTTTAACCTTATTAAAAATCGCATACACCAACCAGTATACCGGTACATATAGAATTGAAAGAAGTAAAGAAACCAATAAGCCAATCACATAAATGGATACCATAACACATAGAATTATACGTGGAAAAACTCAAAGAGGAAAAACAATGGTGGGATTTGTGACCCATAATATCAATTCACTGGCCAGATGAAGAGATATTATAAAATATAGGGGCCTGCACTTGCAGGAAGACTTACAGCCTAGAGTACATTGTTCAATCACAAAAAGGAGCCTCACTAACTACATACAAATCCAAACTACAATCCAGTGAAATGATTGAACTGCAAAGATAGCATCTTCTATGCTTGAATACAGTTCTGGTTAAGCTATGTCTGTTCCGGTCTAAAACCCTAAACCCTTTACTGAAATACCCCTTACATAAATATCCTCACATACATGATCTCACTCATATGTTTCGTATTACATAACATCATCCTATTCTCCTATCAATCTATTCCACAAAATGATCTAACCTACTAACTTCTATACCCTTCACAATTCATCTATTAGCATTGACAAAACTGGTCAATCCAGAGAACTGGTATATGAGCTAAGATTTGTCATTGATGTCTAACACAAACTGGTGAAGTGGTATCAGTAGAATGATGTATTTTAGTAAGCAAAGGTGATGACTTATGAACACATGGAAACAACACTAGAAACAGATGACCAAAAGTTCAATCAGCTCAAGGGAAGATAGACTAATCCAACCAGTTTGTCATTCAAGAAGATCAGTCATTCTGATGATGATGAAGTCACAAAAGATGACTCAGACAAGAAGACTTGAGGTTATATGCAAACCAAAACCTAATTGGAAAACAGGGGAAGAGACTTGATGCTAGCATAACAAACCAGCAATCAAAGGATGAACCGGTAATATAGAAGTGCAGTGGTGTACTGGTACGCCGGTATGACAGAATGAAGATAGGTGATCACTATAAATCTCGAAGCGGTGATTGGTTATTCATTTGCGGTGGCAAAAGGTGAGTTGGTCAACTTGTGTCTACGCCAAATCATAAGTTGGTAAGGTCAACTTCAGTTATCATGCAGTCAAACATGATTACCTGCAGATTTTCTAGCTTGCACTTAATTGACTAAACTCGACCTAGAAGTTACTAACTTTTGAATATGCGATGGAAGAATTCGTTGAACACTTGGCAGAATTGTTGCAGGGCGTGTAGAGAAAAAGTGGGAGATTTTGAATTTGAAATCTCCCAAAATTTGTGATTGTTTTGATTGAGGGAACACCTAAAGGTGTCAGTGGAAAATGTATAAAATATTTTTTAATTCATTTAGAAAGACTTCATCGTAAAATTTGCAAAACGTAGATCCTGTAGAATGTGATCCAAAGTGAAGAGAAGAGTGAGAGGAAGTGTTAAAAGGATTTAGTATAGCAGAGGGTGTTTCAGATAGACCGGTCAAGTGTAGAGCCGAGAGTTAGAGAACCAGCAAAGTACAGAGTCAAATGTTAGAGGACCGGAAGAGTGCAGAGTCGAAGAAGAAAACCCGTGTTGTGCAAAGCAGACACAACCGTTGTGGATAAAGTGTGATTCTCATTGTGATCTGATCAAGCTATCAATAGCTAAGTTACCAAATCATCCCTTTGTTTCTTTCTAACCATTGCAACTTAAATCCCTTAATCAGGTGGACTTTAACGGGTTCCTTTTGTAAAATCCCTTAACAGGGTGACATCTTAATTGATGTTCTTAAGTCCTTTAATCAGGCTACCTTTAAAAGGGTAAAAGCACTAACCGGCCTTAAAAAAAAATCCCTTAACCGGGTGGCACCTAACAAGTGTATTTGTAATCTCCTAACAGGGATGGCTCCTCACCAAGCGTACTCCGGAAGAGTACAAATTTTGTGAGTTCCTACTCACACCGTGGTTTTCTCCCATTTGGGTTTCCACGAGATAAATATTGTTGTCATTATCAAATTGTCATGCATGCATATTCTACTTCAGTGATTAAGTATATTGATGAATATTAAATAAATGCAGATTAGAGTTAAAAAATGTAATTATGAAAAATTGATCAACTGTTGATTCACCCCTCCCCTCTCAGCACCAGTTGGGACTAGAATCATCCTTCCTTATGTTGGCTTACTAAGATAATTACAATGTGAATATACATGTCGACTAGATAACATAAATAGATGACTATCAAAACCATTTGTCGATGTCGGATCCAAAAATATGTCGGCCTCCAATACCAATAACTTGATTCTAAACCATGTCAGCATGCATTGTTGGTAACCAAAGAATTCCTTTCAACCTATCAGTGTTGGTGTTGGTGTTGGTGAAGTCTCTGTGAAGTGCCTGTCAGTACACAATTAACCCAAAATATGAAGCCGAAATAAATTGCCATGTTGTCATCAATGACAACATAGTGAAACCAACCAATTGAGTGTCAATTGCCAACAATATACATATACCATATACACAAATACATATATATAAAAACATATAACCAAAGAGTGCTCACAGCCAATTAGTGAGTGGAAGGAATAGTGGGAAGTAAACTTCACCAAAAACAAGAAAATAAGGGGGATTTCAGACTTACTTTCCATTTTTTGCTAGGATTGTATACAGGTTAACTTAGTTTAAAATTAATCAACCATCCTGCTAAACTATAAACATCGCATATACCTATTCGCCAAAGATCCCTATGTCAAAAGTTGACTATAGAATTCTAATAGTAATAGAATTATTCTAACTTTGCCAAAATAAACAAACAAGTCTAGTATTTGGAAAAAAAGTGTCTAGAAACAAACCAGAAGGGACAATATACAAGCCTTAGGATTCAGAGGAAATGAAATTCCTTTTCTTCTTGCCTTCCTAAATTCCTATCTTAATAGAGGACTCCCCTAGGCTAAGCATAGTTATGCAAGGTAACTCCTCATCGTATGGCACTGCTTCAGTACCTTCCTCCTCCACGTAGTTGGAAAACCATCTCTTGCATGTCGAGCATTTAACATGCAAGATCCACATTAGAAAATAGAAATTACGCTGCCTAATTGGTCTATAAGCAACAAAATCTTCCTCATCTTCAATTTCCAAAATTGGAAATCTTGCCACCAATTTGTTCTTCCACATAAATCTGTCATAGTTTTTTGCCTTAGGAATAGTTAGGTCATCTGACACATTGATGACCACCCTATCTAGTTCACACAATAGATCCTTCTTAAAGACACTACGACACAATTTATTTACCACCTCCCTATCTTTCTTGAAGTGCATAGCCACTGCTAAGAACGTGGTTGCAATGTCCAATTTTGCCCTAGTTTTGTCTTCATTTTTGATATAGTCCTCCCTTAATGTTTTCCTGACCGATCTGATAACTAAATCATGAGGAAAGGTGAGGATGCCTTTTAACCTATCCTCTTTGATTTCCCTTGTAATGGCCATTTGTCTCTTAAGCCCCAAAAATCTCAACGGTGTGTCCATACTGCTAACTTACTCAGACTCGGAGCTTCACTTCAAATTTAACTTACAGCAGATTAGACCATCTACATCTAAATAAATAAATTCTATGTGAGAGGAAATCGCCGCCTTAGAAAGCATGCGAACTAAAATCACCATAAATAACATGAAAATCCTGTGAGGAAATTGTCCCAAAATGTCAAATAAATAAGAATGTAAAGCAAAGATACTTGGCTTATGATGAAAAACATTCTCCGAGATCAAGTTACTTAATAGCAATGACTACACTTGCTTCCAGTGCAGCTCAAAGTAATCATTATTATTCTATTAATAGTGTGCACACATATCAAGGATTTGTGTGTAATCACTAGAATTTAAGCTCGTGGATTAACTACATTAGCTGTGAGCTAATGAACCCGACTATATCCGAGCCTTCGGCCTTGAGATTAGGAAAGGCTAAAGGAAATATCAAAGGCTATTAAAATCTGACAATCAATATTTATCCCTATAGACGTCTCTGGATCAATGACTGATTGTATATGCATTTAGACAGTCGAAGCCTTGTCGAATAATAATAGGACTAATCCACATCGAGAGTCTTAACGGCTCCTGGGATAGCCTAGTAACAATTAATTATACTTCTACATAACAATAAATGTGTGTGTATATGGAGCTAGATATATATATATATATATATATATATATATATATATATATATATATATATATATATATATATATATATATATATATATATATATATATATATATATATATATATATATATATATATATATATATATATATATATATATATATATATATATATATATATATATATATATATATATATATGTATAATTATATCTATATATATAAATCAAAGTATGAGATAAATATATATATATATATATATATATTTCTCAAATACCATCAGCTCCATAGTTAGCTAAAGAGTCTTCTAACATATTACCTTCCATGTAGATGTGAATGATCATATTGTGCTTGTAGCAGTTATGTGGCTCTGCATACCAGATTGCTTAATTTCTAGTTTGGAGTCTTGCATGCCATGATTGCATTAATGGTTAAAGTTGAATCTCTTTCTATCTCCAGTATTTGATGCCTAAGTCTTTATAGAAGAGGATACCTATGATGAGTGATTCTATTTCTTCCTCATTATTTGTGGCTAGACCTATAGGTTTCGAAAATGTTGCTACAATTGAACTGTCCCATAAATGGACCACCCCTCCAATTCCTGCAACACCAAGGTTGCCTTTAGAAGCTCCATCAAAATTGAGTTTGAACCAACCTTTTCTTGGAGGGGACCATTTGCATTCTTTCCTTAGAGGTGCTGATTTGATTCCCCCGAGGCCATAGAAGGGGGGAATAGTGAATCCAGACCAATTTTTCCTAACTTGTTCATCCCTAGTAGTAAAAGATAGTCTATTGCTATGTCCATTATTTAATCTGCCATTAGCTACTTCTATGATAGAGGGTTCAATTTTGTTCCAGAGTTGATCAAGGGACATTGCCTTATCTTTGAAAATACTTCTATTCCTTTCTTTCCATAATTCCCATAAGAGGATCGAAGGAGAAATAATCCATAATAGTCCATAAAGACCATACTTGAGATGGGTTGGCCAACATAAAAGGAATTCTAACAAATGATTGGGAAGGGTTGTAGCCCAATTTAATCTATAAATTAAAAACATCCAACATATATTAGCATAATTGATTCTAATAAGTAGATGATCTATAGTTTTTTCATTACTGAGGCAAAGAGGGCACCTACTAGGACCGGAATAGCCCATCTTCTTAAACCATTTTGAGGTCAGAATTATTTTCTGCATTGATGTCCATAACGAAAGGACTACCTTCAGGAGGCATAGTTTGTCTCAGCATAATGATATAGGTAGCTCTGTTTTGGATGGGAAGAGTTTTTTACAAAGGACATTATATCCATCCTTGACCTTGTAGGCTCCAATAGAAGAGGTTGACCACATAAGACGGTCATCTTTATTAGAAATTATAATTTTCCTTTATGCAAGGACTTCTGCAAGATTTTTACCATCATCAATAGATAAAGCCAAATCATCAGATGATTTCCATATTCATCCTAGAGTTGGGTCTATTGGGTTACTGATGATATAATCAGCCACAGTTTTGCCAACTCTTTCTTCCATGCTATTTTTAAAATTTTGATCATTAAGGATCGTAAGGATTAGTGGATACCCACCCCATGAGTCTTCCCAGAATAAAGCTTTATCCCCAAACCCTACATTCCAAGAGAGCTCATGAATGAGTACCTCCCTGCAAATGATTAAGAAGTTTCAGATTCTTGAGCCTTGGGGAGGGTTAAGAATTCTAAAGATACTAGTGGGGTCTTGAGAATCTAAATATTTACTAGCCAGGACTTTCATCCATCTTCTATGTGGTTCCTAATAAATTTTCCTAACTAACTTGGCCCCTAGAGCCTTATTTTGTAACTCCTAGTCTCTAAGTCCTAACCCACCTCTATCTTTAGGTCTGCAAAGCTTCTCCCAAGCTATAAGTCCAATTGTTTTCTTGTCTACTAGTCCTTGCCAAAAAAAAGTTATGAGCTTTTGGTCCAATTTCCTTTTCACTCCTTTCAGCAAGGGAAAATAGGTCATCTAATATTGGGGAAGGGAAGAGAGTATAGAGTGAAGCATAACTAATCTACCAGCTGCAGATAGCCATTTGCCCTTCCAATTTTGGATTTTTTTATCAAGCTTGGTCAGAATATGCCCCCAAAGATTGGATGACCTTTGCCCTTTATCCACTGGGAGGTCTAGATATTTATAAGGAAGCATTCCTAACTAGAAGCCTGAAATGCTAGCAATATCTTTACTTAGCTTCTCTTTTGTGTTGAAAAAGAACAGGTTTGATTTTTCCTTATTGACCACTTGTTCTGAAGCTCTGGAGAACCAGTCTAGGATAAGTTTAAAATCTCTAGCTTCTACCAGACTGCTTTCCCCAAACAGCAAGGTGTCATTGGCAAATTATTAATGAGTGATAGGGGGAATACTACTAGAGATCTTAATTCCAACAATATTACTCAAATCATGAGATTATTGAATGATCCTACCTAAGGCTTCTGCCATTATGATGAAGAGGAAGGGTGATAATGGGTCACTTTGTCTCAATCCTCTTGATATTTCAAAGAAGCCCTTTGGTGTTCCATTGACTAAGACTGAGATCTTGGGACTTGAAATACATTAAACGATTAAATTAATCCAAGCTCTGCTAAAAACAAAAGCTTCTAAACATTTGCACAGGAATCTCCAATTTACCATATCATATGCCTTCCTTATATCTAGTTTAATGAACATACTAGCTTGGCGATTGTGTTGAACAAAGTGTATTTCCTCCTATTCTATAATGACTTCATCAAAGATGCACCTACCAAGAACAAATCCTGATTGTTCTTCCAAAATGATGCTTAAAAGAAACGGTTTTAGTCGATTGGCTAGGGCTTTTGAGATAATCTTATTGTTAGATACTTGATCAGTCCCAAAGACACTGAGAGGGGGGGGGTTGAATCGGTGTCTAACTGGTAAATGAAATATTTAAACTTAGTTGCAACTTTACAACCCAAATTAATGTACCGATAAACAAGAAATAAATCAATAAAGAGAAATAACATTATAACCATCAATGCACACCATAACACAGATATTTTTGGCGAGGAAACCCGGTAGGGGAAAAACCTCGGTGGGATTTGTGACCCATGATATTTTCTCACTGACCAATATAAATAAATATTACTAATACAATAGGGGCCTACACATGTAGGAAGGCCAACAGCCTAGAGCTCACTGCTCAATACAAAATAGGAGTCCCACTGACTACAAAATTGGATGATTAAATCCAATGACAATGTACTGCTCAAAATAGCATCTACAATGTTGGATTCAGTACCGGTTTAAGCTCTGTCAAATGCCTCTTCCATAAACCTTGCTTCGCTCTTCTCTGCTTTTATTCGCTCATAAAATACTTACATCAAAATGCATATATAGATATTCGCTCTCATATTCATTACCTAATTACATAATCATCTCCTACAAAATGACCTACAAGCTCTCATACATATATGGACTTTTACAATACATCATGTCGGCTACAAATAATTAATTTCATTACAATATAATTTGCATAAACAAAATTTTATCTTATGTCAGCCTAGGTGCCGGTATGATTCATTGCCGGTGTAAATTGGATGCCGGTGTGAATGAACTTTGTGTAGTTGTCGGTGCCGGTATACAAAGTTTGTTGCCGGTATAATCAATAGAATTCTGTAGAACCCTATTACCAGTTGGTTTCCATCAATGACAACATCAACCATTCTCATCTGAGTGTGTAATGCCAACAATCTCCCTCTTTGGAATTGATGGCAACACTCATGAGAAAAAACAAAAACCAAAATTGCCAAAACTGAAAGTGCTCCCCCTAAGCAAATGATCTCCTTTAGTATACCTTTTCTCTATCACTCCCCCTTTGATATCAATGACAAATGTTGTCAAAAAGAATAAAAAAATCTACCTAGAAGCCTGTAACCAGTTATGTACAATCTAAAAGATATCTGCTACAATTAGATTAAGTCCTTGCAAAAATTTAGAACTATCAGAAATGATATCCTTAGTCTGTCGAATCATGCTGGTTAGATGATGCATTTATTCCTCCGGTGATCTTCCTCCTAGAATAGTAGCCTTAGATAGTACATTCTGGTGTGTCAATAGATTGTCCAATCTAGGACCAAGTTTGTTCTTTAACTCCCGGGCTTTTAACCTTAATCGAGCTTTCAACTTTTCAAGTTTTTCTATTTTCTCCTCATATACTACCATTTCTTGATCTAAAACTGAAGTGAGTTCAGAAGAACCAATCAGGTTGTCTTCTATATCAACAATTTCCTTCTGTGTTTGTTTAATCTAATCATCAATATCATCAGTCAAATTGTGTGGCTTGCAAACATCTCTATACAGTTCCTTAAACTCCAAAATTGTTAAATTTAGAGCCGGTATTAAGGAATCTAACTTTCTTGTACAATCCTCAATAGATTTATTAAAGAAATCTGCCTTCTCCTTATTTACCCTTTCTCTAATTGTCTCCTCATTAATCTTATCAATCGATTGAATATTAGATGAAATAAATTTAGACACTGTGTCTAACTTACCAATAGAGCCTACAACATCATCTACCTTACATGTTGGTGCTATCTTTTGTAAAATAGGTAAGGTGTCATCAATAGCCTTAAATGATAAGGCATTGCATTTAGTAATCTTCTTAATGGAATCCAAAAGTACATCAGTTACATTGGTAGGTTTGTAATCCATCGTGGAAATGCTAGGCAGAGTGAGATGTTCTGCAGTAGGTTTCTTATCATCTCCGGATGTCTACACATTAACTACTTCTGCTAACTTACTACCATCATTTACCTCTTCTTTATTTACTGTTACTTCCTTATGATCAATCTGTTTTTCAATTTTGTTTTCAACTTTACCATCATCCTTGCTCTCTTCCTTTTTGACTGTCGGTTCGAATACTCTATTCTTGTCTTTTTCCTATTTCAGTTTGTGCTTCTATTTCTGCTTCTGCTTCTACTTGTGCTTCTACCAGTTTCTTAATGTTCTCCTGAGAGTCAACAGTGTTGATCGGTGACTCAAAGATCTCAATGTTTGTAGCTTCGGTTTTCTTCTCTTCAACATTCTCAAAGGATTTATCTATAATTACATTGATATCCTGAGTGTCCACATTCATGGTAAATAGAATGCTTGACTCCGAATCAATATTCTCAGTGTTCACTTCCTTTGTTTTCTCTTCCTCGTGTTCAACCTATGCCTCAACTTGTTCTTTAACCTATTCCTTTGCTTGTTCCTCAATTTTTTTCTCAACTTGTTTTGTTGCCACTACCGGTGGTGTGTCTTCAGCCAGTGGGGGTAGGTTATCCTTGATAGTCAAGTCAGGAATACCACTAGCTTAGTTCTTACCCTTATCACTTTTCTGATATACTTTAGTGAAATATTTGTCTATTTTTTGTCTATTCTTCTCTTCCTTCTTCTCCTTTTTCACAAAGAATATATCCCATTTGTCAGTCATTTCATCAGCAATTTCTTTGAATCTGCCTAGCATTAAGCTAATTTGTCGGTGACCACTAGTAAAAACTAACCAGTTGGCTTCTGCAAGCAATTCATCAATCTCCTGTCAGGAATTGACAGGGTGGACCACCAACACTTATAAATAGTATTACAGAGTGAAATAGGTCTAAGATCATTCATATTGTCCACATTCTCATTTTTTCGAGATGAGGGCTAAGAAAGTCTGGTTTATTTCCTTAATAAATCTATCCAATCGTCTAGCTCCTTCCAAGGTGTCTACCAAAGCATCACCTAAAATATGTCATTTCTAGAAGAAACATGCCAAAAATCCATCTGGACCTAGGGCCTTATCCAGATGAAGCTGGAATAGAGCCTCTTCTATCTCCTTTTTGATAATTTTTTTATTTAATAGTAAATTTTGTTTGTCATCAATAATTTTTGGGATGTTGTTAATCAAACTAGTTTGAGTTGCCCAATTAGAGATAAGTTCTTTGCTTAAGAGTAAGTTGTGGAAGAAAGACATTGCTTCTGATGTTATACTTTCAGGGTCATCTAACATTACCCCTGCCTCACTTCTAATAAGGGTTAATTTATTTATTCTACTTTTAGTTTTTGTTGTAGCATTGAAAAATTTAATATTTTGGTCTCCTTTTAACATCCAAGTTACCCTAGATTTTTGCCTCCAAAAACATTCCTCCTTTGTCAGAATTTCTTCATGTTTTTGGAGAAGCTCTTTTTCTAATCGGAAGCTATTTTGATACATACCTTCCCTGATAACTTTTTTGTGAAGTTGGGCTAAGTTTGCTTCTATATCCCTCTTACAAGCAAAGATATCTCCAAACCGGTCCTTATTCCATTGGATAAGTTCACTCTTAATATGTTTAATTTTAGTAACAAAATGATATAATTTTGACCCCAAAACTTCTACTTCTTTCCACCATCTTTCAATATTTTTCATGAAAGACTCATTTATCATCCACATTTTCTCAAACTTGAAACGGAGTTTCTTAGGTTTAACCTCTTCCTCAATGGTTAGATGGATTGGAAAATGGTCAGAACCTGAAATGGGAAGGATGGAGGCCTTAAATAGATAATTGAAGGCTATGATATCTCCTCTAAAAAGAAACCTATCTAGCCTTTCTACAATATTACTAAAACCCTGCCTTTTGTTATTCCAAGTGAAGGTGTCATTATTGGTTTTTATATCTATCATGTTGTGATTATTAATCCAGTCTCTGAAATTTATCAGAGCTTGGGGTTCTCTTCTCATACCACCCACTTTCTTAGAGAGGTCAGAGATAGCATTGAAATCCCCTCCAAAAAAACAACTCCACTACGAATGGGAAGTTAACACCAACCCTACTTCATGCCACACCGTTGCCTTCTCTGATGTCAAAATAGGACCATAAATATTAAAATGAACAAAATTTAAGTTACAACTTATATGCTTGATAGCATCAACCATCCAATGCTTGTTACTGGAAATCATATTGATTGCAACCCACCTAGGATCCCAGATAATTCCCAAGCCCCCTGAGGCACCTGCCACAGGTATTGCTTCCCACTCTAAATGACCTAGTTTCTTTTTAAAGACTCCAATGTCAAATTGGTTGAGTTTTGTTTCTTGGATTAAGTTTAGTTCTTCTTTTTAGGCAAGGATGCAATACTTTAGTATACGTTGCTTGTTAGGAGCATTTAGGCCCCTAACATTCCACGTTAGGATCTTCATGGCTGAGTGGGAAGGAACTTCCCCTTCCCTGCATTCATGATGAATGTTATTTTTGCCTACCCAATAGCTTCCCGATCCTTATTTCTAAGCTCAGCTATGGATTTCCTACCTTTCTTTTTTGAAATTGAGCCACAATCCGGTTTAGTCTTCCTCCCTAAACAAGATCCTAACCCCAGCTTGTTCTCACCTAAGACTTTACCCTCATTCCCAGGGGTTTGACTCCCTAGTAGAACTAAATCATATTCATCTATAGCAGAGAAATGGTCAAAAGGACAATCCATCCCGAAGGCAAGGTCCAAACCATTCGTTACCTAGTCAAAAACAACATTCTTATTGATCTCTATTTGTTGTTCCAATAAAGTAAACTGCTCCCACACATCCTATTTGAATTCCTCTGCACCGATTAATAAATTTTATAACTCTACTTTACTATTAAGGTGTTCTATCCTCTTATCCCTATTCTTATAAAATTCTAGGCTTCTACTATTACTACAGTCTCCATCACCTGAGATTCCTTGAGCCGAGACCCTATCTAAAAGAGGGGTTGTTTTAGCTAGTAGAGGAGAGGGTTCATAATTAGGGTTATTAGATGAAATTTTCTTGGACAGTGAACTCTTTGAGTTCCTAGCAATTGAGATAGGCTTGCTTCGGGATTTGCTTTGGTTTTCTACTTCCTTTTTAGAGTTTGGCGGAGCCCTAGAGGGTGACTTAATATCTACTAGATTTTGACCTGACATTCCTTTCTTATTTGGAATATCTGTAATTCATACATAATCCTCATTGTTAGAAACTTGTACGTCCACAAGGGATTTGCATAGAATAATGTTGGAGGCGATGATTTCCCCTTCGTAAAAGGAAGGAATAATAGTCCACTTACCTGCTTTTGAGACTAACTCAATCAGACCCAGAAGTGGATTTTGAGTATCAAATTGAATGAGAAGCTTAATATATTTTGCCAGATCTTTATACAGACCTTCAACCCCTATAAAGTCACCTAAATGTGAGCCTATAAATTCCATGATTGTAGGGCAATGGAATTCAACCGGTAGAGGACCTATTTTAACCCATCTAGTAGTTTTCTTAGGTTGAAAAGTTTTAGGATTAAAATTTGACATCCATTCAAAATACTGAACCACATATCCTTCAATCAGATTCACTTTGCGGTTCATAATTTCTTTTTTTCTTTCATTATTAGCACAAGTGATAAGGAAGAAATTTGAACCTAGGTTTGTTATCCATACCTAATTTGGAAATTCTTCTTTCCACCATCCTTTAATTTCTTCAAAAAATTTAGGTTGTCCATTCAATGAGACAATGATGCATTTGTTATGGAAATAATCACAATATTCAAGAAAAGGATCTGAGGGCATCCTAATACTCCTTTTATTCAGCAACTTATCTTGATGGTATTCAGGATCAGAAACCATTTCCTTCGAAGACGGTGGATTATTTTTTGCTATAATGGGATGATAAGGACGGGGCTTTCTACTAGGGTTAGAGAAAACCTTAGGGCTACTACAGTTTCCCTACAAATTTTTATTTCCCTGCCAAAGAGTGCTTGACCAATGCGTGAAAGATTTGATAATTTTTGCCCTTAGCCACCTTTCATTCAGGATCTTCCTATAATTCTGAGTATTCCTCATAGAGATATTGGCAATGCCAGACGAGTTGGGGAGAGATGACGAGAAACACGCATATTTGATGCCATGTAGAAGAGGGTCACCCAGATTTCTTGAAGCAGCAGCTTGATCCCTCTGGGATTGCAATCTCGTCCTGGCTTACTTTCCCAGGACCACCTGCCACTCTCCTTCCTCATCGCTCTGTGTCAGAGGGATTTTAACAATAGGGAAAGTGGAATTTCACATGACTGACATATTTTAGAATTGCTTCCTTTTACAAATTGAATCTAAAATGTATGGTTTGAACCAAGGATGTAAGCACTACAGGCAAGAAGCCCCACTATTTCTTCAAGGTTCTCCCCAAGGTAAGGGTACTCCATTTTTAACATGGTAGAGATGAACCCATGGGGGTTTGAACCTAAAACATTAATGGTTTGAACCAAGGATGTAAGCACTACAGGCAAGAAGCCCCACTATTTCTCCAAGGTTCTCCCCGGGGTAAGGGTACTCCATTTTTAACTACATTGATAACAGTAGTCAAATCGCCCTCTACTTAAATCTTCTTTAGTTAGTATAACTGCAAACCCAAGATGAGCAACAAAAAATCAACTTCATTATTTGTCCCAAACTTGAGTCTTCTAGATCTACAATCTTACCTTTCCAATCTCAAATCACATAGCCAACCCAAGATTTGCTAGGGTTCATTTTTAAGACATCACCAAAATTAAGTTTGAACCAACTTTCCGTAGGGCTAAACCATTTGTGTTTGAAACATTTTTTTTCCAAGAATTAACACCCCTAGCCCCATTAATGTGAGTTAAAGAAAATATTTGTATTCTAAAACAAATAAAGAATTCATTTTGGATAATTATCTTCATTTCTAAATTCCTTCTAGTACTAATTTAAGAACAAAACGTTTAATACATTAAAAAATAACTGTATCTTCTTTCTTTTCTTTTTCAATTATATTTTTTAAATTTTGTAACATGAATAATCTAAAATAAGAATTGAAAATCAATTGTAATACGAAAACACTTTGAGAATTAATCTTAGAAAAAATTATTACTTAAATTCAGAAGCAAAAAAAAATATAATAAAATATTTTAAGTACTTATTTTCTATTAATTCAACTTCCACATTAAATTTGATTAAATAAACAATTATATTTTCTACTAATCCAACTTTCACATTAAATTGATTGAATAAACAATTATGTTTTAAGTCAATTTATCTTTTATCTTAAAATAATATTAATTATTACTAGTATGGTAATCAATTGAGATGCATATTAGTTTATTAACCTATTAATTAAGATAAAATTGTCAAATTAGCTAATGTTATGATGTCATTTGCATGCCTATTTATGGAAAATATCAAATATCTATTTTTATATGTATATTTTCTATATTTACATAATTTGCATTTTCGGAGGCCTTTAGAGAAGAATTGTCCTTGAGCACTTTCATCCACTGCTTAGGGAGGCAACTTAAATTGGTCCAGTTCAAGATCTTTCAAATCATTCCAAGAATTCTAATTTTCACCAGATTGGTTAGGAGATACAACCCCTACCATGTTGCGGGTACCAAAAAAATAAAAATTTCTTGTAGTTTTCAATATTTGTAATTATTTTTTTTCCCGTATGACTATCTATTCCAACTTCAAAGGAAAATGATGTGGTGGCCTTTCAACTTCTTTGAAAATATATAAATGGGCTTAATTCGAAGATAATAAATATAATTGGAGGCATACATCTCTTTAGTGAGTTTGGAAAAACTGCATGGACAATATATGGAATAAAAACTTTTTCTCAATTTGGTTGCTTTGTGTTTACAATACTACTAGTTTCTCATTAGTTATTATCCTCAAAGTTCTCAAATAAATTCATACTAGTGGTATGAGAGCTTGTTTCCTCATGCATGTCACATCACACACAATTAAAATATCAAAGGCTTGGATTAAAGATGAGATCCATTATATTACCTTCATTTGAGACAAATACAATTGTAGTGTTGGATATTGTTGTTGGTATGCTGCAAACATGTGCTCTAATGATATCTGAGAAATTTGTTGTCATTAATGTCAACATATTTTCTCTGTCTAATGCAATGATGCAATGGAGTTCAGTTAGTTTATTTTTTCTATATATTGATGATCAGTGTTTGTGGATTAAAGGGTTTGTAGAGTGATATCTCTAGTTGATTCGGTGCAAGTGTCATAGGTCTGCATGAAGATTTGAGTGAGTTATGAGTATCTATGTTGTGGACATTTTTTCTGTTATTTAGTGTTACCAGTGTTCAGTGTTTTGATATGCATTGCTCTGCATTGTAATATCTTGATTTTCGGATTTGGAAATATGTTTGGTGTGTTGATGTGTGTCCTCAATTCAAGTGGTTCATGCTTTGGAGCTCCGCAAGTGATTTTTTCTAGGTTGACGGTTTGTTCAATCATTGTTCTTGAAGTTCGGTATGATGATAAAAATGATTCTAGTAATTTGAGTTGGTGCATATATTGTTGTGGTAATTCATGATTCTTTTGGATGTTTCTAGATCATGTTCTATTCGTTTTGGTGGTCTACATTTATCAGTGAGCGCATTACTGATGATTTTCTTTGATCCAATGATATTCTTCATGTTCTTGGCCGACATGATGCTTGTAGCATGTTGCGGATGTTTGATGCATAATTCTTGGAGGTGTTTCATATTTGAGGTGGTGATTTGGATCCATGCTATGTCTTAGCCGATATTGTTTCGGTCTTCATGTGATATTATAGCATGTATGGTTATATTTTTGTAATTAGGTAATGTGTGTTAAGACGACCTTGATGATATTGATCCAACGTTGATATCATGTATAAATAAATGTACTAACTTTGTAATTGAGTGTGGCATGGATGAGGATATGTGTAAATAATGTATTGATCTTTCAGAGGCAGAGAAGAAGTGTGAGAGGAACAAATTGTATGTGCTTAACCGAAACTATAACTAGGCATGATGAGATGTTATTCCATCAATTCATGATCTTCTGGATGTAATCCGAATGTATTTGTAAGATAGTGAGTCTTCCTAGGGTTGTCGCCCTTTGTTGTTTATGAGTAGTGAGCTCTAGGAAGTGTGCCTGAATGCATGTGCATTCCCCATTGTAATATTTCATATACTTCTAACTGGGTATCATCATAGTGTGGGTAGGTTCCCACCATGGTTTTTCCCTTGACCAGATTTTCCATGTCAAAAATATTGGTGCTATGTGTGTTCATGTTGTGTTGTTGATTTATGATTTCACTATTAATTATCAAATCTAAGATTAAAGTAAGTTGTTATAAGTTTTGGTGACAACTGATTCACCCCCCCTCTTAGTTGGCTGCCCTATTTTCATAAATTGGTATCAGAGAAGGTTTCTCCAGAGAATTTTAACAGCTTGAGGTGATCTAGGATGGTGACTTATAAAAAGGAGAGTCTGAGATTTGATGGAACAAATTATTCTCTTTGGAAGAACCAAATGAATTGTCACTTGAGACGCATTGGCGAAGATTACTGGAAAGTTACTAAAGACAAATATATTGTTCCTGCAAATTTTCCTTCAACTCCGAATGATATTAAGGAAGCTGAACACAATATCAGGGCTAAGGAAGCATTGTTGAGTGCTCTAACTGATTCGGAAATGACAAATGTGATGGAATTGCAGACTGCTCATGTTGGAAACTATATATGAAGGTGGTAGCTATGTGAAGATTGCTAAGTTGCAGAGCTTGAAAGGGAAGTATGAAGTATTGAAGATGGGTGAAGATGAGAACATTACTTCTTTTATGCAAAAGATGAATGAACTTGTGTGCAATATTAGATGTGTCAGTGGAAAGTTGGAAGAATCAGAGATTGTTGCTAAAGTGCTTAGATCCTTTCTTGCATCCTATAAACATTAATTTGTTTCTATGGAGGAGATCCAGACCATGACTGATGTGACCAGAGACATGTTGATTGGTAAGTTATTAGCTTTTGAATTGACTGAATTTGGTGATTCTCTTCCTAAGGTAGAATCTGCATGTAAAGCCACTGTCTCTGGAAAGGACAAGCAAAGGTATGATCTAGGTGAAAGTTCTTCAAGGAGGATATCTAGATATGAGAAAGAGATTAAGGAAATTGAAGAAGAAGAGCAAGAGCTTAAGGAGCTGGAAGCGTTGATTGCCAAAAGATTGCCTAAGGGAGCCGGTAAGTATGAAGGAAAGTTGCCTCTTAAATGTTTTTCATGCAATAAGATAGGACATTTTGCTTCAAAGTGTCTAGAAAGAGTTCCTAAGAAAACTTACAAGCCTAAATTCCAAAAGAGATGTTATTATGTTGCTGATGAAGGTGTGACAAAGGATGAATTTGACAAAGGAAATTCAAGTGATAATGAATGGGTGTTTATTTCTATCAAGGAAGATGATCCAATACCTCCTAATGATAGTAGTTGCATTAATGAGGAAACATCCTTGTCTGCACAAGTTGAAGAAAAAGATGAATGGGTGATTGATAGGGGATTCTCTCATAATATGACGGGTGATAAGAAAAAATTTGTGAAACTGAAAAAGTATGATGGTTGTGTTGTTAGGTTTGGTGATGACAAAGGTGGTATAATAAATGGTAGATGTTCCATTTCTCTTGATGGTAACAACAATACTGATGATGTCTTGTACGTAGAAGGTCTAAAACATAATCTTCTGAGTGTTGGACAGATGGTTGACAAGGCATATGATCTCCAATTCAAAAATGGGAAGTGTAGAATCTTGAGTAGTTCCAGAAATGAAATTGTATCAGGTACAAAGACAAAAGGTAATATCTTTCGCTTGACTACTACTAGTAAAAGTTGTTTGATTTCTTAGATTGATGAAGGTTGTGGTATAAAAGGATGTGTCATGTAAATTTTGATAGCATGATTAAGATAAGTTTTACTCAAGCAGTAATAGATCTTCCTAAATTGATGAATCCTACTAACTCTATATGCAAAGAATGTCAAATGGGGAAGCTAACTAGAGTTTCTTTCAAAAGTAAAAAGCATTTTTCTAATGGATTGTTAGATCTTATGCATACTAATTTGTGTGGTCCCTCTAGAGTCAGAAGTTTGCAAGGAGATAGATATTTCATGTTGTTGATTAATGATTATTCAAGGATGATGTGTGTTTCTTTCTTAAGGGAAAAGTCTAAAGCTTTAGAGAAATTCAAAATTTTAAATGCTATGGTTGAGATAGAGACAAGATTGAAGATGAAGTGTTTGAGATCTAACAGAGGTGGTGAATTCATCTTTGATGAGTTCAATATATTTTGTGAATAGCATGAGATAAAGAGACAGTTATCTACTCTGAGAGCCCCATAACAAAATGGAGTTGTGGAAAGGAAGAACAGAACCATTCAGGAGAGATGCTAGGAAAATGATGATTGAAGGAAATGTTTCACATGTCTATTAGAGAAAATTTGTGAGTACTGTTGTTTATACTCTTAACTGGGTGCATATCAAAGGTGATACTGGTAAGACTCCTTATGAATTATGGTTTGGTCATACTCTTATTTTTAGATATTTTAGAATTTTTGGAAGTAAATGCTATATCAAAAGGGATGAAGGTTTAGGGAAGTTTGATGCTAGATGTAGTGAAGGAATATTTCTTGGTTATTCTACTAAAATCAAGGCCTACCGATGCTATAATAAGAGATTGAGGAAGATAATTGAGATTGGTAATGTCAAAGTTGATGAAGGTAATGAGTATCGGCCCAGATGCTCTGGATATGACTCAAATTATCAGAATGATAGTTCTATGAAGGAAAGCAAGTTCAAATCCTTAACCAAGTTCAGATTGCTCAGGTGAACCCAATTACTCAAGGAGAAGGAAGTAGTGCAAGTGTTGAAGAAAAAGGCCAAGAGTCTGAAATTCAAGAAAATCCTAAGACTCCTGGGTATGTAAGATTCAAAATCATTCAGAAAATAAGATTATAGGATATAAAAATAAAGGTGTTTAGACTAGGAGAAGAATTGTAGAAGATAAAGTTGAGTATTGTTTGATTTCTAAGATTGAACCTAAGGATGTGACTAAAGCATGTAAAGATGAACATTGGAATATAAAAGTGATGGAAGAAGAATTGAATCAGATTGAAAAGAACAATACATCAAGTCTTGTTCCTAGAACAAAAGACAAAAATATAATTGCAACTAAATGGTCTTCCAGAATAAATTAAATGAGGAAGGTGAAGTTGTTAGGAATAAAACAAGACTCATTTGCAAAGGTTATTCACATATGAAATGAATTGATTTTGAGGAGACTTTTTCTCTGGTGGCAAGAATTGAAGCTGTAAGATTATTTCTTTCTTATGCTACTTATAGGGATTTCAAGGTATATTAGATGGATGTCAAGTCAGCATTTCTAAATGGTGAGTTGGAAGAAGAGGTGTACATAGAGCAACCAGATGGATTTCAGTTGACTGATGAAAAAGATATGGTTTTCTAATTGAAGAAAGCATTGTATGGACTGAAGCAAGCCCCTAAAGCTTGGTATGACAAATTAGATAAGTATTTGTTGAAGTTTGGATTCAATAAAGGAGATTTTGATGACCAAAGAGTATTGGTGGTGGTGCATCTTTCTTGGGTAAGAGATCAGTTTCATTGTTGAGTAAGAAGAAGAATTCCATTTCCTTATCTACTGTAGAGGCATAGTATATTGTTGTTGCTAACAATTGTAATCAGGTTGTTTGGATGAAGAAAATGTTGAAAGATATTGGAATTGTGTATGATGGGCCTATTGCTATTTACTGTGATAATTCAAGTGTTATTAACATTTTTAAGAATCTGGTGTTGCATTCAAAGACTAAGCATACATCTATCAAGTTTCATTTTCTGAGAGAGAAGGTAAACGAGAAATAAATCAGGTTGGAATATGTATCCACAAAGGAATAGATTGTAGATATTTTCAAGAAGCCTTTGCCTAAGGATACTTTGGAGTATCTCAAAGAGAATTTAGGGGTGATTTCCCCTCTTGATCAAAACTAAGGCGCATTGGTATGCATCAGTCTAGAGCATTTCACAGTCATATCTTGTGATCTTGATTGATGAGTGGAGGTTGCTACTTAGGGAGAGTAGTCAGTGAGTCAGTTTTTGTGTTTTGTGGTGCAAATATGTGCCTTTTCCATTGATGTCAAAGGGGGAGAGATTCATGTGAAAAACCGAGTAATAACCAAAGAGGGAGAGAGTATCTTAAAAGTTATGAGATTTGGGGGGAGAGATCTTTCTTTTCTTTGTCATTGATTTTTTTTCACATCATACATTGCCATCAATGTCAAAGGGGGAATGTAGACACCTAAAAATGTCTCATTGATCATGTACTAATTATTCCTCTAATTTATTAAATAATTATTTAATTTAGTTAATTAATCTTATTCATCTAAATTCATATTTCTTCATTATATTATTAATTATTTATATTTCTATTTCTAATCAAGTAATCATTAAATAAACACTTTCCTAAATATTTTTTATTTAATTAATTGTGATTTAATTCTTTTAATTTAATAATATTCATTATTTAATTAAATTCAATTTCTAAATAATTCAATAGTTTCTTTAAATTATTTAATTAACTAATCTATTCTTCTAATTCAAATTCCAATTCCAAATCCCCAAATTCTAATTTTGTTTAATTTCATTAATTCCTCAAATTCAAATTCAAATTCATATTCTTCCAATTTCAAATACATGTGCATTTCAATTTCATAATTTCAAAAATCAAATTGAATTTCTAAATCAGGTTTGCATGATTTCAAAGATTAAATTGAATTTAAATAAAATCAAAATTCAATTAACATTCAAAAATCAAATTGAAAATCTAAGTCAACTTCTAAATATATTCAAAAATCAAATTGAATTATAAAAATTCATTATCATGCAAAGATTAAATTGAAAATCTAAATCAAGTTCAAAAGCATGCAAAAAAGGAATTGAATTTCAATAAAAATCCTACAACACATGCTAAATTAATTAATTCAATTAATTGATTAATTAAATCAATTATCTTTCCAATCTCTATTTCTATCTTCCACTTTGTTTTTTTCCAAAAAGCATTCAATCAGTCATCTTCAGATAACAATTCAATCTATTTTAATTGATCAATTCAATTAATTGATTAATTACATCATTATTTAATTCTTCTCCAATCATTATTTTTTATCTTTTAATCAGTTTTTTTCTCAATCAGTTAACTCTTTTATTTATTCAATCTATTATGTTCCACCTCCAAATTAGCAGTTCAACTATCAATCAGTATGTGAGCTAACTTGAGTTCCACCTCTCATCCAATCTCACCCAAAAATCTATAAATTCAGGATCGATTCTCCATTTTCAACAATCACGAACTTTGAATCTTTGTGTCACTTGCAGGTTACCAACTCGATATCTAAGAGCCACCATACCACAAAGAAGAGAAGAACAATGGAAGCTATGATGCAAAAAAGGGAGTTTTTTATTGTTTAGTTGATTCAATTATGCATCTATTTCATTCATTTATATTTAGGGTTGCTCAAATAGTTAAGGAATTCATGATTTTCCTTATTTCATATTTAGCTATGATGATTTTAGGCATGAAAACAATGGTGAGCCCGATGTGAATAACAACTAATTAACCCTTTGTGTTTCTTTTGTGTTTTTGCATAATCATACGGATGAATTTTGGCAGGTTTTGTATGGATTTTGCAGGCGGATCTAAATATTATCCATTCGTTCAGACAAGTACTGCATCCGTATATACAAATTTATGCATTCATTTAGACAGTATTACATATTCATGCAGACATGATTACGCATTAGTCCAGACAGCTTTACGCATTCGTTGTTATTAATTATGCATGCTATCAATTATGTTATTCCAAAAAAAATTTGTTCTCTATCCTGTCTGATTCATCATTAAATTCTACAAATATGAAGAGTTTATCTTTGTATACTGCTTTAAGTATAATATCCCATGGCACACAAAGTGAAGTTTAAGATTTTAGGTGCTCGAAGAACAACTGAACAGAAAAGGCAAGCCAAACATTACCAGCAAATCCTGAAAGTAGAAAAAAAGAATACAAGACCCAGAAGACCAAGTGGCTATTGCTAGATTTGACAACCTTTTTCTATCATACATAGTGAAATATGACTTGATTAACAAAGAATGGTTGATGAGAGTATTCGGTTTTGTAGGCTTTTGGTGTGTGTTTATTTTTTGTTAGGTTTTAATCCTCTACTTTTCTCTGTGTCACATTCATCTTGTTACTGTCATGCAGTCATCCTGACAGTGTTATGCAATTTTCCTATTAGAATTCTGCATTCCTTCAGTCGAGGTTACACATTTGTAGGTTTATTGTACTGCACTCATTGGGTAGATATTGGATTTCTATTTTCTTGTTTTTTGTGTGGTTTTCTGGTTACTGATTCCCTGTTTGTAGCGTGTGGAGAAATTACAAAGAAGGCTTGACCATCCCAAACTATGTTGAGACTACTGATAATTTCATTGCAAGACCCTTTAGGGTAAATTCACTTTTAGATTTTGGGTTTAAAATTGACATGCATGATCTCACACTTCATCTCGGTGCTTAAAATTAATCTTGGGATTAAAATTGAAATGCATGATCTCACACTTCACTTTGGTGTTTAAAATATATATGCACATGTGTATCTCACACCTCGGTTTGGGCTTTAAAATTGACGTGAATCTGCCTTATCAATATAATAAATCACACATTGCGATATATAAGGGAAAAAGAAATTGTTTGTGTCTAGGGTGCGCCCATTGTTGCATTAAGTACCTTTCCACCCACCTTCAGGGTCTTGGGAGAGAGGGAAAGGTGATATCAACACCCACTTTTTTCTTTTAGTAGTTGAGGGATATCTTTGATTGGGGATTTCATCACCCCACAAAGGTATTTCAAATTGGGATGTGTTGGGGATATCATCTCTCTCAGCGCACTCTTGAGCAGGTTGTTCAAACCACTATATAAACATATTGGTCAGGAAGCTAGAGTGTTGAGTGAATTAGACGTATGTGGAGGCTTTCTCTGCACCTATATGATTAACTAAAGCCTTAAGTGGCTTGCTATGAGAATCAGTCTTTGGATCAAGACCCCTCAAAATTTACAATAAGAACCAACTTAGTATCCCAAATCCCACATTCATTGATTCTAAGAGTGCAGATTGTACCCCATAGATACCCTTCATGTACCTTACATTATGAAATAGAAATCCCTCGATGATAAAATCTCCTGATTTTTGGGGTAAGAGAGACTGGCATGCTCAAGAAGTGTGTATCATGGATGTTGGCATTACTAATATTAATAAAACTGATTAATCCAGTGAGCCGATATATTAGCTGAGACTTGTCATTGATGACTAACACTGACTGGTGGAGTGGTGTATCTCAGTAGCAAAGGTGATGGCTTGCAAACAACATGGAAGCAGTATCAGAGATAGATGATCAAGGTTAAATCGGTTCAAGGGAAGACAGACTAAGCCAATTAGTATGTCATTCAATAAGATCAGTGTTAAGGTAAGATCTTCAAGTTGGCTATTCTAATGATGATGTAGTCACAAAAGGTGACTTGGGTTAGAAGGTTTGAGGTCCTATGCAAACTAGAACCTCATAGGAAAACAGGAAAAGAGGTTTGATGGAAGTACTGCAAACTGGTAGCAAAGGATGAACCGGTAATGAAGAGTACAGTGGTATACCAATAGGACAGTGAAGCAGAAGGAAGATAAGTGGTCACCATAAATCTAGGAGCAATGATCAGTTACAAAGTTGCGATGGCAAAAGGTGAGATGGTTAGTTTGTGATAACGCCAAACTAAAGGTTAGTGAAATCAACCTCAGTCATCATGAAGTTAAGCCATGATTTCTTGTGGAATTTCTAATTTACATTTAAAAGACTGAACTCGACCTAGAAGTTGCTATTTTGGGGGATGCGGTGAAAGATTTGGATGAGTAGTTGGTGGAATTGTTGCAGGGTGCATAGAGAAAGAGCGAAAATATTTGAATTTGAAATCTACCAAGATTTGTGATTGCATTGATTAAGAAAACACTTGAAGTTGATGACAATGGGAGTATAAAGTATTTTGAGTTCATGCAAAACATTTTTTATCAAAAAATTTGCAAAGTACAAATCCTCTGAGAGGTGATCCAAAGTGTAGAGTTAAGAGTGAGGAAGTGCTAAGTGATTTAGTAGAGTAGAGTGTGTGTGAAGTAGACTGGCAGAGTGCAGAGTTGAGGGTATGAGCAGAGGACCGACAAAGTGCAGAGCTGAGGGTATGAGCAGAGGTATGAGCAGAGGACTGAAAGAGTGCAGAGCTGAGGGTATGAGTGGAGAACTAGTGTAGTGCAGAGCAGACACAACCGGTGCAAACAGAGTATGAGATTCATTGTGATCTGATCAAGCTATCAATATCTATTCCAGCAGATCAACTTCTTGTTTCTTTCTAACCATTACAACTCAAAATCCTTTAACCGGGTGGACTTTAAAAGGCCCCTTTGTAAAATCCCTTAATTGGGTGACATCTTAATTGATGATCCTAAGTCATTTAACAAGGCTACCTCTAACAGGGTAAAGGAACTAACAGGGCTTAAAGAAAATCCCTTAACCAGGTGGCACCTAACAGTGTCTTTGTAATCTCCTAACAGAGATGGCTCCTCACTAGGCATACTCCAGAAGAGTAAATATTTTGTGAGTTTCTACTCACAATGTGATTTTCTCCCATTTGGGTTTCCATGAGATAACTCTTGGTGTTATTGTGTATCTTTTCATGCATGCATATTCTCCTGCAATAACTGTTTGTATTGATGAGTATTAAGTTAGTGCAGACTTGAGTAAAAAGGTTTTAATTTTGTAAAACCGGTAAAGTTTTCATTCACCCCAACCCTCTCAGCACCAGTTGGGACTAACAATTTCTATTAGATCTCTGGTCCTTATATTCAGAAGAGCTTAACAGCTTAAGGAAAGATCCAAGATGATGCGAAAGGAAGGCTCCAAGTTCTCTAAGGAGAATTATACATTATGGTGTGGTATAATGAAGCTCTACCTAAAAACCCTAGGAGATCAATACTGGAATCATGTAAGCATAGAGTGTTAGGATTCCCAAAGATACTAAGAGGGGGGGTGAATTAGTATCTTGTTGATTAACAGATTTTCTTAACTTATTAAACAAATTGTATTCCAAAACAGTGTATCGGTAAACCATAAATAATGCAGTAAATAAGATCAATAACCACAACATAGAAAGCACACCATAACACAATTTTTTTAACAAGGAAGCCCAGTGTGGGGAAAACCTCGGTGGGATTTGTGACCCACAATATTCACTCACTGACCAATAAATGAATATTACTTACAATAGGGGCTTGCACATGCAGGAAGGCCAACTGCCTAAAGCTCACTGCTTAATTACAAAAAGGGAAGTCTCACTGACTTACAAAAATGGATTATGCAAATCCAATATCATGTACTACTTTGGTTCAGCATCTGCTATGCCAGGTTCAGTACCAGTTTAAGCTCATACAACTTCCATAAACCTTATTCCAAAATCTGCCTTGTTATTTGCATGTTCGCATCTGCCTATTACATTTCATGCATACCATTAGATAAATGACCCTACAAGATCTCATACTTATATGAGTCCTATTGCAATTCACTTTGTCAGCTTACAAAAAGATTTTACAATTAAATACAAAATAAAATCCTATCGGCTAGGGTGTCGGTAATCATCTTTGATGTTGTCAGTGCCAGTGTCAGTGCCTCTGTCGGTGCCTGCCGGTGCCATAGGATTGTAAGGTTACCATCAATGACAATACCTGCAATCACCTACAATTTCTCATTGGAGTATGCATTTTCCAACAATCTCCCCCTTTGGCATTGATGGCAACACTCATGAGAAAAAGTCAAAATTGTATCCAAAATGTGTTGTCCAAAAATTTGTCTTACCAAAATTGTGTGCTCCCCTTGAGCAGATGATCTCTTCTGTCAGTCATTTTTTCTCATTCTACTACTCCCCTTTTGGAATAAATGACAAAGGTTGTCAAGTAATGTCAATTGAGTGTAGTTCTTGTTGGGATCCCTGTAACCGGTGGGTTACAATCTGATATAGATCCGCTAATGCAAAATTCAAGTTGTTAGTGAACCTCTCACTATCCTTCAATGTTGCTTCTATCCTTTGGATGGTACCGGTGAGTATGTGCATTTTCTCTTCCGGTGTCTTAAGTCCTGGAACAAGAGCCTCTGAAATCTCTTTTCTCAAAGAGATGAGGATGTCTAGTTTCGGACCAAGTCTGCATTTGAGTTCCTTAGCCTTGTATTTTATGTTTTCCTTTTTCTTCTCCAATTTCTCAAGTTTCTCCTCAAATCCAGCTATCTCCTATTCTATAACTAATATGGGTTTAGATGAACCAATGAGATTGTCATCTATATCATTTATTTATTTTTGTGCTATGCTGATTTCCTTGTCAATATCCACTGTCAGAAGATCAAACTTGCAGGTGTCTCTGTACAGTTCCTTAAATTTTGTTAAAGTTTTGTTTAGTGCTGGTAGAAGGGTGTCAATGTATTTCGTACACTTCTTTATTGTTTCTTCAATGAATTTTTCTTTTTCCTTGTTCATTTTCTCATCGAATGTCTCCTCATTAATCTCATCAACTGTCAAAATATTGTCGGTGATGTACTTGGACAATGTGTCTAATTGACTCAAAGAATCTTTATTTTCCACATTGCACTTGGGTGCAATCAATTTCAATAGAGGAATTGTGTCATCAATAGCCTTATATGCCTGTGCATTACACTCTGTGATTTTCTTGATGGAATCCAATAAAACCTCTGTTACATTTGTTGGTCTGAATTCTATTAAGGAGGAACCAGAAGATTTAACAATCTGCAATCTGTCAATGTGAGTAACCTCTTTGCTTATGTTGACCTCGGGTATGTCAGTTTGAGTCTGCATTTCTACTATCAAAGGTTTGGGTTTCTCAACTGTTGCCAGTGGCACTGTCTCTGTCTGAACCTTTTACTCTTCAAGTTTCTTAGAATGTACCTCTGTCGGTTTCTCTGTGCTTTCCATTGTCGGTTTCTCTGACTGTGTCTTAGTGTTTTCTACCGATTTTTGTGTAAGTACCTCTGAACTGTCTACTATCAGTATCTCAATAGATTTATCAGTAGTCAACTACTAAGTAGGCTTTTTCAGTTTGTACATCAATGGTATCTGTCTTTCCAGTATCAGTTGATAGTTTAGTGTGTGTTTCAATCCCAATCTCAATGTTTCCAACTGTATCCTCAACATTTGTCTCAACTGCAATGTTTTATGTCGGTGGCTCAGTTGCCACATCTCTCTTCTTATTTGTTTCCTTATCAACCCCAATGTTGACTTCTTGTGTCTCAATATTCATGGTATACAACACCTCTGAATTAGGATTAGGATCCTCATGTGTAGTTTCCATACTCTCTACATTATCTGTTACCGGTGGTGTATCAATAGTATGTGTCGGTGGAGTATCAGAAGGAGGTCGGGGAAAGTTATTTGTTACTTTTATGCTTGGAGGACCACCTACCTTGCCTTTACCTTTATCTTTATCTCTTTCATTTTGATAGACTTTGAAAGTCTTTGTTTGTTTAAGTTCTTCTTGTTTTTCCTTCTCTACAAAGAAGATATCCCATTTGTCTATTGTCTCTTCAATGATCTCATTTACTCTGCCAGCCATTAATGCTACATGTTAGTGACTGATGGAAAATATAGTCTTGTTTGCTTCACTTATCAGTTCATCAATCTCTTCTGCTGATCTTACTAGGTGAACTGCAAGTAATTTATCTATCTTTATCTTCTTGTCCAGTTCAACAATTGCTAACCTTTTTGCATCTAACCTTTTGTACAAGTCACTAGGTAGATCATCTACAACTTCTAACAAAAATTTCTTATAAATATCTAAGTGTAGGATAACACTATTTTCAATGCGTTCCTTTTCTTCATTAGTAAAAGTGTTATACAACTTGCTGACATTTGACAAGTTACCATCTTCAGTTATTTCATTCAAAAGGTTGTCTAAGGGAGGGATAACTTGTTTTATCTTTTTCTTTCTAGGTTTTATTTTCTTTGTCGGAAGCGATATTGCCTGTTGTTTCTTTCTTGTTCTCTTAGGAGCAGGTGAGGGTACCGGTCAAGGTTTTCTTTTTCTTACTACCCTTTTAAATTCAGTTGGTATTTCACTGTCAGAGGAGGCACCAACTGGTGAAAGATGTGTTTCCGGTTGTAATCCTTCCAAGTCACTCTCCTTATTACCAGTCATATTCAATATATCTTCCTTGATTTCTTTTGCCTGTCTGGTTGCCTTTCTAATTAATTGTTTTTTTTCTTTAGTCGTTTCTATGATTGAACTTTGCTTTCAATGGTTTTTGTATTTCTAAATACTTCTTATGTTGGTTCTTTAGGGGATTCTAGAAGAGATTTTGCATAAGTTTCTCTTATCTTTTCATCTGCCTCATAACCCATCTCTGTAACCCAAAATGTCCTTGGAACCACTGCCTCCATCCATATTTCACCTTCTTTATAACAAAACATATCTCATTTTGATATTTTTCAACTATGGATTGAGATAGTCTTTCCCTAATTTTCATTCTAGCCTTCATTGCCTGAAAGTGTTCAATTATGTTCTTCTCCCTGTCATCTCCCATGTTATTAAGAATATCCAAAAGTTGTTTTCCTACCAGAATGTCAAATCCAAAATCCTTTCTACCAATACCGGGAGCTTCCTTGGTGATATACAGCAATAGACATACAAGTAGGTTACCAAATCTGAATGTGCCTTTCTTGTCACCCTTAAGTTTCTTCAGATTGTCTATTAGCTCATCTTTTAACCACTCGCATATGTAAATCTTTGCATTACTGTTCACTAAGTCATAAACACTCTTGATACATAAACTAGAAACAGAGTTTAATCTATTGGCATGAGTATCTTTGTATCCAAGAATCATGCTAATGAATCTTACATTGATATCCTTTACATCATTGACTCTTAGGGATCTCTTGTCAAAGGTTGTGTCGGTCAGGGTCATTACAGTGTTGTTTGGAACCTTTTTAGTCTTGTCAAGCCTGCTACTAGTGGAAGGTAACCCTGTCACTACCCTAACTACTTCTTTTGTTATCTTATGAATGGAATCTAGCCAAAAGAACTCCCCATGAACTCCGCTCAATACAATCCTTATAACTTCTTTGGGAAAATCAGGAATGCTAAGTATCTCCACAAAACCTAGGGTTTCAACTATCTTGTGTTCTGATTTTACATTACCATTTTCATCACATATTCCTGTCCTATACATATTCATAATCTCATCAGCACCTAGTTCTTCAATATGACAATGTATGTAAATTCTAGGATCCTTAGCATAAGCAACTCCTTTGGGTATTTTAGAAAATGCTCCTAGGGTATCATCCTTCTTCGCTACTTTGGGAATGATTTTAAATACGGGCCTAGGGCGTTTAATCACTTCAATTATAGTAGGGTTTGCAATGAATTCAGGTGCAGAGGAGGAAGCCATTGTATAAATACCTTAATCTGCCTTTAGGTTTGAATGCTTGAATGATTTGCTTCACTTCTCGTTGTGGATGCCTTCGCTCGGGTTTTTTGCGCTCTAAGGAAGTTTGAATGCTCAGTGAATGAAAAAGAGTGAAAAACACTTGCTTTATAATGTCACTTCCTTCAACTACCACATTAAATACCCATCGGTTAAGTGAAACTTAACACATCTGCCGGTAAAGAAGTAATTCAACTTCTCACCATCAATCGAGGGTAAACTAGCATGTTTTTCAATTTGGTGCCATACCCCTAAGGGATTTCTTTTCAGTTAGATGAAGAGTCTCCTATCTCTAGAGTGATACTTTGTTCTACCAGTGAAGGAATAGCTTTAGTAACATTTTGATTCGACTTTCTAATCCATTGTTTTGAAAATTCTTACTTTACTTCTTCAACCTTCTCTTTACCTTTCAAACTGAGTCCTTTGTTATTTGTTGATGATGCCTTACTTCTACAAAATTTTGCAATATGTCCAATCTTGTTACAAGCATAACAAGTCACATTATTTTTCTAAATATCTTTTTCATATCCTATGCCGGTATGTGTTCTGCATTGATTAGATAAGTGTCCAAAATCTTCCACAAACATAACATCTTACATTCATTCTGTGGTTTTCAGAATTAGGGCCAATTTTGTTGCATTTAGAACATTGACCGGTGGGTGTATTGGTGTTCTGATAGTTTCTAGATCTACACCGATTTGCTCTACGACCATACTTGTTACAGTTAAAGCACTTCCCATTAAATTTGTAGGCATTAGGTCGTCTTTGTTGGCAATATTGCATAATAACAGACAATGAAAGATTGTTGGCATTTCATAAGGATATTGAGAAGGTTGTTAATGATTATGGATATAACTGATTAAGGATGTTTACTGTCTTGATATTATTATTTTGTCATTGATGTCAAGAAATTGATTTTCTAATTTAGTATGATGTTGCCATATCTTGAGAAGTATCATTTGAAGATTATAAAGATGTCGGTAAAAGACACAGGAAAGAATATGATGAATAAGGGGATGAATAAGGTATTCAATGGGCAACTAGTACCGAGTCAGACAATGGTGAGATCATGATGTTTTAGATTGTTTTAACATCATACATATGTTGTAAAATGTAAAGGTTAATACTATACTATGTTATCAAGCAAAGAACCTAGTCGGTAAACCCTAAGGAACCTAGTCGACAAAACCTAAGGTTATCGCTATCGGTTAATGAAGGCAGAATGTCTACTGAGTGAAGTTTAGTATTCATCGAGTTGTTACTGAGTTGTAACCGAGCTATAACAAAATGCATTAAATGGTTGCATGCGTTATTTAATGAAGGAATCTAATGAGCTGGAACTGATTAAATGATTGGTGAGTCATGCATGAAGTTTGTTAACGAATCTAAGGCAATGCAAAGTTGGCATGAAGATCTATAGCTCAGATTGAACCACAATACCTTGGCACAAGTTCCAAGAAATGTATGCAAGTTCCAAGGTAGGGTAAAACATTTTCAGATCGAAAGATGCATTGAACCTGGACAAGATCAAAGATCTGATGGCTATGATTGATCATGGGAAATGTGATCAAGGAGATTAAGCAGTTACCTAATTGTTTATAAATAGGAAATGGTTGATAAACAATGTATGTAGGCAAGTGTATGCACAGGGATGCTACATAGTGATTACCGAGCACAAAAGCTTGAAGACCTGTTAGAATAACAGAGTATAGAAGCCTAGCAGATAGACAAGATTAGTTCTATGTCTAAATTGTATTGAACAAATAGGAATCTGCTTTAGCATTTTAGATGTGAAGTTGCAGATAGATTTTTACTACTGTTATTTTGTGAAAGTGACAGAAAATCTCTTAACCGAGTGGACTTAATAGTCTTATTTGTAAAACCCTCTAGCAAGGTGACATTCTGATTGAGTGTTTGAAATCCTTTAACAAGGTCACTTCTAACAAGGTGAAGATCCTAACAGATTTGAGGGAAATCCCTTAACCGGGTCACATCTAGCAATGTGTTTGTAATCTTTAATAGCATTTGCTTTTAATCAAGCATACTCTAGAAGAGTATATTTCTTAGTGGATCCGAAATCCCATAGTGGTTTTTCCCTATTTGGGTTTCCACGTTAAATATAGTGTTATGAGGTTTATGATGTTTATATGCTTTTGAGTTTGCATGTTTAACAGTTTTGGTTTTATTACTGAAATATATGTTACCGAGGTTGAATCTGATGTTTTTATGGATGATTAAGTTTGTATGATTCACCCCCCCCTCTCATCTTGTTGGTTATTGGATCTGTACTTATATTAAGTATCAGAACTATCAGTCTTACCAGTTTATTGTGATCATGATTGTTTGCAGTAGTGGAGCTTTCACCAACTTCAAAGCCAAGACCATTATTATCTCCATTAGGTTTCTAATTTTTCAGCATGTCATCAAGTTCTTCTGAACTTTTCTTGAATTTCTCCTTGTGTTGATTTGCAGTAGCCAACTCATTTTCTAAGAAATCTTTTTGTCTCATGAGTTCAGTTTTATCATGCTCCAAGTGAATCATATTTGTCTTAAACATATTATTTTCATGACTAAGTCTTAGATTTTCATTTCCAGCATCATTGATTCTCCTAGTCAAGTCATCTCCATTCTTCTTTCGGTCTTCAATGTCTTTACAAAACCTCATAGTCATATCTTGCATCTAATTCCTCAAGGTCATGTTTTCTTGCTTCATCTTGCTTACAAGATCATTAAGAGTTTCTTTTTCATCATTATCACTCTGTATCTTCTCATTAAGTTATCTTCTTTTGTTCCTAGCAATAGTGAGATTTTCTTGAAGTCCTTGAATGATTTCCTGTGCAGCCTTCAAATTATCTTCAAGTTTCATATTTTTCAACTTTTGTGCATCATAATCTGCAAGAGTTGTTTCCAATTGCTTTCTCAGGTTTTCCATTTGTACCGGTGTCAGAATCTTCCTCAATTTGTTAGGCTTTTGAAAATAGAGGACCAGACTCTGATACCAATTGTTAGGATTCCCAAAGATACTGAGAGGGGGGGTGAATCAGTATCTTGTCGGTTAACAGATTTTCTTAACTTATTAAACAATTTGCATTCCAAAATAGTAAACCAGAAATAAGGCAGTAAATAAGATCAATAACCACAACATAGAAAGCACACCATAACACAATATTTTTAACAAGGAAACCCGGTGTGGGAAAAACCTCGGCGGGATTTGTGACCCACAATATTCACTCACTGGCCAATAAATGAATATTACTTACAATAGGGGCCTACACATGCAAGAAGGCCAACTGCCTAAAGCTCACTGCTTAATTACAAAAAGGGAAGTCTCAATGACTTACAAAAATGGATTATGCAAATCCAATATCATGTACTGCTTTGGTTCAGCATCTGCTATGCCAGGTTCGATACCGGTTTAAGCTCATACAACTTCCATAAACCTTATTCCAAAATCTACCTTGGTATTTGCATGTTCACATCTGCCTATTACATTCCATACATATTGTTGGGACTCATTAAATTTGAGTCAAGTTTAGAGGCCCATTTCAAAATTTTGCTCTGCATTCCCAAATAAAGTCGGTTTGAATGGCCTAGTAGAGAGAGGGTAAAACAGAGCTAGTTGATTTTCAAAGGGTAGGGCTTGGGAAGTGTGTCCTAAACCTTGCATTTGGCCTATATAGTGATGTGAGACTTTCAAAATTCAGTTTGGATCAGTTTATCAGGTACCCATTTCAAGGGGTGAGCTGAAAGTGCATTTTAGGCACAAATGCAGATTTTACCAAGTAGCCTACTTTGAGTGCTTATATCTTTTGCCCTGTTGATCATCATGAAGAAATTAAAAATGTATTGAATTCTATGCATAAAATTATATCTCCATGCCAAATTTCAATTCTTCATGAATCCATTTGCTCAGTTTACCAAGCTCGATCTGTTTGCAGTTTGTATGTTTTGACAAGTCCCTGTTTCAGGACCTAGTCGGAGCCCTGTTTTGTATAAGTGTAAATGTTGCCTCAGTGAATGTCATGTCAAAATGTTTGTTTTGGGTTGTTATTGGTATAAATAGAAATCTATGTTTCCATTTTCAAGCTCCTACCAATCCGTTTGATCAGTTTTCGAAAGGGTTTCTTAGGCCATCTGTTTCAGTGATCCGTACTTTCATTGTCGTATCAGTTAAAGTAGTCGTTTTCATTAGCGCACCATTTGAACCCAGTCATCCTTTCGGTCAAACTAAGAATTCAAAGATTTTATATGCACTACAAGGTAGCTATGCCTCAGATTGAGGGTCTACAGAGGTCGTTTGATATTTTTAAGAAAGGCATCATGTGTTGCCTATGCATTGACTTCATCCGGTCCGCAGTGCCGACAAAGCCAGTTGGTCATTTTTCACAATTAATATCTCTTTCCTCAGGATTCATCTTGAAATTTTTTTTGGTAAAGTTCATGCTTGTATATCAAAGTACACGCATGTCAGATGGCGTGGTCTAGAAAGGTGTTTTGATCGGTTTGAAAATTACGTCTTCGCGATTAAATGCAAAATATGGCACAGGCGCCTGAAAGTTGCAAAACTCGGTTTAATGATCTGAAAATGGTGCCAATCAATTCCAGAGGTATGTTTAAGGTTCCTGAGGCATTTCTAAGGTTAGTTGCATGAAAACAAAAAAAAAATTAGCCGGACCCACTTTGGGGCCCAACCTGGATAAATGTATGTGCATTATTTTAAGGCGAAATGATCTTAATTCATTGTGATGCATATCAATACCAATAAGTGTATTTTTAAATTAGTTTATTAAGAGATGATTTTGTTTCATTATGTGGGCATATAACTGAGAGGTTTTTATGGAGCTTTATGGTATTCCTTTGGCTGACAATAAAAACTTTAGAAATTGCTACGGGCAGGTGTAAAGCCCAAGAAATTCTCCTATTGCGTGTGGTGCTGAAAAGGCATTAGAATTTTAAAAACAAAGGCAAATACCCTCTCTTCCTTGCATGGTATGTGGAGGAAATGAAACTTTCAATCAAATTCAATTGACATTTGCAAAGCCAGTTCTTCCCTTATGGGCAATTACTGGTAAAAGTTTAAAATTTCTTTCAGCACATGCAACAACAGTCCTCCCTCCTCCCTGCATGGATGAAGGGGCAAGTTTAGAACACAAAGTTTCCAAGGAAATGCAAATGTGTAGCAGGTAGAGAAGAAGAATGTTGGAGAGAGGCAGCAATAAACTTTAAAGCAATGCCATTTTAACATTCAGCACAATGCAATTGGTATAAAGCCCAGCCCATCTTCCCTAAAGCATGTAGTAAATGGATTTTAGAGGGCAGCGATAAACCATTAAGCAAATGCAAATTTGGCAAGTGTAAAACTTGAAGTCCTCCTGTCTGCTGTGAGTATGGCGTTGAAGGAGTGGAAAGGGCAAATAAAATTCCAAGCAAGTGCCAAATCCTCACATGGAAGTCACTTCGAAAAGGCTGTTGAAAACCTTCAGCCATAGCAAATCGTCTCCCCCATGTGAAAACCAACAAAGCCCCTATGCAGCATTTGGATTTGAAGAAGCCACAATAAACATGAACTCCAGAAATTGCATTGGCAAGCAATAAACCTTTGGCAATTGAAATTAATGCAGAAAATTTGGTGTTTGGAGAGGTATTTTAAAACCTCAAGCAAAGTAATAAAGGCAACTAATGTAATTCCAACCAAATTCATTGCTATGTCAAAGCAGTAGGCCATGGATGATTACAAAGGGCATTGAAACCCCCAGGCAAGGTGCCAAAGAAGAGAGCAGCTCCTCCCTGCCATTAAAACTTACAAAAAATGCATTTTCAGGCAAAACCGTTTATCCCACATTGGCTGGGGAGTGGATATTTTTGGTATTTATAACCAAACACACACCCATTAATAGTGTGAAAGCCTCAAGGATTTTGACGAATGGTTCCAGTTGGGCGCCCAAGTGGACCCCATGTGCGTGGGCATGCTTCTTGAGGCAACCAAAGAGGCACATGAGTGATTAATTCGCTCAGAGGCTAATTTTTGCCCGAAATGGCAAGTATTGTATACCATTGGAAAGCCCTCGAGACGGGGAATCTACTCATAAAGTTTGTTTCAATAGATCTCTAACATTTTGAGAGTAGTTTACATGGAAAGGAGAATGGAATACTTTTCAGTTAGGGAAGAAGGCATCTGGCAATTTCGGTTGCAGGCCTAATCTTTTCCCTCTTCTTCCTAGTCTCTATTCTTCTCATTTGTAAAGGATCACAAGAATTTTGTAAAGAAACTCTGGCAAAATATATTTAGGACCTTTTTCTGGTTTTAAGGAGATTGCTCTGAGTTATGTAATATTTTCAGGAATGAATATGAATATACAGATCAAAGTTTCAGGCCTAAAATTCCTTTGTCTTCTGGTGTGCATTCTTTAGTTTGTTGGTTTCATTTGGATAATCTAGGGTTGTTTAAATGAGCATGGATTGTAAGGAAATCTTATAGACATTATTTCTTGCTTTTCTCTTCAGGAGAGGGATTAAATGTGCATGAAATACTTATGTTGGCAAGTCTATTGTTTGTTGCTATGAATCTGATGAATTGTTTTAGTTGAATGGGAGAGGATCTATATATATGTTAGGCATGTATGGGGTTCATAAAAGCCAAAATGATGAGATGTATATGAGTGTTCCATTTTGAGAATTATTGTTTGATTTAGGTGACTCTGTAGCCCAGATAAGGCACTAATATCATATTGTAGGATTTCTTTCTATCTTTTCTTGAAGATCAATACTGAAAATGAATGCAAGTTTTTCCTTTAGTGTTTCAGTTTCATTGAGGTGATGAAGTCCACAGCTTTTTTTAGCACTGGTTTACTGTGGATCTCAATTTTAAAGTGTGAAGATATTCACAGAAGGTATTGTTACTACTTATCAGATTGCCATTAGTTTTATGTCAAAGTTATACTATATACTCTAGTCGGTTATCTATTACCGAAATATTCAGTCGGTATGTACAGTCTAGTCGGTTATAGAAGAAAGTAGTCACAGAACGTAGTATACACCAAGCTGTCTACCGAGTATCATTTCATGTCTACCGAGCAGCAAAGAAGACACACCAAGTTGATTTACACCGAGTGAAGTGTGTTACCAGATTCATTGAACCTGGACATGCATATGAAAACGTGTTACAAGATCGAGGCACATCTAACCATTATCACATTGGAAATTGCACTTAAAGATTGTGTATGATTTTGAGGTTATCTAACCATTGAAATATTTTACATGATTATTCATTCAATAAATCATGTTTGTAAGATCGAAGCAATGAGTTGGATCACCATCATAAGAGATCTATTTATACAGCATGAGTTAAGAGTTAAAGGTGTGTGCATAAGTGTAAGAAGACTGTTACAGAGACACAGAGGTCACCGAGAAGGTTTTTAGAGAACAGTCGAAGAACAGAGTAAACAGAAGGGTTTACTGAGTTACTATATGGGTTACCGAGGTATGCTATAAGCAAGGTAATCTATTCTGAGCACATAGAATCTGCTATAACATTTCAGATGTAAAGTTACAGATATTTGTAATGATTTTATTGTAATATTGTGAAGTTGAAAGAGAAACCTTTAACAGGGTAAAAGACTCTAATCAAGTTTATAAATTGTAAAGCCTCTAACCAGGTGCAGCATTTAGATGAAGTGTTGTAAAATCCTTTAGCAGGTAGATCTAACAGATCTGTTACTCCTAACAGGGCAAGCTATCAGAAATAGCTAAACATGTAGCTCTAATCGAGCACTCTTTATTATTGCAGTAGTGAAGTTGTTGGTGTCATCGCCACCGCAATTTTTCTCTCTAACCAAGAGTTTCTGCATAACCAAAATATATGTGTTATGGAGTGAATCATGTATGATTGTTATATATTTGTTTTAGTTTTATATTATGTTACTACATTATTCGATTTATGCATAATAGTAAAGATATTGTTGAAGAAAAGTTTTGAAGTACTGATTCACCCCTCCCCTCTCAGTACATTAGCTTTCCATATTGGGCCTAATAGGTATACCCACCTGAACTTTGGATAAGTTCGAAGTGTAGAAGGTCTCAAAACCTTGTTATATGTTACTCTTGAGTTCCATTTCCCTGATCTTTTCATATGCAGACAGAGTTGATTTATTTCTTACATGAATGATAAAAGGGAAATCAAAATTTGAGACCAACACATACCATTACATAAATGATCCTACAAGATCTCATACTTATATGAGTCCTATAACAATTTTCCTTGTCGGCTTACAAAAAATTTTACAATTAAATACAAAATAGAATCCTGTCGGCTGGGGTGTCGGTAATCATCTTTTCCGCTGTCATTGCCGTTGTCTGTGTTGGTGCCTGCTGGTGCCATAGGATTGTAAGGTTGTCATCAATGACAATACCTTCAATCACCTATAATTTCTCATTGGAGTGTGCATTTTCCAACATAGAGTACAATGAACCTATAGGGGTTCTCACTGCAGATCAGATCAAAGAAAGGCAAGACAACATTGCAACTATGGATGTGATTTCTAGTACTCTATCTGATAATGAGTATGTTGAAGTTCAAGATCTAAAAACAGCCTATGGGATGTGGAATAAGCTGAAGACTATCTATGGAGAAGATCCTCATGTACAAAAGGCTAAGGTGGACATCTTAAGAGGCAAATTTGATGAGATGAGGATGCAAGAAGGAGAAAATATAGAATAGTATAGAAAAAGAATAAAGGATGTGGTAAATCCCATCAGAAGTGCTAGAGGAAAGCTTGAAGAAGAAGATGTGGTCAGCAAAATGTTGAGAACCTTGCTGCCACAATATGCCATAATGATTTCTGCAATTGAGGAACTCATATCCTTGGGAATAGTTAGTGTTTCACTTGACTCATTGATCGGTAAGTTAAATGCCTTTGAACTAAGAAACTATGATAACAGTATGACAAATATTGATGTTGCCTTCAAAGCATCCATGAAACCTGCACCAACAAGGAGGAGAAAAGAAACCAGAAATAGTTCTACTACAAGAACCAATCATTCTCATGAACATGACAACTTGTTGTCTGAAGAACGGGAACAAGATGAGATTGAATCTCTATTAGCAAGAAGGTTGCCAAGAGGAAAATGAAAGTATAAAGATAAACTTCCCTTGAAGTGTTTCTCTTGCAATAGAATAGATAATATTGCATCCAAATGTCCTGACTATGATAGGAAGGATAAGTTTAGAAGCTACAAAGACAAGAGAAAGAAGGAGTCCTATCTTGCAGAAGGAGTTACTGATGAAGAATCAGAAGGATTTGATGGAGATGGACTTGCATTTGTAGTGGTAAAGGAAGATAACACTGAGGAAAGTGATATGGCACTGATCTCTAGTTCAGACCAGTGTGGAGACTGGGTAATTGACAATGGTTGCACTCACCACATGATCGGTGATAAAAATAAATTCCTCAACATGGAAGACTGTGATGGAGGATGGGTAAGATTTGGCAACAATTCTCCTTGTGAAATAAAAGGTAAGGGATCTATATCCCTAAATGATAAAACCAATTGTGATGATGTTTACTGGGTAGAAGGACTAAAGTATAGTCTGTTGAGTGTTGTACAACTTGACAATAAGGGTTACCGGTTAGAATTCAATGAAGGAATATCTAAAATAAATGATAAATCAGGAAGTTTGATTGCTACTAGTAAACAAACTAGAGGTAATTTGTTCTACCTGGAATCCATTGTGGGAAGTTGCCTAATGGAAAAGGTAGAAGATATTTGGTTGTGGCACAAGAGATTGTGTCATGTAAATTTTGATAGTATAGCAAATCTTAGTAAAATGAAGTCTATCAGAGGTATGCCTGACATTATGAAACCTGAGAATGCTATCTGTAAAGAATGTCAACTAGGAAATTTGACCGGATCTAGCTTCAACAATAAATCTTATTCATTTGAGAATGTGCTATACTTAGTGCAGAGAGATTTGTGTGGTCCTATGAGAACTAAGAGTTTCTATGGGGATCAGTACTTCATGTTGTTTGTAGATGATTTCTCAAGAATGATGTGGGTTGTGTTCTTGAAAGAAAAATCTAAAGCCTTCCACATATTTAAGGTCTTCAAGGCTCGAGTGGATAGAGGAACCAATAAGAGTCTGAAATGTTTGAGATCAAATAGAGGAGGAGAGTTCACCTCTCAAGAGTTCATAAATTACTGTGAAGAACAGAGGATTATGAGATAGATGTCTACACCCAGAACACCTCAGCAGAATGGGGTTGTTAAAAGAAGAAACATAACTCTGATTGATTCTATGAGGACTCTAATGATACAAAATGATATTCCACATATCTTTTGGAGAGAAGCAGTAAGAACTGTTGTGTATACCTTGAATCGGATACAAGCGAAGAAAGGGACACATAAAACTCCCTATGAATTATGGTGTTGATACTCACCCAATGTGAGCTATTTCAAACTATTTGGAAGCAGGTGCTATATCAAGAGGCATGAGTACTCTGGAAAGCTTGATCCCAATTTTGATGAAGGAACCTTCTTAGGTTACTCCACAAAGATTATAGCATATCGGTGTTTGAACAAAAGGATCGATAAGATTGTGGAGAGTGCCCATGTCAGAGTGGATGAGTTCTTTGATAAAAATGAATAGGTTAGCAAGAGTGAACCAGAGGATTATCAAGGATTCGAGTACACTATACCAGTCGAACCTTCTAAAGAGAATCTTGTTATAGCAGCAAATGAGGAATCATGTGAAGTAGAACCTGCACAAATCGTAGAAGAAACTCCAAGAAACGAACCGGTACTAGCAAGGTATGTTAGAAACAATCACTCTACTGACAAAATAATTCGTGACAAAGATGCAGGAGTATTGACTAGAAGAGAAAGAGAGAGTACCTGTCTTCTCTCCAAAATTGAGCCCAAAACAACAAAGGAGGCTCTAAAAGATGAAGACTGGATCAAAGCCATGGAGGAAGAACTAGAGAAGATTGAGAAAAATGAAACTTGGGCTCTCGTGCTCAGACCGAAGAACAAAAATGTGATAGGCACCAAATGGGTGTTTAGAAACAAAATGGATGAAACCAGTCAAGTAGTAAGAAACAAATCAAGGTTAGTCTGAAAAGGGTATGCACATGAAGAAGGTTTGGATTATGGAAAGACCTTTGCACCGGTGACCAGATTGGAAGGGGTTAGAATTCTACTTTCTTATGCTTCTTATAAGAAGTTTAAAGTTTACCAAATGGATGTCAAATCGGCAATCTTGAATGGTGTTCTACAAGAATAAGTGTGCATAGAGCAACTGGAAGGGTTTACTTCAGAAGAAGGAAAAGATATGGTGTGTAAACTAAAGAAGGCTTTGTATGGACTAAAGCAAGCACCAAGAGCTTGGTATGAGAAGCTGCACTCATACCTACTATGTATAGGATTCATAAGAACCAGTGACAATAGTAACTTGTATTTGAAAATTGGAGAAGATGGAAAACATCTAATTGTAGAGATTTTTGTAGATGACATCATCTTTGGAGTAGACAATGAGATGAGGAAAGGTTTTGCAGATGAAATGAAGCGAGAATATGAAATGTCCATGATTGATGAAATAAAATTCTTCGTTGGTCTGCAAGTATCTGATGCAGAGGTTCATGAAAAAACAACCAAGAACCCCAAATAAACCATGGAGTCTCAATCTTAGGGTTCTCAATGACCCAAAACCATCATCAATCTGCAACCTTCAATCCCTCAACATCAATCTTGTGCCCTCCAAGAGTCCATTAAACCCATGCTCCAAACATCTTTCAAATCTGTCCCAGTTTTAACATTTTTTCTACCCCGTAATCTATTATTCACATCATGAAAACCAAGCAATATTTTGGCAATCTCTCCAGTAGAATGATAGACAACTAGACCTAATAAAACATATATAAAACTTGTAAATATCCAATGGTGAAATTAAAAGATATCATCTATGCACTAAGGCCTATTTTGATTGTCACAAAAAAAATCAGAAATGTGCATGCCCAGTCCGACTAGGGCATCAAATTACTCACACAATACCAAACCATTCAATACCAAATAAAACCCATATTCAATTAAATTCAATCCATTGCTAAAATATAGAATATTACAATTTTTGAATTGTTACATTGTGAGATATCAGCAAATCCGTGTGACTAACACTGTTAATGAGGGTTTCCAGACAGTTTTTAGTAAAATCCTCATATCTCATTCATTTCACAATGAAAATGTTCCAAACCAAAACCAAAGGAAGGATTATTCATTTCCCTATCTAATTATACTATTGATACATTTTTTCAAGGGTCTACAGGTCGCACAAGGCTTGGAAACAACTCAGAAATAGTTAAAACCAATCAAAATAACAAGGTTTTAAGTGCACCAAAATATACCAAAATGTTCTCCTTCCTCAGATCTTGACTTGGATTTATAATACAATGGTATTTAAATCCTCTTGACTGTTCATACCTTCCTAACTACCTCCAAGACCAATGCGAACCACCTCTTCATCATTTTTGTTGCATTTTTGCAATGTTGCTTGTGCAACTTTTAGGCAACTTTTACATTTTTTGCAAGAATGACTCCAAAATTTACATGGACCCTCTAAATATTCAAAAATGGAATAAACATAACATATTACATACATTTTACCCTTCCTTAGGTATTTTACATATTTTTGACCTTCTTGACCCAACTAGAACCCATTAGGACAACTTGAGCAACTTTTACAAATTGTTACAATTATGGCTCATAGCCCTTTACATTTTGACTCAATGGACACAAATACATTAAAATGACCATATAAACTCAAATATGAGTGAAATGACTCATGGCATGATCTTTAACCTCCTGATGTACCTTTGTGCTAGGTTCTCCTGCACCATACTCCCGACCTTGAAAAGTTTCCAAGTCCCTTGGAAACATGGATGAAAATAACTTCCAAGAAAATTTTGAGTGAGATCTTCACCTTTGTCTTCATTAATATTTATCTCTTCATGCCTCTTCATTCTTTTTTTTTCATTATCTATATGTTGTTGCAATCTCCCTTCAAGAAATCTTCCTGTGACTCCTACCAATGGAGTGTTTATGGCTGCTATCAATGGTGCTTTTTCTAACCATATGTCCACCTCTTCATGCTGCATCACCTTACCAAAAACCACTATGCCTCACCTAGGAGTTCTCCTCTTTGCCTCTCTCCCTAGTCTTTTGGCAACCAACTGGACCTCCTTCTCAGGGCCCTTCGACCATCTCCTATGCCCCATGACAGAGCTTCATGTCTGCCTTCTTGCAACTAGATGGACGAGCACCTTGCAACCAAAAACTCATCAGCAAAAACCAAATAACAAATCCTTCATGGCTAGGTCTTGGTGTGGATTGCCTCCTTCGGCGCTCTACCCACACACTCAGGCTCTTCTAGCTCTGATACCAATTTGATGCAGAGGTTCATGAAAAAACAACCAAGAACACCAAATCAACCATGCAGTCCCAATCTTAGGGCGCTTAATGACCCAAAACCATCATCAATATGCAACCTTCAATCCCTCAACATCAATCTTGTGCCCTCCAAGAGTCCATTAAACCCATGCTCCAAACATCTTTCAAATCTGTCTAAGTTTTAACAGTTTTTCTACCTCGTAATCTGTTATTCACATCCTACAAACCAAGAGACATTTTGGAAATTATTCTGGTAGAATGATAGACAACTAGACCTAATAAAACATATGTAAAACTTGTAAACATCCAACGGTGAAATTAAAAGATATGATCTCTGCACTGAGGCCTATTTTGACTGTCACAAAAAAATCAGAAGTGTGCATGCCCAATCCGACTAGGGCATCAAATTACTCACACAATACCAAACCATTCAATACCAAATAAAACCCATACTGAATTAAATTCAATCCACTACTAAAATCCAGAATATTACAATTTTTGGATTGTTACATTGTGAGATATCAACAAATCCTTGTGACTAACACTGTTAATGTGGGTTTCCAGGTTTTAGTAAAATCTTCATATCTCATTCATTTCACAATAAAAATGTTCCAAACCAAAACCAAAGGAAGGATTATTCATTTCCCTATCTGATTATACTATTGATACATTGTTTCTAGGTTGTACAGGTCGCACAAGGCCTAGAAACAACTCATAAATAGTTAAAACTAATCAAAATAACAAGAATTGAGTGCACCAAAATATACCAAAATGTTCTCCTTCCTCAAATCTCGACTTGGATTGATAATACAATGGTATTTAAATCCTCTTGACCATTCATACCTTCCTAACTACCTCCAAGACCAATGCGAACCAACTCTTCATCATTTTTGTTGCATTTTTGCAATGTTGTTTGTGCAACTTTTAGGCAACTTTTACATTTTTTGCAAGAATGACTCCAAAATTTACATGGACCCTCTAAATATTCAAAAATGGACAAAAAATAACATATTACATCCATTTTACCCTTCCTTGGGTATTTTACATATTTTTGACCTTCTTGACCCAACTAGGACCCATTAGGATAACTTGAGCAACTTTTACAAATTGTTACAATTATGGCTCATAGCCCTTTACATTTTGACTCAATGGACTCAAATACATTAAAATGACCATATAAACTCAAATATGAGTGAAATGACTCATGGCATGATCTTTAACCTCCTGGTGTACCTTTGTGCTAGGTTCTCCTGCACCAGTATCTCAGCTAAAGAATGGTATATTCATTAGCCAGACCAAGTACATAAGGGAAATATTGAAGACTTTTGGAATGGAAGATTTCAAACCTGTTGGAACTCCAATGTTACAATCTCTCCAAAAATGATGAGGCTAATGAAGTAAATGAGACACTTTACCAATCCATGATCAGTAAGTTGCAGTATGCAGTACACAGTAGACTGGATATAGCACAAGTAGTTGGCTTGGTTGCTCGATTTGTTACAAATCCAAAAGAAACTCATATAGTGGTAGTTAAGAGAATATTTAGATACCTTAAGGGGACCTATGAGTATGGTCTCTAGTATCCACATAAGGGATATTTCAACATAAGGGAGAGTTCACCGATGCAGATTGGGCAAGAAACATTGATGACAAAAAGAGCACTAGTGGAGGTGCATTCTTTCTTGGAGATAGGATTGTGTCATGGACAAGCAAGAAACAAAATTGCATCTCTCAATCCATAGCTGAGGTAGAGTATGTGGTTTCTACAATCAACTATACATAGGTTGTATGGATCAAGCAGATATTGGAAGGTATCCAAGAAAAGGTGACTGAACTTGTGGTGATACACTGTGACAATACAAGTTCTATCAACATATCTGAGAATTCGGTGATGCATTCCAAGACAAAGCATATAGCTATCAAATACCAATACCTCAGAGAATAGGTTCAAGACAAGGAAGTAAGATTGGAGTATATACCAACAAAAGAACAGGTGGTTGATATCTTCACCAAGCCACTACCAAAGGACACCTTTGAATATCTCAGAGGTAAGCTAGGGGTGATACCCTTACCTACATTAAAGTAAGCAAAGAAGGGCTCTACATCAATCTGGTATGATTTCTTTATGAAGAGTCTGTAAGACTATACTGATGAGTGTGGACTACTTCAGTTGTGGAAGCAGTCTTGTCAGTGTATTGAAATACATCTTTGGCATTGTTGTCAAAGGGGAAGAGTATTATAGTGTTTGAGTATTGTTGAGTATTCGGGAAAATGTGTACAATAGTGTTGAGCAGCAAGTTGCTGAAGGTGCAGTACTGTTGAGCATAGGGTTGCTATAAGTAGTTAGAGTGGTCTAATGGAAATAGAGTATTTCTTGTGTTAGGAGGACATACTCATTACTTAGAGCAGAAGTAATGACCGGGAGCAATTGATAAGGAAAATTCTAAAGTGTTGTCATCAATGCCAAAGGGAGAGATTGTTGGCATTACTAATATTGACAAAACCAATTAATCCAGTGAACCGGTATATTATTTGAGATTTGTCATTGATGAATAACACTGACCAGTATAGTGGTGTATCTCAGTAGCAAAGGTGATGGTTTGCAAACAACATGGAAGCAATATCAGAGATAGATGATCAAGGTTCAATCCATTCAAGGGAAGACAGACTAAGCCAACCGGTCTATCATTCAAAAAGATCGATGTTAAGGTCAAATCTTCAAGTTGGCTATTCCAATCATGATGTAGTCACAAAAGGTGACTTAGGCAAGAAGGTTTGAGGTCCTATGAAAATCGGAACCTCATTGGCAAACAAAAAAAGAGGGTTGATGGAAGTACTGCAAATTGGTAGCAAAGGATGAACCAGTAGTGAAGAGTGCAGTGGTATACTGGTAGGCCAGCGAAGCAGAAGGAAGATAGGTGGTCGTCGTAAATATAGGAGCGGTGATTGGCTACAAAGTTGCGATGGCAAAAGGTGAGCTGGTTAGTTTGTGATAATGCCAAACTAAAGGTTACTGAGTTCAACCTTAGTCATCATGCAGTTAAGCCATGATTTCTTACAGAATTTATGCTTTGCATTTGAAAGACTGAACTCGACCCAGAAGTCGCTATTTTGGAGGATGTGGTGACAGATTTGGATGAGTAGGTGGAATTCTTGCAGGGTGCACAGAGAAAGAGCAGAAAGATTTGAATTTGAAATCTACCAAGATTTGTGATTACATTGATTAAGGAGACACCTGAAGGTGACAACAAGGGGAGTATAAAGTGTTTTGAGTTCATGCAAAACATTTTTGATTGAAAAATTTGCATAGTGCAAATCCTCTGAGAGGCGATCCAAAGTGCAGAGTTAAGAGTGAGGAAGTGCTAAGTGATTTAGAAGAGTAGAGTGTGTGTGAAGTAGAGCGGTAGAGTGCAGAGATGAGAGTATGAGCAGAGGACCGGTAGAGTGCAAAGCCGAGGGTATGAGTAGAGGACCGGAAAAGTGCAGAGCCGAGGGTTTGAGCATATGACCGACAGAGTGTAGAGCCGAGGGTATGAGCAGAGAAATGGTGTAGTGCATAGTAGACACAACCAGTGCAGACAATGTATGAGATTAATTATGATCTGATCAAGCTATCAGTAGCTATTCTAGTAGATCAACTTCATGTTTCTTTCTAACCATTGCAACTCAAAATCCCTTAACCAGGTGGACTTTAATAGGTCCCTTTGTAAAATCCCTTAACTGGTTGACATCTTAATTGATGATCCTAAGTCCTTTAACAAGGCTACCTCTAACAGGGTAAAGGCACTAACAAGCCTTAAATAAGATCCCTTAACTGGGTGGCACCTAATAGTGTCTTTGTAATCTCCTAACAGGGATGGCTCCTCACCAAGCGTACTCCAGAAGAGTGCAGATTTTGTGAGTTTCTACTCACAGCGTGGTTTTCTCCCATTTGGGTTTCCACAAGATGATTCTTGGTGTTATTTTGTATCTTTTCATGCATGCATATTCTCCTGCAATAACTATTTGTATTGATGATTATTAAGTTAGTGCAGACTTGGGTAAAAAGGTTTTAATTCTATAAAATCAGTAAAGTGTTGATTCACCCCTCCCCTCTTAGCACTACCAGACTCTCTAGCTATTCATCTTATTTCGGTATTGCATAATGGCCTCTTTGAATGGTTTCCAATATCCAACCTAATATTTTCTTCTATGTTTTTGTATGTATCATTGTGTTAAACCAGTATTGAGTTAGTATTGATCTTGGGCTATTTTAGGCCCTACTTTGCATAGCTCTGAATTGTTAGAGTTTGTAAGAACACAACTCATCTAGCTATATTTATCTTCAAAAAGTGTTCTCAAAATTGAAAAAACACTTGTCCCAAAAACAGAGTTACTTGAAACAAAGTCTATCTTGAAACATCAAATAGTCCAACACAGTCCAAATTTTCACATCAAAGACACCTTCTATACTTGTGACCATAGGTTTTCCAAGAGTCCTTAGGTTTTGAATTGTCCTCATTATCATCCTCATTATAGTCCTCATTTACGTCCTTACTTTAAATCAGTCCTTGCATAAGTCCTTGTATCATCCTCCTTATCGTCCTCATTATAGTCCTCATTTACATAAGTCCTTGCATAGTATTCATCGATATCTTCATAGAATTCCTATATACATTGACGTAATCTTTGCATAAAAAGATCCTCATTTATGTCCCATTAGCATCCTCAAACATATTTACATAGATATTCATTCTAGTAGCATCATAATCTTCATTTTGGGTCCTTGTTTATGCTCCATATACACCTATCACAGTTTATCACCATTTGCATAATCATATTAGAATATCATAGCATGTGTCGTAATGGGTCTACCAGGTGATGGTTTTCTCCCTTTTGAGCAACCTAATCTAGTGTCGAATGACTATCAGCAACAAATCCTTGATGGCTTAGAAAAATTGACTTGGGAATTAAAGACAAGTGAACCTCAATACATAGGATTCAGGTTTGAACTAGATCAATAATATAAGATTGCCCATAGAATTGATAGAGAAATTGCGGCAAAAATCCTTCGACAAGAACTTGAGAGACTTGCATTACAAACACCTCAATAAAGTCCTCAACAAGTTCCGCATTCTAATCCCCAATAGAGAGTTAGGTCTAGTTTTGCATACATCACTTCTCTTTGGTCTAGAGTCTTGCATTCATACCCTTGGTCTATTGTCATCTTTCATTACGTCTTACTGTCCTCATATATTAGTCTCAAATGCTCATCACAAGGTCACAAAAAGAAAAGGGTAAAATGGATCCAAACAATGACCCATTGATTAACCCTACTTGGAACATGGATCTATCAAATAGTCAAAACTATCAACAGTTGAATCCTTATGTCATGCTGACAATACAAGAACTACAACAAAACTTTACACGTGAAGAGATTGACGCCGCTCAACAAGACCCACAAGTCCTCATGATTCTAAATGCTCTTATAAATAATTACATAGATAGGTTTATTTCTTTGTTATTATATAATGGTGCCAGGTTACCTCAAGATTTTCATGTCACAGCGATCCTACCACCAGGAATCACCTTAAGTCAAAACAACAGTCAAGTAACCAGTGTAACATAGACACAAGCTATGACTTCAAGTTCCTCCCAAAATTCATCCACATCATCAACTCAAGCAACTTTGGTATCAAACACAAGTTCTCAAGCAAGTGCATTGTCCTCAACTATGAATATTAGCACACAAACACATGTTATCATAGCCTCTCAAACCATACCAACAATATCAAATGCTTTCGCACCAAGTCAAACACAAGCCTCACATCTTTCCCATATGAAAAGTGTGACAAAATCTCTGGTCTCCCACTCATTAGGTTCCATATATAGTCATCAGAACATAAATCTAGGTTCCGCTAATATAATGGATGCGACTCAACCAAACATCGGTTCACAATTTTCTTATTTCACAACACCTAGCAGAAGTCAAAGCATGCAAAATTATAGTTATGGTACATTTCAACAAGCTCCTATTTATACTACTACTAATCCTTTGGGGGGGAATATACATGCACAAAGTGCACCATTAAATCAAATGGAAATTCTAAACCAACAAGTACAGAATATCCAATAACAAGTGACAACTATGCAAACTAATAATAACAAAAACTGTTATACAATGCAAGACTTACATCCTTATCCTTTTAATCATACACTATACATGCCCGCTTTCCCTCCACACTTTGAAACGCCAAAATTTGAAATTTTTTACTGCATGTATAGAGGTTGCACATGAGGAAACCTATCTGATAATATTGTTTCCTAAGAGTCTTAGAGGTTCTGCTTTGGAATGGTTTTCACAGCTTCCACCAAAGATTACATCATGGGGTGAACTAGTTGAAAAATTCATTGCAAATTTCTCACATACATTGATACCCCAGTTACAGTAATGGATCTTTGTGCTACAAAACAAAACAAAAATGAAACCTTCACATCCTTTTTACAAAGATGGAGATCCCTCTATAGAAGATGTCAGAGTCATATTCCAGAAACTGAACAAGTTGACATCTTTTCAAAGTACTTAATTCCAAAGATTAAATAACCAATACAAATGCAATGTTTGACCTCATTCAAACAAATCACGGAAAAAGCCTTAAAATGTGAGAAAGGTCTTGTAGAGAAAGGTATTATCAAATATGGAGGTGATACAAACAACACAAACAATGATAAACCTAATTTCTGGTCAAGAAATAGGAATGTGACTAATGACGATGTTGTGGATGCACATATAGTGAACAAGATTCAACCAACTATATCTTTACAAGGACCTATCCAATTACCCTTTTAGAATAAAATTTTGTATCCTAAAAACAATACAGTATCAACAAGTACAAATGTTGCACCAACTACAAATACAAGATTCCCAATAATGAATGCTCCAAGAAGGAATTACACGCCACTGGGAGAGCCCATTGAATCAGCGTTAAAGAAATTGATACAAACAAATGTGATCACTTGGCCAAATATTGGAGTGTATGAACCAGATCATTTCAAACCAAACTGGTAGAATGATAATGATTTATGTGACTATCATCGCACAAAGGTTCATAAGACACTGAGTTGCTATAAGTTGAAGAACCTAATTCAAGATTTGATAGACCAAGGTGATATCACAGTGGACACAAACAAAGGTTTGATAAACATAGACCACACCATCTTTAACCCTTTTGTCAAACACAACAAATTCAAGGCATCAACATCAGGAACACAAGGCAACACTGCTAACTATATAAAGGTTTCATATGACTATACCATTCATGCAGTTAGTGCAAGAGATGCAATAAATATTGACTCAGTAGATAAATGTGATGATGGGACAATTGATGATGAAAAAAGTCAATGGACCAATAACTATGATAATCAAACTTGCATGATGTTAGAAGAACCAAGATATGATAAAGATGAGAATCTTTGTTTTACAGACGGGGGGTAGGAAGAACCCCCATAATTAGGATGGTTTGAAGAAGATAAGGTTATAGAAAAATTCATGGGTGTCAGAATTCCACATGATGATTATAATATGGCATATGAAATAAACCTTGAAGCACGGCATATCTTGAAGGAGTAAAATCCTTCACAAGAGATAATATAGTGGCTACTATCATAGTAAATCCAAGAGACATAGATTGTGCAGTCATCACGCACCAATTTAAAGTGGCCTTACAAGGGGTACCATCAAATCATTTGTTAGCAACAGGAAACTATAATATGGTTGAGCAACTGAAGAAAACCCCAACATAAATATTCATTTTTGAGTTATTGTGCATATCACCAAATCACAGGGCTATCTTAGATAAAGCACTTCAAGACTTAGTGGTTCCTAGGGACATAGACGAAAATAATTTTCAATCCATGGTAGGGAATTTGGCTACTTCTACCCGTATTGCTTTCACAGAACGGGATGTTTCTACTGATTGGCCTTTTCACAATGATCCACTACATCTAGAGGCTTATATACATAAGAAGAAAGTCATAAGAGTACTCATAAATGGAGGAGTTGGTCTTAACATCTGTACACTAAAGTTGGTCAAGGCATTGGGCTATTCTAAACTTCACATTGATCCCACAAAGAGAATAAACATCAAGGCATATGATGATGAAGAACATCCTTTAAAGGGTGTGGTTACATTACCAGTACAAGTAGGACCTATCATAATAGGTGTTACCTTTCAAGTCTTGGATAGAGAGTTGGGATACAATATGCTATTATGTCGCCCATAGATTCATACCATGCAGGTTGTACCTTCGACATTCCACCAATGTGTTAAATTTCCATACAATGGAATTGAAATCACCATCCATGGTGATCCAAACCCATTCCAACATTGTAATCACTTAAAGGAAAGTGTGGACAACCAAGTACTCATCAATCAAGTAACCTCGCTCACCACACAAATAGAGTCATTGACAATTACAAAAACAGAGAAAGCTACACCTGTGACACCTTCTTTACAGATTAAAGAAGTCGGATGTGGGGAATATTCCATTACAGGTATATCAAATGTCAAGCAATTATCTCTTTCTCCTAGATCTTTTGGGAAACCTCAGAATACTCTAATAAAACAAGATAAAGGAAAAGAGATAGTCAAATACTTAGATTGATGCTCATTCATTAGATAGGGAGACTTACAAGAAGATTCCCTAGATGAAGATGTCAATCAATGGTTATATAAAGAAGAAGATGACATGACAATAGCCAAGTTACCCTTAGATCAATATGGCAATAGTTTCAAAATGCTACAAAAACATGGGTATGATGGTACCATAGGCTTGAGACCACAAAAACAAGGAAGAATAGAACATGTTTTACCTCAGGCAAACCCAAATAATCAAGGGTTAGGATACAAACACATCACAAAAATAACAGAGGCAAGACAACAAACACTTGACATATTGAATACGCCTAGACTAGCATCAGAATATATACCTCAAAATCAGTTATCAATGCGGGTATTTCCTCCTTCATCTCATAGAAGTGAAAAAAAAACAACATACCCTAGTGAGGAATCAGATGGTGGAGATCTCAAATACCTTTTATAAGAAACTAATGTGGCATCATCCAAAAGTATGGTACCTGAAATACCTTCACAAGCAAACGCAGTAATAGAGACTAGGTTAGAACCTACAAATGTGGTAACAGAAACTAGGTTAGCACCTCCAAATGAGTCTAAAACCTAGATTCTACCAATTGATACCATAATTCTACCAAGGGAAACAAACCTAGCTCTACCAAATGAGTTAGATGAAGAAAGACTAGAATGTCTTATACCAAGATTGAGAGAAGTATCTACCATAGAAAGAGGGGCCACGAGTCAATAACAAATCCCACTATTTATTACTACAGCTGAAGTTTCCCTATCACCCATTGAGGAACAAGATGAGATAAATGACACAGCATTAGACGGTGAAACATATATAGAAAGTGTGACAGATTCTCATGACTATGAATTTTAATCTCTTCACAATAGTATCCCATGAATAATAGACACGACATATGACAATCAAGCACTTATTGATGATGGTATTGTCTACAAAGATATACAAATTCACCCAAGATCGGTAAAATATGTTCAAAATAACTAGGTTTTGATGATGTCAGAGACTTCTCCAGCAAAGGAAAGCAATGATCTACCCCTTATACATTCACATTTAATTGACTGGGGGCAAGACGAGTCACCAAGTCTGGACTTGTTTGAAAATGATGAAGCTATTGCAGAATTCCTTGGTGTCAGAGAAGGGTTTCCCTATGGTGATTATAAGGTAGGGTTTGCTATAGACTTGGATAGAACTATTGGCAAATGCACACTCCAATGAGAAATTGTAGGTGATTGAAGGTATTATCATTGATGGAAACCTTACAATCATATGATACCGGCAGGCACCGACACCGACAGACTCTACACCAGCATACAGTTCACCAGCACCGAAAAGAAAGATTATCGGCACCATGGCCGACAGGAATTTTTGTTTAATTATATTTTGTATTTAATTATAAAATCCTTTTGTAAGTCGATATGGCGGATTTTAATATGACTCATATAAGTATGAGATCTTGTAGATCATTTAGGTAGTAAGTATGGAAGGATTATTGCAGACCTAATGGGCGAATTGTAAGGCAGATTTTGGATAAGGGTTTATGATTATTGTAGAGCTTAAACTGGTAATGAATCTGGCATAGTAGATGTAGTTCTGAAGCAGTACATGATATTGGATTTGTATAATCCATTTTTGTAAGTCATTGTGACTTCTTTTGTAACTAAGCAGTGAGCTCTAGGCACTTGGCCTTCCTGCATGTGTAGGCCCCTATTGTATCAGTAATATTATCTTATTGGCCAGTAAGAGAATATTGTGGGTCACAAATCCCACCGAGGTTTTTCCCACACCAGGTTTCCTCGTTAAAAATATTATGTTATGGTGTGTCTTTTAGGTCCTGGAGACAACTAAGAGGGGGGGGGGGGGGGGTGAATCAGTTGTCTAATAAATTCAAACCAAAAACCAATTAACCAACTTAATGCTTAATACCAGTAAACCAGTTTAGTGTGCTGGTAGACAGTTTTAACAATAAATTGCTATATCGGTAAAGATTAATGCATGAAACATAAACATAAAGTCATCCACAACACATAACACCAATATTTGTACGTGGAAACCCTGTAAGGGGAAAAACCACGGTGGGAAACCTTACCCACAATCATATGATACTATTGCAGATAGTAAGTGTACATAAATGGGGTCTGCACATGCAGAAAGGCCAACATCCTAGAGCTCACTGCTCAATCACAAAATGGGAGTCACACTGACTACAGTTGGATGGTTAAATCCAATAAGAATGTACTGCACAAAATAGCATCTTCATATGGTGGATTCAGTACCGATGTAATGTTGATATGCTTCTACAAAAACCTAGCTTCACCTTCAAATAATGTCTTCGTGTATACCTCTACTTAATCTCACATATACCTTCACACAATTCTTTTTCACATTCCACACTTGATCTTACAAATAAGATCTTACATTTATACCATAACCTAAGACCAATTTTAGTAGGCCGGCTCTACAAGATATTACAATAAAAACTTTTTACATACAATATAATATCCGATGCAATAACTGATTAAACATGTTGGCTTAATGCATTTACATCAATAATAAATCATCTCCATAGCATGCCATGCTGATCTGGAAAAGATAAACTTGTTGGAGTAACCCTAGATAACCCTGGACCTATTTGCCAGTAAAAGAAAATATGTAAATATGAATATACCAATGATTAATTCTTCAAAAAAAAGTGTCCATACGATGTCTTCAACATTATCAAGTGTCTTCCATATCATTCCAGGTACCGATGAACATTATATCCTGTCGGTGAACCATATATCAGTAACTGTGCAATAATTACTTGCTTGCCGGTGAATGTTGCTGGATCTCCAAAGTACTTGTTTTCAGTAGGTGTTGACATCAATGACAAAAGCATACCAAAATACCAACAGTGTCTTTCATGTTGTGGTTTTTGTTCTCATTTATTGCATTAATTTTGGTTTGCCGGTACATAGTTTTGAAATGCTTTTCATGTTATAATTCAATAAATTCATATACTGGTCAGCTACTGATTCACCCCCCCCCTCTCAGTATCTTTGGGAATCCTAACAACAACCGCATACTTTGGGGCGGCAAGTTCCTCTATGTTAGAAGATGTAGATGAAAGTGATACCAATGGTAAAAGCAAGTTAGAAAATCTCCCTATTGAATAAGAAAATTATGCATTGCTTGTGGAAAAGATTAAAGAAATCAATATAGTAGAAGGAGAGGTTATACACAATATCCACTTAGTTGAGTCCTTAAATCATGAGGAAAAGAAAAAGTTCATAAAGTTCTTCAAACAACACCTGTCAATTTTGCTTGGTCATATGCAGACATGCTAGGACAAGACCTGGAGTTTGTATTATATCACTTGTTGCTATTACCAAGAATCAAACCATACAAGCAAAATCTTAGAAAGATACATCCATAGATCGCATTACTAGTAAATGTGGAACTACAAAAACTTTTGGATGTGGGCTTCATCAGACCTATTGACTATGAAAAGTGGATATCCAATCTAGTACCTATGACTAAACCCACTGGGGGCATAAGAATTTGCACAAACTTTCGAGATTTAAACAAGGCATGTCCTAAAGATGATTTCCCATTACCTGACATAGACATGATAGTTGATCTAACTATTGGGAATGAAATGATTTTACTAATGGATGGTTTCTCAAGATACAACCAAATCGGGATTGCACCAGAAGATCAACAAAAGACTGCATTTACCCGTCCATGGGGAACATACTGTTGGAACGTCATGTCATTTGGTCTTAAGAAGGTTGGAACAACATATCAAAGAGCCATGACATGATCCACAAAATGATGGAGGATTATGTTGATGATCTACTAGCTAAATCTAAAATAAGAGAAGGTCACTTGGAAGTCCTTGCTAATATATTTGATCGCTTAGAACAATATAATGTCATATTAAATCCAAAGAAGTGTGTTCGGTGTCACAGTTGGCAAACTTCTAGGTTTTATTATTTCTAATAAAGGAATTGAGGTAGATCGAGGAAAGGTCAAAGAAATCATTGATATGCAACCACCATCAACACTCAAGTAGCTAAGGGGATTACAAGGAATATTACATTCCATAAGAAGGTTTATAGAATAGCTAGCAGATAAATGTCACCCATTTCAGCATTTACTTAGGAAAGGAGTCACCTTCAAATGGACAGATCAGTGTCAAGAAGCTTTTCAATCTTTAGAGAATTATTTTTTGACTACTCCAGTATTAATTCCACTTGCCCCAGGCAAGTCTTTATTACTATATATATCAAAAACAAACTCATCTATGGGAGCTCTTTTAGAACATCATGACAATTAAGGAAAGGAAAGAGCAATCTACTACATAAGTAGAACCCTTATTGGATATGAGCTTAATTACACTCTCATTGAACGAGCATGTCTAGCAGTGATCTTTGCATCTCAGAAGCTTAGACACTATACTGCTGAGTCACAAAGTTCAATTCATAGCACACTTTTATCCTCTCGAGTATTTGTTGAGTAGAGCAACATTAACTAGAAGATTGGCCAAGTGTGTCATGATTTTAAGTGAGTTTGATATAGAATATGTGGACAGAAAAGCAATCAAAGGGCAAATTATAGAAGATCAATTGGTAGAAGCTCCCTTGCAAGACAGTCACCCACTACTAGTAGATTTTCCTAATGAATCTGTGTTTACATTGACAACATCCATCATTTGGAAATTTTTCTTTGATGGTTCTTACACAAATCATGGAGCAAGATCCAAGATTCTTTTCATCACCCCTTAAGGTGATTCTATCCCGAAGTCATTTAGAATCAATTTTCCCTGTACAAACAATATAGCTTAATACAAAGCTCTCATAATAGGACTTTGTACCGCTATATAGTGGAGGATAAAAGAACTACAAGTCTATGGTGAGTCATAATTGATTGTCAATCAAGTCAGTGATGACTATAACACAAAAGATGATAAATTGATGCCTTATAAGCAAATGGTAGAATATTGCAAACAACATCACTTTTGAGCAAATTCCAAGAATGCAAAACAAGGCATCAGATGCCATGGCTATAGTAGGGCCTCTCCTATATATGCCTATCAATGAAACTCAGTTTGATTTCATTATAGAACAATTGATGGTACCGACATATGAGATTCCCTCATCAAAATATGTGTGTGTAATTGTGGGTCTTGAATACCCAAGGTATAACGAGATATACACATACTTATATAATCAATATTTGTCTCTTGATCTATCAAGAAATCAAAATAAGACTCATTCGTCAAGCATCTAGACATACCATTATTGCGGACACATTGTATAGAAAGAGCCTTGATGGAACACTTCTTCGATGTCTTAATTTTGAAGAAGCACAACATGCCTTAAAAGAGGTACACGATAGAATTTGCGGTGCACATTCAAGTAGCCTTGCACTAGCGAAGAAATTACTGAGAACTGGGTACTATTGGCCTACTGTGGAAAAGGATGCCTACAAATATGTATAGAAATGTAGACAATGTCAAGTACATGGGGACCTCATTCATGCACCAGTGCAAGATCTCCAACCTATCACATCACCATGGCCATTTTCACAGTGGGGGTTAGATCTTGTTGGTAAAGTTAATCCTACTTCATCCAATGGGCACAAATTCATCTTAACGACTACCGAATATTTTACCAAATGGGTCAAGGTAATCCCTCTAACATACACCACTGATAAGCAGATAGAAAAAATCATGCTTAACTACTTCATTTGTCGGTATGGGGTTTCACTGTGTATAGTGACCAATAATTGACGTTCGTTTAAAAATCAAGAAATGAGAGAACTGTGTGAACAATTCTAGATACAACAGATATTTGAAATGCCATATTATCCACAAAGTAATGGACAAGAAAAGGCAACAAACAAAACGATATTGAAGATCTTGAAGAAAGTTGTCACTGAGGCAAGATGAGACTGGCATATCCAGTTAAATATCGCTCTTTGGGCTTATAGAATAGGGGTATTAACACCTACAGTAGCAACACCTTATTCATTAGTCTATGATATAGAAGCAATTCTACCCATTGAAATAGAACTACCATCTTTAAGAGTCTCCTTAAAACACATCATATCAGAGGAAGACTATCTGATGGGGAGGCTACCTATTTAACCATCAATTAAATTTCTTGACGGTTTGTTTCTATCCCTTCCCAAGTTCCAAGTCTACTCTTCTAGACTTCTAGGTGCTTCCCTACCATTTGTTTTATTAACACCAACCTCAAGCTCACAAAGTAAGATCACTCATTATATCCTTGCAGGGGTGAAGAACACACTCATCTTGACTCTTTGCAAAACCACCCATCTTGTTTGGTTTATAAAACTTTCCTCTTGATTACTCAATGTTTCAATCTCAGGCTTGTAGCCTTCTAGATTTTCTTCCAGTTCTCAACAATTTCCTTCTCCTACAAGTTATCTCAATCAATTTCTGATACCTAGCTGGACTACCATCAAGCTCGCCTATGTTCAGTATGCAGAAATGGCGATTGCCATTTCCTGGCTTCCTACTACTACTACTCTACTTCTACTGTACATTTTTGGCTCTTCTTGAAGAACTCCAATAGCCATGTGGATCCCATGGTGGAGGTTCAAGACGGAGCCATATTTACACAGTGAGATCAAAACATAAATGAACAACAAAAAGGAACTTTAATTACAGAACTGTAATGAAAAACTTAATCAAAATAAATAGTACAATGATAGAAAACTAGAAAACAGACTGTATGTATTTCTTTTAGTGCTTCAACCTTTCAACAACCAAAATCCAACCCTTTACAAATGCCCATTGGGTCTTTTTAAACATCCATCCGTCGTGAAACATAGACAGTTTCAAACTAAAAAACAGTTACAAAATGGTCCATCGACATAGCCACAGAACCTGGCTTCCAACTTCCAATGTCGACTTTCTACACTCTGTACTTTCTATCAGGTCATCAGGAAGTCTTCATAACATTACTTCTGATGACCAATGACAATATTCACCTTTTGCACTTTCTCCATCGGGTGTCAGGATAGTAAGAAATCCCTTCGTCCAATAGTTGATGCCTTTCTCCACTTGCTGGGCATTTCTATCGGTCTTTGGGAAGATAACCGAAAAGCTAATCCAATCGTCTGATCTTCTCAATCTCTCTTTTGTGCTTTGCCATGTGGAACTCATTGATTGATTCTGGGGGCTCAACCCTGACATTGTAGCACAACCTCTCTAACCGCCCGGAATGCTCAATTTGATCGTCTGATCTGCTCGATCTCTCTTTTGTACTTCACCACATGGAATTCATTGATTGGTTTCGGGGGCTCTACCCTGACCTCAGCATGGCCTCTCTAACCGCCCGAAATGCTCTTCTTTTTCGCTAGGTCCCACCATGGTCACCAAGTCACGGCAGATAATCTTTGATCATTTTCCCACCATGGTCTAGCGACAATCGTCCGATCCTTTTGGAAGCCGCAGGACTTTCTCACTTGTTATCGGCTAGCACTTTCCTATCGGGTTCACGGGATAGCATAAAAACTCAAAAACTACAAAGAAAACAACCAAACAAATATCTACATGACCATGGGAGGGTCTCAAAAGTCACAATTGGTCAAGGGCATTTCAACCCTTAGGTGCTCTTGCACCATACTCCCCCAAAAATAAAGAACTCAAGTGACTGCGCTCGACATCAAGGAAAGATAAATTCCTGACTTCACAAAGTCTGATTCAAGGACCCAAGTTGCTTCAGAATCAGGTTTATGCATCCATTTCACCAAATGTTCCATGTAGACCTATTGTCTAGTCTTCTTGAGAACGCGGGAATCTAACACTTTCTTAGCCTGAGGCATGGAAGAAGAAAGTAATGGCAAATCGGCAAGTGACTATTGAACATCTAAAACTCATGCATCCTTCGTGGGAAGTTGTCCCTTGTAGACAACCAAATCTGCAATACTAAAAATGGGAGACAAAGCAATATCAAATGGCAAATCAATCTCATAGGCATTAGAGCCATACTTGGCTAAAAATTTACATGGGCCTATTCTCCTCATTTGTATCTTGCTAGGAATCCCTTTTTGATGTCAAGCCTTGTTCAAATGTACCATCACCAAGTCTCCAACTAAAAATTGCACATCTCTCCATGTGGCATCAACTTTGGCTTTAACTTTCTGTGAAGAATCTTGAAGAGTTCGCCTGACTTGGTCATGAACCTCCTTCATAGATTGAGCGACATCATCAGCTTGACCACTTTTGTGTGATAGATTACCAAGGTCTCGTAATTCCATAACACCTCGTGGGTGCATACAATACACTATCTGAAAGGACTCTTCCCAGTAGACCTGTTAAGACTGTCATTGTATGCAAACTTTGCCTAGTGAAGAACCTAATCCCAACTCTGTCCATACTCTTTCATCAAACACCTTAACATGTTTCCAAGTGTCCTATTGACCACCTTTGTTTGACCATTTGTTTGGGGATGATAGGTTGAACCAAAAGACAAATTAGTTCCCAGTCTTTTCCAAAGAGTTTTCCAAAAATGTCCAAGGAATTTGACATCTCTATCTAAAACAATACTAACCGGCAAATTGTGCATTCTAATAACCTCTTTGAAAAACAAGTGTGCAATGTGACTAGCATCATGAGTAGTCTTACAAGGAATAAAATGTGCCATTTTACTGAATCTGTCAACAACAACAAAAATGTTATCATAGCCAAGCTTTGTTTTGGGTAATCCAACCACAAAATCCATACTCACACATTCCCATGGCCTTGTAGGAACAGGCAATGGTTGATAAAGACCAGCATTAGTAGTTGTGCCTTTAGCTTTCTGACAAACCATATACTGCTCAACATACCTTTTGATATCCCTCTGCATTCTGGGCCAGTAGTAGAACCTTTGAACAAGTTCCAATGTCTTATTAAGGCCAAAATGACCACTCAAACATCCATTGTGCTTTTCTTGGATGATATTTTCCCTCATCAATCCTTTGGGAGCACACAACTATCCACCTTTAAACAACACACAATTCTGCAAAGTAAAGTCAACATATTCACTATGAAAGTGATTCTAAAATTCTTCACAAACCTTGTAAATGGCTGCAAAATCTTCATCATTGGGGTACAAATCCTTGAAGTAATCAACTCCAATACTCTAAATCTGTACTTCTTGCACCGTTAGTAGCCTTCTACTCAAATCATCTGCTACTTTATTGCACTATCCTTTCTTATGCTTAATAGAAAAAGTATAGGACTGCAAATACTCAACCCATTTAACATGCCTATGACTCAACTTATCTTGTGAATTCAGAATACTTAAAGCTTGATTATCTGTGTAAACAACAAACTCCTTAAGTAACAAGTAGTGCCTCCACTTACTAAGAGCTTGAACAAGAGCATACAGTTCGAGATCATAGGATGAATAATTCTTCTTGGCATCATTGAGCTTCTCACTAAAGAAAGCTACAGGTCTATTCTCTTGACTCAAAACAACACCAACTGCTATATTACTGGCATCACATTCAATTGTGAATAAATTGTCAAAACAAGGAAGAATGAGTACTAGTTGTGTAGCTACCTTTTGTTTCAAAAGTTCAAACCCTTTGTTGGCTGCATTGGTCCACTGAAACTTAGTCTTAACTCCTCCTTTGATGGTATCCAACATGGGTGCACCAATCTCACTGAATCCTCTGATAAACTTCCTGTAGAACTATGCCAAACCATGAAAACTTCTTACTACACTTGTTGTCTTTGGTGTTGGCCAGTTTGTGATGGCTTCCACCTTTGATGTGTCCATCTTCAAATCTCCTCCTAAAACTACAAATTCAAGATAGACAAGTTCCTACTTCATAAACTCACACTTCTCCAAGTTTATTGTTAGTTGCTCATCATACAATTTTTGCAATACAATACTAAGATTCTCTAGATGTTCCTCTTTAATTCTACTAAAAATCAAGATGTCATCTAAGTATACAACAACAAATTTACCAATAAAATCTTTAAGTACTTCATTCATAAGTCTCATGAATGTACTGGGAGCATTACTAAGACTGAATGGCATAACAAGCCACTCATAAAGTCCTTCATTGGTTTTGAAGGTTGTTTTCCATTCATCACCTTCTTTTATTCTGATATGGTGGCATCCACTCTTGAGATCAATCTTAGTGAAATACTTTGCACCTCCCAAGCAATCCATCAAATCTTCAATTCTTGGGATAGGAAATATGTACCTGATAGTGATTCTATTTATGGCTCTTGAATTTGTGCATATCCTACACATTCCTCATTTCTTGGGTCCTAACACTGAAGGTACAACACAAGGACTTATACTCTTCTTTATCAATCCTTGGTCCAACAATTCTTGGACTTCTCTAGCCACTTCCTTGTTCTATTCGCGAGTCATCTTATAGGCTACTTTGTTGGGTAATGATGCTCCAAGAATAAAATCAATCTAATGGCTGATGGCTCTAATAGGCGATAGGGTTGTTGGTGCTCCATCACTTATGATTGCTTTGAAGTTGTCTAGTATCTGTTGCACTTCATGAGGTATTTGAACCTTATTTTATTTCTTTGTTTCCCTTGGTTTTACTATAAGAGAAAATCCCACTCCTTCTCCTTCCTTGAGAGTGTTAATGAACTCTTTTTCACTCGCCAATCACACTTTTGGGCGTTTAGTTTTGCTGCTCTCTCCTTCATCAATTAGGGACTGAATGTGGTATGTAACTCCATCCTTTTGAAAAGAATAAGAGTTCTCCTCTCCACTGTGAATGGCCTTTCTATCAAACTGCCATGGTCTACCAAGAAGTAGATGGCAAGCATCCATAGGCAGGATGTCACACAAGACTTTATCCTTATAACTATCTATGCTAAGCTCAACCCATGTTTGTTCATTCACTACCACATCTTGCTCCTTGTTGAGCCAAGTGACTCTATATGGATTACTATGTGGAATTCTTTTCGACTTCAATTTTACTTATTGCTTCCTCTGACATAATGTTGTTAGTAGACCCTGAGTCTATCACCACTCTATAAACCTTACCAAGGACCTTTCATTTGATTATAAACAAAGCTCTTCTATGAGTTGGTTCTTCTTTGATTGGCTCCTTAATCAAGGCTCTTCTCATCATTAAATTTTCTCCATCTTCAGGAGCTAATCTCGCATCTTGTGTCTTGTTGTTTTATGCATCTTCTTGTGCATATATCACTCTTCTTTCACTTCCTTGAGATGAAGAGGATTTCTCTGGACATCTATAGGTAGAAAGACCCAACTTTTCGCAATTGTAACACTTCATGATGCAAAAGTAGGACCCTCTTCCCGATCCACTAGATCTACCTCTTCCTAGGTTGCTATATGATCCCCTTCCTCTATAGCTTCTCTTGCTATGAGAATCCTCACTTTTCTCTATAAGTTTGGACTCTCCTTGGGACCTTTGATCTATTCCTCTTCCACCAAAACTGCCTCTTTGGCCTCTACCATCTTTTCCTCTGCCTCTTCCTCTATTGCTTTGTTCTTTCTTTTTTTTGCTCTTTTCCTCCACCTTTAGTGCCAACTAATAACACTTATGCATGGTGTTAGGACTTAAAAAACTCAAATCCTCTTGAATATTCCATCTTAAGCCATTCAAGTATCTGCCTACCTTGATTCTCTCATCCTCTACCACCTTGGATCTCAAACACAACTTCTGAAATTCCTCAGTGTAGCTGCTCACATCCAAGTCTCTTTGCCTCAAGTTTTGTCTCCTCTTGTGCAACTGGATCTCATAATTTTTAGGGATATAGGTTTCCCTCACCTTGGCTAACATGCCCTTCCAAGTAGCTATGGGGTTCTTACCCTCTTTTTGCCTCTCTTCTTGGACAAATTTCCACCAAGTTAAGGTTGCTCCTCTCAATCTAGACTTAGCTACCTTCACCTTTTGGGCTTCACCGATTCCATCACACTTAAAGTGATTCTCCATTCCTTCAATCCATTCAATAACTACTTTAGGCTCCATTTTCCCATGAAAAAGAGGCACTCCTTCTAAATATTTTCCTCCTAAAGCTTTAATTGCTTTCAGGAAAGGTTCTTCAGGTAGAACAGGGTTTGGTTCTAGTATCCTATCCTCTTCTACTAGCTCTTTACCCTTCCCTTCATTGACCTGGATTGTTACTTTCTCAGTTTTATCCTCAACTGTGTCTAGTTTACTATCCAGTTGTGCTAATATTTCTCTCAGGAGTCTATTGTCTTCCTCCTGATCTTCTACCTTCTAGGCTAACTCTGCATTAGTCACCATTCTTCGACTATTGTCTCCTACTGATTCAGTATCAATCATCAACTACTTTCTTCCCAAGTCTAAACTCCCTCTAATACCAATATGATGGGGAGGCTATCTATTTAACCATCAATTAAATTTCTTGATGGTTTGTTTCTATCCCTTCCCAAGTTCCAAGTCTACTCTTCTAGACTTCTAGGTGCTTCCCTACCATTTGTTTGCTTAACACCAACCTCAAGCTCACAAAGTAAGCTCACTCACTATATCCTTGCAGGGGTGAAGGACACACTCATTCTTGACTCTTTGCAAAACCACCCATCTTGTTTGGTTTAGAAAACTTTCCTCTTGATTACTCAATGTTTCAATCTCAAGCTTGTAGCCTTCTGGATCTTCATCCAGTGCTCAGCAATTTCCTTCCCCTGCAAGTTATCTCAATCAATTTTTGATACCTAGTCGGACTACCATCAAGCTCGCCTAGGTTCAGTATGTAGAAATGATGATTTCCATTTCCTAGCTTCCTCCTACTACTACTCTACTTCTACTGTACATTTTTGGCTCTTCCTGAAGAACTCCAATAGCCATGTGGATCCCATGGTGGAGGTTCAAGATAGAGCCATATTTACACAGTGAGATCAAAACAGAAATAAACAACAAAAAGGAACTTTAATTACAGAACTGTAATGAAAGACTTAATCAAAATAAATAGTACAACAATAGAAAACCAGAAAATAGACTGTATATATTTCTTTTAGTGCTTCAACCTTTCAACAACCAACATACAACCCTTTACAAATGCCCATTGGGTCTTTTTAAATATTTCATCCATCGTGAAACACAGACGGTTTCAAACTGAAAACCAGTTACAAAACGGTCCATCGACGTAGCCACAGAACCTGGCTTCTAACTGCCAATGTCAATTTTCTACGCTTCGCACTTCCTATCGAGTCATCGAGAAGTCTTCAAAACATTACTTCCAATGATTGATGACAATGTTCACCTTTCGCACTTTCTCCATCGGGCATCGGGATAGCAAGAAATCCCTTCGTCCAATAGCCAATGCCTTTCTCCGCTTGCTGGGCGTTTCTATCGATCTTCGGGAAGATAACCGAAAAGCTAATCTGATTGCCCGATCTGCTCAATCTTTCTTTTGTGCTTCACCACCTGGCATTCATTCATTTGTTCTAGGGGCTCTACCCTGACATCTTAGCTCGGCCTCTCTAACCGCCCGAAATGCTCAATCCGATCATCCGATCTGCTCAATCTATCTTTTGTGCTTTGCCACATGGCATTCACTGATTGGTTCTGGGGGCTCTACCCTCACATCTCAGCATGACCTCTCTAACCGCATGGAAAGCTCTTCTTTTTCATTGGGTCCCACCATGGTCGCCAAGTCACAGCAGATGATCTTTGATCATTTTCTCGTCGCAGTCTAGCGATAGTCGTCTGATCCTTTTGGAAGTCGCGGGACTTTCTCACTTGTTATCGGCTAGCGCTTTCCTATCGGGTCTGCGGGATAGCATAAAAACTCAAAAACTGCAAAGAAAAAAACCAAACAAATATCTACATGACCACGGGAGGGTCTCAAAAGTCAAAATTGGTCAAGGGCATTTCAACCCTTAGGTGCTCCTGCACCACTATCGAGTCGCAAGATTGCAAGAGATTGAAATGCTCGATGAAAAGTGACAAACTATTTTAAATCACTTGCAAGGCTACCAGAACAGACTAAGGAGTTACAATAAACAAGTAAGGCCAAGGAATTTTGAATTAGGAGATCTAGTTCTCAAGGAGAACCAAAGGAACCTAGTAGAACGTGAAAAGCCAGGAAAGTTTGAACCTAATTGGATGGGTCCTTTCATCATAACAAGGGTCATAGGAAACAGAGCATATAACTTGGCTACCATGGAGGGAGATTCACTTCCTGACCCTATGAACAACATGCACCTTAAACGATATTACATCTAAGGGCTGGGTTAGTTTAGGTTTTACTTTTTGCATTGCATATCATTTTCTTAAAACATCTTTGCATCGCTTTAGGTTTATCTTTCAAATAAATTACATTTACAAAGTTTTTGTATTTATATATATCGGCATCAATAAAACAAGGCAATTGTCCAAATTTATCATCAGTTTGCATTCAAGAGAAACAAGGGTTGTCTCCTTCTTAGATATTTGGACATGAAGTTCTTGAGATCCTAAGGTCATTCATTTTCAACATCACCCTATGACGACGCTTTACCTTTGGTTGGGCAGAGATTTCACTATTTGATACTTGTTAACCCAAAATATATCAATTGCTATATCTTTAATATTAACAAAATCTCTAATTCATTTTAGACATAGTTGATCATATGACTAGTGAAAAATCTAATATTTTGCTTCAACAGTGTTGTGATTGTCATACCCCAGTGGGTTTCATTACTTACAAGTCAAGGCAACAAAATAAAAAGAAAAAGTGTTATGCCAATATCTATCTCAAGGAAAAAGAGAAATGATATATAATTGAAATATCATGCATACAAGTGCGATAAAAAGATTGACTATGGGAACATGCGAATAACTCCATCAGGGCTATGGATGCATGTTGGCAATGGAGAAATATTTGAGAGATTACAGTGTATAACCTCGTCGGAGCCCTTAAAGATTTTTGGCAATGAGGCTCTATCCAAGATGCTTTTGAAGTTAGAATAATCCATGTAGCTAATCATATAGGATGACAATAATCTTTAATGAACACAAGAGTGGGAATTAACTCACTTGCACACACATGGGCAAAAGAAGATCAAAGTTTTGAGAATCAATGGAGAAGTTTTATGCGTCTCCATTTATAAATACTAGTCACTAAGTTTGTTAATTTGTATGTTCCAAGGGATCTTGAGGATCGATTGACCGCTTATCTATGAAATGTTTTGCACCTCCAATTCAATTGGTGTATTACACAATGTTAAACAAACACAGTCATCCTTGTTTGAATAGGAAACACATCTTCATCATACATATTGCATTAATATAGGTCATGTCAAAAAAATTCATTATCTCCATGTGCAATTTTGTAGATCATCATATCATAACGGGTCTACATACTGGGGGCATAGCTGAAAAAATCCCTAAAATCATATAAAGTCCTAAAAAAATCCCTAAAAATCATATAAAGTCCTGAAAAAAATCCCTAAAAATCCCTACAAATCATATAAAGTCTTGAAAAAATCCCTAAAAATCATATAAAGACCTAAAAAATCAAATTAAGTCCTGAAAAAATCCTAAAAAATTATATAAAGTCCTAAAAAATTCCAAAAACATTGAAAAACACAAAAATCCCTAAAAAGTATAAAAAGACCTAAAAAAATCCCTAAAAATCATAAAAGTCCTGAAAAAATCCAAAAACATCCAGAAAACAAAATAATCGAAAAAAACATTGGAAAACAAAAAATACCAAAAACATTCAAAAATCAATCCAAAAACAATCAAAATAAAAATAAAAATTAAAAAACAAAAACTTGCAATAAAAATGTCTCTCAAGAATCAAACACCCTAGCAGTTATCCAACAAATGCTTCCATGAAGTTAACAAAGGATACAACTATCTAATCAACATTTACAATCAGTTGATCAAGTTGTCTAATCAATCGTATCATATATCCATATCAAGTGATCATTATCTTGTCTTAAACAGAGATGGATACACTCAAAATCAGACAGGTCAGTCTTAAACGGGGTCCAAACTTTATGAGATCAGACATTATTAGCCATCACATCAAGCAATCAAGAACAAAGGCACAAATCAGTATAGCTACTGAATTTTATCCTAGTTAGTCTTTATCTTTTATCATTTGGCGATAGGTCGTGTTTCTATGCTACTCAAGGATGTCCACAAGTGACTAGATGAGTTGTGATGGACATGATCATTTTCTTTGTTTGTTGTTTGTGGTGTGGACCAATGAAGTTCTAGGGCAATAGTTCCACTGGGTGTCTATGTTGGTATGTTCATTCAATAAATATCTCATGCAAAATATCATGGATAGTTATGCTTGTGACTATCGCACATACCTCAACCCCTGACATTATTCCCAGAATAGAGGGTTCACTCCTTGTCTACAATATGTTTGTTTCTTCAATGAGATATCTTTACATCTTGGTTCCTTATACCCTGATGTGCAAAGCTCCATTGTTACATAATAAAGCTTAGTGATGAATATGTATTACACTATGTATAAAGGCACAAAAGTTTGTGAAAACCATCATCTTCATTTTCAGCCTATCATTATCAATCCATCATCTCATATCATTCATCCTCAATTGCTTCTAATTCTCATCTTTCATTCTATTTCATTCTAAGGTTCATTCTCTCATATTCTATCTCAATATAATCTTCACATCACCTATCTCTATCTCTAATCAACTAGCTATTCTTATATCTCACATTTTTCTTCTTTCGAGAAATCATTCATACCTTTAATGCATAAAGAATCTCTTGAGGGGTCATTACACCCTAAGTATCACTAGGGCATACTGGGGCAAAAAAATTCATTTTCTTTCAAACAACATCATTCCAACATTGTCTCAAAGAGGGGCAAATTTAGACACTTAAAAATGTATCATTGATCATGTACTAATTATTCCTCTAATTGATTAAATAATTATTTAATTATTTAATTAAACTAATTAATCGTATTCCTCTCAATTCATATTTCTTCCTAATATTATTAAGTATTTCAATTTCTATTTCTAATTATTTAAACCATTTTCTAAATATTAATTATCTAATTAATAGTGATTTAATTCATTTAATTTAAATAAATCTTCATTATTTAATTAAATTCAATTTCTAAATAATTAAATAGTTTCTTTAAATTATTTAATTAACTAATCTGTTCTTCTAATTCAAATTCAAATTCCAAATCCCCAAATTCTAATTTCATTTAATTTCATTAATTCCTCAAATTCAAATTCCAAATCCCCAAATTCTAATTTCATTTAATTTCATTAATTCCTCAAATTCAAATTCCAAATCCCCAAATTCTAATTTCATTTAATTTCATTAATTCCTCAAATTCAAATTCAAATTCATATTCTTCCAATTTCGTCTAATTTCAAATACATGTGCATTTCAATTTCATGATTTCAAAAATCAAATTGAATTTCTAAATCAGGTTTTCATGATTTCAAAGATCAAGTTGAATTTAAATAAAATCAAAATTCAATTAACATTCAAAAATCAAATCGAAAATCTAAGTCGAGTTCTAAATATATTCAAAAATCAAATTGAATTATAAAAATTCATTATCATGCAAAGATTAAATTGAAAATCTAAATCAAGTTCAAAAGCATGCAAACAAGGAATTGAATTTCAATAAAACTCCTACAACACATGCTAAAATAATTAATTCAATTAATTGATTAATTAAATCAATTGTCTTTCCACTCTCTATTTTTATCTTCCACTTTGTTTTTTTCCAAAAAGCATTCAATCAGTCATCTTCAGTTAACAATTCAATCTATTTTAATTGAGCAACTTAATTAATTGATTAATTACATCATTATTTAATTCTCCTCCAATCATTCTTTTTTATCTTTCAATCATTATTTTTCTCAATCAGTTAACTCTTTTATTTATTCAATCTATTTTGTTCCACCTCCAAATCAATAGTTCAACTATCAATCAACATGTGAGCTCACTTGAGTCCCACCTCTCATCCAATCTCACCCAAAAATCTATAAATTCAGGATCAATTCTCCATTTTCAACAATCACGAACTTCGAATCTTTGTGTCACTTGCAGGTTACCAGCACGATATCTAAGAGCCACCATACCACAAAGAAGAGAAGAACACTGGAAGCTATGATGCAAAATAGGAAATTTTATATTGTTTAATTGATTCATTTATGCATCTATTTCATTGATTTATGTTTAAGATTGCTCAAATAGTTAAGGAATTCATGATTTTCCTTATTTCCTATTTAGCTATGATGATTATAGGCATAACAATAGGGAGATTGTTGGATATTGTTGTTGGTATGTTACAAATATGTGCTCTAATGATATCTGAGAAATGTGTTGTCATTGATGTCAATATATTTTCTTTATCTAATGCAATGATGCAGTGGAGTTCGGTTAGTTGGTTTATGTTGTATATTGATGATCAGTTTTTGCAGATTAAAGGGTTTGTAGAGTGATATCTCTAGTTGATTTAGTGCAAGTGTCAGAGGTTCGCATGAAGATTTGAGTGAGTTATGAGTATCTTTGTATTTGCCAGTTTTTTTGTTATTCAGTGTTGCTAGTGTTTAGTATTTTGATCTACATTGCTTTGCATTGTAATATCTTGGTTTGCGGATTTGGAAATATGTTTGGGATGTTGATGTGTGTCCTCAATTCAAGTGGTTCATGGTATGGATCTCTGCAAGTGATTTTTTTAGGTTGATAGTCAGTTCAGTTATTATTCTTGAAGTTCGGTATGATGATAACAATGATTCTAGTAATTTGAGTTGGTGTGGATGTTGTTGTGGTAATTCATGATGCCTGTAGATATTTCTAGATCGTGTTCTATTAGTGTTGGTGGTCTGCATTGATCAATAAACTTTACTGGTGATTTTATTTGATTTAGTGGTGTCCTTGATGTTCTTGGCCAACATGATGCTTGTAGCGTGTTGCAGATGTTTGATGCATAATTCTTTGAGGTGTTTCATATTCGAGGTGGTGATTTTGGTCCATGCTATGTCTTAGCCGACATTTTTTTGGTCCTCATATGATATTGTAGCATGTACATGGTTATATTTTTGTAATTAGGTAATGTGTGTTGAGTCAACCTTGATGATATTGATCCAAGGTTGAGGTCATGTATAAATAAATGTAATATATGTGTGTAATTGAGTGTGCCATGGATGAGGATATGTGTGGATAATGTATTGATCTTTCAAAGGCAGAGAAGAAGTGTGAGAAGAAGAAATTGTATGTTCTTAACCGGAACTGTAACCAGGCATGAGGAGATTTTATTCTATCAGTTCATGATCTTTCCGATGTAATCTGAATGTGTTTGGAAGATAGTGAGTCTTCCCAAGGTTGTTGCCCTTTGTTGTTTTTGAGCAGTGAGCTCTAGGTAGTGTGTTTGAATGCATGGGCATTCCCCATTATAATATTTCATATACTTCTAACAGGATATCATCATATTGTGGGTATGTTCCCACCATGTTTTTTTCCTTGACTGGGTTTTCTACATCAAAAATATTGGTGTTATGTGTGTTCATGTTGTGTTGTTGATTTATGCTTTCACTGTTAATTATTAGATTTGAGATTAAAGTAAGTTGTTGTAAGTTTTGGTGACAACTGATTCACCCCCCTGTCTGATGCAGGAGCACCCAAAGACACAAATGAAGACACAAATGAAGTCTAAAAGAGCCTAATATCACCCATGAGGTGAAAATGATCATCTGTAATAGGTTGATAGTTTTGTGAGTCAATAAGACCCAATTGATGTAAGGCATTGTTGTGGTTGCATTTTATAAGCCACCATGGATAAATGACCATGTGGGTCAGTAGGACTCTAGGCATGAGTCAGGAAAATAAATATTGGTCCTAGAAACATTAGACCAATCCTTGGAATAGGTCAAATGCACCTTGGAGTCGCCAAATTTGAAAAGTGCAAGTTGACAACTTTTATTGTCATTGCAAAATGTTGTAAAAGGGGATAACTAATCCTCCAATGGTTCCAAAGTTTTAAAAGTGGTTGGAAACCATTAGGGAGGATATATTATGCCAACTTGGATCTATTCCAGGTTGTTGTTGGCGTAGTTGTTGAAGTTGATGAAATTTGATGATGTTTTCTGAAATTATGTGTTTTTGTTGTTCATTTCTGATCAGTATAGATTGGTGGATGTCTGAAACCAATTGGATGAGTTATAGAAGTCTCTTACATTTGATTTGAATCAATTTTGAGGTTTTGTAACAACCAGATTGTAGGGATCCATCCAAATCCAACCAAACTAGTCACGAACCCTTCTGGTACCTAGGGTTTCACTGTAAAGATGCCCTTAATCTAACATTTTCACTAGAGGACCAAACAACCTATGGTAAAATGTTAGAAGGGAAACTGTATCATAAGATTTTGGTGCTATTTTGTAGGGAGGCTCCAAGCCCAAAGATATTGAATTGACCCTATGCGGGCATCTCTATGTGACTGCTGAAACTGCAAAAGTGGAAATCACTTGCAGAAGATAAAGAAGATGGGATCAAGTCTTGAAACCTTGGATTTGGTAGTTTCACACCTTAACCTACCTTTCAAAATTGTTGGTTTCATCAAGGGACTAATGCAAGGGGTACTTTCTTTGTAAATTAGGCCTAACTGGCTTAATTAGATCTGGAAGGACAGTAAGGGTACAAACCTTTCAACTTGTGGTTAGACCCTAATATTTTGGGGAATAGTGTAACTAGATAAAGGGTACATGAATCTACCTTTATTTTGTCTTGTCCTTTAGAATTTTGTTAAGTTGTGTTTGGAAAACTCAACCGGTAGGGCTACTAGACAATAGGATAGTTGTGAGACAAGTATTCCCTAACACATATAATAGCCAGATCTTATGGGTGTTTTTTGTTGGTTGGACCACCAATAGAAAAAATCCAATAGGTTTCCATCCCACCGGTACCAAAAGATACTAAATTGGTTCACACAAGGGTAGAGTGTTTTCATCATACCGGTACTGGAAGACACTAAACCGGTATGGATCCGGTCACACAAATTGTTGTGTGAGTTAAGTATTTGGTAGGTGTGTTGTTCACACCTTGAACAAACAAAATAACTTGTTTTGGACATAGTAGTTGTGGGTGAGAGAAGGTTTTCACCTAGTTGTTGCCTGGCTCTGCATCACTCTCAGTTGTCTGCCCTATTTTCATCATGTAGATGGCTGGAGAATGAGGTGACTCATTATTCCTTCAAGGTGGCAGTTGTATATTCTTTAAGAAAACAACATGAGGAGATCATGAGCTAGTTCTATTGATCACTCTTGCAAACTCGAGATAATATGCAACCAAACACAATGAAAATACCATTTTGTGGTCATGTCCGCTTCAAGGTTTATGAGAATTTTTATATTCCCACTTTTGAAAGACAATTTGGTATAGATACTATTGATGATTGGTTTTTGATTTGGGATCATGTGAATAATCATGGGTGACTAATTTTCTATACAAAGAAGACTTTGTGGAATACATCAAGAGTACTTTCTTGAAGATATATATAAAGAAAAATAATATGATGTGGTCATCGCTTCAACAGAAAAATCACTAATATGTTCAAAACTACAATTATTTTTATGCATTATTAGCAGAGCTTAGCATCCAAGATATAGAGAAACAGTTTGTTGTAAATTACTATAGTTGGCTTCATTGAAATAGTTCATTTGAATATTGGTACATTAAGGATTATCTTCACATATGAAACAAATATTGAATAAAAAGTAAAACTAAAAGGAAATGACTATTTTACAAACAAAAAAGAAAGGTCAAAGGTGGTAACTATTGGCTTGATGATGATTTTATTGTAATAGGTTGATTGATGACTTTTATTGTGTTGTTATTGATGGCAACCATGTTTTGTTAATCATCTAAGACATTTAGTACAACCAGTAAAGCCTAACCGGTAGTGGAAGTAGTTAAACTACAAACCGGTAAACAATAAACATAGTTATGTTCAAGCGACCGGTACGGAAGATCGGTGATGAGTTAGATGTTGCGGTTTGAAATGTATGTTCATGACATTAGCAAGAGTCTATGACTTGAACCGCATCAATAGATTTAATGGAATGAGCAAGTTATGATGTTCTAAGCAGTCAGTCATGAAGAACACAGAACCAGTAGAGAAGAGTTACTTAGATTGGTAAACTGATAGACGTAATGTTATGTTTTTGTGTTGTGTTATGTTTTGCCGACATAAGGAAAGCGTGGTGAGAAAGATTGACTAGATTAAATGAACCTAGGAAATTGTTCCAAAGTTTCTTAGTTGACTTAGCAAAGTTGTTTATAAAAAGGAGTATATTGTGTGATGATGTATAAGACATGAGATCTATAGTGCAAATTTGATTGTGCAGTGAAAGAAGAATCTTTGTATTGATGTTTAGTTAGTGTTAGAAGCATATCTGAAGTGGATCTAATCACACACAGAGGTGCTAACAACAGATCAATCACTTGTTGTTCCCTAATAGTTGCAGAAAGATAAAATCCTCTAACAAGGTCACTCCTAACAGGGTGCGGTAGGATCCTAACAGGTCTGAAGGTTTAAATCCTCTAACCAAGTGACACATTAGCTTTTTTTTTTGAAATCCCATAGCTCGATAGCTCCTAATAGGGTTGGTCCTAATAGGTCTTATTGTAATAGCTCTTAACTGGGCTAAGACACTCTTAACCGGGTGTGATCCTAACAGAGCAGTTGTAAGACCTTAATCGACCAGATCCCTATTCTGCAGATAGTTGATCCTGTGGGTAGCAATTTCCATAGTGGTTTTTTGGCCCATTTGGGTTTCCACATTAAAATCATTGTGTTATGAGTTGCATGTTTTATTGGGTGTTAGCTTATGTGGTTATTTTCCTTGCATGCCTGTTAAGTTTAAAATTGATAAAAGTGATGATCAGATTTGTGTTGTTGTTTTTGCTTGCACTGGTTCGCCCCCCCTCTCAGTGCCCTATAAGTTTATCAATTGGTTATAGAGAGCTTTCTAACCAGCTTGCAGAATCTGAAGAAGCCCTAGGTGAACTAAGGGTCAAGTACATAGCTTCATTGGCTAAGAAGAGAGAGTTGGTTGAACAGTTGTATGAAATTAGTGAAAATAGTTCATCTGAAGAAGCTAACATTGATGCATTGGCTAATGAGGTGGAAAATATTAATGATGATAAGTCAAATTTGAGAAGAGAGCTAGAAGCCCTAACCATTAGGATGAGTCAAGAGTTGGAAGCTAGGAGGGTTGTTGAAGACAAAATCAAAGAGAAGATTGATGAGATCTTAAAGTTGAACCAAGAGATTGATACTCTACATGCACATCTTCATGAGGAAAAAGAAGAAAAAGAAGAAATACGGGTTGATATAAACATGGCTATGTCTCTTAGAGAAAGTCTTATGAAGAAGAATGAAGATATTACTAAGGAGTTAGCTGATGCTAATGAGATACTGGCTAAATGGAACAAGAGCTCTACTATGCTTGATGAGCATATTCAGTCACAAAGGCAAAATAGAGATACACATGGCTTGTGATACATAACCTTTGAGTGAGAAAAGCCTTCTAGTACTAAGGACACATGCATGAAGATAAGTCTGCACCTAAGAACAAGAAAACCACTGGTAAGAAATCCTACAAACCAATATTCTTTAACTGTCATAAGGTAGGTCATATTGCTAATGTTTGTAGAAGTATATCTAGTGATGTTAATGGTTATAGACCTAATACATATAATGGATATATTCTTGGCACTTTTAATTGTTATTTCTACACTTGCAATAAGTATGGGCATACAGTTGTTGCTACACATGAATCAGAGGTCTGGTGGTGATTGGCAGAGATCTTTTAATGGTCAAAGCAACCATAACTGGCAAAGACCTTATGTAAACCGGTCTAGTCTATATGAAATGGAGTATAGACAGAATGTGACTTGTTCTATTTGTCAAAAATATGGGCATGTAGCTATGAACTACAGAAAAAGAACTGGTAGAGGCAATACTGGACCCTGGAGAGCATCTGGAATGACATGTTTTCACTGTCACAAATCAAGACACCTTGCAAAGTTTTGTAGAGAAAGAATGAACCAATTGGTTGATCAGTCTGTTGACTGGAAAGGTAAGAAGAAGGTTGATGTGAAGGAAGTAAGGAGTGAGATGAACAAGATCTGGAGAAAGAAGAGTGAGGATAAACCATCAGAAGATTCTAATTCTTCACCTAGTGTGGAGAATCCCTCATCGATAAACTAAGTTGTGTATAAAGCTTAGGGGGAGCTTATTGTCAGATCCATTTTCGGACCCCCTATACATTGGAAATGTGCCTCTAATTCACTTGACATGTTTGGGTTGATCGGGCTAACCTACACCGATGGAACAACAGAGTGGAAGACAAAATTAGAGTTGTGTCGAAGATCCGATGGAGTTGTCTTAGGCGGTCTAAGTTGACATTGACTATCGAGGGTTCCGATCTAGAGTTAAGTTTATACCCGATGAAATCACCTTAGGCGATCAGGTCTATATCAGCTATCAAGTTAATATGCTGAAGGCTACACCAAAGTCCCGATAAGTCCATCTTGTTCTGTCTCAGAGTGTTTCGCTCATTGGGATAGCATTTTTGGGCTTGATCCGATGAGTCGATGAGACCGCTCTCTATTATCAAAGATCGGAGTAACCTCGCAATTCTTTATCCAATGAGCCGATGAGACCACTCTTATCTATCAAAGATCAGAGTAACAGTTTACATGTTTTACCGATGACCAGATGGAGTCACCTTCGGCGATCGGGTATCATCGGGCGATCAGCTTTACTGTTTGAAAGCTATATCGATGGCTAATGGAGTGGAGACTGACTACGGGTGTGAGATCAAACCGAGATTCAAAAAGGTTAACTCTCAAACACTAAGGATGTGACTGTCGGTGTATTTGAATACGAACTGACCCAACTCCCTGATGCATGTGGGATATTTGATTTTCCATGAAGCAGACCGACGCAGGAAGATAGTTAGACTTCAAACCGTTGGTGCAATTGCTCAGATGAACCGTCGACCAGTTTGGTATTTGAAGCCAAATGTGAACTAAATGTAAGGTTACAAGTTACGATAGCTATTGAGCATTCTGAAACTGTTGTGTGATCTGAGTGTTTTATGTTAATCTGGAACAGTTGTATGACAAAGTGAAGGAAGTCTACAGACTGGACTTTATTGTATTATTTTTGACATACTGTTAATAAAGTTGATTATCTATTGCTGGTGGGTTTTTTTCTCCTGAAAGGGTTTTCCCATGCTAACTCTGTGGGTTATATCTCTATGTTGTTTATTTGTGTATACTCATGCTTGTGCCATATTCTGTAAATGTTGAAAAATTGTATACACTAGTCTATTCTCTCCTACAAATTGACATTAGGGAAGTGAATTTCCACAATTGCTTTCCTTACACTATATGGTGTGCGGTAAGTCAAATCTGCATATCTTAATGCATGATTATGTTATGAAGAGTTTTTGTGATCTAACCAGTATATTGGATGTGTTATGAGAACCGATAATAAGTTTTAGGGTTGAATGGTGATTAGGGTAAGTTCAACCAGTATTGCATTTAATGCAGTTTGTAAAAGGTAAATAAAAGGTGTTTTAGAGTTTCATTTGTTACCTTGCATTATCAAGAGCACATTAGAGATCGACTGAAGTAGAGAAGAGCATTTGATTATTGCATTGGCGAATTTGATAGAAAATTGAAGAGATTTATGGACAAGTGAATTGTTGAAAGAGCGTTCAGATGGGAAACCCTAGTTGCAAAGAAGTTGAAAGGTATTTCTCTAAAAATTTGATTCTATGTTTGAAGTTTCAAAATGGATACACCACACGTTGTTGAAGTTACTGAAAGGCCTCGACCAGAATTCAAGAGGAATCCACATAATTCTATTGAAACCGATCTTGTTGGAGCCCTATCCAGCATACCCTATGGTGGTTTTCATGTCAAAGACATCTGATCCTATATTCATTGCAAACTAGAATATTTGGGAACCTTTGCTATCTTTGATCAGTATCAGACTTTGTGTGATAAGCAAGGAGTTATAAAAGATCAATTCAGAAGGGTTACCGATAAAGGTTTTCACCATGTTGTGAAATTTCTTGATGAATTCGAAGGAGACCATATCATATTTTTTTGAGCATGATACATGATCAATTCATGTGGTTAGATCATCTGCATAAGATAACAAAGGAACATATTCATGCGGTCATCGGATTATGGGCAACCGGTGAAGTTCTTATGCTAAGGACAATCTCAAAGGATGAAGTCGCCCAATTGACAAAATCTAAATGGGATGGTCGTGCTATGATTATAAATAAAATTGAGGACCTTGAGGTAAAGTATGCTTCTATGGTCATCAGTTACATGGTTTATCATATTAGCAGAACAAATAGCATTCCTGGAGCTGCAATCCACACAGCCTACCAGATGTTGAAAGAGAATGTTGACTATGATCTTGTTGAAGCCTTGAGAACCCAGTGATACTAAACTTTGAGTCAATTAAGAAGGATAAAAGGCAGAAATTTAAATTTGGGCAGCTAATCATAGGTTTGTTTTTCTATTTTCAGAACTCCTTTCCCGGTATCCATGATATACAAAGGTCAAATGGTACACCAACAATGTTACAGATAATGAACAACATCAAGATGATCAATAATGAGTTTACAAAGGTAATTTGGGGATATTTTAAACATTTTCAGAAGAGGATGCATGAAAGAGAAAGGATACCAGAACAAGTTGTTAAAAGTTATGAAGATACTATTTGTTTCATGGTGAATACTAACAGATGTCAGATGGAGGCAGAAAACCTTAGGACATCATGGGTGATGTCAATGGGTTATGAAGTTGAAGTTGATTTACAGATTGCTTATGTTGATCATCTCCTAGAACAACCAGTAGATTCTAATGCAACCAGGTTTAGAACCTTTAAAGAAAAATCTATTGAGGTGAATTCTGAGCTTTCCAAACCAGTTATTGCAAACAAGGTAAGAAAAGAGGTGGAACAATTTGTTGTTAAACAAGGATTTACAATAGAGGCAATTTTTGAGGCCAAAGCAAAATTTGAAGGAAAGAAGGTTGTTGAATCCTCTAGTACCTCAACTGGTACCAACACCGGTAGATAGACAAGGAGTATAGTTGTGAAAGAGAAGCCCCTTCCTACTCTTAAGATTTAGATTAGAAGAAAACCTAAGGAAGAAAATCTTGAAGAACCAAAGGTGAAAGAAGTGTACAGGAAGAAAAAGAAACAACAAGCACAAAGGACACTTGAAACTGTTGAGGAAGAAGATTCAAATTCTGAAGGTGAGAAGAAAGAATTAAGAGCCAATGGGAAGAAATCCAAAGTGGTTCGATCTCCTACTGTGAAATCTATGAAACCACCGATAAGTAAACTCACTTTACTTGAAAGGATTTTGGAGAAAATAAGAAATTATGGTATTTTGACTAATGTAAAAAGATATTATAACAATTTTGGTGAAGATGAGCAAATGCAAATTGAAGATACTATTGTTTGGTTCATGAATAAGTATAGTAAAGCATTCATATAATTACAAGGCTTGATTCTTGAATCTTTATACAATAAATTGGAGGCAAGATGGAAAACCGCTATAAAGTAGGACAAAGAATTAATTGAGTTTGTATTGATGCACTTGCAACCGGAGACCTCTAGGGAGGATATTCAAGAAATTATTTCTAAGACAAGGGCATTATTTCTTACAAAGAAAAGGTTGACAAGATTGTTAATTGGTGAATCTCAGTCTGTACATGCCAAAACTAAGCAAATTTTGAAGAAGTTCTTAGGACTTATTCTTGAAGAAGAGAAATCGGAGAGATTAAAGGGAGAAGATTTCCCTGACAATTTGAACATTGATGACATTATTCTAGATGAGATTGTTTTTGCTGACACAACCACTAAGCAAGATCCAATCATTATCACTAATGAAGAGACTTTGTTATCAAGAGCTACTTCAACCGGTACAGGTGAAGAGAAAACATAAGCAGAGAAGAAAGATGATGAAAAGACTGATGAAGAAATGGTTGAGCCACTAGTGAATGATAATGTACAAAACACTGAGCAACCAGAATAGTCAGATGCACAAGAGCCACTGGTAGTTACACAAACAAAAGATGTACAAACCACTACACCACCGATGAAGGACAAGGAGAAGGAAGAGGAGAACGCTGAAGAGAAAGTAGAGGAGCATGAGAAGGATGCAGAGAAATAGGAGGAGGAAGAAAAACATAAGGAAGAGAAAGAACAAAAAGTGACTCCTTGGTCACTTATATCAAAGAAAATTGTTGATGATGAGGAGGATGACACTGTATCTATACAAGGACCGATTAACATGGACATGTTGAGTCCAACTGAGCTGATGGAGATTGCAATTGTCATGGAATCTAAAGCACAAAAGAAGATTATGAAGGCTCAGAGAAAAGAAGCACAAACTATTCAGAGTGTTGTTGATATTCTATCCAGTATATTACCAGGGACTGATATAGACAGTTTTCCTAATCCTATTGACAAACTGGAGCAACTGGTCACAACAACAGGAGATAAAATGAAAATATTGGAGGAAGCTGCAATTAAGAATGTGGAAAAGGAATATGAGAAGAGAATAATTGAACAATTAATGAAGGTAACTGACAGAGATAGGGTAGGTCTTACTATCAACATGGACCTAATGAAAGAAGCACTACTAACCAAAGGTAAAATCCTTTCCACAATTTCAAACTTTTCACTATTTTGTGATGATCTTGAGAAGAAAAAGAAGGAAGCTCAGCAGGAGCTTAAAGTTTTGAGTGAATCATTTAATCCTCTGAATTATTCTACAATCATTTTTGGTAGATCAGTTGTTGCACTACAACAAAAGATTAAGGTTTATGAATCTAAACAAGTTAAAAGGACAACTTCATTGCAAGAGTTATAGACTTTATTAGTCCCTAATATTGAAATTTTGCAGAGAGGCTACAAGGAGACTAAAGCAATTTTGGCTACACCAGAGATGAGCACACTTGATGCCATCGAAGAGCTTGCAGCTCATATCCAAACACATATTGAGATAATAGGGACACTTTTGGAGACTTGGCACAATGATTTGACACTTTTAAAGTCTAGTTTTGCAGATGTATTTCATAAGATGACATTGTAAAACATTTTGAGCTCCTATATATATTTTGGTGATGCAAATTTTGATGTATATTTCATTTATCTTTTCATGTATTTGCTTACCTTTTGTTATTGTTGTCAAAGGGGGAGTAGTATTGGTCAGTTAAAATTTTGTAATAGCATGTAATTGCTAAGGGGGAGTTTTGTATGTATTTGAGTCATTGAGTCTTGATTTTTGTAATGTGACACTTAGTTGACAAAAAATTTCTTAAGTGTTGCCATCAATGCCAAAGGGGGAGATTGTTGGTTTGATGATGATTTTGTTGTAATAGGTTGATTGATGACTTGTATTGTGTTGTCATTGATGGCAACCATATTTTGTTAGTCATCTAAGTCATTTATGTTAGATAGTTTAGATAGCTGGAAGACAACTGAGAGGGGGGTGAATCAGTTGTCTTAGATTACAAAAATATTCACTAATTAAAACTTTAATACCAGAACCCAAAATAATAATACCAGAATAGAATTTAATCAATTATGCATAAACAATAATCACAGAATAAAATCCATCCACATAACACCAAGATTTGTACGTGGAAAACTAGGTAAAGAAAAAAACCGTGGTGGGAAGCCTACCCACAGTCAGATAATACTTCTGCAGTAAGTATGTGAATTATAATGAAGGGGCCTGCACTTGCAGGAAGGCCAACATCCTAGAGCACATTCCTCATCAAAAAAGGAGCCTCACCGATTACATATAGATCCAGACTACAATCCAGAGAAGTGTTGAACTACAAAAGATAGCATCTCCTATGCCTGAGTACAACTCCGGTTAAGCTCAATACCGGAGGACTAAATCCTCTTACATAAACCCAATTTGATCTCCAATGATCGACCAACTCCTCTGCCTGAATGATATTACACTATTCGCACATTACATTCCTTGACCATGACCTCTTACATTAACCATGATGATCTACAATGAGATCTTACATCTATTTATACAAACCCTCAACTATAAACAATTAGGTCAGCCACCAAACCATAAACCGATTACATAAATAAAAACCATGTCGGCCTTAGACCAAACAAGTAATATCAACACATAAGACATCCCATAAATACATCAATAGGTCCTATCCACACGTTACATTAAAGTCGGTCCATAACCTAGATCAACCGGGACTAACTATAGGTCCACACGCTATAGAAATGATCTCCAAACGCCAAGTCTTGAACATGATCACCAACAACATCCTAAAACTCCATCAGAAGCTACACCAACACCACTTATGCAATTCATCAAAGATCTCCATCAAAAGCTTTGCCGGTGAAACCCTCGTTGGACCCAGAAACCAATCTTTTAAGCAAGTAGAATAGTATTCGATCTCCAGACCAAAACCAACTGACCAAATATGAGTATAACCATCATGAACAAGCCAATTCCATCATCAGATTATACCGGAGGTTATCGGATCATGTCGGATCCAAGTTAACCAGAAACCACTCAACCTACCGGGACTAGAAGGGTGCCAATAAAGCATCCAAACAGCTAGTGTTGACATCAATGCAACACATAATCAATTTCACCAAATGGCCAACAATTTAGTCCAACCGGTAAAGCCTAACCAATAGTGGAAGAAGTTAAACTACAAACTGGTAAACAATAAACAAAGTTATGTTCAAAAGATCGGTACGGAAGATCGGTGATGAGTTAGATGTTGCGGTTTGAAATGTATGTTCATGACATTGGCAAGAGTCTATGAGTTAAACCGCGTCGACAGATTTGATGGAATGAGCAAGTTATGATGTTCTGAGAAGTCAGTCATGAAGAACACAAAACCGGTAGAGCAGAGTTACTTAGATTGGTAAACCAGTAGACATAATGTTGTGTTTTTGTGTTGTGTTAGGTTTTGTTGACATAAGGAAAGCATGATGAGCAAGATTGACTAGATTCAATGAACCTAGGAAATTGTTCCAAAGGTTCTTAGCCGACTTAGTAGAGAAAGGAGTATATTGTGTGATGATGTATAAGACATAAGATCTATAGTGCGAATTTGATTGTGTAGTGAAAAAAGAAGATCTATATTGATGTTTAGTCAGTGTTAGAAGTAGATCTGAAGTGGATCTAATCAGGCACAAAGGTGCTAACAATAGATCAATCACTTGTTGTTCCCTAATAGTTGCGGCAAGATAAAATCCTCTAACAAGGTCACTCCTAATAGAGCACGGTAGGATCTTAACAGGTCCGAAGGTTTAAATCCTCTAACCAGGTGACACATTAGCTTGTGTTTTGAAATCCCATAGCTGGGTAGCTCCTAACAGGTTTGATCCTAACAGGCCTTATTGTAATAACTCTTAACCGGGCTAAGACACTCTTAACTGAGTGTGATCCTAACAGAGCAATTGTAAGACCATTAGTAGTAAGATCCCTATTCTGCAGATAGTTGATATTGTGGGTAACAATTCCCACCATGGTTTTTCCCATTTGGATTTCCACGTGAAAATCATTGTGTTATGATTTGCATGTTTTATTGGGTGTTATCTTATGTGGTTATTTTCCTTGCATTCTTGTTAAGTTTCAAATTGATAAAAGTGGTGATCAGATTTGTGTTATTGTTTTTGCTTGTACTAATTCACCCCCCCACTCTCAGTGCCTTATAAGTTTATCAGTAACAAGTCTCCAGGAAAGCAATGTTCAACCAACAAATTCTCCTCATAACCACCAAACACAAAGAAGTGTATCAACAAGACATTCTTATGTGATGTAAATTTCGTAAGATTCCTTATCATAAAACCAAGGATTTCATTATGCCAAGATCCTAATGGTAGGAACACATGAAGTGGACACCAAAATTGACTTGTTTCCTATAGACACCTTTGAGTAGAAGGATGGTGATAAGATAACTAAGGATGATCCTTATGCAACTCTTTCCATTTCCAAACTCTTACTTTGTGAAGATGATGAACGTCTATTCAATTCAAAGATGTGGGTAAATAGAAGGGCCCACCATTTCATTATTGATAGCAAGAGCCAAAATAATTTGATCTTTGTATACACTATCAAGAGACTTAACTTGGAAACAATGCCCCATCCACAATTGTACTCTACGGGATGGGTAAGCCAAGGGTAATATGTCAAGGTAAATAGACAATGTCTAGTGAAAACATTAAGAACCCGCCTCAAAAAAGATATAAAATCTTGGGAAAAAAAAAATCAATTGTGTTGGCAAATTTTGCATTTTGTCCGGAAAAGAATATTAATTATAGTGGCAATTTTAAAACAAAATAGCTACAATATGTAGAAAACCTTATCAAATATTTCTCTTCCTTAAACAAATAAAATAAAATTATTGTTGGTGAATAATTCTTGTATTCATATATAAAAATGAATGTTGATGGTGAATCATGCTTGTATTGAAAACAAAAAAAATATTTCATTAATTAATTATGCATGATTTAAACAAAAAGGTTTACCAGCGAATTATATTCATATACAAATCTATGGATTTAATAAATTAGTGAATGTGTTGGTAAGTGTTTGAAAAATTATAATTTTGTTGGTGAAAATTGTTGGCATTTTTGATGATGATGTTGTGATTGTCATTGATGGACACACACTTGCTTTGAGATCACTTTTTGTATGTATGAGTTATGCTCAACCAGTATTTGTTCCAACTGGTATTATGTATTATAGTCTTTAGACTATCGGTGTTTTGCAGAAAGTGTTTACCGATCTCAAGCGGTATGAAGACCCAAGTGGTATGAAGACTCAAGCAATTCGAGGATCCCAAAGTGGTACGAAGGAACAAAGTGGTTGTTATCATTTTTCCCAGTCTTCATTTTGACAAACCGATAATTAGTAAAATGTGTGAACCAGTAATCGGTAAATGTATGAATCGGTATTACTCTGTGACGAGTTACCAACCAGTATTTTTGTGATTAGTTATCATCCACCGACACTTTGGCGGTGATTCTGTGTCATGTTACCAAATGTGTCCAGATGCACTGAACCTAGAAAATTGCAATGTAATCCTATTGGACCGACATGAAATCAGATTCCTTTATAAGGACATCATGTCTAGGGTTTTAGGTGTTGTTAGGGTTTTAGGTGATTGATGAGGCTTTTATATGTGCGATCATAGAAGTAGATTAGGTCTGTGTGAAGAAACAGAGTGTGGAAATATTGAAGACTGAAGTAATGTTGAAATGCATTGACAATGAGCTATCAAGGATCTAACCAAGCATATTGTGCTAGTAGTTAGATCACTCACTTGTTGATTACTCACATCTTCGACAAGTCTGAAACCCTTAACCGGGTAGGCCTGGCAAAGCCTTTGTAAATCCTCTAACAAGGTGGTTCACAACTTTGGATCTGAAATCCTCTCACAAGGTAATCTTTAATTGGACTTATCTCCTAACAGAGATTGAGATTCCTAATAGGATCTATTCTGGTGAAGAACATTGTATGACCTTAACCGGTCTGACCTTAACCGATCCGGTTACTATTCTGCAGATAGTTACTTGTGAGTTTCATCTCACCGTGGTTTTTCCCATTTGGGTTTCCATGTCAAAATCTCTTGTGTTATGGTGATTGTGCTCCTGTGGGTGAATGCCTTATTTGTTGTTTGGTTTGCATTTGTCTTAACCGGTTTGTTAGTAAAACTGTTATACTGGTTTACTATTAAATTGTTTAAGTGTTTGAGTTCAGTATTTTTTTGGTATACTAATTCACCCCCCCTCTTAGTATTCATCAATTGGTATTAGAGCCAACCTTTCTATAAGTTTAACCACTTGGAAGGAGATATGGGGGAATACACTGTGAGGGAGCTTACTCATTGTCTCACTTAGACTGAGAAAGCCTTTGATGAACTTAAAGTCAAATATAAGGCCTCTCTAGCAAAGAGAAGAGAGCATGTTGAGAAACTGATGGAGCTTACTAAAAATAGTTCTTCTGATGAAGCAGACATGGAAGCCCTAGTTGAGGAAGTTGAAAAACTGAATGAGTACAATGCCAACCTGAGAAGGGAACTAGAAGGACTGACTATCAGAATGTGTCAAGAGCTTGAGAATCAGAGGAAAGCCGAAGATCTGGTAAAAGACAAAGATCACGATATCTCCAAGTTGAAGCAAGAAATCAGTGCACTTACCGCACATCTCCAAGAGAGTAAAGTGGAAAAAGAAGAAATGCAAGGTGAACTAAACATGGCTATTTCTGAGAATGCAACCTTGAAGGAATCCAATGTTGTTATTTCCAAAAAAATCACTGAGTCAAAGGAAATACTTGCCAAATTCAATAAGAGCACTGTTAAGCTAGAACAAAAGCTTGAATCAGCAAAACCGGTAAAGAATACCACTGGACTTGGTTTTTCTGGTTATGAGGAATGTGAGACCTCTAGAACAAAAGATGGAGCATCAAAGAAGCAACCGACACCAAAGGATAAAGGTAAGAAAAAGTTCAAACCTGTTTGCTTTAATTATCTCAAGGAAGGACACATTGCCAATGTATGTAGAAGTAAGGCTTACAATAATTTTCCCTACTTTCTAAACAATAAGCCTAGATCCAATAGATTCAATGATAACTGTTATGCATGCAACAAGTTTGGGCATGGAGCATTTGAATGCAGGTCTATTATACACAACACTGGAAGATATCCTCAAAGGAGTCAAGGATTTTTTCCTGAAT